>NC_066584.1:385251318-386571318 GCF_024323335.1 Lathyrus oleraceus
GTTTCAGCTTTTTTATTCTTATTTGTAAGTTATTTTGCTTTGTGATTTGCGGTTGTTAGAACTGTTTGTGAATCACTTTAAGACTCTTTGCACCCTTAGTTGATTGTAGTGGAGTTATTTCTTTGGTCTAGACAACTCGTGGTTTTTACTCTCATATTGAGGGGTTTTCCACGTTAAAAATATTGGTGCTCTTTTGTGTCTTTATTTGTTCAATTTTTCGTCTCATATTTGTTGTTGATCCTCAAGGTTCCTACAAGTCTAGGGAATTTTATATCTGTTGCGTATTGATCTTTTATTGTGTCTTAATTTCTCATCACAATGGCATCAGGGCTCTTGGTTAAAGGTTATTTTACTTGTTTGAATGATGAAGTCAAATACAAAGATGAAGATGGTATTGTTGAATGGTTTTAATTACCATTTATGGAAGGGCAAGATGAAAGACTTACTATTTGTGAAGAAATTATATTTACCGATTTTTAGTTACGTAAAATCGGATTTTGTGCCTGATGAAGAATTGGAGTTTGAACATCAACAGGTATGTGGTTTTATTCGACAATATGTATAATATAATGTTTATAATCATATTGGTAATTAGACACATGAAAAAAAATTGTGGGGGAAGCTAGAGTCCTTGTATGCCTCTAAATCAGGTAATAATAAATTGTTCTTGTTTAATAGCTTCATAAGTTTGAAGTATAAAGGGGGACTTCTATTTCATACCACTTTAGTGAATTTAAAGGGCTCCTTGATCAGATGTCAGGAATGAGTATCAAATTTGATGATGAACTTTTGGGACTACTTATATTGCTACCTTTACCAAAGTCTTAGGAGACGTTTCAGGTTTCTATCACAAGTTATGCTCCTAGAGGTGTTGTTTCTTTGGAAACGACTAAGGGTGGTATTTTTAATGAGGAGATGAGAAGGAAGGCACAGGGTTCTTCATCTCAACCCTAGGTACTTGTCACTGAAAATAGAGGGAGAAGTCATAAAAAGGAACTGAATGGTGGTAGAGAGAATAGAAGAAGCAAATTCAAGCCGCGATACAAGAATCTGGAGTGTCATTAATGTCAAAAAACAAGACACATACAAAAGTATTTCTATCAGTGGAAAAGAGATAACAAAGGTAAGAAGGGTAAGTCTAAACAAAGAGACCATGAAGATCATGAAGATGATCGTGTTACTACGGTTACCAATGATGATCTTGTTATTCTCCATGATCATGACTCTGTTAATCTTGTACCAGACAAGTGCATGTGGAGAGTTGACAGTGGTGCTATATTGCATGTTACACCAATGAATGATTTCTTCACATCTTATACTTCTGGTGATTTTTGAGTGTTGAAGATGGGTAATGATGGTGTATCTAAGGTATTTAAGTGTTGGTGATGTTTTCTAGCAAGCCAACATGGAAATGCAACGTTAGACGATATGCCTAGATCTATAGAGGGTGAATAGATCCCAAACTAAAAAATAATTTGAAACTTTGATTTAGAAACTTTATGGCGTGGAAGCAAATTTTAAAATATTTCCCGGATCAAAAATCGTCTAACTGAACCTTCTATTGAAAAACTCAGATATGCGTATCAGTACCAATGGTATGATAATAATTCACAAGTTAGTTTATCAACACTTCAAACACTAAATTGAATACTCTACTATAGTAACTATCTATATCCAATGTCAACAACACATTGAAGACTAGTTGACAAAATTCATCAAACACTTTGCGTGCAATCAACAAAGTTTGGATATTAGTGTAGTGTTTGAAGTTTTTAACAACCAATAATTACCAAATGGTAACTGATTACTACACCAACACAATTTATCAAATATTTAAAAAGTTATCATCCAAATTAGGTTGATCAAGAGATCAAAGTAATTAACAATTTGTGAATCGAAAAATAAACGAGAGAGAGAGAGTATGCAATGATTTGTTTAGGCAGATCCTCAATCGACCTCGCTATGGGTACGTCTGCCCTCAATTCGAATTTGAATTGAGATATTAATATAATAAATCTTACTTTGAAAATGTATCAATACAAGAGATGAGAAATCAAATCCCACAAACCTTAGGTTTGTTCTTGACTATATCACCTCTTAAAACCTTGATCAATCTTGATCAAGTAACTAACCATGTCGCTTCAAATCATTTATCGTTGTTACTTCCTTGCAAAGCACCCCTTGTCCCAAGGGTTTCACTCTGATGAATTAATTCTAAGTGCATGATCATGTTATCAAAAATGTTTCTTCAATTAACCTATTGTTGTTACTTCCTTGCACGACCTCCATGTATCAAGGCTTTCACCCTAATGAATTAATCCCAAGCACACACTTGTTGAACCCAAGATTTGTCAACACGATCCACCGTTTCACGCTACTCCCTTGCTGACACACCTAGTCTCAAGGCTTTCACTCGATCGGATCCGAATTGTACAATCTTGTCCAAAACCTTAAAACCCTAAAGATATTGAAGAAAAACCCCACCTCGACTTTCTTATTGGAATCCCTCAAAGATCGCAACCCAATATTCTTAGTACAACAAACCTAATTGGACGTTATCAATCCTAATCTAGATAGCACCCAATCAAAAAATGATTATGTGTAGTTTGATTGTGTATATGCATAGAATGAATTGAAGATGATGAGATGCTTTGAAATTCTGGATTCATGTAGGTTTTACTCACTCTAGAAACCTTACTAGAGAATGATGCATGTATGAAGTATTTATATGCATCGGTGATTTAGGGCAAAAGGAAATGCAAATAACTTGGAGAAAATATAATTTTTTCAAAAAATTTATCGTATAGGTCGACCTATAAGATCTATGCGTCGACCTGTAATAGCTATGTGCTTCCTATGTGTCGAACTGAGGAGTCAGCACATGAAACAGAAGCTATAGATTGTAATATTGCAGCATACACGTCGACCTATGGAATACTTGTATCGACCTATAGTAGTGAAATTTTTTATATAGATCGACCAGTAGATAACATGTGTTGACCTGTAGACATCATGTGTCAACCTATAGGCAACATGTGTCAACCTATAATACATTTTTTTCACAAAAACTTATTTTTCATGCATTTTTCACAAAAGTTTCACAAAAACTTATTTTTCATGTATTTTTCACAAAAACTTATTTTTCATGCATTTTTCACAAAAACTCATTTTTCATGCATTTTTTATGAAAACTTATTTTTCATGCATTTTTTGATGCATCAGAGACCTTTTCCAAATTGTTTCCAAATTCTTTTATGCTTCCTAATTCTAAGATTCACATAGAGAATCAGAGGATATCATCCAATATACATTAACACTAAAGTATTATAGTTTTGACATCATACAAAATACATCTAAACGAAGTTGCACTCACATACTCCCTTTTTTTTATGATGGCAAAACTTGAGATAATGCATTCGTGTTTTCAATGAAAGACTCCCCCTGAATATATGCATCCCAACTTCATCTTGCTTATCCCCCTTTGACAACATTAAAAAGGAACAAAGCATATCATGAGAAGTATCTAGAATCACGCATAAACCAAAATATAACACAGAGGTCGTTTGCAAATATAAGAACATCAATATGATAGCACTCACATAGAATGACATACATATTGAAGGAAAATGCCTAAACATAAATACACGTATGTAAGGCAACAATACAACATGATTGTCACAATGAAGGCCAAATAACATAGCACAAACATGAAATATGAAGGATACAATGCAATAAAAAACTCTTGAAATACTACAAAAGTTGCACATGATTACGTGACATATATCTTTGGTACTCATGAAATGTTGCACAAGCATGTGCTCTAGCAAGGCAATAAATATTTATCACAACACAAACCAAAAACAAAGATGTTATCATAATAATGATACACAACAAGAATCTGCTAACATTGCAACATGTTCAATCAAGTTTCATGCAAGAATAGATAACAAGCCAATGCACCAAGAGATATTTCAAGCATATAGAAAGAAAAGCACAAAGTCACTATAAGCATATAATTGACATACATAAATAGACATTTTTGGAAGTGGATAGTTGTAGGAATGGTAGAGGTAGCAACCTCAAAAATAACGGTCCTCTGAGGAGGAAGAGTTGCAGGCATTGGAGAAGACTGGCTCTGAGCAGCTAATACTGACTCCATCATGGAAGTCAGGCGGGAGATCTCCTCTTTCAAGTCTTTATTCTCTTGCTCAAGATGTTCCATGATTCTGGAGTGATTGGCGCGAGTATTGTATCGATGAGTCAGCTTGGCTGAGGCACAGAAGAAACACCAATGAGACATCTGGCGAAAGAGAAACCTGCTTATACAAATGATGCATGAAATGCAATGCTTTATTATTTTTATTTTCAAGGAACTTACTATATTATTTACAAATATATACATTTAACAAATAATTACAATAATTTGATATGACCATAAAAATCTCTTTTATTTATATAATTGGAAGAATTACACTGAGTACAATTTCAGAAACCAAATGAAAAATACAAGAGAAAAGGAGATTAGTCATCCTAAGGATCCCTAACAACGATGTCAGAAGTCCTAGCTGCAGGCGCGTACTTCCTTCGAATGCGTCGGATCTCGGTATAGAAAGAAGCCTTCACCTGAGTCTTCTCGAGGACAAGCTGATCAACAATCTTCTTCCAAGCAACGGAAGGTTGAGGCATACTAGAGAAAGATTAAACCTCCGGCTCTCTCTGTCTCTTTGTCACTCGGTCTTCAAGTAGCTCAATAAGTGCATCTTTGTCCTTAGACTCAAGCTGTAACTCCTCGTGCTTTTGGTTCAAAGCATGGAAACGCTCTTCCCGCATATCCTTTTCATGTTTCATCTTGGCGAGCGCGTCTTCCAACTCCTCTACATCTTTGTTAGGGAGAGTTAATGGCTCAACCACAACCATAGACATAGATCTCTCACAAGGATAAGGCATCTTCAACTCCAAAGCTCTCTTCTTCACCCAAAGAGTGTAGGCTTCCAAAGCTACACCATTGCACGGACCGAGCTCGGATCTTCCTTTCCTATGAACATTATGCCAAGAATGCACAATCGTCTGCTTCAAATGTTGGGGATCTTTACCCTTTTGATAGGAAAGACCTTCTAACAAAGTGTTATTAGGTTTGTCTCTCAAGGGGAACCCAAGTTGACGACGAGCCAAAGCAGGGTTGTAGTTAATTCCTCCTTGTGTACCAATGAGAGGCACATTAGAGAATTCACGACAACTATCAATGATCTCCAAAATGCTCAAAGAAGGATCATACCAAACTATATCATCATTAGTGAGAGACATAAGTCTCTGAGACCAACGTAGACATTATTTGTTCTCCACAAAAGCAGGTGTCTGAGGCAAGTGGGAAATAAACCACTTGTACAGAAGAGGAATACAACAGACAATTGTTCCACCACCTTTAGAATTCCTTAGATGCAAAGAGAAGTACATATCACCTAACAAAGTAGGCACATGATTCCCAAACAAAAAATTCTAATGGCGTTAACATCAACAAAGTTGTCAATGTTAGGGAACAAAGTTAATCCATAGATGAGCAACACAAAGATAGCTTCAAAAGCGTCCACACTACCGGCTTGAGCAAAGGAAGTAGCTTCCTTGATGAGGAAATCAGAAGGCCACCCAAACAATCCTCCTTTCCTCACCCAATGAGCCTCTATCTCAGACTTCTTCAAGTTAAGAGCTTCAACAATAAGATGAGATATGGGAATCTCTTCCAATCCACTAAATGGAACTTTGCTAGAAACAGGTATTCTCAAGAGATGGGCATATTCCTCCAACGTAGGCACAAGCTGATAATCAGGAAAAGAGAAGCAACGGTAGAGAGGGTCATAGAACTGCACCAATACTCAAGAGTCCTTCAACCACATGAGCAGACAAGATAGACAAAAGCTTCACATGGCGTTGTTTGAAGTCCAAGGGATCTAATACAAAAGATGTTATCTTCTTTAACTCTTTCAAGTCGGGACATCTGAAACCGTACTTCTTAGTGTTCCTTCATCCATAATCTCTGGTCTGAAAATATTTGCAAATAACACCTCAGTTCCTTGAAATTTTCGTGTGATGAATGTTATGATGCACATGAATGCATGAATGCAACAATCACAAAATAAGGGATCACACACAAGGCAAACAAACAAAGATCAAGGGATGAATCAAGTTATTGTCAAGATCAATCATCCATTTTGGTGGATTATGGTTTTCACCTTATCAACACCCATGTTCCATTGATATTGACAAGATTTGATTGGATCAACCAAGAATCAAGGGTATGTTATGAGTCACGAGCATGGAGTCTGGGTAAGAACCATCCCAAAGGAGTGAACTAAGGATAAAAACATGTAGATCATGTTCTAAAAAGTTCCCAGAGTTATAATTCCATCTATCGGATATTACAGGTTATGATGACTGACTCATCAACCCATAATATTCTCAAGAGAAACTCGTATGAGTGTAGTATCGTGTAACAACTGTTATCAAGTCTACACTTGAACAGTCTCCGCACTACGTTCTAAATAGGCCAATAGGGGTTAAATGTTCTACGGTCCTCAGCTTCTCGGACCCCAAATTAGAGATAGTAATGCCTAACCACAAATACTTGTGTGACATTTCCAAATCCAAAAGGGTCTCTACTGAGCAGATGGGTCTCAAGCCAACTTGTTAAGGACTACTCCACACAAGTCGAACATGACTATACCATCCTCCTATCTTAATTGCACTCAAGTTCGGGTTAGAAATTATCTCACCACTCAGAGATCACCAAGCACAACAAGCAGATTATATCACATAGACAAATATACAAACATCAGATATACAGTTATATACATACAAAAAAGTAGGCTAGGCACACTAGAGACTACTCCCCAGCAGAGTCACCACTTAATTTCTGTAGCGGTAAATTCATGACTGTCAAGCTATGGATAAACTAGACGTCAAATAAACAGGAGTCTTTACCGCGCTTTTATTGTTTCCAAGGGGAAAGGGAAAAGTACGAACAAAACCCAAAACATAAGAAGTTTTCAAATCAAAACTAATAAAATGTCAGAGATTACAAGTAAGGGGTTGGTTACACAGAGGGAAGGTGTTAGCACCCAAAGTGTCTTAGGTACTCCTAGGGAGCCCTTTCTTGTGTACATGTGTGGTTTTATACAAATGATGTTTGCAAACAAATAGAATGGAGGGATGAGAAAAGAATTCATTAATTATATTTTTGTGTTTTATAAGACCTTCGGACTTGTACCTACGTACCAACATAAAAATGAGGGATCAAAACCTCGTAGTTCGTGGTATCAATTTCAAAATGGATGCATTGTTTTTAACAAAAATTTAAGTTTGAAAGGCACAAAGGCCTAAAAACAAGGTTTGAATGAGTTATTTCTTTTTGGCTTTTGAAATTTTAAGTCAAGTATAATTAAGTTTATTTACAAGTTTGATTAAGAAAACGTTTGAAAATTCAATGGCATAAGGCCAAAGTTTCTAATTTGCAATAGTGGTCAAAGTTTAAAAATCAACAAACACAAGTAAAGAAGATTTTTGAAAGAAGGAAGAGATTTTGAAATTAAAGAAGTGGGGAAGAGATGAAGAGATTAATCCTAAGCACAAAATTAAAAGTTAAGAGTTGAAAAGATCTGACCAATGGGCTGCAGTCCAATAGACAAGAATGTCATATAGAAACCCAAATTCCCTTGGACTTTTATAATCAAGCAACAAACAATGCACAACATATCAACTTGAAGAGCAAGACATCAAATAAAGATAGCCACATCTAATCTTAGAAACTCCATGATCTTCTTCAAATTTGCCCATGTAGCAGATGAATTCCATAATGCATAAATCACAGGTTCAAAATAACAGCTTCACAATGATCTTGTTGTAGATGAACTCAAATAGATATTCAATGATGTATCAGATGAAGTTTCAAATTACAATCACTTGGTTATATGAAAGTTGACATTGGTCAAGTCCTTTGCAAAGGGAATGTTGCCTAAATTCTAAGTCCAATTGCCTCAGATCAAACCAACAATCCACACAAGATATTTTTTTAAGGTTTTTGTTCTTATTATGTACATTAATGGTCAAAGACCACACAAACAAACACAATATACACAAACAAAATATATCACAAAAATATGGTCCAAATGGACAAAGTGAAAATGACATTAACATAAATAATTAGAATGGTATGAATAATGGCAAATGAATAAAGCTCAAAAATTATTTTGCATTAAAAGTAAATGACTTGAAATTAAATGTTAGTTGCTAATGAGTTAGAAGTTAGTATTGCTTTTGATTTTCTTTTGTTTAAGTCATTATTTGGAGAACACTCAACCCACTTATCACAAGTATGAATCCTCGAACCAAAACATCTTCCAAAGGAAGGAAAAAAGGCCAAATTTCCACACAATACCATGAAAGAGGGGAGACTTACAATCTCACTAACTAGAATGATATGCCTTTCGGGTCAAAATTTAGCGATATGTTAAGCAATCGTAATTGGACTTATGTAAAAGTCACAACTATTTGAGATCGGGTGATAGGATTTTGGTGTTAATGCATGTTAGAGGCATAGTATGATGAACTATGCTCATGAAACATACCACACACAAAAAGAATATGCAGAGTGGGGGACCTAATCTCATCCATACTTATGTTGATTTTGCAATCAACTAGCCTCAGGATATAGAGATATTATAGGTCCATGACATGGATGCATAAAGAAGGGGAATGAGATGAAGAGGGGGGGAAATGGATCAAACTCAAATTGGACAAAGGAGGACTTTTACCAAGTTAAGATTATTCATTCATTTTGGGAGATGGAATGTACATTCCATCAATCCCCTAAATCCAATGATCTTAACATAACGAAGTCAAATCAACCTTGACCAAGGCCCAACAACACAAGTCAAACTCACAAAGGTAATTAGAATGGCTCTACACAATTAATTTAGCATTTAAACAATTAAAAATATTAAACATAATGCATTAAATTAAATATGGTTGGTCAATTTCCTAAAACCTCATCAAAAACACAAAGAAATGGCCATGAGATTTATCATAGGGCAAAGGACCTTGGAGAAAAAATTTCAGAATTTTTGGAAACTTAAAAGTATTTTTAAGCAATTAAAAATAATCACAAAATCAATTAAATCATGAAAAATATTAATAATGATCCCAAAAATAATTTTAATTCAGAAAATGAAAGAGGATTTTATTTAAAAAAAATTGGTGAAACTCTCATAATTTTTGGATCAATATTAAAATTAATATGAATTAATGAAAATCAAAGGAATAAAAATAAAAATCAGATAATCAAAAAAGCGTGGACCATTTGATCTCCCTCATTAATTGAGGTGGCAGATCAAGTGGTGGAGAGCGTGCGTTCAATGATGCGCTTGAGTCAACTAATCACACGCTGAGTAATCACAATGTACGCTCCTGATTAAAACATTTTGAACTCATCTAATGGCTCTGAACACTTCCAGCGCATTGCCGGAGCCAAAGGCCGGTCATCTTCTCCGATGACCCTGATCGGACTGGTTCAATCATCACCACATCATAAATGAAAAAAGAGGACATGATCTTAAAGAAAAAAAGGCGTAGATCACGAATATCACCTCAATTTTAACTAACTCCAAACATATAGAGAGATGTGTGGAGTTGAATTTTGAGGTGTGTCAACTGAGTTGCTTCGATTTGACCTCAAAGAAACTCAATCTTCTTGCCTATATTGGTAGGAGTTCAGACAACCAAGGATCCAAGAGAATTGATGAGAATTAAGAGAGAATTGAAGAGAAGAAAAATATGGAAAAATACCTTCAATGTTGTGCAGAACTGGATCTCTCTTGCTTCAATTCGTGCTTGATCTTGCTTATGGAGCTTGTGGAAGTGGCTTAAGAGTAATGCAAAGCTTTGAATCCTGGAGTTTTTGAATCTCCAAACAGTGAGATTCAAACTCAAATTTCAATTGAAATTTCTCAGGTTCCTTTGAATTGTGAGGGTTTGGAAGGTTGGGGGAAAAGTTGGCGCGTAAGGTCCTTCTGAACTGAGGCATTGGACCTATATTTATAACAATGAGAAGTGTTATTTGCACACTTGAAAATTTCTCCAAAAATGGCAATGCAATGCACATGCTTGCATGAGTGTGTGCAGGCCCATGAAGCAATCCAAATAGGTCCACAATCAACTGCAATGAGGTCTGCATGAAGCTTAGATGGTAAGGTAAAGTTGTTTGAACATTTGAATCATGAATCTTGCCAATTGATACAGGCATGTTTAAGCCATGCGCAGACCCATCAAACTTCGTCCAAAATGAATGAATTAGGACTCTTTGGAAATCTTAGATCAAGAGGAACAACTCTTATGTTGAACACTTTCCCATTTGGAACTTATATCATGGTGAATTTTGAGGTGGAAGTTTGGCAATTTCAACATGTCAAAATATTTTCTAAGTGTCAAGTTACATATTCAATTATTCCACCTTGCCTATCTTTTTATCTGAGCTCCAAATGAGAAAAGTGTCTTCATCAAAGTTGTAGTTATTTCAAAAAACTTAAAAATGGTCAGTGATTTTACATCAATTGGATTTAGGATGAGTGAGTTATACATTTTTTAAGTTGAGGAAAATCACTTGTTCAATGGCATTGGTCCAAAATGACCTATAATGTATCCTTATATCACATGCTCATAAAAGTTGGTTTATCTCTCACTCCAAACATCAACATTGAAGTAGACATATTGAATTTGATTTTTCAACTTGGAAATCTTTCATCTCATAAAAATTGAGCAAGTTATGGTCTTGGGAAGTTGACTTTCAAATTAGGGTTTAGATCAAATGACCTATAATAGTTCAACATAGAAGATGACTTTCCAAGCAAAATTATCTCTAGACCTAAACATGAAAGTTGTTTGAAATGTCATCTTGAGTAACTTTAATCTTGGAATCATTTTCATATGATGAACATTGTAGGAGATAAGGTCTAAGGAGACCCAGTTTTGATCAGATGAATCCATCTGGCCAACCACCATCAATCAACTTGATAACTTGCAATTCTCTTGACTTTTTAGGCTCATGGTAGATCATATATGCATAATATGATGAATTTTTAAGTGTCCCTTGAGAAATTTGATCAATTGGTGAAGAAGCTTGTTGAAGAAGTTACTCAAGATACCCAGATGAACTAGGGTTTCCAAAGCAAACCCATTCCAAACTCTTGAAGAATGCCTGACCAAAATAACATGTAGATATCATTGGGACTCATATATGATTCTTAGAGCAATTAGTGGATCATTCCTTGGTTATGCTCCTAGCAATGAGGGTCTTAAACCCTAGATGTGAATTTGATAGATCAATGGTGATCATGCCTTACCTACAAAAGAGTTAGGAAAATATAAAGACATATTTTTGGTATTTTGGTTAGTAAAATGATAATATACAAGTATGATACAATCACATGGTGCTTGGTGATCTCTCCCAAAACAAACCCAATGAAAGAGGGGTAAGGAGGATGCCAAGGTATGATCCCAATGCTAATGCATATGATGAGGTGGCGGGAGGGATCTTAGGGTCAAAATTGGGGTATTACATTGTACTTTCAATCTTTTTTTAATTATGATAATCATCTTTATCCTCCTCACGTTTTCTCATCTTAGGTTGATCAATCCCTAATTTGATGAACTTTAGTATGTCTTGTCGAAGATAACCTACATCATTAAAAACAATACCTTTTTTGACACTTCTCGTATAGAAAACATTAGTAATAATCAATACACTTTTACCAATTAAAGAACACTAAAAGTTTATTCCTTTTGGTCACACAACCTTTCTTCCTTGCCACAAAGTTAACGAGATGGGGATATGTAACATGTCACATGTCTTGAGTGTTAGATACCCAACCTTCATTGGATCCTCGGGAGTGAGTGAAAACAAGGTTGCATTTGGGCAAGCATTGAAAGGCTCCTTTAGGAACTAAAAGTTTCCTAAATTTGAATTTTCCAATAGTATAACCTTTAATGCAACAAAAGAGACAAGAAAAGTTAATATGAGATGTGTCTTTGCTATTAGACTCATTTTTAACAAATTTATGTTTCTTATATGAATGGTTAAAAGACCTTTCATACTTAGACAGGTCAATAGCATAAGCAATCTTTGGTTGTAAGGCTTTGTCTAATTTGACTTGAAGAGTATTTATCTCTTTTTAACACTTATGACAAGACTCAAAGCCAAGACATTTATCCTGTAAAATCAACGAGTGTTAGATACCCAACCTTCATTGGATCCTCGGGAGTGAGTGAAAATAAGGTTGCATTTGGGCAAGCATTGAAAGGCTCCTTTAGGAACTAAAAGTTTCCTAAATTTGAATTTTCCAATAGTATAACCTTTAATGCAACAAAAGAGACAAGAAAAGTTAATATGAGATGTGTCTTTGCTATTAGACTAACTTTTAACAAATTTATGTTTCTTATATGAATGGTTAAAAGACCTTTCATACTTAGACAGGTCAATAGCATAAGCAATCTTTGGTTGTAAGGCTTTGTCTAATTTGACTTGAAGAGTATTTATCTCTTTTTGACACTTATGACAAGACTCAAAGCCAAACCTATAAGTTTTTTCATCCTCATTTTTGTCACTTTGAATATCTATCATAGATCTCTTAATAGCTTCCAACTTCCTTTCAGATTCTAACACTTTAGCTTCTAAGTGTAAAAATACTTTTTCATGTGAAGCTAATTTGTTAAAAGCATTTAAGGCCTCTCTAAGAAGATTTTCAAAGTCATTTTGTAATTGAGAATAAGATGAATCAATAGTAAGCTCAAGTTTAGAAGGACTTACTTGTTTCTTCTTCCTTCCATTTGCCATAAGACAAATTTGGATCGATTCTACACTTGAAGTGGGGTTTTCATCGCTTGAGGAATCACTTGCACTCTCACAAGCTCAATAAACTCTTCTAGATTTACTAGACTTATTGGCATGCCCTCTTTCTTTGTCTTTCTTAATCATGGGGCGTTCCAGTCTATAGTGACCAATTTCACCATAATTATAACAAGATCTTCTAAATTTACCTTTCCTATTACCACCATCTTTTGAAGACTTAGACTCCTTTCCAAATTTGGCTAAGTTTCCTTCGGAGTGCTTGACTTTGTTCTTCCAAATTTACATTTGGTATCTCTTTAAAAATAGCCCAACATCATCATCATCAGAGTTCTTGTCATTCATTTCTTCACACTCACTAGGCTCATTCTTTGAGGACTTGAAACTAGAAGTCTTTAGAGCAATAGACTTTTTCACCTCTTCCTTGTTTTTACCTTTCTCTTTCTTCATCTTCTTTTTCATATTATTTTTCATGTTTTTCCAAGCAAGAGAGTTCTTGCTTATGTTCTTCCAATTTACCAAACAAAGTAGTAAGATCAAGTGCTTTAAGATCATTCGCCTCTTTGATAGCGGTGACCTTGGGTTTCCATCCCTATTAAGACATCTTAAAACCTTGTTATTAGCAATATCATTGGAGATATGATTTCCTAGAGAATTCAATATATTAATAATATGTGTGAATCTCTTTTGCATGTCGCCAATGGTTTCACCATGCTTCATACGAAAGAGTTCAAACTCTTGGTTCAAAGTATTGTCCCTAGCTTGTTTGAGTTCATTAGTTCCCTCATGGGTAACTTCTAATGCATCCCACATAGCTTTTGTAGTTTTACAATGAGAGACACGATAATACTCATCAACACCTAATGCGGATATGAGAATATTTTATGCTTTCCAATCCTGAGACCACAACTTCTTATCATTATCATTCCATTGATTTTTCGATTTTGGTATGATGATGCCTTCGCCATTGGTCATTGTAATTTGATTAGGACCATTGGCAATGATGTCCCATACACCCTTATCAACAGAGTTGATATGGATACGCATGCAAGCTTTACAATAGCCATAATTTTTGCCAGTGAAAATAGGTGCTCTATTATACGCCCTTTTAGGTTCGGTAGCCATTATCTAATAAGCAAATCTTAAGACAGGAAACAACCGGAGCTCTGATACCACTTGTTAGACTATAGGCCTAGATCTATAGGGGGTGAATAGATCCCAAATTAAAATTTATTTGAAACTTTGATTTAGAAAATTTATGGCGTGGAAGCAAGTTTAAAATATTTCCTGGATCCAAAATCGTCTAACCGAACCTTCTATTGAAAAGCTCAGATATGCGTATGAGTGTCAATGGTATGATAATAATTCACAAGTTGGTTCATCAACATTTCAAATACTAAATTGAATACTCTATTATAGTAATTATTTATCTTCAATATCAACAACACACTAAAGACTAGTTAACACAATTCATCAAACACTTTGCGTGCAATCAATAAAGTTTGGATAACATGTAGTGTTTATAGTTTTTAACAACCAATCATTACCAAATGGTAAGTGATTACTACACCAACACAATTTATCAAAGATTTCAAAAGTTATTATCCAAACAATATTGATCAAGAGATCAAAGTAATTAACAATTTGTGAATCTAAAAATAAACGAGAGAGAGAGAGAGTACACAAGGATTTGTTTAGGCAGTTCCCCAATCCACCTCGCTATGGGTACATCTACCCTCAAGTTGAATTCAATTGAGATATTAATATAATAAATCTTACTTTGCAAATATATCAATACAAGAGATGAGAAATTAAGTCCCACAAACCCTAGGTTTGTTCCTGACTCTATCACCTCCAAAAACCTTGACCAATCTTGATCAAGTAACTAACCATGCTGCTTCAATTCATCTATTATTTCTACTTTCTTACAAGGCACCATTTGTTCCAAGGCTTTCACCCGACTGAATTAATCCCAAGCACATTATCATGTAACCAACAATGTTGCTTCAATTCACCTATTGTTGCTACTTCCTTGCACGACCTCCGTGTCTCAAGGATTTCACCTGGATGAATTAATCCCAAGTGTACACTTGTTGAACCCAAGATTTGTCAACATGATCCACCGTTTCATGCTAATCCCTTATCGATACACCTAGTCTCAAGGCTTTCACTCGATCGGATCCGAATTGTAGAATCTTGTCTAAAATCATCAAACCCTAAAGATCTGGAAGGAAAACCCCACCTCATTTTTATTATTTGAATCCCTTAAAGACCGTAACCCAATTTTCTCGGCACAACAAACCTAATTCGACGTTATCAATCCTAATCTAGATGGAACCCAATCGAAAAAATGATTATGTGTAGTTTGATTGTGTGTATGCTTAGATTGAATTGAAGATGATGAGATGCTTTGAAATTATGGATTCATGTAGGCTTTACCCACTCTAGAAACCTTACTAGAGAATTATGCATGTATGAAGTATTTATATGCATGGGTGATTTAGGGCAAAAGGAAATGCAAATAACTTGGGGGAAAATATGAATTTTTCAAATAAATTATCGTACAACACCTATAAGATCTACGTGCCGACCTGTAAACAGCATGTGTTGACCTGTTCAAGGTCATGCTTTGACTTGTAACAGTTATGTGTTTCCTATGTGTTGACCTGAGGAGTTAACACATGAAACAAAAGCTACGGGCTTTAATACTATAGCATACGAGTCGACCTATAGAATGAATGTGTTGACCTATAGTAGTTAAACTGTTTCTATAGGTCGACGTGTAGACAACATGTGTCAACCTGTAGACAACATGTGTCAACCTATAGATAGCATGTGTCAACCTATAATGCAATTTTTTCGCAAAAACTTATTTTTCATGCATTTTTCACAAAAACTTATTTTTCATGCATTTTTCACAAAAGTTTCATAAAAACTTATTTTTCATGTATTTTTCACAAAAACTTATTTTTCATGCATTTTTCACAAAAACTTATTTTTCATACATTTTTCACAAAAAGCATTTTTCATGCTTTTTTTTATGAAAACTTATTTTTCATGCATTTTTTATGCATGAGACCTCTTCCAAGTTGTTTCAAAATTGTTTTTGCTTCCTAATTCTAATATGCACATAGAGAATCAGAGGATACTGTCCAATATACATTAACGCTAAAGTATCCTAGTTTTGACATCATACAAAATACATCTAAGCGAAGTTGCACTCACATGCAATTTTTGCTTAGAGGTGTCAAACATGCTCCATATGTCCGCTTTAGTTTGATCTATGTGCATATGCTAGATGATTGTGGTTATGATAATCACTTTGGTTCTGGAAAGTGGAAACTCAACAAAGGTAACTTGGTTGTGGCTAGAGGGGAAAGCTTTCTAAATTGTATTAGATAAAAACTTTTGTTGCTAGGGACAATGTGAAAGTTATCGACCTGGAAGCATCTTTGTGGCACTGAAGACTTAGTCATATTAGTGAAAAAGGGCCAAATGTTTTGGCCAAAATGGATGTTCTTCCTGGATTAAATAATGTAGATCTGAAGAAGTATTCTTATTGCATGGCTGGTAAACAGACTAGAGTATCTTTAAAGAGACATCCTCCCTCAAGGAAGTCAAATTTGCTTCAATTAGTACATTCTGATGTTTGTGGTACATTAAAGGTAAAATCCTTTAATGGTGCACTTTATTTTGTTATATTTATTGATAATTTCTCCAGGAAACTGTGGGTTTATGCCTTGAACATAAAAGACCAAGTGTTGGAAAACTTTAAAGAATGCCATGCTTTGGTTGAGAGACAGATAGGCAAGAAGCTGGAATATGTTCGTTTAGACAATGATGGAGAGTATTGTGGACCATTTGATTCTTATTGCAAGCAGCATGGTATTACATATGAAAAGACTCCTTATAAAACTCCTCAATTGAATGGTTTAGCAGAGATGATGAATCGAACACTAGTTGAGAGAGTAAGGTGTATGCTCTCTGAATCTAAGTTGCCTAATCATTATTGGGGCAAGGCACATTACACGAAAGTGCATGTTCTTAATCTGACTCCTACTGTTGCTTTAAATTATTAAGTTACATACAAAATTTGGTTGCAAAGAATGTCAAGTATGATCACTTAAGAGTCTTTGGTTGTAAGGCTTTTATGCATATTCCAAAGGATGAAATATCCAAGTTGGGTGCAAAGTCAAAATAATATATCTTCACCAGTTATGAGAAATATAAGTTTGGTTACAGGTTGTATGATCTTGTAGGGAAGAAGCTTATTCAAAGGCGTGATGTGGTGTTTATGAAAGACTAAGTTATTGAATACATTGATAAGGTAGAGAAGGCTACACCCAAGAAACATATTAGTTTGTCTAATATTGATCTAGTTTGGTTACCTAGTCATAATCTGGATGTTATTGGTGGTGATGATCACAATGGTGAGCCATGTGATTATGTTGATGATCAAAAACTTGGAGATGAGGTAAATATTCCAACTAATGATTGTGAAGGGGAAAGCGATATGTCACAGGATGAGAATCTTGGTGAAGCTCCAAAATCATCTCAAGTTTAACTTAGGATGTCTAACAGACAGAGACAACCTTCTATAAGGTATAATTTTGATGAGTATGTAACCTTGACTGGTGAGGGTGAACCCGAGTGTTTTCAAGAGGCCATGGAAAGTGATGAAAGTCAAAAGTGGATGGACGCAATGCATGATGACATGAAACCATTGCATGGTAATCACACTTATGATTTAGTGAAGCTTCCTAAAGGCAAAAGGGCTTTTGAAAATAGATGGATTTATAGAGTTAAACATGAGAGAAACTCTAAGTCTCCAAGATATAAAGCCAAATTAGTGGTGAGAGGTTTCTTTCATAGAAAGGGAATTGATTTTAATGATGTTTTCTCACCTGTTGTAAAGATGTCATCAATTAGAACCATGTTGAGTTTGGTTGCTACGCTTGATTTAGAGGTTGAGCTAATGGATGTGAAAACAACTTTCCTTCATGGTGGTTTGGAGGAAGTGATCTATATGAAATAACCCGGCGGTTTTCAAGTTAAAGGTAAAGAAGATCATGTGTGTAGATTGAGAAAGAGTTTATATGGGCTGAAGCAAGCTCCAAGGCAGTGGTACAAGAAGTTTGAGTCTGTTACGCGTGATCAAGGATACTAGAAAACTACTTCATATCATTATGTCTTTGTTAGAAAATTTTCTAACTGTGACTTTATTATCCTATTGTTATATGTTGATGATATGCTTATTATAGGGAAAAGTATTTCTAACATTAACAAGTTAAAGAAGCAATTGGGAGATTCATTTTCCATGAAAGACATGGGAGCAGCTAAACAGATTCTTGGCATTAGAATCATGTGTAACAAAAAAGAGAAGAAACTTTGGATGTCATAAGAATATTATATCAAAAGAGTGCTACAAAGATTCAAAATGGAAAGTTCTAAGGCGGTAAGCAATCTTCTCCTTACTAATTTCAATTTGTGTTCTAATCAAAGTATTTCAAGTGAAGATGAAGCATTTAATATGAAACGTGTTTCTTATGCGTTTGGTGTGGGTAGTTTGATGTATGCAATGGTGTGTACAAGACCAGATATAGCACATGATTTTGGTACAGTTAGTAGATTTTTTCAAATCCAGGTAGAGAGCATTGGAATGTTGTAAAATGGATTTTAAGGTATCTTTGTGGTACTACTTCTGCGAGGTTTTATTTTGGAGGAGATATGGCTGGAGACATTGATTCTAGAAAGTCCACTTCGGGACACATGATTAAATTTGAAGGGGGAGCTAGGCTTGGCAGACCAGACTGCAAAAGTGTATAGCATTGTCTACTACAGAGGTTGAGTTCATTGCAATTACCGAAGCATGTAAAGAGTTACTATGATTGAAGAAATTTTTCCAGGAGATTGGTTTTGTTCAAGACAAATATGTGTTATTTGTTGATATTCAAAGCGTTATTCATTTTGGTAAGAATTCGACTTTTCGTAATAGGTCCAAACACATTGATGTGAGATATCATCGAATACATGACATTTTGGATGCTAAGTTGTTGGAGTTAGCTAAAGTTCATACAGATGATGATGATTTTGATATGATGACTAAAGCATTACCAAGAGCAAAATTTGAAGCTTGTTGTGATATTGTCGATTTGGAGATTTCCTCCACATAGTTGTGAGGGGGAGATTTATTAGGTTTGGGATCCCTTCCTATGTGGAGAAAGGCCCAAATATGATTAGCCCATTTGTCTCATTTATTTAAGTGGAGAGGATCAATTTAGGGTTATGAGAGATAGAGAGAAAATAAGGATTCCAAAGAGAGAAAAGATGAGAGACACTCATTTCCATTTTTCTTCAACCAGTCTCACTAAACCGATGATCCTCATTTCTTTGACCGTCAGATCAAGGTCAAATTTGGAAGGCGGGTTCATAACACATGTATCTAATTTTTTACCATTCATAATTTTACAACAACATCTGAGGTAAGAGTTATCTACTTCACACTAAAGCTGCATATTCAAAAAAGTTTTCATATTTTTTATTTTTATTTGTAAGTTAGTTTGCTTTGTGATTTGCGGTTGTTAGCACTGTTTGTGAATCACTTTAAGACTCTATTGTACCCTTAATTGATTATAGTGGAGTTATTTCTTTAGTCTGAACGAATCGTGGTTTTTACTCTCATATTGACGGGTTTTCTAGGTTAAAAATATTGGTGTTCTTTTGTGCCTTTATTTGTTCAATTTGTTGTCTTATATTTGTTGTTGATCCTCAAGGTTCCTACAAGTCTAGGAAATTTTATATCCATTGTGTATTGGTCTGTTACTGTGTCTTATTTTCCCATCAAAAATTAATAATTTTCAAACTCAAATAATTTGTCCACTTAATAGCTATGACAAGAACAACATAAACTACACTTTTGTTGCTAACAAATGAAGCTGAACTCAATTACTTATTTTTGAAATAGGGTTTTCATTTAAATTTGTTATACACATAACAAAATTATTATATATTGTCTAATACCCTACTTCCCAACTCAATAATTAAATAAATAAAACATATATATCACGAATATTCTCCAAACAGGGTGCTACTCAACACCAATAAAACATGCATGAACCATATAATGATAAAACTTAATTCATTTGATAAGCAGCGGAATTCTAAAATAGTTGGCATAAAAATCCTTAACATCAATAAGTTTGAAAAAAGTGGTTCAATATCCAATTGAAGGAAAAATATGCAACATAAGAAAACAAATAAAAGAATAATTTGTCTCCTCGTGTTACATATCAGAGCGACTCTGTCTATAAGACTCGATCGACAAATAACTAAGGAGGCTTAACACCGTCCTCAACATCAAGCTCCTACTCAGGCATCTGATTATTTATACTCCGTAGAAGCACAAATGCAACAATATAAAAAAGGGGTGAGAATACAATCAAATAATAAAAAGTGCATCAAACAATCAGGATAGATTCACACACGATAGAGTCATACACATGTCAAACATGCACCTTAATATCATGTATTTACATCTCACCCGCCTCACAATTAAACTCATACATACCATAAAAGATTACTCATCATTGCACAAAGATTTCATCATCATTTAATGCAATGCAACATCGACTCAACTCATGTTCGTCACGGTCCCCACTCTGAACCGGACTCACAACTTAACTCTATATGCATGTGGCACTGACTCAATATTTGGTTCTTCATATGAATTGGGTTCCGATCAACTGTGAACCCCAAGAAACCACTCTGAGCTCTAAGCCCCCACTCTGAGCTTGGGACAAGTTGTAACACCCTTCTACCCAAACGACATATTTAAATAGATTATCAGAGTACAACATGTAGAAGAGTTTACATTTCTTACAACATAACAATTATCGCATCACAACATAAAACATATTATTTATTTTATTAAAACTTCGCAGCGGACAACAACATTAATATTATCATTCATCATATAACAATTCATAATAATGGTTCAACATTATTTCAACAAAACATCTCAACATGTTAGTCATCATAAACAACATAAATAATAATCAATTATCTATCGAATCCCATAACCCCGGTGTCACATGACCAGAGCATTTGACTCGACTCTGTAGAATAACTCTACACTTATTCTTCAAACCTCAACAATAGCTACTCCTCTTTATCTGCACATTGCTCATCGTAGATGAACATAAACACATGCAGAAGGGGTGAGAATTACATTATTAAATAATAATATAACGACAGAAACATAAACATAAATATTATTTCACATATACCAACACAGCTCATCATAATCATCATAATCAACAAATTCATGAACATCAACAAAACAACATATCAAATGCAATGTACACACCCATGCATGACTCAACACGACTCGGTATACCCATTTTGTGACCAACTACAGGATCACCACTCCCAGATTCATCACCATAGAATCCGAGTTCCCCGCAAGGAACCAAGCCTCTCAACAAGCCCGGAGTCAACAACATCATTGGAACTCAGTCCGTTCATCACTAGGCATTGGCCTTTCATAAATGCATGCACACCAAGCATGCATCATAATCAACATAGCAACAACAGCATCATATCGTCATGTTATCATCATCATTAACACATTCTATCACAAAAGCATATCACATCATGCCACATAATCAAACACAGTATTATCACACTCTACTAATATCTATACTACTCAAAACAACGGGAAATGATCCCTGCTACATCATACATCAGCTAAGTACATCACTCAGCCTAAACCACCAAAACTGCACAACAACAGCACAGAAAAATCACAGTTTTGCCCATACGCGTATTGCCTATGCCCATACGCGTATTGCCCACGCCTGACCAAATCCATACGCGTAATGCCCATGCCCATACGCGTATGCTACGCGTATCACATTCCCATACGCGTACCAACAGAGACCAAAACACGTTCAAAACATCATCTTCCTCATCCATACGCGTATTGCCTAGCGCCATACGCGTACCAGCCATCTCTTACGCGTATTGCCTAGTGCCATACGCGTATGACCAGAAACCAGATTTCCAGATCTGCAATGGCTCCCTCTGCTACGAGATCTATCCAAATTCGTCCCTCCACAGTCCAAATTTCACACAAAATCACTCATATCATCTAATACAATAGTCCCCTATTCGATTTCACAAGTCCTAACATCATTGCATATAATTTCTACGAATTCCTTCGATTAAAATCCTAATTTCGTTCATCCAATATTTCACCATTTTCAGCATATCATTGTTTAATAAGGTTCAGACCCCTTACCTCTTTGGATTGAAGGAAGTTCTGAGCAATCTTTGGCCTTTTCCTCTTCCTTCTCTTTCTCTTCAGCGTTTCTCCCCCTTTCTCTGACTCTGAGGCAAAACACGTGAAAACAACCTGAGTCCTCACTTTGGCCTCTTTTCTCCAATTTCCACTTTTACCCTTCCACTCTTCATATTCCATTTATTTTATTTATTTAATTATTATCAAAATAAATAACACCTATAATAATAATAAAAATAATCCAATAATTCAACTTTATTTAATTAAATTAATAAAATAATATTAACTCAATTAAATAATTCTCTTATTTTAATCGGGGTGTTACAACTCTCCCCCACTAAAAGAGTTTTCGTCCTCGAAAACATACCTCAAGCAAATAGAGCCGGATACGACTCCTTCATCTGATCTTCACGCTCCCAAGTCAAGCTCTCACCAGCTGGACCTCCCCAAACAACTTTCACTAGAGCAATCTTCTTACCTCTCAGGGTCTTCTCTTCTCGGTCATCTATCCGAATTGGCAACACCTCAACGGTCAAATTATCCCTCACCTGGATATCATCCAACTGAACAACATGCGAAGGATCCGCAATATATTTTCTCAACTGAGATACATGAAACACATCATGCAGATTAGAAAGCGACGGCGGTAAAGCTATCCGATACGCCACTTCCCCAATCCTCTTCAAAATCTGATACGGACCCACAAACCTCGGAGTAAGCTTTTTAGACTTTAAAGCTCTACCCACACCTGTCGTCGGAGTAACTCTCAAGAACACATGATCTCCCTCTTGGAACTCAAGTGCCTTTCTCCTATTATCATGATAACTCTTCTGACGACTCTGAGAAATCTTCATTTTCTCCTGAATCATCTTAACCCTTTCAGTCGTCTGCTGCACAATCTCAGGTCCGAGTACAACACTCTCACCTGATTCATACCAACACAATGGAGTTCTACACCTCCTACCATACAATGCTTCATATGGAGCCATACCGATACTAGCATGAAAACTATTATTATAAGTAAACTCCACCAACGGCAAATAACTATCCCAAGAACCTCTCTGCTCCAACACACAAGCTCTCAACAAATCCTCCAAGGATTGGATAGTTCTTTCAGTCTGACCATCAGTCTGAGGATGATAAGCTGAACTCAACCTCAACTTAGTCCCCAACGCTTTCTGCAAACTTTCCCAAAATCTAGAAGTAAATCTGGGATCTCTATCAGACACAATACTGGATGGAATACCATGCAGCCTCACTATCTCCTCAATATACAACTCTGCCAACTTCTCTAAAGAGTGATTAATCTTCATCGGCAAGAAATGCGCCGACTTAGTCAATCGATCCACAATCACCCAAATAGAATCATTACCTTTCGTCGTCCTCGGCAATCCCGTCACAAAATCCATGGAAATGCTATCCCACTTCCATTCAGGAATCTTCAAAGGTTGCATCATACCTGCCGGTTTCTGATGTTCAATCTTTGACTTCTGACAAGTCAAACAGGCATACACAAACTTAGCAACATCTCTTTTCATACCAGCCCACCAAAACAACTTCTTCAAATCTTGATACATTTTAGTTGCACCTGGATGGATACTCAATCCACTCCTATGGCCCTCTTCAAGAATACTCTTTTTCAATTCAGACACCTCCGGAACACAAACTCTACCTTTAAATCGCAGGATGCCATTCTCATCAATCTCAAAATTACCACCATTACCCTGGTTAACCATAGTAATATGATCAACTAGAGCGACGTCAACTTGCTGACCATTCCGAATATCTTCCAGAATTCCACTAGTCAACTTCAGCATGCCCAACTTTACACTATCAGCGGAAACTTCACAACCCAAACTCATATCACGGAACTGTTCAATTAACTCAAGCTCCCGAACCATCATCATAGACATATGTAGAGACTTTCTACTCAGCGCATCTGCAACTACATTAGCCTTACCGGGATGATAACTCAATTCAAAGTCAAAATCCTTCAGTAATTCTAACCACCTTCTCTGCCTCATATTTAACTCTTTCTGATCAAACAGATACTTCAGACTCTTGTGATCACTGAACACTTCGAATCTGGAACCATACAGATAATGCCTCCACATTTTCAACACAAATACAACAGCTGCAAGTTCTAGATCATGCGTAGGATAATTCCTCTCATGAACTTTCAACTGTCTAGAAGCATAAGCTACAACTTTACCATTCTGCATCAAAACACCACCAAGACCCATCAAAGAAGCATCACAATAAACAACGAAGGACTCACCAGGATTAGGCAAGATCAACACTGGAGCACTGGTCAACCGCCTCTTCAACTCAACAAAACTCGCTTCACAAGCTGTATCCCACACATACACTTGACCCTTCTTAGTCAACTGCGTCAACGGCAATGCCAACTTAGAGAAGCCCTCAATAAATCTGCGATAATAACCAGCTAACCCCAGAAAACTGCGTATCTCAGTAGCAGACTTCGGAGTCTCCCACTGTAATACGGCATCAACTTTAGCAGGATCAACAGAAATCCCACCACTCGAAATCACATGGCCAAGGAAACTCACTTCCTTCAACCAGAACTCACATTTAGATAACTTTGCATATAACTTCTTTTCTCTTAACACCTGCAAAACAATTCTCAGATGTCCTGCATGCTCTTCTTCCGTCTTAGAATATATCAATATATCATCTATGAACACCACAACAAAATTATCAAGGTACGGATGAAATATACGATTCATATATTCCATAAACACACCTGGAGCATTAGATACACCGAACGGCATCACAGTGTATTCATAATGACCATACCTCGTACGGAAAGCAGTCTTCGCAATATCATCTGACTTCACTCGGATCTGATGATAACCCGACCGCAAATCAATCTTACTGAAAACATGAGCTCCAACCAACTGGTCCATCAAATCATCAATCCTCGGCAATGGATACCGATTCTTGATAGTCACCTTATTCAACTGTCGGTAATCGACACACAACCTCATCCTACCTTCTTTCTTCTTCACTAACAATACTGGTGCACCCCAAGGAGAAACACTTGGACGCACAAACTTCTTCTCAAGCAATTCTTCAAGTTGCTTCTTCAATTCAACTAATTCAGTTGCCGACATTCTATAAGGAGACATCGACACTGGACTCGTACCTGGTACTAAGTCAATGGCAAATTCGACTTCACGTTCTGGAGGTAATTCACTTACATCCTCCGGAAACACATCCTGAAATTCACAGACAACAGGCAAATCTACACTCACCACTTTCTTATTCGCTTGCAGAGACGCAAATAAAGCGAATATCTGAGCTTCATCCTTCACAAATTCCCCCACCTGCCTAGCAGATAGAAATCTTGCCTCATCATTCTCACCAACTTCAGAAAACCGCACCGTCTTACTATAGCAGTTGATAAACACGCCATAGAATTCTAGCCAATTCATTCCCAGAATAATATCAATTTGGTGCAAGGGTAAGCACACCAAATCAACTACGAACTCTCTCTCAAAGATCGTCAAACGACAACCTCGACAGACAACAGAAGTCTTCACAGAACCATTAGCAGGAGTATCTATCACCATACTTCTGCCTAGGGACGACATAATCACACCAATCCTGGTCGCACACTCATACGAAATAAACGAATGAGTAGCACCAGTGTCAACAATAGCAAGCAATTCAACATTATTAATCAAGCAAGTACCTTTAATCAGATTATCTTCTTTAGGAGCTTCAGCCCCACTCAGAGCAAACACCCTACCAGTAGTATGAGCTGCAGTAGCCGCCTTCTTCGGTTTCGAGCACTGCGAACTGATATGGCCTTTCTCGCCACAATTAAAACATGTCGGACCAGCATCCTTACATTCAGTAACTCTATGTCCAGCCTGACCGCATCGGAAACATCTCAGCACTTTCTTGGTACAGCTATCAGCACGGTGGCCTGGCTCGCCACACTTGAAACATTTACCAGCTATGGGAGATCCTCCCCCACTTGGCTTCTTCTCATTTACTACTTTCTGCTTACCTTTACCATTCGGAGATGCATAAGGACTACCACGATCCTTATTCTTCTTCTCACTAAGACTCTTGTAATGAGCAGTCCTAGCCTTGCTATCTTCATCAAATATCCTGCACTTGTTAACCAGTGTAGGAAACCTACGAATCTCCTGGTAACCAATGCCTTGTTTGATCTCGGGACGCAACCCGTTCTCAAACTTGACACACTTGGATTCCTCAGCATCAGCATTATTATAATGAGGACAATACTGTACCAGCTCCTCAAACTTCGAAGCGTAATCAGCAACAGACATGTTACCCTGCTTCAGTCCCAGAAATTCCATCTCCTTCTTACATCGCACATCAGCAGGAAAATATTTCTCCAGAAAGGCCGTCTTGAACCTTTCCCAAGTCATCTCAGCACCTGGTACTTCAATCCTCTGTCGAGTGTTATCCCACCAGTTTTCAGCCTCTTCAGATAACGTATGCGTACCAAACTGCACCTTCTGTGCTTCAGTACACGTCATCACCCGGAAAATCTTCTCAATTTCCTTCAGCCAAATCTGAGCACCATCTGGATCATAGCGCCCCTTGAATGTAGGAGGGTTATTCTTCAGAAACCTTCCCAAATTCTTAAACTCGTCGACCGGCGGATTCTGCTGCGCCTGCATAGCCTGCGCCATAGCAGCCAAAGCCTCAGCAATCGCACGGTCATTTTCTCCAGCCATACTCTGCACGACACAACTACAACCGTTAAATATCGACAGTGTCATTTACACTAATCGACCAACAGGGAAAACATCACATTATGACTCGACTGGACTGACTATGCTCTGATACCACTAATGTAACACCCTTCTACCCAAACGACATATTTAAATAGATTATCAGAGTACAACATGTAGAAGAGTTTACATTTCTTACAACATAACAATTATCGCATCACAACATAAAACATATTATTTATTTTATTAAAACTTCGCAGCGGACAACAACATTAATATTATCATTCATCATATAACAATTCATAATAATAGTTCAACATTATTTCAACAAAACATCTCAACATGTTAGTCATCATAAACAACATAAATAATAATCAATTATCTATCGAATCCCATAACCCCGGTGTCACATGACCAGAGCATTTGACTCGACTCTGTAGAATAACTCTACACTTATTCTTCAAACCTCAACAATAGCTACTCCTCTTTATCTGCACATTGCTCATCGTAGATGAACATAAACACATGCAGAAGGGGTGAGAATTACATTATTAAATAATAATATAACGACAGAAACATAAACATAAATATATTTCACATATACCAACACAGCTCATCATAATCATCATAATCAACAAATTCATGAACATCAACAAAACAACATATCAAATGCAATGTACACACCCATGCATGACTCAACACGACTCGGTATACCCATTTTGTGACCAACTACAGGATCACCACTCCCAGATTCATCACCATAGAATCCGAGTTCCCCGCAAGGAACCAAGCCTCTCAACAAGCCCGGAGTCAACAACATCATTGGAACTCAGTCCGTTCATCACTAGGCATTGGCCTTTCATAAATGCATGCACACCAAGCATGCATCATAATCAACATAGCAACAACAGCATCATATCGTCATGTTATCATCATCATTAACACATTCTATCACAAAAGCATATCACATCATGCCACATAATCAAACACAGTATTATCACACTCTACTAATATCTATACTACTCAAAACAACGGGAAATGATCCCTGCTACATCATACATCAGCTAAGTACATCACTCAGCCTAAACCACCAAAAACTGCACAACAACAGCACAGAAAAATCACAGTTTTGCCCATACGCGTATTGCCTATGCCCATACGCGTATTGCCCACGCCTGACCAAATCCATACGCGTAATGCCCATGCCCATACGCGTATGCTACGCGTATCACATTCCCATACGCGTACCAACAGAGACCAAAACACGTTCAAAACATCATCTTCCTCATCCATACGCGTATTGCCTAGCGCCATACGCGTACCAGCCATCTCTTACGCGTATTGCCTAGTGCCATACGCGTATGACCAGAAACCAGATTTCCAGATCTGCAATGGCTCCCTCTGCTACGAGATCTATCCAAATTCGTCCCTCCACAGTCCAAATTTCACACAAAATCACTCATATCATCTAATACAATAGTCCCCTATTCGATTTCACAAGTCCTAACATCATTGCATATAATTTCTACGAATTCCTTCGATTAAAATCCTAATTTCGTTCATCCAATATTTCACCATTTTCAGCATATCATTGTTTAATAAGGTTCAGACCCCTTACCTCTTTGGATTGAAGGAAGTTCTGAGCAATCTTTGGCCTTTTCCTCTTCCTTCTCTTTCTCTTCAGCGTTTCTCCCCCTTTCTCTGACTCTGAGGCAAAACACGTGAAAACAACCTGAGTCCTCACTTTGGCCTCTTTTATCCAATTTCCACTTTTACCCTTCCACTCTTCATATTCCATTTATTTTATTTATTTAATTATTATCAAAATAAATAACACCTATAATAATAATAAAAATAATCCAATAATTCAACTTTATTTAATTAAATTAATAAAATAATATTAACTCAATTAAATAATTCTCTTATTTTAATCGGGGTGTTACACAAGTCACTAGTCCCCACTCTGAACTAGCGAACATGCCTCTTTCACAATAATGATAATATATGATGCATGACATTTAATCATGCAATGATAATAACACAATTGATGATTATAACCCCACTATAACTATAAAAAATCACACAATAACAATAAAAACATAGAAAGTATTATAACATCACTTTGGTCGTAATCAATCATGCATTCAATGCATTACGAGTAGTTTTCACTCTGAACCACTTGTCTCATCAATCATCGACAAACATGTAAAATAATTCACACAATTATATGTATAATTCACAATATATATTCATACATTGAACATACATTAACACATCAATCATCTCACAAGGCACTACTCTGAGATAGCTTTGTGCTTCAGCTCTCTAACGCTTCAAATGATACTTCATTTGGACCTAGGAACTAAAGTTATGGCCAAAATAGTTGGACAGTAAAACATGTTTCAATTTAGAAAAAAAATCAAAAATAAGCCAGCATTAATCGATTGACATCAAGTCCAATTACTCACTGCCTTTCCAAAAAAATTCTTATGGGATGCATTCAATCGATTAATTCCCAGCATTAATCGATTGACATAGTTAATTTTTCACTGTTCACATGCATGTAATTGATTGACACAGGATGTCAATCGATTGACATGGTTAAAATTTCCAAAATAACAAGCATGGAATCGATTGACATATGGTGTCAATCAATTGAGATCATACAAATTCTCAAAAATCGTAGTTTTCACATTATCGTTCTGAAGGAGAAGAGCGATCCAAAACGCAGCGGAATTTAAAATTTCTCCTTTAGTGATCCTTACGAATGGGCATGATCAGTGATAGAATCGTTACATCTTGTGGCGATTGTAACCTTTGATGCAGATCTACAGAGCGATCACGAACGTTGAACGATGACAACACCTCTACTCAGTCCACACGAACGGATTCCTTCAATCTCAGTGCTAGCTGCTACGAATGAAGGCTTTGAGTGAGTGAGAGAGAGAGAGAGAGAGGGAGAGAGAGAGGGAGAGAGAGAAATGAAATTGCAACTGCACAAATGCTTCTACACAAGGGTTCTATTTATAGAACCACTTGTGTGGGCTGCAAGCTAAAAGGCCCACTCAAGTGTATGTGGCCCATATCTTATAATATGCCAAAATCACTTAAGCGTGTGGTACCTTACCATATTTCGTATTCTACTTAAGTACACCGTACCTTATGATGTTCTACAATTCACTTAAGTGCACCGTACATTATGGTATTCCTTAGTTACTCTATCTTTCATCAATCCGTCCTTTTGTGTGTGACCCTGTAGGTTTTCGCGGCATTGGCAATTATATTAAATCACGTATTTAACATAATAAACAGTGAGCGGTATCTAGCAACACATCACTGCTACCCAAGACACGAAAATGTCATGTGATCTGACAAATCCTTTTGTGATAATACTTATGTGTACAATTACCCTTTTGCCATTATGTCTATATTGAACACAAGGCACTCGACTTTACATCTAGGGTCCATAGTGGTTTCAGGTCGAAGGGTGGTATACACCATTATCACCATGAGAATAACTTATGACACTTTGCATAACATTCTATATAGTATTCTCATAGCGGGTCAATCCAGTATAAATATTACTCTTAATATTCATACCTATGTTTAAGACTTGATAACTCTTTATCCATGATCCATGAGATGTGATCATCAGTCTATATATATAATAGTCTTAATACTTTAATGTTATCCCACTTCACAATAAAGCTCGACTACGGATACTTTAAGAATAGTGTCCTTATGTTTAATGTGATCTTGTGATTAAGTCACACTTGATACATTAAACGGACTAGTTATTCTAGCGACTTTATTAAACAAACATAATAAAGAAAAAGTCTTTTATTATTAATAAATAATTCGATACAAGTACCAAAAGTATTGGCATCTAGGGCTTACACCAACACGTTCATCTCTCTCATCACCTACCTCTCATACCTTAAAACAATCTCCATTATAGCATTCAAAAACATACAAATGCATATTCTATCATGATCAACCATGTCAATCATTCACTCATTAACACAAATCTATCGATTTCATCATGGATTAATCATTTTGGTTCATACCCTAAAATATTCAATTTTAATCAAATTCATCATTGAATCAATTAATTTATGAGTACAATAACACCATAGCAGCAACACATAATTACACATTAATTTATGACATATAAAAGCATAATTTCATCATTATTTAACATATTATCATTAACCCATAAGGAAAATAAAAAGTACTATTGGAGGTTAAGGAAAACCTCTCTACCTTTTCATGATCAACACACCCTTAGATGAAGAATCCCCTCATCTCCCTTTACCCTGTAAATCCAGTAAAAGCAAACTCGCAAGCAATCTATAAGGCCCTCTCCTTCAAACATTAACTCTCCTCTTCTTTCCTTTTTCACGTGCTGACAAAAATATTCTAAAAATCTTATTTCTTTAATTCTTTTAATATATAACATTCTGATTAACTTCTCATAATTCAGTTTTCGATCCAATTAAAACTCAACTTTTCTCCATTCACCACTTACTTCGCTTAATTCACAAAATTTGTACAACTCTACACATTCTATCAATTTTTAGTTAGTTAATTAATTAAATTCACTAAAATTAATTAAATAAACACAGATCCCCAAAAGTACAACACATCAGCCAAACTATTCAAAATGACACAAAATAATTATTTAAGTAATTTAATAAATTAAATCAAATAAATAATTAAACAAAAAGATAATTAAGTCGGGGTGTTACATCGTGCATTAGAGAAGAATGAGGCATTAACTTTCCAATTTAAATTCCTCGATAGAGGTGCTTGCCACATCAAGATTGATATTGGTGGGTATGGATGGAGTAGTTGGAGATTAGAATTGTAATTTAGTAGTCATCCGGCAAGAATATTTTTTTGTCTTTATAACATATTGGATGACGATTATATCTTACCCTTCCAAAGCAAATTATTTCGCATTGACCAAATATTTTTTAAAGAAGTGTGGAGATGGAAGTTTGTTGCAAATAGTTTAAGAGTTCTATAAATAGAGAGAAATTCATAAAGAAAATAAAAATTGATTAATTGAAAATCAAAAAAATTTCAAACATGTGTTTTCTTCCAACTCTTTTTCTATATTTGGGGAACTAAGAATGGTATGTTAGATAGTCTATATTTATCTATCTCTGATCACACACATAGCAGAACATGTCACATATTTACATTGTAAATTTTTCCTCGTGAGAATATAATTTCTACGTAAGCTTCAAATGAAACTATTCAGTTTAGGTGGAAGTTGAATGTTCTTTGTTATATTGTAGTTATGTAATCCACAAAACCCTTACATAAGTTAGATTCTCAATATTCAAATTGTATGCAGATTTGAATGTAAACACATTTTTAAACATCATCTTGGATCAATTGAAATATATGAGTTGTTGACATTGTATTTGGATCATTATGAATGAATAGCGCTAAATCAATAATTCAAACCTTTAGATTTAGAAAAAAAACACCAATTGTGTGAGTGGTTTGAATCTCACCCATGGATCAACTTAATATGAATCTTAGAATTGTCTCCTATAATTCATGTGTAGCCTTCTCTCAACAATGTATGTGACTCCAAAAACTCTTCCAACAATAGTTTAGATTGTGGTCCACTTGAAAATTTGACAATAAAGGAAACAAGAGTAGTAAGAGTTATTAAAAGTTTTCAAAATTTAAGACAACAAAAATATAATCTTCAATTATCCTTTTTGCAAAATAATGTATCGCACTTGAACCTTACCAAAAATAATTCATCAACCTCTATATTAAATATGACAAAAATATAGGTTCATAATAAATTTTCAAACTTGATTAAATAATAAAATTTATGAGAAACTCACTACCTACATTAGATAAGAATGTTGCTTTCTAAAGGTTATACCTAATATATATATATATATATATTATATATATATATATATATAATATATATATATATATATAATATATTATATATATATATATATATATATATATTATATATATATATATATATATATATATATTATATATATATAATATATATATATATAATATAATATATATTTCTTTTTACTTGGTCCAACTATAGAAATTAGGCTTAAACACTCTTATAGCAAGATTTCCATCTACGTTTAACAAATTAGAAAATAACTATCTTTATTAGCGTTGATGTTTAAATAGATTTTTGTTTCTCTTTAGGTTTAGGGGACTGATGTAATAATTTTTATATATTAAAGTGATATTTTTTAGAATACACTTAGGTGAATCAAGATACCTTAACCCTAAATAAAAGCAGTCTCATTCTTTACCGAAGAATAGGATGCACAAGAATTGAGTATATTCTTTACCGAAGAATAGGATGCACAAGAATTGAGTATATAAAGATTTCGCATGCTATATACTCTACTTAATCCATTTCATACGAATTCTTTCCTTTTTCAAAATTCTCCTTAGATGATTCAAATTAATACTATTCATAAATTTTCCTAATTTCACACTTTAAGGCAACCTAAGTTACCTCATAACCAACCCTCTTTCATTTTCTTCTAAAATTAATAAAGGGGGTTCTATTAAAGTAAACCTCTAAATAATATGAGAAAACTTATTTTCATTCTGACTCAAATAGTTTTTTCATTTTTTATATTTATTTATTAAAATATTAGTATCTGAGTTAGTTGCTGTTAATTTTATTCACCAAATAGTTTTTTTATTTATATATGTATTTATTAAAATATTAGTATTTGTCTGAGCCCACGTTATTTCACTCCCCCTAAAAATTATAAACCGCAAAATAAGTTCCATTCCAAGAATTTTCGTTTCACTCTCTTTTATTTTTTTAGAAACAAAAAAATTAAAACAAATAAAAAAATTCTCCCTTTCATCCAAAAATTTCGTTTACAATCACTCGTTCAGTACCGTTTTCTCCCTTTCACCCAAAATTTTTGTTTCCAATCACTCATTCACTGTCTTCTCTTTTTCATTGACGGCTTCCTTTCACTCATTTTCTCCAATCACTCATCTTCTCTAATCATTCATCAAATCCTAAATCTCTTCCATCAAACTCAAACCCTAAACTCTTTTCTAAATGGACAATTGTATTTGGTCTTAGGAGTTGGAAATTTGTTACAAAAGAAGAAAAATGATTTTGTCAAATATAATAGGGTAAATGTTGGTTTAGTTTTTATCATTTTTCTCTTTTGATGCAATTTGTTGAAATAACAAGATACATAGATGATGGTCCAATTTTTAGCTTCATGATTTTCTCTACATTTGGTTTGAAATATTTTTAAGGTATATTATAACAAATGATTTTTTTAAGGTATACTACTCATCCGTCTCTATTGAGAAGGAGAAATCACTCATATGGGTGGATTGAACGTAGGAGAAAAATACTTGTGTTATTTATCATTATCATTATCGATGTTGCTTGTATTATTCGATTGCAAAAGTTTTAAATCCAGAAACCCAATTCAATTTTTAATATATAATATTCTAATTAACTTCTCATTATTCAGTTTTTGATCCAACAAAAACTCAATTTTTCTCCCCTCACACTTACTTCCCTTAATTCACAAAATCTTCCTAACTTTAATTATTTAATTAATTAAATCTCTCTAAAACTAATTAAATAAATATAATTCCCCAAAAATACTACACACCAGTCAAACCACCAAAAATTACACAAAATAATTATTTTAGTAATTTAATCAATTAAGTTAAATAAATATTCAAATAAAAGGCTAATTAAATCGGGATATTACATCTTGCACTAAAGAAGAATGAGGCGTTAACATTCCAATTTAAGTTACCTGATAGAAGTGCTTACCACATCAAGATTGATATTGGTGGGTATGGATGGAATAGTTAGAGACACGAATTGTAATTTAGTAGCCATCCATCAAGAATAATTTATGTTCTATATAACATATTGGATGACGATTCAATCTTACCCTTCCAAAGCAAATTGTTTCACATTGACCAAATATTTTTTAAAGAAATGTGGAGATTGAAGTTTGTTGAAAATAGTTTAAGAGTTCTATAAACAGAGAGAAATTCAAAAAGAAAATAAAAATTGATTAATTGAAAATCAACAAAACTTCAAACATGTGCTTTCTTCCGACTCATTTTTTATATTTGGGGAATTAAGAAAGGTGCGTTAGTTAGTATATATTTATCTATCTCTGATCACACACATAGCAGGACATGTCACATATTTACATCGTAAATTTTCCCTCGTGAGAATAGAATTTCAACCAAGGCTTCAAATAAAATTATTCTGTTTAGTTGAATGTTCCTTATTATATTTAGTTATGTTATCCCTAAAACCGTTACTTAAGTTAGATTCTCAATATTCAAATTGTATGCAAATTTGAATGTTGACACATTTTTATTCAATTTAAACATCATTTTGTCATCATGGATCAATTGAAATATATGATTTGTTGACATTGTATTTGGATCATTATGAATGAATAACATTAAATCAATAATTCAAACCTTTAGATTTAGAAGAAGAAAAAACACCATTTGTATGAGTGATTTGAATCTCACCAACGGATCAACCTAGTATTAATGTTAGAATCATCTCCTATAATTATAATTCATGTGTAGCCTTCTCTTAACAATGTATGTGACTCCAAAAACTCTTCCAACAATAGTTTGGGTTGCGGTCCACTTGAAATTTTAACAATAAGGTAAACAAGAGTAGTATGAGTTATTAAAAGTTTTCAAACTTTAAGACAACAAAAATATATTCTTCAATTAAAACCTTATTGCAAGATAATGTATCCTAGAATAATCATTCATTACCTTCTCACCTCCGGCACTTGAATCTTGCCAAAAATAATTCACCAACCTCTATATTAAAGAGGAAATTATAGGCTCATAACATAGTATAAGATTAATTAAATGACAAATTTTATGAGAATCTCAATACCTATATTAGATAAGAATATTCCTTTCTAAAGATTATACTTTTTGATATATATATATATATATATATATATATATATATATATATATATATATATATATATATATATATATATATATATTATATATAATATATATATATATATATATATATATATATATATTCCTTGATCCAATTATAGAAATTAAACTTAAACACTCTTATAGCAAGATTTGCATTTAGGTTTAACAAATTAAAAAGTAACTCACTTTATTAGCGTTGATGTTTAAATAGATTTTTGTTTCTATTTAAATTTAGGGGGACGAAGATAATAATTTTTATATATGAAAGTGATATTTTTTTTTAAATACGCATAGGTGAATCAAAATATCTTAACCTAAATAAAAATGGTCTCATTCTTTACCAAAGAATAGGATGCACAAGAATCGAGTATATAAAGACTTCACATGTTATATAATCTATTTAATCCATTTCTTACAAATTCTTTCCTTTTTCAAAATTCTCCTTAGATGACTCAAATTAATACTATCATAGATTTTCTTAATATCACACTTTTAAGACAACCTAAGTTATCTTATAACCAATCCTCTTTCTTTTTCTCCTAAAACTAATAAAGGGTATTCTATTAAAATAAACTTTTAAGAAAATTTATTTCCACCCAGACTCGAATATTTTTTTAATTTTTATATCTATTTATTAAAATATTAGCAGCTGAGTTAGTTGATGCTAATTTTATTCACCGCGGACTCAAATAATTTCTTTTAATATATATTTGTATTTATTAAAATATTAATATATGTCTAAGGGACGATATTTCACTCTCCCTAGATAGTACAAACCGTAAAAAAAGTTTCATTCCCTTAAGAATTTTCGTTTCACTCTCTTTCACTTTTTTAGAAACAAATAAAAAAATTATCTCTTTCACCCAATAAATTTGTTTACAATCACTAGTACAATTTTCTTCCTTTCACCCATAGGATGTCTTATTTATAATATATTTTGTATTTACAAAAACTGAGGGATTTCAAAGTTGACGTTGAAGTATGTTTTGCATAAGAAATAGATGATGGAAGGGTATTGTGTTCACTGATTAGGCTTTCAATCCATTCAAGGTTAGTTTTGATTTCATCTCAAATTTTCTATTTAATTTTCTCCCAGTAATTTTTTCTTTTCTTTATACCTAGTTGTACTATTCTTCAAATTTAGAACTTTAATGTGTTTATAGTAACTTATGCTTTGTTGATACAGTGTGCAGTGATATTTTTTAATGTATGAAAATTTATTTAAATTATGCAAGATTTAAGAAATTTTACTTCATAAAATTCTGAGAAATTTTGTTGTGCATTTTGAATTGTTTCTGGTTATATGCTTGGTGTTGGTTGTATGATTAATGTTTTGAGTGGTAGCGGTAATATTATTTTTGGTGGTTGTTGGGATGTACAATTGACTCTGGATTTTCATCACTTTATGTGAGACAAAATATCATCTCAATGAGTGAATTGGAAACACCTCTCAAAATTACAAATACTTGTTTAAACTGTCATTTAAAAAAATTGTAGGGTTTTTATTTTTTATTTTTAAAAAGTACATGGTTTTGAATATTAGTTAGATGAAAGTTAATAGATTAAGTGCACATTATGAGAATGAAGTGGTTGAATTTCTTGAATTCGTTGGAAAGATAATTTTTTGACAATAAAGGAATTTTTTGTCGTCTTTGTGTTTTATACGAGAATACGAAAAAACACGAAAAAGAAGAAATATTCAATCATCTATGTTATGGAGTTTTTCAACATTATACGACATGAGTGTGACATGATAAAGTGGAAAAAAAACAATTGTGTCACATAGAGATGAAATTGATGAAGATGTGGATGATTAGCTAGAAGATATGATTTGTGATATTGGAGAATATCCTTTTAGGATAGTCCATGTGTATGATATTTTACGTAGTGACAATGAAGAGGTGTTATATTTGGGGTGCATGAATTTTATACTATTGTTAGTGAAGTTAAAAATATTTAATCCAAAGGTAAAAAGTGGGGTGCATGAATTTCTTTAATCCAAAGTTAAGACTATTTCACTAAATTTTTTGAATTGTTGAAAGACATGCTTCTAGAAGATAACATGTTGTTAATCCATAATTATGAGATTAAAATGATATTGTGTTTAATAGGTGTGTACTACATTAAAATACAGGCATGTCATAATGATTATATATTATATAGAAAAGAGCATGATGAATAAATATCTAAAGTGTGGAGAGCCGCGCTAGTAGTTAAAGGATAATGATGTTATTTTTGTTGATGTGATAATGATTATGTAAATAAAACGGGTCCTCCTACCAAAAAGATTTGAGACAGATTCAAAACAAAATTGTTAGTAAGGACATTACTCCCTCTGTTTTTTATTATAAGTCGTTTTTGACTTTTCATACTTATTAAGAAATATAATAATTGTGGTATGAAAAAGATAAATTATAAAGGATTTTACAAAATTATCCTTCATTAATGGTATTGAAAAGATAAATTGACATAATTGAAAGGAGAGAGAATAATAAATATTTAAGGGTATAATAGAAAAAATAATATTAATGATTCATTGATATTATAAAACGACTTATATTGTGGTACAAGATATTTTTCCAAAATGATATATAATAAAAAACGGAGGTAGTATTAAACATGATACAATAAATATTTTAAAAAATATATATCAAATAAATTCATAAGCATTCAAATAATGACAACTTTAATATTTAACATAAATAAAGAGATACTAATTAAAATGTGAGTAATATTACTTAATTTAAATTTGAATCAAATACATCTAACTTTTATTAATGTTAAATTCCATAGTATATTAACGATACTTTTTTTAACATATTTTTAAAAAAATGTAAAACAATCATTTGAATAGAAACATGAGGTCTGTAGAAAACTCCTTGCATTTCCTTCATAATATAAGTTTTTTTAGTGAGGGCAGTACACTATTTTATGTAGAATATTACCTAAATTTTAACATACACAAAAGTTTAATAGTGGGGGCAGCTGCACCTAACTCTGATCGGTGGTAGTTATCAATAATTTGAAGGTGTTGGAACAAATTTATTTTTATAACCATCCTTAAATTTTGATTATAACAAAGTGTAGAGTATATTTTTGTACTCTAACTATTTTGCTAAGCGTGTAGATAATGAAAAACAAACTATGACTCTGAAGACGTTCAAACTCTAAACTAAAAAAGCACTCTAAAACAAAAGATAAATAAAAAATGTGTTTACAAGGAAGACAAACATTTGAATTGTCATGTCAATGTTTCTTCAAAGAACTATCCAGATAGACTCGGATGACAAAAATTGACTATTCAAGCATCTGAAGTCTCAGAACTCTGATCTCCATAGACTCTAAAGTCTCATTCTCACCAAGTTCTGAAGACAGGTTCTGAACTCTACTCAAACTTTGTCAACTTATATAAGAAACCTCTGACTAGTAGTTTATATCCAAAAGTCAACGACTGATTGAAGTGACAAAAGTACAAAAGCAAAATCTACATTCTATGAAAATGATTACACTCTATACCTATGAAGTTCATCACGCCCCATCATCCTCGCTAACTCTCTGTTGCAAGCGCCACTCAAATGTTGTAAAATTAAGTGACCTTCGTACAACTATTATATTGAGGATATTCCAACTTCACCCTCCAACGGATCTATTCTTCCTTATATAAATAGGTCTTGGAAGCTTGGAACAAAATAATAAGAGATTACACAACACAACACTACATAAAGATTTCAAAACGCTCTACGTGAAAAGAAAAAGAAAAGTGTTTTCACTCTAAGAAAACCATCAGGTTTATAAACGTTAGAACACTTTATTGAATTATTTCTTAAGTGTATCATTGTCAAACCCCAAAATTTGCCCTCCATTTTTTATTTTTCATCTGACTTTTGGTTTAAGATTCATCTGCATACATTCATACCAATTGCATATGAACCATCCATTCATATCAAATGTTGCAAGTATCCTCATATATTCAAAAGTTTATGGGTGGGTTATTGGCCTTGTATTTATGTGTATCAAGCCTAAACCCTAGCACTTGTTGGTAGGGTGTGCTCCATGATCATAATATCTCACTTGACCTTAAAACCCTAGTTTTTGGGCCACCTTGACTGTGAGTTTGCTTATGGGACTTTTGGCTTGCTTTGTTTGATCATGGAAACCATAATTCTTGATATTGGGTATTCATTGATCTTGTGATTTACTTTAGTTTGGAAACTCTATTTTGTGAGCCATTTGAAGAGCATTGTGGCTTATTGGACTATGAGGCTTGCAACCCTTGTTTCTTGATTCATTGGTGTTTATCGGATCATCCTTGTTCGTGAGATTTCCTAGTGGAATTGGATTGACCACGAAACCCTAGTTCAAGAGGGTAAGTCATCCAATCACTTGCGGATTACATTATGCCCTGGTGCTTGTTGATCCATTTGACTTAAGGCCTTGGTTCATTCGTGATGAGTCTATTGGTCAATTGCCTTTAACGTTTTCATGGTTCATTTGTTCATAATGCATGGTTCACTCATGGTCCACAAGGTTCAGCTTGCATCATTCATCCAATGGCATTAGTATTGCATTGTATATTGTATTTCTTAACTAAGTTGACTTTTGGTCAACTGTTGACTTTTTGGTCAAGTCAACAAGTTGACCAAAGTCAACAAATCATTGTTGATGATTCTAAGTGTAGTCTATGATTTGCCATATTAATTCATGTCATTCATGGGCTTTGGTTTGTGCATTTGTCATTTATACTTGGTAAGGGCCATGTACACTTTATTACATGGTTTGCATTCATTTAAACATTTCACATGACTTGTAACACTTGCCTTCATACACTTTAAATGGACTTGCATTCATTAACAATGGTTTACACATTTGCGTAGACAAAGATTGTATTTGACATTGGCATACAATTTTGATTAGGATGAATGCAAGGCTTTCATTACACATAGTACGTAGTCCACACAAGTTCCTATTATACATATCACCACATCCATACAAAAAGATCAAAGTCCATACATCATCAATATCCATACAAACTACATGATACATATTCCATAATCTTGATCTTGCTTGCCCATCTTGCTCATTTCCATGGACCTTGCATTCACCTAGAATAGCAAGACAAACCATTTAGCTCAAAGACTTCAAGCATGGCACATGAAACAATTCAATCCAAACATTCATGGCATATGACATGATCCAAAATCATACATAACCAACAAGTAACTCGTGCATATTAGAAGCATAACAATCCATGCATATTGCAGGCATAACAGTCCAAGCATCATACATAACAATTCACGACACTCAAAAAACCAATCCAACTCACTTATGAACTAACAATTTGGTCATTGCAGGGGTTGTAGTGTTGATGCAGTATAACAAGTTCATGTTAGCAGTCCTAACTACAAAACACAATCAGCGCAATAAACCATTTACAACTAATCCCATTTTTGCTAACCAAAACCAAAACAAGTATGGGCCTAATATGAGTGCAAACTTAATCAAACAATGTCACTAGCAGTCGAAACTAGTTTCCAAACAATTCACTAACAGGCTGCTAAGCATCACAGTTGTAACAAATAAGCTAATTAATATAGTCCAAATAATTGAAAATGAATTGAACAACAAGCCGAATTCAAACCAATTGTAACTAGTCCAAACCAGTTTTCCGCTCACACGCGTAATTGCATCAAAAACAATTTTCGTTCAATTAACCAATTGCATGATTCATTTTAATCCTAACAGAGTTTTGACAGAAGATTTAATCATAATTGAATTGAACGTGGATTATTCAACAGAATTAACACTCTGTTCATTCATTTCCTCTATTTATAGCACACTTCAACGCCATTTGCAGGGTCCTCTCATTTTTTTGGCTATCAATCATCACTCTCTCTCTCACTGCAAAACTCAGAATCACTCACTCCTAGTGCTCAAAATCACTCAAATATTTATAGATATTACTAAAAAAATTAGATTCCTTTAATTATGGAGCCTTATGTGGTCGCTTATCCTGATCGTGCTAGAGCCAATATTGTTTATCGTCATTTAAATAAAAAAACAAGAGTGCATTTGTTTTATCTTTTAAAAAATTTACTTTTAAAAAATATTTTTATATAAGTCTATATTTGTCATTTAGTTGTTGTTGAGATTGAATGTTTAATGTTTTTATTGATATGTTGGTGTTGTAGTTGTGTTGGTAAAAGGTATTATGTTGTTATTATAAATAAATTTAATGTTGTTGTTAGTAAAAGATTTATGGTTTGTTTGGTTCAATCGATGTGTGAGGGGAGGGGAGGGATTTTATCAAGAGGACGAGGTGAAGGGAAGAGAGGGGAGGGATTTTAATTACATATATGTTTGGTTCAAAATATTAAAGGGAGGAGAGACATTTTATTTACAAATATGTTTGGTTTACAAAGGGATGAGAGATATTTTAAAACTAATTTACTTCTATATCCTTCTAAGTTTACCATAAGACTCATAATATTTACCGTATATAATTCAAATACAAATTCAGATTTTTTTTTTAAATATCCAGTTTTTTTAAAAAAAATTCAAAAATAAATATTTTTTCAAAAAAATTACAAAATTGGGCAATTTTTGCCCTAATTTTGTACATGGGCGCCACCCTAGTTGGCGCCTATCCTTAAAGGGTAGGGCAAGTCGCCACTAGGAGTGGCGCCTACACTCTATTTCTTTTTTTTTTTTTTTTTTTAATATGTTTTTTTTTTTTTAAATTTTTTTTAATTTATGAATTTAGATTTATTATAAATTATATAAATTTATATTAATACATATATATAAATAAAATTATTTACAAGATTAATATATATATATATATATATATATATATATATATATATATATTAATTTATATATATATTAATTAAATTTATAAGTAATTAATATTATTTATAAATTTTTGGAAAAATTAGGGTTAATCATGTTAAGGTTAATTTATCAAGTGCGACACTAATTAGGGTTAAGTAGATTGGTGTACAACCCAGATCTTTTCCTATAAATAAAGTGTTGTTTCCTTACATTTTCTTCACCACTGTTTCCTATCACTTTCTCTATCAAGTTGAGTTCATGGCATCCCCAAGACCGTCGTCATGGCAGCGAACATCATCAAGGCGCCCGGATCCTGAACAAGTAATCTTAAAAAGGGATGGGCATGTTATTTTCTCGCCTTTGAAACCCCCAATGGAGATGAAATTTTGGAACATCCGTTCGTTGGACCAACTAAAAAGGTCCTTGATGTCTTGGTTAGAGGGAGATTACCAACCTGGTGAAGTCATCAGAAGGATTCAGAGGCTTAGAACAAGGTTCTCATTTGAAACTGGAGAAACGATACGTTGGTGGGTTGAAGTTGAAAGTGACATTGATTGCATCCAAATGATGCATGGATCAGACGACATAGTGTTAACTGTTGTAATTTCTTAGATTTTAATGGTTGTTTGTCATGTTGTTGTTGTATTTGTTATTGTTCTAGTACTTGTTCTTGTTTTAGTACTTGTTTTTGTTCCAGTATTTATTTTTGTTTTAGTAATTGGTGTTGTAATGTTAGATGTTTGTGTTTGTTGTTCAAGTGTCATCTTCTATTTGGAATAAAAAGTAAACTTTAATGATAAATAGCATTGGTACACAGATTTATGAATATGAAAACTAAGTTGTGGAACTAGATCCATGATATGGACATTTGTTCTTATTATGCCCTAGTTGTCTACATATGCTACACTTCCTCTGCATTTTCTCTGCGACGTCCATTTCAGTTCTAATGCGCCTGCTATTTGGGCGACCACTTTTATTCCGCCGCATTGATTCGTTGTGCCAAACAATTTCCCCGTCATACTCTGGCCAATACGCCTCCAATGCTACCACCGGAAAGGGATTGTCGTATACATTGAGCAATGTTGCAACTTTGTAGATGGGAGACACTAGCGATAATGCATCGAAGTGGCTGTGTGAACACGCTGCAATGACATGGGAACAAGGCATACGATAGGCCTGAAATTGACCACAGTCGCACCAACGGTCTGGTATTAGGACCCTATACTCTTGTCTGGGCAGCCCTTGGTTGTGGTCAATTGTTTCCTTGACACTAAAAGTGTGGCCATGGCGGTCGAATTCCGTAACCCGATGGCTGCTGGCTTTGGCAGATTCCTGCCTCATAAACTTCATGCAGACATCACTATATACCTGACTCGTCTGCAACACTTCATGCCAGCGCCTACCTCTTGTTACGAACAACGTTGCCATCCGAAAATAGGCCTGCCTCTTGTCTATGGAACCTTGGCATCTAAAAAAAGTCAGCCACCAGTGGTATGCCCAAAATTGGAAGGAATTTGCTAAGGAGTTTCGTAAAATGTGGAAAGACCGTGCCCACTATGTTCTACAATTTCCGGTGGCGCCCAACGAAATGAAGCCGACAAGGGAATATGTGGATTGGTATAGAGCAAATACAAATCCAGAAATGATTGTGTCTGACCCGTTCTATTTGGACGATCCCCGGATGCAACAGCCATATTTCCAACAACAACAACCACCACAGTATTCCCAACAACAACAACCACCACTTTATTACCAACAACAACCACCACCACCATTTTACCAACAACAACCACCACCACCTTATTACCAACAACAACCACCACCACCATATTACCAACAACAACCACCACAACACATGTCCACCCCCCAACCAAATCAACAATACATACCACAAACTCAACCCCAATACCATGAAGACTACCAACACCAAACTCAACATTCCCACCACCATCAACAGTCCCAACACCTACCACAATATCAATCCCCCCACTTCCACCAATCCCAACACTTCCATCACGACAATGTCCCAAGCTCTTCCAGTCCTCCACCTAGCCCCGACACGGGTATACAAGAGGACTACCAACAGGACTACTACACACCACAACAAACATTGTACTTTGGCCAAACCGATTCAACCCTAAACTACCAAAGACCACAATTCGAGGGTGCACCCAGCAGTAGTCAGTTTGTCCCACCGAGACAAAGCTTTGAGGGCGCAGAGGGGACCCGTCTTTCCTACAGCACTGAAGGGACTTCGACCCAACCACAACGGCAAACGGCAAGGGGACGCGTTAGGGCAAGGGGTGGTAATAGGGAAGCACCATCACCACGTGAACCGTCTAGGCGAGTAATTAGACCTCCCCCGTGCGGATCGTACCAGGGACCGCATCATTTGTGATTAATCATATCTTTGTAATATTTGTCTTGTCTATTATTTAAATGAAAATATTTTCTGTTTATTATCTTTATATCTTTATCTTTATCTTTAAAGATATTGTCTATCATATCTTTATATATATATATATATATATATATATATATATATAATATATATATATATATATATATTATATATATATATATATATATATATATATTAATTTACATGTGTATAAATATTTATTTACACGTATATAAATTAATTTTTTTTCCAAAAATTTACAATAATATTAATTACTTATAAATTAATTAATATATATTATATAAATTAATATATATATAAATTAATATATATATATATTATATATATATATCTTGTAAATAATTTTATTCATATATATGTGTTAATATAAATTAATATAATTAATAAAAAATATAAATTTATAAATTAAAAAAATTAAAAAAATATATATAACATATTAAAAATATAAAAAAATAAAAAAAAAAAAAAAAGGGAATGGGTGTAGGCGCCACTCCTAGTGGCGACTTGCCCTACCCATTAAGGGTAGGCGCCAACTAGGGTGGCGCCTTAGTGTAATTTAGGGCCAAAAATGGCCATTTGTGTAATTTTTTTGAAAAATTGTGTATTTTTGAAAAAAATTTTAAATTTCTGGATATTTAAAAAAAAATCACAAATTCATTGACGAAATATAAGTATTCAAGAAGAGAACGTCATGAAAGATTTTATAAAAATGTAACAACTATGATATATAATTTTAAAAAAATTATCGAATACAATAAAATCTAACAAAATGTATTATAAACAAAAATATTAAGATAATTAAAAAGTAATATTAAAATATAAAAAATAAAATAAAATAATTTAAACATATATAATGATAATAAGATGAAGATACAAAAATACAACAGATATAAAAGGAAAATAAATTTGTTTAAAACAGAACTTTAATATTTTAATAAGTTAAATTTATATTTAAATAAATAAATAATAGAATATAAATATAATTATAATCAAAATGAAACACCTCCCCTTCCCTCCAAATCCTTCCAAATTTGGGGAAGCAAAAAGTGGTTCAAGAGAAATTTTGGTCCCCTCCATCTACCTTCCCTCCCCCTCTTAAAATTTGAACCAAACACATAAAATATTAAATATTTTCCCCCTTCACTCCACTCCATTTACCCCGTACAAAAGAGACCCTTAATGTGTGTCATTTTGGTTTAGTGGTGTTGTTTCACAAAATATACAATTTAGGTTATGTTTTAAAAAGTATAGATTAAAACTAAAGTTATATATAAAATTTAATATATATATATATATATATATATATATAAACAATGGATTTTCCCTCAGTTGAAACTCTTAATCTAGGTAAAAAAAAAGTCTTCCTCTAACACATGTTGCTTAAAAATCAAACTCATGAACAATGACATTTTTTCCTTTAGTTGACATGTTCAATCGAGGGTAAAAGTAGCATGCTTTCTAGTTTTTCCCTCGGCGAGTGGTCTGAGGCTAAAAGTGGTGTGTTTTCCATAACACCATTTGTTACCTCGCCCACCAAACTGGGATAAAAGCATTTTTTGCAGTAGTGTTAGCAATTTACTATTGGATTCAAGGGTGTGTTGTTTAGTCTCACGTTTGTTGAGAATGTATCAAGTGTGAGTAGTGTGGATAATAGTCCATATTGATTGGTAATGTGGAGACTTGAGCATTTATAAGTGAGAGAACCCACTCACCTATCACCTTAAGGTTTTGGGTGAATATGTGATGTGCCTCTCACAAAGGTGTTGCTCCAAAAGAAAGAAGTCTCACAATGTCCAATGCTCCCTAGTGAAAAACTCCACCAACAAATGGTATCATGAGCCTTTGGTTTCAGAAAGGGACCGACTTACTTGTATCGAAAGTCAACGACGTCATTGTGGTGAATAAGAAACGTTCCGTTAAAGATTGTCAATAGCGCCAGTGTAGTGAATAATAGACGTTATGTGTGGTACAAGAGTTTGTGGAAGTAAGAAGAGCTTTCACTTGAGGAAGAGCATTGTGGACTCACACTTGAGAGGGAGTGTTGAGAATGTATCAAGTATGAGTAGTGTGGATAATAGTCCCACATTGGTTGGTAATATGGACACTTGAGCATTTATAAGTGAGAGAATCCACTTACCTATCACCTTAAAGTTTTGGGTGAATATGTGATGTGTCTCTCACAAAGGTGTTGCTCCAAAAGAAAGAAGTCTCACAATACTCAATACTCCCTAGTGAAAAACTCCCCCAACAACGTTGACTACGAATAAGTTAATTTTTAGATATGTAATAAATGTGATATATACCCATGTCTTAGTATTTTGGATGAAGATATGGTGTATCTCTTTGGTGGCCATGGATCATTGACTTATATATCCTCTAGATTCTCTACGAAATTTTCCAACAAGTGGTATCAAATCTCTAATTCGACTTAGTGGAGAAAAAAGTGGTATCATAGCCCTGGTTTGACTTTGTAGATGGAGGAGTGGAACCTAGTGTTTGGTTCAGATATAGGATGAAGAAAACATTAGGAAGAGATTGTTTGGTTCAAGTGTGTGAGAATGTATCAAGTGTGAGTAGTGTGGATAATAGTCCCACATTGGTTAGAAATGTGGAGACTTGAGCATTTATAAGTGAGAGACCTCACTCACCTATCATCTTAAGATTTTAGGTGAATATGTGGCGTGTCTCTCACAAAGATGTTGCTCTAAAAGAAGAAGTCCCACAATGTTCAATGCTCCCTAGTAAAAAAAACAAATGGTATCAGAGCCTTTGGTTCGAGAAAGGGATCAGCTTACTTGTATCGAAAGTCAACATCGCCAATGTGGTGAATAAGAAACGTTTCGTTGAAGAGTGTCAACGGCGCCAGTATGGTGAATAAGAAACGTTCCGTGCGGTACAAGAGTTTGTGGAAGTAAGAAGAACTTTCACTTGAGGGGGAGCGTTGTGGACTCACACTTGAGGGGGAGTGTTGAGAATGTATCAAGTGTGAGTAGTGTGGATAATAGTCCTTCATTGGTTAGAAATGTTTAGACTTGAGCATTTATAAGTGAGAGACTCCACCCACTTATCACCTTAAGATTTTAGGTGAATATGTGGTGTGTCTCTCACAAAGGTGTTGCTCTAAAAGAAAAAGTCACACAATATTCAATACTATCTAGTGAAAAACTCCCCCAACAAAGTGTAGGTGGTTAGTCTTACATCAAATGTAAATGAGTTAAATGTTGAATATATATATATACACGTAAAGTTTTAGATAGATAGTCCTATATTTACTGGCTTTTACTTTTGGGACTCCCTCAAATTTCCCAATATGATGTATCACTATTATGGCTTGCCTTGGTGGAAAAGTGGGGAATGAATCATGGTATTGAATTATATTCTAGGATGTGAGATACTCAAATTTGAAGAAGAGATTGTTGAGTTCAAGTATAAATTGTTAGTCTCACATCAATTATGAATAGTTTAATTATTTAGTATATAAGAGAAATTATTCATATACTTGTTGGTTCTAATTGATAGAGATATGGTGTATTCCACTTGTGTGGTCTTGAGAATTTACTCATCGTTTCTTTCGTCCTTCCTCTAAATTGCACATCATTTTCATACACGATTAAGAAAATGGTGTTCTTTCAAATAATTATAGATATTACTAAAAAAAATAGATTCCTTTAACTACGGGGTCTTATGCGGTCGTTATCCTGACCGTGCTAGAGCCATTATTGTTTATCATCATTTAAATAAAAAAACAAGAGTGCATTTGTTTTATCTTGTAAAAAATCCACTTTTAAAAAATATTTTTATATAAAAAATTAAAATAGTACAAGTTTGTTTAAACTTAATTTATATAAATTAAAATACTAATTTTGATATTCAATAATATAAAATACATTATTATAGATTAAAACATAATCAAAATTACATCCTCTTTCCAAAAGATTTATCTCAAAAATAATTATTTTTGTAAAAAGTTATTCAAAATAATTTCAAATTTAAGTGAGTTTTGATAAATTTGATCGCTAATTGTAGGCGTAAGTTAGGTCGAGTTAGGATTTGTTAAGCCTAAGTCTGACTTGCTAAATATTTCAAAGTTTAAGTATGATCTCTAACCTGTCATAGGCTTATTTTTATGTTTGAGTATGATCTTTTCAAAAGTCTAATTTGCCTATTAGCCTACTTAAAAGCTTATTTTATTTAAACATGTGTAATTAAGTAATTTAACTAATGTTTAAATAGACTAACAAATTAAAAGATCAGTTAGATTAAATATTTGTTTGCATTGAATTATGCAAGTTTAGCTAGTAGCATAAATTTTGTGAAACTATTTGTTTGGAAGAACTTATGAAAACAACTATTGACATAGTTTATAAGGTTTTTCTTAAATGAAACTAAGATTTATTTTTGTATTTCAATTTAAAATAGAAAACTATAATATAAAAATAATAAAACTATTCATATTTATTTAAATTGATTGATTTGATATGTTTAAAAGATTTTTTTATGACCTACAACCTATACTTTTTAATTAAATAGGCTTATAAAAAAATTAAGTTTTTTTTTTATTTTAAATTTTTTTGACTTCACTTGACTTGTGAGCTTTTAACTTGTCATCCCCTAATTAAACCTGACAACATCCCATGGGGTTTCCTGGAAATTTCAAAAAAATTGGTAGTTATAAACTTCTTTTTTTTACCGGTATGTATAAAAATTTTGTTTTTTTATCGGAAATTCTGAAATTTCTAGTAGTTGCTAATTTTTGAAAAAAAGTTTTCCTTCTTTTACAATGAAATATAGAGGTAGAGGCGGAACTATTGCAAACAGAGCTATCGATAGAGTAACAGATTGGACTAGGGCTGTTGAGGCTGAGTCTTCCCGGATACAGGTTAGACGAGTGGTTCCAACCGATTCACACCGAAAACGGTTGGTTGAGCAGGGTCAGTTTCGCGCACCTCGTAGCACTTGACGCCAACAGGTATGATCGGTTGAGCGGCCTAGAAATGAGATGGCAGATGAGGTTATTGGTGGAGAAGTTGCTTGAGAGGTTACTGAGGAGGTAGTTGAGGAGGTTGCTGGAGAGGTAGTTGGGAAGGTTACTAGGGAGGTTGTCAGAGAGGTTGTTGGAGAGGTTGTTAGAGTGGTTATTGATGAGGTGGATGCTGAGGTGGTCCAACCAGATGTTGTTGTTGTTGATCTAGTCCCATCTGTTATTGCTGATACAAAGGTTACAGCTCCTTCGACCGAGCTCTCTATGCACACTGATGGAGGATTCTCTAGAGGATCCGTTGACCGATCGGTTCTTACTAAGTATGCATACCATATGGCATTACGACTATGGCAGTGAGAGGTATATGTATTTTATGTTTAACTTTAATTTTTTTATTATTGTGCCATGAAAGCTAACTGAAAATGTTTTTTATATTTGTTTGTCACAGGACCGTCCCACACTAAAGGTGACTTCGCATGCGTCGAAGTTGAAGGACTTCCAGAAGATTTTGATGCCTGAGCAGGTCAGTTGGATTGTACGGGATTTCGAGCTACTTGATTTTTCCCACTGCTCCCTCAACATGCTTGACACGCCGCTACTTACTGCGTTTGTTGAGAGATGGCACAAGGAGACATCTTCATTTCATCTTTCATTTGGGGAAATGACTATCACTCTGGATGACGTCTCCTCTTTGTTTCATCTCCCCATCAACGGCAGATTATGGACGACTCATGTTCTTAGCATGCCGCTTGCATGTATGAATGTTGCATAAGATTTAGGAGTTTTTGAGGCAGACATGCAGAAAGAGTTTGCCTTCAATAGGGGCGTTCACCTTCGTATGTCTTTGCTTCGGCAGACGTACGAAGAGGTTGTAGCGGTTGGGAGTTATGAGGTTGTCGTTAGGATGTCATGCTATATCTAGTAGCATGTACTCTCTTTGCAGACAAGTCAGGTGTTTATATCGATGCCCAGTACGTGTGCCTGTTCAGTAGCCTCGATGTTACTAGTTGGGCTTAGGATTGCGCTGCATTGACTATCTTGTATGCATCACTTGGAATGACGAAAGTATTTGAGACCAGACATGTTGCTGGTTATTTTCGCCTGTTACAGATATCTTTGAAATTATTATTTGTTGTTGATTTCTTATTTGATTGTTAAAAATAACATTTCTTATTTCTTATTTGTTATGTTTGTGTTTTGATATCAGTGTTGGATATACGAGCATTTCTCCATCATCTATGATAGGAGGGTGCAACGTTTTTATTAGGGGGCCTACATGTGAGGAGATGGAAGGAGAGGCAGTCACATCCGGATGGTGTTGATGAGTATCGGGGGAGGCTCGATGCTCTAGTTGTGGATGATATCATATGGACACCATACACTAATTATAGAGTCCACTGTGAGTTCGAGGAGTCTTTGGTGAACCTAGATGGAGACGTTTATATAGGATTAGCTCGGGCTTCACACATGGCTCATGGGAACCCTTTTTAGACATCTTTTATATATTATGTATTATTTCTATATTACTCAAACATCTTCGTTAGAAACTTTTTTATTAGATAATATTTTTGATCTTCCATTCATGTAACATCAACATAAACTAACATTTGATAAACGATTACATAACTTAAACATAACTTTAAAAAAATGGTGATAAATAAGAAAAACCAGACACTACCAGATGATTCTAGACGTTTCATCATCTTCATTATGTTGTCAACAGATCTTAAAATCTTAGCATCTAACTCGATCGACCCCTTTGTTATCCTACGACGAAATGATCTCCACATATCATTCACATCTTCATCCGCCTCCAACTCAATAAGGTTGTATTTTACTCTCCCGCCAATATTAATCCAATCTTCATGAAACTCGGTCTTTTCACCTTTCTATTTTCGATATCGGGCAACAATTCGTTCAACTTGAACGTTAGACCGACGAGAGATGTGGTGTCATCTAAAAGTAAGAACTCTACGGGAGGTGAAGCTTTGTTAAAGTACACTTCTGCCTTAATCAAAAATTGAGAAAATGTAGTCTTTGAGATGTTTTTATCAAACAACAGGTGACTCCCCCTATTTATACAATTTTGTTTTTACTATGAAGCACAAAACATTGTCGGTGAAATCACAGTCATCCAAAATTGTCGGCAAAATCCTGAATGTTTAAAATTTCAAACAAATAACACTACCAAAAATTTTACTTTGGTTGAAATTTCTGGTATCAACTAGTAAATTTCAAATTTCCTAAATTATTTGGAACGAAAATTTTGAAATTTTCAGTATATCAGAAATTTACAATATACTACCAGAAAATTTATTCGTACCAGGAATTTCATTTTTACCTACCAAAAATTTTAAAATAAATTTTATTCAATTTTCAATCCGGAGCAATTTATACAATATGAAAATATAAGAGTGTCCGATTTAATTAGGGGATGTCAAGTTAAATGTTCTTGATGTGGACCTATGTAGACTTGATCATAGGTCTGTTAATATATCTCACTTATTCTCATCCCTACCTACTTTGCAATGATATCTTTCTCGTCCCAAATTATATTCCCCTACTTGATATTTTCTTATACATATTATTAATTTTATTTAAATTTAATATAAATATTATTCTTATAATAATTACTTTAAAAGTAAATATATATAAAAGAAAGACGGGGAACCAATATTTTTCTCGTCCCAGATTATATTCCCCTACCTGATATCTATTTGAAAGAATAATTATATTTTCTTATACTTTGCAATGATATCTAATTGAAAGAAAGATGGGGAACCAATATATTTTTTATTTTTTACTTTACAAATATTCTATTATATTCCAATTGATTAAAATAATTTGATATTTCAATCATGTTTCAATGATGCTTGAATATTATTAATAAGAGACAAAGTTGATTGTTTATCACAAAAACACTTGTTGAAATTATATATATATATATATATATTATATATATATATATATATATATATATATATTATATATATATATATATAATATATATATATATATATATATATATTATATATATATATATATATTATTATATATATATATATATATATATTTATATATATATATATATATATCATGATTTTTTATACTTAAAAATGACTATTCATGTCACAAATAATAATTTTGTAAATGCAATAAAAAAAATATATATCAATTATCACTTAGTTTTTTATAATTAACTTGTCTCTTTAATTACATTACAAGACTATTGTGACCTAAAGTTAAGTAAATAATTACAATGTTGTATAATAAAATCAAATTTAAAGGTCAATCCGATTTACACATTCATGTTATCTACTCGTTATTTAGTGTTATGGTAAAAATTAAGATTTTTAAAACTCAAATAATCGATCCACTTCATAGGTACGAGAAAGAACAACATAAACCACGCTTTAACTTCTAACAAATGAGGTTGTATTTAGTTATTTATCTTTAAAGTAGGATTTTTGTTTGAATTTTGTATACACACTACAAAGTTAATAGATCTTGCACTAGAGAAGAATAACGCATTAACATTCCAATTTAAATTTGTCGATAGAGGTGCTTGCGACATCCAGATTTATATTGATGTGTGATGGAATAGTTGGAGACAAGAATTGTAATTTAGCAGTCATCCAACAAGAATCATTTTTGCTCTCTATAACATATTGGACGACGACTCAATCTTTACCCTTCCAAAGAGGATTGTTTCACATCTACTAAATATTTTTTAAAGAAATATGGATATTGAAGCTCCTGAGAATAGTCGAAGAGTTCCATAAACACGAAGAGAATGAAAGAGAATCCAAATTGATTAATCGAAAATCAATAAAATTTCAAACACATGCTTTCTTCCAACATTTTTTTGATATTTGAAGAACTGAGAAAGGTATGTTAGAATCTATTTATCTCTGGTCACACACTTAGCAGGACATGTCACATATTTAGATTGTAAATTTTCCCTCTCAAGAATATAATTTTTACCAAGGCTTCAAATGAAACACTTCGTTTAGGGAGAACTTGAATGTTCCTTATTATATTGTAGTTATGTATCCACGAAACCGTTACCTAAGTTAGATTCTCAATATTCAAATTGTATGCAGATTTGAATGTAAACACATTTTTATTCAATTCAAACATCATCTTGTCATCACGGGATCAATTGAAATATATGAGTTATTGACATTGTATTTGGATCATTATGAATGAATATCACTAAATCAATAATTCAAACCTTTAGATTTAGAAGGAACAAAACACCATTTATTTGAGTGGTTTGAATCTCACCCATGGATCACCTCAATGTGAATGTTAGAATCGTCTCCTATGTTTATGTCTAGCCTTCTCTCAACAATGTATGTGACTTCAAAAACTCTTCCAACAATAACTTAGATTGCAGCCCACTTGAAATTTTGATAATAAGGTAAACAAGAGTACTATGAGTAAAAGTTTTCAAATTTTAAGACAACAAAAATATATTCTTCAATTATCCTTATGGCAAGATAATGTATTCAAGAAGAATCATTCATTATCTTCCCACCTCCGACACTTAAACCTGCCAAAAATAATTCATTAACCTCTATATTAAGGATGACGAAAATATAGACTTATAACATAGTATGAGATTGACTAAATGACAAATTTGAAGAGAATCTTGCTACCTCCATTAGATGTGAATATTTCCATCTAAAGATTATAACTTTTGAAAAATAGATTTTTGTTTCTATTTAAGTTAAGGAGATTGGCCTAATACTTTTTTATATGAGAAAGTGATAGTTTTAGAATATGCATAGAGGATCAAGACACGTTAACTTATAAATTTTTTCTCATTCTTTAAACAAAAATTGAGTATTTAAAGACTTCACATGCTATATAATCTACTCACTCCATTTCATAGAAAGTCTCTCCTTTTTCAAAATTCTCCTTAAATAACTCAAATCACTATTATCATAGATTTTTCTAATATCACATTTTAACGCAACCTAAGCTATCTTATAACCAATCCTCTTTCTCTTTCTCCTAAAATTTATAAGTGAATTCTATTAAAATAAACTTCAAAACAATATGAGAAAATTAATTTTCTTGATAACAACCTAATGGAGTTATCATAATGGTTAGTAGTACTTCTTTGGAAGCAAATAATTCAAAAAAGTCTATTATTTGTATATTACTCGTACATCTTCATTAGAAACTTTTTTATTAGATAATATTTTTAATCTTACATTCATGCAACATCAATATAAACTAACATTTGATGAACGATTACATAACTTAAACATAATTTTAAAAAAACGGTGATAAATAAGAAAACCTAGACACTACCAGATGATTCTGGATGTTTCATCATCTTCATTATATCGTCGACAAATATCATTTAACTCGATCGGCCCCTTTGTTATCCTACGGCAAAATGATCTCCACATATCATTCACATCTTCATTTGTCTTCAACTCAATAAGGTTGTATTTCACTCTCCCGTCACTATCAATTCAATCTTCAACTCGATCTTTTCACATTTCTGTTTTCGGTATCGGGAAACAATTCATTCAACTTGGACGTTAGGCTGGCAAGAGATGTGGTGTCATCTGGAAGCAGGAATTTTATGGGAGGTGAAGCTCTATTAAAGTAAACTTCTGTCTTAATCAAAAATTAAGAAAATATATTTTTTGAGATATTTTTATCAAACAACAGGTGACTTTTCCTATTTATACAATTTTGCTTTTACTATAAACCACACAAAATTGTCGGTGAAATCATACTCATCCAAAACTGTCGACAAAATTCTGAGCGTTTAAAATTTCAAACAAATAACACTACCGAAAATTTCACTTTAGTTGAAATTTTCGGGATCAACTAGTAAATTTCAAATTTCCGAAATAATTTAGAATATACCAAAAACTTTGAAATTTCTGATACATCGGAAATTTTATTTGTACCAGGAATTTCATTTTTGTCTACAAATTTTTTTAAAATAAACTTCATTCAATTTTCAATCAGGAGCAATTTAGGCAATATATAAATATAGAAGTGTCAGATTTAATTAGGAAGTGTCAAGTTAAATGCTTTTTACTTGGACCTATGTAGACTTGATCATATGTCTCTTAGTATGTCTCACTTATTTTCATCCGTGCCTAATTTGCAATGATATTTATTAGAAAGAAAGACCTGCAAACAATATTTTTCTCATCCCAAATTATATTCCCCTACTTGAATATAATTCTTATAATAATTACTTTAAAAATAAATATATATAAAATTTATATTTTTACTATAATAAATATATTTTTTATTTTTTACTTTACAAATATTCTAACTGCAGTTCTTAGCATTATATTTCAATTGATTAAAATAATTTGATATTTCAATGATGCTTGATATTATTAATAAGAGACAAAGTTGATTGTTTATCACAAAAATATTTGAAGAAATTATATATATATATTATATATATATATATATATATATATATTATAATATATAATATATATATATATATATATATATATATATATATATCATGATTTTTTATACTTAAAAATGACTATTCATTTCACAAATAATAATTTTGTAAATGCAATAGAAAATCTATATATTAATTATCACTTAGTTTTTTATAATTAACTTGTCTCTTTAATTACATTTAGAAGACTATTGTGACCTAAAGTTAAGTAAATAATTGCAATGTTGTATAATAAATCAAATCTAAAGGTCCATCCAATTTATGTTATCTACTCATTCTTTAGTGTTATGGTAAAAACTAAGACTTTTAAAACTCAAATATCGATCCAGTTTATAGGTACGAGAAGAACAACATAAACCACGCTTTTATTTCTAACAAATGGGGTTGTATTAAGTTATTTATCTATACAATAGGGTTTTCGTTTAAATTTATTATACACACAACAAAGTTAATAGGTCTTGCAGTAGAGAAGAATAAGGCGTTAACATTCCAATTTAAATTTTTCGATTGAGGTGCTTGCAACATCGGGATTTATATTGGTGGGTATGGACGGAATAATTGGAGACAAGAATTGTAATTTAACAGTCATCCAAAAAGAATCATTTTTACTCTCTATAACATATTGGACGACGACTCAATCTTTATCCTTTCAAAGAGGATTGTTTCACATCTACTGAATATTTTTTAAAGAAATGTGGAGATTGAAGCTGCTAAGAATAGTTGAAGAGTTCCATAAACACGAAGAGAAATTCTGGAAGAGAATCCAAATTGATTAATTGAAAATCAATAAAATTTCGAACGCATACTTTCTTCCGACACTTTTTCGATATTTGAAGAACCGAGAAAGGTATGTTAGATAGTTTTAATCTATTTATCTTTGGTCACACACATTGCAGGACATGTCACATATTTACATTGTAAAATTTTCCTCGCGAGAATACAATTTTTACCAAGACTTCAAATGAAACTCTTTGGTTTAGGTGGAACTTGAATGTTCCTTATTATATTGTAGTTATGTAATCCACAAAACTTTTACATAAGTTAGATACTCAATGTTCAAATTGTAAACACATTTTTATTCAATTTAAACATCATCTTGTCATCATGGATCAATTGAAATATATGAGTTATTGACATTGTATTTGGATCATTATGAATGAATAACACTAAGCCAATAATTCAAACCTTTAGATTTAGAATTAAAAAAACACCATTTGTTTGAATGGTTTGAATCTCACCCACGGATCACCTCAATGTGAATGTTAGAATTGTCTCCTATAATTTATGTGTAGCCTTCTCTCAGCAATGTATGTGACTTCAAAAACTCTTCCAAAGAATAGCTTAGATTGCAGTCCACTTGAAATTTTGATAAAAAGTAAACAAGAGTAGTATGAATTATTAAAAGTTTTCAAACTTTAAAACAACAAAAATATATTCTTCAATTATCCTTATAGCAAGATAATGTATTCCAGAATAATCATTCATTACCTTCCCACCTCCAACACTTAAACCTGCCAAAAATAATTCATCAACCTCTATATTAAGAAGGACGAAAATATAGACTTATAACATAGTATGAGATTGACTAAATGACAAATTTGAAGAGAATCTTGCTACCTCCACTAGATGTGAATATTCCTTTCTAAAGATTATAACTTTTGAAATATATATATAATCTTTTTAGAAATTAGACTTAAACACACCAGATTTGCATCTAGGTATAGCAAATTAAAGGGTAACTCCATATGTTTAAATAGATTTTTGTTTCTATTAAAGAGACTGGCCTAATACTTTTTATATACTAAAGTGATAGTTTTAGAATATGTATAGGTGGATCAAGATAAGTTAACTTTGTATAAAAAAAAATTCATTCTTTAAAGAAAAATAGGATGCACAAGAATTAAGTATATAATGACTTCACATTCTATATAATCTACTCACTCCATTTCATACAGAGTCTTTCCTTTTTCAAAATTCTCCTTAAATAACTCAAATCACTACTATCATAGATTTTTCTAATATCACATTTTAAGGCAAACTAAACTACCTTATAACCAGCCCTCTTTCTCTTTCTCCTAAAATTCATAAAATTCTATTAAAATAAACTTCAAAACAATATGAGAAAACTTATTTTCTTGATATCAACCTAATGGAGTTATCAGAATGGTTAATAGTACTTCTTTGTAAGCAAATAACTCAAAAAAGTCTATTAAGTAGACTCTTATGTGGCAAAGTATGGTCCAAGTAAAAGTGGTCATTATTTTTTCATTATATCCTAAAAAAAAAGGTCTATTATTCTATCCCCTACACTCACGGCTCGAATACATAAAGTCTAACAGAAAATATTTCATTCATTGGGGCCACATAAACGCAATGCACATTGCAATTTGTAACTCTTTTTGTTTGGCAAAGATCATGCAAATTTATACAAAAATGTTCTAACTTTTCAACAACAATGAAATTAAAATATAGAAAATTGTACTAACCATCTCAAACTAATTTTAATTAAACTTAGTTTAGACACAACTACAATGTCTACATAATTAATTTTTCATATGCTTAGATTATAGAGCTAGCCCCAAGAATTGCTTTTACTTTCTTTTTAATATTCTTTGTATTCTTTTGTTGTTTAAATGTACTGGCAATAATAATAATAATAAAATTAATAATAAATAGTAAATTTCCACATGTCATATGTATCAAATAAATATTTTATATGAAGTATAAAATATTTTATTTTCGAAATAACTAAAAGGTAATGACTTGTAAAACTAATTTTCCTATGAACATTAAATACAATATTTTAAAATTGAAGAGTGAAGATTGTACAAAATAAGTCCTAATAAAGATCTGAAGAGTGTGACGGAAAATAAAAACTTGGATATTTAAATGGGTGAAAAGGAAAACAATAAAAAGGTTAATTGATATTATCAGTAAAAAAAAATACATTTTTGTCAAAAAAATAATTATTTATTTATTTATATTGAATAAGAGGAATATATAGAGAAAATAATATCGAAAACAAAAGGCATATATCAAGCATAGTTTTAATAAAAATAAAAATAATAATTGCTCAATACTTTAGCCTATCAAAAAAAATATTATTACTTTAAACAACACTTTGAAAATTATATATAATATTTAGACATTTAGTGTTTAAATGTGCTATGATATAATATCATATAGAAAGGTAAAACAATCGGGCAATAAAATTAGAAATTATATCCATGAATGTTCACCTAATATATCAGTGTGGTAACATCCACACATAGCTTAGATTTTTTTTCCTGTGACCAAAAATTAATAGAGCAATAACTATAATTCATAGAAGATAAAATCGGTACAGTAAATGTTAAAAAATAAAGCCTGAAAGGGTAGGGACAATTTGATTCTATGTTTTTGTAAAAAAATTATTAATTAATGGAATAAAAATAGAAGCAAAAGGTATTAGAGTGCTCAATTAAATTAAATTCTTTTATATACAAGGGGGTGTTCCATTATTAATTAATATATGTAGTAACATTTTTTTTATTTTTTTTATTTAATTTTCTCACTCCTATTGTTTCTCTCTCTAACTTACTATGTTTGATTCCAGCATTGACTAATGAGTATAGTTTGTGTCTTGTGAGGCGTTTACCACTGAAACAGATCGGTGAGCCAGCTTAGTTTGATATAATGTTTTGCATAATTAAGATATTAATGAATGCATGAAGAAAATTCATACTTTTTTTCTTACGTGTATTCTTCATTTCAAAGATTCTGAAGATTCTGTGTATAATACTCCATTGTGAGAAAATCTGATATTTTTAAATGAAAAATTAATTTTGTAAATATAGTAAGATTCATAACCACCCATAAAAATCTTCTTATGGTGTTTTCACTTTAACAGTTTCCATGTACAAGTCATTCATTTCAGCATTTAAAACAGGTCCATCCAATCTTTCATGCTTCAAGTGTGTTACTATTTTTATTGTTAAGTTGACACATTTGTGTAATGTTAAGGTGAAGAATGTGTTTTGGATTGGTGACAATGGAGTAAAACAGAAGGGTCTGTGATTGCTTTGGGATTTTGAAGAAATTTCTTCAGATGAATGAACAAAACAGCAAGTAAGATCCTCTATTGGCTTTATTGATTTCTAAATTTTGCATATTTGTATTTTCTTTTGTATCTAAACATGTTGAGTCAGTATAAATTTTGAGTAGGTAGGAGATTAGTTTATTGTTGGTGGCATCACTTGTTGATCACATACAGATTAAAGAACTTTAAATTTGAATGTTTTTTCTCTGTGGTCTCTATAATGCACTATCATATAAAATCGGGATTGTAGTTTTAAACCAATACTTGAGCTATAATATTAGCATATAGGTATCAGGCTAATGATTTGTAAGACATCTATTACAAGTGAAAGCAGAATTGTAATATTGTTTCTAACAAGCAGGATTTCAATAATGAACTTCGGCGAACAGCTTTTTGGTCAAGATGGGAAACAGTTTCAAATAAACAATTCATGGGTACCCATCACCCCTGAGAAACCGATTCAAATAAGAACTGATACGATATCAGACTGGCCAGCGAACCAAATGAGAAGAACAAACTATCAAGAATATCCTCTACATGGAAATGACTACATGAATAAGATGCTGCTGCATTACCATGGACCGTATCAGAATCCCCGTCTGATAGGGCAAACAGGCCAAATTGGAGAGTACAATAACTTCAGTGGCAATTCAGTCAGTAGAAACAGTGTTATCAATCAGATTGCAGACTCTTACACTCAGGCGCAGCATTATGAGAACAACGGATTGAACAATCATAGGTTGGAACTACTGCTCAAGAAGAACGCAACTGATATAGCTACTGCTAACAGGAATTTGGATACAAGCATCAACATGGCAGCAAGAAATCCACTGCTGCCAAAATTTTATCCCAAGTCTAATAATGATGCGAGTTATTCCTGTGCAGCTTCAGACATTGTGTACAGAGAAGCAAATAGATTTCTCATTCCAAATAGGAATTCTGAATTTAGAGGCAGCAATACAGATAATTTGCTCAACAATGACATTCACTGCTCAGTCACAAACCCAATGAAGGGCATCTTCTCTGAGGAATCCTATGGTAACTTCTTTTCTTCTATAATTCAAATTCAGAGATAAATTAGAGTGGTTACGATGTATTTTCTAATGTTATTTTAATTGAAATTTGGACAACTAAATCAGAAATATGTTAAACTGTTCAATTGATGTAATATCAAGCCACACAAACTTGTAGGTAATATTATCACCAAATTAGTACAAAAATTGAAAATAAACTAAATCTCTAAGAACTTTCTGTGTATGCCTGCCTGTTATATCAGTAATTCAAGGCTACTAGTTATATATGCCTTGAATCGTTGCTTTACATTGTCAGGGAAAAGGTAACCTACTAGTTATCTGGTAAGCAACAGTGAGAAACTGATAAATATTAATGATCCTATTTTTTTGTTGTTTAAAGAATACTCCCTGCATCCCATGAAAGCTTTCAGCAACAAATCGGTGAATGACAAAAACTGCTTTTACAGGTGATACTTACCCTGAGCATTATTTCAACTATGTGCCAAATGCAGAAGTTGATGCTACCACTAGTTTCACAAACTCCCTCCTATCAACACCAAAAACAATGGATCAGCTCAAGTTTGTTGAAAACCAGTTTGCACACTTACACGAGTTGTCGTGCGATCTTGACAACAATGCAATAGCTGAAAGCACAAGTCATGGGAAAGATTTTGCTCCATGCACGGAGAATGAAATCCAAGAATATTGTGATGGGCTTCTACAGCAAATTGTAGATTCTTCATCAGCAGTAATCTCTACAACACATGGGGATCAAAAGAGTTCGGTCAGCAACAACTGTGACAAGGTAAGTAACGAGATTTTTGACCTGAACAAGACACCTGAGCAGAAAGTACCTAGACGCAGAAAGCATAGGCCAAAGGTAATTAGAGAGGCCAAACCCAAAAGAAATACAAACCCAGCAAGTCAAAAGACAGAGATTAAGGAAAAACCACGCAGAAAAAGGAAGATTGTTGCAAAAACTGCAGCAACACCGGAGGCAGGTGTTATAAAAGACATGTGTGATTCAACGGCAGCAACTACAAAATCCTGCAGGAGAGCTCTAAATTTTGACTTAGAAAATAGTACACATGAAAGCCAGAGCAGCATGGTTTTTCAGCAAGAGATCTACCATATAAATGAGATGTATAGTGGAGCAAATATAAAGTATGATCCAAACTCACCTTTGATGATCAGTCAGCAGGATGACCTTGCCGTAGGACACCGACAACCCAGTAACAGAGATGATATTCCACTTCTATTGAAAGGAAAGGAATCAAATCCTTTCTTCTCGGAGAGAGAATCAACCATAACCATGTCAGAAACTACAAAAGAGCAGATAGCAAAATTTCCAGTCATTGAGAAAGGTCCAGCACAAGGAAAATCTAGTTTATGGCAGGAAAGAAATAGCGGATGCATGCAACAATACATTGATGCAAATGAAATTGGCAACACTCTCTTTCAATCAGAAACATGTTTTGAAAACACTCAGGAGACAGGGGAACTGAATTTTGAAAATACGTTTCAGTTGCTTAACAATCACTCCAACTCCATTGAAGCAAATGGTTCCAAGAGAAAATATTCTAACAGCACTAAGAACCAATGTCACTCATCCAGAAATCCACTTGGTGCTTCCTTGTGCCAAGAGATTTTACAAGTGGATGGAAACTTCAAAAGTACAACTCTTGCCAAAGGTTTCTTAAAGAAAAATAAAAGGAAAAGAACTCAAAATAAACTCCACTCAAAAGTCCACGGAGGATCTTCCAGCCAAATAAAGCCTAAAGGTGATTCACGGAAAGTAAGAAAAGAAGAAAAAATTGGGTCTCAATTGCAAAACGAGGAAATGACAAACTGCTGCATTGAAAGCAGTAGATTTGTAGAAAAGCAAAACAGAGCTGCCCGTACTGGTGATTCCTTTGCTATCTCAGGTAATGTGTGTTTGATAAAGAAAACGACTTTTAAGTAAACAAAATAATGATGATCATCTGTTTCTTCATTTTCAGGTGAGCGACACCAGATATATTCCACCCTGATGGACAGCATAGTTTGCCAACTGAATAGTCTCCACCTCAATGGGAGCAACACATCAGAGATGGAAGGACAAAAGGCACTTGTCCCGTATAAGGGAGATGGTTCTATTGTACCCTACCAGGAATTTGGATTTGAAAAGAAACGTAATCCAAGGCCTAAAGTGGACCTTGATCCAGAAACAGAGAGAACCTGGAAACTGTTGATGGGGATAGAAGGAAGTGAAGACCTTGAAGGAGCTGACAAGAAAAAGGAGAAGTGGTGGGAAGAGGAAAGAAATGTATTTCGTGGACGAGCTGATTCCTTCATTGCACGGATGCATCTTGTTCAAGGTACAAAACATCAAATTAAAGGCCCAAAACTTGTTGATAATATGCCTCTGGTTCTCTTCAATTTATGATGTTTGACACTGAGCTTGTCATTACAATGTCATTCGTATATATACTTCAATGTGTTAGAATTATAGGTTTTGGTAGTATAGTGTACTGAATATATGATAGAATAAATGTGATACAATACCTTAATGTTTCAACCAACAATAGGTCCAGTATTAGGAACTACTAGCAGAAGCACAGGCCAACTAAATACAATAAGACTAATAAGTAATAACTCTAATATTATAACAACGCAAATTCTAACAGTTCGTTTCGGAGTTAGGAGGGGAGGGGTTGATAGAAAAAGGAGGATAATCTCTCAACATTCATGGGGGTTTACATTTACCTATATGACTAAAATTAGGAAACTCGAAATATGAATGGAGGTAGGAATTTGGAGGCTTTTGGAAAGCTTTGAAAATTTTCCCAAATCCTTTTCTACTTTCTATAATACTCTCAAAACAAAACAAAAAATTAGTCATAAGCTATTATCTCTTCACCCCTCCAAAAACACTCTCAAACAAGGTGAGGGATTATCCTCCCTTTCTCTCCCCTTCCATAAAGCCCTACCATTTATTTCCTTCCTAACTTCCACAGAAAGGTGGGAAGATAGGTAAAGGCACACAACTAAAAATTGACAATAAAATCTTTTATATTTAATTAGCATCCTTCCAACAGAAGACTTTGACATTCAAATAGGATTAACAGAAAAAACAGAAGCCAGAGATTTATTGAAATTATTCACTTGATTGCTAAATTGTCCATTTGTCGGGATATGTTTGTAAATCAAATATACCTCTACTATGCAGGAGATAGACGTTTTTCAAAGTGGAAAGGATCTGTTGTTGATTCGGTGATTGGTGTTTTTCTCACTCAGAATGTCTCAGACCATCTTTCAAGGTAAGCTCATATAGCATCAGGTGTTTTCTACTTTTCACCACTCAGGTTGTTTTGCCAAAATTGCCAATGCTAGTAAAAGATGTTGTGCAAACCCCACTAAAACTTTATGTTTCACTCCTCTTTTTGCAGCTCTGCCTTTATGTCTCTAGCAGCAAGGTTTCCTCTTATGTCAAAAAGCAGCGATGTTGTCACACACACATTGGTTGAAGAGCCACAACACTGCATAGAAAATCAAGCTGACATAATAGCATCATATGAAAGAGGAAAATTAAATCCACCAACCTACTATATTGACTTTGAGATGCCACATCATACAGGAGAGTTTTTGAGAGACAGTAGAACTTCAAGGATAAATGACAGCATAATAAAGCCAAATAATCATAGCTCAGAGGAAGAATTCTTATCATCACAAGATTCTCTTGATTCCTCAGTTACTCAAGATACCAGAATTAGATCCAATTCAGAATCAGAAGTACGTAACAGTAGGTGTGAACCCAGCAAGGCTCAGTTCTTAACTTCAACAAATTCTCTAGAGGTAGGAAAAACCACTATGTTTCAGGAATTTTTCCATTGTGTAAACGGAGTATCACTGTTTGAAGAGAGAACCAATGGAAACCTACAACAACAACATGTGAAACAGAGTTCAAGAGTAGGCAGAAATGATATTCACAGTTTCCACTCAGCATCTGGCCATCCCTGCAGCTTTGGAAATCCACAAAAGCAACAACTCCCAGTAGCCCCTTCAACAAACTATGAATCATATTACTCATACATACAGGGTCTGGACACTTTTCAAATGAATGGTGAGGAGTTTTCTTGGCCTGACACTGCTTCCATACACAATGAATTTCAAGATAACAGTTATATGAGATTTGGCATCAACGGAGTTGGAGATAGTGTGGAGAAACCCACTGAGATACAGCATGGAAATGGAACATTAGAGTCTCCAGAGTTATCAACTATGAACCTTTACAGACCATTAAGCGAGCACTCAGCCTTTATAGGAAATACTTCTCAATCTAGATCTCATACAAACTATAATCAACCTTCACCTAACCATCACCTTGTGGGTCAGAAAACATTTCAATCAGAGGGCAAGACATATGCAGAATCATCAAATAATTCTCACATATTTGGCAAAGATCATGCAGGGAACGATCACAGCAATATATTAATGTGTGCAGAAGAAGTTTTTGACAGTGAAAAAATTATATCCACGGAAACCAGACAAGTATGCTCTGATAATATTCAGGCTGAAAAGAAGGCAAAGAAGCAAGTTTATCCAGGCCAAAAAGACAAAGAAGGAAAACTCAAGGTTCGAAAAGAAAGAAAAACAAAGCCTGAGGCCAACAAAAAGCATGAAGATGACTGGGACAAACTAAGGAAGGAGGTAGAAGAAAATGGGACAAAGATAGAAAGAAACACGGATACAATGGATTCACTGGACTATGAAGCAATAAGATGTGCCTCTGTTAAAGAGATATCTGATGCTATCAAAGAGCGAGGAATGAACAACATGCTAGCTGAACGAATCAAGGTATGTCCAACCACTCGAGTTTGTAGAACACTGAATTTTATAACTAAAATACAATATACTGAGATATAATACTTTTATGTCATGTCAGGAATTCCTGGATAGACTGGTTAGAGATCATGGAAGCATTGACCTTGAATGGTTAAGACATGCTCCCCCTGATAAAGTAAAGTAAGCCAAAATCTTTTATCACCATTAACCAATATCCTTCTAAGAAAGTTTCTATTTAGCAGACACTGCCAGCAAATAACAGAATATAATGCATATTAACCATGTCCTTTCTTCTGGTTTCCATATACAATATCAAATGCAGGGACTATCTGCTGAGCATGAGAGGGTTGGGGTTAAAAAGTGTGGAATGTGTACGGCTTCTGACACTTCATCATCTTGCTTTCCCGGTAAGGCTAATTTGAAATCCATTTCCTGCTTACTAGTATGCAAATCATTAAAACCCTTGCAATAACATGTTGCTATGCTCATGCCTTGAAGGTTGACACCAATGTTGGAAGGATAGCTGTTAGACTTGGATGGGTTCCTCTCCAACCACTTCCTGAAAAACTACAAATACACCTCCTTGAACTGTAAGTATCTTATTGACAGCCAGTAAGAAGATAAACATACCACAGATAGAAACTGCTAACTACTATTCTGTGCAGGTATCCAGTGCTAGAGTCTATTCAAAAGTATCTTTGGCCAAGATTGTGCAAACTTGATCAAAGAACCTTGTAATATCATAACTTCCCTAAAATCTGCAAAAACTAATACTAATAACTGCTTTATTATGCTAGCTGAATCTATAACTAATAGATATAACTGGAATGCAGGTATGAGCTACACTACCAGATGATTACATTTGGGAAGGTATGCGTAATTTCCTTCTACATTTAATATGGTATTCACAAAAAAAACATAGTTTTTGAACTAGCTTTGCTCCACAACCTTGAGATAAAAGGTTTAAAGTAGTTAATGTTCCAAATATGTAGGTTTTCTGCACAAAGAAAAAACCAAACTGCAATGCATGCCCAATGCGAGCAGAGTGCAGACATTTTGCCAGTGCTTTTGCAAGGTTAGCTACTCAGTATGCCAGTCGCATTACATATTGCAATCAACTTAATGCAAAATGCATGTGAAGCTATATATCAACCCATTTCATATTCTTCAAACAAAACAATCAGGTCACGAAAGTCTTTAAAAATTGCATCTGAAACTTTGAAGTCATAGCCAGTTTAAAAGAACAAATTCTGACATGTAAAAATAGACATGTCAGTTTAATGAGTCGTTACTTTCAGCGACAGTATTCTAGTATAAAGTGCATGACAGACTTATTATATTTCTATAAGACGACTAACCCTTTCAGTACAGTGCACGGCTTGCCTTGCCAGGACCAGAAGAGAAGCAAATTGTGAGCATGCCTGTTCCCATTGCAGATGAGAGAAACCCTCCAAATTTAAACCCGGTGATCCTATCTCTCCCTGGGAACAACATGAGCATTGAAGTGTGTCCTCAAAGCAAGCAGTGTGAGCCAATCATTGAAGAACCAGCAACACCAGAACAGAGTACAGAGGCATTAGAAAGTGACATTGAGGACTTCTTTTGGGAGGATCCTGATGAAATTCCTACTATCAATGTCAATCTCGAAGTGTTTGCGAAGAGTTTACAGAACCACATGCAAGAACATGAAGGTGACCAGTCTAAGGCCCTTGTTGCCTGGAATCCACAGTCTGCTTCCATCCCGACACCAAAACTGAAGAATGTGAGCCGGCTAAGAACAGAACATCAAGTGTAAGTACTAGCATTACATGCAACAGCAGCAAACCATCTTGCCATTAAAACACAAATCCAGCTAAATAATTAAATAGTTTTCTTTTATATTTTTCTAATTGAGCAACATACAAGTGTCCTAGAAAATTTAACTCAATCGGACTTTCGTTTGGACTGAGTTAATTTCAAGTTGAGCAACCAAAATGCAGAAACTAAATCATCATCCACGGGCTTACCGGTCCTGAATATAATTATATATTACCTTCATACATATGATTTTCTAAATTGTTTAAATTAAGTATTTTTGGAGATGCAAAGCATTTGGATATTCATTCTCAAAATGTAAGTCCAAAATGATATGGTGTTGTCGGACCTTTCTGATTTCTAGGCCTAGAAAATCTATATTTTAAATGACATCACTATAGTCATTGTCATAAGTAAACTCATTATAAATTCCTTGACTCTCTAGACTGTATGACTGATCTGTTTTCTTAATGGAAATTCAAATGATGCTTTCTAACATCCCCTGATTGCTGCAGATATGAACTTCCAGATTCACACCCTCTGTTGGAAAAGGTTAGTTATTCTTTTCTCTGTACTGAAACATTCAGTTATCAGATTGGGATATTTTTTTTATATTTGTTTATGTACAAAAATGTACAGATGGATAAGCGGGAACCAGATGACCCAAGCCCGTATCTTCTTGCAATATGGTCACCAGGTTAGCAGATGATACTTGTAATAAACTCGAGTAATACTTAATCATTAATAATAACTACAATATGCAAAGAATAGTCACCAAAAGCTACTCCTATACTAAAACCAAAGCACAAGGACAAGTACATCTAAAACGGACAAATTGAAAAGAAAAAATTTAAGCATAAGAAAGATCATACTCCGTATATGTTAGATCAAAGATAAAATGTTCACGCTCATATTTATGAAATTTAAATACTAGGTGAGACTGCAAATTCCATTGAACCGCCGCAAAGGAAGTGTGGATCGCAAGACTCAACCAGCCTGTGCAATGACAACACATGCTTTTCATGCAATAGCATTAGAGAAGCTAATTCACAAATTGTGAGAGGAACAATTCTGGTAATGATTAATAATTTCTGGATACGGACAGGGCAATGAAAGAACTATTTCCTAACCTTATAAATTTTGTAATAACTTTCACAAATGTTATCCCGTATACAGATACCGTGTAGAACAGCAACAAGGGGAAGCTTTCCACTCAACGGAACTTACTTTCAAGTTAATGAGGTGAGTGAAAATTATGTTCTGTTACTGTTCAGTAACCTAGACAGATATACCCTTGTTTTAAATTTCAATATTCACTACCAAGGATCTATAAAAACCTTTTTTTATCATGAAGTTATTTGCGGACCACGCATCCAGCATTGAGCCCATAGATATCCCTAGGGCATGGATATGGAATTTGCCAAGGAGGACAGTATACTTTGGAACCTCTGTATCGTCAATTTTCAAAGGTAGGGGGAAAAATCCACATGCTCATCTACTAATATCTATTCTAAACCGTTTTGTCTGAGAAGTTAAGAGTACTCACAAAAAACTCTTATGTCTACTAGGTCTATCAACCCCAGAAATTCAGCATTGCTTTTGGAGAGGTATGCAGACTGCCGTAAAATATTTGTTTTATTTTTTCTCTTATTACTCTGCAAAATTTTGATAACATATGAAAGAAAAACCATTTCAATTGGTTTTCAACATGGCACATTAGCTATCATCTACACTCACACAATGATTCCAAAAGCAATAAACTCCCAATCAAAAGATGGATCCAAATGTGTGTCTGCGCATCATTCTGGAATGACTCAATATCAGCCTAGTCAGCCAATAGTTCCCTAAAAACATCATGAGTACCATCCATTGTTAAAATAAGTGTAGTTCCCATATGCATCTAAGAAATATCAATGTTCAATCTTGTCATGCCTATTAACATTTTGATACTTCATTTCAGGATTTGTTTGCGTTAGGGGATTTGATCAACAAAAACGTTCACCTCGCCCACTTTTTGCCAGATTCCATTTTATAGAAAGTAAATTTGCAAAGACAAAAAAGTGAAAACGAGAATAATGGGAAATGTCGCTAGGAAATTTACCCACAAAAGCTAATATTGAAGATCAAACTGTCCCAACACCAGATGGGATTGCCGCCAGAGTGACAGGTGATCAACAACTAGCCTACTTTTGTATCTTCAACTATTCTTTCGCAAATGTGAAACAAGCACACAGCAAGGGATGAAAAAAGTACAATACTTTTCTGTTTAGGATGTGAAATCCTGCAACTAGTGGTATTGACCTGTATATCATTTATATTTAAGCATAAAACAGCAATTCATCACAAACATGCTGAAATTATATTGTAATTATTGCGTTATTATCAATAGAATAGTTCATTGATTATTTACATAAATTGAAGAAATGAGAAATCAAACGGAGTAGTTTACTTATGAATGTCCAATAGTTTGATCATTTTGATAAAAAGCACATAGTAAGTTGATAGGAAATATCAATAGAATAGTTCATTGATAATGAACATAAATTGCAGAGATGAGAAATCAACCAGAGTAGTTACTCGTGTATTTCAAGTAGTTTGATTATTTTGATAAAAATTACATAGTAAGTTGATAGAAAATATTACAGGAAGCAGAACAACAAATGTACCTTGGCACCTCCTATCAACCGAGATATTTAATATGTGAGGACTAGATCATCACAGGCATAGACAAGTCAGGGCCAGTCCTTATAAATTGAGTGCCCTGGGAGAACCAAGAAGATGGTGTCTTTATAACTATTTAAATATCATTCACTATGAAGTTTTTTTGCAAAATCATTAATGATTCTTCCATAGTTTGGTAGTTGGTATTCAATCTTTGCGCCAAATCTAACATTAGTACTCTTCTTCTTGCTTTTGCCAAGAAATAAGATTCTCTCCAATTAGAAAACAATAACCAAATGTAGAATGATGATCCCTGGTGCATCCAACTTAATCCAGATGGCTAGAGAAAATGTGTAAAACATCTTTATCAATTTTAACAAATCTAAAATGATTTTTAAAAAAAAACATCTCAGCTACTTAACTAAATAAGAAAAATATTGAAAAGTAAAAACAATTATATGAGTCGGGTGATCGAATTCATGTGTTCGAAAGTTAGAACTTGTTACTTGATCCCGGGTTGAGCATGACTTTCATCGGTTTGGTTTGGATTTGACCCTAGCAAAGAAAAATCCTAAACCTACTAATTGATTAGGGTTGGAGTATTGGATTCACTTGGTTTACCTGGACCGTTACTATGTTTAGTATCAAACCATTAGCATCAATCACATCAAACCATAATCATAACTGAAAGTGCGAGAGATGTTAACTGTACCGGGAGCTAGAGTGCGAGATCTTCGATTTCTAAATAACCGGAGATTTTCGTAGCATCCGAAGAAGGTGATGAGGAAAAATTGGGGAGAATTTGGTAGAGAGAAGTAGGAAGATGAAATGATAGAGAATTAGGGTTTGAAAGAGTGAGGAGTACGCAAAACAAGTGTCGTTCTTGCAACTTGCCGCCATTTGTTATTTTCCCTCCCTATTTTTATTTTTCAAAAAATGAATTTTTCTTTTTTTTTCTCCTCACTTACCGTAATCTATACTTCTATTATAATATATATATATATATATATATATATATATATATATATATATATATATAATATATATATATATATATATATATATTATATATATATAACAATATGGAAAAACTTGGTTTTGGTGTAGTCCTTTTTTCTACCATTTTTACCCTTATTTTATTGTATATTTTACTTATTAAACCACTATTATCAACTTCTATATAACTTCTTATTATTAACTTTCACTTCTATTATTAACTTTCACATTCTGTAATTTTTTTAAATTATATTTGCATATAAAGTATGATTTATATGTATCCATTATACTCTTTATATTTATTTATTTTTTCTTTTATTTTAAATGGATAAAATTTATTGTTACATGCATGTTGACTATAAAAGAAAAATATTTATATAACTTGCGGCAATAACTTCCACTTAATATTAACTCCGTCTCTCACTTCCACTTTTTATTATTAACTTCCACATACTGTAATTTTTTAAAATTATATTTAAATATAAAATATGATTTATATTTAGAGATTAATTGAAATACATTGTCAGTGTAAAAGGGTTTTACACCATCACTTAATTATAGACGTTGGATATTAAAAAAAAAATTAACTTTTATTTAAAAAATCTATAAAGTAATACAAACGGGTGATGGTGATGAACCGACGGTGTAAAACTTTTTATACTGACAGTGTATAGTAATTAATCTCTTATATTTATCCATTATACTCTTTATATTTATTTATTTTTTCTTTTATTTTTAATGAATAAAATTTGTTGTTACATGTTGACTATAAAAGAAAAATATTTATATAACTTGCGGCAATAACCTCCTCTCTCACACATACAACTGGTTTTTAATTTTTCAACTGATCCCCACACAATTATTTAATCTTTAAATACCTTAAAATTAGAATGCTTTGGAATCATAATTGTTTTCTATTTCTTCAGACAAAACGAAGGTTGAAAGGTTATATATATATATATATATATATATATATATATAATATATATATATATATATATATATATATATATATATATATATATATATATATATATATATATAGGTTAGTTTTTTTTCTTCATTTGAATATTAATTAGTATTCTTTTTTACATTTCTCATTTAGTTTCATTCTTACAGATTATAAGAGTTCAATATTACTTTAAAATCTGAATGCTTTGGAATCATAATTATTTTCTATTTCTTCATACAAAATGAAGGTTGAAAGGTTTCAAACAAAATGAAGGTTGAAAGGTTATATATATTGGTTAGTTTTTTCTCTTCATTTAAATATTACTTTAAAATCAGATTTTAAGAGCATTTCTCATTTAGTTTCATTCTTACAAATTTTAATAGTTCAATATTACTTTAAAATCAGAATGCTTTGGAATCATAATTGTTTTCTATTTCTTCACACAAAATGAAGGTTGAAAGGTTTCAGACAAAATGAAGGTTGAAAGGTTATATATATATTGGTTAGTTTTTTCTCTTCATTTGAATATTAATTAGTATTCTTTTTTACATTTATCATTTAGTTTCATTCTTACATATTTTCAGAGTTCAATATTAAAGTAATATAATGTTTTTGTTTTGACGTCTAAAATTGTGTTACCCTTAATGTTCAATATAGTTGTTGATCATGGATTAAAAAATCAGTGCAATACATGCCCTGTTATTTCTTATTTAGAAGAAAAGAAGAAAAATAGAGTAAGTTATTTATCCTTACAACAACTATATTGCAGATATGGATACAAATGATAAAAAAAATTGTGAAGTTGATTTTCTTTTATTGTTTGTTGTTCTCAATTCTCACACATCTTTGGTTCTAATTTTCAGTTCTATTTACAAGATTATGCTCATACTTTAGTAATTGTAACTATTTTTGGTTACTTAATTCTTAATTATTTTGTTGTTTTTTATTCATGTCTTTGGTTTTAGAAGAAGATCGCATTGTCGTAATGAAAAAAATATATTGATGGAATGAGCAGATGAAAGATATATAGGTGAACCAGTCATGCGGAACTTTCAATTTTTATTGTTTGTGCAATTCAAATGATAATCTTATAAAAGCAAAGTGGATGAGAAAAATAAATAATACATCTCATCACGCAGAGGACTTCCAATAGCAATGTATATAGACAAAAATCCTCTCCTATTTCTTCTTTGTTTTTATACATTTTTTAGTATTGTTAATTTTTTTCCAATTGTTTATCTATCTTTTCAATTGATGTGTTTCTATTCCATTTTTATTCAATTCAATTTTTATTATTAATGATCTTTGTTATTGTTAACATTCTCTTTCTCAAATTTTATTCTTGATGTTTGATTGTAAGTAAATTATAATTTTCAATGATTCTCTATCTTATCTCGTCACATACGTCAACAGATTCTCATTCTCACCATCATTAAAGAAGCAATTTGTAAGAAAAATAAAGGTAAAATATTTCCGTTATTTCATTGTATAATTTATGTGATAACTTTCATAAAATTAACTACTATTAACTTCCATAAATTCAATTTTTGTAGACAGAGTATCACTTACTTGCATCAATAATAAATTTAATCATAGTAGAAAAAGCACTATAAAAACTTGCATCAACATATGAAATCACTATAAAAACTTAATTGCATCCACATGAAGTTTAATCACAATAGAAAAATGTTATTTATTTCAAATCTATTTTTTTCTAATTTATCTGGTGATTGTTTGTCAGGAAATAATAGATGACAATCAAATATATGTAGAATCAACCATAGTATGTGAATCAACCATTATGTGAATCAACCATTATCATCACTATGAACCTTGAAAATTCAGATTTCTTTTTTAATTTATTCATATTTTTCATTTGTAAATTTTATTAATTTATTAGTAATAAACATATTAAACATACAAAGTTTGGATAAAACTAGCGTCCAGACAGACACTCGCGTGCCCGTCTGTCCGCTTTTTTAATACACATCATTGAAAATATAAACGATATTTTTTATTTAAATATAATTTAGTTTTTAAAAAATAAAGCATGTGGAATTTATTAATAGAAAGTTACGTGGAAGTTAATAATAGTGGTTTTATTGGAAGTTATTAGGTAAATTATACAATAAAATAAGGGTAAAAATGATAGAAAAATAGGCTACACCAAAAGAAAGTATTCCCTTTATATTCGTAGTCAATATTCAAGATTAATTTATTAGTAATAAACATATTAAAAATACAAAGTTTGGATATTTTTAAATACTACATTTAATTTTACAGATAAAATAATATAATGGAAAATATTCGTAGTCAAGATTCAAGACAACGTCAAAGAGAAAGACGGACACAAAATGCAAGACATCGAAGACAGCGGATGAGTGTTGAGCAAAGACAAGAAGAATTGGCTAGAAGGCGTTCGAATTATAGACAAAATAAAGACAAAGGAAAACAAGTTCAAACATGTGATCTTTTTGATATGAGAACCATGATGTCATTTCAAGACTTGACAAATGCCAATTTTGCTTCTCGGTTTTATCAAAGAGCACATGACAATGAAGCTGGACCGAGTACCACATATGTCAGTCGCGTTCCATCCACGGGTTAGAAACTTTAAATTATTATATAGATTATACTTTAGTACTTTATGTTTAAAAAAATATCAATTAATTATGCAAAAATAATTGGATGATATGTTAATTCAATACTAATTTACAGATCAAAATTTTACATACCCGATTTTCCAACAAAATGATAACCACGAAGCAAGACCATTTATAAGAAATATTGATGACAATGATTGTGGTAAGTATAATTCTGTCTATACTCAAATTGATGGTAACACACATTTAGATTTATACATTGTTGCTATTTTTCATCTATAACTCTATATTGAAGTCAATACTTTCTTTTATAGAATCACATTCGCAAAATATTAATTCACCTGTTGAAACTCACGAAACACAAACAGTTTTTGATCAAGGTATGATTATGTATTTTTAATCCATACCATATATTGTATGTTTTTATTTAAATATTATTTCATGTTAGTCACCATGTATATAATAAGTATATTTATTTAATGCATGTTTGTATGTAATAAAACACAGAATCAAGATATATTTTTCAAGTAAGACATAACATTGCTAGAAATTTTCGAAATACTGTTATGACAATAAAATCCCTACTTCCTACTTCGAGTGAGTGTAGACGATGCAATGCAAAATTGTTTCATAGAGAATCTCAAGATATGTGTTGCAAAGGTGGAAAGGTGACAATTTCACAAGTGCCTGTTCCTGACGAGTTGTTACAGTTATTTTTAGACAGTTCTACTAAAGGCAGACATTTTAGACAACATATTAGAAGTTACAACCATGTAATGTCGTTTACTTCACTAGGTGTTCATGTCGACGAAAGTTTGGTTGCAACTGGTCGTGGTATTTACACATTTCGTGCTCAAGGCGCAATTTATCACAAAATAGGAGGTTTTCATCCGAATCAAGGTTCAAGGCCACGTTACTTGCAGTTATACATTTATGATACCGATCATGAGCTTCAAAATAGGATGAGGAAAAACCCAATACTTAACCAAGTCGTAGTGTATAAATTGCAAAAACTACTCCACCAATGCAACCCGTTTGTCATCATGTTTAGGCAGCTTGCACTAGAGCCAAATATTGAACAATGTAGGTTACTCATTAAAGAACGTCCATCGAATCAACTCCAATATAGTCTCCCTTCAGCTTCCCAAGTCGCAGCAATTGTTATAGGCGGTGGTGATGAAGATACAATAGAACGTGGAAGAGATATAAATGTCATCAATTATGATGGAAAGCTAACAAAGGTTCAAGAAACAATGGGGTATTATGATCCTTTACAGTATCCTATATTGTTACCCTTCGGAACATATGGTTGGGACATAGAAACAAAAACTATTGTTGGAAAAAATGTTACATGCCGAGAGTACTACAGTTATGTGCTTCAGGTACATGCTGAACTATTTTTCTAAGAAATATACTTCTAAATGTGTGAAAAAATAATTCAAGATTAATTATTTTATTCAATGTAGATTCGTCGTCACGATCAATCTGTATTGTTAAAATCGGGTCGACTTTTATAATAGTATGTTGTAGACAATTATGTAAAGATTGAGACATGAAGGTTGAGATGGATCCGAAGAAATCAAAATAATATTCGGTCTGAGGTATATCAGGGGTTACAAGATGCATTGCACGATGGGGAGAATAACGCAGGTATTTAATATAACATATTATATTTATACCTGAAGAGTGTATACTTTATGTTTATACCACTATCCACACATTTAATTTTTATACTTTTCATATATTTCTATAGATAATGTCGGACAAAGAACAATGTTGCCATCGTCATTTATTGGCAGTAAGCGAGATATGACACAGAGATACCAAATGGTATGGCCATTGTTCTTAACAATGGTAAGCCAGACATATTCCTTACAATGACATGCAATCCTTCTTGGATTGAGATAACTTCCGAACTAGGCATCCATCAAACCCCACAAGATCGACCTGATTTGTTAACAAGAATTTTTCGATCAAAATTTGAGCAGTTGAAGGATGATGTCATTAACAAAGGAGTCTTAGGGAGGGTTAAAAGTTATATGTATGTAACCGAATTTCAGAAACGTGGACTACCACATGTGCATATGCTACTCATCTTGGATACTGATGACAAGTTACAGGAACTTGAAGAGTATGATAGTGTGGTGAAAGCAGAAATACCACGACATGAATCTGAACCAGAATTGTATGAAGCTGTGTTAAAACACGTGATCCACGGGCCATGTGGAGTATTGAATCAAAGCTCTCCGTGTATAAAAAATGGTCATTGTAAAAAAAGATACCCAAAAGACTTTTGTGAAGAGACGCGTCAGGGAAATGACTCATATCCTGAGTACATGAGAAGGTTTAGTGATCCCATTTTTTAAAATAGAAATAAGTCTGTTGATAATAGATGGGTGGTTCCTTATAATCCATGGTTGTTGTTGAAGTACGATTGTCACATCAATGTTGAGATTTGCAGCAGCATCAAAAGCATTAAATATTTGTATAAATATGTTGACAAAGGTCCTTATCGAGTTGCAATGGAGGTTCACAGAGGTACAGGTATAGATGAGGTTCAACAATATGTTGATGCAAGATGAATTTGTGCTCCAGAGGCATTGTGCACAATTGTATGTTGCTTTATCAAGAGGTGTTTCGCGGGTTGCAACAAAAGTGCTAATTAAAGACGAAAAAGTAGAGGGGGGAGAAGGGGATTTTACCAAAAATATAGTTTTTAAAGAAATTTTGTTGTCACAACCTCAGGTATTTATCCATTATGTTTAATCGTTTAACTATACTTTTTCAATGTCACACTTGGCGTGTACTCACTAGATTACACTATATTTTTTACTATATTAATTTACTTCATTTGTTTTGCAGTGAAAAGAAAGATATTTATGAGTTCAGTTCGGTGATTGACATTCCTATTAAGCAACAATGTCACTTAATATCTCTGTTAATGTTTATTTGCTTAATAAACTGTGAGAAATATTTTTTTTCTTATTGTTTTGAACAATCTATAACAATATATAAACACAAATTTTAATTTTGGTGTAACCTATTTTGATTTTCCATAATACGGTATTTCTAACCATCAAATTATTCCACTCACATTATTGATTTTCTTGAAAAAACCGGTTGAATATAATCATGTCACAATGCGGTTTTCTCAATTCAAACCAAATTTAATGCGCGAATATTACATATTGCAAACAAAATTTAATGTGTATATGAATAAATATCATATGTTTCATCATATAATTAGTTTATATTAAAATCAAATTTATAAAAAAAAGACGCTGCTAATATTTTCACCCGTTAGCGCAATAAAAAAAAAGCGGACAAACGGGCACGGAGTGCCCGTTTGGACGCTAGTCAATAATAAAGTGAAAACATGAATTTGATATAGTTTTTTTCTTCCAAATATATCCTTTTTAATTTTATTTTAAATTTTAATTTCTCTTTCTCACACACGGAGGTTATACAACATTTTATTATTTTTCACACTATTATTTTTAAGTATTTTATAAATAATTAAAATTTTATACTAATAATAAAAGAAAAGTATGAATTTGATGTAGTTTTTTTTTCTTTCAAATATATTCTTTTTAATTTTATTTTAAATCTTAACTTCTTTTTCCCATAAACGGCGATTATACAACTGTTTATTATTTTTCACACTATTATTTTTAAGTATTCTATAAATAATTAAAAATAAAAATTAAATAAAATAAAAAATATAATACGATTTATGTTATATGCGAATCAGTAATTGAGAAACGTGTTCGTCTGGACACTAATGCTACATAGTGACACGGTTACACTTTGATTGGTTGGGGTGATTTTGTGAAGAGAGAAGTTGATGAGAAATTACTCATTTCTGTTAAGGATAAGCACATATTATTCACATTAAAGAAGGTCAAACCCAAGCAAACATGTGCTGGCAATGCATATCCATATAGCTGTCAAAGTATATCAGGAAATTGTATCATAATTGTATTTAAAATAGGATCTCTATTATAGGCAATTATAGACTAGACAATTATAGGTAATTAGTATACAGATTCTTGTACTCTTTATATATATATATATATATATATATATATATATATATATATATATATATATAATATATATATATATATATATATATATATATATATATGTACATCATTACAAGAAAAATACACAACAAAATTCCTTTCTTCATATGGTATCAGTTTTTCTCTGGTTAATATCCCTCAGTTTGTGTTTATCATCCTGTTTCAATCCTTCTTCATCGACTCACTCACTCACTCGGATCATCATGTCCGACGTTCCACCACCCAGCATCCCAACCCCTTCACAAAACCCTCCGATCCATGACCAATCCGCCACCACCTCCAACACTGATCCCTGCGTCATTCATCATTCCGACAACCCTGCAACTGTCCTTGTTACACCTTTGCTCACGGTCGACAACTATGGTTCATGGAGCCGAGCCGTAACAATGGCACTTCGTGCCAAAAACAAATTCGGGTTTGTCGATGGAACCCTAACCTGTCCAAAGAAGGCCGATGATATCTCTAAGTGGCGCCGCTGCAACGATATGGTTGCAAGCTGGATTCTCAACTCGGTTTCAACCTAGCATTCTCTATGCTGAAACGGCAACACAAATCTGGACCGATCTCAAGGAGCGTTTATCTCAGTCCAACGCTCCGAAAATCTATCAATTGAAACAATCTATCTCTGCCCTAAAACAAGAGGGCATGTCTATATCTCTGTATTTTACTCAGTTGAAATCTCTCTAGGATGAACTCCATTCCATCGCACCTACCAAACCGTGCATCTGCAGTAATGCCAAGAGTACCATTGATCAACAAAATCAGGACCGGGCCATGGAATTTCTTCAGGGCGTCCATGACCGATTCTCGGCCGTCCGCAGCCAAATTCTCCTCATGGATCCTTTTCCTTCAATTCAGCGTATTTATAACATTGTACGCCAGGAAGAGAAACAACAAGAGATTAATTTTCGACCCCTCCCTTCTGAGGAATCAGCAGCGCTTCAAGCTTCTAAAGTGCATTATCGCACTCAAGGCAAACGGCAGCGTCCGTAATGTGAGAATTGCAATAAGTATGGTCACACTATTGCTACTTGCTATCAGATTCATGGCTTTCCAAATAAGCCACCAAAGAAATCTGAGCCACTCTCATCTACTTCCGCTAATCAACTCTCAAGCGCACAATACCAAAAACTCCTATCTTTCTTAGCCAAAGAGGACACTATGGGATCATCTGTGAATTTAGCAGGTACCGCCTTTACTTGTGTTCCTTTTTCTTGGATTATTGATTCTGGCGCTTCAAATCACATATGCACATCTCTTTCTTATTTTTCTTCATATTCACTTGTTCATAAAAATATACTTGTTCAATTACCCGACGGCTCTCACGCGTCCGTGAAACACATCGGCAATATTCATTGCTCGCCGTCACTTACACTCACGAATGTTTATCACATTCCATCTTTCAAATATAATCTATTATCTCTTTCACAATTAACAAAATCAATACATTGTGATATTATTTTCTCATCCTCTGGTTGCATATTTCAGGACCGAGCAACGAAGAAGACGATTGGTCGGGGTAGTGCTCGGAATGGACTCCTCTACCTGAATGAAGAACCACCATTAAATAAAGATGACAAGGATCACTATTGCCTTGACCATCCATCCAGTTCTTTTTTTAGTTCTAAGCAATGTAATAAGGCTGACCTATGGCACCTACGCCTCGGTCACCCATCTATTTCCCGCTTTCAATTTATTGTTAAGAACTCTCCAAATATTAATGCGAATAAAGATTTTGTTTGTGACGTTTGTCCGCGTGCAAAACAATCACGTTTACCTTTTTCTTCAAGAACATCATATTCATCTCATTGTTTTGAGTTAATTCATGTCGATATTTGGGGTCCATTCTCTACTCCATCACACAATGGATCACGATATTTTTTAACAATTGACGACGATTATTCACGATGTACTTGGTTATATCTCATGCAACATAAATCTGAAACATTTACTACGCTAATTCATTTTTTTAATCAAATCAATCGCCAATTCAACACTAAAATTAATAAAATTAATTCCGGCGATGGGGGCATCTTTCTTCCCCAACTTCAAGCTATTCGTTCCGACAATGGTTCGGAGTTTTTGTCCAAACAAATCCAAACATGGTTTCATGATCATGGCATTATTCATCAACGCAGCTGCGTTGCAACCCCTCAACAAAATGACGTTGTGGAGCGCAAGCATCGCCATCTTCTCAACGTCGCAAGAGCATTATGTTTCCAAGCGAAATTACCCCTTTCCTTTTGGGGTGAATGCGTACTCACTGCCGCTTATCTCATAAACAAACTTCCTACTCCCATCCTGAAATATAAATCTCCTCATCAAATTTTACTCGGTTCTCCTCCTTCATACTCATCACTTCGTGTGTTTGGATGTCTCTGTTTTGCCAAAAATATGAACATTCAACACAAATTCGATGAACGAGCCAAACCCGGTATTTTTGTCGGTTACCCTTTTAATCAAAAAGGATACCGCATCTACGATATGCACACTCGCAAAATATATGTCTCTCGCGATGTTCAATTTTTTGAAACCATGTTTCCATATCACGACCTTCAAACTCCTTCCATCGCTAACGACATAAGCATCAACACTCAAATCCTTGATTGTGAATTTGATGATTCCTCTTCCAACTTATCACCTGCATCAAGTATCTCTCCCGGCATTAGTCATCATGATGACACAATTGTGCCCACTCCCACCCCTCAGGATGATAACTCATCGAATATTCCATCCATTCTTGTAGAAACTCCCAACAACATTCACCTACAGCGATCAATCCTGCAGAACGTCGTTATCCTCAACGTCTTCGTACTCCTTCTGTTCGCCTCACGGACCACGTATGTGACATTAATAATGTCACATCACAGAGTGCCTTCCCATTAAAGAATTATTTCTCTTTATCCAATTTGAGCACTTCTCATCGAGCTCTTCTTGTTAATATCATTGAAAATAAAGAACCAACATCTTATTCTCAAGCTATCAAATCAGCTGAATGGCGTGACGCTATGGCTAAAGAAATCCACGCCCTTGAATCCAACAACACTTGGGTTTTATCTCCTCTCCCGAATGGCAAAACCGCCATAGGTTGTAAGTGGGTATACAAAATTAAATATCACTCTAATGGTACCGTTGAGCGATATAAGGCTCGTTTAGTCGCCAAAGGCTACAATCAAGTACATGGTATTGACTACCATGAAACATTCGCACCGGTTGCCAAACTTGTCACGGTTCGACTACTTCTCTCCATTGCTGCCATTAAAAACTGGCCGTTACACCAACTTGATGTTAACAATGCTTTCCTACAAGGAGACCTTAATGAAGAAGTTTACATGAAATTACCACCTGGCTTCGCTCATAAAGGGAAACCATGTGTTTGCAAATTAAACAAATCCATCTATGGTCTCAAACAGGCATCCCGTCAATGGTTCTCAAAATTCTCCACCACCCTCATTCAAAAGGTTTTCATCAATCCATCTCTGATTATAGTCTATTCACTTTCAAAAGTAATCACACGACTATATTTGTACTCGTTTATGTAGATGACATCATCATCACTGGAAATAACGAAGATGCTATCTCCGACATCAAGAAATTTCTCGCCCAGGCCTTTTCCATCAAAGATCTTGGAAATCTTTCATACTTCTTAGGTATCGAAGTATCCCGTTCTAAAAAGGGAATATTCTTATGTCAAAGGAAATATACACTTGACATTTTATCCGACTCTGGTATGACTGGTTGCTGACCATCAGATTTTCCTATGGAGCAACACCTCCGTCTACGGCCCAATGAAGGAAGCCCTCTTCCTGATCCGACAATCTATCGTCGCCTCATTGGTCGTCTATTATATTTAACAGTGACACGGCCCGACATCCAATACGCTGTTAACACTCTCAGTCAATTCATGCAATCTCCATGTACAACTCATCTCGATGCGGCCACACGAGTTCTCCGATATCTTAAGGGGAGTATCGGCAAAGGCTTATTTCTTTCGGCTTCTAGCTCCCTCAATTTAGTTGGATATGCCGACTCTGATTGGGCTGGTTGTCCTACTACTCGTCGCTCCACTACCGGCTATTTTACCATGATGGGCTCTAATCCTATATCATGGAAAACCAAGAAGCAACCAACAATTTCTCGTTCCTCTGCTGAAGCAGAATATCGTTCCCTTGCAACCTTATCTTCTGAGTTACAATGGTTAAAATATCTTCTCTCGGATCTTGGCATTGATCATCCTCAACCGATCACCGTTCATTGTGATAGTCAAGCTGCTATTCACATCGCCGAAAACCCAGTTTTTCATGAACGCACAAAACACATTGAAATTGATTGTCATTTCGTTCGTGAGAAAATTAAATCAGGTCTTATCAGCCCTTCTTATCTCCGATCTTTTGACCAACTAGCTGACATATTTACTAAACCTCTTGGAGGCGATACTTATAAATGACTACTTGGCAAGTTGGGTGTTCTTGAGATTTCAATCCCACCTCCAACTTGAGGGGGGGGGGGGGTGTTAAGGATAAGCACATATTATTCACATTAAAGAAGGTCAAACCCAAGCAAACATGTGCTGGCAATGCATATCCATATAGCTGTCAAAGTATATCAGGAAATTGTATCATAATTGTATTTAAAATAGGATCTCTATTATAGGCAATTATAGACTAGACAATTATAGGTAATTAGTATACAGATTCTTGTACTCTTATATATATATGTACATCATTACAAGAAAAATACACAACAAAATTCCTTTCTTCATAATTTCACTATATTGGTGGAGACAAGAAATAGGAAAAAGATGTTAAATCATGTGGGCCCAATTACTTTTTCTTTTCTTCTCAAAACAAGGAAGATACCATGCGAACTGATCAAATAAACTAGTATTAAAAATTAATTTAATACTCTCTCCATCTTAAATTATAGAAAGATAAATTATAAATGACTTTATAATATTACTTTTTATTTATTATAGATTAACAATAAATTTAAAAAAATTGAAAGAAAAAATAATAATAAATAATAGAGAATGTGTTGAGAAAAAAAGTCATTAATCTTGCATTGAAAATATAAAATAATTTAAGGTAATGTTAACTTGTGTCACAATGACACAAATAAAAAAACCCACAAAATTAAAAAATTATATTAAAAAAACAATAAAATCATTCATTATGAACTTGTATTACCCGATAACTTATAATTTGTGACAATTTTTTTTAACAAAATACAATTTATAATTAGGACAAAAGGAGTATATTTTATTAGATCAACAACTCATTTATTGTCTCCTCATATAAAAATAGTATTTATATTCAATTTTTGAAAAAATACAATTCAGGATGGATAAAAAGTATTCATGGCATGCCTCTTAAAAAAATATAAAAACAATTAATAGTATAAGTTTTTTTTATTAAGAAAATATATATTGAAGGTAGAAAGAAACACAAGAAACGAGGGTTTGGATTTGGTTTTTAAAAATGACAGTTTTTTAAAATCAACACAATCAAACAATAACATAAACTAGAAAAATAACATATTTATTTTTATCCAGGTTCGTTGTTAATAAAGTTATCTATTGTCCACCCGCCAAAGTGATTTTTCCTTCTCAATAAAGACTTAATCTACTATAACCAAAACTGATTATAGACACCATAAGTCAATGAAACATTGCTCAAATGAAATAATACAAATCATAATAAAATAGTATGAGTTTATGTTGGGAATATTTTCAGAAAAATAAATATAAGTGGTAAAAAAAACATTTAAAATGGAAAATAAATGGGGTGAAAAATAAATAAAACAAAAGAAAGAAAAAATGAGGGTTGAACCCTTAACCTTAGGGTCACAGGGAATTAACTCACTCATCCACTAGATCAAACACTCTTTGGTGCTACTAAATGGCGTTCATAAAATAAAATAATAAAACAAAATAAATAAACAGGATGCGTGTTCTTTAATATTGACTGGATCTACCTCAAATCCCACTTTTGAAAATTCATTCTCTTTAGGACTTGTAACTATAGAGTGCAATATAAGATGGGAGGGGTGAATTAGGTTTTTCCGATTTTTTTGTGCCATTTTTTTAATATTTGTTATTTGTGTGTGAATTTATATTGACTGGATCTACCTCAAATCCCACTTTTGAAAATTCGTTCTCTAGGACTTGTAGATCCAGAATATACCAGAGGTTTTTTAACGGATTGCTTATTGCAACTTCAATGGTGCTCACGCACCCTAATAAAAATCTAATAATGCCCTTAAAATTCAGAAATGCACTTCCGAACGCATCACACCATGATATTTCGTGAATAAGCCACTCACATTTTACTAAAAAAATAGTCATAACTATACTTTCAAAATAACCAAGAGAATACTTCCATAGAAGATAAACAATTACACTCAGTACTAGAGTAAGAATAATCATAAATTTCATCAAGAAGATGAGAACAAAAACAAGAAGAAACAGAAAATGCTTAAAGTATCATCTATACTAAGATAATATAATAATAAGATAAAAGAAATTGAATAAGAAATTCCAATTACACTTACAACTTGAGTCAATCTTGTCTTCCAGTTAAAACATATGTTATCATTTAGATCACGGTTAAAAAATGGGTTATCAACAAAAATATTGGCAAAACATGAAGTTGTGTTTTGTAAAACGAGATTATGCGACATATCAGATGATCTCTGGTTGAATTCATTATTGTTTCCTCCACGTGCTGTTGTAGAAGAATCACTGTTTGAAGTTGCTTTCAAGCTATTACTCCTTTAAACATGTCCATTATTTGTTGGATTGGCAGAGCCTCCTCCTCATTCAGTTGGGTGGAGTCCATTATTTGTGTTAAGTTCAAAGATAGACCATTTATCTTTTTTACATAAGTCCTTTTAGATTTGTTCTAGAAGTATACTTGCAAACTTTTATTTTATTTTTTTTTACAAAATGAGGGTGATATATATTATTTCTTCTTGAAAACAATTCTAAAACATTATTTTGTATTTTAGGTGCGTCCACTAAAGATAGGAAGAGTAACCATTTTTTAAAAAATAAAAATGAAGGTTTTTTTATAAACCAATTTAATTAAAAATTGTTCAATCAGAGGTCATAATTTTTTTAAAAGAATATTAGAGTCACCTATTTAGTATAAATAATTTTATTATTTTTATTATTATCTTATATTTTGTATTTTGAATTAATATACAAAAATAAATCTTAGTTATTTTGAAGAGCTTATCAAAATATGCATGTTTTATAACCAATATCCTAATTCATAAATTTTCTTATTTAATAATCTCACTAAATTTATGTTAGGTAATCTCAAATAAGTTGATTAAATAGATCAATCTAAATGAAATAAGTTTTTAAATAGACTAACAATCTTCAAACTTATCAGACTTAAGATTAAAAATAAACTTATGACACATTATAGGTCAGATTTAAACTTTACAAAACCTAACTCGATCCAATCTATTAGTTATTTTTTATAAAACTTATTCTCTTTAACACGATACAGGTTAGATATGTCTTATCACTATAGTATTTTTCTTCTCAAGTTAAAATTACAAACACTATTATGTAAATTAATGTAAGAATTTTTCAAAGATTCAACATTTTAATCTTTTTTTAATTCTGTACAGTTGAATTATAAATACTCAAAACGAAAAATTAAATCAATTCATTAAGTGGTTCAATTTTAATCAAGAATACATAATTATATAATTTAATATTTAGTTGAAATGAGCTAATTTCCGCGTTCGAATCCTGGCTATGGAATATATCATTTTACATTTTTTTGGTTCAATTTTTGTTTTGTTTAATTTGGCGAGAAAGAAACCGTGAAAACAATTAAAAAGCGACCACAGTGGGAGTCGAACCCACGACCTTTTGATCCGAAGTCAAACCCGCTAATCCACTGCGCTATGCGGTCCTATTGGTACGAATCTCAATCGGTTTTTTCTGATTTAATATATCATACAATTTATTTATATAAATTTGAAGTTCTCTTTAATGCAAATGAATATTAAATGGATGAAATAATTGGGTCCTATAAGTTGCAATCAAAATCATTCAGCATTTTTAATATATAGTACAAATTTGTAGAGGAAAAAAAATCTGATTTATAAAAGTTTAAATATTTTATTTAAATCTATAACATTTTCTTATAATTGTTTCCCTAAAACATCAAAACCTAAGACCAGTTTGTAATCTACCATGGACTTAATTTTAAATTTGAGCACAATCTTTTCAAAGGTGTTGTTTGACATGTTTTTTATATTTATTTTTTAACGTATTAAAATAAGTAGGTTAACTATGTATAAATAAATTAACTAGGTAATAAAACCAATAAAAATATTAACAAATTTATATATTAATCTAAAGTGCAAAATTTAATATAATACTAATAATAATAACAAAAATTGTTTATATTTATTCAAGTATACCTAGTAGGTCTAAACTTTTTTATTACAAGTAGCGTGATCAATTTAGTTAAATATATTTTTTAAAGTCTATAGTTTTTCATTTTGAAAAAGAACTAGTCTAACGTGAGTTTGATGTAAGTTTGTATCTCTCCGGTTTGAATGTTTTTATTTATCTATTTTCAAATTTGTTTTGTGATGAAATTAAAGTTGTCTGGTGAACGGTGAAGTAATTATTTATTATATTGACATAATTTTTTATTACGGTAGAGAGAGAGTTGATCTTCAAGGTTAACACTCAAACGTCCAAGTCAGTGGGAGTATAAGAAATAATGTGAGCCCCAGAATAAATTTGAATACCTGAGTATGCCACGTTTTTCCTTTTATATCGTGAGAACAATTTTAAACTAAAAGTGGGGAGAATGATGTATGATGGATATGGACGATTGATAATGCTTTAGAGGTGGAATTGTATGCCTCGAGGAAGGATAGATAAACACTTATTTCTTGCATGCACTTTGTTACCTCGCCTCTGGGTCTTTTGTCTTTAGCATTGTGAATGGTCCAAAATAGTTGTCCCTAAATTTTTGTCTCTGATTTATAGGACGAGGGTTTGTCGTATATGTAACACCCCAATAAAATAAAATAATTATTAAAAATTGAATTAATAGTATATTATTAATTTAATTAAATAATTAGATTATTATTATTGGATTATTTTAATTATTTTGGAATAATAATTATTATTGGAAAATATATAAGTGTGAAATGAGGAAAGAGAATCCCATTTGGTAAAGAAGTGTTTTCACGTGAAAACAGAGAAACTGCAGAGAAGAGGAAAAGGGAAGAGGCAGAGCAAGAGGAAGAAAGTTGGAGAAGAGAAAGAGCTTGAACTCAAAGAATTGCCGGATTATCTCAGGTAAGGGGGGTTCATCGTCGATTAATGGGTATTATGGGATAATATGTAATGGGTAGTGATAAGCCGTCGATTTAACCCTAATTGGGACTGTATATGCTGAAATTGATGTGGAATAAACTGTGTTAAAACTGTAAATTGAATCGATAGTTGTGTGAGTCGTAAATGTTAGACTATGGCACGGATCCCAATTAAAAACTTGAATCGGCACTACCAATTTAGAGACAAATTGGGTTTTAGATGCGGGAGCAGCCGGAAAACCGGATAGGCGTTAAGCTAACGGAACTTTGGAATAACTCAGAAAATCTGAGTCTGCGCGCGAACGGTCGACCATAGAGTCGGCGTGCGCTGACCCGTGGGGCATGCGCCAACTGCATGCGTCGACGCAAGGCAATTTTCGCCGACCCGTGACTTAAGCGTCGACCCTATGCGTCGACGCAAGGGGTGTTTGCGCTGACTCCCTCCAGTTGAGCAGAGCCTTTGCGCCGACCGCGAGCTTTGAGCTGACCCCTATAGTCGACTCAAAAGCCTTCATTCTTTGTTCATGGACGTGCATAATGGTTTTGTCATCATCGAAACTGGATATCGTATGTTGCAGAGTGGAAAGATGGATATGTTAATGTTGTGTACATAATTGAGAGCTGGCCTATGTCGGCACGTGATGTAATAGGGATTGTATTCCGCTGTTGTGAGCCGTATAGGTATTAGTAGAGAGTGCTAATACGGTGTTAAATTGACTTACATGATAACGATGTGTTGATTGATGTATGATGGCATGCCTAATGATGTGAATGTATATATATTGCCTGTGTTATGAATGGACTGTTGTATGGCTTAGAGTGTAAGCTTATGTCCGTTGTGAATTATTGTTGATGCTGCATTGCTAGGTGATTAGCGTGTATAGCATAGCCTTCGGGGCTGTAGCTAATTCCCATTGTGAGGAATTAGTGAGTGAATTGTTGTGGTAATTGTTGTTGATGTTTGCATGCTAGATGATTAGCTTGCATAGTCTAGCCTTCGGGGCTGTAGCTAATTTCCATTGTGAGGAATTAGTGAGTGAGTCATTAGATCTCAATGAGTGGGACTAGTGAGCTTAGTAGCCGTATCCGGAGGGATCGGTGAGCTTGAACTGTATGTTCAAGAAGAGTCGGTACCGCATTTCATGGAGTCTCATTACATAGTGAATGCATGGCATAGCCTATGGGGCTGTAGCTAATTCCCATTGTGAGGAATTAGTGAGTAAATCGTTGTGTTGTGTTGTGATGTTGAATATGGTTTGAAAATTATACATATGATATATATTATTGTTGAGTATGATGTTGGAGTTAACACTGCCGTTATTGAGGGTGTAGTCTGGTTAGGGTGAATTGTCGCGTTATTTACTTAACATTACATAATGTTGTATAATGCCTATTACATTGATTGAGGAACTCACCCTTACAGCTATTTTTCAGGTAACAAGCAGTGAGTTGAATAGAAGTTATTCTTTGGAGTCTAATGTCGTCTTTAGCGGGTCATGCTCTGATAGATGTAACATCGGGAGGGGATGTTTTAATTAATTGATATTGGTTGTTGAATGATTTACATGTATCGTGTTACATGCTTTACCTTGATGCTAGATTTTATTCCGCTGCGAATTATGCAAAAGAACCTTATTTTGATTTAATAAATGAGCATGACAGGACATTTGATAATTGTGGTGAAATGATTGTGTGACACCCTTCGGGGCATAATTACTCTGATTTGATATGTTATATATTTTAATTAAATGTTTGGGGTATTTAGAAGGGTGTTACATTAGTGGTATCAGAGCATAGTCGGTCGAGTCGAGTCGTAATTATTCTGTTTCCCCTGTACGGGATAGGTGTTGTGTAACCCTATCAGTACTTATTGTTTTAGCTTGTTGGGTTTTCAGAATAGAGATGGCTGGAAGAGGCAGAGATGATGCTGCGATTGCTGAGGCTCTGGGTATGCTGGCTGGAGTACTTGGAGGGAATCCAAATGTTGTGGGGATGGGAGCTGCTCGTCAACTGAGTGAGTTCCAGAAGAACAATCCTCCAATGTTCAAGGGAGCATACGATCCAGATGGTGCTCAGAAGTGGTTGAAGGAGATTGAGAGAATCTTCAGAGTAACTGAGTGTGCTGATAACCAGAAGGTCAGGTTCGGTACACATATGCTATCAGAGGAAGCTGATGATTGGTGGGTTGCTACCCGCACTGAGTTGGAATCTGCTGGGAGCGCTGAAATTACTTGGGCTGTATTCAGAGAGAGATTCCTGAGGAAGTATTTTCCAGAGGATGTTAGAGGAAAGAAAGAGATAGAGTTCTTGGAATTGAAGCAGGGTAACAGGTCTGTTACTGAGTATGCTGCTAAATTTACAGAGTTGTCAAAGTATTATACTCCCTATAATGAGGCTGCGGGAGAATTTTCGAAATGTGTGAAGTTTGAGAACGGGTTGCGTCCCGAGATCAAGCAGGCGATTGGATATCAGCGAATCAGGGTGTTTTCTGATTTGGTTGACTGTTGCAGGATTTTTGAACAGGATTCCAAGGCCAGGGCAGAGAGCTATCAGCAAAGGGTTGATAGGAAAGGTAAGAATCGGATTGATCGTGGGAAACCGTATGCAGCTGGCGAAGGTTTCCAGAAGCAGAGTGGGATGAAGAGGCCTAGTGGGGGAGACTCTAGTGCTCCTGTTAAGTGTTATAGATGTGGTCGGGCTGGACATCGTGTTCATGAGTGTACCAGTACTGAGATGAAGTGTTTCAAGTGTGGAAAAGGTGGTCATTTGGATGCAGAGTGCCGGTTGAAGACTGTAACTTGTTTCAACTGTGGAGAGTTGGGTCATATCAGTCCACAGTGTCCTAAGCCGAAGAAGGAGAATCAGTCAGGAGGCAAGGTCTTTGCCCTATCAGGTTCTGAGACTTCTGCAGATGATCGTTTAATCCGAGGTACGTGTTATATTAATGGCTTTCCTCTTGTAGCTATTATTGACACCGGTGTTACTCATTCTTTTATATCTTTGGATCGTGCTGTGAAGCTTAAGTTAGAGATATCTGAGATGCGTGGAAGTATGGTGATTGATACTCCTGCAAAGGGTTCAGTGACTACTACTTCTGTTTGTTTGAATTGTCCTTTGAGTATTTTTGGTAGAGACTTTGGGATAGACCTTGTGTGTCTTCCACTAGTGCAGATTGATGTTATCTTGGGAATGAACTGGTTGGTGTTTAACCGAGTTTCTATTAACTGTTTTGATAAGACTGTGATTTTTCCTGAGATTGAAGGAAGAAAGATTTTGTTTCTATCAGCGAGGCAGGTGAATGAGGAAGTAGCAGATGGGGCAGAGTTGTTTATGCTGTTAGCGACTTTGGAAGCTAAAGATAAACTGGTGATTTGTGATCTGGCTGTGGTGTGTGATTTTCCTGATGTGTTCCCGGAAGAGGTGAATGAATTGCCGCCAGAGCGTGAAGTTGAGTTCTCGATTGATTTGGTACCTGGTACTAGACCGATATCGATGGCTCCGTATCGTATGTCTGCTGTTGAGTTAACTGAATTGAAGAGTCAGTTGGAAGATCTGTTGGATAAGAAATTTATTCGTCCGAGTGTGTCACCGTGGGGTGCACCAGTGTTGTTGGTCAAGAAGAAAGAAGGTACTATGAGGTTGTGTGTGGACTACAGGCAACTGAATAAAGTGACGATCAAGAATCGGTATCCTTTGCCGAGGATTGATGATTTGATGGATCAGTTGGTTGGTGCGAGTGTGTTCAGCAAAATAGATTTGAGATCGGGATATCATCAGATACGTGTGAAAACTGAGGATATTCAGAAGACTGCTTTCAGAATAAGGTATGGACATTATGAGTATTCTGTAATGCCTTTTGGCGTGACTAATGCGCCTGGAGTATTTATGGAGTATATGAATAGGATTTTCCATCCGTACCTGGACAAGTTTGTTGTGGTGTTTATTGACGATATTTTGGTGTATTCGAAATCTGAAGAAGAGCATGCTGAGCATTTGAGAGTGGTTTTAGGAGTTCTACGAGAAAAGAAGTTGTTTGCTAAACTCTCTAAATGTGAATTTTGGTTAGAAGAGGTTAGTTTTCTTGGTCATGTGATTTCAAGAGGTGGTGTCGCTGTTGATCCTTCTAAGATAGAAGCGGTATCTAAGTGGGAAGCTCCTAAGTCTGTTGCTGAGATTCGAAGTTTTCTTGGTTTGGCTGGTTATTATAGGAAGTTCATTGAGGGATTTTCTAAGTTGGCATTACCGTTGACGATGTTGACCAGAAGGGGGCAAGCGTTTGTTTGGGACTCAGGATGTGAAGAAGGTTTCCAAGAGTTAAAGAGAAGGTTAACTACTGCTCCTATTATGATATTACCGAGTTCGTCGGAAATATTCGAGGTTTATTGTGATGCTTCATTGTTGGTTTAGGTGGTGTGTTGATGCAGAATAAGCAGGTTATAGCTTATGCTTCGAGACAACTGAGAGTTCATGAGAGGAACTATCCGACGCATGATTTAGAGTTGGCAGCTGTGGTGTTTGTTCTGAAGTTGTGGAGGCACTATTTGTATGGGTCAAGATTTGAGGTTTTCAGTGACCATAAGAGTTTAAAGTATTTGTTTGATCAGAAAGAGCTAAATATGAGACAGAGGAGATGGTTAGAATTTCTGAAGGATTATGATTTTGGTTTGAATTACCATCCGGGTAAAGCAAATGTAGTGGCTGATGCATTGAGTCGGAAATCATTGCATATGTCTATGCTAATGGTTAAAGAGTTGGACTTAATTGAACAGTTTAGAGATTTGAGTTTGGTGTGTGAGAGTACTCACAATAGTGTTAAATTGGGAATGTTGAAGTTAACGAGTAATTTTGGATGAGATCAGGGAGGGTCAGAAATCCGATATGCTTTTGGTTGATAAGTTGACTTTAGTGAATCAAGGTCAAGGTGGTGAATTCAGAGTTGATGAGAATGGTGTTTTGAAATTTGGTAATCGGGTGTGTGTTCCGGACGTTGCCGAACTTAAGAAGAGTATTCTTGAGGAAGGACATCGTAGTGGCTTGAGTATTCATCCTGGAGCTACGAAGATGTATCATGATTTGAAGAAGTTATTTTGGTGGCCGGGAATGAAGAGAGAAATTGCGAGTTTTGTTTATTCCTGTTTGACTTGTCAGAAGTCAAAGATTGAGCATCAGAAGCCGTTTGGGCTAATGCAACCGTTGGCTATTCCAGAGTGGAAGTGGGATAGTATCAGTATGGATTTTGTTTCTGGGTTGCCGAGGACAAATAAGAATTTTGAAGCCATTTGGGTGATTGTTGACAGGTTGACGAAGTCGGCTCATTTCATTCCGATCAGAATGGATTATCCGTTAGAGAGATTAGCCGAGTTGTATATTGAGAAGATTGTAAGTTTGCATGGTATTCCGTCTAGTATTGTTTCGGACAGAGATCCTAGATTTACATCGAAGTTTTGGGAAGGTTTGCAGAAGGCTTTGGGAACTAAGCTGAGATTGAGTTCTGCATATCATCCGCAGACTGATGGTCAGACTGAGAGGACGATTCAGTCACTAGAGGATCTTTTGAGAGCTTGTGTTTTGGAAAAAGGAGGTGCTTGGGATTGTTATTTGCCTTTGATTGAGTTTACCTACAACAATAGTTTTCATTCGAGTATTGGTATGGCACCGTTTGAAGCTTTGTATGGTAGGAGATGTCGGACACCGTTATGTTGGTATGAGTCCGGTGAGAGTGCTGTGGTTGGACCGGAGATTGTTCAACAGACTACAGAAAAGATTAAGATGATTCAGGAGAAGATGAGAATTGCTCAGAGTCGTCAGAAGAGTTATCATGACAAGAGGAGGAAGTCACTTGAGTTCCAAGAGGGAGACCATGTGTTTCTTCGTGTCACTCCGATAACTGGTGTTGGTCGAGCATTGAAGTCGAAGAAGTTGACACCTCGATTTATTGGTCCGTATCAGATTTTGGAAAGGATAGGAGAGGTAGCCTATCGTATCGCTTTACCGCCGTCACTTGCGAATTTGCATGAGGTTTTTCATGTGTCTCAGTTGAGGAGATACATTCATGATCCGTCGCATGTTGTCCAAATAGATGATGTACAGGTGAGAGATAACCTGACTGTTGAAACATCACCTATGAGAATCGAGGATCGAGAGTTGAAGCAATTGCGGGGTAAAGAGATTGCCCTGGTGAAGGTAGCTTGGGGAGGACCAGCAGGTGGCAACGCGACTTGGGAACTGGAGAGTAAGATGAAGGAGTCTTATCCAGAGTTGTTCGCTTGAGGTATGTTTTCGAGGACGAAAACTCTTTTAGTGGGGGAGAGTTGTAACACCCCAATAAAATAAAATAATTATTAAAAATTGAATTAATAGTATATTATTAATTTAATTAAATAATTAGATTATTATTATTGGATTATTTTAATTATTTTGGAATAATAATTATTATTGGAAAATATATAAGTGTGAAATGAGGAAAGAGAATCCCATTTGGTAAAGAAGTGTTTTCACGTGAAAACAGAGAAACTGCAGAGAAGAGGAAAAGGGAAGAGGCAGAGCAAGAGGAAGAAAGTTGGAGAAGAGAAAGAGCTTGAACTCAAAGAATTGCCGGATTATCTCAGGTAAGGGGGGTTCATCGTCGATTAATGGGTATTATGGGATAATATGTAATGGGTAGTGATAAGCCGTCGATTTAACCCTAATTGGGACTGTATATGCTGAAATTGATGTGGAATAAACTGTGTTAAAACTGTAAATTGAATCGATAGTTGTGTGAGTCGTAAATGTTAGACTATGGCACGGATCCCAATTAAAAACTTGAATCGGCACTACCAATTTAGAGACAAATTGGGTTTTAGATGCGGGAGCAGCCGGAAAACCGGATAGGCGTTAAGCTAACGGAACTTTGGAATAACTCAGAAAATCTGAGTCTGCGCGCGAACGGTCGACCATAGAGTCGGCGTGCGCTGACCCGTGGGGCATGCGCCAACTGCATGCGTCGACGCAAGGCAATTTTCGCCGACCCGTGACTTAAGCGTCGACCCTATGCGTCGACGCAAGGGGTGTTTGCGCTGACTCCCTCCAGTTGAGCAGAGCCTTTGCGCCGACCGCGAGCTTTGAGCTGACCCCTATAGTCGACTCAAAAGCCTTCATTCTTTGTTCATGGACGTGCATAATGGTTTTGTCATCATCGAAACTGGATATCGTATGTTGCAGAGTGGAAAGATGGATATGTTAATGTTGTGTACATAATTGAGAGCTGGCCTATGTCGGCACGTGATGTAATAGGGATTGTATTCCGCTGTTGTGAGCCGTATAGGTATTAGTAGAGAGTGCTAATACGGTGTTAAATTGACTTACATGATAACGATGTGTTGATTGATGTATGATGGCATGCCTAATGATGTGAATGTATATATATTGCCTGTGTTATGAATGGACTGTTGTATGGCTTAGAGTGTAAGCTTATGTCCGTTGTGAATTATTGTTGATGCTGCATTGCTAGGTGATTAGCGTGTATAGCATAGCCTTCGGGGCTGTAGCTAATTCCCATTGTGAGGAATTAGTGAGTGAATTGTTGTGGTAATTGTTGTTGATGTTTGCATGCTAGATGATTAGCTTGCATAGTCTAGCCTTCGGGGCTGTAGCTAATTTCCATTGTGAGGAATTAGTGAGTGAGTCATTAGATCTCAATGAGTGGGACTAGTGAGCTTAGTAGCCGTATCCGGAGGGATCGGTGAGCTTGAACTGTATGTTCAAGAAGAGTCGGTACCGCATTTCATGGAGTCTCATTACATAGTGAATGCATGGCATAGCCTGTGGGGCTGTAGCTAATTCCCATTGTGAGGAATTAGTGAGTAAATCGTTGTGTTGTGTTGTGATGTTGAATATGGTTTGAAAATTATACATATGATATATATTATTGTTGAGTATGATGTTGGAGTTAACACTGCCGTTATTGAGGGTGTAGTCTGGTTAGGGTGAATTGTCGCGTTATTTACTTAACATTACATAATGTTGTATAATGCCTATTACATTGATTGAGGAACTCACCCTTACAGCTATTTTTCAGGTAACAAGCAGTGAGTTGAATAGAAGCTATTCTTTGGAGTCTAATGTCGTCTTTAGCGGGTCATGCTCTGATAGATGTAACATCGGGAGGGGATGTTTTAATTAATTGATATTGGTTGTTGAATGATTTACATGTATCGTGTTACATGCTTTACCTTGATGCTAGATTTTATTCCGCTGCGAATTATGCAAAAGAACCTTATTTTGATTTAATAAATGAGCATGACAGGACATTTGATAATTGTGGTGAAATGATTGTGTGACACCCTTCGGGGCATAATTACTCTGATTTGATATGTTATATATTTTAATTAAATGTTTGGGGTATTTAGAAGGGTGTTACAGTATACGTCTTAGCCTAACCACTTGGCCTGAGGAGGTAAAGAGCCTTGACGGGACTCCATTATCATTGGGAAATGGTGCATTAAATGTATTATGGTGACATGTAACGTTTCACAAGGAACTTCTGATGTGTGCCCTTATACCTGTGAGTGCAACTTCCGTTAAATGTATTTTGCATGATGTCAAAATTAGGATTCTTTAGCGTTGATGTATATTGGACGTTATCCTCTGATTCTCTATGTGCATCTTAGCATTAAGAAGCATAAAAACATTTGGAAACAAGTTGGAAAAGGTCTCATGCATAAAAAATGCATGAATTTTTTTTGTATAAAAAATTGCATTATAGGTCGGCACATACGACTACAAGTCGACCTATAGATTTTTTTCTGCTATAGGTCAACACGTCTATTCCATAGGTCGATACCCATGCTACATTATTAAAGCATGTAGATTATGTTTCATGTGTCGCGTCTTCAGGTCGACACATAGGTAGCACATGACCTTCACAGGTTGATGCATGACCTTATACATGTCGGCCTATGTGTCGAACAGGTCGGCATAGGTCGACCTATGCAACGAAAATTTCCAAAATTTCATAATTTTTTCAAATATTTTGCATTCCTTTTGCCTCCAAACATGCATGCATATAAATATTTCATACATACAACATTTACTAGTAAGGTTTATAGTGAGTAAAACCTATATGAAATCGAGATTCCAAAGCATTCTCATCATCTTCAATCTCTCTTTTATGCATACACACAATCAAACTACACATAATCATTTTTTGATTGAGTGTCATCTAGATTAGGATTGATAACATCCAATTTAGGTTGATTGTACCATAAAATTGGGTTGAGAACTTTAAGGATTTTAAATCAGAAACCGATGTGGTTTTCCTTCAAGATATTTAGGGTTTAATGGTTATGGACAAGATTACACAATCCAGATCCGATCGAGTAAAGTCTTTGAAGAATAAGAGGTTCTTGGCAAAGGAGTAACGTGGGACAATGAATTGCATTGGTAAATCTTAGGTTTCCATAAGTGTACACTTGGAATTAATTCGACCGAGTGAAAGCTTTAAAGAACAAGGGGTTTCGTTTAAAGAAGTAAGGTGAGACAGTGAATTTAAGCGGCATTGTTTGTTACTTGATCAATCTTTAATCAAAGGAAGAGAATGTGGTAAAATCAACACCAAGCCTAGGTTTTGTAGGGTTAAATTGCTACATATCTCTAATATTCATACATTTGCAAAGCAAGATATATTAAACTATCTCAATTCACATTCTAATTAAGGGCAGACATGCTCATAATGAGGTCGATTGGGGAACTGCCTAAACAAATCCTTGTGCACTCTCTCTCTATTTTATTTTTGGTTTGCAAATTATCGATTGCATTGATCTTTTGATCAATTTTGTTTGGATCATAATTTTGAACATATTTTGAAATTGGTGTTGTTGTGTAGATCACAAAGCATTTGTTTGTGATTGGATTTTTAGAACAACAACACCATATAGAATTCCAAACATTATTGATCGTACACTAAGTGTTCGACAAATTGCTTTACTAGATTTTTTATGTGAATTTTCATTGGAGATAGACTTTCCCTATTACTTTGCATTCAACTAGTTGTGATTAGTTATTGTTGGTCGATTTGTGAATCTTTATCACACTGTTATCGTTAATACGCATATCTGAGATTTTTGATAGCAGGTTCAATTAGACAATTTTTTATCCGAGATATTTGTAACTTGCCTTTGCGCTATAAATTTTTCAAACTATTTTTTTGTCAAGTTTTTAACTTGAGATATAGCCACCCTCTCTAGATCTAGGCCTATCGTCTAACAACTGGTATCACGAGCTCCGGTTAATTCTGTGCTTAAGATTTGCGTATTAGATCATGGCTACCGAACCTAAAGGGGCGTACAATAAAGTGTATGCGTATCCATATCAACTCGGTTGATAAGGGTGTATGAGACGTCATCATCAATGATCCTTATGAAATTACTATGACCAATGGTGAAGGCGTCGTCGTACCAAAACCATAAAATTAATGGAATGATAATGATAAGAAGTTATGGTTTTAAGATTGGAAAGCAAAAATATTCTCATATCTGCACTCAATGTTGATGAATTTTATCGTGTTTCCCATTGTAAAACCGCCAAGGCTACGTGAGTCACATTACAAGTTACCCATGAGGGAACTAATGAGGTCAAACAAGCTAAGATCAACACATTGAATAAAGAGTTTTAACTCTTTCATATGAAGCATGGTGAAACCAGTGCCGAAATGCAAAATAGGTTCACACATCTTATTAACTAATTGAATACTCTAGGTAAACATATTTCCAATGAAATTGCTACTAATAAGATTTTGAGATGTCTTAATAGGGAATGGTAACCCAAGGTCACCGTAATCAAAGAGGCGAATGATCTTAAAGTACTTGATCTCACTACTTTGTTTTACAAATATGAAGAGCATGAGCAAGAACTCACTTCTTGGAAAAACACGAAAAAGAGTACGAGAAGTTGGTAAAGAAGGAAAAAAGGTAAATATAAGGTGAAAGAGAAGAAGTCTATTTATCTAAAGACTTCTAGCTCAAAACCCTCATATATTAAGCAAAGTGATTGTGAAATAAGGGATGACAAGAAGTCTGATGATGAGGACATGGGATTGTTTGTCAAAAGGTACCAAGTGTATATAAGGAAGAATGGAGTCAAGAACTCCGACAAGAACTTAACCAAGTTTAGAAGGGTAGCAAAATCCTCAAGGGAAGATGAGAACAGGAAAGGTAAACTTATAAGTTCTTTCTACAATTGTAGAGAATTTAGTCATTATAGCTAGAATGCCCTAAGATTAAGAAAGATAAAGACAAAGGCCACCACAAGAAATCTAGCAAGTCTAGAAGAGCCTATGTTTCTTGGGAGAGTGCAAATGATTCCTCAAGTGATGAAATCTTTACTTCAAGTGTAGAATCGTCCTGAATTTGCGTCATGGAAAATATAAAGAAGAAGAAAAATGTAAGTCTTTCTAAGATTTAAACTATTAATGACTTATCTTATCTTCAATTACAAAAAGCCTTTGAAGATCTTCATAGAGAGGCCTTAAATGCCTTTAATAAATTAGCTTCATATGAAAAAGTATTTTTACACTCAGAGGCTAAAGTTTTAGAATCCTAAAGGAAATTGGAAGCTATTAAGAAATCTATGATAGATATTCAAAATGACAAGAATGAGGATGAAACACCTTCAAGGTTTGGTTGTGAATCTTGTCATGATTGGAAAAAAGAGATAAATGCTCCTCAAGTCAAATTAGACAAAGCCTCACAACCAAATATTTCATTTTCTATTGATCCATCAAAGTATGAAAGGTCTTTAAACGATTCATATAAGAAGCATAAATTTGTCAAAAAGGAGTCTAATAACAAAAGTACATCTCATCAAAACATATCTTGTCTCTATTGTTGCAAGAAATGTCATACTATTGAAAAATGCAAATTTAAAAACAAAATAGTTCATAAAGGAGCTTTTAAATGGTTTCCCAAATGAAACCTTGATTTCACTCACTCTCAAGGACCCAGTGAAAATTGGGTACCTATTTCCCTTGTTTGATTCTACAGGTTGAATGTCTTTACTCTACGGAGAAGATGTGGTTTCTCGATAGTGGATTCTCAAGACATATGATAGGTGACATATCTCTATTCATTTATTTTGTGCCAAAGAATAATAATTATGTTACTTATGGAGATAATAACACGGGAGCAATACTTGGAAAAAATAGTGTAGGTAATCCCTCATCTACTACTATCTCTGATGTTATGTTAGTTGAAGGTCTTAAACATAACCTCCTCAGCATTAGTCAACCATGCGACAAGGGATTTAAAATTAGTTTTACAAAATGTTGTTTCTTGTTTGAACATAATGAAAATAAGGATTGTATAAGTGTCTATCTACCATGAGTGAAAACTCTTGGTTATGGCATAGACACCTAGCTCATGCCAACTTTGATTTACTAAACAAATTGACTTCAAAAGATTTAGTAATCAGTCTACAAAAAATAAAATTTTCAAAAGACCATCTATGTGATGCATGCCAAATGGGCAAGCAAACGAGAGTCTCATTCAAATCAAAAAACATTGTTTCCACTTAGAAACCTTTTGAGCTTCTTCATATGGATCTATTTGGTCCCTCAAGGACCAAAAGCACATGTGGTAACTATTATGGTTTTGTGATAGTATACGATTACTCGAGATTTTGTTGGGTCTTGTTTTTGTATAGTAAAGATGAAACTTTGTCGGCTTTCAAACAATTTGCTAGATTATCCCAAAATAAAATGAATTTGAAAATTGTTGCTATCCGAAGCGATCACAGAGGTAAGTTTGAAAATCATCTCTTTGAGAAGTATTGTGATAAACATGGTGTCACACCTCGATTTTGACCCTGAATCACCGATTCAATACATTCATCATAGTTGTTACATCCCTACATAATATAACACACATTCCATACCGCAAAATACCTATAATATCAGTCGAAATAAATTTATGGATCTACAGGTAAACCGGTTGAATCAATTTTCAAATGTACGTCGAATCAGTAGGCGGAAATTTTCCAAATCAAGCTTGCAGACATCGGTTGTATTAATCTACGTTTTGTGTAGTTTAACCTGATGTGCTCGATTTATTTTTTGCTAATTTTTCGTCCATGTTTTGATTCGTCTGAGAGTTTTAACTGGGAGTTTTCTATTTCAAATTTTGATCAAAACATGTATGTGTAGCACCTCAAATTTGCACCTCCCATTTGTATAGGTCATTAACATTGCATTCACATTGCATAGTCCATTGCATGTCATCAAGCAAGACTGGTCAGGAGATTCAACTGTGCAAGGCAACAAGAGAATTTTCCATGAGATCAAAGCCCTAGGGTGGTTCCAATGGGCTCATGTGAATCAAGGATCATTTTGAAGTAGCTTGGCCAAGTGTTGAAGGCTCAGAACTCATCAGTGCATGATCAAATCATCTGAGGCCCATAAAAGTCAACAAAAGTCAACTACAAAGTCAATTGTGGATTTGGAGGTGGGAAGTGGTTAGAGATGCTTCATTCATGTTCAAACAAGTCTCATTTGGCATTTCAAACACTCACATTGAAGAATTTGAAGTCAGGTCAAGACTTTCCCAAAATAGCAAGTGACCTATAATTTGAACTTTCCAAAAATGGAAGGGTTTTAGACCAACTTCAACTCACGATTACATCATCAATAAAGCTTCAAATGAAATTTTGTCCAACATGAAAGTTGAAGATCTTTCTCTCCCATTTCCAAAAAGTCCAAGATCATGAATTTCTAATGTGTGGTTGAGGAGATATGATCCAATCATGGCAAAGCGTGTTTGAAAATTCAAATGGGCATAACTTGTGAACCAAAGCTCCAAAATGAGTGGTTCTTTTTGCATTTTGTTCATCATGACTTGTAGTTTCCAAACATCTCATTACATGGCATAAATTTCCTTTGCATGATCATGTGCTCACTCATGAAGTTTTTGGAAGAAAATTTCTAAAACCATTTTGGATGATCATGAGCATAAAATACCAATCCTAAAGTGTGCATGGGCTTGTTTTAAGTGAGTTTGGACCAGAATTAAGCACTGTTCACGTGGCTTTTCATGCATGGAGGTGGAAATACCATTTTGCACATACACCTTATAACTTGTTAATCTTGATTAATTTTGGTTAAAACAAATTTTCAGCATCATTAGCAAGTGGTATATAAGGATAATCTCAACTGTTTTCATCATTAACATTCATTTCAGACTGAATCTCAAAATCATCCAAATTTTTCTCTCAAAAATATCTTGCAATTCCTCACACAAGAACCATTTCTATTAATTAATTCATGTTCATGAAGCATTTTTGAGTGGAACTGGACGTGGAATTGAATCAAATCGTGCCATATTTGCTCATACTCAAAGCTTGAAGAATCCATGGAGTTTGCCAATTGAGCTGAATTCGTGCATGCTGGAGCATCCAATTCATCATCAAACACCTCAACAAACATTGTAGAAGAGATTTGAAGCATTGTCAAGCCTTGTAGCGCGAGTTCCAGTTTGCTGTTCTTCAAGAGGTCAGGATTCGACCTCTCTAATTCTCAAATTCTTTGTTATATTCATGTAGATCTCTCGCTGGTGATGATTTTGGTATAAAGTTTGATTGAAATGGCTCAATATTCATGAAGTTATGCATGATTCAAGTTTTGGTGTCAAGTTTTAATTCCTTCGATCTGAACTTGTTGTGAAGTTTTTGCATGAATTGATTATGGATCTTGCATGTGCATGTGATGATTATTCGAATGGTATAATTTTGGTTGGATTCTGGAACATTTTTTGATTTTCTGGAAAATGCGTATGAACACCATACAACCTTCATCTTCAACCTATGAATATCATGTTGTTTCCAGAATTGTTATGAGTTTGCTGCAAATTAGCTACGAAACATTCATCCATTTGCTACGAATTCTGGAAATGCGCTAGGCTTAGGGTTTAGGACCAAAACGGTGTCGTTTTGGTTGGGGCGCCAAATTCAAAAGTGGACTGGGTTCGAGTCCGTCTGAGCGCATTTTTCAAACTGCCTTGCCATTTTCCACATTCCCTCCATGTTTTGCCATGCTTGGCTCATTTTTTATTTCAAATTTTTCCTAAACTTCAAAAAATCATATCAAATGGAAAAATGCTTCAATTTCATCCCAATTTTTTGCTATATGCTCCTTGGTTTGTCTACTTTCTTATGAGCCTAAATGTGCAAGTTGTGCTTGGCTGAAAAATTGATTTGTTCTAGGATGTTTGAGTACATATGCTTGTGTGACCTTGCCTTGCTTATCTTATCCTAAAATGCTCAAAAATGATCCAATGAATCTGAAATTTTGTGTGTAGTTTCTAGACACATTGCTGGACATTTTGGCTTTGGTTTGATATTTTTCCCATGCTCCAATTCTGTTTTATGCTCATGCTAACTTGGTGTGATAATTTGTGTCACACAATTGGTTGTCTGATTTGTGCAATGTGATTGCCATGCCAAATGATGTCCAATGCTTCTGATTTTTTGTATGTTGATCATGTTAGATGTCTTGAATATGCATGAATTTTTCCAGAATTTTTTGAATCATTTCTGTTTTGATTTGAATTTTTCATTCATGATGATCACATATGAACTTTGAAATTGCCTTTGACTTCACTTGATCATGGAATGCATTTGGTTAATGATTTTGATATGAGCCTTTTTAGGATATGTCCATATGTGTTTGAAGTTGCTTCATGTCAAGTTTGAAGTTCTGTTTTGACTTTTTGACCCTCTTTTGACCCTAGGCTTTGACCTAGTGGTTTGGACTTATCATTTGAGTTGTGATTTCAGGTTCAGATGCACATTGCCGTGATTGGAGTGACTCATTCATTTAAGCCTGATTATTGGTTGATGTTGGCTAACATTGTGTTGTTTTGTAGGCTTTGAGAACAAATTCACTTGTGCTTGTGCCTTGCTCATTGTTGCCTGATGCTTTGTCTGTCTGTGTGCTTAACTGTTGTTTGTTTGTCTGTACAGTTGAACTGATTGGTTTAGATTTTTTCACAGGTACCTAAGTGGCTTTGAGTTCATTTTGAACTTGCTTTGCTAGCTTGTGGTTTGCTTACCACTGAGGTATAATTCTTCTGACTTCATGTAGTCTGGGAGACCTGTCCTGTTATGTGGGCAGGCACCTGTCTGAAGTCCTCCTTAAGAGGCAATGCTTGTGTTTGTTTAATGTTGTGCCCTGTACATTCAAAGACCTCCTAAGTGAAGAGGCATTGGCAGATACGAGGAATGTGCAATCCATCCCCTGCTATTCAGTTGAGTCATTCATCCTGCTCACACCATTGTGTTGGTGCACTTTGAATATGAACCCAAGATCCTGTTGAGTCAGTCATCTATGGAGAAGAGTTCCTACATTCTGAACTCCCACACCTTCTATTTGAGTCAAGCTCTCCCAGGCCAGGGATAAGAGCTGTGAGGTCTTACCCTCACTTCCCATTTCATCTGCTTCACCCTAACTCTCAATGTTAGGGTTAAGAGCTAAAAACACCCCATTCCAGTTGGCTTGTTTTTACAGCCTAGCCTTGTATGAGCCCAATTGTTTGCATATAGTGTGTGTGCTTGTTTTTTATTGTGCTTGTATGTGTTTGACTGTGCTGTTTAGGATAGCTTGCTTCCTGTGCAAGTTAGGATAGAAACCTCAACTTAGGGATCGTATGCATGACAACTTCTAGGCTCGAGTCGTAGTCTCCCTAGTAGTTTGTGTCTCCCTTTGTCTCTGGTTAAGCTAGAAGTTCTTTCCCTGTTAAGGGGAACTACGTCGCCCTGATCCTCATACCAGATGAGGTACGTAGGCAGGAGATGAGCTGATCTCTCCGGGCGCCCTTTTTCTTTTTCAACCCCTTTGTGTGTGTTGGAGTCTGACATAAGTCCAGCGATTGGCAGTTGGTTTCCTGTGTGTGTGTTTGTTGGTTCGGAGTCTGATGTAAGTCCAGCGATTGGCATTCGGTTTCCATGTTTGCCTGTTTGTGTGGAGTCTGACGTAAGTCCAGCGATTGGCAGTCGGTTTCCTGTGTGGTCTTGTTTGGCGTGCGTTAGCCGAGCTACGAGTGCTCTGATTCTTCTCCGGTCAGAGAAGATACGTATGCATAGGATGCGACATCCTAGCGAGCAAGTTTCCCCGGTCCCGAACTACGTCAACTCTGATGTCTGTGTCTGACAGACTACGTAGGCCTAGGATGCCATATCCTGCCGAGTCCCGTTTCTTCTGTTTTTCTGTGTTTCCTTCCAGCCTTGTGCAGTTTGTGAGCAGTTTCTAGCAACCTTATCCTTTCTTTCTGAGCGTGGATCCCGTCGAGTACGACCGATGCGTAGGGGTGCTAATACCTTCCCTTCGCATAACCGACTCCCGATCCCATCCATCTCTGGTCGCGAGACCATGTCTTTTCCAGGTTTACTTCGAGCGTTTCCTTTCCCTCCTTTGGGATAAATAACGCACGGTGGCGGCTCTGTTGTTTCTTTTCCCGCCGGTTTTTCGTGTAATGCGACAGCTGGCGACTCTGCTGGGGATCTAAGAGAAGTTGACCTCTTGCTGGTCCATCTTCCCTAAGCGAGTCTCTCCTAGCGCTCTCTAGGATAGGGTTTGGTTGCTTTTGCTGTTTCATTTATTGCATTTATTTGTGTATATTTGCATTTATGTTTGCATTTATGTTTGCATTATGTGTTTGCGTGCATTATATTATCATTGTGCTGGTTGTCTGTTTCTCTGTTGGGTTGGGAGTTACATGAGGTAAAAGGCCCAATACCCAGGCTATGAGTGAACTCTAGGACACCTAGGAATAGAGTGATTCTTGGGAAGCGGGTGGTATTGCGCCACTTAGCGGAACTTAATATCACGAGCAGTTCAGATCATGATGGGGTATTATCGGTACATACATCTGGTGTGTACATGATGATATTCTATGAAAGGGTTATTTATCATGCGTTTCTCTTGACCTTACCTTGGCCTAGATGACACCCGTGAGTGGGGAGGGAATGAATCATTACAGGTACCGGTGGTGACTTGTTGATGACTCGTTGGTGACTCTTGGTCCTGTTGGTGACTTGGTTCTACAGATTGGGTCTTAGATGACTTTGGGTCTCAGATGACTTTATGGTTCCGAATTCAAGCCGAAGCTTTGATCCTGTGCTCCGAGATACACAACCGACCAGTCGTGTTTGCATCATTTGCATCATAGCATGTTTATCTTCAAAAAAAAAATAATAAAAAAAAAATGAAAAAAGAAAAGAAAAAGCTAATCTCCTCATGCATATCATTTCTCAGGTTCATTCAGGAGTCTATTCACCGTGAGAGATGGCATCCGTTCCAGAGTTGAAGAGGAAGACGTGCACCTACAGTTTTCACCGTGAGCCTTTGACGTCCTTGATAGAGTTGAGCAACTTTGTGACCGGCGGTAATCAGAAGGTGTTTGTTGATCAGTATGGGGACTTGTTGACACTGCTGAAGATGGGGGTAGATCCAGTGCCGTTGCAAACTCTTCTACAGTTCTATGACTCCGAGCTCCGTTGTTTCACCTTCCAGGATTATTAGTTAGCGCCCACTCTTGAGGAGTATTCCATTCTGCTGAATGTCCCGATCAGGTATCAGGTTCCTTTCTTGGATGTGTCAAAGGAGGTTGATTTCAGGGTTGTTGCCAGAGCTCTTCATTTGAGTATCAAGGAAGTGAGTGACAATTGGAAGTCGAGTGGTGATGTTGTGGGTTTGCCCTTGAAGTATTTGGTGATGATGGCTAGAGAAGAAGCAAAGAAGGGAAGTTGGGAAGCTTTTCATGCTCAGTTAGCTATCATGATCTATGGGATTGTCTTGTTCCCGAGTATGCCCAATTTTGTGGACTATGCTGCTATCATTATTTTCCTTGGAGGAAACCCAGTTCCTACATTGTTAGCTGACACTTACTATGCCATTCACAGTAGACATGGTAAGGGTGGAGCTATCAGATGCTGTCTCCCTTTATTGCTCAGAGGGTTCTTGTCTCTTCTGCCAGCCAGTGGACCTTTTGTGGATACTCAAAGCACTCATAAGTGGACTCAGAGGATTATGTCTCTTACATCTTATGATATCAGGTGGCAATCTTACCGAATGGATGTGCGTAGTGTCATCATGAGTTGTGGAGAGTTTCGTAATGTGCCACTCATAGGGACTAAGGGTTGCATCAATTACAACCCGGTTCTTTCTCTTCGCCAGTTGGGGCTTGTTATGAATGGAAGACCACTAGATGCTGAGATAGCTGAGAGTGTGTATTTTGAGAAGCGGAGTGACCCTGCTAGATTGGAGCAAGTAGGAAGAGCTTGGAAGACCATTGGTGTCAAGGATGGAGTTGTGCTGGGGAAGAAGTTTGCCGTTGCTATACCTGATTACCTTGATTGGGTGAAGAATAGAGTTGAGACTTTGTTGTTGCCCTATGATAGGATGGAGTCATTGCAAGAACAACCACCCTTGATCCTTGCTGAGAGTGTGCCCGCTGAGCAGTACAAGCAAGCCTTGATAGAGAATCGTCGGTTGAAGGAGAAGGAACAAGATACTCAAATGGAGTTTTACAAAGCCAAAGCTGATAAGTTGAACTTGGCTCATCAACTCAAAGGCATGCAGGGTGAAGATGCTAGTAGATTGAAGAGCAAGAAGAGGTCCTATGAGGAGATGGAGACCTTGTTGAATGGAGAGCACCGTGAGTGCTTGAGGTTGTAGAGAGCTGAAGCTAATTACCAGAAGAAGATAAAAGACCTGGAAAAGCAACTCAGAGACAAAGACATCCAATTGAAGAAGGAGGTAGACTTGAGACGTGCATCAGATAATCAACTTGGAGGAGAAGTTGTAGAGCTCAGAAGACAACTGAAGGAGAAGCTCACTCCTCTGCCAGAGTGTTCAGAATGCGACCTGTTGATAGACCAGTGTCAGTACCTGAAGACGCTCATTCCTGGAGGGCATCTGTCTTAGCCTGTATCTGTTGTTTATATTGAGAATCACCTCCAGGCTTGTTGGATGGGATTCATTGTTGTATGCTGATCATTTGTGTTTTTGTCTGAATATTGTTGTTTGACCCTTGTTGCTCATGTCTATGGATGAGATTGTTGATGTTTCACCTTGTGCTCATTATCCTGTGTAGGTTGCTGCTTTGTTGTTTATTGCAGGTTGCCATTTCTTGAAAGACGAACTAGGCTCTTGAATGCCTGAGAAATGAACATATCATGTGCATCATACGCATCATTAGCATCATACACATATCATTTTGCATTACAGGTGTTCTTGATCGAGACTTCTCACTCTGGTTCCTGTGTCAGGCAGGATTGCTGATCAACGTCCACACCGCTACTCTACGAGGTTGAATCAACAGAGGAATATGGATCAAGTGCAAGCTGAGTTAGCAGAGATGAGGGCTAACATGGCCCAGTTCATGCATATGATGCAAGGGGTTGCGCAAGGTCAAGAAGAACTTCGAGCCCTAGTCTAGAGACAAGAAGCTGCAATTCCACCAGTCAACCATGCTTTGCCAGAGGGAGGCCCAATCAATGACCCTGCTACTGCTGCTGTTCCCATCAACAACTATGCTGTGGGTGATGAGTTGAGGGGTATCAAAATGAACGGTCAGCCTATTGCTCCAGAGACTGCTAATGTCAGAGCAACCCGTGCTCCAGTTCGCCATTCTGCTCCCTTGGTTGATAGGCAGGAAGATATGTTTACTCTCCTCAATGAGGATGATGAAGTTATGGGAAGAACTAACGAAAGAGATAGGAGGGTTGATGCCTTAGCTGAGAAGATCAGAGCCATGGAGTGTCAGAACTCTTTAGGGTTTGATGTTACAAATATGGGGTTGGTGGAAGGATTGAGGATTCCTTATAAGTTCAAAGCGCCTTCCTTTGATAAATACAATGGTACTTCTTGTCCTCGCACCCATGTGCAGGCTTACTACAGGAAAATCTCTGCCTATACGGACGACGAGAAGATGTGGATGTATTTTTTCCAAGATAGCTTGTCTGGAGCTTCCTTGGATTGGTACATGGAGCTGAAAAGAGAATCTATCAGAAGTTGGAGGGATCTGGGTGAGGCCTTTCTGAGGCAATACAAGCATAATATGGACATGGCTCCAAGCCGAACTCAGCTACAGAGCTTATGTCAGAAGTCTGGAGAGAGTTTCAAGGAGTACGCACAAAGATGGCGTGAATTAGCTGCACGGGTGCAACCTCCAATGCTGGAAAAGGAGTTGACCGATATGTTTATTGGGACTTTGCAAGGGGTGTTTATGGACCGGATGGGGAGTTGCCCATTCAGTAGTTTCTCTGATGTGGTGATTTGTGGAGAGAGGACAGAGAGTCTCCTTAAAGCTGGAAAGATTCAGGATGTTGGTTCCTCATCTTCAAAGAAGCCATTTACTGGGGCACCCCGAAGAAGGGAGGGTGAAGCTAATGCGGTGCAACATCGTAGAAGTGTGAACAGAGGCCAATACCGTCAGGTTACTGCAGTAACTATCCCAACACCTCAACCACGACAACAGCAACAACAAAGAGCACCACCACCACAACAACAACCACAACAACAACGTTCGTTTCAGCCGAGACAGAGAATGCCGGATCGTCGGTTCGACCCGTTGCCGATGACATATGCTGAGTTGTTGCCAGAATTGCTCAAGTTGGGATTTGTTGAGTTACACACTATGGGTCCGGTGACGAAGATACCACCTGGGTATGATGCCAACGTTCGTTGTGATTTCCACTCTGGTGCACCAGGGCACCATATTGAGAACTGTCGGGCTTTTCATCATAAGGTCCAGGACCTGATTGACGCCAAAACAATCAATTTTGCTCCTGTGCCTAATGTTGTGAACAACCCTATGCCTCGGCATGGTGCGCATAGGGTGAACAATGTGGAAGAAGGAGAGGCCTTGGATTTGGTAGTTAATGTCGGTGATGTTCAGACCTCGCTGTTGGTTGTGAAAGAGCTACTGTTGAATGGGGGAGTGTTCCCGGGCTGTGATTAGGGCTGTTTAGATTGTGCAGACTCCGAGAATGGTTGTATACAGTTGAAGACTGGTATCCAGGGTTTGATTGACGAGGGCTGTTTGCAGTTTAGTCGGGCCGTGAAAGATCGTGAGGTGGTGTCAACTGTCACAATTTATTTCAAACCGTCCGAGGGGCGTGGCCAGAGAACTATCAATGCGTCTGCAACCGTTGGTACTCCTGTTACCATTTCTGCTCCAGTAACTGTCAGTGCTCCCACTACTGTTGCTGTGACTGGTAGAAGGGCTGTTGAGAACAGTAGGGCCGTGCCGTGGAAGTATGACAATGCTTACCGCAACAACAGAAGGGCTGAAAGTCAGATTCGGCCAGTTAATCAGTCTCCAGTGACAATTGGTTTGCCCAGTAGAGTTCCTGCAACTGTTGGTCCGGTGGTGGACAATGTAGGGGGTCCTGGAGGTTTCACTAGAAGTGGTCATCTGTTCGCACCGCATCCTTTGAGGGACAACAATGCCGAGGCTATTGCCAAAGCAAAGGGTAAACAAGCTGTGGTTGAGGAAGAACCTGTACAGAAGGAGGCGCCTGAGGGTTTGTTCGAGAAAGATGTGGAGGAGTTTATGAAGATAATTAAGAAGAGTGACTACAAGATTGTAGATCAGTTGAATCAAACTCCGTCCAATATTTCTATACTCTCATTGCTATTGTGCTCTGAGGCACACCGTAATGCCTTGCTGAAGATGTTGAATCTGGCTTACGTGCCTCAAGAGATTTCTGTCAACCAGTTGGAGGGTGTGATTGCCAATGTCAGTACGAGGCACGGTTTGGGGTTCACCGACTTGGATCTGACCCCGGAAGGTCGTAACCATAACAAGGCCCTGCATATCACTATGGAGTGTAAGGGCGCAATGCTGTCTCATGTGTTAGTCGATACTGGCTCATCTTTGAATGTGCTGCCCAAGAAGACCTTGAGCAAGATAGATGTTGAAGGGGTTGTCCTCACTTCCAGTGATCTCATTGTTCGTGCATTTGATGGTTCCAAACGGTCTGTTTTTGGTGAAGTCACGTTGCCAATAAAGATTGGCCCGGAGGTGTTCAGTATTGTCTTCTATGTGATGGATATTCAGCCAGCATATAGTTGCTTATTGGGGCGTCCCTGGATACATGCAGCTGGGGCAGTTTCGTCGACTCTCCATCAGAAGCTGAAGTATGTCTGGAATGGTCAGATTGTGACTGTGTGCGGCGAGGAGGACATTCTGGTGAGTCATTTATCCTCTTTCAAGTACGTGGAGGTGGATGGCGAGATCCATGAAACTCTATGCCAGGCGTTTGAGACCGTTGCTCTTGAGAGGGTGGCTTTTGCTGAGCAGAAGAAGCCAAGTTCCTCAATTGCATCATACAAGCAGGCCATGGAGATTGTCAACTCGGGCAATGCAGAAGGCTGGGGCAAGATGGTGGACTTGCCCGTGAAAGAAGACAAGTTCGGTATTGGTTATCTACCTCTGCAGGCAGAGCAGATTGAGCAAAAAGGGCCGAGTACCTTCACCAGCGCTGGGCTGATGAATCATGGTGATGTCTTTGCAACCGGTGGTGAAGACTGTGACAATGATTGTGATTTGAACAACTGGGTTCGCCCGTGTGCACCAGGGGAGTCAATCAACAACTGGACAGCTGAAGAAGTGGTCCAAGTTACTCTTCAAACAGAGTAATTTTCTTTTGTTTTTCATTTTGCACAAAACCCTACGTTCTGCCCAAGGCGTAGTAGTTCATTGTAGGGCCTCATCATGTTTTTCAATGATATCATTAATAAAGGACGTTTTGCAAACAATTTTGTGATCCCTGTCTTTCTGTTTTTGTTTTTCACTTTTGCAAAACAATAAAAATGGCAATGTTTTTGTTTTTGCGACTTTCTTGAACTCTTTTTTCTAAAATAAAGCATTAAACATGCAGAAGTGATCTTACGGACTCCACTATAAACAATTCTGTTATGGCTCAGTATGATTTCAATAATCCCATCTACCAAGCTGAAGAGGAGAGTGAGGAAGATTGTGAACTCCCTAAAGAACTGGTCAGATTATTGAAGTAGGAGGAAAGGGTTATCCAACCTCATCAGGAGGAGTTGGAGATTATTAATCTTGGTACTGAAGACGCCAAAGAGAGATCAAGATCGGGGCTGCTTTGAAGGAAGACGTCAAGAGAAGGTTGATTGGAATGCTGAGAGAGTATGTGGAGATATTCGCCTGGTCGTATCAAGATATGCCTGGGTTGGATATAGATATTGTGGTGCATAGACTACCTCTCAGAGAAGATTGTCCTTCAGTCAAGCAGAAGCTTCGGAGAACTAGTCCTGATATGGCGGTTAAGATCAAGGAAGAGGTTCAGAAGCAGTTGGATGCGGGTTTTCTGTCAGTGACTACTTATCCCCCGTGGGTGGCCAACATCGTTCCCGTGCTGAAGAAGGATGGCAAAGTCAGGATGTGTGTCGATTACCGGGATTTAAACAGAGCAAGTCCGAAAGATGACTTCCCATTACCTCACATCGATGTATTGGTTGATAATACGACTCAATCCTCGGTTTTCTCTTTCATGGATGGATTCTCTGGATATAATCAGATTAAGATGGCGCCATAGGACATGGAAAAGACGATATTCATTACACCTTGGGGCACGTTCTGCTATAAAGTGATGCCATTTGGGCTGAAGAATGTCGGTGCTACCTATCAGAGGGCTATGACGACTCTCTTTCATGACATGATGCACAAAGAGATTGAAGTGTACGTGGATGATATGATTGCAAAGTCGCAGACAGAAGAGGAGCACCTGGTGAACTTGCAGAAGCTGTTTGAAAGACTGAGAAAGTTCAAACTGAGGCTGAACCCAAACAAGTGTACGTTTGGGGTGAGATCCGGGAAGCTGTTGGGTTTCATTGTCAGTGAGAAAGGGATTGAGGTTGATCCAGCAAAAGTAAAAGCTATTCAAGAAATGCCTGAACCGAGAACTAAAAAGCAGGTTCGTGGGTTTTTAGGGAGATTGAACTACATTGCACGGTTTGTATCTCACCTAACTGCCACGTGTGAACCGATATTCAAATTGCTAAGAAAGAATCAAGCAATCAGGTGGAATGATGACTCTCAGAAAGCTTTTGACAAGATAAAAGAGTATTTACAGAAACCTCCAATCCTTATACCTCAAGTTCCTGGGAGACCTCTGATAATGTACCTGTCAGTGACTGAGAACTCGATGGGGTGTGTATTGGGACAGCATGACGAGTCTGGTCGAAAAGAGCATGCCATATACTACCTTAGCAAAAAGTTTACCGACTGTGAAATCAAATATTCACAGCTTGAGAAAACTTGCTGTGCTTTGGCCTGGGCTGCTCGCCGACTGAGGCAGTATATGTTGAACCATACTACCTTATTGATTTCTAAGATGGATCCAGTGAAATACATCTTTGAGAAGCCGGCTCTCACCGGGCATGTTGCTCGTTGGCAGATGATCTTAACAGAGTATGATATCCAGTACACGTCACAGAAGGCCATCAAAGGTAGTATTCTGTCAGACTACCTTGCCGAGCAACGAATTGATGATTATCAGCCAATGATGTTTGAATTCCCTGATGAAGACATCATGTATCTGAAGATGAAAGATTGTGAAGAGCCTCTTGTCGAGGAAGGACCGGATCCTGATGACAAGTGGACATTGATGTTTGATGGGGCTGTGAATGTGAATGGCAACGGTGTTGGGGCAGTGCTTATCAATCCAAAAGGTGCTCATATACCTTTTTCTGCCAGGTTGACTTTTGATGTAACCAACAACGAGGCTGAGTATGAGGCTTGTATCATGGGGATATAAGAAGCCATCGATCTGAGGATCAAGACTCTGGACATATATGGAGATTCCACTCTAGTGATTAACCAGGTCAATGGAGATTGGAATACCAATCAGTCGCATTTGATTCCTCACAGAGATTACACCAGAAGGATCTTGACATTCTTCAAGAAGGTGAAACTGTATCATGTCCCCCGGGATGAAAATCAGATGGCTGATGCCTTGGCTACTTTGTCTTCTATAATCAGAGTTCATTGGTGGAATCATGTGCCACATGTTGCGGTGAATCGACTCGAGAGGCCTGCGTATGTGTTTGCAGCCGAGTCTGTTATTGATGAGAAACCTTGGTACTATGATATCAAGAATTTCCTCAAGAGCCAGGAGTATCCTGAAGGTGCGTCAAAGAATGACAAGAAAACCCTGAGAAGGCTAGCTGGAAGCTTTTATTTGAATCAGGATGACGTGTTGTACAAGAGGAACTTCGACATGGTGCTGCTCAGATGCGTGGATAGACACGAAGCAGATATGTTGATGCAAGAAGTGCATGAAGGATCTTTTGGTACCCATGCTGGTGGTCATGCAATGTCCAAAAAATTGTTGAGAGCCGGTTATTACTGGATGACTATGGAATCCGATTGTTTCAAGTACGCTCGGAAGTGCCATAAATGCCAGATTTATGCTGATAAGGTGCATGTACCACCTAGCCCTCTGAATGTCATGAATTCGCCTTGGCCATTCGCGATGTGGGGCATTGATACGATTGGGAAGATTGAGCCCACCACTTCCAATGGACATCGCTTCATCCTGGTTGCGATTGATTACTTCACCAAGTGGGTGAAAGCAGCTTCCTATGCCAATGTGACCAAACAAGTGGTTGCCCGGATCATTAAGAAGGAAATCATCTGTCGTTATGGGGTTCCTGAGAGAATCATTACTGACAATGGTTCGAATCTCAATAACAAGATGATGAAAGAGCTTTGCAAAGATTTCAAGATTGAACATCACAATTCTTCTCCTTACAGACCAAAGATGAATGGTGCTGTAGAGGCGGCAAACAAGAATATTAAGAAGATTGTGCAGAAGATGGTCGTGACGTACAAGGATTGGCATGAGATACTGCCTTTCGCTTTGCATGGGTACCGTACTTCAGTACGTACGTCGACCGGGGCAACCCCTTACTCCCTTGTGTATGGTATGGAAGCGGTCCTACCTGTTGAAGTGGAGATTCCTTCTCTGAGGGTCTTGTTGGATGTCAAGCTTGACGAAGCTTAGTGGATTCAAACAAGGTTTAATGAGTTGAGCCTTATCGAAGAGAGACGGTTAGCAGCTGTGTGCCATGGGCAGTTGTATCAGAGAAGGATGAAGAAAGCCTTTGATCAAAAAGTGCGTCCTCGAAGCTATCAGACTGGAGATTTAGTTTTGAAGAGGATCCTTCCTCCCGGTACAGATAACAGGGGCAAGTGGACTCCTAATTACGAAGGTCCATATGTTGTTAAGAAGGTTTTCTCTGGTGGAGCCTTGATGCTTACAACTATGGATGGTGAAGATTTTCCGTCCCCTGTTAACTCAGATGTAGTAAAAAAATACTTCGCATAAATTGACCCGCTGGAAAAAAAAAGAGAGTCCAGGCAAAAAAGGGCATCCCGGCGAACCAAAAAAAAAGAAAAGGTTCGGGCAAAAGTTAGGGATAAAGAATAAAAAGAATATGTACACCCGGTAAGTCGAAAACCCGCAAGGGCGGCTTAGGCAAAAGTGGGTATCCCGGTGGATTGAAAACCCGAAAGGGCGATCCAGGCAAAAGAGGGATTAGAGCGAAGACTACAGTCTGAGTTATCTGTACTTCATCGCGCTTCAGTGTCTACCATCTCGAAGGATGTGATCGGTCCAGTCATTCTTCTCAGAAAGCAAGGAATTTGAGGAGAAATTGATGATCTATGAGTCATAACAGAATTGGGAAATAGTGGATGCCGTGTTCACATTGCCATTAGGATAGATTTTTCCTTTTGTGCGCAATTACCTCTTTATAGGAATTGCTTCCTGATGTATTCGCCTTTTCAGGCCCATTTTCAATCAATAAAAGTCGTTATTAAGATAAATTACTCTCTTATTTTTACTGTTTTGTTTGCAAAAACGTCCGAATTTTTGATAAACATTGCATATAAAAACATGAAGGCTAGACAATAACGTGCAGAAAGATAAAACATTTGAAAATCATTTTTGATGTTGAGCACACTTGGGTATTTTGTCCATGCAATCCCCTAGGGCAAGTAGTGCCTTGCTGTTTTGCAGGTTATCACCTTTGGTTCCTGGCTGAAGTAGATAGGCTACGGTTTGTTCAGGGATGTTGTCAGCACTGTCCAGTAGTGAGAGGACGGGGATCTTCCTCAGCAGATGAAGCAAGTTCAGGACTTGTTTCCCCAGCAGGCTTGGGAGTGGCTGTGTCCCCAAGCAAGTCGGAAAGCTTTTATAACTATTCATCCCCAGCAGATGAAGCAGGTACAAAGGCTATTGTTTATCCCCAGCTAGTCTGAAGGCTGTTAGTCCCCACTGAGTCTGAAGGATGTTGTATCCCTAGCGGAGGTATCAGTGAGTAGTTTGTTCCTCAGCAGTCGGGTATGAAGTACTGTAATCCTCAACAGGGTTGTGAATGCCTTTCCCCATCAGGGTTGTGAATGTTTTCCCCTGGCAGATCTCCCCAGCAGAGGTTTGTGTTAATGGTTTTCCCCAGCGAGTTCCCCAAGTGGATCAGGGTCGGTGAAAATTATCCCCAGTAGAGTTTATCCTACCTGTGGATTGGCTGCTATCCTCAGCAGAGGTGAGCATTGGTTGTTCCCCTAGTAGAGTCCCCAAGTGGATTGGATCCGGTGAAGGTTGTCCCCGGTGGGATCTATTCCTTCTCCAGCAGCAATGCTATTCCCCAGCACGTTCGAGAAGTTGGTGCTATTCCCCCGCAGAGCACTCCCAGCAGTGCGTCTCCCCGCAGAGTTGGAGAATCTATTCATATTTGTGTGCTCAGCAAAGCAATTCGTTTGCTCCCCAGCAGGAGTTTTCATCATTTTGCATCTTGCATGTAGTAAACATTGCATCCTCAAATCGTGTAGCATTTCCATTCAATATGGAGCATTACGCCATAGAGAAATTCAAACATATGCATTCATGTGTTAAACCTAATCAGACCATATCCCCGGCAGAGGCGGATCAGTGTTCAACATCTGTACGGCACATTTGCTACAATTGCTCTTGACAGACAACATTCAAGGTTGATTTTCCCCAATAAGATCCCCGGCAAGTGTTTAGCTTTGCCTTGACATATGTAGATGTCATCCCTGTGATACCAGTAAGTGTCATGGCAGCACCCGTGTGTGTTCTTTTTTCGGTGTCGGTAAACACCATTGTTTCGGTGTTTGTAAACATCGAGTCTCGTCCCAGTCATCGGTAAATGTCTGATCGTCCTTTTTTGGTGTCGGTAAACATCATCTTTCGATGTCGGTAAACATCGAGTCTCACTCCAGTCATCGGTAAATGTCTGATCGTCCTTTTTTGGTGTCGGTAAACATTATCTTTCGATGTCGGTAAACATCGAATCTTTCTCCCAGTCATCGGTAAATGTCTGGTCTTGCTTCACTTCTGTACGCATCATCTTTCGATGTCGGTAAACATTGTCTCCTTCCCCAGGTCATCCGTTGATGTCTGGTCACCTCTCTATTGGTGTCGATAAACGTCGAGCTTCTCCCGTTCGTCCGTTGACGTCTGGTCGAGTCTTCCCAGTTCATCCGTTGATGTCTGGTCACCTCTCCGTTGGTGTCGATAAACATCGAGCTTCTCCCGTTCGTCCGTTGACGTCTGGTCGAGTCTTCCCATTCATCCGTTGATGTCTGGTCACCTCTCCGTTGGTGTCGGTAAACGTCGAGCTTTTCCCGTTCGTCCGTTGACGTCTGGTCGAGTCTTCCATTCATCCGTTGATGTCTGGTCACCTCTCCGTTGGTTTCGATAAACGTTGAGTTTTTCCCATTCGTCCGTTGACGTATGGTTGTATATCTCTTTCCCCAGGTCATCCGTTGATGTCTGGTCACCTCTCCGTTGGTGTCGATAAACGTCGAGCTTTTCCCATTCATCCGTTGATGTCTGGTCACCTCTCCGTTGGTGTCGGTAAACGTCGAGCTTCTCCCGTTCGTCCGTTGACGTCTGGTCGAGTCTTCCATTCATCCGTTGATGTCTGGTCACCTCTCCGTTGGTGTCGGTAAATGTTGAGTTTTTCCCATTCGTCCGTTGACGTATGGTTGTATATCTCTTTCCCCAGGTCATCCGTCGATGTCTGGTCACCTCTCCGTTGGTGTCGATAAACGTCGAGCTTTTCCCATTCATCCGTTGATGTCTGGTCACCTCTCCGTTGGTGTCGGTAAACGTTGAGTTTTTCCCAGTCGTCCGTTGACGTCTGGTTGTATCTCTTTCTCCCATTCATCCGTTGATGTCTGTTCACCTCTCCGTTGGTGTCGATAAACGTCGAGCTTCTCCCGTTCGTCCGTTGACGTCTGGTCGAGTCTTCCATTCATCCGTTGATGTCTGGTCACCTCTCCGTTGGTTTCGATAAACGTCGAGTTTTTCCCATTCGTCCGTTGATGTCTGGCTGTAGCTTTTTTTTTGACAAAAAATCAAAATCCCCAGTGGAGTCGTTGGTAGACGTCTTGTCTGGTCCGGTGATAAATATCATATCCTAGTGGAAGTTGCCGTTGGTGAACTTTCTGTTCTTGGATCCCCGTAGAGTGCAAATTTCTACGGTTCTTCGGTATTCAATCCCTGTTTACCTTGAAGGTATGACAGTCGTTGCTCTCATCCGTTCAGGTTCCCAGCTGATTGAATAGGGGCAGCTGTAGCACCTCAAATTTGCACCTCCCATTTGTATAGGTCATTAACATTGCATTCACATTGCATAGTCCATTGCATGTCATCAAGCAAGATTGGTCAGGAGATTCAACTGTGCAAGGCAACAAGAGCATTTTCCATGAGATCAAAGCCCTAGGGTGGTTCCAATGGGCTCATGTGAATCAAGGATCATTTTGAAGTAGCTTAGCCAAGTGTTGAAGGCTCAGAACTCATCAGTGCATGATCAAATCATCTGAGGCCCATAAAAGTCAACAGAAGTCAACTGCAAAGTCAACTGTGGATTTGGAGGTGGGAAGTGGTTAGAGATGCTTCATTCATGTTCAAACAAGTCTCATTTGGCATTTCAAACACTCACATTGAAGAATTTGAAGTCAGGTCAAGACTTTCCCAAAATAGCAAGTGACCTATAATTTGAACTTTCCAAAAATGGAAGGGTTTTAGACCAACTTCAACTCACGATTACATCATCAATAAAGCTTCAAATGAAATTTTGTCCAACATGAAAGTTGAAGATCTTTCTCTCCCATTTCCAAAAAGTCCAAGATCATGAATTTCTAATGTGTGGTTGAGGAGATATGATCCAATCATGGCAAAGTGTGTTTGAAAATTCAAATGGGCATAACTTGTGAACCAAAGCTCCAAAATGAGTGGTTCTTTTTGCATTTTGTTCATCATGACTTGTAGTTTCCAAACATCTCATTACATGGCATAAATTTCCTTTGCATGATCATGTGCTCACTCATGAAGTTTTTGGAAGAAAATTTCTAAAACCATTTTGGATGATCATGAGCATAAAATACCAATCCTAAAGTGTGCATGGGCTTGTTTTAAGTGAGTTTGGACCAGAATTAAGCACTGTTCACGTGGCTTTTCATGCATGGAGGTGGAAATACCATTTTGCACATACACCTTATAACTTGTTAATCTTGATTAATTTTGGTTAAAACAAATTTTCAGCATCATTAGCAAGTGGTATATAAGGATAATCTCAACTGTTTTCATCATTAACATTCATTTCAGATCTGAATCTCAAAATCATCCAAATTTTTCTCTCAAAAATATCTTGCAATTCCTCACACAAGAACCATTTCTATTGATTAATTCATGATCATGAAGCATTTTTGAGTGGAACTGGACGTGGAATTGAATCAAATCGTGCCATATTTGCTCATACTCAAAGATTGAAGAATCCATGGAGTTTGCCAATTGAGCTGAATTCATGCATGCTGGAGCATCCAATTCATCATCAAACACCTCAACAAACATTGTAGAAGAGATTTGAAGCATTGTCAAGCCTTGTAGTGCGAGTTCCAGTTTGCTGTTCTTCAAGAGGTCAGGATTCGACCTCTATAATTCTCAAATTCTTTGTTATATTCATGTAGATCTCTCGCTGGTGATGATTTTGGTATAAAGTTTGATTGAAATGGCTCAATATTCATGAAGTTATGCATGATTCAAGTTTTGGTGTCAAGTTTTAATTCCTTCGATCTGAACTTGTTGTGAAGTTTTTGCATGAATTGATTATGGATCTTGCATGTGCATGTGATGATGATTCGAATGGTATAATTTTGGTTGGATTCTGGAACATTTTTTGATTTTCTGGAAAATGCGTATGAACACCATACAACCTTCATCTTCAACCTATGAATATCATGCTGTTTCCAAAATTGCTATGAGTTTGCTGCAAATTAGTTACGAAACATTCATCCATTTGCTACGAATTCTGGAAACACGCTGTACAGTTGAACTGATTGGTTTAGATTTTTTCACAGGTACCTAAGTGGCTTTGAGTTCATTTTGAACTTGCTTTGCTAGCTTGTGGTTTGCTTACCACTGAGGTATAATTCTTCTGACTTCATGTAGTCTGGAAGACCTGTCTTGTTATGTGGGCAGGCACCTGTCTGAAGTCCTCCTTAAGAGGCAATGCTTGTGTTTGTTTAATGTTGTGCCCTGTACATTCAAAGACCTCCTAAGTGAAGAGGCATTGGCAGATACAAGAGATGTGCAATCCATCCCCTGCTATTCAGTTGAGTCATTCATCCTGTTCACACCATTGTGTTGATGCACTTTGAATATGAACCCAAGATCCTGTTGAGTAAGTCATCTGTGGAGAAGAGTTCCTACATTCTGAACTTCCACACCTCCTATTTGAGTCAAGCTCTCCCAGGCCAGGGATAAGAGCTGTGAGGTCTTACCCTCACTTCCCATTTCATCTGCTTCACCCTAACTCTCAATGTTAGGGTTAAGAGCTAAAAACACCCCATTCCAGTTGGCTTATTTTTACAGCCTAGCCTTGTATGAGCCCAATTGTTTGCATATAGTGTGTGTACTTGTTTTTTATTGTGCTTGTATGTGTTTGACTGTACTGTTTAGGATAGCTTGCTTCCTGTGCAAGTTAGGATAGAAACCTCAACTTAAGGATCGTATGCATGACAACTTCTAGGCTCGAGTCGTAGTCTCCCTAGTAGTTTGTGTCTCCCTTTGTCTCTGGTTAAGCTAGAAGTTCTTTCCCTGTTAAGGGGAACTACGTCGCCCTGATCCTCATACCAGATGAGGTACGTAGGCAGGAGATGAGCTGATCTCTCCGGGCGCCCTTTTTCTTTTTCAACCCCTTTGTGTGTGTTGGAGTCTGACATAAGTCCAGCGATTGGCAGTTGGTTTCCTGTGTGTGTGTTTGTTGGTTCGGAGTCTGATGTAAGTCCAGCGATTGGCATTCGATTTCCATGTTTGCCTGTTTGTGTGGAGTCTGACGTAAGTCCAGCGATTGGCAGTCGGTTTACTGTGTGGTCTTGTTTGGCGTGCGTTAGCCAAGCTACGAGTGCTCTGATTCTTCTCCGGTCAGAGAAGATACGTATGCATAGGATGCGACATCCTAGCGAGCACGTTTCCCCGGTCCCGAACTACGTCAACTCTGATGTCTGTGTCTGACAGACTACGTAGGCCTAGGATGCGATATCCTGCCGAGTCCCGTTTCTTCTGTTTTTCTGTGTTTCCTTCCAGCCTTGTGCAGTTTGTGAGCAGTTTCTAGCAACCTTATCCTTTCTTTCTGAGCGTGGATCCCGTCGAGTACGACGGATGCGTAGGGGTGCTAATACCTTCCCTTCGCATAACCGACTCCCGATCCCATCCATCTCTGGTTGCGAGACCATGTCTTTTCCAGGTTTACTTCGAGCGTTTCCTTTCCTTCCTTTGGGATAAATAACACACGGTGGCGGCTCTGTTGTTTCTTTTCCCGCCGGTTTTTCGCGTAATGCGACAATATGTTTCTGAGAAGTTTATTTCGCTTTGATCATTTTGATGCATTTAGTTTAATTTTTCGAACATTTTTGTGCCCGACTTTTATTCATCTTGAGTCTGTTTATTTTTATTTTTTTCGTCAAAATGTTCAAGATAATTAAATAGAATTAGTTATGGTTTCACTTTAATTTTATTTTGATTATTTTGACATATTTAATTTTGTGCATTTTAACTTATGCACCCAGAAAAAATCAAAAGGGCATTATTGGCGTGTATGAAAACTTTAAAAGCCCTAGGATCATTTTATATATTGATGATGTTGAAGAAAGAGAGGAAGGGATCCAAACACAAACCAAGGGAAGGCGCTCATCTATTGGTAAAAATCAAATTTTATCAATACAAAAAAGAAGAATAAGAAAGTTGTTTGATCTGGACTCTAATCGAAGAACAAACAAAATTGGGCCCCCCACTAACACTCCCTTAACGTCTCTCTTGAGGGAACATGCAATTGTTTTTTAACAGCAAATAAAACTTTACAAAAATCATAAGTATAGAAAGTATGTGTGGTCCCTCTCACAGAAGAGGACAAGAAATAAAAGGATTGTGCGTGGCTTTTCCTTGGGCTTTCATCGATATCTCTCACCATCTTTAGGATCCTCTCAAAAACTACCACTACAACAACACCATGTAACAATAACAAACCACTTTCACTTTCCATACTCAGCTCCCTCATAACCAACTTCTTCATTCTCCCTGTAATGCATACGCGTAACACACCATATACCATATTCAACCAAAATTCAAATCGTGAAACACTTTCCATCCCTCCATCTCTTCAAGCTCACATCAATAACAACCGCACTCCGCCCTCCATCAAACTTCCGGTCGTGCAAACTCACAACTGAACACAATCCTTTTACGCTAAACTAACCACCCTTCACCGCTAACCACTAACATTTCTGACGATACTCATACAACAACAACTCACGTAAACCTCCATACAAACTTCATCATGCGAACAAAAATCTATATCAACTAGTCATGCGCCACTTCTCACCATTCAAACATACATTCACCATAACCACAAAGAAAAAGAAACATCAATTTATATCAATTTTATTTTGCACAATACCGATACAACACAATCATTTTAACACCAAATCTCCATAACAACCAACACCAATTCTTCTCCTCTACATCACTGTAAGACCCCAATTTTGGCCCTAAGATCCCTCATGGCATCATAACATTGCATTTGCAAAGCCTCAAGGATCATTGAGCATCTTGGTTCTCTTTGCCTTTGGGTAGGACTTCTTGTGAGTGGTTTGAGATCACCAAGAATGCTTGAATTGTATATTATTGCTTTTCTCATTTTTGTTTACTAACCAAAAGCACAAAAATATGTCACTAATATTTTTTGTTTATAGCTTGAGTAATCACAAGGTGAAGAGCTTCAAGGAGATCCTTGGTGCAAAGACATGGTCAAGAGAAGATGAAAGCAAGCATTGTAATGGTTCCCAAAGCTCTCATCCATCATATATGCCTCCCAAGTATTCAATTCATCATTTTGATCAAAGCAAGTCAAAGGGTTTGAGGATTGTGTTCTCAAGGAAACCCTAATTCATTTGTGTACTAAGTATGCCTTGCTCATGAAGCAACCTCAGCCCATGATCAAATACAATCAAGGGAAGTCCTTTAATTCATAATTTCATGAATATTTGAACTTATTTGAGTGTCCTCAATCATCAATTCATCAAGATATGAGTTGTGGACTTAAGAAGTTGATCAGTCAATTCATCTGACTATTTTGAAATACACTAAGACCTAACTTTTTATGTGTTGGTCAAATAGAGATGATCCCAAAAGAAAACATGTTCCTAAGGACAATATGAACAACTTTAATGTTCATCAAAAATTTGTTTGAAGCTTGGAAGGTCATCATACATTCCAAGACATTATAGGTCATTTTGACTGAAACCCTAATTTTAGGTCAACTTCACAAGAATATAACTCATTCATTTTTTATGATTTTGAGGTGGGATCAAATGCATTGGAAAGATTAAGATGTCTAATTCAAATGTTATGTTGAACAAAATTTAAAAATCTCAAAGAAAACACATGTGATAATGCAAAACATTATAGGTCACTTTGGACCAAATGCATTGAAAGGCAAAAAAGTCCAACTTCAAATGCCCATAACTCCTTCATCAAAAATCCAAATGATGCACAATTTAAGTCCATTTTGATTTTATTGAGAAGATATACAACTTTGATGTTGGAGGTGTTTCCATTTGGGGCTTGCATCATCAAAACAGAGGGGCTTGAAGTTGGTCTAATTTGGCAAAATTCTCAAAGGCATGTTTTGCACTATGAACTTCATGGCCTGTTTTCATAAATTTCCACACTCCAAATGAGTTTTGGTCCAACATAACATTTGTTACTTATGTCAAGACCTTTCCAACCATTAGCCACATGCCTATGTTTCAGTTTTCCAAGTGGCATTTTCGAAAAGGTGAAGTTTTAGGCACAATTATGTAATTCATGGTGAAACTTCATACACAAGCAATTACCATTCGAAATGCACGTCCATTTCACTTCAGAATGAGCTCAGCTTGCATTTGCATTTGATCTTGGGCCTCACATGCGCCTGTACAAGCCCATGCATGGAGGACCCAATTTCATGCACATGAGTTTGATCACCCTTGCCTTGCCTCTCCATCTATAAATAGAAGCACCATTCCATTCAATTTCCATCCCTGAATCAATCTGAAATGCTGCAGAAATCAAAACCTAGCCATCACTAAAGGAATTTCTACTTTCTTCTAAAAAATTCAGATATGAATTTCAACTACCTTGGTTGATTTTCAGACCTACAATTCCCTAGCCTTGCTTCATCTTCATCACTAGATCCTACTGCAAGCTTTAGTTGAGAAGAATCGTGCTCTCCAGATCTGCATTTCAAAGGTGGATATCAGACTTTTCTTCTTCTAATTTCTCTTTCTATGGAGATCTAGAAGAGAAACTAATGGTACAGGGGTGATGTACATCACCCTAGCTTTCCAATGATATGAGGATCGTTCGTTTTCATTAAGATTTGATGACCTGCAACTTTGGCCGGAATCTTCATGCTCATCGGAGAAGACGGTGGCTCTGGCCGCCGTCCCTTTGCCAGATGGATTGTGGACCGTGTGATGGCATCTCCAGATCTAATCTCCACGCTTGGATCTTATGACTTTTTTAAATACCACATGTTTCTCATTGACTCAAGCCTACCGTGAGCGTGCGCATGTGGAGCGTTTGATCAGCCACGTCAATTAATGAGGCTTGATCAGACGCTCCTGGTTTTTTCTCCTTTTCTAATTTCTGATTTTATTTCTTTTATTTCCTTTAATTTCAAAAATTCATAACTTCTTCATTTTAATTCCAAAAAATATGGGACCAATTGCATTCTTCTCCATTTAAATCCTAGTTTATAAAAATGATTTTTAATATTTTTTATTTTGTCATTTGATATTTTTTGTGAATTTTCTCTTTTCTGGTTATTTTTAATTCATTTTAAATAGTTTTTAATATTCAAAAAATACAAAAATATTTTCTTAACCTATTTGAATGATGATGGATCTATGAAAAATATTCTCATCAATTTTTTAATTGATTTGAGATTTATTTGAGATTTTAATTCAATTAGGTTATTTTTATTCATTTTTAATTGATTAAAAATAGTTTCTGACTTTTAAAAATGCTGAAATTTTTTGTCAAACTTTGTTTGACCTTGTTGAACTTGGGATAAATCACTTGGACCTTTCAAGGTTGATTTGAAGTGATTTTGAAGTTTGACATTTCTTTATTATTTTATTTCAAGTTTATTTTAAATATTAAAAATGCCAAAAATATTTTGTTTATTCTCTTAACCTCCAATCTTCATCTCACTTCTGTTTTTGATTGTTTGACCATGATTCTCAATGTCATTGGTCAACATATTTTGATTGGTACATTTTATTTCATTTAATGCACTTTATTCTTTTCCTTTTCCATTTCCATTATTCATCTCCTTCTTTTTTTTTCTTTTTGATCAATGAGTAAAAGGTTGATAAGTTAGCATTGATTAGGGAGACTTAATCTTCCTTGATTCAAACCTAATTCATCTTGATCAATTGATCAAATGAATGGCTTTGCATTAAGGATAGGTTGTTTCCTAAATCATGCAAAAGGCTTAAACCAATACAAGATCAATTCTCTTTTTCTTTTGGCATGGCAAGTTGTTGGAACTAGGTTCACTAATCAAGACTTCTAACTTGTGTTGTTGCCTACATTATTATTGACCGGCCTCAGATAGTTGTGACTTCTACATAAGTCCAATTACGATTGCTTAACATAGCGCTAAATTTGCCTTATGGCACACTAACTACTAACATTAACTATTAACCATTAACATTTACTTTTCGCTCTTTACTTTATGCAATTTATCATTCTTGTACATATTATCCATCTTCTTTTCCTTTTGCTCATTGGAGCACATGTTTATGTTAATGCCATTTGCCTTTTGCTCACTTGAGCACATAATTGTGTATATATCTTTTGTGTTTGTGTTTGTCTGTTTGTTGTGAACCAAATGCAAAGATTTGGACAAAATGGACTTAGACTTTAGGACCTTTACCCAAGCTAATGGAGTTTGAAGAGCAACTAGGCCTCATGCCTTTAGAATGCTTAAATGTCAAAAAGCAACTAGGCCTCATGCCTTTAGAATGCTTAAAGCTTGAAGATGAACATTGAAAGAACCATATTCTAAACTCTCTCTTGTCCATTCTTTGATTGTTAATAGAACCTTTTGATGTATGTGTTCTTGTGCTAGGGATTCCCATATTGAGCCAAATTAAGAAACCATTACCATGAGCTTCTAAGGGAGAGAGATCCAAGATACATTGAGGAACTTTCCAAGAGCTTCATTTGATTGTTGATTGCTTGAGTTTACCATTATTGTGATTGCTTATTCCAAAGGATGGGAGCTACTTGGATCATCAATATGATCTCAAGAGAGGAACTCCATTTGTGGTCTTATTCTTTATCCCTCACCTCTTGTATGCCTAGGACTTTAGCCATTCTTCTTCTTCTCTCCACTCTAACCCAAGCCAAATTTTTTGTGCAAACACTTAACACTTGTTTTCAACATTAGAAACCTAAGCCTTATGCTTTTGATTTTCAAACTCCCTTTTCATAACACTCATTTTGAATTGAACTTTTAAGTCAACTTTGACCATTTTGTAAATACTTTTCATTGGTAAATATAACCTATTCAAATGTCTTTTGTGGTTTCAATGACCACTTTCTTAAATCAAAACTTTTTTCATAACCTTTAGCTATTAGATTTGAGTTATCCTTGAGGTAGATGCAATACTCACCTTTTATCCTTAGTGATGGACAATGAGTCTTCCATGCTTATTATAGGGTTAACCCCTCACTAGCATGTTGAAGCTATCCTCACATGGTGGATTTGTGGTTTTAGGTTGAGTTTTCTCCCTTAGATAACAAAGGACCTTAAGGCTTTGGGACCAATCAATTCACCAACTCATTTTGAGATTTTTACCCCGAACTACGAGGTTTTGATCCTAATCTTTTTTAAGATGGTACGTAGGCAATGGGTTCATCCATCCAAACACAAAAATGTAAATAAACTTGTATATTCTTTCCTCATCTCTTCAATCATGTTTGCACAAACAAATTTTCACTAAATACCAACCTTACAACAAGTATGAAAAGGGCTCCCTAGGAGTACCTAGGATGTTTTGGGTGCTTAAAACCTTCCCATTGCATAACCAACCCCCTTACCCAGATCTCTGACATTTTTACTAGTTTTTGACTCGATAAAACTTTTAGGTTTTTGTTTGCTTTCTAACCATTCCTTTGGATAAATAGAAGTGCGGTGGCGACTCGACTTGTATGGTTTACCTTAGATTTAGTCAATATCTCTAATGGTAACGAATACCCCGCTACAGAAAAGTGGCGACTCTGCTGGGGATTGATTTGCCTAGTGGGTTTTGCCTACTTTTCATAATTGTTGTATTGTTTTGTATATTGTTTTGTGACATATTTTTGTGCAATTTGGGATTACTGTATTGTATGTAATGATTGATTTGCTTGAATATTAATTCCTTGTATGCTTGGTGATCTTTGTGAGATGAGTTCTATACCCGAACTCGAATGCACTTAGGATAGGAGAATGGCGTAGTCTTGTTGACTTGTGTGGAGTTATTCCTTAGCAAGTTGACTTGCAAGTCCATTCACTTGGTGGAGGTCATGTTGGGATCAATAATGTCACACAAGTAGTTGTGGTTAGACATTACTCTTTCCAATATAGACCTTAGAAGTCAAGGACCTTAGTTTACCAAGCCCATCTTGGCCTATTTTTAGGATGTAGTGCGAAAGTCATTCAAGTGTAAGATTTGATACGATTGTTACGCGATACTACACTCATAAGAGTCTCTCTTGAGAATATTTTTGGAATACGAGCAGTCGTTTCTCCGATAATATCCGAAAGATGGGATGCTGACTATGGGAACCTCTTGTAGAACATGATTGGCAGGTTTAACCCTAGTACACTCCCTTTGGGTGGTTCTTAACCAAGACCCCATGCTCGTGATTTGCAACAAACCCTTGATTCATGGTTGATCCGTTCATGTATCCTTAATATCAATGGAACTTGGGTGTTGATAAGGTGTGAACCATAATCCACCAAAACGGATGATTGATATTAAGGATAATATGATCCATCCCGTGACCTTTGTTTGGTGTGCTTTGCTTGATCCTTGAGTGTGTTTGTTGCATTCATGCATTCATGCACTAATTTGCATTCATATCATCAATAATGAGAAAAGTTTCAAGGAACTTAAGAGGTCTATTTGAAAATTTTCAGACATGGAAAGACAAAGAAGGAATACAAAGAAGTACATCTTCAGACAACCAGATTTGAAAGAACTAAGGAATTTGACATCCTATGTATTAGATCCTTTGGGTTTCAAGGCTCGTTCTGGGAAGCTTCTTCCTCTTCTGACTACTCAGGTGGATGAAGGGTTAATGAGTGTATTGGTACAGTTTTATGATCCTTTGTACCGTTGCTTCACTTTTCCGGATTTTCAGCTTTAGCCCACGCTTGAGGAGTATGCCTATCTTGTGGGCATACCTATCCTGGACCAGTTGCCGTTCAGTGGCTTGGAGAAAGTTCCTCCTTCTCGAGAGATAGCTGATATGTTGCATATAGATGAGTCTCTGGTTGGTGCTCATATGACTACCAAAGGTGGAATTCAAGGTCTCCCTTCTGAGTTCCTCATTGCTCAAGCTACTATGTATGGGAAGGCCATGAGTGAGGATGCCTTTGAGGCCATATTTGTACTTCTCATCTATGGGTTAGTGTTGTTCCCCAACATCGACAAGTTTGTGGATGTGAACGCTATTAGGATTTTCGCTACTCTTAATCCCGTTCCGACTCTGTTGGGTGACACTTATTTTTCTTTGCATATGATGAATACAAAGGGTGGTGGTGCCATTGTGTGTTGTTTGCCTCTGTTGTATAAGTGGTTTATTTCTTACTTAACGTAGACGGTCGCTTTCAAGGAGAACAAGGGATGTCTACGGTGGTTCATAAGACTTATGTCTCTCACTAATGATGATATCTTTTGGTACAACCGTGTATATGATGGTGTGTAGATTATCGACTCTTGTGGTGAGTTCTCCAATGTGCCTCTTCTTGGTACATATGGTGGGATTAGCTACAACCCTGTTTTGGCACGTCGTCAGCTTGGGTTCCCCCTAAAGGATAAACCCAATAACATTCTGTTATAAGGAGTGTTCTTTCAGGAGGGTAAAGATCCCCAAGGCTTGAAAGCTAGGATGGTCCGCGCTTGGCGCAACATTCATAGGAAAGGAAGGAAGGAGTTATGTCCAAAGAACTGTGTCGCTTTGGAGCCTTACACTGCTTGGGTTAGGAAGAGAGCTTCTGAGTATCTCATGCCTTACGAGTATCCGATACCTACACCTTTAGTTGTGGCTGGGCCATCAACCCTCCCTGACCAAGGAGTAGAGGAGTTGAGAGACGAAGACCGTTCACGCGCTTGGATCCGTGAACAAGAAGAGTTGCTTCAGCAGATCAAGGAGAAGGATGCTTTGATTGAGTTTCTCGAGCATCAGGTCATCGATGATATTGATGATGCATGGACTTCTCTACTTCCTCAGTCCTCTCGGTTCTGGAAAAGGAAGTACGATCGACTCACTAAGGAGAAGGCAGATATGGAGGCAGCCTATGAGGAGGAGGTGAAGAGGCTTCGTGCATCTTATCTTCCTGTGTTCCGAGCTTTAGATGATTGTTTCTAGGGATCCATGGGATGGTTATTTTCCTTTTCTCTTGTATTTGGTTACCAATGCTGTACTTCTTTGGTGTAAAAATATTTTCCAGATATTATTGATGAAATAGTTCCATATGTGATAAAAATGTAATATTTCCCAAAATTTGCAAATAGAACTCTAAAGTTCCTCTGAAACGAAAACTAATCATATGCACAAGCATTGCATGCATCATATGCATAAGTAGGTTTTGCTCCAGGCTTCTTGTCCTATGGTCTAACTCTGTGTTCTTCATTTATTTCAAAGACAAGCTGAGTCACCGGTACTACACTCGAGCCAATTCTTTGAGACTAATGGATCATTTGGAACAAGAGAACCGCAAACTGAAGGAGGAAGTAGCCATACTGACTGCCCTGATGGAGTCATTCTTGGCCGCTCAGAGCCAGTCTTCTCCAACACCCTCAACTCCTCCCCAGAGGACGGTCATTTCTGAGCAATGGGTTCATCCATCCAAACACAAAAATGTAAATAAACTTGTATATTCTTTCCTCATCTCTTCAATCATGTTTGCACAAACAAATTTTCACAAAATACCAACCTTACAACAAGTATGAAAGGGCTCCCTAGGAGTACCTAGGATGTTTTGGGTGCTTAAAACCTTCCCATTGCATAACCAACCCCCTTACCCAGATCTCTGACATTTTTACTAGTTTTTGACTCGATAAAACTTTTAGGTTTTTGTTCGCTTTCTAACCATTCCTTTGGATAAATAGAAGTGCGGTGGCGACTCGACTTGTATGGTTCATCTTAGATTTAGTCAATATCTCTAATGGTAACGAATACCCCGCTACAATCACTCATCAACATTTTTCAACCTTTAATGCATTTCAAAAACAAAACAGGCCATTGTTCCTTTTCTTTTATACACACAATGCAAAACCATCTCTCCTTAAGTGTACCTCTCAATCCAGCAACGATTTAGTAAGATTCATCACAAAGCATCATATTGTTAAGCAAGTTAACCACATTACAACTACCACACACAACCACCAACTTCAACCTTCACAAACTTCCTCTCACCAAGACATTCTTCCGGCGAAGAAACAATGAAATCAATCAAAAAACAACTCCAACTCATTGTTCATCTGCCATCGTGAGCATATTTCAACTCACTACATGGTTTGCATCTTAAGCAACAAAACTCAATAACAACATTCAAGTAGCTCTATGCCGACACGGTTCAACATCCACGATTTTGACAAGCCACTGCTAACTTTGATTCAGCACAACAACGACGACATTCTTTGGTAACACCGTGTTTTGTTTTGTGTTTAAATACACTGTCTGGTTTACAGTTTGGGTGTGTGAGTTTTGATTGGTTTCAATGTGTTTCGTTGTTTGGATTTCTTTTTCATTTCGATCTCGGTATTTGTTGGTATGTTTTTGTGCCAATTATGCAGTTTACTTATTTAGGTTTAATTCAGTTGTCGATTATGATCCAATTATGATGTGTTTGTGCTGGATACAATTTCTTTGATATTGATATTGATGCAATATTGAAAATGTTGTTTTTGTTTATTGATTTTCACTGTGTAAGAGATGATGAACAATGCCTTGTGTTAAAGTTTGGGATACATTTATTTACTGGGAATTTAAAATTTTGTTTACATGTGCATGATGTATGAAGACTTTAAATTATAATACTATAAAGGATCTTTGCATTGTAAAAACCGTACATGTTACCGTAATGGTCTAATGGAGGCTCATGTTTGATTCACTTTTCACTAGTAAAAATAATTAAGATGAATCTTATGCATATGTTTTAATGATTTAGTTTGCACATTATGGTATGGATATATAAATTTCTTATAAAGCTCAATCGACCAGACGTTATAAGTTTCACTATTTTCTTGCTTCAGTTTTCCACTTAGGTATGATAATGTGATTTTGTTTATTCTATGTAAAGTTTATTTCCATTTATATAGTTTAAATAGAAAGTTTTTTGGTTAAATATTATTTTTCTTAAATAGATAGTTTTTTTGGGGGTTGGTTAAAAAAATGTTCATTTCATTTGGACTAATGTGCTTTAGTCATATGACATTATGTGATTTTGTCATTAATTTTGATCATGGTAAGTAGTGCAACAACGTAGCTACTATGATCTGCTTGATTTGTTATTGTGTTGCGAATTTAAAGGTTAAATCCAATTTAGCTTTCTAAAAATAGTTTGGATGCATAGATTCATTTGCTCGGCTTCTTATACGGTTGATTCCTACATGAATCCACTCTAAGTTATCTTAGAGCTAAATTCAATTTGCTTTCGATTCTGATTGGTTTTCAGTCCCGTGGCTTACTCTTGGGCCTTCTTACAATGAGCTCTTTTCTTTTTGCATCCTCACATTTACTTGTTTGCATTTAAATCACCCTCAAATCACTTCAAACCATTTTCATGATCAAATTGGAAGAAAAGGTTACCTGGGTGAAAGGTCCAGTCGTAGTCCTGGATGCTAGACCCAAGTTCTAAGAGCTTGCAAGCCATAAGTGTTCGTCTTCCCTCTAAAACACTTGTAAATATTCAAACTTCTTTTCTCAATAAAATTGAAAGAAAAAGATTACCTGGGTGAAAGGTCCATACGTAGTTCCGAGTATTAGAGCCATGTTGTAAAAGCTTGCAAGTCATAAATACTCGTCTTTCAAGACTAAAAATACATCCAACCAATCAAACTCTTTTTTCGCTACCGTGCGATTGATCATAAAAACCTTTTCATAAACGAAAGACATTTTGTCTTAAGATGATGAAAAACAATACTTCATCCATAATTGTTGAGTTGAGATAAGTGACTTTTTCTGAATGTAGATTTGTAAATCTATTCGATGTGATGTATACGTTCACTCCTCATCTGTTTTGGGTAAAAAAATGTTTCTCGTTGATTAATACAAGATAGCTTTCAGTAAAATCGACCAACAAACAAGCATTTTCTACCCAAAACTACATGTGCCTTGAGTTCTCTATTGAGATACGTAGGAGAAGGATTGTGAAATATTGTCAGGCCCATTAATAAAAAACTTAGGTTTAGTCCCCTTCGTTGCAAAAAATCCAAAAACATCCCCTCCTTTATTTTGATCATATTCTTCTTTCCCTCATAATAACTTGAGAAACCTAACATTTCAAGCTAACACTAACGCGCACAATTAACCTAATGATTCCCGTTGAGTACAACGAACGTGAGGGATGCCAATACCTTCCCCTTGCGTAATTGACTCCCAGACCCTGATTTGGTTGTGACAACCATAATCATTGCCGTTCTTTCTTGGGTTTTATCAATATTTCCCCTTTACTTTTTAGGAATAAATAAAGTTCGACGGCGACTCTATTTAGTCCATCATGTGAGCATGCGATTGTGCTCCGCTAAGTCATGTTATCATTTTTTTGAGGTGTGACAGATGGCGACTATGCTGGGGACAACAATTTGCTAAGCGAGTCAAGCTTAGTTAGGTCGTTTATATGCATTTGTTTGTTTATTTGGGTGGCTTTTCTTTATTGCTTTTGTTGTATTTATTTTCTTATTGATATAATCTGTTGCGTTGGTTCTGTAAGACCCCAATTTTGACCCTAAGATCCCTCATGCTATCTTATCATATGCATTAGCTTTGGGATCACACCTTGGCATCCTCCTTACCCCTCATTCATTGGGTTTTCATTGGGAGAGATTACCAAGCACATTTGATTGTATCGTACTTTTTTTTATCATTCACTAACCAAAATACCAAAAATATGTCTATGTATAACTTTATTTCTTTTGTAGGAAGTGTGTGCATCCACCGATGCCCTATCGAGCTCACAACTAGGGTTTGAGACTCTTAATACAAGGATATCAATCAAGAGATGATTCACATTGGTTCTAGATATCATATATGGATCCCCATTATCTTCACTTATCATTTTGATCAAGAAATCATCAAGAGTTTGAAGCTTGTTTGCCTTGGAAGCCCTAATTCATCTAGGTATCTTGTGTGACTTCCTCAACAAGTTTCTTCAATATTTGATCAAGGTATACTTCATATTATATCATATTATACATATATGATACTCCATGAGTCCAAAAGATCAAGAGAACTTTAAGTTTGCAAGTTGGTTCATGGTGGTTGACCAGAGAAAGTCAACTGGTCCAAATTGGGGTTCACTAGACCCTATCTCCTCCAATTTTTGTCATATAAACAGGATTCCAAGATAAACATTACTCCTTATGACATTACAAACAACTTTCATGTTTAGGTCAAGACCTAGTTTTGCTTGGAAAGACATTTTTTTATGGTGAAAGATTATAGGTCATTTTGTTTGTGCCCTAGTTAGGAGGTCAACTTCCTAAGACCATAACTTGCTAAATTTTTATGATATGAAGGCCATCCAAGTTTCATGATCAATTTAAATATGTTCTCTCCAACTTTTATTCTTTGATAAATGTCAAATTCAACTTGAAAGGGCATATGCCAAGAGGAAACATTATAGGTCATTTTGGGCCATTACCATTGAACAAGCAATTTTCCTCAACTTCTAAAATGCATAACCCCCTCATGCCAAATCCAAATAAAGTCAAATTTGTGACAAAATTAAATAGGTTTGAAATATCTACAAATTTGATGAAGGAATTGTTTCCATTTGAATCTCATAGCAAAAGTTATTCAAGGTGGAAGAAGTGAACATTTCACTTGGTACTTCGAAAAATTTCAATTATGTTTGATTTTCCAAATTTCCACCTTAAAATTTATCATGATCCAAGCTTCAAATGGAAAAGTGTTTAACATTAAAGTTGTTCCCCTTGATCTCACCTTTATGAGAAGTATAAGATCACCTCATTTGGACCAAAATTGAGGGACTTGCGCATGGCTCCTTTGTGGGATTTGTTTTGGCAAGTTTTGGATTCAAATGATCATTCCTCTTTGCATGCTTCCATGTGATGACCTCAGTACTCTTTATGCATGAATTGAAGTTGGATTTCATCATTATTTAGGCCCAAATCATTGCCCATGCATCCATGCATTATGGTTTCCAATTTTAGCAAATTTCTAAAGGGTGCAAAAAGGAATCCCATTGCCTATTTAAACAAGCTCATTGCCTCAGAAATGACACACACACCTTGCCCAAGCTTTGCCAAGAGAACTCAGAACCTCACACCATAGAATTCCTTAAAGATTTCTTTGAAATCGAGTTTGAATTTCACCTTCTGTTTTAAAGTTCAAACTCCAAGGATTCATTGCCTTTTTCATCTCAATTGATCACTGCAAGTAAGAGGAGGAAGAATTAAGTAAATCCAGATCAAGATCAAGCTGGGGATCTTTACCCTCCTGATAGAATAGACCCTCTAACTGAATGTTATTAGGCTTATCTCTCAAGGGGAACCCAAGTTGATGATAAGCCAAAGTAGGGTTGCAGTTGATTCCTCCTTGTGTACCAATGAGAGGTACATTAGAGAACTCACCACAATTATCAATAATGTCCAAACTACCCAATGCAAAATCGTACCAAACAATATCATTATTAGTGAGAGACATAAGTCTCTAAGACCACTGTAGACATTGCTTGTTCTCCAAGAAAGTAGACGTCTGAGGCAAGTGCGAAATAAATCACTTGTACAGAAGATGAACACAACACACAATAGTCCCACCACCTTTAGAATTATTTAAATGCAAAGAGAAATACATGTCACCCAACAGAGTAGGAATATGATTTCCAATCAAGAATATTCTAATAGCGTTAACATCAACAAAACCGTCAAATGTTAGGGAACAAAGATAAACCATAGATGAGTAATACAAAGATAGATTTAAAAGCATCCATGCTACTGGCCTGAGCAAAAACAATAGCTTTACCAATGAGGAACTCAGAAGTCAACCCAAAAATACCTCCTTTTTTCACCAAATAAGCATTAATATTAGATTTCTTTAGATGAAGAGCTTCAGCTATGACATGAGATCTGGGAATATCCTCTAATCCACTAAAAGGTACTTTGTTAGATACAGGCATACCCAAGAGATGGGCATACTCCTCCAACGTAGGTATAAGCTGATAATCAGGAAAACAGAGACACCAATAGAGAGGGTCATAAAACTGCACCAAAACACTCAGAAGCCCCTCAACCACATCAGTAGATAACACGAACAAAAGCTTCCCATGACGTTGCTTGAAGTCCAAGGGATCTAATACAAAGGATGATAATTTCCTTAATTCCTTCAAATTAGGACATCTGAGACTGTACTTCTTAGTGTCCCTTCGTCCACAATCCATGGTCTGAAAATATTTGCAAATAAGGCCTCAGTTTCCTTGAAATTTATTTTTCTGTGATGAATGTTATGATGCGCATGTATTATGAATGCAACAATCACACACAAGGCAAACACAAATAAAGGTAAAGGGATAGATCAAGTCACCATCAAGATCAATCATCCATTTTGGTGGATTTAGGTTTTCACCTTATCAAAACCCAAGTTCCATTGATATTGATGAGACTTGATCGGATCAACCGAGAATCTAAGGGTTTGTTGCAAGTCACGAGCATGAAGTCAGGTTAAGAACCATCCCAAAGGAGTGTATTGAGGATAAAAAAACCATGTAGATCATGTTCTAAAAAGTTCCCAGAGTCTTGATCCCATCTATCAGATATTACAGATTAGGATGATTGACTCATCAACCCGTAATATTCTCAAGAGAAACTCATAGGAGTGTAGTATTGTGTAACAACTGTTATCAAGTATACACTTGAATAGTCTCCACACTACATCCTAAATAGGACAAGTTGGATTAAATGTTCTACGATTCTCAGCTTCTCGGACTCCTAGGTCGGAAAGAGTAATATCTATCCACAATTAACTCGTGTGACATCAATAATTCCAAAGGGGTCTCCACTGAGTAGATGGTTCTCCAGCCAACTTGTTAAGGACTACCCCACATAAGTTGAACATGACTATACCATCCTCCTATCTTAATTACACTCAAGTTAGGGTTAGAACTTATCTCACCACACAGAGTCACCCAGCACAACAGACAAATTATATCACACAAACAATATATACAAATAAACAAATACACAAATATATACACATAAAATGTAGGCTAAACCCACTGATGACTACTCCCCGGTAGAGTCGCCACTTAATTTTTGTAGAGGTAAATTCATGACCATCAAGATATGGATAAACTTAACGTCAATAAAACCAGAGTCTCCACCGCGCTTTTACTGTTTCCAAAAGAAAAGGGAAAAGTACGAACAAAACCCAAAGATAAGAAGTTTTGAAATCAAAACTAATAAAATGCCAGAGATTACAGGTAAGTGGGTTGGTTACACAGAGGGAAGGTGTTAGCACCCAAAGTGTCATAGGTACTCCTAAGGAGCCCTTTTTGTGTGCATATGTTTTTTTGGTATAAATGATGTTTGATAATATATAGAGTGAGGGGATGAGAAAATAATTCATTGATTATATTTTTGTGTTTGACAAGACCTTTGGTATTATGCCTACGTACCAACATAAAAATGAGGGATCCAAACCCCGTAGTTCGTGGTAAAAATTTCAAAGAAGTCCAGGAATTGAATTTAAAAAAGGTTTAAATGAAAAGGCACAAAAGGCCAAAGATTTGAATGGAGTTGTTAGTTCTTTTTTTGTCTTTTGAAATTTTAAGTCAATATGGTTAATTTTATTTACAAGTTTGATTTAAGAAAATGTTTTAAAAATTTAATGGCATAAGGCCAAAGTTTCTAATCATTAAAACATGTCTCAATTTGAAATCACAAGACAAAAAAGGTTTTTGAAACGAGGGAGAGATTTTGAAATTAAAGAAGTGGGAGGAGATGAAGAGACTACCCTAAGCAAAAAATTAAAAGTTAAGAGTTGAAAATATCTGACCAATGAAATGCAATCCAATAGACAAGAATGTCATATAGAAACCCATTTTCCTCTAGACTTTGATAAGCAATAAGCAATGAGAAATGAGAAAGTATCATATGAAGACCAAGGCATCAAATAAAGATAGCCATATCCAAGCAAGCACTATAATAACTAGCAATCTTCAGTGTCTTCCATATATCAGATGAAACATTCCTTAATCAACTCAGAATATAACATCAGACATAGACAATAATAACAAAATGACAATTAAGCACAAAGATAGAGTAGGAAATGAATCAAAGAGATCCAAGGTATTGCATCAGATGAAGGCACAGTTTAATATAACTTAGTCTCAAAAGTTGGCATTGGCCAAGTCCTTTAGCATATGGAATGTTTCCTAATCCTAAGTCCAGAAGCTCATATAAATCCAACAGTCCAATAAGATGTTTTTTAGGGTTTTTGTTGTCATTAGGTGTTTTAAGGTCCTAAGACCATAAAGAAAACAAAAGCAAACAAACAATATATACAATTACAAGATATGACTCAAATGAGCAAAGTGAAAAGGACTTGAAACATAAACAAGTTGCATGAAATGTAAATGGAAATGAATGATAAAGGTATTGAAATTTAAATTTGCATAAAGTAAATGACTTGAAAGTAAAAGCAAAATTAATAAGAGTTAGCCAATGGTTAGTCAAATGATAATGGTGAGTTTTAATTGATTAAGTCATTCTTTGGGGAACACTCAACCATTCATTCATAAGTATGAATCCTTGAACCAAGACATCTTCCATGAGAAGGGCTCCAACTTGGATAATTCAATAAGTATGCCACTAGCTCCCATGAAAGGAAAAAAAGTCAAGTTCCCACACAATGCCATGAAGAATGGGATACTTACAATCTCACTTACTAGAATGTTATGCCTTGAGGGTCAAATTTAGCTCTATGTTAAGCAATCGTAATTGGATTTATATAGAAGTCACAACTATCTGAGGCAGGGCAATAAAAATATAGTGTTAATGCATTTTAGAGATTTGGTACAAAGAACCAAACTCCTAAAACATATCACACACTAAAATAAAATAAAAAGGGAGGGGCATATCTCAGTCAGACTTGTATTGATTCATCTGACACAAGGTCATTGATGAATCAATTAGCATTTAGACATTAGAGAAATCATTCGTCAAATGAGGGAATGGGGAAGAATAGGGATGAAGATGGAGAGGAAAGGGGAAACAGAAACACAAATTGATCATGAGAGGAATTTCAAATAATAATACCATCCATTCATTTTGGGAGATGAAATGTACATTTCATCAATCCCCTAAATCCAATGGTTTTAATTAAACAAAAGTCAAATCAATCATGACCAAGGCCCAAACAGAAATTCAAACATAACAAGACCATAAAAATGGCTAAACATAATTTTCAAACATTTAATCATTTAAAAATCACATTAAAAATGAATTAAAATGCATTTTAATTTGGACAAAAACCTCAAATCCCTTCAAAACACCTAATAAATGGTCAAGGGATTTATCCTAGGTCAAACAAGATCAAAGGACCTTAGACAAAAAAAATCACAATTTTTAGAAAGTTAGAAGTATTTTAAAACAACTAAAAATATGCACAAAACATTTAATTCATGAAAAATACCAAAATTAATCCAAAAAATAATTTTAATTTGAAATATGGGAGATAAAAATATTTAAAGATTTTTGATGAAAATCCCATATTTTTTGGATAAAAAATAGATTTATTATGAATTAAACAAAATAAGGCTATTTAAAAATAAAATCATAAATTAAAATAAATGAGAAAAAACAAGGGCAATCGGATCTCCCTCATTAATTGAGGTGGCATATCTGATGGCCACGCTGTGCAGTCCATCCAAGACCCTAGTCAACGTGCAACACCAAAGGTAATCAAATCAGATGGTTGAGATTATAATGTGGGATAAGATCAAATGGCTGGAACCTTGCCAACACATCACTAAAGCCCTAGCTCCGATCGTCTTCTCTGGTGGATCTGGTGTAAGACCCCGATTTTGACCCTAAGATCCCTCATGCTATCTCATCATATGCATTGGCATTGGGATCACAACTTGACATCCTCCTTATCCCTCATTCATTGGGTTTGCATTGGGAGAGATCAGCAAGCACATTTGATTGTATCATACTTAATTTTTCATTATTTACTAACCCAAATACCAAAAATATGTCAATATATAATTAACTCTTTTGTAGGTAGTGTGTATGCTAACCTATGTTCTATCAAGCTCATATCTAGGGTTTGAGACCCTCAATGCAAGGATCTCAATCAAGGAATGGTTTACATTGGATCTAAGCATCATATATGAATCCCCATGATCTTCACATGTTATTTTGATCAAGAAATCATCAAGAGTTTGGAGTTGGTTTGCCTTGGAAACCCTAATTCATCTAGGTATCTTGTGTGACTTCTTCAACAAGGTTCTTCAACAATTGATCAAATATTTCAAGGGATACTTCAGACTACATTATCTTATGCATATATGATCCTCCATGAGTCCCAAAAGTCAAAAGAATGTAAAGCTAGCAAGTTGGTTCATGGTGGTTGACCAGAGAAAGTCAACTAGTCAAAACTGGGGTTCCCTAGACCCCATCTCCTACACTTTTTGTCATATGAAAATGATTCCAATATAAGCATTACTCAAAATGACATTACAAACAACTTTCATGTTTAAGTCTATATCTAGTTTTGTTTGGAAAGTCATTTTTTATGGTGAAAGATTATAGGTCATTTTGTCTGAACCCTAGTTTGGAGGTCAACTTCCCAAGACCATAATTGGCTCAATTTTTATGATATGAAATCCATTCAACTTGAATGATCAAATTCAATATTTCTAACTCAATGTTTATGTTTGGATGAAGTGCAAATTCAACTTGCAAATGCATGTGCCAAGAGGAAACATTATAGGTCATTTTGGGCCAATACCATTGAACAAGTGATTTTCCTCAACTTCTAAAATGCATAAGTCCTTCATGCCAAATCCAAATGAGGTCTAATTTGTGACCCAGTTTAAGAGGTTTGAAATAGCTACAACTTTTATGAAGGAACGTTTCTCATTTGAAGTCCATAGAAAATGTTATTCAAGGTGGAAGAAGTGAACATTTGACTTGGGACTTAGAAAAGTTTCAAATATGTTTGATTTCCCAAACTTCCACCTCAAAATTCATCATGATCCAAGCTTCAAATGAAAAAGTGTTCAACATGAAATGTTCCCCTTGATCTCACCTTTCCAAAATGTCCAAGATCATCTCATTTAGATCAAAATTGAGGGACTTGCGTATGGCTTCATTATGGGAAGTGTTTTGGCAAGATTGGATTTCAAATGATCAAATTCTTTTGCATGCTTCCACATGATGGATTCAGTACACTTTGCACATGAATTGGAAGTGGATTGCATCATTCCTAAGGCCTAAATCATTACCCATGCATCCATGCAAGGAGGTTTCTAAAATTGGCCAAATTTCAAGTGGTGCAAATATCAAGTGCATTGCCTATTTAAACAAGCTTAAGGCTTCAGATTCATCATCAACACCTTGCCCAAGCTTTGCTAGACCAATTCAAACCCCCACCGCCATAGAATTTTTGAAGGTTTCTCTTGAAATCGAGCTTGAACTTCACCTTCTATTTGGAAGTTCAAACTCCAGAAATTCACTTCCCTTTTCATCTCAATTGGTTTCTGCAAGCAAGAGGAAGAGAAAGCAATCAAATCCAGATCAAGATAAAGTGGAATTAGATCAACTTGAAGGTGATTTTTCAGAAACTTCTTCTATTCGATTCTCTCTCAATTCTTCACCATTCTTGTTGATTTTTGGCTGTCTAAAGTCCTATCAGTGTAGGCAGGAAGATTGAGTTGCTTTGAGGTCAAATCGAAGCAACTCAGTTCATGATCCTAAAAATTCAAATCCCTGTATCTTTTTATATACTTGGAATTGAACAAAATTGAGGCCAAATTCGAGCTCCTGAGCATTTTTTTAAATCTATGTCTTACTTTTTCATTTTGGTGATGGTTGATGGTGGACCAGTCCGATGAGGTCCACCGGAGAAGAAGACCAGAGCTCTAGTTCCAGTGATGTGTTGTCATGCTCTTCAACCATAAGATCCAGTTTAAATGTTTTAATCTCATGCGTTGCTTTTGATTACCAAGCCTATACCGCGTTGACTATAGTGCATCATGGAACGCACGTTTCTATCCATCTGATCTGCCACCTCAATTAATGAGGGAGATCAAATGACTCTCTTTTTTTTTGAATTTTTAATATTCCATTTAATTGCATATTTTTAATTGTTTAAAAATACTTATGACTTTGCAAAAATAATGAATTTTTTCTCCAAGTTCCTTTGACCTTGTTTGACCTATGATAAATCTCTTGGCCATTTATTTCGTGTTTTGAAGAGGTTTTAGATTTTTGATCAAACATAATTTAATTTAAATGCATTTCAATTTGATTTTTAATTGTTTAATTGTATAGAAATTATGTTGAGCCATTTTTATTGACTTGTGAAGTTTGACTATGTGTTTGGGCCTTAGTCAAGGTTGATTTGACTTTTGTTGGATTAAAATCATTGTATTTAGGGGATTGATGAAATGTACATTTCATCTCCCAAAATGAATGAATGATTTTAATTTGATAAAATTCCTTCCATGACCAACTTGTGTTTGTCTCATTCCCGTCCCTCTTCATCTTCAATTCCATTCTATCCCATCCCTCCCTTTGACCAATGAAGTCTCAATATCCTAAGGCTAATTGGTTCATCAATAACTTTGTATTAGATGAACCAATACAAGTATGAATGATATTAGGTCCATCCTTTGATCATTTTCTTTTTGTGTGTGGTATGTTTTAGGAGTATGGATCATTATACCATACCTCTAACATGCATTAACACCAAAAATTTCTATTGCCCGACCTCAGATAGTTGTGACTTCTACATAAGTCCAATCACGATTGCTTAACATAGCGCTAAATTTTGACCCCAAAACATAGCATTCTAGTAAGTGAGATTGTAAGTCTCCCCCTTTCGTGGTATTGTGTGGAAACTTGGCCTTTTTTCCTTCCTTTGGAAGATGTCTTGGTTCAAGGATTCATGCTTGTGAATAGAGGGTTGAGGGTTCTCCAAAGAATGACTTAAACAATTGAAAAGCAAAACTCCACTAACATCTAATCAACTAACATCTAATCAACTAACATTTGACTAACCTTTATTATATTTGCTTTTAATTTCAAGTCATTTACTTTATGCCATTTAAATTCAAGTCATTTACCATTTCATTTTGAAATTCTGGTGTAGTCAGAGTTCAGATGTTCTACTCCAAGTAATGACATCTAATCCAACATTGTTACTAATACAACAAGACAGTTATACAAATTAAAACCCAGTACTGATAAGCACACATTCACAGATGTCACGACATCTGCTACTATATCACCATAGAATGGAAGAACACCCAGTTCTGTCCATCTGGTACAAGGACACATCAGAGATCAAACATAGCACTTACTTCTGTTGAGCCTGCACAGTTAACTGCATGATGTCTCACCATTGATTTGAACATCACCTGTTACAGCATTACAGGTTGACCTTATTTTATAACAGACAAAATTATAATGTGCAGAAGGTAAAAACACAAGTAATTGTTAACCCAGTTCGGTGCAACATTACCTACTCTGGGGGCATACCAAGCCAGGAAGAAGATCCACTATCAGCAGTATTAATTCAGAGTTAAACTCCCCCGTTTACAACTCTTCACTTAATCCCTACCCAATGCAATCTATACCTAGGAACTCCTAGATAGAAACCTCCAGTTTCCATTCCTATCACTACAAAAACAATGTAATGTTAAACAACTTGAACTTGCTTCACAGCTTCGTTCAAGACCATAACAATTCTTGCCTACAGGCTTTGAGTTACAAATACTCTCAGCTTTGAACACTGAGAAACACATGGTAACCTTCCCACAGGTTGGGAGGTTTACCTCACACACACCCCTAATTTTTCATTCTAAGAGGCTTACAAAACTAGGTTACAATATGCTATTTATAACCTAATCACCCAACTGGATTTGGGCCTTCAGAAGTCACAGCAAACTTCTTCTTTGCTGTTACAAAATCAGCAGAAAACTTCTGCTACAATCAAGGTCTTCAATCTTTTAGTTCCTAAAATATCTCCATATTTAGTTCCTAAAATATCTCCATATTTAGTTCCTAAAATATCTCCATATTTAGTTCCTAAAATATCTCCATATATTAGGGTGCTAACAAATAGGCTATTTGTTAGGTTCATTAATTGTAGCTCAGTTGTTAGTTTCCTGGATTTTAGATCAGCTGTTGGATTCCTGAAGAATAGCCTGAGCAAAATCCTGAAACAGAAAAACGAACCATCCTACAATTTAGCATATGCTGTCAGGAATGAATGTCACAACATTCAGTTTGACGTCTAGAACATAGACCATATGCTAAGTCTGTTATTTTCCTGAAAACAGACTGTGCTAAATGCTGTACTGTAAAAGACCAACCAGTCTATACTTCAATATCAGCTTACAGTAATAAATGTCAAGACATCCAGTTTGACATTTTCATAATGGGCCTTATGCTAGGTCTGTTATCCTCCTGAAGAACAGACTGAATTAAATACTGAACTGAAGCAAAAAAACCAACCTGCCTATTACTCAGTATATGCTGTCACTGATGAATGTCACAACATCCAGTTTGACATTCAGGCAGTAGGCCTTATGCCAGGTCTGTTATTCCCTTGATAAACAGACTGAACTACATACTGAGTTATAACAGCCAACCAGTTATTCTATACCTCAGTATCTGCTGTCAGGGATGAATGTCATACTATCCAGGTTGACATTCAGTAAATCCTGTATTAGCTAAACCTGCAGCATACTACTCAAGTATGTCATGACATCAGTCAAGACATCAGAGTACAGTTAGTGTTTTAGCACAACATGCAGCCAATCAAACATCTACAAAGCATGTCATGACATCAGTCAAGACATTAGACTCCAGTTAGTGTTTTAACATAAAATGCAGCCAATTAAACATCTACAAACTCCCCATTTGGCAAATTTTGGGCTAAAACACCTTGACATCACAACAAAGTTCACAACATCGGAAAACACACATCCTAGCAGAGTAATACCATAGCTAATACATACACTCAGAACAGCAGCACACTCAGCACACATACAGAAGTTAAATAAAAACTTCTAACAACAACACAACCTCTGGATTAGAGGATCTTCAATATCTGTTGTTCAGGGGCATTACAGGTGTTACTCCCCCTTTTTGTCAAAAATGTTGCCAAAGCAACACTTTAAATTACAGACCAAAATAAACAGAATTACACACAAATGGCAGAACCACACACTTGATTTTACTTCACAGTTTCAATCAAGAATACACACTCTTGATCTTGCTTTACAGCTTTGATCAAGACTACACCCACTTGATCTTGCTTCACAACTTTGATCAAGTAGACACACACTCTTGCTTCACAGTAGGTACACCCATATCAGATTCCATGACTTTGAGTCTGACATCTTGAACCATTCCTGCATGAACACTTTCTTGAACTCTAGCAGGCACATAGGCTGTATCATGTTAGGATATCCCCTTAACATCTTGTTACCACACTTGCAGCAAGTAACATACAGGCTCATCATAATGAGATACACCACATCCATATTTCCTTATGACTGTAAGTTTCAGAAGGAAATAACAATATTGTCCTAGGCAATGTCATGGCATCCGGTCAGACATTCTTCTGCTCACTCAGCCTTGACACACACCACATCATCCCAATAACTAACAAGGTGCCATACCTTATTATCTGAGAACACATAGACCACAAGCTTGATGATTACTTGCGGCACAAAGACAGAACCCCCCCTGTCATGAACAACCAACTCTCCTCTTGAAACTTGGAGATCACACATGAACATATCCAACACCCCAAAGTTGGACCTTCACATACTTCCTGATTCAAAGAGAACCCAGACCACTTGATGAATGGAAAACATAAGACGCATCTTCATGTCTTCACGAGCACACCCTCTGTTCAACCCTCTTGGATGAACACATCCACACTCTGTGTCAATCTCTCTTCTAACCAGAACAGAAAACCACTTCACAAAATGTTCTAACATTAGTTAGGACATCCTCACAACATAACAAAGAACACCATCTGATAATCTTCAGATATCACTGAGTCACCAGCTTGATCCAAAAGAAACCAGACACAAATTGGGACATATACATTCTCATCCCATTACAAGAGATAATCTTCCATAGATAGCTTAGAACTCCTACCACAAGCTCCAAGAGATGAATAGAAACCACCTCCTTTTGTCTTCAACTTACTACTTTTCTGCTCAAAAGTAATTTGTCTCAGACTTTATCCTCAAGAATAATCAGCTGCCATATGTTGATTATCTTGATTCTTCGAACTCACTTCTGAGATAGACCAAATGCCACTGGTTGATTACCTCCTTCATGAATCCTCATATGAAAAAGTCAAATGCCACTTTTTGACCTCTCCAAGTTTATCAGACTTCTCCCAAAGATATTCTGACCTTCCAAGTGAGACTTGAACTTCAAGCTACATGTTAAACAAAACTTAGATTCTCTAAGACATGAACATGTAACATCTTCTCCATCCAGCAACTCCAAAGAACTGCAATGAGAACGATCCTTTTGAAGTACCCAATCTACAACTCTGTAGACCCTTCTATCTTAAGTTGATGTTCCACTTCACCAACTAAGATTCTGATGTTGAACCAAATGTCACAACATTGTGTTTGAACATCTAGCTGTTGAATTCAACTCCTTCTTCTGCCCCTTGAAAGAACTTCCTCCCTACACAGAACAAGAGTACAACACTCTCATAGACTTGATTGTGGAACCAAGTTTGAGTAAACAGCCTTCATCCTGCAGGTTTGCAGTTAAGTCATCCAAGCTCACACCTTGATGAATCCCTGCTTCTTCTCCAAAGACATCAGACACTCTGATGCATGAGTCTTCAGAAGGACCAGTTAGAAACTAACCCTTCAGCTATACCAAGGATTCTACTTCCTAAAGTAAGGTTGTTTCCATGATGTCAAGAATGCTGCCACTTGTTCTTAACTCCACAATGTGCATTAGCCAATGCACTTCCTTACCTAGATCAGAAATAAAATGATCCAAGTAACCACCATCAAGACTATGATGTCTTATTCTTCTTGTACACACCAAGGCTGAACATGTTTCTTGCCAGGAAACCTTTTCAGAGATCATATGCTTTTGCTGCCACCAAAGAGATAGACCATAAACCAATGTACTATCCTCCATGTAATTCTGCACAGGGTCTTGAAGAAGATATGTTCCAACATCTTTAAGAACATCAATTATCTTGAGCTCCAAGGATAATCAATTAAATACTTGTACTTGGCACAAGTAGACATTGATCTTAAATCCTTTCCCAATTATTCTTTCAGATACTTCCACCATAAGAATACTTTGAAAATACTCTTCTTGTGTCAACATCTTCTGCTTGCAAGCACCTCAACAGTTTTGAGAATCTTTCCAGATTAGATTCACCCTTAGGAATGAGAGAGATGAATCCTTCCTTGCAAATGTGTCACACAATAACCAGAACCCATGTGACACAGGTCAACAGCCAACCAGACCCTAGGCTGACCAAACGTGAGGAGGTTAACCAAAACTCCCCCTCAAATTATCAATCATGGAAACTCCACACCAATATCCATGCATTGTACACAAATGTCTCAACATGACATACACCATCCCTGCCAGTGGCAACTAACTCTATGAGTTATACCTATACATACTCCAATCACACCGATCAGACTCCAGCTGACCATAAGTACTAGTGAAAAAAAACAACACCAGTCAATAGTAGATATGCATTGCCAGAGCATACAACCTCAACCAACCTCTGAATCTTCATATTCTCACTCCTTGAAAGAACTGCCACTTCTGAGCGTGGTGTTTGAATAACAAGATTCATGGTCCCAATCCCCATTATTGACTCCTAACATCCAGGGGACTTGTCTTCCAACACAGCATAGTACTTCAGGGAACAACTATCCAACCCTGATCAATCTACAGGAATAGGACAAACAGTAGGAAATTGCACAATGTCACATCTCAACCAACTCCACTTCTAGAGATCAGACTTCTAAAAGTGACCTTCTTGAGCACACACACAGTTGACCCTACCCTTGTCAACTTAGCACACACAGATGTCTCCTCTTCCAGGTCAGGAGTAGGTTCCAAACCAAAGTAGCTCTTCGTTTGACACCTAAAAACATCTGCTCTTCAACCACTAGCTGCATACTTGTTGAACAACATGTTCTAACATAACATAGAACATTAGTTCCACCTCCTTGGAGCAAACCCTCCTTGAAAGTCTTCAAGGTCTTCATATACACTACCCAAGAGAGTAAAAGAATCAGTGATCAGGTGATTCTTACCATGAAGAGTGGACTTGAGGAGACTCAAGTATCTTTGACATCTTTAGTAGATTATGATGAAATCTTGAATACAGCAGCCTTTCATCCACATGAGGGGAAACTACATCAGAGTTTGAGTTTAGCCAGGTATTATGCAGCGGAAATCATAATACAACTCAACCTATGAACACACACTTCACCAGATCAGGCTCCAAGACCATACCAAGTTTGAATATGATTCAATACTAGCACAACTGTCCCACACAAAGGCCAATTGCCAACCTCCAGAGACAGGTACACACAGTTCCTGTCATGAATAGTCATTCCACCTACTTCAAGGGACCATTCAGGGAAATCACAGAACCTTCCGCAGGTCCCAACATTAGTACTAACATAACTCCTTGCAAGATACCAGAAAGTATCACCCATGGATCTCATCCAGAAGCAGAACAGGATGCCTGCTCTGATACCATTTGAAATTCTGGTGTAGTCAGAGTTCAGATGTTCTACTCCAAGTAATGACATCTAATCCAACATTGTTACTAATACAGCAAGACAGTTATACAAATTAAAACCCAGTACTGATAAGCACACATTCACAGATGTCACGACATCTGCTACTATATCACCATAGAATGGAAGAACACCCAGTCCTGTCCATCTGGTACAACGACACAGCAGAGATCAAACATATCACTTACTTTTGTTGAGCCTGCACAGTTAACTGCATGATGTCTCACCATTGATTTGAACATCACCTGTTACAACATTACAGGTTGACCTTATTTTATAACAGACAGAATTATAACGTGCAAAAGGTAAAACCACAAGTAATTGTTAACCCAGTTCGGTGCAATATCACCTACTCTGGGGGCATACCAAGCCAGGAAGAAGATCCACTATCAGCAGTATTAATTCAGAGTTAAACTCCCTCGTTTATAACTCTTCACTTAATCCCTACCCAATGCAATCTATACCTAAAAACTCCTAGATAGAAACCTCCAGTTTCCATTCCTATCACTACAAAAACAATGTAATGTTAAACAACTTGAACTTGCTTCACATCTTCGTTCAAGACCATAACAACTCTTGCCTACAGGCTTTGAGTTACAAATACTCTCAGCTTTGAACACCGAGAAACACATGGTAACCTTCCCACAGGTTGGGAGGTTTACCTCACACACACCCCTAATTTTTCATTCTAAGAGGCTTACAAAGACTAGGTTACAATATGCTATTTATAACCTAATCACCCAACTGGATTTGGTCCTTCAGAAATCGCAGCAAACTTCTTCTTTGCTGTTACAAAATCAGCAGAAAACTTCTGCTACAATCAAGGTCTTCAATCTTTTAGTTCCTAAAATATCTCCATATTTAGTTCCTAAAATATCTCCATATTTAGTTCCTAAAATATCTCCATATATTAGGGTGCTAACAAATAGGCTATTTGTTAGGTTCATTAATTGTAGCTCAGTTGTTAGTTTCCTGGATTTTAGATCAGCTGTTGGATTCTTGAAGAATAGCCTGAGCAAAATCCTGAAACAGAAAAACTAACCATCCTACAATTTAGCATATGCTATCAGGAATGAATGTCACAACATTCAATTTGATGTCCAGAACATAGACCATATGCTAAGTCTGTTATTTTCCTGAAAACAGACTGTGCTAAATGCTGTACTGTAAAAGACCAACCAGTCTATACTTCAGTATCAGCTTACAGTAATAAATGTCAAGACATCCAGTTTGACATTTTCACAATGGGCCTTATGCCAGGTCTGTTATCCTCCTGAAGAACAGACTGAATTAAATACTGAACTGAAGTAGAAAAACCAACCTGCCTATTATTCAGTATATGCTGTCACTGGTGAATGTCACAACATCCAGTTTGACATTCAGACAGTAGGCCTTATGCCAGGTCTGTTATTCCCTTGATAAACAGACTGAACTACATACTGAGTTATAACAGCCAACCAGTTATTCTATACCTCAGTATCTGCTGTCAGGGATGAATGTCATACTATCCAGGTTGACATTCAGTAAATCCTGTATTAGCTAAACCTGCAGCATACTACTCAAGTATGTCATGACATCAGTCAAGACATCAAAGTACAGTTAGTGTTTTAGCACAACATGCAACCAATCAAACATCTACAAAGCATGTCATGACATCAGTCAAGACATTAGACTCTAGTTAGTGTTTTAACATAAAATGCAGCCAATCAAACATCTACACATTTGCCATTTTACATATCATTTAACTTATTTATGTTTATGCCATTTTTACTTTGCTCATTTGAGCCATATATTGTGTTTGTATATATTTGTTTGTGTATCTTGTTCGTGTTTATGGTCTTATGACCTTAAAATACTTAATAAACAACAAAAACCCTAAAAAATGTTTGTGTGGACTATTAGATTTGATCTGAGCTTTGGACTTAGAATTAGGCAACATTCCCTATGCAAAAGGACTTGGCTAATGCCAACATTTCTGAAACCAAGTTATTGTGAATTGAATTTTCATCTGATGTAAGTGTTGAAGATCCCTCTGAGTTCATCTGCTACATGGTCTTGATGCAAATGTTACTTTGAACCTGTGTCTAATGCCTTATTCTGATCCATTCAAGGAGTATGTCATCTAATACATGGGAAGATTAAGAAGAAGATTATGAAGTGGCTAGCTTGGATGTGGCTATCTTTATTTGATGCCTTTCTCTTCATCTTGCTACTTGTTTATTGATATTGCTTGATTCTAAAGTCCAAAGGAAAAGTGGGTTTCTATATGACATTCTTGTCTATTGGATTGCATCCCATTGGTCATATCTTTTCAACTCTTAACTTTTAATTTTTTGCTTAGGATTAGTCTCTCCATTTCCTCCCACTTCTTAAATTTCAAATCTTCCCCCCCTTTTCAAAAACTTCTTTGCTTGTGATTTCTAACTTAGACTCTTTTGCAAAATAGAAACTTTGGCCTTATGCCATTGCATTTTTAAACACTTTTCTTAAATCAAATTTGTAAATAAATCTAATCATATTGACTTAAAATTTCAAAAGACAAAAAGAACCAACCCCCATTCAAACTCTTTTAGGCCCTTTGTGCCTCTTAATTTTTTTTTGTTAAAAGCAATTCACTCACTTTGAAATTGATACCATGAAGTAAGAGGTTTTGGTCCTTCATTTTATGTTGGTACGTAGGCACAAGTCCGAAGATCTTGTCAAACACAAAAATATAATTAATGAATTCTTTTCTCATCCCCACACTCTATTTATTGCAAACATCTTTTATAGCAAAACACATACACACATAAAAAATGGCTCCCTAGGAGTACCTAGGACACTTTGGGTGCTAACACATTCCCTTTGTGTAATCAACCCCCTTACCTGTAATCTCTGGTATTTTATTAGTTTTGATTTGAAAACTTCTTCTCTTTGGGTTTTGTTCGTACTTTTCCCTTTTTCTTTGGAAACAATAAAAGCGCGGTGGCGACTCTGGTTTTATTAACGTTAAACTTATCCATAGTTTGATGGTCATGAATTTACTGCTACAGAAATTAAGTGGCGACTCTACTGGGGAGTAGTCCTAAGTGGGTTTAGACTACTTTTTTATGTGTATATAATTGTATAATTGATGTTTGTATATTTGTTTTGTGTGATATATAATCTGCTTTTTGTGCTTGGTGATATCTGAGTGGTGAGATAAGTTCTAACCTGAACTTTAGTGCAATTAAGATAGGAGGATGGTATAGTCATATTCGACTTGTGTGGAGTAGTCCTTAACAAGTTGGCTTGAGACCCATCTACTCATTGGAGACCCTTTTGGAGCTATTGATGTCAAACAAGTTATTTGTGGTTAGGCATTACTTTCTCTGATTTGGGGTCCGAGAAGCTAAGGCCCGTAGAACATTTTACCCAACTTGGCCTATTTAGGACGTAGTGCAGAGTCTGTTCAAGTGTAGACTTGATAATAGTTGTTACGCGATACTACACTCAGACGAGTTTCTCTTGAGAATATTATGGGTTGATGAGTCAGTCATCCTAACCTATAATATCCGATAGATTGAATTAAGACTCTGGGAACTTTTTAGAACATGATCTATATGTTTTATCCTTAGTGCACTCCTTTGGGATGGTTCTTAACCTGACGCCATGCTCGTGATCACAACAAACCCTTGATTCTTGGTTGATCCAATCAAGTCTTGTCAATATCAATGGAACTTGGGTGTTGATAAGGTGAAAACCATAATCCACCAAAATGGATGATTGATCTTGACAATGACTTGATTCATCCCCTGACCTTTGTTTGTTTGCCTTGTGTGTGATCCCTTATTTGTGATTGTTGCATTCATGCATTCATGCGCATCATAACATTTATCACACGAAAGACAACTTCAAGGAACTGAGGTTTTATTGCAAATATTTTCAGACCATGGATTATGGACGAAGGAACACTAAGAAGCACAATTTCAGATGTCCCGACTTGAAAGAGCTAAGGAAGCTATCATCTTTGTTATTAGATCCCTTGGATTTCAAGCAACGTCATGTGAAACTTCTATCTGTATTATTTGATGATGTGGTTGAAGGACTTTTGAGTGTGTTGGTTCAGTTTTATGATCCTCTCTACCGTTGCTTCACTTTTCCCGATTATCAGCTTATGCCTACGATGGAGGAGTATGCTCATCTCTTGGGAATACCTATTTCTGATAAAGTTCCCTTTAGTGGATTGGAGGAGATTCCCAGATCTCATATTATAGCTGAAGCTCTTCATTTGAAGAAGTCTGAGATTGAGGCTCATTGGATGAAGAAAAGAGGGATGTTTGGATTGACTTCTGAGTTTCTCATAGGGAAAGCTATTGCCTTTTCTCAAGCCGGTAGTGTGGACGATTTTGAAGCCATCTTTGTGTTGCTCATCTATGGTTTGGCTTTGTTCCCTAACATTGACGGTTTTGTTGATGTTAACGCCATTAGAATCTTCTTGATTGGGAATCCTGTGCCTACTCTGTTGGGTGATATGTATTTCTCTTTGCATCTAAGGAATTCTAAAGGTGGTGGAACTATTGTGTGTTGTGTTCCTTTTATGTACAAGTGGTTTATTTCGCACTTGCCTCAGACGCCTGCTTTTATGGAGAACAAATAATGTCTACGGTGGTCTCAGATCTCACTAATGATGATATAATTTGGTATGATTCTTCGTTGAGTAGCTTGGATATTATTGACAGTTGTTGTGAATTCTCTAATGTACCTCTCATTGGAACACAAGGAGGAACCAACTACAACCCTGCTTTGGCTCGTCGTTAACTTGGGTTCCCCTTGAGAGACAAACCTAATAACACCCAGTTAGAAGGCTTTTCTATCAAAAGGGTAAAGATCCCAAACATTTGAAGCAAAAGATGATACATGCTTGGCATAATGTGCATAGGAAAGGAAGGTCCGAGCTTGGTCCGTGCAACTGTGTAGCTTTGGAAGCTTACGCTACTTGGGTGAAGAAAAGAGCTTTGGAGTTGAAGATGTCGTATGCTTGTGAGAGACTTATGTCTATGGTTGTGGTTGAGCCATTAACTTTACCTAACCAAGACGTAGAAGAGTTAGAAGACGCACTCACCAAGATGAAACAAGAGAGAGATATGTGGGAAGAAAGGTTCCATGCTTTGAGCCGAAGGCATAAGGAGTTGCAGCTTGAGTCTAAAGACAAAGATGCGCTTATCGAACTTCTGGAAGACCGAGCAGTGAAGAGACAGAGAGAACCAGAGGGTCCATCTTCCTCTAGTATGCCTCAGATTTCCGGTGCTTGGAAAAAGATTGTTGATCAGCTTGTCCTTGAGAAGGCTCGGATGAAGACTTCTTTTGAGTCCGAGATTCGACGCATCCGAAGGAAGTACGCGCCTGCATCGAGATCATCTAACACTGTTGTTAGGGGATCCTTAGGATGATTAGTTTCCTTTTCTCTTCTATTTGTATTTTTATTTTTGTTATATACTTGCAAATAAAATAGTATGTTCCTTGAAAATAAAAACAATCAAAACATTGCATTTCATGCATCATGTGCATAGCAGGATTCTTCTGTCAGATGTCTTATTGGTTATTCTTCTGTGCTTCAGCCAAGCTAACTCACCGATACAACACTCGCGTCAATCAAATGAGAATCATGGAACATTTGGAACAAGAGAACCGAGAGTTAATGGACAAAATTGTTCGTCTGGCTGCTATAATGGAGTTTGTTCTTGACGCTCAAAATCAGTCTTCTTCAACTCCTGTAACTCCTCCTCCTCAGAGAACTATCATCTCATAGGTTTCTACCTCAACTGTGCCTACTACTCAATTTGCTCCAACTATGTCTGCTGGATTCCTGTGGGGAATACCACCGAACTTTGTGCCTGAAGGGTTTGCACCCACATTTGCTTTTATGCTGGCATCTAGCCCGGTGATGTCTGTGTCACCTCCGATTGTTCATACCTTGCCTCGTGTTGAGGATACCATCTACCATTCTGAGCCGTCTGAGGGCCAATATGTTTATGAGAAGATGGACGAGATGAAAGATCAGTTCCTTGAGCTGCGAAAGGAATTGAAGACCTTAAGAGGAAAATATTTGTTCGGTAAGAGTGTTGCCGAACTTTGCTTAGTGCCGGATGTCTAGATCCCGATGAAGTTCAAAGTCCATGACTTTGAAAAGTATAAAGGAAATACATGTCCGCTTAGTCACCTTGTTATATACGCCAGAAAAATGTCAACGCAAATTGATAATGATCAGTTATTGATTCACTACTTCCTAGACAGTCTGACTGGTGCCGCTTTGAGGTTAGATAGTGCAAGTGTCACACGTTTAATGATTTGGGTGAAGCCTTTGTGAAGAAGTATAAGTACAATGTGGACATGGCGCCTGATAGAGACCAACTAAGGTCTATGTCTCAGAAGGACAAAGATACATTTAAAGAGTATGCCCAGAGGTGGAGAGAGCTTGCTGCTTAGATCAATCCTCCGTTGGAAGAAAAAGAGATGACCAAGATTTTCCTTAAGACCCTGAGTTCGTTTTATAATGAACGCATGATTGCTAGTGCCCCCAGTGATTTTACCGAAATGGTAAACATTGGGATGAGGTTAGAGGAAGGAGTCCAAGAAGGACGTCTGCCTAAGGAAGAGGTATCATCAAGCAAGAAGCATGAGAGCAGTTTCGCCAAAAAGAAGGAAGGTGAAACTAATGCAGTATCAGTGGGGAGGCAAAGGAGGCCTCATGTCAAAAGAAACCTACAACCGCGTCAGCATCATCATCAAGTTTCATTTGTTATTAAGGTATTTTCAAACAATCAATCAACACTAGTTCAACAACAACATCAACAATAACCTCAACAAAGAACAAACAACTACCACAACAACACCAACAATAACCAACAACAACAAACTTTTGAGAGGAAGAAGGTCTCTTTTGACCCTATTCCTATGTCATATGCCAAACTCTATCCGTCTTTGGTTCTCAAGAACCTACTTCAGTCGAGAAATCCACCATAAATTCCAGAACCACTTCCATGGTAGTATAAGCCAGAACTCAGTTGTTCCTTTCATCAAGGAGCTCCCGCCCATGATATGGAAAACTGTTATCCATTGAAGTATGAGGTCCAAAAGCTAGTGAATAGTGGGATGATGTCCTTTGAGGACCGCGTGCCGAATGTGAAAGCTAACCCATTACCTGCTCATGGTAATTCCTCTGTTAATATGGTAGATGGTTGTCTGGGAGAATATAAGGTTTATGATGTTTGTCATATCCGACAATCTTTGGTCGCAATTCATAGAGACATCTGCTTGGTTAGTGATTGTGAGCATGACCATGATGGTTATGTGACTTGCAGTGTGAATCCTCGAGGGTGCATCATCGTCAAAAGAAATATTCAAGGGCTGATGGATAAGGGTATGATTCAGATTTTCCAATCCCGTCACTTGGGTGATGATGTGAATATAATTGTTCCTGTGTTTAAAACCCCAGAGCGGGTAGTGATTCAGTTCGACAGCAACAACAGTAACAACATCAATAGATCGGTATCACCATTAGTAATATGGTTAGCGAGTCCAATCCCCTATGCATCCGATAAAGTTGTTTCGTATCAGTATAATGCTACCATGGTAGAGAATGGTCAACATGTTCTGTTTCCTATGACCAATTCTGTTGTAAACCTTACCGATATAGCAAAGGTGACCCGTAGCGGTCGTGTTTTTGGACCTGTCTTTCCGAAAGAGGGGATATAAGATGTGTCTGTTGGTAAGAAGGTTGGTGTACCTGCAGCAAATCCAGTTAGTGCTCCAAAAGATCAGTCTGGTGAATCCAACAATTTGAAGCCTAATGATAATAATGAGGTACTAAGATTAATCAAGAAGAGAGAATTTAATGTGGTGGAGAAGCTGCTCCAAACTCCTTCAGAAATTTCGGTGTTGTCTCTGTTCATGAATTCTGAAGTGCACAGAGAATCATTGCAAAAAGTGTTGGAGAAAGCGTACGTAAAGCATGATGTAACTGTGGATCAATTTGACCACATCGTGGCTAACATCACTTCCTGCAAAAACTTGAGCTTTTGTGATGAAGAACTTCCCGAGGAAGGCAGAAATCACAATCTAGCACTACATATATTGATGAATTGTAAGGAGGATGCATTATCAAATGTGCTAGTTGATACCGGTTCTTCGTTGAACGTACTCCCCAAGTCAACTCTGTCAAGGTTATCATATCAAGGCGCCCCTATGAGGTACAGTGGCGTGATCGTCAAAGCTTTTGATGGTTCTCGCAAGACTGTTATAGGAGAAGTGGACCTCCTAGTGAAGATAGGTCCGAGTGATTTCCAGATTACTTTTCAAGTAATGAATATCCACCCGGCCTATAGTTGCTTGTTGGGTAGGCCATGGATCCATGAGGCTAGAGTTGTGACATCCACTATGCATCAAAAGTTGAAATTTGTGAAGAATGGCAAGCTTGTCATTGTGGGTAGAGAGGAAGCGCTCTTGGTAAGTCACCTATCGTCTTTTTCATATGTGGAAGCTGAAGATGAGGTTGGAACTCCATTCCAAGCTCTATCTATTGCTGAAGTGAAGAAAACTGGGGCACCCATGTCTTCTTTCAGAAATGTGCAGAAGGTTATTGAAGATGTCAATTCAGATCAGTGGCTTCGTATGGTAGAGGTCGTAGAGAATAAGAATAGGGCCGAATTGGGATTCCAGCAAGGGATGTCTTAAGTCAGGACTGAAGAAGTGCAACCGAGTTTCCGTAGCAGAGGGTTCATCCATGCTAATGAACAACATTCAGCTGATGTGATCGAAGGCGATAAAGATGAAGATTACACCAATTTTATGATGCACGGAAAGGCTTGCAACAATTGGATTATTGTTGATGTCCCTGTTGTTGTCCATCTCTCTAAGTAATTTATTTTTTCATTATTTTGGGAAAAATCCTTCTCCTATGCCTAAGGGAGAAATGGACATTGTTGGGTATTTTTCAAATTATCATCAATAAAATGCAATTCTATTCATCCACATCTATGATGTTTTTATTTTTACTTTTTGCTTTTCTGAAAATGGTAATTACATAAAACATAAATAAATAAATAATAATTGTCTATCTGTATAATATTTGGTCACAATTCACTTCTCTAAAATCAAAATATCAAATCATTATGCAGGTTGGTTTCTGAACCCATTGAATACAATGATCCTACTCCTTCTCCAAACTTTGAATTCCCTGTGTTTGAGGCTGAGGAAGAAAGTGATGAAGAAATGTCTGATGAATTGTCTCTTCTACTTGAGCACGAGGAAAAAGCCATTCAGCCATTTGAAGAGCAGATTGAGCTAGTTAACTTGGGTTACGAAGATGATGTGAAGGAAGTCAAGATTGGGTATCAACTGTGTCCAGAAGTTAAGAAAGGGTTGATTGATCTTCTCTAAGAGTATTCAGATGTGTTTGCTTGGTCCTATCAAGACATGCCTGGTTTGGATTATGAGATTGGGGAGAATAGATAGCCGTTGAAGCCAGAGTGCCCGCCAATCAAGCAAAAGTTCAGAAGAACTCATCCTGATATGGCAGTAAAGATCAAAGAAGAAGTGCAAAAGCAAATCGATGTCGGTTTCCTTGTTACTGCTGAATATCCACAGTGGGTGGCCAACCTTGTGCCTGTTCAGAAGAAAGACGGAAAAGTCCGTATGTGCGTTGATTATAGAGATTTGAACAAAGCTAGTCCAAAAGATGATTTCCCTCTGCCACACATTGACATGTTGGTAGACAATACTGCTAAATTCAAAGTCTTTTCGTTTATGGACGGATTTTCCAGTTATAATCAAATCAAGATGACACCTGAAGATATGGAGAAGACCACATTCATTACACCCTGGGGAATATTCTGTTATAGAGTGATGCCTTTCGGTTTAAAGAATGCTGGTGCAACATACCAGAGAGCTATGACCATTCTTTTTCATGATATGATGCATAAAGAAATCGAAGTCTATGTTGATGATATGATTGCTAAATCCAGTGATGAAGAAGAACATGTCAAGCATTTGTTGAAGTTATTCCAGCGTTTGAGGAAGTTCAAACTCCGCATGAATCCCAATAAATGTACTTTTAGTGTTCGTTCTGGTAAGTTGTTGGGCTTTATTGTCAACGAGAAGGGTATTGAAGTAGATCCTGCCAAGGTCAAAGCAATACGAGAGATGCCTGCGCCCAAAACTGAGAAGCAAGTCAGAGATTTTCTCGGCCGCTTGAATTATATATCAAGATTCATTTCACATATGACTACCACATGTGAGCCTATATTCAAGCTTCTTCGGAAAGATCAGTCTTGTGACTGAACCGATGATTGCCAGAAAGCTTTTGACAGTATCAAAGAGTATCTGCTTGAGCCTCCTATTCTGTCTCTGCCAGTGGAAGGAAGACCGTTGATCATGTATTTGAATGTGCTCGAAGAGAGTATGGGTTATGTTCTTGGTCAGCAAGATGAAACTGGAAAGAAAGAATATGCAATTTACTACCTCAGTAAGAAGTTCACCGATTGTGAGACTCAGTATTCTATGCTTGAAAAGACTTATTGCACATTGGCTTGGGCTGTTAAGCATCTGCGTCAGTATATGTTGAATCATACCACTTGGTTGATATCCAAAATGGACCCAATCAAGTATATTTTTGAGAAGCCTGCTTTAACTGGGAGGATTTCCCGTTGGCAGATGTTGTTATCAGAGTATGATATTGAATACCGATCTCAAAAATCAATTAAAGGTAGTGTCTTGGCTGACCATTTGGCTCACCAACCGATTGAAGATTATCCGTCAGTGCAATATGATTTTCCTGATGAAGAGATTTTGTACTTGAAGATGAAAGATTGTGATGAACCATTGCTTGAAGAAGGGCCAGAACCTGGTTCTCGTTGGGGTATGGTATTTGATGGAGCTGTTAATTAGTATGGTAATGGGATTGGGGCAGTGATTATTACTCCTAAAGGCACTCATTTTCCATTTACATCTAGATTGACTTTAAAATGTACAAACAACATGGCTGAGTATGAAGCTTGCACTATGGGGCTTGAAGAGGCCCTTGATCTCAGAATCAAGTATCTTGATGTCTATGGAGATTCGACTTTGGTTGTGAATTAGATCAAAGGTGAATGGGAGACAAATCAAACCGGTTTGATACTGTATAGAGATTATGCAAGGAGGATTTCAACTTTCTTTACAAAGGTTGAGTTTCATCATATCCCTCAAGATGAAAAACGGATGGCAGATGCTCTTGCAACGCTGACTTCAATGATCATGGTGTAATTCTGGAATGAAGTCCCTAATTTGACTATGGTGCATCTTGATAGACCAACTCATGTATTTGCTGTTGAAAAAGTAAAATATGAAAAGCCTTGGTATTCTGATATCAAGTGCTTCCTCCAAAGTCAAATTTACCCGTCTGGGGCATCTTTGAAAGATAAGAATACTTTGAGAAGATTAGCTGGAAACTTCTAACTGAATGGTGATGTGCTGTATAAAAGAAACCTCGATATCATTTTGCTCAGATGCGTGGATAGACACGAAGCATACATGTTGATGACTGAAGTCCATGAAGGTTCCTTTGGTACTCATTCCAATGGACATGCTATTGGTAAGAAGATATTGAGAGCATGTTACTATTGGCTGACAATGGAATCTGACTGTTTCAAGTTTGTGAAGAAATGCCATAAGTGTCAAATTTATGCAGATAAGATTCATGTTCCACCGACACTGTTGAACGTCATTTCCTTTCCATGGCCCTTCTCTATGTGGGGAATTGATATGATTGGTATGATTGAGCCCAAAGCCTCAAATGGACATCATTTCATTATGGTGGCTATTGACTACTTCACAAAGTGGGTTGAAGCAGCATCGTATGCGAATGTAACCAAGCAAGTTGTTATGAGGTCCATCAAGAATCAAATTATATGCCGTTATGGTGTGCCGAGCAAGATCATTACTGATAATGGATTGAACTTGAACAATAATATGGTAGAAGCTCTTTGTAAAGACTTCAAGATTGCACATTATAATTCTTTTCCTTACAGACCTAAGATGAATGGGGCTGTTGAAGCTGCAAACAAGAACATTAAGAAGATCATTCAGAAGATGGTTGTGACTTACAAAGATTGGCATGAAATGCTCCCATTTTCTTTGCATGGGTACCGTACATCCGTCCGCACTTCAACAGGGGCAACCCCTTTCTCACTTGTTTATGGTATGGAAGTTGTGCTCCTAGTAGAGGTTGAGATCCCATCACTGCTTGTGCAAATGGAAGCCAAGTTGATAAAAGCTGAATGGTGCCAGACCAGGTATGATAAGTTGAATTCGATTGAAGAGAAGAGGTTAACTGCCATGTGTCATGGTCAGTTATATCAACAGAGAATGAAGAAATCTTTTGATAAGAAGGTCAGGCCTCGTATGTTTAGAGAAGGTAACCTTGTGCTCAAGAAGATATTATCTTTCAAACCAGATTCCAGGGGAAAATGGACTCCTAATTATGAAGGCCCATATGTTGTCAAGAGAGTCTTTTCAGGAGGTGCTTTGATTCTTACAACTATGGATGGTGAAGAGTTCACTCGTCCTGTGAATGCTGATGCAGTCAAGAAATACTTCGCCTAAAAAAAGAAAAGAACAACTCGCTAAGTTGAAAACCCGAAAGGGCGGCTTAGGCAAAAATGAGCGTCTCGGTGGATTGAAAACCCGAAAGGGCGATCCAGGAAAAAGTTAGAGACATAAAACAGAAGAATTATCTTGATAAATTAAGTACCCCACCTTGGGGCAATTTATGCAAAAATTAGGGATTATGGCAAGTAACTGCATCCTGTTGACCTTTAGTCTTGAAGACATTCTTGAGCACATCATTTAGTTCTGATTCATCTTCAACCGAAGCCAAAAGCACAGTGGATATCAAAGTTGGTAGAAGGATTAGTGATCATTGTATTCAATATATCCCTTTTCCATGTAAGTTATCATTTTTCAACTTTCGTAAAGATCTATGGTGTCTTGTCATTTACAGACTATCATTCAATTAAATAAAGTTGAGATTTTTATCCAATTATTTCTACTCTTATTTATTCATCCAAATAGAATTAAATTTTATGATGATCATTTTGAAATTGAATTTAAAAATCAAAATCATGTTTTCTTAAAATAATAAAAGCAATTACTCTTTAAGAGCAATCAATTTCAATAAAGAGATATCAATAGCAGTCTGAGAACAGGTAAGTCCTAAAATGCGAAGCATTTTTGGTCTTCCGCAAGCAGTTGGTTTGGTCATCTTTTCCGAACAGCAATTCAGCATCTCCAACCGAATTTTGTTGGTTCCCCCAGCCAAGTTTGTAATTGCCTTCCTTGGGTTGTAGGCGCGTTGTCTCGACATTGTGTATGGATTCGACACAGATTTTTATCTCCCCACAGGTCGTCAGCAGAAATTATGCCTGATCCCTGTTAGCACTGATTCTTGAGCATTTGTTTTAGTCCTCTGCAAGGTTGTCTCCCATTTGATATGGTGTTGACCTAAAATTCCCCGCAGAATAGATGATGCAGATCCGTAGAAGATCTTTTCTCTTTCCCTAGCCAGGGTCGGGTCTTTGAAGTGGAAGATTCATCTCTTCCTCCAGTTGGTGTTTCCATCCTATTGAGATTGGCTGAGTGTTGTATCGATGGTTCATATCATTGACATTTGTATCCTTTGTGATTGTTTTGTCAGCATAATCATGAAATATACATATACGTATACATATACATTCATAGATTTAATTATTGCATTATTATTTCACTTTGTGATTCATTATTTCTCTTATCCTCTACTATGGTGGTATCCTTTTCATCTCCCACACAGATTCGGTGTGTCTGCCCTCTTTCAATTGTAGAGTGTCAGCCCCTTAAGCAGAAAGAATTTAACCTTTCTCATTCCCCACTGAGTTATTTCCCCGTGGATGATTATATTTCAACTTCCTCCCCAATTGATTATCTGGATGGAACTATTCCCCCTGAGATATATCCTCATTGGGTAGAATCTTTGATCGACCTTTTCTTTCTAGCTTTTACCTAGATAGATGTTTTTGGTCCCCCGATGTAGCGGTAAATTCATGATCATCAAGCTATGGATAAGCTAGACATCAAATAATAAGAGTCGTCACCGTGCTTTTATTGTTTCCAAGGGAAAAGGGAAAAGTATGAACAAAACCCAAAAGTAAGAAGTTTTCAAATCAAAACTAATAAAATGCGAGAGATTACAAGTAAGGGGGTTGGTTACACAGAGGGAAGGTGTTAGCACCCAAAGTGTCCTAGGTACTCCTAGGTGTAGCGGGGTATTCGTTACCATTAGAGATATTGACTAAATCTAAGGTAAACCATACAAGTCGAGTCGCCATCGCACTTCTATTTATCCAAAGGAATGGTTAGAAAGCGAACAAAAACCTAAAAGTTTTATCGAATCAAAAACTAGTAACAATGTCAGAGATCGGGGTAAGGGGGTTGGTTATGCAATGGGAAGGTTTTAAGCACCCAAAACATCCTAGGTACTCCTAGGGAGCCCTTTTCGCACTTGTTGTAAGGTTGGTATTTTTGTGAAAATTTGTTTGTGCAAACATGATTGAAGAGATGAGAAGAGAATATACAAGTTAATTACATTTTTGTGTTTGGATGGATAAACCCATTGCCTACGTACCATCTTAAAAAAGATTAGGATCAAAACCTCGTAGTTCGGGGTAAAAATCTCAAAACAAGTTGGTGAATTGATTGGTCCAAAAGCCTTAAGGTCTTTTGTTATCCAGGGGAGAAAACTCAACCTAAAACCACAAATCCACCATGTGAGGATAGCTTCAACAAGCTAGTGAGGGGTTAACCCTATAATAAGCATGGAAGACTCATTGTCCATCACTAAGGATATAGGTGAGTATTACATCTACCTCAAGGATAACTCAAACCTAATAACTAAAGATTATGAATTTTTTTGATTAAGAGAGTGGCCATTGAAACCACTAAAAGGTATTTGAATGAGTGGTATTTACCAATGAAAAGTATTTACAAAATATGGTCAAAGTTGATTTAAAGGTTCAATTCAAAATAAGTGTTATGAAAAGAAAGTTTGAAAATCAAAAGCATAAGGTTTAGGTTTCTAATATTTGAAAAAACAAGTGATAAATGTTTGCACAAAAGTTTTGGCTTGGGTTAGAGTGGAGGGAAGAAGAAGAATGGCTAAAGTCCTAATCATACAAGAGATGAGGGATAAGAAACAAGACCACAAATGGAGTTCCTCTCTTGAGATCATATTGATGATCCAAGTAGCTCCCATCCTTTGGAATATGCAAGCAAAATAATTATAAGCTCAAGCAATCAACATAATCAAACAAGCTCTTAGAAGATCCCCAATGTCTCTTGTATTTTTCACTTTGGATGAACATGGCAATGGTTCTTCAATTTGAGCTCACATAGGATTCCCTAGCACAAAAGCACACACATCAAAGAGTTTTATGAAGCAAATCAAGAATAGACAAGAGTGGGTTTAGAGAGTTGGTCATTCTAATCCATCTTCAATATTAAGGTCCTTTTACTCCAATTTTACATAGGGAATGTCCTAGAAACTAAGTCCATTTATCCATTTCTTTGCATTTTGGTCCACAAAAATCAAAACAAAACACAAACACAATAATATATACACAATTATGTGCTCAAGTGAGCAAAAGGAAAATTGCATTAACATAAACATGTGCTCAAATGAGCAAAGGGGGAAAAGCAAATGAATAATATGTACAAGAATAGTAAATTGCATAAATGTAAAATGCAAGAAGTAAATGTTAATAGTTAATGGTTAGTGTTAGTAGTTAGTGTGCCATAAGGCAAATTTAGCGCTATGTTAAGCAATCGTAATTGGACTTATGTAGAAGTCACAACTATCTGAGGCCGGTCAATAATAATGAAGGCAACAACACAAGTTAGAGGTCTTGATTAGTGAATCAAACTCCAACAACTTGCCATGCCAAAAAAGAAGATGAGAAATGATCTTGTATTGATTTAGGTTCTTTGCATGATTTAGGAAGCAATCCATCCTTAATGCAAAGCCATTCACTTGATCTATGATCAAGATGAATTAGATTTGAATCAAGGAAGATTAAACCTCCCTAGTCAATGCTAACCACAAATCTTTAACTCATTGATCAAAAAAGAAAAAGAAGAAGGAGAAGAAGAAGATGAAGAATTAAAGTGCATTAATGGAAATGGTATGTATTAATCAACAAGCATTGACCAAAGATAGAGAAGATCAAGGTCAAACAATAGAAAACAGAAGCAAAATGAGAATTAGAAGTCAAGAAACAAATAAAATATTTTTGGCATTTTTAATATTTAAAATAAAACTTGAATTAAAATAATAAAGAAAGGTCAAACTTCAAACTCACTTCAAATCAACTTTGAAAAGTCCAAGTGAATTATCCCAAGTTCAACAAGGTCAAACAAAGTTTGACAAAAAATTTCAACATTTTTAGAAGTCAGAAACTATTTTAAATCAATTAAAAATGCATAAAAATAACCTAATTGAAATAAAATCTCAAATAAATCTCAAATAAATTAAAAAATTAATGAGAATATTTTTCATAGATCTATCATCATTTAAAGAGGTTGGAAAAATATTTTTGTATTTTTTGAATATCAAAAACTATTTAAAATGAATAAAAAATAACCAGAAAAGAGAAAATTACTAAAAAAATATCAAATGATAAAATAAAAAATATTAAAAATCATTTTTAGAAAGTTGGAACTAAAAGGAGAAGAAAGAAATTGGTCCCATAATTTTTGGACCAATAATGAGAGAGATATGTTAAAATGAAATGGAATTAAAATAATAAAAATGAAAATAAAATCAGAAAATAGAAATTGGAAAAAACACAGAGCGTTGGATGATAGCTCATTAAATGAGCTGGCAGATCATGCGGACTACATGCGCGCATCCACCATACGCTTCAGTCAAATGAATCACACGTTGCCAAATAAAAGTCATAACATTGAGTGGATGAGATTAGATCTGGAAAAAGCAATGGACGGTCCTGATCTGATCTGGAGACCAGATGGTGGCCAGCGCCATCGTCTTCTCCGGCCAACTTCCGGCCAAACCAAAATTTGCAGAAATTAAAATATCAACCAAAATGCACGATCCAGGTATCATTCGAAAGCTAGGGTGATGTACATCACCCCTGTACCACTCAATTCCACTCTAGATCTCTAGATTGAGAGAAATCAGAGGTGAAAATTCTGTGGTGTTCATATGAACTTCATGATTTTCAAAAATTGAAAGCACAATAATGTTGCCTCTATGCAGAGGACTTCAGATCACACAAGAACAAAGCAAATAGAGCAATATACAAGCTGGTTCGAAGCAAATAACAGTTGAAGTAAACCTTTGAATTGCAAGGATTTGAGTCAAGATCTTTGGATTGTTTTGCAAACAGTTAGCATTATGGATCAAGAGGAGAAGGTTTAGGAACTTTGAGATCTGAAGATCGATCAAGGAAATCAAAATTCAGATCTGAAAAATTGAAGAGAAAATGCAATAGTTCCTTTAGTGAAGGTTGAGTTTTGAGTTCAGCAACAATTGGGGCGCCTTAAGGTTCTCCAATTATGAAGCCAAGGCCTCCTATTTATAGCAATTGGCAAGGCAATGCATGAGTAAAGTGTGTGCATGAATGAAGAGGGCCTCAATGCATGGGCCTGTACAGGCGCATGGAGGGCCTAATTCTGATCGGAATGACAAGCTAAACATCACCAAATATGTTTGGACGTGCATATGAGCTGTATTTGGATCATGCATGGCAATTGAATCAAGTTTCCAAAAATGCACCAAAAAGTTCCCCTCTTCGAAAATGATACTTCCAAAAATAATGCATAGCCTTATGGGTAATGGTTGGAAAGATTATTGCATAAGGAATAAATGCTATGTTGATCAAAACTCCATTTGGGCCTTGGAAATTAATGAAAATTGAACTTGAAGTGTAGGGTGCAAAACATGCATGTGTGGAATTTTCAAAATTGGCCAAAGTTCAAGCCCTTCTGTCTTAATGATGTAAGCTTCAAATGACAAAATATTCAACATGAAAGTTGTAGATATTTTCAAGGAAATCAATTTCTACTTAAATTTTGCATCATTTGGATTTTTGATGAAGAAGTTATGGGCACTTGAAGTTGGACTTTTTCACATTTCAATGCATTTGGTCCAAAGTGACCTATAATGTTTTGCATTATCACACGTGTTTCTTTTGAGATTTTGCAATTTTTCCCAACATAAAATTTGAAGTAGACATCTTAAGATTTCCAATGCACTTGGTATAACCTCCAAATCATGAAAAATGAATGAGTTATGTCCTTGGGAAGTTGACCCAAAATTAGGGTGTCAGTCAAAATGACCTATAATGTATTGGAATGGATGATGACCTTCCAAGATTCAAATCAATTTTTGATGAACATTAAAGTTGTTCATATGATCCTTAAGAACCTTTTTTCTCTTGGGGTCATCTCCATTTGACAAACATATAAAAAGTTAGGTCTTAGTGCAGTTCAAAATAGTCAGATGAATTGACTAATTAACTTCTCAAGTCCAAAACTCATATCTTGATGAATTGATGATTGAGGGCACTCAAATAAGTTCAAATATGCATGAAATGATGAATTAAATAACTTCCCTTGTATTTGACCATAGGTTGAGGTTGCTTCATGAGCAAGGCACAGTTGATGAACAGATGAATTAGGGTTTCCTTGGGAAACAAACCTCAAGCCCTTTGATTTGCTTTGATCAAAATGGTGAATTGAGATACTTGGGAGGCATATTTGATAGATGAGAGCTTTGGGAACCATTGTCATGCTTGCTTTCTTCTTCTCTTGACCATATCAATTCACATAGGATCTCCTAGAAGCTTTTGACCTTGTGACTGCTCAAGCTACAAACAAAAGATGTTAGTGACATATTTTTGTGCTTTTGGTTAGTAGACAAAAGAAGAAAAGCAATAATATACAATTCAAGCATGCTTGGTGATCTCAAACCACTCACAAGAGGTCCCATCCAAAGGCAAAGGGAACCAAGATGCTTATGATCCTTGAGGCTATGCAAATGCAATGTTATGATGCCATGAGGGATCTTAGGGTCAAAATTGGGGTCTTACAGATGCCCCTATTTAAGGTCATTCTAGCCGGAGAAGTGAAGGTTAAAATCTTCGTCTCGACGAGGTATAATGGGCTTAAATAATAACAAAGAGACGAATTTTGGTCGCTAAGAGACCTCATGATGCAAATGTATGTATGCAAAAGGTAATACTTTGTGAAGATATGTGTCCACAAAGAAGAAAAGAAATCTGGAGAAACTGACAATCCATATGAGTAATACACTCCATGGGACAGAGACTCTGGGGACTCTAACGGGGATAAGAAGGGGAATAAAATGCGTGAGCAGGTCACGACTTAGAACTTGTTGAGAGGTAGGTGAAGATTTCCATGAAAATAAAATCAATGGAAAGACTCGAGCTGACTCGGAGATGCATGTATTGTGGAATATGCCAATATAGCAAGACTATCCACAAAGGATACTTCGGATAAAAATCCGGACTCAGATGGGAAAATCCACTAAGGGACTTCACTGGGAAATGTCCAAACAGAACTCACCTGAGGAAACAACAGGATGAGGTATTACCGGTTACTGGGTAATACGCTCAAGGAGACATGTGATCAAAACACTTGTATGAGGGTGAAGGAACAACATGCTCGAGGAGAATGAATATCTAAGACCGGTATAAGGGTGAGAGATATCAATCACCCAAATCATCTGAGGAAAACCTGAAAAGGTATATTTCAACTCAGGAAATCTGACTCCACAGGGGACAAAAGTCATAATAGGGAGCAGAGAGGAAGGAACACCAGGGATACCGGTTACTGGGCATATAATAGGTGACCGTCCAAGCGTGAATTGGGGAATATTTCCAAGACACTTATCATCCAAAAGAGGGCTACAAAGCAAACTCGATTACAGGATGGGCATTCGACTCCGCAAAGAAGATACAAATCTTGCTCGACTTGGGGAAGAACAAAAGACTTCGACCAAAGAGCGCATGAGATATGTCATATATTACCGTCAGAACGTAGATAACATAATCGCATGGAAGATTATCCACAACCGGTTACTGGGTTAATAAAGGATAAATCGACCGAAAGAAAAGGCATCAGGATACCAAATACTAGGTATAGAATGATGATCAAATTAAGGAGAGAAACAATCATTACCGACAATCGGCAAATGAGAGATGACTCGCTGGGGATACATTGATAAAAGCAATGTTCCGGGAGACATATCACCGGTTACTGGGAGATATACTCAAAAAGGGTGAAGGACTATCAATACCGAATATTGGATAAAGATAACCGTCAAGGAGGGGATTACATCTACCGAATACTGGGTAGAAAACCATGGGAGAGTAACCGTCATCGGTTAGGATGAACAAAAAATAAGGTTAACTCTGCAAGGGGATAAAAATAGGGTTTACAACTACCAGTATGAGGGTAGAAAACCACAGACTCCGCGGGGGAAAAGATGAATAATTACTGGTTACTGAGCCATCATTCATCTAAACTACGGGGAAGCACAGGAAAAAATCACGAGAAGCCAATCTAGGAACAAACTAGAGAGGCACGGTGAAACAAGACTCATCCCTATGAGGGTATAACTCAGGGGAAATTCCATCCCAATATATGTGTTGGGAGGGAACAGAAACAACCATCATCCACGAGGACATAACTCAGTGGGGAATATGGGAGAAAGGATAAACACTTTCTGCTTCTGGGGCTGACTCTACATGGGGAGATCAGACATGAACATCCGCTTGGTGAAATATGTATCACCGAATAGCAGGAGACAACAAACAAAGATATTTATGGCAAAGAATGCAACATGGATATTTGAATGTCGAAAATATATGCATATATGCGTGGTTTATGTATGATGCATGCTAACAAAATAGACATATCTAACACAAACAGGTCCAATGATTGATGAACAAACATCCGGTACTTCATCCCGAGAGAGAAAACCAGGTCCACTGGAAAACGTCTTATCTGATGGGGACCAGAGATACCAGGAAACAAAGATCTCTGCATGGGAATGAGCATTAGTCATTCCAACTGGGGACAAGGGCCATACATGAATAAAATCCGCCGTGGAAGCAACTCTACTGGGGAAATCACCAGAGGGGATAATGGAACTCTGTGGGGAACAACCACCAATTAGGAGTTTCCAGGGTCACCACCATGACGAAATCACATCTGCTGAGGAGGAAGGATCATGACTCCGCTGAAGGAAGATAAACTTCTTCATCACCCACTCTGCTCAGGAGGAAAGCACAAACTGGCTCTGAAGGAAAGGGATACAAACATGCTGGGAATATGAACAGATGTCCTACCCTGTTGGGAATCATACCATCTTTAGGAGAGCACTGAAGACCTCCTAAGTATCCTTTTGTCATTGTGAATGTTCACTTTGTTTAAAAACAAATTATGAAAAAATTATTTATTTAAAACAATGATATTTCTCAATTAAAACATGCAAAACATTTGTTGAATAGAAACAAATAAGAGTGCAAATAATTGGATGAAGGCTCAAATTTATTTGATGGGATGGTAGTCTGCAAATGGCAAGACTCCATAGATCTTTACAAGTTTGAAATTGGTGATATATATTGGAAAAGGGCTACATTGAACATAATGACCATTTCTCCACCAACTCTGAATCCGATGTATTTGAAGCTTCAGTTGATAATGACTGAGCGAGAATCTCTGACAGATGACAGTTTGTAGAACAAAGTCTTGTCAAGATGCAGTTACTTGCCAAATCCCTAATTTTTGCCTAGATTACCCCAGGGTGAGGTGCTCAATCTAGCGGGATACATGTTTTTTATGTCTCTAACTTTTGCCTGGGTCGCCCTTTCGGGTTTTCAATCCACCGAGACGCTCATTTTTGCCTAAGCTGCCCTTTCGGGTTTTCAACTTAGCGAGCTATTCTGTTTTTATTTTTAGGCGAAGTATTTCTTGACTGCATCTGAATTCACAGGACGAGTGAAATCCTCCCCATCCATAGTTGTAAGTATCAAAGCACCGCCTGAAAAGGCTCTCTTAACAACATATGGACCTTCATAGTTTGGAGTCCACTTGCCCCTGGAATCGGGCGCGAAAGACAAGACTTTCTTGAGCACAAGGTCACCCTCTCGGAACACACAAGGTTTGACCTTCTTATCAAAGGCTTTCTTCATCCTTTGCTGATATAATTGACCATGGCACATGGCAGTCAATCTCTTTTCTTCTATCAAATTCAGTTGGTCATAACGACTCTGAACCCATTCAGCATCAGTCAACTTGGCTTCCATCAAGACTCTCATTGATGGGATCTCCACCTCTACTAGGAGTACAACCTCCATGCCGTAAACAAGAGAGAAAGGGGCTGCCCCTGTTGAAGTGCGGACAGATGTACGGCATCCATGCAAAGCAAATGGAAACATCTCATGCCAATCCTTGTACGTGACAACCATCTTCTGGATAATCTTCTTGATATTCTTATTAGCAGTTTCAACAACCCCATTCATCTTGGGTCTGTAAGGAGAAGAATTATGATGTGCTATCTTGATCTCGTTACACAACTCTTTCATCATTTTGTTGTTCAAGTTAGATCCATTATCAGTAATGATCTTATCCGGCACACCATAACGGCATATGAGTTGATTCTTGATAAACTTCACAACCACCTGCCTGGTCACGTTTGCGTATGATGCCACTTCAACCCACTTGGTGAAGTAATCAATTGCTACGAGAATAAATCTGTGACCGTTGGACGCTTTCGGCTCTATCATGCCAATCATGTCAATTCCCCACGTAGAGAAAGGCCATGGTGATGAAATCACATTCAGAAGTGTCGGAGGAATATGAATCTTATCCGCATATATCTGACACTTGTGGCATTTCTTCACGTATCTGCAGCAGTCAGACTCCATTATCAGCCAATAGTAGCCTGCTCTCAACATCTTTCTAGCCATGGCATGTCCATTGGAATGAGTACCAAACGAACCCTCATGGACCTTAGTCATTAACAAGTCTGCTTCGTGTCTATCCACGCATCTGAGCAGAACCATGCCAAAGTTTCTCTTATAAAGCACATCGCCATTGAGGTAGAAACTGCCTGATAATCTTCTCAAAGTCTTCCTATCTTTCACAGATGCCCCAGACGGGTAAATCTGGCTCTGAAGAAAGCACTTGATATCATAATACCATGGCTTGTCATCTTGCACCTCCTCAACTGCAAATACATGAGCTGGTTTGTCTAAGCGCATCACGGTGATATTGGGAACTTCATTCTAGAGTCTAACCACAATCATCGAAGCAAGTGTAGCAAGAGCATCTGCCATCCGATTCTCATCTCGAGGAATATGATGGTAGTCAACCTCAGTAAAGAACGTTGAAATCCTCCTCGCATAGTCTCTATATGGGATGAGGCCAGGCTGATTCGTCTCCCATTCACCCTTAATCTGATTAACAACAAGGGCCGAATCACCATAAACATCAAGATGTTTGATCCTAAGATCAATACATTCTTCCAATCCCATAATACAAGCCTCATACTCAGCCATATTATTCGTGCATTTAAAAGTTAGTCTTGCTGTAAAAGGAAAATGTGTGCCCTGAGGAGTAATAATCACTGCCCCAATACCATTTCCATATTGATTCACAACGCCATCAAACACCATGCTCCATCGGGAACCAGGCTCTGACCCTTCATCGAGCGTAGGCTCATCACAATCTTTCATTTTCAAATACAGAATTTCCTCATCCGGGAAGTCATACTGAACTGACTGATAATCCTCAATTGGTTGATGAGCCAAGTGGCCAGCCAAGATACTACCTTTTATAGCCTTCTGAGCTCGATTCTCGATATCATACTCAGATAACAACATCTGCCAACGGGCAATCCTCCCAGTTAAAGCAGGCTTCTCAAAGACGTACTTGATTGGATCCATCTTGGATATCAACCAAGTCGTATGATTCAACATATACCGGCGTAAGCGCTTAGCAGCCCAAGCCAAAGCACAACATGTTTTCTCAAGCATCGAGTATCTAGACTCACACTCGGTGAACTTCTTACTTAGATAGTAGATAGCATACTCTTTCTTCCCCAATTCGTCTTGCTGACCAAGGACACAACCCATCGAGTCTTCAAGAACTGGCAGATACATAATCAAGGGCCTCCCTTCCACAGGCGGAGACAGAATCAGAGGCTCAGACAGATACTCTTTGATACTGTCAAAGGCTTTATGGCAATCCTCGGTCCAATCATGAGATTGATCTTTTCGAAGGAGCTTGAATATCGGCGCACATGTGGCAGTCATGTGGGATATAAATTTGGAAATATAATTCAAGCGGCCAAGAAAACCTCAAACTTGCTTCTCCATTTTGGGCGCAGGCATCTCTTGTATTGCTTTGACCTTTGCGGGATCAACCTCAATACCTCTCTCACTGACAATAAAGCCCAATAACTCGCAGGAACGGACTCCAAATGTACACTTGTTAGGATTCAGACGAAGCTTATACTTCCTCAAACGCTGAAAAAGCTTCAACAAGTGCTCAACATGTTCAACTTCCGTTCTTAACTTTGCAATCATATCATCAACATATACCTCGATTTCCTTATGCATCATATCATGAAACAAGGTAGTCATAGCTCGTTGATATGTGGCACCGGCGTTCTTCAAACCGAAGGGCATCACTCGATGACAAAATGTTCCCTAAGGTGTGATGAATGTTGTCTTCTCCATATCCTCGGGTGCCATCTTAATCTGATTATATCTGGAAAATCCATCCATAAACGAGAAGACATTGAATTTAACTGTATTATCTACCAACATATCAATATGTGGTAGAGGGAAATCTTCTTTTGGACTAGCTTTATTCAAGTCTCTATTGTCCACACACATTCAGACTTTTCCATCTTTCTTAGGCACGGGCACAATATTGGCCACCCATTGAGGATATGTAGAAGTCACCAGAAACCCCGCATCAATTTGCTTCTGAACTTCTTCTTTGATCTTCACTGCCATATCAGGATGAGTTCTTCTGAGTTACCATCAAGTTCAGTTACTCCAGGGATGCTAAGTGATGGCGATCCAAACTGGGCAGCAACTTTCCTGGCTTCGGCATTAGTCTCAACATCCTTCTCCTTCTGGGCTAAGAGTAACATGGTTTCCAGCAAGTGATCCATCTTTGCCTGCATGGATTCAATGTATGTCCTCATCGAGACTTGGTTTGCCTCAAGCTGTTCGAGTGTCATCTTATAGTTGCGGCGTGTCTCGTACCGGTGTCGAGTAGTCAGCGTTACTGGACAAAGGGTAGAATATGGTGTAAGTTTTTGTTTTTGGAAGATGATATGCAATGCATGTTTATGATATGCAAATGCATGAAGTTTTTCCATGTTTCTTCGCAAAGGAATACAAACATTCATGATCAATCACGCGTCAGGTACGTTAGGATAACAAGAAGAAGTACAGGTTTGTCTGATTACTAGAAATTCCCAAAGGTAGGTTCTAAAGTTATGTTTTCAAGGAAGGAACTTAGACTCGCGGATCAGGTTCAAAACTTACTCGCAATGATGGGCTAGCCACATCGTGATGGGAGTTCTGAACTGATCTAATATAAGTTGGATTCTCGTATTGTTCGAACAGGGTGTAGACCCTTCGGTTCAATACTACATAATCACCAATCATGAAAACAAACCTGGGTTTAAGGCGAGGTCCCTAGAGTCACGGATTGTATTTAGAACCTCCCCACAATAATGGGCTAGCCATATTATGATGGAAACTCCAAACAGATCTACTCTAGGTGGAGTCTTCGTATTGTCCCAATGAGGTGTACACCCCTCGGTTCAATACTATACAACTCCGGGTTCTAAGTCTTTTCTCGAAGCTCGGGTATGAAGCTTATCTCACAGCAAACATCAAGCCCCATATCAAAGTATCAAAACACATTACATATAAGCAACATAATAAAATACAGAGAAACAAGCACGGAAGATAAGAACATCTTCTAACAGTCATAGCAAAATCATACTAAGTTAGGCTAGACTCTCTCTTACTTGGAGCAGGGTCCCTAGTAGAGTCGCCAGTCTGTCGCACCTCGAAAAAAATAATGCGATCCCTCGCGATGGAACGCGGAAAAATGTTGTTCGAAACATAGTCGCCACCGAACTTTATTTATCCCAATGAAGGAATAGGGAAATATCGAGAAAACCTTTAGAAATAAGAATAATGGTCGTCGCAACCATATTCGGGTTCGGGAGTCGATTACGCAAGGGGAAGATATTAACACCCGTCACGTTCGTTGTACTCAACGGAAACCTTTTAGTCTGATTTTGCTATTTGACTGTTAATTGAATGTTATTCGCTTGCTTCGAGTGATTAGAATTAATGATAGATATGGACGAAGACCTCAGGAGGGGAGAAATGGGAGGTTTTTTATTAGTGTGCTCGCGAAGATACAACAATCTCCTGCCTACGTATCCTTATGGTGCAATAAGGAAATCAGAGCATTCGTAGTTCGGGCTACTACGAATATTTGGTGTGTTTTGTTTTGATGAACGACTGTGTAGGTCGGCGTTCTAACGGCTAAACGCTGGCTTGTCTACTCTCGGTGGAGGCTCTAGCACTGGTCTGTTGTGCGCATTAGAAAGGATTAACAGTGTTCTTTTGAAAGGAGTTTTGGTCACACGGGGGTGACGAGTTGAATTGATGTGTTTGGGTGTTTTGTTTGGTTTCAATCGCGCGGGGGAGAGAAGTTAGGTTTGATTTGTTTGAGATGTTTTTGAAGAACGACGAAAGATTGAGCAATGTGGTGCACACCAATCGTCCAATTCTTTTGAGGAATAATAAGGCGACCGCCTTCTACTCCTTTTTCGTTCGAATTATTTTGAAAGTTTGTTTGTGGATGTTGAATATGCACGGTAGTAAGGCGTACGCCTCCTACTTGCTTATTCAAAGAATAATGAGGCGTGCGCCACTTATTCCTTTATCCAAGTTTATTTAAAGTATTTTAATCGGAAGTCGATAACTTGAGCAATATGGCGAGCACCAATTATTCAAATAATCGAGAGATGGCGAGGCGAACGCCTCCCATCTTTTGTCATCCGAAGTTTAATTTATAAAAGATAGGTTTTTAGATGTTGTGTTTGATTTGTAAAAATAGTTTGAATTTTGAATTGGTAGGTTTTGAAAAGTCGATAATTTGAGCAATATGGCGTACGCCAATTATTCAAATAATCAAGGAATGGTGAGGCGAACGCGTCCCATTCTCAATTGAAGTTTAAGTTTAAGTTTATTTTGTGAAATTGTATTTGATATAAGATGTGATTTGAATTTATTCGATTGCGGTTTTAATTTGATGACGAAAATTCGAGCAATATGGCGTACGCCAATTATTCGAATAATCGGAAGATAGTGAGGCGAACGCCTCCCATCCTTTTATTATCTGAAATTTAGAATTTAGGACTTAGGATTTGTAGTTGATTTAGAAGATGTGATTTGAATGTGTATAATCATGGTCTAAAAATAATTTGAATTTAGAACTTATATTTGATTTGAAAAAGTGGTTTGAAATTGGTATTTGGTTAAGGTTTTAATCAGGTGACAAGAATTCGAGCAATGTGGCGTACGCCAATTATTCGAATAATCGAAAGATAATGAGGCGAACGCCTCCTATCCTCTTATTATCGAAAATTTAGAATTAAAAGAATTTAGAATTTATGGTTGATTTAAAAGAAATGACTTGAAATATTTTGAAATGATTTGAATCAATAGAAAAAGACAAGTATCCACTAGTATGTTCTATAAAAATTATCTAAATTAATTAACCAAGCCAGGAAGGAAATTCACTAAAATAGAATTAGTTCAAAGACTCTCCGTACACTTCAACAAGTTACAGTCTTTCTCACCTAATCTCTACCTGTGCAATTTCTACCTAAGCACTCTTAGATATGAGAACCCACTCACTTCCTTACAATCACACACCAGTGATTTTAAACAACAATCCCTTGTGAAAAGAAAATACTTTTCAATTACACACTCTTGATTTTACTTCACAGTTTCAATCAAGAAGACACACTCTTGATATTTCTTCAAAGCTTTGATCAAGAAGACACACACTCTTGCTTAACAGCTTTAGAGTGACAAATTACAACCACAAATCAGTCTAATTCAATCATCAAAGGATGACTTGAATGACCTATAAGTCTTACGACTAAACAGACACAAACCCTAGCTCTCTCTCTATATTTCGCTCAGTATTGGTTGTGTGTTCAAACAGGTTTTCTAAGTCCCTTTTTATAGAAGCATTCTGCTGGGCTTGGACATCTTAAAAACCCTAAATCTATTTTCCAATAAAATCTTTTTATAACAGCTGTATAGATCTCCTTGGAAAATAAGTAAATATGGTTGTAATCCATGATTGAATGCGCCATCTAGCCATATCTTCAATCATCCAAAGATTGCCATTAATTGTGCAATCACAAAACACCAGACATTCATACTGAATGTTCTGTGTACAGGATGTCATGACATCGGGTCTGACATCCTGGAAAAATCCTGCATAATCCAATAATTCCTTTTATAACTTCCAGCAGGTACAACCATATCAGATGTCATGAAATTGTGTATGTCATCTGAAACAATCCTGCATGAACATGTCTTTCATTTAAGCTCCAGCAGGTACATCTAATATCAGAAGCCATGGCATTGTATGTGACATTCTGAAACAATCCTGCATGCACATGTTCTTGAACTCCAGCAGGTACATAGTATATCTCATGTCAAGACATCACACATAACATCTTGTGAACACTCTTTGTTTTACCAAAATTGCTGCCAACACTTAGAATCAACAACCCCCCCCCCCCTTTGGCAAATTTTGGCTAAAACATATATCAGTCCTTTTTGTTCACAAGGTAAACTATCAGCAGTTAAACAACATAACAGTAGTTTAATCAGCAACAGAAGCAAAACAATTACTAGCTATGTCTACTAGTAATACACACATGCACAAGGGTACTTCTCCTCCCCCTAAATCTGTGCAACAAACAGAATTACTAGTTATGGATGCAACTAGTAAGACACACAAATGCACAATGCACAAGGGTACTTCTTCTCCCCCTAAATCTGTGCATTCATCAAATAACAGCTACTATAACTCCAGCACCTGTACCAGCCAGAATGTCATACTGACATCTGCTTCAACATCAACACCTGTGCACTTCTAATAATAGCTGTCCTTCTGTCCAGCCACATACAACTTCCACATCAGCTTCCATATCAAGCACTTCTCCCCCTTTTTAGTCAAAATTGACCAAAGATGACCTTATAAAATTCAATCTTTCAAACATCAGCATCAGAATAGCTTCCAGCCACATAGTCTAGTCCTTGCCACAACACAGTTTTCCCAGCCAGAAATATCCTCTGGGATAACCACACACTCCTTTGCTTGCTATAGGTTCTCATGAACACATATCCCCAACTTCCCCCTTAACCATTCAAATTGATTGGCATCCAAAGCTTTAGTGGAAATGTCTGCTAATTGCTTTTCAGTAGTAACATGCTCCAGAGTTATGATCTTCTCTTCCACTAGTTCTCTAATGAAGTGATGACGAATGTCAATGTGTTTTGTCCTGCTATGTTGGATAGGATTTTTGGAAATATTTATGGCACTCAGGTTATCACAGTATAATGTCATGACTTCTTGTGTGACATTGTATTCAAACAACATCTGCTTCATCCAGACCAGTTGAGAATAACTACTCCCGGCTGCTATGTATTCAGCTTCAGCAGTGGATAGAGATACACAATTTTGTTTATTGCTAAACCATGAAATCAGATTGTTCCCCAAAAAGAAGCATCCCCCAGATGTGCTTTTCCTATCATCAACACTTCCAACCCAGTCAGCATCACAGTACCCAGTCAACATGGATCCAGATCCATGAGTATACAACATCCCATAGTCACTGGTTGCCATTGACATATTTCAGTATTCTCTTCACTTGGTTTATGTGACTGACTTTTGGTTCAGCTTGATACCTAGCACAAACACCTACAGCAAATGCAATGTCAGGTCTGCTTGCTGTGAGATATAGGAGACTTCCTATCATGCTTCTGTATAGACTCTGATCTACACTGACACCATTTTCGTCTTTGGAGATTTTCACATGAGTAGGAGCAAGTGTCCTTTTATGGCTTGCATTTTCCATTCCAAACTTCTTCACAATGTTCTTGGCATACTTGCTTTGAGATAGAAAGATAGAGTCTTCCATCTGTTTGACTTGTAGCCCAAGAAAGTAGGTCAGTTCTCCAACAAGGCTCATCTCAAACTCAGATTGCATTTGTCTTACAAAATGTTCAACCATCTGTTCTGACATCCCACCAAAAACAATGTCATCTACATATATTTATGCCACCATGAGCTTTCCTCCTTCATTCTTCACAAACAGATTTTTGTCAATACCTCCCTTTTTGTATCCATTATCAGTGAGGAACACTGTGAGTCTCTCATACCTGGCCCTGGGAGCTTGCTTTAGCCCATAGAGGGCTTTCTTTAATCTGTACACATGTTGTGGAAGATTTGGATATGTGAATCCTTTAGGTTGTTCAACGTATACTTCTTCGTTTGAGTAGCCATTCAGGAAGGCGCTTTTTACATCCATTTGAAACAACTTGAATTTCAGAATACATGTCACTCCAAGCAATAGTCTAACGGACTCAAGGCGAGCTACAGGAGCAAATGTTTCATCAAAGTCCACTCCTTCAACTTGAGTATATCCTTGAGCTACTAATCTAGCTTTGTTTTTAGTAACAACCCCTTGTTCATCAGATTTATTCTTATAAACCCACTTTGTTCCTATGACATTTACTCCTTCAGGTCTAGGAACCAATTCCCATACTTCATTCCTCTTGAATTGGCCTAACTCCTCTTGCATTGCATTGATCCAAAACTCATCAGTCAAGGCTTCCTTGATATTTCTGGGTTCAATCTTTGACACAAAGCAGCCATGTGAGATTACTTCCCTTGATCTAGTAGTGACTCCTTTGTCTGGATCTCCTATGATAAGATCTTTGGGATGATCCTTCTGAATTCTGATAGAGGGTCCCTTGTTTATTTTGTCATCTTCAGTTTCAACTTGAGGAGGTTCTTCTTCCTCATTTTTGTCTGAGTGGTCAACATGAGAATCATTCAGAGATGTCTCAACATCGTCTGTGACATCCGTCTGTTGGTCATCAACCACAACATTAATGGATTCCATCAATACATTAGTTCTGGAATTAAAGACCCTGTAGGCTCTACTGTTTGTTGAATAGCCCAGAAATATTCCTCCATCACTTTTGGGATCCATCTTTCTTCTTTGCTCACGATCAGCCAGGATATAACATTTGCTACCAAATACATGGAAGTATTTGACTGTGGGTTTTCTTCCTTTCCAGACTTCATAAAGGGTTGTGGGAGTTCCTTTCTTCAATGTCACTCTGTTGTGAACATAGCAGACTGTGTTCATGGCTTCAGCCCAAAAATGATAGAGCAATTTCTTAGCATGAATCATAACTCTGGCTGATTCTTGAAGAGTCCTATTTTTTCTTTCCACCACACCATTTTGCTGGGGAGTGATGGGGGATGAGAACTCATGATGAATTCCTTCTGAAGAGCAGAATTCAACAAATTTGCTGTTCTCAAACTCCTTCCCATGATCACTTCTAATTTTGACAACAGGACTTTCTTTTTCCCTTTGACGTTTCAAATACAACTCCTTAAAGACTTCAAATACATCAAATTTTTCTCTTATGAAATTGATCCAGGTGTATCTGGAGAAATCATCTACCACCACATATGCATATTTCTTTCCACCAAGGCTTTCAACTTGCATGGGTCCCATCAAGTCCATATGAAGTAGCTCCAGGACACTGGTAGTTGTGTCATGTCTAAGCCTCTGGTGTGACATCCTTGTTTGTTTTCCAATCTAACATTCTCCACAGATTTTTCCCTCATCAATCTTTAAGTTAGGAATTCCTCTAACAGCTTCAACAGATATGATCCTTTTCATACCTTTAAGGTGCAAATGGCCCAATCTTTGATGCCATATCTTTACCTCTTCTTCTTTGGCTAAGGTACACATTGAGGAGTATCCAGTTTCTTGAGAGCTCCACATGTAGCAGTTGTCTTTGGACCTTACTCCCTGCATGATTACTTTATTTTCTTTGTTAGTAATCAGACATTCAGCTTTGGTGAAGTTTACATTCAGACCTTGATCATACAGTTGACTGATGCTTATAAGATTAACAGTTAATCCCTTAACGAGTAGGACATCATCAAGGTCAGGAACTCCAGGGCAATCCAGCCTACCCATTCCCTTGATTTCCCCCTTTGCACCATCACCAAAGGTAACATAACTCATGGCATGAGGATGAAGTTTAGTTAGCAGATTTTTGTTCCCAGTCATATGTCTGGAGCAACCACTGTCAAAATACCAATCTTCTTTGGCAGAAACTCTGAGGGAAGTGTGAGCTATGAGGCTTGTGACCTTTGTTTTAGGAGTCCATTGCTTTTTGTTGACAGTCTTGTGATGCTTGGACCTTAATTGGTATTGAGACTGAACAGGGCCAGGATAGCCACATAGCTTATAGCAAAAGGGCTTCAGGTGGCCAAATTTTCCACAGTATTGGCATTTCCATCTTTGATGCTTCCCTTTTTGCTATTGTGACATCTGATGTGACATCTCAGGTTTGCTTTTAACATGGCTGCACTTAGGTTTGGATTTTGGTTTGTAACCGGTGTAACTGTACTCAGCCTTGAATCCAATACCAGATTTGTTTCCTGTTATTTGCCCAGTCTGGAGAATCTTGTCTAAGATGGCAGATCCATTGTTCAACATTCTTACATACTTAGTCATCTAATCTAGTTTGGAATTCAAGAATACAGCTTCCACCTTTAATTTTAAGATGGTTTCCACAAGCTCTTCCTTTTCATTTTCCAGTTGAGCTATCACTTTCTTTTGGCTTTCAACTTGTCTGCACACTCATGCCCTTCTGTGGCACAACTCTTTAAGGGTTCTTTCATCATCAATTGACTCTTCCTCAGACCCCCATCTTCCTGTCAATGCAGTCACATGGTTTGTGGCTTCTTCTATTTCTCTTCCATCAGACCAAGAGGCCACAAGACTCCTCTTTTGTTTCTTGAGGTAGGTCCCACATTCAATTTTAATATGACCATACCCATTACACTCATAACACTGAACTTCTTTGGGCTTTTCTTCAGACTTTGGCTTCTTACCAAAGCTGTTGGATTTACTGATGTCAGATGTGATGTTCTTGACATTTCCCTTTGCTCTCACATCTACCTTTTTTATCAGTCTATTGAACTGTCTTCCCAACATTGCTATCTCATTTTCCAGGTCTTCATCAATATCTTGACCACCTTCCTCATCAGTGTTTGACATAAATGCTATGCTCTTGGCTTTCTTTTCAGCTCCATCACATATTCCCATCTCAAATGTTTGGTGGGATCCAATTAGCTCATCAACTCTCATATTTGAGATGTCTTGAGATTCCTCTATGGCTGTTACTTTCATAGCAAATCTCTTGGGGAGTGATCTGAGTATTTTTCTTACTAACTTTTCATCTGACATCTTCTCACCCAAGGCTCCAGAGGCATTGGCAATTTCAAGGATACTCATGTAGAATTCATGAATATTTTCATCTTCTTTCATTCTTAAGTTTTCAAACTTGGAGGTGAGCAGCTGAAGTCTAGACATCTTTACCCTAGAGGTGCCTTCATGAGTGGTCTTGAGAATGTCCCAAGCCTCCTTGGCCACTTCATAGTTGTTTACCAGCCTGAAAATATTCTTGTCTACCCCATTGAATATTGCATTCAAGGCTTTAGAGTTTCCAAGAGCGAGATCATACTCCTCCTTGGACCATTGTTCTTCAGGCTTCTTAGTGGTGGCTTCTCCTTCTTTAGTAATGACAGGATGCACCCAACCTGTTAACACAGCTTTCCAAGCCTTGTTATTAAGGGATTTCAGAAATGCTACCATTCGAGGTTTCCAATAGTCATAGTTAGAACCATCCAAAATTGGTGGCCTATGAACAGATCCTCCATCTCTCCCCATTGTACCAGAAAGTATTGCCCCTAGATCTCACCCAGAACCAGAGCAGGATGCCTGCTCTGATACCAATTGAAATTCTGGTATCAGATATAAGATGTTGAAGGTAATGTTACGATACTGATATCTGCTAACACAATGGATAAAATAAACATAATGGTAAAGCAAATAACACAAGCAATTGTTAACCCAGTTCGGTGCAACTCACCTACGTCTGGGGGCTACCAAGCCAGGAAGGAAATCCACTAAAATAGAATTAGTTCAAAGACTCTTCGCACACTTCAACAATTTACAGTCTTTCTCACCTAATCTCTACCCGTGCAATTTCTACCTAAGCACTCTTAGATATGAGAACCCACTCACTTCCCTTACAATCACACACCAGTGATTTTAAACAACAATCCCTTGTGAAAAGAAAATACTTTTCAATTACACACTCTTGATTTTACTTCACAGTTTCAATCAAGAAGACACGCTCTTGATCCTGCTTCAAAGCTTTGATCAAGAAGACACACACTCTTGCTTAACAACTTTAGAGTGACAAATTACAACCACAAATCAGTCTAATTCAATCATCAATGGATGACTTGAATGACCTACAAGTCTTACGACTAAACAGACACAAACCCTAACTCTCTCTCTATATTTCGCTCAATATTGGTTGTGTGTTCAAACAGGTTTTCTAAGTCCTTTTTTATAGAAGCATTCTGCTGGGCTTGGACATCTTAAAAACCCTAAATCTATTTTCCAATCAAATCTTTTTATAACAGCTGTATAGATCTCCTTGGAAAATAAGTAAATCTGGTTGTAACCCATAATTGAATGCGCCAGCTAGCCATATCTTCAATCATCCAAAGATTGCCATTAATTGTACAATCACAAAACACCAGACATTCATACTGAATGTTCTGTGTACAGGATGTCATGACATCGGGTCTGACATCCTGGAAAAATCCTGCATAATCCAACAATTCCTTTTATAACTTCCAGCAGGTACAACCATATCAGATGTCATGAAATTGTGTATGTCATCTGAAACAATCCTGCATGAACATATGTTTCATTTAAGCTCCAGCAGGTACATCCAATATCAGAAGCCATGGCATTGTATGTGGCATTCTGAAACAATCCTGCATGCACATGTTCTTGAAGTCCAGCAGGTACATAGGATATCTCATGTTAAGACATCACACATAACATTTTGTGAACACTCTTTGTTTTACCAAAATTGCTGCCAACACTTAGAATCAACAAAACGATTTTTTGAGTTGTGAAGAGAGGGTTTTGTGGTGGTTAGTTTTAAAGGCGGTAAGGGTTAGTGGAGACGGAAGATGATGAAGTTGTTAGGGTGGATGCACGACGGTGGGTGGTTCGATGGTGTGCGTTTGGTGGTGAGGCACGGTGAAGGTTGTGGGAAAGAAGAAGAAGAAGTTTTGTTTATTAATTTTCTCTTTCGGTTAGCAGAGAGAGAGAAGAGAGATTTGTGAGGATTTGAGAGTGGAAAAGTTTGTTAATGATGAGTGGAGTGTGAGGTGAGGTAATGTGATAATGATGAGAGAAATAAAGAGTGACAATGGGAATTGTAAGGGAGGAAAATGACGTGTGGAGAGAGACGAGAGTGGGATGCCGTGTGGAACGTGAGTGCATCCCTTGGGAGATACGTGTGTGTGAAATTTCTTTTTTGTAACCGTTAATGTGAGAGAGATTTTGAGAGGTAGTGTAAAGTGTGAGCTATCAACTTGCAAGCCAAAAAGAATCCAATGCTATCTAAATACATTTATTTGAAATTTGGAATTTATAAAGTATTTAACAATTTTAAAAAAATAGAATCAATTCATCAAAATAAATTCAAACTAATTATATAATTAATTCTAATTTATTCCAATGATATCTTGATTAAGAAAACAATAATAAACGGATAAAAAATGAATAAAAGTCGAGCATAAATATTCTCAGAAAATTAAATCGGGCACATTAAAATGATCAGTACAAAATATACTTATTGAAAAAATATAGCATTTATTCAAATTCTGAAATAAGTTTGCACCGGTTAAAAGGCTCAGGCGGGTCAAAATGTAATCGAAACAGTCGCTGAAAAATACAACGAGCACACCAGGTTAAACTGTATGAACCGTAGATTAACAATACTGGCGTCTGTGATTTTAATTTTGAAACTTTTTACCCGCTGATTTTGCACATTCTTGAGAAACAATTTAACCGATTTGTCTGTATTCTCAATAAATTTATCCTGGCTGATATTTTAGGTATTATTTATGATGGAATGTATGCCATGCTATGCATATGATGCAAAAATAAAAAAATGAAATCAATTCTATGAAAATTTAAATATGCCCGGACAAAATTGGGGTATGACACCCAACAAGGCTATTCTTACCCAGTAACCGGTATTGAATATTCCTCCTGGCATTTCCCAGCGAGCCATCCTTGATATGTTCATCCTAACCGATGACGGGTGTTCTCTCTGTCAGATCTTTATTATCTCCTCACCCAGTAACAGGTAGTAGATAATAGATTTCTGCTCCTCCTGTGTTGAAGTTTATTTCTTCCCTAGTTGAGTTAAGTGCGCATTTCCTTAGTGAAATCGCTTTTTCCTGCATGATTCAAGTACTTCAGTTTTATCCTGACTTACTTCTATCCCCTGCAGATGTTGTTGTTCCCCTGACTGAGTCTTTTCCATGTTCGTATGGAATCCCTCGAGTCCCCCCAGTAGTTTTAAGTCATAGCCTGGCCTACGTATAACTCGTCTTTCCCCCAAAGTCTCTGTCTCCCCAGTGAGTTTTCCTTATGGAATGCATTGTACTCCTGTGGACTTTCGGTCTCTGATTTCTTTTCCCTTTGTGGCAATATTTCCCCACAAAGAATTTACTTTTGCATTCATAACATTTGCATCATGAGGTCTCTTAGGGACCAAAATTTGTTTCTGTGTTGTTATTTAAGCTCATTCTACTGAGTCGACATGAAGATTTTAACCTTCGCCTCCTTAGTTAAAATGTCCTTAAATAGGGGCAGCTGTAAGACCCCAATTTTAACCCTAAGATCCCTCATGCAATTTCATCTTAAGAATTAGCATTGGGATCATACCTTGGCATCCTCCTTACCCCTCTTTCATTGGGTTTGTTTTGGGAGAGATCACCAAGCACTATGTGATTGTATCATACTTGTATTTTATCATTTTCACTAACCAAAATACCAAAAATATGTATTTGTATTTTCCTAACTCTTTTGTAGGTAGGGCATGATCCCATTGATCTATCAAGTTCACATCTAGGGTTTGAGACCCTCATGAACAAAGAACACAACCATGGATTGATACAAGAATGGTCACAAGCATCATATATGAGTCATAATGATCTCTACATGTTATTTTGATCAAGCATTCTTCAAGAGTTTGAGGGTGATTTGCCTTGGAAAAACCCTAGTTTGACTGGGTATCTTGAGTAACTTCTTCAACAAGCTATCTTACCAATTGATCAAATTTCTCAAGGGACACTTCAACATTCACCATCTTATGCATATATGATATACCATGAGCCTAGAAAGTTAATATAATTGAAGATTAGCAAGTTGGTTGGTGGTGGTTGGCCAGATGAATTTATCTAATCAAAACTGGGTCTCCCTAGACCCTATCTCCTATAATTTTCACCATATGAAAATTATTCCAAGATAAAACTTAATATAAATGACATTCCAAACAACTTTAATGTTGAGACCTAGAGATAGTTTTGCTTGGAAAATCATTTTATATGTTGAAACATTATAGGTCATTTTGTCTAAACCCTAATTTGAAAGTCAACTTCCCAAGGCCATAACTTGCTCAATTTTTATGAGATGAAATATTTCCAAGTTGCACAAATAAATTCAAGATGTCTACTTCAACTTTGATGTTTGGAGTGAGATCTAATTAAACTTTTATGAGCATGTGATATGAGGCTACATTATAGGTCACTTTTGACCTATACCATTGAACAAGTGATTTTTCCAAACTTCAAAAATGCATAACTCTATCATTTAAAATCAAAATGACATGAAATTGGTGACAATTTTGAAGCTCTTTGAAATAGCTACAAGTTTGATGAAGACACGTTTCTCATTTGAAGCTCACATAAAGAGTTAAGCAAGGTGGAATATTAAGATATATGGCTTGACACTTAAAAAAGATTTCATCATGTTGAAATTTCCAAACTTCCACTTCAAAATTCATCATGATACAAGCTTCAAATTGAAAAGTGTTGAACATGAAAGTTTTTCCTCTTGATCTAACCTTTCCAAAAAGTCCAATTTCATCCATTTTGGACAAGTTTTGCTAGGGTTGCGCATGGCTTGAACATGGTATCATCATTTGGCAAAGATCAAACTTCAAGTTTCCATATACACTTGCCTTGCAATCCAAGTTGATTTCAGACTCTCTCACACTCACTTGTGGACCTAAAGCAATCATCTCATGGGGCTGTACACGCCCATGCACCCATGCACATTCCATTGCCAATTTTGGAAAGTGATTTGGAAGGTGCAATTATTACTTGATCCAACTATAAATAGAGCTCCATATGCTCAGAATTCAACACACATTCGCACCAACTTTGATCCTGAACCCCTAACCCTTCCATTTGAGAGGATAATCATGAGAATTTCATCTTGAAATTGAGTTTGAATCTCACTATTTTGAGATTCAAAACTCCAGGGATCCAAGACCTTTTGTGCATTTCATTCTACTTCTGCAAGCATTCTGAGTGAGATCAAGCATGAGCTAAGGCAAGAATAGTTGAATCCAGACCTGCATTGAAGGTATTTTCCAGAAAATTTCATCTCTTCGATTCTCTCTCAATCTTGCTCAATTCTCTTGATTCTTTGGTTGTCTGAAGTCCTACCAATGTAGGCAAGAAGATTGAGTTGCTTAGAGGTCAAATTGAAGCAACTCAGTTGACATACCTCAAAATTCAACTCCTCATATCTTTCTATATGTGAGGAGTTAGTTAGAATTGAGGTCAGATTCATGTTCTACGCTATTTTTTCTTTCAGATCATGTCCTTCTTTTTCATTTTTTGATGGTGATGAGTGAACCAGTCCGGCCAGGGTCACCGGAGAAGATGACCGGCCTTTGGACGCCGGTGATGTGTTGGCACGGTTCAGAGCCATTGATCTCTTTTAAATTCTTTTAATCTCGTGCGTTGTTTTTAATTACCATGCCTGTGTCGCGTTGACTCAAGACTACCATGGAACGCACGCTAGTGGCCACTTGATCTGCCACCTCAATTAATGAGGGAGATTAAGTGGTCCACGTTTTTTCTGATTATTTGAAGTTCATTTTAATTGCTTTATTTTCATTAATTCATATTAATTTTAATATTAATTCAAAAAATATGAGAGTTTCACCAAAATTTTCAAATAATTTCCTCTTTCATATTCTGAATTAAAATTATTTTTTGGATCATTATTAATATTTTTCAAGATTTAATTGATTTTGCATTTGTTTTTAATTGTTTAAAAATACTTTTTAGTCTTCAAAAATTCTGAACATTTTTCTCCAAGGTCCTTTGACCTTGTTTGACCTATGATAAATCTCATGGCCATTTATTTGGTGTTTTGATGAGGTTTTAGGAATTTGACAAACCATATTCAATTTGAATGTATTATTTTAGTATTTTTAATTTGAATAAATGCCAAATAATTTTGTTGACCAATTGTAATGACTTGTTTGTGTTTGACTCTTGTTGTTGGCCCTTGGTCAAGGTTGATTTGACTTTGTCAAGTTAATATCATTGGATTTAGGGGATTGATGGAATGTACATTCCATCTCCCAAAATGAATGGATGATATTAATTGGTAAAAGTCCTCCTTTGATCAATTTGAGTTTTCTTCTATTCCCCTCCCTCTTCATCTCATTCCCCTTCTTTATGCATTCATCTCATTTGGCCTATGATATCTCATAGTCCTAAGGCTAGTTAATTGAAAAATCAACATAAGTATGGATGAGATTAGGCCACCTCTTTTGCATATTCTTTTGTGTGTGGTATGTTTCATGAGCATACTCCATTATACTATGTCTCTAACATGCATTAACACCAAAATTCTATTGCCCGACCTCAAATAGTTTTGACTTCTACATAAGTCCAATTACGATTGCTTAACATAGCGCTAAATTTTTGACACAAAAAGGCATAGCATTCTAGTTAGTAAGATTGTAAGTCTCCCCTCTTTCATGGTATTGTGTGGAAACTTATCCTTTTTTCCTTCCTTTGGAAGATGTCTTGGTTCAAGAATCCATGCTTGTGATAAGTGAGTAAAGTGTTTTCCAAAGAATGACTTAAAATGAAAAGGAAAAACAAAAACAATACTAACTTCTAATTCATTAACCACTAACATTTAATTTTAAGCCATTTACTTTTAATGCACTTTAATTTTTAAGTTCTATTCATTTGCCATTATTCATACCATTCTAATTATTTATATTAATACATTTTTACTTTGTCCATTTGGACCACATTGTGTGATATATCTTGTTTGTGTATATTTTGTTTGTTTGTGTGGTCTTTGACGATTAATGTACATAATAAGAAACAAAAACCTTAAAAAACTATTGTGTGGACTGTTGGTTTGATATTGGACAAATTGGACTTAGAATTTAGACGACATCCCTATGCAAAAGGATTTGGCCAATGCTAACTTTCATGTAACCAAGTACTTGCAATTTTAAACTTCATCTAATACATCATTGAAGTTCCATCTGAGTTCATCTGCAACATGATCATTGTGAACCTGTTATTTTGAACTTGTTACTTGTGGAATTCGTCTACTACATAGGCCAGTTTGAAGAAGATTATGGAGTGTCTAAAGCTTGGATGTGGCTATCTTTATTTTATGCTTTTCTCTTCAAGTTAATATTGTATGCATTGTTTGTTGCTTGATCCTAATATCCAAAGGAATTTGGGGTTTCTATATGGCATTCTTGCGTATTGGATTGCAACACATTGGTCAGATCTTTTCAACTCTTAACTTTTAAATTCATGCTTAGGATTAGTCTCTTCATCTCCTCCCCATATCTTTAATTTCAAAATCTCTCCCTCCTTTTTAAAACTTCTTTGTTTGAACTTGTTATTTTCTAAACGTAGACCCTTTGCAAATTAGAAACTTTGGCCTCATGCCATTGTATTTTCAAACTTCTTTTCTTAAATCAAACGTATAAATAAACTTAATTATACTTGACTTAAAAATTTCAAAAAGCCAAAAAGAACTAACTCATTCAAACCATTTTCTAGGCCTTTGTGCCTTTCAAACTTAATTTTTGATTAAAAGCAATACACCCACTTTGAAATTTGTATCATGAACTACGAGGTTTTGATCCCTCATTTTTATGTTGGTACATAGGCATAGGCTCGAAGGTCTTGTCAAACACAAAAAATATAATTAATGAATTCTTTTCTCATCCCCCATTCTATTTGTTTCTAAACATCACTTTGTACAAAATACATATGCACACAAGAAAGGGCTCCCTAGGAGTACCTAGGACACTTTGGATGCTAACACCTTCCCTCTATGTAACCAACCCCCTTACCTGTAATCTCAGGCATTTTATTAGTTTTGATTTGAAAACTTCTTATTTTTGGGTTTTGTTCGTACTTTTCCCTTTTCCCTTGGAAACAATAAAAGCGCGGTGGCGACTCTTGTTATTTGATGTCTTGTTTATCCATAGCTTGATGATCATGAATTTACCGCTACATAAATTAAGTGGCGACTCTTCTGGGGAGTAGTCTCCAGTGGGTTTAGCCTACTTTATTGTGTGTATATTGTTGGTTCTATGTGTTGGCATCAATTTTGGTAAAACCTAGAGTTATCACAAGTTGTCACGAGTGTTATCTTGACATGTGATATTAGTTTCCTACAGGATGTTTAAATATAGTTGTGCAGGATTTAGCTGAGATGTCAGACCCGATGTTAAGACATGTGTATACAGAACATTCAGTCTGAATGTTATGTATCTTAAGATTGCGCTTTTCATGCAAATTTGTGTGTGATTGATGTGGAGATTGAACGCGCCATTAAAGGAGTAATTTGATTTAAAACCAGATTGATTTAGTTTCCAATAAGGGATGATCAACTGTCGTGAATAAGAAGATACGCAAGGAAAATAGATTTAGGGTTTTATGATGTCCAGGCCCATCCAAAAGCTTCTATTTAAAGCCCATGTAAAACCTTGTTTTAATGGACAAGAAACGAACGAAATAGTGAGAGAGAATAAGGGTTTTAGTCTTATGTGAGCTTGTGTATTGTGAGCCATTCATTCATCCTATTGATGATTGAATTGGATTGACTTTTGAGTTGTAATTTGTCCACTCTAAGCTTTGAAGCATGAGTGTGTGTTTACTTGGTTGAAGCTTTTAAGCAAGATCAAGTATGTGTTCTTGAAGAGTGTCTTCTTTCTTTGTAATATTTGTGTTTATATCACTGCTATGATAGAGGGGGAGTGTGTAGGGTCTCATATCTAAGAGTTCTTAGATAGAAGACACACGGGTAGAGATTAGGTGAAAATACTCTAACTTGAAGTTGTTTACTGAGAGTCTTTGAACTAATTCTGTTTAGTGAATTTCCTTCCTGGCTTGGTAGCCCCCAGACGTAGGTGAGTTTGCACCGAACTGGGTTGACAATTGCTTGTGTCACTTGCTCTATTATTTCTTTGTCTTTTATCCTGTTTATATTTTAGTTGTTGTTCAGATATTAGTGTCGTGACATTATCTTCGACATCTCATATCTGATACTAGAATTTCAATTGGTATCAGAGCAGGCATCCTGCACTGGTTCTGGGTGAGATCTTGGGACGTTACTTTCTGGTACTATGGATAGAGATGGAGGATCAGTTCACAGACCACCAATTCTGGATGGATCTAACTATGACTACTAGAAACCTCGAATGGTAGCCTTCTTGAAATCTTTGGATAATAAGGCTTGGAAGGCTGTTCTAACAGGCTGGGAACATCCCGTCATTACTAAGGAAGGAGAAGTTACAACTGATAAGAAGGACGAGGAAGAATGGACCAAGGAGGAGGATGAACTAGATCTTGGAAACTCTAAAGCATTGAATTCTATATTCAATGGGGTTGATAAGAACATCTTCAGACTGATGAACAACTGTGAGGAGGCTAAAGATGCTTGGAATATTCTCAAAACCACTCATGAAGGTACCTCTAGAGTGAATATGTCTAGATTGCAACTGCTTACCACCAAGTTTGAGAATTTGAGGATGCAAGAAGAGGAAAGTATTCATGACTTCCATATGAATATCCTTGAAATTGATAATGCCTTAAGAGCCCTGGGTAAGAAGATGTCAGATGAAAAACTTGTGAGGAAAATTCTCAGGTCACTTCCCAAGAGATTTGCCATGAAAGTGACAGCCATAGAAGAATCTCAAGACATCTGCAATATGAGAGTGGATGAGCTAATTAGATCCCTCCAAACATTCGAGTTGGGGATGAGTGATGGATCTGAAAAGAAATCCAAAAGAATAGCCTTCATGTCAAACACTAAAGAGAAAGAGGAAGACAGTGGTCAGGATACTGATGAAGATCTGGTAAATGATGTAGCATTACTGGGGAGACAGTTCAACAAACTCCTGAAAAGGATGGATGTAAGGTCAAAGTCTAATGTCAAGAACAACTCATTTGACATCAGTAGGTCCAATGATGTTGGAAGAAGGACAAAATATGAGGAAAAATCCAAACAAGGCAAAGGAGTTCAGTGCCTTGAATGTGAAGGGTATGGACACATTAGAGATGAATGTGGGACCTACCTCAAGAAACAGAAGAAGAGTCTTGCTGCTACTTGGTCTGATGAAAGTGAAACAGAAGGAGAGTCTGCCAATCTTGTGACTGCCTTGACTAGAAGATGGGGTTCTGATGAAGACTCAAGTGATGATGAAGTAACCTTTGATGAATTAGCTACTACCTACAGAAAGTTGTGTTACAAAAGTGAAGAAGTGTGTCAACAAGTGGAAAATCAGAAGAAATTGATAACCCAACTAGAGGATGAGAAGACAGAACACTTAGAAACCATTTCTAAGTTGAAGATCAAAGTCATGTTCCTGAACTCCAAACTGGATGAGATGACAAAGTATGTCAGAATGCTAAACAGTGGATCTGACACCTTAGACAAAATCCTCTAGACTGGAAAGATGGAAGGAGACAAGTCTGGCCTTGGGTTCAATGAATCCACTCCTGAGTGTAGTCACACTGGTAGCAAACCAAAGATGTCACATCAGGTGTCTCAATATCACAAGGAAGGACAACATAAAGGAAAACACCAAAGATGGAGATGTCATTATTGTGGAAAATCTAGCCACATAAAACCATTCTGATTTAAGTTGTATGGCTACCCTAGTCCTACTCATCATCAACCTAGACCCAAACACCACATCCCTATTAATAGAAAACATTGGGTTCCTAGGGTTGGTGCTGCTAACTTGATAGCTCACACTTCCTTTAGAGTTTCAGCCAAAGAAGACTGGTATTTTGACAGTGAATGCTCCAGACACATGACTGGAAGCAAAAACCTGCTAATTGACCTTCAACCTCATGCCACCAGTTATGTGACTTTTGGTGATGGAGCAAAGGGTGAAATCAAGGGGATTGGAAAGCTAAACTGCCATGGAGTCCCTAACCTTGATAATGTGCTACTTGTTAAAGGATTGACTGCAAACCTGATCAGCATCATTCAACTGTGTGACCAAGGTCTAAATGTGAACTTCACAAATATTGAATGTTTGATTACTAATAAAAAAAATGAGGTGATAATGAAAGGAGTCAGGTCTAAGGACAACTGCTATATGTGGAATTCTCAAGAAACTGGTTATTCATCAATGTCTACTCTAGCTAAAGAAGAAGAAGTGAAACTATGGCATCAAAAACTGGGCCATCTGCATCTTAAAGGAATGAAGAGGATTATATCTATTAAAGTTGTCAGAGGAATCCCAAAATTAAAGATTGATGAAGGAAGAGTTTGTGGTGAGTGTCAGATTGGAAAGTAGACAAAGATGTCACATCATAAGATCAAACATGACACCACATCTAGAGTGTTGGAACTTCTCCACATGGACTTGATGGGACCTATGCAGGTGGAAAGTCTTGGTGGGAAAAGGTATGCTTATGTGGTGGTGGACAACTTCTCCAGATATACCTGGGTAAATTTTATAAGGGAAAAATCTGATGTATTTGAGGGGTTCAAAGATCTTTGCCTAAGACTTCAAAGAGAAAAAGAAAGTCAGGTTATCAGAATCAGAAGTGATCATGGGAAAGAATTTGAAAACAGTAAATTTGTTGGATTCTGTTCATCTGAAGGAATTAGTCATGAGTTCTCATCTCCCATTACCCCTCAGCAAAATGGTGTGGTAGAAAGGAAAAATAGAACTCTCCAAGAATCTACCAGAGCTATGATTCATGCTAAGAAGTTCATGTGGTTGCGGTAGAATTTTGGTTTCCTCACCAATCGCCATCTGATTTTCTCCCAGCCAGAGTTTCCTCCTGGTTTTTGAACAACTATTTGTGTTTATCCTCTGCATGGTTGTCTCCCATTTGATATGGTGTGGACCTAAAATTCCCCGCAGATTTGATAACGGTTTTTCTCAGCAGACCTCTTCTTTCCCCGACTAGGTTTGAGCCTTTGGAAAGATGATCTCTCTTTTCTCCAGCAAGTCGTCACGCTCTTTTGTCGATTGACCGAGAATTGTATCGATGATTCAAATTTGCAACACCTTTGTATCCTTTGCGATCGTTTTGTCAGCATGATCGTCCCATATACATATACATATACATATACATATACATATACATATACATGTACATATATACTCATATATTTAATTATCATTTTTTTTTATTTACTCATGTGATTCTTATTCTCCGTTATGGCGGTACTTTATCGCCATACAAGTTTGATGTTTGACCTCCCTCAATTATAGAGACTCAGCCCCTTAAACAGAAAGACTTTAACCTTTCTCCTTTCCCCACTGATTTATTTCCTCGTGGATGATTATTATATCAGTATCCTCCCTAGTTGATTATCTGGATTAAATCACTCCCCTTGAGTTATATCCTTATTGGGTTGAGTCTTGATTGACCGTTTCTTTCTAGATCTTGCCTAGTTAGATGCTTTGGGTCCCCTAAGAGTTTATTACCCAGTAACTGGTAATATTCTTCTTAGTTTGTAGTTTGCTACTTTTTGCCCAATACCCGACTAAAGTACCCCTGTTTTCTCCATAGTGGAGTTCCTAGTGGATTCATTTTTTATGATTCCCCAGGAAGTATATCCTCGATATGTTCATCCTAACCGATGACGAATATTTTCTTCCCTTGTTTTGAGTTTATCCTTGATATGTTCATCTTAACCGGTGACGAATAGTCTCATCTTTGGTATTCTACCCAGTAAAAAGGTAGTTGTAATCCCTATTTTTATTCCCCAGAGAGTTAATCCTTGATATGTTCATCCTATCCGATGACAGGTTCCTTCTCTTTGCGGTCTTCTACCCAGTAACCGGTAGTTGTAAATCCTACTTTTCATTCCCCTTTGTAGAGTCTATCCTTGATATGTTCATCCTAACCGATGACGGATTTTCTCTTTGATGGTATTCTATCCAGTAACTGATAGATGTAATTCTTATTCCTTCCTCACAGAGTCTATCCTTGATATGTTCATCCTAACCGATGACGAATTTTCTCTTTGATGGTATTCTATCCAGCATTCGATACATGTAATTCCGACTTTTTGTTCAATCAGTATATCCTTGATATGTTCATCCTAATCGATGACGGATATCCTCCTTAACATCCCTAGGAAAGTATATCCTTGATATGTTCATCGTAATCGATGACGGATTTTCTTTCCTTTGAATCTATCCTTGATATGTTCACTTTAATGGTGACGAATATTCCCATCTTTGGTCTTCTGCCCAATAACTGGTAGTTGTAAATCCTATTTCTGTAGTTCTCCCTAGCAAGGTTATTCCTACCCAATAACCGGTAATGAATATTCCCTCCTAGCGTTTCCCAGCGAGTCATCCTTGAGATGTTCATCCTAACCGATGACGGGTGTCCTCTCTGTCAGATTTTTAGTATCTCCTTACGTAGTAACAGGTAGTGGATAATAGATTTCTGCTCCTCCTATGTTGAAATTTATTTCTTCTCTAGTTGAGTTGAGTGCGTATTTCCTTAGTGAAATCGCTTTTCCAGCATGATCCAAGTATGTCGGTTTTATCCTGATCTACTCGTTTCCCCTGCAGATGTTTTCATCCTCCCAACTGAGTCTTTCCATTTTTATGGAATTCCTCTAGTCCCCCAGCAGTTTTTAAGTCGTAGCCTGGCCTACGTATAACCCTTTTTATCCCCCGGAGTCTCTGTCTCCCCAGTTAGTTTTCCTTACAGAATGCATTATACTTCTGCGGATATTCAGTCTCTCTGATTTCTTTTCCTTTGTGGCAACATTTCCCCATAGAGAAATTTCTTTTACATTCATATCATACGCATCATGAGGTCTCTTAGGGACCAAAATTTGTTTCTATATGTTGTTATTTAAGCCCATTCTACTGAGTCGATACAAAGATTTTAACCTTCACCTCCTCAGTTAAAATATCCTTAAATAGGGGCAGCTGTAAGACCCCAATTTTGACCCTAAGATCCCTCATGCAATTTCATCATATGCATAAGCATTGGGATCATTCCTTGACATCCTCCTTACCCTTCTTTCATTGGGCTTATTTTGGGAGGGATCACCAAGCACCATGTGATTGTATCATACTTGTATATTTATCATTTTACTAACCAAAATACCAAAAACATGTCTTTTTATTTTCCTAACTCTTTTGTAGGTAGGGCACGGTCCCCATTGGTCTATTAAGTTCATATCTAGGGTTTAAGACCCTCATGTTTAAGAGCACAACCAAAGATTGATCCACAATGTATCTAAGCATCATATATGAGTCCTCATGATCTCTACATGTTATTTTGATCAAGTTTTCTTCAAGAGTTTGGAGTTGATTTGCCTTGGAAACCCTAATTTGTCTAGGTGGAGTAACTTGTCCAACAAGCTTCCTCACCAATTGATAAAATTTCTCAAGGGACACTCTAAAATTCATCATATTATGTATATGTGATCTACCATGAGCCTAAAAAGTCAATAGAATTGCAAGTTAGCAAGTTGGTTGATGGTGGTTGGCTATATGAATTCATCTGATCAAAATTGGGTCTCCCTAGACCCTATCTCCTACAATGTTTATCATATGAAAATGATTCCAAAATCAAAGTTACTCTAAATGACATTACAAACAACTTTCATGTTGAAGTCTATAGATAATTTTGCTTGGAAAGTCATTTTCAATGTTGGAACATCATAGGTCATTTTGTCTAAACCCTAATTTGAAAGTCAATTTCCCAAGGCCATAACTTGCTCAATTTTTATGAGATGAAAGATTTCTGAGTTGCACAATCAAATTCAAGATTTCTACTTCAACTTTTATGTTTGGAGTGAAAACTAAATCAATTTTTATGAGCATATGATATGAGGATACATTATAGGTCATTTTGGGCCAATACCATTGAACAAGTGATTTTCCTCAACTTCAAAAATGCATAACTCTCTCATTCTAAATTCAAATAATGTCAAATTGGTGACCATTTTGAAGGTATTTGTAATAAATACAACTTTGATGAAGACACTTTTCTCATTTGGAGCTCACATAAAAAGTTTAGTAAGGTGGAACGTTGAGGTATATGGCTTGACACTTAGAAATTTTTTCAACATGTTGAAATTTCCAAACTTCCACCTCAAAATTCACCTTGATCCAAGTTCCAAATGGAAAAGTGTTCAACATAAGAGTTTTTCCTCTTGATCTAAGCTTTCTAAAGAGTCCTAATTCATTCATTTTGGACCAATTTTTCTAGGGCTGCGCATGGTTTTAACAGGCCTGCATCATTGGTGGAAATCGAAGTTCAAATGATCACATAACATTGCCTTGCCATTCAACCTTCATTCCAACCTTATTTCAGATGCATTTGGACCTAATTGGATTGCTTCATGGGCCTGTACACGCCCATGCAAGCTTGTGCATTACATTGCCAAATTTGGAAGGAAATTCAAGTGTGCAAATAACATTTCCAAATGCTATAAATATAGACCCTCTGAGCTCATTTGAAAGGATCCTTGCGTGCCAGCTTTGCCCCATCTCCTTAAACCCTCACAATTCAAAGGAAAACCTGATAATTTTCAATTTAAAATTGAGTTTGAATCTCACTGTTTGGAGATTCAAAAACTCCAAGATACAAAGCTTCTTTCCATGCCTAATCGACTTCTGCAAGTCATTGGAGCAAGATCAAACAAGAATTGAAGCAAGGAAGAGAAAGTTCTGCATAACATTGAAGGTATTTTCCGGAAATTTTCTTCTCTTTGATTCTCACTCAATTCAGATCAATTCTCTAGGATCTTTGGTTGTCTGAAGTCCTACCAATGCATGCAAGAAGATTGAGTTGCTTTGAGGTCAAATCGAAGCAACTCAGTTGACACATCTCAAAATTCAACTCATCATATATTTCTATATATTTGGAGGTAGTTGAAATTGAGGTCGGATTCGTGCTCTACGCCATTTTTAATTTCAGATCATGTCCTCCTTTTTCATTTACGAGATTCACCTGAGAAGGTGAGTGGAGGTTTAGCGCCGGTGATGCGTTGGACAAGTTCTGAGCCACATGATCAATTCAAAATGTTTTAATCTCATGCGTTGCTTGTAAATACCACTTGTGTTACCCGTTGACCAGTGACTATGCTGGAAGGCGCAATTGTGACCACTTGATTTGCCACCTCAATTAATGAGGGAGATCAAGTGGTCCACGTTTTTTTTGTATTTTCTGATTTTCATTAATTCATATTAATTTTAATATTGATCCAAAAAATATGAGAGTTTCACCAAATTTTTTTAAATAAAATCCTCTTTCATATTTTGAATTAAAATTATTTTTTGGATCATTATTAATATTTTTCATGATTTAATTGATTTTGTGATTATTTTTAATTGTTTAAAAATACTTTTAAGTCTCTAAAAATTCTGAAAAATTTTCTCCAAGGTCCTTTGACCTTGTTTGACCTATGATAAATTCATGGCTATTTCTTTGGTGTTTTGATGAGGTTTTAGGAATTTGAAAAACCATATTTAATTTAATGCATTATTTTTAGTATTTTTAAATTGAATAAATGCCAAATGATTGTGTTGAGCCATTTTGATTGATTATATAAGTTTGACCTGTGTTGTTGGGCCTTGGTCAAGGTTGATTTGACTTTGTTAAGTTAAGATCATTGGATTTAGGGGATTGATGGAATGTACATTTCATCTCCCAAAATGAATGGATGATCTTAATTTGCTAAAAGTCCTCCTTTGTCCAATTTGAGTTTTGATCCATTCCCTTCCTTGTTCATCTCATTCCCATTCTTTATGCATTCATATCATGGTCCTATGATATCTCCATATCCTAAGGCTAGTTGATTGCAAAATCAACATAAGTATGGATGAGATTAGGCCACCACTTTTTGCATATTCTTTTTGTGTGTGGTATGTTTCATGAGCATAATCCATTATACTATGTCTCTAACATGCATTAACACCAAGATTAGATTGCCCTGCCTCAAATAGTTGTGACTTCTACATAAGTCCAATTACGATTGCTTAACATAGCGCTAAATTTTGACACAAAAGGCATTGCATTCTAGTTAGTGAGATTGTAAGTCCCCCTTCTTTCATGGTATTATATGGAGACTTGGCCTTTTCCTTCCTTTGGAAGATGTCTTGGTTCAAGGATCCATGCTTGTGATAAGTGGGTTGAGTGTTCTCCAAAGAATGACTTAAAATAAAAAGCAAAAGCAATACTAACTTCTAACTCATTAACAACTAACATTTAATTTTCAAGTCATTTATTTTAATGCACTTTATTTTTAAGCCTTATTCATTTGCCATTATTCATATCATTCTAATTGTTTATGTTAATGCCCTTTTTCACTTTGTCCATTTGGACCATATTTTGTGATATATTGTGATTGTGAGTATTGTGTTTGTTTGTGTGGTCTTTGGCCATTAATGTATATAATAAAAACCAAAACCATAAAAAACATCTTGTGTGGACTGTTGGTTTGATATGAGACAATTGGACTTAGAATTTAGGCAACACTCCCTATGCAAAGGACTTGGCCAATTCCAACTTTCATGGGACCAAGTGCTTGTAATTTGAAACTTCATCTGATACCTCATTGAATATCCATTTGAGTTCATCTGCAACATGATCATTGTGAAGCAGTTATGTTGAACTTGTGACTTATGACATTATGGAATTCATCTGCTACATGGGCAAATTTGAAGAAGATCATGGAGTTGTTAAGCTTGGATGTGACTATCTTTATTTGATGCCTTGCTCTTCAAGATTAATATTTTATGCATTGTTTATTGCTTGATTCTAATGTCCAAGGAATTTAGGTTTCTATATGACATTCTTGTCTATTGGATTGCAGCCCATTGGTCAGATCTTTTCAACTCTTAACTTTTAAATTTATGCTTATGATTAATATCTTAATCTCCTCCCCATTTCTTTAATTTCAAAATCTCTCCCTCCTTTTAAAAAACTTCTTTGTTTGTACTTTTTTTTCTAAACATAGACCATTTTGCAAACTAGAAACTTTGGCCTTATGCCATTGCATTTTAAACTTCTTTTCTTAAATAAACATGCAAATAAACTTAACTATACTTGACTTAAAAACTTCAAAATCCAAAAAGAACTAACTCATTCCAATCATTTTTTAGGCCTTTGTGCCTTTCAAACCTGATTTTTGTTAAAAAACAAAGCATCCACTTTGAAATTTGTATCACGAACTACGAGGTTTTGATCCCTCATTTTTATGTTGGTATGTAGGCACAAGTTCGAAGGTCTTGTCAAACACAAAAATATAATTAATGAATTCTTCTCTCATCCCCCCATTCTATTTTCTTGCGAACATCATTTGTACAAAATACATATGCACACAAAAAAGGGCTCCCTAGGAGTACCTAGGACACTTTGGGTGCTAACACCTTCCCTCTGTGTAACCAACCCCCTTACCTGTAATCTCTGGCATTTTATTAGTTTTGATTTGAAAATTTCTTGTTATTTGATGTCTTGCTTATCCATAGCTTGATGATCATGAATTTGCTATTACAAAATGAAAGAGGAATTTATTTAAATTTTTTTGGTGAAACTCTCATATTTTTTGGATCAATATTAAAACTAATATGAATTAATGAAAATAGAACAAATAAAATGAAAATCAAATAATCAGAAAAAACGTGGACCACTTGATCTCCCTCATTAATTAAGGTGGCAAATCAAGTGGCCACCAGCGCGCAATCCACAATGGACCCGAGTCAGTGCACCACAACAATGGTAATTCAAACCAACACGTGAGATTAGATTAAATCAAATGGATCCTATGGTTATGAGGACTGCCAACTCACCGCTGTAGCCAAAGCTCCGGTCTTCTTCTCCGGTGAGCCTCACCAGACTGGTTCAGTCACAACCATCACCAAAATTAAAAAGAAGGACATGATTTTAAAGTAAAAATGGCCCTGATCTCGAATCTGGCCTAAATTTATCCTAACTCCAAGTATATTGAGAGATACAAAGAGTTGAAATTTGAGGTGCACGATCTGAGTTGCTTCGATTTGACCTCAAAGTAACTCAATCTTGTTGCCTACATTGGTAGGACTTCAGACAACCAAAGATCCAAGAGAATTATGGAGAATTGAGTCAGAATCGAAGAGATGAAAATTTCTGAAAAATACCTTCAATGTAGGTCTGGATTCGTTTGTTCTTGCTCTTGCTTGTACTTGATCTTGCTCAGGATGCTTGAAGGAGTAGAATAGAATGATCAAAAGACTTTGGATCCTTGGAGTTTTGAATCTCAAAACAGTGAGATTCAAACTCAATTTCCAATGGAAATTCTCAAGGTTGTCCTCTGAAATGGAAGGGTTTGAAGGTATGGATTTAATGCTGGCGCGCAGGATCCTTTGTTCTGAGCCTAGAGGTCTCTATTTATAGCCAATCCAATTGATATTTGCACACTTGAACATGGAATCCAAAAATAGAAATGAGTGATACATGGGTGCATGGGCATGTACAGGCCCATGAAATCATGTCATTAGGTTCATAATTGAATACAAAGAAGTCGGAGATCATGTTGGAATGTCATGCATTGGTGTGTGAGAGTTTGAAGTTCAATCTTGCCAAATGATGATGCAATATTCAAGCCATGTGCAGCCCATTCAAATCTTGTCCAAAATGGATGAAATTGGACTTTTTGGAAAGTTTAGATCAAGAGGGATAACTTTCATGTTGGGCACTTTTACATTTGAAGCTTGGATCATGATCAATTTTAAGGTGGAAGTTGGAAAAATCAAACATATCAAAAGTTTTTCTAAGTGTCAAGCCATATGTTCACTTATTCCACCTTGGCTAACTTTTTATGTGAGCTTCAAATGAGAAACGTTCCTTCATCAATTTTTTATCTATCCCAAAGTCCTTCAAAATGGTCATAAATTTGACCTCATTTGGATTTAATATGAAGGAGTTATGCATTTTTGAACTTGAGGAAAATCACTTATTCAATGACATTGGTCCTAAATGACCTATAATGTATCCTCATATCACATGCTTATAAAAGTTGAATAAGCTCTTCCTCCAAACATAAAAGTTTAAGTAGGCATCGTGAATTTGATGTTCCAACTCGGAAATCTTTCATCTCATAAAAATTGAGCAAGTTATGGCCTTGGGAAGTTGATCTCCAAATTAGGGTTTAGACAAAATGACCTATAATCTTTCATTATAAAAAATGACTTTCCAAGCAATACTAGCTCTAGACCTCAACATGAAAGTTGTTTGAAATGTCATTTAGAGTAACTTTTATCTTGGAATAATTTTCATATAATAAAAATTGTAGGAAATAGGGTGTAGGGAACCCCATTTTTGATCAGTTGAATTCCTCTGGTCAACCACCATGAACCAACTTGCTAGCTTGCAATTATCTTGACTTTTGGGGCTCATGGAGGAACGTATATGCATAAGATGATGAAATTTGAAGTATCCCTTGAAGTATTTGATCAAATGTTGAAGAATCTTGTTGAAGAAGTTACACAAGATACCCAGATGGACTAGGGTTTCCAAGGCAAACCAATTCCAAACTCTTGATGATTTCTTGATCAAAATAACATGTAAAGACCATGGGGATTCATATATGATGTTCAGAGCCATAGTAAACCAATCTTGACTGAGCTCCTTGCACTGTAGGTCTTAAACCCTAGATGTGAGCTTGATAGATCAAAGGTGAGCACATGCCCTACCTACAAAAGAGTCCGTTTATACAAAGACATATTTTTGGTATTTTAGTTAGTAAAAATGATAAGATACAAAGTATGATACAATCGCATGTGCTTGGTGATCTCTTCCAATGCAAACCCAACGAATAAGGGGTAAGGAGGATGCCAAGATGTGATCCCAATGCCAATGCATATGATGAGAACAATATGAGGGATATTAGGGTCAAAATTGGGGTCTTACAATCACCTATGCTCTATCAAGATCATATCTAGGGTTTAAGACCCACAATGCAAAGGAGCTCAATCAAGAAATGGTTTACATTGGCTCTAGACATCATATATGGATCCCCATGATCTTCACATGTTATTTTTATCAAGAAATCATCAAGAGTTTGGAGTTGGTTTGCCTTGGAAACCCTAATTCATATGGGTATCTTGTGTGACTTCTCCAACAAGTTTATTCAAAAATTGATCAAATATTTCAAGGGATACTCCACTAGCATCTAATCAACTAACATTTTACTAAACTTTTTAATTTCAAGTCATTTACTTGACGCAATTTAAATTCAAGCCATTTATCATTTTGTCATTTTACATATCATTTAACTTGTTTATGTTAATGCCATTTTCACTTTGCTCACTTGAGCCATATATTGTGATTGTATATACTTGTTTGTGTACCTTGTTTGTGTTTGTGGTCTTAGGACCTTAAAATACTTAATAAACAACAAAAACCCCTAAAAAATGTTTGTGTGGACTATTGAATTTGATTTGAGCTTTAGGCTTAGAATTAGGTAACATTCCCTATGCAAAAGGACTTGGCTAATGCCAACATTTCTGAAACCAAGTTCTTGTGATTTGAATTTTCATCTGATGCAAGTATTGAGATCCACTCGAGTTCATCTGCTGCATGGTCTTGATGCAAATGTTACTTCGAACCTGTGTCTAATGCCTCATTATGAGCCATTCAAGGAGTATGTCATCTGATACATGGGAAAAATTATGAAGAAGATTATGAAGTTACTAGTTTGGATGTGTCTATCTTTATTTGATGCCTTGGTCTTCATCTTGCTTGTTTATTGATATTGCTTGATTTAAAGTCCAAAGGAAAATTGGGTTTCTATATGACATTCTTGTCTATTGGATTGCATCCCATTGGTCAGATCTTTTCAATTCTTAACTTTTAAATTTTTGCTTAGGATTAGTCTCTTCATCTCCTCTCATTTCTAAAATTTCAAATCTCTCCCTCCTTTCAAAATCTTCTTTGCTTATGATTTCTAAACTTGGACTTTATTGCAAATTAGAAACTTTGGCCTTATGCCATTGCATTTTTAAACTCTTTTCTTAAATCAAACTTGTAAATAAATCTAACCATATTGACTTAAAATTTCAAAAGACAAAAAGAACTAACACTCATTCAAACTCTTTTAGGCCCTTTTATGCCTCTTTTAAACTTAAATTTTTGTTAAAAGCAAATCACTCATTTTGAAATTGATACCATAAATTACGAGGTTTTGATCCCTCATTTTATGTTGGTATGTAGGTACAAGTCTGAAGGTCTTGTCAAACACAAAAATATAATTAATGAATTATTTTCTCATCCCCACACTCTATTTATTGCAAACATCATTTTATACCAAAAACACATACACACATAAAAAAGGGCTCCCTAGGAGTACCTAGGATACTTTGGGTGCTAACACCTTCCCTTTGTGTAACCAACCCCCTTACCTGTAATCTCTGGAATTTTATTAGTTTTGATTTGAAAAAGTATTATCTTTGGGTTTTGTTCATACTTTCCCCTTTTTCCTTTGGAAACAATAAAAGCACGGTGGCGACACTGGTTTTATTGACGTTAAGTTTATCCATAGCTTAATGGTCATGAATTTACCGCTACATAAATTAAGTGGCGACTTTGCCGAGGAGTAGTCCTCAGTGGGTTTAGCCTACTTTTTTATGTGTATATATTTGTATATTTTGATGTTTGTATATTTGTTTTGTATGATATAATCTGCTTGTTGTGCTTGGTGATCTCTGAGTGGTGAGATAAGTTCTAACCCGAACTTGAGTGCAATTAAGATAGGAGGATGGTATAGTCATGTTCGACTTGTGTGGAGTATTCCTTAACAAGTTGGCTTGAGACCCATCTACTCAGTGGAGACCCTTTTGGAGCTATTGATGTCACACAAGTTATTTGTGGTTAGGCATTATTTCCTCTGATTTAGGGTTCGAGAAGCTGATGACCGTAGAACATTTAACCCAACTTGGCCTATTTTAGGACGTAGTGCGGAGACTGTTCAGGTGTAGACTTGATAACGGTTGTTACGTGATACTGCACTCAGACGAGTTTCTCTTGAGAATATTATGGGTTGATGAGTCAGTCATCCTAACCTGTAATATCCGATAGATGGAATTAAGACTCTGGGAACTTTTTAGAGCATGATCTATAGGTTTTTTATCCTTAGTACACTCCTTTGGGATGGTCCTTAACCTGACTCCATGCTCGTGACTCACAACAAACCCTTGATTCTTGGTTGATCCAATCAAGTCTTGTCAATATCAATGGAACTTGGGTGTTGATAAGGTGAAAACCATAATCTACCAAAATGGATGATTGATCTTGATAATGAATTGATTCATCCCTTGACCTTTGTTTGTTTTCCTTATGTGTGATCCCTTATTTGTGATTGTTGCATTCATGCATTCATGCGCATCATAACATTCTTCGCATGAAAAATAACTTCAAGGAACTGAGGTTTTATTTGCGAATATTTTCAGACCATGGATTATGGACGAAGGAACACTAAGAAGTACAGTTTCAGATGTCCCTACTTCAAAGAGCTAAGGAGCCTATCATATTTTGTATTAGATACCTTGGACTTCAAACAACGTCATGAGAAGCTTTTGTCTGTGTTGCCTGCTAGTGTGGTGGAAGGACTCTTGAGTGTGTTGGTTCAGTTTTATGACCCTCTCTACCGGTGCTTCACTTTTCCTGATTATCAGCTTATGCCTATGTTGGAGGAGTATGCCCATCTCTTGGGAATACCTGTTTCTGACAAAGTGCCTTTTAGTGGATTGTTGGAGATTCCCAGATCTTATCTTATAGCTGAAGCTCTTCACCTGAAGAAATCTGAGATTGAGGCTCATTGGGTGAAGAAAAAAGGTATTTTTGGGTTGACTTCTGAGTTACTTATTGGGAAAGCTAATGATTTTGCTCAAGCCGGTAGTATGGATGCTTTTGAAGCTATCTTTGTATTTCTCATCTATGGTTTGGCTTTGTTCCCTAATATTGATGGTTTTGTTGATGTTAACGCCATTAGAATCTTCTTGATTGGGAATCCTGGGCCTATTCTGTTGGGTGATATGTACTTCTCTTTGTATTTGAGGAATTCTAAAGGTGGTGGAACTATTGTATGCTGTGTTCCCCTTCTGTACAAGTGGTTTATTTTGCACTTGCCTCAGACGCCTGCTTTTGTGGAAAACAAACAATGTCTACGATGGTCTTAGAGACTCATGTCTCTCACTAATTATGATATGGTTTATCTTAGAGACTCATGTCTCTCACTAATAGTTATGGTGAATTCTCTAATGTGCCTCCCATTGGTACACATGGAGGAATCAACTATAACCCTGCTTTGGCTCGTCGTCAACTTGGGTTCCCCTTGAGAGACAAACCTAATAACACCCAAATAAAAGGTATTTTCTATCAAGAGGGTAAAGATTCCCAACATTTGAAGCATAAGATGGTACATGCTTGGCATAATGTGCATAGGAAAGGAAGATTCGAGTTTGGTCCGTGCAACTGTGTAGCTTTGGAAGCTTACACTCTTTGGGTGAAGAAAAGAGCTTTAGAATTGAAGATGACGTATGCTTATGGTTGTGGTTGAGCCATTAACTCTCCCTAACCAAGATATAAAGGTGTTGGAAGATGCACTCGCCAAGATGAAGCAAGAGAAGGATATGTGGGAAGAGCGGTTCCATGCTTTGAGCCGAAAGCATGAGGAGTTGCAGCTTGAGTCTAAAGATAAGGATGCACTTATTGAACTTCTTGAAGACCGAGTAGTGAAGAGACAGAGGGAGCCAGAGGGTCCATCTTCCTCTAGTATGCCTCAACCTTTCGATGCTTGGAAGAAGATTGTTGATCAACTTGTCCTTGAGAAGGCCCAGATGAAGACTTCTTTTGAGTCCGAGATTCGACTTATCCGAAGGAAGTACGCGCCTGCAGCCCGATCATCTGACATTGTTGTTAGGGGATCCTTAGGATGATTAGTTTCCTTTCCTCTTGTATTTATATTTTGGTTTATGAAATTGTACTCAGTGTAATCCTTCCAAATTATATGAATAAAAGAGATTTTTTATGTACAATCAAATTTGTTATTTTTGTTCTTATATATTTGCAAATAAAATAGTATGTTCCTTGAAAATAAAATAAAAAAAACACTGCATTTAATGCATCATTTTCATACACAGGTTTTCTTCTGCCAGATGTCTTATTGGTTATTCTTTTATGCTTTAGCCAAGCTGACTCACCAATACAACATTCGCGCCAATCAACCGAGAATCATGGAACATTTGGAACAAGAGAACCGAGAGTAGAAGGATGAGATTTCTCTTTTGACTGCCATGATGGAGTCTATTCTAGCTGCTCAGAATCAATCTTCTCCAATACCTACAACTCCTCCTCCCCAGAGGACTGTCATTTCAGAGGTTGTTACCTCAGTTGTGCCTGCCACTCATTTTCCTCCAGCTATGCCTGCTGGATTACTATGGGGAATGCCACTAAACTTCATGCATGAAGGGTTTGCGCCTACTTTTGCTTCCATGCCGGCATCTATCCCTGTCATGTCTGTATCGCCGCCAGTTGTTCACACTCTGCCTCATGCCGAGGACATCATCTACCATTCTGAGTCGTCTGAGGGTCCTGATGTTTATGAGAAGATGGATGAGATGAAGGATCAGTTCCTTGAGTTGCGAAAGGAATTGAAGACTCTGAGAGATAAAGATTTGTTCGATAAGAGTGCTATTCAACTCTGCTTGGTTCCCAACGTCAAGATCCCGATGAAGTTCAAAGTCCCTAACTTTGAAAAGTATAAGGGAAATACTGGTACACTTAGCCATCTCGTCATGTATGCCAGGAAAATGCCAATGCAAACTGATAATGATCAGTTATTGATTCACTATTTCCAAGACAGCCTTACTGGTACTGCTCTGAGGTGGTGCATGGGGTTAGATAGTGCAAGTGTTCGCACATTCAATGATTTGGGTGAAGCTTTTGTGAAGCAGTACAAATACAATATGGACATGGCGCCTGATAGAGACCAACTGAGGTCGATGTCTCAGAAGGACAAAGAGACGTTCAAAGAGTATGCCCAGAGGTGGAGAAAGCTTGCTGCTCAGATCAATCATCCGTGGGAAGAGAAAGAGATGACCAAGATTTTCCTTAAGACCCTAAGTTCGTTTTATTACGAATGCATGATTGGCAGTGCCCCTGGTGATTTTACCGAAATGGTAAATATGGGGATGAGATTAGAAGAAGGTGTTCATGAGGGACGTTTGTCTAAGGAAGAGGTGTCATAAAGCACGAAGTATGGGAGCGGTTTCTCCAGAAAGAAGGAAGGTGAAACCAAGGCAGTATCAATGGGGGGGGGGGGGGGGGCAGAGGAGGCCTCATGTCAAAAGAAATTCGCAACCACGTCAGCATCATCATCAAGTTTCATCCATTATTCCAGTATTTTTTAATAACCAATCAAAGCCAGTTTAACAACAACGTCAACAACAACCACAACAAAGAACAAACAACTACACCAACAACACCAATAATAATCAACAACAACAACAAAGCTTCGAGAGAAAGAAGGTCTCTTTTGACCCTATTCCTATGTCATACGCTGAACTATACCCATATTTGGTTCTCAAGAACCTACTCCAACAAAGAAATCTGCCACAAATTCCAGAACCACTTCCATGATGGTATAAGCCAGAACTCCGTTGCGCCTTTCATCAAGGAGCTCCCGACCATGATATTGAGAACTGCTACCCTTTGAAGTATGAGGTCTAAAAGCTAGTAAAAAGTGGGATGATGTCCTTTCAGGACCGCGCGTCGAATGTAAAAGCTAACTCATTGCCTGCTCATGGTAATTCCACTGTTAATATGGTGGATGGTTGTCCGGGAAGTCTCCGAGTGGTCGATGTGCAACGTATTTGCTGGTCCTTGGTAGAGATGCATAAGACTTTCTTTTTGATCAATGATTGTGAGCACAACCATGATGGTTGTGCAATTTATAGTATAAACCCCCGTGGGTGTTCAATCGTCAAGAGAGATATCCAGAAGTCGATGGATGAGAATGTAATCTAGATTCAACAGTTGAGGGATATAGATGACGTGAATGTTATTGTTCTAGTGTTCAAGACCCCGGAAAGGGTAGTGATTCAGTTTGACAGCAGCAGTAGTAACAACGTCAATAGATCGATATCGTCGTTAGTAATACGGTTAGCGGGCCCCGTTCCGTATGCATCCGATAGAGTTGTTCCGTACCAGTATAATGCTACTATAGTGGAGAACAGTCAAGAGGTTCTGTTACCTACGACCAATTCTGTTGAGAACATTGTTGATATAACGAAGGTGACCCATAGCGGTCGTGTTTTTGGACTTCTCTTTCCAAAAGAGAATGTAGAAGATGTGTCTCTTGGTAAGAAGGTTGATGTACCTGTAGCAAATCCGGTTAGTGCTCCAAAGTGTCAGTCTGGTGAATCCATCAATTTGAAGCCTAATGATGATGATGAGGTACTAAGATTGATTAAGAAAAGTGAATTTAATATGGTGGAGAAGTTACTCCATACTCCGTCAAAGATTTCAATGTTGTCTCTGTTAATGATTTCTAAAGCACACAGAGAAGCATTACAGAAGGTACTAAAGCAATTCTACATGGACGATGATGTAACTGTGGATCAGTTTGACCACATTATGGCTAACATCACTTCCTGCAACAACTTGAGTTTCTGTGATGAAGAACTTCCCGAGGAAGGTAGAAATCACAATCTGGTGCTACATATATCGATGAATTGTAAGGAGGATGCATTGTCAAATTTGCTAGTTGATATCGGTTCTTCGTTGAATGTACTCCCCAAGTCAACATTGTCAAAGTTAACGTATCAAGGCGCCCCTATGAGGTACAGTGGTGTGATTGTCAAAGCATTTGATGGTTCTCGCAAGACTGTTATTGGTGAAGTGGACCTTCCAGTGAAGATAGGTCCGAGTGATTTCCAAATTACTTTTCAAGTGATGGATACATGAGGCTGGAGCTGTGACATCCACTTTGCACCAGAAGCTGAAATTTGTAAAGAATGGCAAGCTTGTCATTGTTGGTAGAGAGAAAGCGTTGTTGGTAAGTCACTTGTCGTCTTTTTCGTATGTGGAAGCTGAGTATGAGATTGGAACTCCATTCCAAGCTCTATTTATTACTGAGGTGAAGAAAACTGGGGCACCCATGTCTTTCAAAGATGCTCAGAAGATTATTGAAGATGGCTGTTTAAATCAGTGGGGTCGTATGGTAGAGGTCGCCGAGAACAAGAACAAAGCCGGATTGGGATTTCAGCGAGGGTCGTCTTATGTTAAAGATGAAGATATGCAACCTAGTTTTCGTAGCGGAGGGTTCATCCATGGTAATGAACAACACCCAGCTGTTGTGATCGAGGGTAATGAAGATGAAGACTGCGCCAATTTTATGACGCATGGAAAGGCTTGTAACAATTCGATTGTTGTTGATGTTCCTGTTATCGTCCATCTCTCTAAGTAATTTGTTTTTTGTCATTTTTAGAAAAATCCTTCTCCTATGCCTAAGGGAGAAGTGAACATTGTTGGCGTTTTCAAATTAATCATCAATAAAATACAATTATATTCATCCACATCTATGATGTTTTATTTTTACTTTTTGCTTTTCTGAAAATGGTAATCACAAAAAACATAAATAAATAATAATTGTCCATCTGCATAATATTTGGTCACAATTCACTTCTCTAAAATCAAAATATCAAATCATTATGCAGGATCGTTTTTAAACCCATTGAATACAATGATCCTACTCTTTCTCCAAACTTTGAATTCCCTGTGTTTGAGGCTAAGGAAGAAAGTGATGAAGAAGTATCCGATGAATTGTCTCGTCTACTTGAGCACTAGGAAAAAGCCATTCAGCCATTCGAAGAGCAAATTGAATTAGTCAACTTGGGTTCCGAAGATGATGTGAAAGAAGTCAAGATTGGGTCTCAACTGTGTCCATAGGTTAAGAAGGGGTTGATTGATCTTCTTCGAGAGTATTTAGATGTGTTTGCTTGGTCCTATCAAGACATGCCTGGTTTGGATTCTAAGATTGTGGAGCATAGATTGCCGTTGAAGCCAGAATGCCCTCCAGTCAAGCAGAAGTTGAGAAGGACTCATCCTGATATGGTAATAAAGATCAAAGAAGAAGTGCATAAGCAGATTGATGCTGGTTTCCTTGTTACCGCTGGGTATATGCAGTTGATGGCCAATATTGTTCCTGTTCTAAAGAAGGATGGAAAAGTTCGTATGTGTGTTGACTATAGAGATTTGAACAAAGCTAGTCCGAAAGATGATTTCCCCCTGCCACATATTGATTTGTTGGTAGACAATACAACTAAATTCAAAGTCTTTTCGTTTATGGACGGATTTTCCGGTTATAATCAAATCAAGATGGCACACAAAGATATGGAGAAGACCACATTCATTACACTTTGGGGAAAATTCTGTTATAGAGTGATGCCTTTCGGTCTAAAGAATGCTGGTGCAACTTACCAGAGAGCAATGACCACTATTTTTCATGATATGATGGATAAAGAGACCGAAGTCTACATTGATGTTATGATTGCTAAATCCAGTAATGAAGAAGAGCATGTTGAGCATTTGTTGAAGCTATTCCAACGTTTAAGGAAGTACAAACTCCGCTTGAATCCCAATAAGCGTGCATTTGGTGTTCATTATGGTAAGTTGTTGGGCTTTATTGTGAGTGAGAAGGGTATTGAATTTGATCCTACCAAGGTTAAAGCAATACAAGAGATGCCTGTGCCCAAAACTGAGAAGCAAGTCAGAGGTTTTCTCGGTCCCCTAAATTATATCTCAAGATTCATTTCGCATATGACTACCACATGTGCGCCTATATTTAAGCTTCTTCAGAAATATTAGTCTTGTGATTGGACCAAGGATTTCCAGAAAGCTTTTAACAATTTCAAGGAATATCTGCTTGAGCCTCCGATTCTGTCGCCACCTGTTGAAGGAAGATCGTTGATCATGTATTTGATTGTGCTTGATGAAAGTATGGGTTGTGTTCTTGGTCAACAAGACGAAACTGGAAAGAAAAAATATGCTATTTACTACCTCAATAAGAAATTCACCAACTGTGAGACTCAATATTCTATGCTTGAAAAGACTTGTTGTGCATTGACTTGGGCTGCTAAGCGTCTGCGCCAATATATGTTGAATTATACCACTTGGTTGATATCCAAAATGGATCTAATCAAGTACATTTTTGAGAAGCCTGCTTTAACTGGAAGGATCGTCTGTTGGCAGATGTTGTTATCAGAGTATGATATTGAATACCGATCTCAAAAAGCAATTAAGAGTAACGTCTTGGCGGACCATTTGGCTCACCAACCGATTGAAGATTTCCAGTCACTACAGTATGATTTTCCTGATGAAGAGATCTTGTACTTGAAGATGAAAGATTGCGATGAACCATTGCTTGGAGAAGTGCCAGAACCTGGTTCCCGTTGGGGTATGGTATTTGATGGAGCTGTTAATTAGTATGGTAATGGAATTGGGGCAGTGATTACTCCTCAAGGCACGCATTTTCCGTTTACATCTAAATTAACTTTCAAGTGTACAAATAATATGGCTGAGTATGAAGCTTGCATTATGGGGCTTGAAGAGGCCATTGATCTCAGAATCAAGTATCTTGATGTTTATGGAGATTCTGCTTTGGTCGTGAATCAGATCAAAGGTGAATGGGAGACGAATCAACCCGGTTTGATACCATATAGAGATTATGCGAGGAGGATTTCAACTTTCTTTACAAAGGTTGAATTTCATCATATCCCTCGAGATGAGAACCAGATGGCAGATGCTCTTGCAACATTGACTTCAATGATTGTGGTGAAGTTTTGGAATGAAGCTCCTAATTTGACTGTAATGTGTCTTGATAGACACGAAGCCGACCTGTTGATGATTGAAGTCCATGAAGGTTCCTTTGGTACTCATTCCAATGGACATGCTATGGCTAAGAAGATGTTGAGAGCAGGTTACTATTGGCTGACAATGGAATCTGACTGTTGCAAGTTTGTGAAGAGATGCCACAAGTGTCAAATTTATGCAGATAAAATTTATGTTCCTCCGACACTATTGGACGTCATTTCCTCTCCATGGCCCTTCTCCATGTGGGGAATTGATATGATCGGCATGATTGAGCCCAAAGCTTCGAACAGACATCGTTCCATTTTGATGGCTATTGACTATTTCACAAAGTGGGTTGAAGCGGAATCGTATGCAAATGTAACCAAGCAAGTTGTTGTGAGGTTTATCAAGAATCAAATTATATGCCGGTATGGTGTGCCAAGCAAGATCATTACTGATAATGGGTCGAACTTGAACAACAATATGGTAGAAGCTTTTTACAAAGACTTCAAGATTGCACATCATAATTCTTCTCCCTACAGACCTAAGATGAATGGGGTTATTGAAGCTTCAAACAAGAACATTAAGAAGATCATTCAGAATATGGTTGTAACGTACAGAGATTGGCATGAGATGCTCCCATTTGCTTTGCATGGGTATCGTACATCCAACCGCACTTAATCTGGGGCAACCCATTTCTCACTTGTTTATAGCATGGAAGTTGTGCTCCCAGTAGAGGTTGAGATCCCATCATTGCATGTCTTGATGGAAGCCAAGTTGCTGAAGCCGAATGGTGTCAGACCAGGTATGACCAGCTAAATTTAATCGAAGAGAAGAGGTTGACTGCCATGTGTCATGGTCAGTTGTACCAGCAGAGAATGAAGAAAGCTTTTGATAAGAAGGTCAGACCTCGTATGTTCAGAGAAGGTGACCTTGTGCTCAAGAAGATTTTATCTTTCAAACCAGATTCTATGGGCAAATGGACTCCTAATTATGAAGGCACGTATGTTGTTAAGAAAGCCTTTTCAGAAAGTGCCTTGATTCTTACAACTATGGATGGTGAAGATTTCACTCGTCCCGTGAATGCCGATGCAGTCAAGAAATAATTCGCCTAAAAAAGAAAAGAATAGCTCGCTATGTTGAAAACCCGAAAGGGAGGCTTAGGAAAAAATGAGCGTCTCAGTGGATTGAAAACCCGAAAGGGTGATCCAGGAAAAAGTTAGAGATAGAAAATAGAAGATTATCCCGAGAGATTGAGTACCCCACCTTGGGGAAATTTATGCAAAAATTAGGGATTATGGCAAGTAACTGCACCCTGCTGATATTCAGTCTTGAAGACATTCTTGAGCATGTCAGTTGGTTCTAATTCGTCACTCTCAATCGAAGCCAAGAGCACGGTGGATATTGAAGTCAGTAGAAGGATTAACGATCATTGTATTCAATGTAGTCGTTTTCCATGTAAATTACCATTTTTCAAACTTTTGTAAAGATCTATGGAGTCTTGTCATTTACAGACTACCATTCTATTAAATAAAGTTGAGCTTTTACCCAATTTTCTACTCTTATTTATCTGTCAGCCAAATAGAATTAAAATTTTATGATGATTTTTGAAATTGAATTTTTAAACAAAATCATATTTTCTTAAAATAATAAAAGCAGTTTCTTTTAAGTGCAAGCTATTTCATTTAAGGAATATCAACGACGGTCTAAGAACAAGTGAGCCCTAAAAATGCGAAGCATTATTGGTTTTTCCCAAGCAGTTGGTGTGATCATTATTTCATTCCCAGCAACATTTCATCATCTCCAGCCGAATCTCGTTGATTTCCCTAGCCAAGTTTGCATTTGCCTCCCTTGAGTTGTAGGCGTATTTTCTTAGCAGTCTGCATAGATTCAACATAAGATTTTTCTTTCCCCGCAAGTCTCCAGCGAATTTCATTCAGCACTAATTCTAGAGCAGTATTGTCTGATCCTCTGTAGGGTTGTCTCCCATTGTATATGGTGTTGACCTAAAATTCCCCACAGAGTTGATGATGTAGATCCTCGGTAGATTTGCTCCTCTTTCCCCAGCCTGGGTCGAGCCTTTGAGGCGGATGATTCGTGTTTGTCCTTTACCTCTCCTTCTCTAGTTGATTCCCTCCTATTGAGATTGGCCGAATGTTGTATTGTTGATTCAAATCGGCGACGATTGTATCCTTTGTGATCGTTTTGTCAGCATAATCATCATATATACATATACATATACACCCACAGATTTCATTATTACATTATTGCACTTTGTGATTCATTGTTTCTCTGATCCTCTACTATGGTGGTATTATTTCCCCTATGCAAATTCGATGTGTCTGTCCTCTTTCAATTGTAGAGTGTCAGCCCCTTAAGCAAAAAGAATTTAACCTTTCTCATTCCCCACAAAGTTATTTCCTCGTGTATGATTATTATTTCAGCTTCCTCCCCAATTGATTATCGGGATGGAACCACTCCCCCTGAGATATATCCTCATTGGGTTGAGTCTTTAATTGACCTTTTCTTTCTAGATCTTACCTAGATAGATGCTTTTGGGTTCCCTGAGAGTCTATTACCCAGTAACTGGTAATATCCTTCTCGATTTATGAATATTTTGCTTTCTCCCAATAGCTGGTAAAAGTAACCTATTTCCCTTTTCTCCCCAGTGGATTCATTTTCATGTTTCCCCAGGAAGTTTATCCTTGATATGTTCATCCTAACCGATGACGGGTATTTTCTTCCCTTGCTTTTAGTCTATCCTTGATATGTTCATCCTAATAGGTGACAAATATTCTCTTCTTTTGGTATTCTACCCAGTAAAGGTAGTTGTAAGCCCTATTTTCTCCTCTTTGTGGTCTTCTGCCCAGTAAAGGTAGTTATATTCTACCCAGAGGGTTAATCCTTGATATGTTCATCCTAACCGATGATGGGTTTCCTCCTCTTTGTGATCTTCTACCCAGCAGCAAGTAGTTGTAAATCCTGTTTTCTTCTTGCGGAGTCTATCCTTGATATGTTCATCCTAACCGGTGACGGATATTCTCTTATTTTTGGTATTCTATCCAGTAACTGATATATATATAATTCCTATTTCTCCCCTCTGAGCCTATCCTTGATATGTTCATCTTACCCAATGACGAATATTCTCTTTTCGGTATTATATCTAGTAACTGATAGATGTAATTCCTACTTTTTCCGACAGTCTATCCTTGATATGTTCATCTTAACTGATGACGGATATTCTTCCTTTTGAGTCTATCTTTGATATGTTCGCTTTAACTAGTGACAAATATTCTCTTCCATTGAGGTCTTCTGCCCAGTAGCCGATAGTTGTAAACCCTATTTAACTTTTCCCTATCTGGTTATTCTTACCCAGTAACTTGTAATGAATACACCTCTTGGTTATCCTCGGCGAGTCATCCTTGATATGTTTACCCTAACCCGTAACGAATGTCCTCTCTGTAAAATTGTGTTATCTCCTTACCCAGTAACCGGTAGTGGATAATATACTTCTGTTACTCCAATGTTGAAGATCATTTTCTTCCCCAGTTAAGTTTGAGTGCGTATTTCCTCAGTGAAATCATTGTCCCCTATTTGGATCGAGTATTTCAGCTTTGTCCTGATTTACCCGTTTCCCCTGCAGACTTCAACCTTTTATCCCCGGCTAAGTCTTTCCATTGATTTATTCTCATGGAATCCCTAGTGTCCCCCAGCGGTTTTAAGTCGTAGCCTGACCTACACACAACCTTTTATCCCCTAGAGTCTCTGTCTCCCTAGTGAGTTTTCCTTATGGAATGCATTAAACTCCTATGGACTTTCAGTCTCTCTAGATTATTTTCCTTTGTGGCAACATTTTCCCCCACAAAGATTATTTTAACATTTCATATCATATGCATCATGAGGTCTCTTAGGGACCACATTTTTTTCCTATTGTTGTTATTTAAGTCCATTCTACTAAGTCGATACGAAGATTTTAACCTCAATCTCCTCAACTAGAACGTCCTTAAATAGGGGTAGTTGTAAGACCCCAATTTCGACCCTAAGATCCCTCATGCTATCTCATCATATGCATTAACATTGGGATCACAACTTGGCATCCTCCTCAGCCCTCATTCATTGGGTTTGCATTGGGAGAGGTCACCAAGCAATTTGGATTGTATCATACTATGTTTTTCTTTATTTTACTAACCAAAATACAAAAAAATATGTCATTGTATAGTTTAACTCTTTTGTAGGTAGTGTGTATGCTCACCTATGCTCTATCAAGCGCATATCTAGGGTTTAAGACCCTCAATGCAAAGGAGATCAAATGATAAATGGTTTATATTGGCTCTAGACATCATATATGGATCCCCAGGATCTTCATATGTTATTTTGATCAAGAAATCATCAAGAGTTTGGAGTTGGTTTGCCTTGGAAACCCTAATTCATCTGGGTATGTTGTGTGACTTCTTTAACAATTGATCAAATATTTCAAGGGATACTCCACTAACATCTAATCAACTAACATTTGACTAAATTTTTAATTTCAAGTCATTTACTTTATGCAATTGAAATTCAAGCCATTTATCATTTTGTCATTTTACATATCATTTAACTTGTTTATGTTAATGCCATTTTCACATTGATCATATATTGTTATTGTATATACTTGTTTGTGTACCTTGTTTGTCTTTGTGGTCTTAGGGCCTTAAATACTTAATAAACAACAAAAAATTCTAAAAAATGTTTGTGTGGACTGTTGAATTTGACCTGAGCTTTGAACTTAGAATTAGGCAACATTCCCTATGCAAAAGGACTTGGACAATGCCAACATTTCTGAAACCAAGTTCTTGTGATTTGAGTTTTCATTCGATGCAAGTATTGAGATCCATTTGAGTTCATATGCTACATGGTCTTGATGCAAATGTTACTTTGAACCTGTGTCTAATTCCTTATTCTGAGTCATTCAAGAGGTATGTCATCTGATACATGGGGAAGATTAAGAAGTTACTAGCTTGGATGTGGCTATCTTTATTTGATGTCTTGATCTTCATCTTGCTTTCTTATTGATATTGCTTGATTTAAAGTCCAAAGGAAAAGTGGGTTTCTATATGACATTCTTGTCTATTGGATTACATCCCATTGGTTAGATCTTTTCAACTCTTAACTTTTAAATTTTTGTTTAGGATTAGTCTCTTCATTTCCTCCCATTTCTTAAATTTCAAATCTCTTTCTCCTTTCAAAATCTTCTTTGCTTATGATTTCTAAACTTGGACTTTTTTGAAAATTAGAAACTTTGCCCTTATGCCATTGCATTTTTAAACTCTTTTCTTAAATCAAACTTGTAAATAAATCTAACCATATAGACTTAAAATTTCAAAAGACAAAAAGAACTAACACTCATTCAAACTCTTTTAGGCCCCTTTGTGCCTCTTTTAAACTTACATTTTTGTTAAAAGCAAATCACCCATTTTGAAATTGTAACCACGAACTACAAGGTTTTGATCCCTCATTTTATATTTGTACGTAGGCACAAGTTCGAAGGTCTTGTCAAACACAAAAATATAATTAATGAATTCTTTTCTCATCCCCACACTCTATTTATTGCAAACATGATTTTATACCAAAAACACATACACACATAAAAAGGGCTCCCTAGGAGTACCTAGGACACTTTGGGTGCTAACACCTTCCCTCTGTTTAACCAACCCCCTTATTAGTTTTGATTTAAAAACTTCTTATCAATAAAAGCGCGGTGGCGACTATGGTTTTATTAACGTTAAGTTTATCCATAGCTTAATGGTCATGAATTTACCGCTACAGGTTTCTTTCGTACTCATTCCAATGGACATGCTATGGCAAAGAAAATGTTGAGAGCAGGTTACTATTGACTGACAATGGAATCTGACTTTGCAAGTTTGTGAAGAAATGCCACAAGTGTCAACTTTATGCAGATAAAATTCATGTGTCCTCCGACACTGTTGAATGTTATTTCCTCTCCATGGCCATTCTCCATGTGGGGAATTGATATGATTGGCATGATTGAGCCCAAAGCTTCGAATGTACATCGTTTCATTCTAGTGGCTATTGACTACTTCACAAAGTGGGTTGAAGCGGTATCGTATGCAAATGTAACCAAGCAAGTTGTTGTGAGGTTTATCAAAAATCAGATTATATGCCGTTATGGTATGCCACGTAAGATCATCAATGACAATGGATCAAACTTGAATAACAATACGGTGGAAGCTCTTTCCAAAGACTTCAAAATTGCACATCATAATTCTTCTCCCTACAGACCTAAGATGAATGGGGTTGTTGAAGCTGCAAACAAGAACATCAAGAAGATCATTCAGAAGATGGTTGTAACATACAAATATTGGCACAAAATGCTCCCATTTTCTTGACATGTGTACCGTACATCCATCCGCATTTCAACAGGGGCAACCCCTTTCTCAATTGTTTATGGTATGGAAGTTGTGCTCCCCGTGGAGGTTGAGATCTAATCATTGCATGTCTTGATGGAAGCCAAGTTGATAAAAGTTGAATGGTGTTAGACCAAATATGACCAGCTGAACTTAATTGAAGAGAAGAGGTTGACTGTCATGTGCAATGGCCAGTTATACCAGCATATGATGAAGAAATCTTTTGATAAGAAGGTCAGGTTTCGTTTGTTCAGAGAAGGTGACCTTGTGCTCAAGAAGATTCTATCTTTCAAACCAGATGCTAGGGGAAAATGGACTCTTAATTATGAAGGCCCATATGTTGTGAAGAGATCCTTTTTAGGCGGTGCTTTGATTCTTACAACTATGGATGGTGAAAAGTTCACTCGTCCTATGAATGTTGATGCAGTCAAGAAATACTCGCCTAAAAGAGAAAAGAATGGCTTGCTATGTTGAAAACCTGAAAGGACGGCTTATGCAAAAATGAGCGTCTCGGTGGATTGAAAACCCTAAAGGGCGATCTAGGCAAACGTTCAAGACATAAAAATAGAAAATTCAATCCGATAGATTGAGTACCCCACCCTGGGCAATCTATGCAAAAATTAAGGATTATGGCAAGTAACTGCATTCGGTTGATCCCCGATCATGGGAGCAGTTTTGAGCAAATCAGTTAGTTCTGATTTGTCATTCTCAATCAAAGCCAAGAGCACAGTGGATATTGAAGTTGGTAGGGAAAGTAGTGATCATTGTATTAAATGTAGCCCTTTTCCATGTAAATTACCATTTTTCAACTTTTGTAAAAGATCTATGGAGTCTTGTCATTTACAAACTACCATTCTATTAAATAAAGTTGAGTTTTTATCCAATCATTTCTAATCTTATTTATTTTTCAGCTAAATAGAATTGAATTTTATGATGATAATTTTGAAATTGAATTAATAAGTAAAAGTTATTTTTCTTAAATATTAAAGGAAATTGACTTTAGTAAGGAATATCAACAACAATCTGAAACCAGGTGTGTCCTAAAGTGCGAAGAATTGTTGGTCTTCGCCGAGCGGTTGGTTTGGTAATCTTTTCCTCCTCGACAGCAAGTCAGTTTTCCCCAGTTGAGTTTGTAATCAGGTCCCCAGCCGTATTGTAGGCTCACATCCTCAACAGTTTACTCAGACCACGTGCAGAGTTTTTACTCCTGTGTTCTCCGGCTGAGTCAATCTTCAGATATCGAAGATCTCTGATTTCTGGCAGTATTGAACAATATTATATTTGGTCCCTTGCGAGGTTGTCTCATTTGATATGATGTTGACCTAAAATTCCTCGCATAGTTGACAGTTCGGATCCTCGACATATCTTCTCTCTTTCTCCAGCCAGGGTTAAGATATTCAGATCCAGTTGATTTACATTCATCCCTAACATGTTTCTCCAGTTGGTGTCTCCATCTTGTCGATATTAGCCGAGTGTTCTAGCGATGATTCAAATTTGTGGCATGTGTATCCTTTGCGATAGTTTTGTCAGCATAATCACCAACCATATACATAAATAAAGCACAACATCAGATATTACATTATGTATTTGCTATTACATTTGATTCCTTATTTCTGATCTCCTACTATAGTTACATTATTTCTCCATGCAGGTTTGGTGCGCCTGTCCTCCTTCAATTGTAGAGTGTCAGTCCCTTAAGTGAAAAGAATTTAACCTTTCTCATTCCCCACTGAGTTATTTCCTCGTGAATGATTATTATTTCAGTTTCCTCCCTAGTCAATTATCAGGATGGAACCACTCCCCTTGAGTTACATCCTCATCGGGTTGAGTCTTTGCTTGACCGTTTTCTTTTTAGCTCTTACGTAGATAGATATTGTTTGGTCCCTGGGAGTTTATCACCCAATAACTAGTAATATTCTTTTCGATTTGCGAGTACTTTCCTTTTACCCAATACTCGGTAATAGTAATCTACTTCTTATACTTTCCCGAGCGGTTTCGTTTTACATTTCCCCAGGCAGTCTATCCTTGATATGTTCATCCTAGCCAGTGACAGATATTCTCCCTTTTTGGTTTTCTACCTAGTAAAAAAGTAGTTGTAATCCCTATTTTCGTTCCCCAGAGAATCAATCCTTGATCTGTTCATCCTAACCGATGATGGATTTCTCTCTCTCGTTGGTCTTCTGCCCAGTAACCGGTAGATATAAATCCTATTTCTCCCCTCAGATATTATCCTTGATATGTTCACTTTAATCGTTGACATATATTCTCTCTCTTTGGTATTCTATCCAGTATCCGATAGATATAATTCCCACTTTTTCAGGAAGTTTATCCTTGATATGTTTACCATAACCGGTAACGGATATTCTTCCCATTTACCCAGGCAGTCTATCCTTTATATGTTCATCCTAACCGATGACGGATATTCTTCCTCTGAGTCTATCCTTAATATGCTCACTTTTACTAGGTGACATATACTCTCTCTTTGGTCTTCTTCCCAATAACTGGTAGTTGTAAATCCTATTTGATATTTTCCCCAGTAGGTTATTCTTACCTAGTAATCGGTAATGAATACACCTCATGTTTCCCTCAGCGAGTGATCCTTGACATGTTTACCCTAACCGGTAACGAACGCCTCTCCATCAGATTATGTTATCTTCCTGCCCAATAACCGGTAATAGATAATGTAATTCTAGTACTCCTGTGTTGAAGTTCTTTCTTCCCTAATTGAGTTTGGATGTGTATTTCCTCAATGAAGTCACCAATCCCCTGTCTGGTTCAGGTATTTCAGCTTTGTTTTTATTTACCCGTTTCCTCTGCAGATTTTTTCTGGTTCCCCAACCGAGTCTTTCCATTTATTTATTTTCATGGAAATTCTCTCATGTCTCCATCAGTTTTTAAGTCGTAGCCTGGCCTACGCACAACTTTTATTCCCCAAAGTCTCTGTCTCCCCAGTAAGTTTTCCTCACGGAATGGATTATGCTCCTATGTACTTTCAGTCTCTCCGAATTCTTTTCCTTTGTGGCAATATTCTCCCCACAGAGATTATTTTTAACATTCATATCATATGCATCACAAGGTCTCTTAGGGACCAAAATTTGTTTCTGTATGTTGCTATTTAAGTCCATTCTACTGAGTCGATACGAAGATTTTAACCTTCACATCCTCAGTTAGAATGTCCTTAAATAGGGGCAGCTGTAAGACCTCAATTTTGACCCTAATATCCCTCATGATATCTCATCATATGCATTGGCATTGGGATCACACATTCGCATCCTCCTTACCCCTCATTCATTGGGTTTGCATTGGGAGAGGTCACCAAGCATATTTTATTGTATCATACTTTGTTTTTCATTATTTACTAACCAAAATACCAAAAATATGTCAATGCGTAGTTTAACTCTTTTGTAGGTAGTGTGTATGCTCACCAATGCCTCATCAATCTAATATCTAGGGTTTAAGACCCTCAATGCAAGGAGACCAATCAAGAGATGGTTCACATTGACTCTAGACATCATATATAGGTCCCCATGATCTTCACATATCATTTTGATCAAGAAATCATCAAGGGTTTGAAGCTTGTTTTCCTTGGAAACCCTAATTCATCTGGGTATCTTGCGTGACTTCTTCAACAAGGTTCTTCAACATTTGATCAAATATTTCAAGGGATACTTCATATTACATAATTTTACACATGTATGATCCTTCAGGAGTCTCAAAAATGAAGACAATGTCAAGCTAGCAAGATGGTTCATGGTGGTTGACCAGAGAAAGTTAATTGGTCAAAACAGGGGTCCCTGGACCCTATATCCTAAGATGTTTGTCATATGAAAATGATTCTAAGATTAATGTTACTCAAAATGACATTCCAAACAACTTTCATGTTTAAGTCTAGATCTAGTTTTTCTTGGAAAGTCATTTTTTATGATGAAAGATTATAGGTCATTTCGTCTGAACCCTAGTTAAGAGGTCAACTTCCCAAGGCCATACCTTGCTCAATTTTTATGATATGAAATTCATTAAAATTCCATGATCAAGTTCAAATTCAACTTGCAAATGCATGTGCCAAGAGGAAACATTATAGGTCACTTTGGGCCATTACCATTGAACAAGTGATTTTCCTCAACTTCTAAAATGCACAACTCCTTCATGACAAATTCAAATGAGGTCATATTTATGACCAAATTGAATAGGTTTTAAAGAGCTACAACTTTTATGAAGAAAGGTTTTCCATTTGAAGTCCATACCAAAATTTATTCAAGGTGGAAGAAGTGTACATTTGACTTGGTACTTAGAAAAATTTCATTTATGTTTTATTTTCCAAAATTCTACCTCAAAATTCATCATGATCCAACCTTCAAATGGAAAAGTGTTTAACATGAAAGTTGTTCCCCTTGATCTCACCTTTCCTAAAAGTCTAAGATTATCTCATTTGGATTAATATTGAAGGACTTGCGCATGGGTGTAATGCATGGTACCATTTGGAAGATTCTCACGATCAAACTCATTTCAACATTGCATGGCTTAATGCATTACTTTCAGCATGAACTATGCACGATTTTGGACCTTTTCAAATCATTTTTTGGGTTTTGCACACGCCCATGCAAGCTCATGATGCAGTTGCTAATTTTGAATCCATGTCCTTGTTTTTCATTTTGGTGATGGTTGGTGGTGGACCAGTCCGGTGAGATCCACCAGAGAAGAAGACTGGAGCCCTAGCTCTGGTGGTGTGTTGTCACACCTCAAAACTATCAGATATGTTTAAAATATTATAATCATGGTCGCTCCTTGTGATTACCATCATTATGACGCGTTGACTGAGGTGTATGGTGTGAAGCGCACGCTTGGCCATCAGATCTGCCACCTCAATTAATGAGGGAGATCTGATGGCCCTTATTTTTTTGTATTTTCTGGTTTTTCATTTAATTGCTTTATTTTGTTTAGTTCATATTAATTTCATTTTTAATCCAAAAAATATAGGACTTTCACAAAAAATCTTTAAATATTTTTCTATTTCATTTAATGAATTAAAATTATTTTTTGGATTAATTTTTATATTTCTCATGAATTAAATGTTTTTGTGCATATTTTTAATTGTTTAAAAATATTTCTGACTTTTCAAAAATCATGAAATTTTTTGTCTAAGGTCCTTTGACCTTGTTTGACCTAGGATAAATATTTTGGCCATTTATTTGGTGTTTTGAAGAGATTTTAGGTTTTGACTAAATTAAATTGAATTTTAATTTGATTTTTAATTGATTAATTATGTAAAAATTATGTTGAGTCATTTTTATGGTCTTGTGATGTTTGACTATTTGTTTGGGCCTTGCTCAAGGTTGATTTGACTTTTGTTGGATTAAAATCGTTGGATTTAGGGGATTGATGAAATGTCAATTTCATCTCCCAAAATGAATGAATGATTTTAATTTGATAAAATTCCTCCCATGACCAATTTTTGTTTCTCTCATCTCCCCTCCCTCTTCATCTTCATTCCCATTCTTTCCCATCCCTTTCATTGACCAATGAAATCTCAATATTCTAAGGCTAATTGGTTCATCAATAACCTCGTGTTAGATGAACCAATACAAGTATGGATGAGATAGGTTCACCCTTTTGATCTTTTCTTTTAGTGTGTGGTATATTTTAGGAGTTTGATTCATTATACCAAATCTCTAACATGCATTAGCACCTAAGTTTTTATTGCCCAACCTCAGATAGTTGTGACTTCTACATAAGTCCAATTACGATTGCTTAACATAGAGTTAAATTTGACCCTAAAGGCATAACATTCTAGTAAGTGAGATTGTAAGTCTCCTATCTTTCATGGTATTGTATGTAAACTTGGCCTTTTTTCCTTCCTTTAGGAGATGTTTTAGCTCAAGGATCCATGCTTGTGAATAAACGGTTGAGTGTTCTCCAAAGAATGACTTAATAAATTGAAAAGCAAAACATCACAAACACATAATTAACTTTGACTAACATTTGACTAACTCTTTATGTAATTTAATTTATAGTCATTTATCATTCATTGTCATTTACATTCCATTTAACTTGTTTATGTTTATATCATTTTCACTTTGCTCATTTAAGCCATATATTGTGATTGTATATATTTGTTTGTGTATTTTGTTTGTACTTGTGGTCTTAGGATCTTAAAATACCTAATAAATAACAAAAAACCCTAAAAAATGTTGGTGGACTATTAGGCTTGATATAAACTTTTGGGACTTAGGATTAGGCAACATTCCATATGCAAAAGGACTTGGCCAATGCCAACATTTTGAGACCAAGTTATTGAGACTTGAATCTTCATCTGATGCAAGTATTGGGATCCACTTGAATTCATATGCTACATGGTCTTGATGCAACTGTTATTTTGATCTCATGTTTAATGCCTTATTCTGAGTTAATCAAGGAGTATTTCATCTGATACATGAGAAGACAAACAAGACTGCTAGCTGTGGGATTTACTTGCTTGGGTGTGGCCATCTTTATTTGATGCCTTGATTTTTATGATATCTGATATTGTTAATTGCTTGTTGATAATTGCTTGATTCAAAGTCCAAAGGGAAAGTGGGTTTTCTATATGACATTCTTGTCTGTTGGATTGTATCCCATTAGTCAGATCTTTTCAACTCTTAACTTTTAATTTTATGCTTAGGTTAGCCTCTTCATCTCCTCCTACTTCTTAAAGTTCAAAACCTCTCCCCCTTTTTAAAATCTTCTTTGTTTGTGTTCTCAAACTTAGACTCTGTTTAAATGATTAGGAACTTTGGCCTTATGCCAATGAATTTTCAAACTCTTTTCTTAAATCAAACCTATGAATAAATCTAATCATATTGACTTAAAATTGCAAAAGTCAAAAAAGAAATAACACTCATTCAAACTTTTGGACCCTTTGTGCCTCTTTTAACTTAAATTTTGATTAAAATCAATCCACTCATTTTGAAATTGTTACCACGAACTACGAGGTTTTGATCTCTCATTTTTATGTTGGTACGTAGGCACAAGTCCAAAGGTCTTGTCAAAAACAAAAATATAATCAATGAATTCTTTTCTCATCCCCACACTCTATTCTTCTCAAACATCTTTTATACCAAAACACATGCACACATAAAAAAGGGCTCCCTTGGAGTACCTAGGACACTTTGGGTGCTAACACCTTCCCTCTGTGTAACCAACCCCCTTACCTGTAATCTCTGGCATTTTATTAGTTTTGATTTGAAAACTTCTTATCTTTGGGTTTTATTCGTACTTTTCCCTTTTCCTTTGTAATTAATAAAAGTGTTGTGGCGACTCTGTTTTTATTGACGTTAAGTTTATCCATAGCTTAACGATCATGAATTTACCGCTACAAACCTCATCGAAAAGAAGAGAATAACTGCTATCTGCCATGGACAATTATATCAAAAATGGCTGAAGAAATCATTCGACCAAAAATTCCATCCTCGGAGCTATAAGGTTGTTGACCTCGTGTTGAAAAGGATTATTCTCCCTCATTCTGATCCTAGGGGCAAGTGGACTCTGACTTATGAAGGGCCATATGTTGTAAAGAAAGTTTTCTCAGGCGGAACCATGATGCTTCCAACTATGGATGGTGAAGACTTTCCATTCCCTGTGAACACAGACGTAGTCAAAAAATACTTCACATAAAAAGGACCTGCTAAGTCGACGAATTAGACAAAAATGGGCATCCCGGGGAATCACAAAAAATGAATAAAAGGTTCGGGCAAAAATTAGGGATAAAAAATTAAATAAATAATAAGTACACCCGCTAAGTTGAAGACCCAAAAGGGCAACTTAGACAAAAAAGGGTATCCCGGTGGATTGAAAATCCGAAAGGGAGATCCAGGAAAAAGTTAGGGATTGAAAGTGAAAGGCTACATCTTGTAAAGGATCTTTGATTTCATCATGTTGCTACAGTTAGAAACCCTGAAGGGTAGGAATTAGTCCAATCATCTTCTTCAAAAAGCAAAGGGATGAGAGCGTTGAGATCATAAGAGTTATAGCAGAATCAGAACCTGATGGAAATCCGTATTCACATTGCCATTTTTGTAATACTCTTTTGTTTTTATTTCCGCAATTACCTCTTTCTAAGAATTGCTTCCGAATGTAAATTTATGTTTACAGGTCAATTATCAATTAAAAAAAAATTCTTTTTACTCAAAAACTTGTTCTTTGTTTTTATTTTACTGTTTGGTTGCAAAAAAAAGTCCAAATTTTTTATAGTCATTGCATTAGAAAATTGGAAAGGATTTAAATAGCATAATTAGAAACATTTGAATTTTCTTGGCATTGTGGTGTGGCCAGGATGGTAGACAAAGTAGTCATGCTATACCCAGGGCACTGTGGTGTGTTTTACTTTACAAGAGCCTTTATTCACTCGCAGATGTTCGACATACTTGTTTGTTTTCCCTTGATTGACGAAATATCTTGGTAAAGGATTCGTGTTCCCCCAACAATTATTGTTGAAGTTGTGCTTATGTTTATACCCCGAGGCAGGGCTTCATCCCTAGTTGTGATATCTTCCTTATTCCCCACCCGAGTCTATGGGAGATTTGTCCCACTCCTCAATAGATTTGCTTTATTGAATTTGCTTGTTCAGTCACTTTCATATCTCCAATAGAGGTATATTTTTGAAGATCACTTCTTCCTCAGTCAGAAGTCTTTGCATAAGTCCTCTTATTCCCGGCAGTGCAAGATTTTGTTATCCCCAGCGAAAAAAGTGATAGGCTATTTCCCGAGCAGTCAAAAGTGGATTATGTTCCCTGTAGGTCCTATGATAATTGGTGTCATCCCCGGAAGTATTCAATTTTCATTGGATCTCCCCATTCAGAGTTTGCTTTAAATATTTGAATCTCTTCATTAGAGCCTATATTTTATTTTTGCAATTACCCACAAAGTTTCAGATTTTCAGGACTCTCTTCAGCAGTTCCTTATATCTCCTTTATTTTCCGGTAACATCATACATCATTACATTGCATTTATAAAACTCTGTAGCATTTCCATTTTTACATGGAGTATTAGGCCATATAAAAATTCAAACACGCATCGAACATAAGCCAATTAGAGTCTTCTTGATATACCCCCAGGAGAGTCATTCTCACAAAATACCCTGTTACATGGTGCGTTACTGGATTAGGTCTCTTTCTCTAAAGTTTAGTTCTTACTAGCGTTCCCTCAATCAAGTTGTTTTAGCCCTCCTTGGTTAAGTCCAATCCTTATTGGCATTTCTCAAAGTCCAGTATTTATTAGCGTTCCCTCGGTCATGTTTGTTTATCCCTCCTTGGTTAAGTCCAATCCTTATTGGAATTTATCAAAGTCCAGTGTTTACTGGATTTTACTCGGTCAGGTCTGTTTAGCCCTCCTTGGTTAAGTCCAATCGTTATTGGAATTTCACTAAGAGTCTAGTGTTTACTGGCGTTTCCTCGGTCAGGTCTGTTTAGCCCTCATTGGTTAGCCCAATCGTTATTGGCATTTCTATAAGAGTCCAGTGTTTACTGGCGTTCCCTTGGTCAGGGTTGTTTAACCCTCCATGGTTAAGTCCAATCCTTATTGAAATTTCTCAAAGTCCAGCGTTTACTGGCGTTTCCCTGGTCAGGTCTGTTTAGCCCTCCTTGGGTAAGTCCAATCGTTATTGGCGTCCCCCATAGTCTAGTATTTACTGGCATGTCCTCCAGTGACAAGAAAAAGATAAATTTTAATCACTACCCAATGCATTACGATTCCTCAAAGTGCAAATTTTACGGTTCTTTTGGTATTCAATCCTCTTCCACCTTGAAAGTCTGAAAGCCATCGCTTTTTCCGACCTTTCAGGTCAAAGAAGATTGAATAGGGGAAGCTATTATACCCCAAAATTTACCCTCTTCTTTTTAACCTTAATTGGCTCATGCTTCATTTATCATACATACTCATGCATATCATTGGTTCTATGATAATGGGATCAAGGTATCTTGTTCCATTGGTTTATTCCAAGCAAGAGAAAATAAAAACGGTATTCAAGTCATTGGTGATGATGTGTCCTCAATCTTTTGGGTCACTCAAAACAAAAGGTTTCCATATGCCTCAATAGGTTTCAACAAGTTCACTATATCCTCAGATGATTGAGATTGGCAAGGGAGTTGAAGATGATCATTATTCTCCTATCATTTGACTATCAACTAGGGTTTTGGTCAAAGTTAGTTTGTGACTGACTTTTGGAGCAAAACTTGTTTCCATGATCCTATATATGTCTTAAATCACTCATGTGTGAAGTATTTTTCATTGGACTTAATCAGAAGAAGCTCAATTGATCAAGAGGAAAGAAGAATTGGTTGTGTGGAACAAAAGTCAACTTTGCAACCAAAAAGTCAACTCTTGACTTTTTAAGGTCAAACATGGGTCTCATAATCCAAATATGGCCAATGGTTGAGATTTGTCCAAGTGGAATCACAAGAATCAAGAAAATCAAGAGTTTTGTCCAATTTACCTAATTTGGGAATTAGGGTTTTTAGAAACTTACTATTTTTGGCAAGTTTGGTGTTAATGATCAGCTACCTTCATGGCCAATGTTCCCTATGATTAAGGCTCCAAATCAAATTGTCCTTAACATGAAAGTTGTTCTCCTTTCTCCAAGACTTAAGGAGATACCAAGATTGAATCATTTGGAGCATCATGGCTCAAGTTATGATCATTGTAAGATTGGTGTTTCAAAGTCATTAATGTCCAACACTTAGAAAATTTTCTGAGTGTTTCAAGTCAGGATTTTCAAGAAAGTTCATGGAAATTTTAAGGAGTGTTAGAGGTTTCATTTCAAGTTGCCTTCAGCATGAGAAATGTTGCTTGATCCTCCATCTTTCCATTGGTATCAAGTTTGTGAATTTTGGTTGAGCACACACCAAGTTGCATTCGTGCCAAGTTTGTTGCATGGCCATGTTTGAGTTTAAAGAGAAGTCATGTATTAAACATGTTTTGCACACTTTGTCCTAAATAAGTCAGCAAGATTCATTCCATCACATGTACCACGTTCTTTTCCTTTCTCTAAATGGCCCAAACAAGCATTTTCCATGCATGGTTTGGTTCTCATTCATTTGGAAAAAAGGAAGGAATATCTCAATTGTGCAACATGATGTTTCTGTCCCCCTCACGTGGAAACATACATATATGTTTTTCACCCCTTTCCTCATGACCAAAAATGCAGCAAGCAGATCCCCAAAACATCTTGAAATGCAGCCTTGCACATCATTTCTCATTTTTGCATAAACTTGCAATCATGCCCCTCAATGGTTTCTTTCACATTGGCCAGCATGACACCTTATTGCAGACACCCTATATAAGTGATACATGACCTAATCTCAAGGAGAGAGATCATTAAGGAGAGAGAATCGAGATCTGCATTTTTGAAACTTGAAGGCATTTTCTCCATTGGAAGCTCTTATCTCTCCATTTATTCTGCTTCATTCCTTTCATTTGAGAATCACAAAGTTCCATTGGTGGGATTTCTAAAGCTCAAACAAGCTTAGGAGGCAGTGGACCTTCTCCACTAGGTAAGCTTCTTCCCATTTCATCTCCCTCATTTTTTATCTGAGCATTCCATGAGTAACTTGTATGTGTTGTGTGTGATTGGTTCAACATGATATTTTAGCTCGATTGTTTGAGTTCTGGATGTATTAGTTGATGAAACTTTGTGAAAATAATGACTTTTGCTTGACTTTCGTGCCAACTTTCTCCATGATTTATCCACCATTTTAAGTTTTTCTTGACATGATGATATTCTACTCTATGAGATCTGCATATTTGCTTTTGATTTCATTTATTTTTATGAACTGTGGATGAAGTTATAAATGGTTGAAGTTGCTGGGTTGGGATAACACGAAGCTAGGGTTATTGTCGTGCATGCCTTTGGATCAAGGTTGAAGATGATGTGTGGTGCTTTGTGATTGGTTGGCTTATGATTTTGTCTTTTGTGACTTAAATGAATGTGACCGATTGACATATGTTCACATGTTTATTTTGTCCCATTTAAATGTCACGCCCCTTATTTTTCTAATTATTTGAAAATGGATTGTGGGCCTTAGTTTTTCTCTTTTTCCACCTCCCTTCTTTTTGGCCCATGCAGGTGTTTCACTTAATTGCAGTTCATTTCTCATTTGCTTATGCACCCCACTCGTCCTTTTACTCCATTTTATTTCTTTTATTTTATTTTTCAATTTCAATTTTATTTTAATATCTCCAATTCTCCAATAATTCTCCAAAAATTTATGATCAGATTTTAACATGTTATTTAGATTTAAATTTTTTTATTTTATTTTTCTAATTGTTTTAATATTTTATTTTAATTATATCATAAAATGTGTTTGATTTAATCTAGATTTTAAATTAGGGCTTTGTTCTTATTGATTCCCTTTGACTTTTCACCCCAATTTTTACACGCACTTAGTAACATGTATGTAGGACATATGGGTATTATTTTGATGATTTAATCATTCACTTGTGTCGCAACCTGAAAAATACAGTGCGCGAAAAAACAACCGGCGAAAGAAAATGACAGAAGAGTCGCCACCGTGCGTTATTCATCCCAAAGGAGGGAAAGGAAACGCTCGAAGTAAACCTGAAAAAGGAAAGGACAAGACGGGGTCTTGCAACCAAATCTTGGGTTCGGGAGTCGGTTATGCGAAGGGAAGGTATTAGCACCCCTACGCATCCGTAGTACTCTACGGGATCCACTTTTGTAGTTCTTATCTAAAGGGTGTGGGTTTATCTAATGTGTTATTTACTAAAAAAAGGGGGTTAAATGAAAATGACTCGCGCGGATGTCGCATCCGCTGCATACGTATCTCATCTGAATATGAGAATCAGAGTCTTCGTAGCTCGGCTGACCTATGGGTTGGGGGGATGTGTGCTCGCTAAGACATCGCGTCTTATGCCTACGTATCTCATCTGGAATGAGAATCAGAGCAAGCCGTAGTTCGGCTAACTATGGGGTTATGGATTGGGTTTTGGACGAACGACGTCACTACGCAATCTACCGGATGCTCGACCTTTGGAGACTTACTTGCCTGTAGTAGAAAGAGTTAACGTGTTGCTTTGGGTTTTAGGGTTTGGGATGCTCAAGGGCAAAAAGGCAGTCCTTGACGAAGGAACCGCGCTACCTGCAGAGATACGAACACATACAAAACAAACATGTATAAAGTAAATGTGCCAACAAGGGGCTCAGAAGTAAATAAACAAAAGAAAACAAATGCCTCCTATCGAGGTCTTCCAGCTAAGAAAGCGATAAAATGCGGAAAAGAGGTAAAAGTACCACACGGATAAAGATCCGAAGTAACAACAATTAAAGGAGTAAGAAACCCAGGGATCTCCCAAGCTAATGCCATAAAAGAAAGGTGAGTCAGTACAGGTAATCAGAATGAACCTCCAGGGGGTATCCCACAAATAAAGTGGGAAAACCACGCAAACCATCTCTGCAAGAGTCTATGAGCCCTCACAAAAACTCAACAAAAGGGTTAGTGAAACACGATAAGCATTTTTTTTCATGGATAGCAGTATGGTTTCAGAAACCTCAAACCCTGTGGCGTACATTTCAGAAATCATGTGATTAAACATTCAAGGCATAGGTTTCACCCATTCATGCATAATTAAACCCGTGGGCAAAAACATAATGAAATTCATCCATCATACCTCATACATTCAGATGATCCAAATTAAGAGCATAAAATCATGGGAATGAGGCAAACCTGATGGGAGAGACCGGTTGAAATCAAATGGCACGGCTGGGTTCGCAAGGCAATGTTAGGGTTTGCGTGAGATGAAAGTGTGAGTCAGATTGAATTTTTCAGAGCTGCCTGGGGGTTACTCTGAGTTCTCTGTCAGGTTTCTCTCCAGGTTTTGTCAAGGGTTTTGTTTCAAGGAAACCTCAGAGTATTTTGCTTCTCTTCCTTTTTCTGTCTGATCTCCCTCTTTTATAACCTGATTTTCATGGCTTTGTGGGCTCAAATGAGAGAGGTCCAAGTACAAGTTTTTCTATTATATTTTATTTATTTTTTTATTATTATTTTTATTTATTTATTTTTTTGTAAAAAAAAAAATTATTATTATTTTTTTAATTTTTTTAATTTTTTTTAAATTTTTTTTTTAACTTTTTTTTTTTAAAAAAAGTTTCTTGGATCTAATTCTGATTGACATGATGAAATGCAATATGAAATGCTAAATGAATGCATGAATGAGGAGGGCAAATTTTGGGGTGTTACAGCTGCCCCTATTCAATCATCAGCTAACCCGAGTAGGATGAAAGCGAACAGCTTATCAGACAAACGGGGTGAGTTATGATTGAATACCAAAGACAGACCGAAAATTTGCGCTCCGAGAACACCACAAAAATGCGGAAATACACCGCGCTGTTTATTTTTCTTCCGATCCTCTGGCTGGATCTGAATCAGTCTTCTGGCTTAATCTGGAGTTTCGATCCTTTGGCTGAACCTATACTCATTTTAGTCCTCTGGTTGGATATTAATTTTGATCCTCGGGCTGGATACGATTTTGATCTTCTTGCTAGATCTTCTTCGATCTTCTGGCTAGATCTCCTTCGTTTCGATTCTCTGGCTGAATCTATTTCCTTTGATTCTCTAACTGAATCTACTTCGATCTTCTGGCTAGATCTGAATTGTTGCGATTTTCGATCTTCTGGCTAGATCTTCTTTGTTTCGATTCTCTGGCTGAATCTACTTCGATCTTCTGGCTAGATCTGGATTGCTTTGATGATAAATTCCCATCATTAGGATCCCGCATCTGAGGCATGCGCTGGTTGACCCTCTTTTGAAATCTACACCCAACCTTCACATTAGATATGCAGCTTCGAGAATATTCCACTTTTGGGCTTCGTACATATTCTTCGGGCTAGAACATGTTGTAACGACTCCTCAATTGGGCTTGATGGGGAAATAAAGCTTGTAGGCGACTTCATTGGGGAATCTTCAAATTGAGCCTTAGGCTGGCTTAATGGAACCCGATTCTCAGGCTGAATCTTCGAAATGACCCTCAGGCTGGATCACTAGAACACGATTCTCAGGCTGAATCTTCAAAATGACCCTCAGGCTGGATCACTGGAACACGATTCTCAGGCTGAATCTTCAAAATGAACCTCAGGCCGGATCATTGGAAAACGATTCTCAGGCTGAATCTTCGAAATGACCCTCAAGCTGGATCACTGGAAAACGATTCTCAGGTTGAATCTTCAAAACGACCCTCAGGCTGGATCACTGGAAAACGATTCTCAGGCTGAATCTTCAAAACGACCCTCAGGCTGGATCACTCACGCTTGATCCTCTGGCTGGATCTCATGACCTTGGTTGTAAAGTAATTCTTCAGTCTGCTTGGAAGAACCTGTTTATCAGCTTATGTGTATATTTGATATGATATGCATGCAAATGCAAATGTTATGCATGGTGTAAAAAGAAATCTGCTTGGGGAAGCAAACTCCGGTAGGGAACAGATCGCTGTATCAATCCTTGAATGCTCTGTGGGGAATGATCCGTTTGTCGGGACCAATGAGCCACCAAAAATAAATTGGCTGCTTGAAAAGTTGACCTTGCGGGGGGAGTATCAACTATGGAAACTTTGTTCGGCGAGGCTCTGTGAGGAGAGTCTGTGGGGAAAACACTTCCTGGGGAAATGTCGTAGGAAACGACCTTTGCTGGGGATATGAACTTGCTAATCGCCCTCAAGCTGGGGATTAACAAATCTGTTAAAAATAATCTGCTGGGGAATGAGATGAACACTGGGAACACCACCCTCTCATCTGTTGGTTATGCAACCACTCCGCTGTTGCTAGGAAGATACAGTCTGACACTGTCAACTCCGCTGGGGATATATAGTCTGGATACTGTCAACTCTGCTGGGGAACATGCTCTGCTGAGGAGAGACTTTGTCAACCTCTTGGGGATGAGGATTCATGACTTGGCATCCGGTTCCTGTGACCTGCAACCAAAAATACACGTATGCCTCGGGGGAATTACTCGGTTTGAATTCACCGTCCGGGATTAAGCACATTCAAAGCAATTTTAAATGTTTTCATGTGCAAATCATCTGCAAAAGCCACCATTATGTTCATATGCAATATGTTTTATCAAAAATTCGGACATTTTTGCAAACAAACTGATAAATGAAAAATAAAGAGGCTCTTTAACTGAATTATTCGACTCTTACTGGGGAGAAAATTTGTGCCAGGAATAGGCGAGGGTATCAGGAAGCTGATCCCTGAAAAGAGGTGATCGCTATAAAAAGAGAACTATCCTAATGGCAATAGGGATACGGGGTCCCACCGAGTTTCGACTCTGCTATGGCTCATATATCCTCAAGACGCTCTGCTCATCTTGCTTTCTGAAGTGGATGATTAGTCGATCTTTAACCTTCGAAGATTGCCGGATTGAATGAAACGGTGATATAACACTGATGAACTCAGATCACAGTCATTCGCTTATTCCCTAACTTTTGCCTGGATCGCCCCCTTTTCGGGTTTTCAATCCACCGGGATACCCATTTTTGCCTGAGCCGCCCTTTTGGGTTTTCGACTCACCGGGTGTACTCTTTTTTTATATCCCTAATTTTTGCCCGAACCTCTTTTTTCTTTTATTTTGGTTCGTCGGGATGCCCTTTTTTTGCCTGGACTATTCTTTTTATCGTCCAGCGGGTCTATTTTATGCGAAGTATTTTTTTTTAATTGCGTCTGAGTTAATAGGGGACGGGAATCCTTCGCCATCCATGGTTGTTAGCATCAAAGCTCCGCCATAGAAAATCCTTTTAACCACGTACGGACCCTCATAGTTCGGTGTCCATTTGCCCCTGTGATCTGTGTTGGGAGGAAGAAATCTTTTGAGTACCAATTCACCGACTTGATACCCCCGAGGGCGCACTTTCTGACCAAATGCTTTCTTCATTCGTCTCTGACCGAGATACGTCAATTCTGGGTACGTAGTTCCAGCATAACACCTTAATCATCGAAGACAAGGTAAACAAAGCATCAACAAATTGGTTTTTCTTCAATTGAAAGTCAACAATCTTCTCGTGTAGTCTCTGTAAGAAGCCAGATGAGGCTGAGGTGTATACCATTTCCCGTTGGTTTGATTGATGACCAAAGCTGAATCCCCGTATACATCCAGGGTTTTAATCTGTATATTGACGGCTTCCTCAAGTCTTAGGATGCAAGCTTCGTATTCGGCTTCATTGTTGGTGCAGGGAAAAGTTATTCTGGCACCAAATGGCATATGACCCCCCTTCCGGTGTGATCAACACTACACCAACTCCGCGACCATTGACGTGGACCGCCCCATCAAACATCATAACCCATTTGGATTCAGGGTCAGGCCCCTCCTCCGGGAGTGGTTCCTCTCAATCTTTCGATTTGAGAAACATGATGTCCTCATCAGGAAAGTCAAACCTCATAGGTTGGTAATCATCAATCGGTTGCTCTGCAAGATAGTCTGACAAGACACTTCCCTTGATGGCTTTTTGTGAAGTGTATTGGATGTCATACTCTGTCAGTATCATTTGTCACCTAGTAACCTTTCCGGTAAGTGCTGGCTTTTCAAAAATATACTTGACTGGATCCATTTTTGATATCAATAGAGTCGTGTGAGTCAACATATACTGTCTTAGTCGGCGAGCAGCCCATGCCAAAGCACGGAAAGTTTTCTCGAGCAATGAGTATCTTTGTTCACAGTCGGTAAACTTTTGCTAATGTAGTATATTGCATGCTCTTTTCGACCTGACTCGTCATGCTGACCGAGCACACAACCCATTGACCTTTCTAACACAGTCAAGTACATGATCAACGGTCTTTCCTCTCGGCCTGTAGACTTGCCCCAATCTTGATCTCTTTCTTGTTGTCTGCGGTACCGATGTTGACGGTCTCAATCACCTCCTGATAAGGTGTAATAGCTCGGTCCTCCTGTTTCAACAATCTGGCTAACCCTTCAGGCAATTCACAATCTTCCTCAACCCCTTCTTCGGCTTAATAGATAGGATTGTCGAAGTCATACTTGGCCATAGCAGTGTCGTTAGTAGTGAGATCCGGGTGGTCAGCTCTGCATGATGGAGGATCATGCTTTACCTTAGAATGAGAGATTTTTTTTTTGGAAAGAAAGAAAAAATGAAAAAAGAAACATTGCCATTTTTTTTTTGTAAAAGTAGAAAAACTGAAAGAAAGAGAACACAAAATTGTTTGCAAAAGCCGTCCTTTATTGATGATAAAAATAATTGTGAAATGTAACTAAATGGATGGCCCTACAAATGAGCCGTTACACCTTGGGCAAAGTGTAAGACTTTATTATGCATGTAATAAAGGAAAATAATAAAAATCACTCTTTCAGTAGAGTAACCCGGACGGTTTTTTTAGACGACCAATTGTCGAGCTTTTCTCCCGGGACACACGGGCGAATTTAGCTATCTAAGTCACAGTCGCTGTCAGCCTTGTCTTCATCTGCAGCATTGACGATGTGGGGAGAAACCAAACCCCCGCTGGAGAGAGTATCGGTTTCATTCTTCTGAGATCCCGGAGCATACCCCAATCCAAACTTGTCTTCTTTGATGACTGGCTCCACAAATTTGCCCCAGCCTTGGGCATTACCAACTTTAACCACTTCGACAGCTTGCTTGTATGAAGAGATAGAAGTCCCGACCTTCTCAAACTCAGGTGAAAAGACAGCTTCGGGCGCGACCTCATTGATGTTTATGGCTTCGAAGCCTTGACACAGCATCTCATGCATCTCGCCGTCCATCTCTACATACTTAAATGTAGACAGGTGGCTAACAAAAATATCCTCTTCACCACAGACAGTGACGACCTGACCTTCTAGTTCATATTTGAGCTTCTGGTGGAGGGTAGAAGTAACAGCACCGACAACATGAATCCAAGGCCGACCTAGCAGACAACTGTAGGCAGGCTGGATATCCATCACATAAAAGGTACTCTTGAATACCTGCGGTCCAATCTTAACTGGCAACTCAACTTTGCCAAAGACAGCTCTCTTAGAGCCATCAAAAGCCCTCACAACTAAGTTACTTGGCCTCAGGATGGTGTCATCGCAATCCAACTTCGTTAAGGCTTTCTTTGGAAGAACATTCAGAGAAGAGCCTGTATCAACCAAAACATGGGAAAGCACCACCCCTTTGCACTCCATTGTGATATGCAAGGCTTTGTTGTGATTCTTGCCCTCAGATGTCAGGTCATTATCGGTGAAACCTAGCCCCCGGATAGCGTTTACATTGGAAACTACTGACTCCAGCTGGTTAACAGTTATCTCCGGTGGAACATAGGCCATATTCAGTACTTTTAACAAGGCTGCTCTGTGCACCTCAGAGCACAACAATAGTGAGAGAATGGAGATCTTTGAGGGTGTCTGATTTAGCTGGTCGACTACCTTGTAGTCACTTTTCTTGATAATCCTCATAAACTCGTCCACTTCCTTCTCGAATGCGGTCTTAGGAGGATCTTCCTCAGTAGTAACCTCTTCGGCGACCATCTGTTTCCCTTTAGCCTTGGCAGCTGCCTCGGCTTCAGTATTCGCGCGTAATGTTGATGGTGCAAATAGGCGTCCACTGCGAGTGAAGCCACCAACCCCTCCAACATTGTCTATAGCGGAGCTACCAATGTCAATGTCTTCTTCGTTAGCCCCATAGTGCCACGAGATAGCACTGTCTTTCTCATACGGAACGGGTCCTGGTATTGTGATGGTGATCGGACCAACCAAAGTCGGTTGAGGGCTGTCAGAGTAAATTGCAACTGGTGCTGAACTTTCGATGTTCACCGCTGCTGGTTCTGTACTTTCTGGGAAATATATTGTTGTCGGAGCGAGTCTCTCGGGAACATATATTTCTTCAGGAGTGAAATAAAACGTCACCGTCGATACATCATTCTTCACTGGACGGGCCTGATCGAACTGAAGACAACCTTCATCTATCAGTTGCTGAATACCCTTTCTCAAACTGTCACATCCGTTTTCGGCAGCTTGACAATTTCTGCATTCTTCCCCACAGCCCGGGAAAATCTGTCCTTTCAGAAGTCGGTCTTTAACCATCGATAGCGAAGTCTTCACCTTAGTCACGTCAGAAACCAAATTCAAAGTTTCCCCACTATCAACAACATTAATCCTCTGCCCGCCGTGAGCCGGCATCGGGTTCTGGATAACATTAGGCATCGGAGCAAAATTGATAGCCTGGGCATCTCTCAAATCTTGTACCTTTAACTGGAGAGCCTTGCAATTATCTGTAGTATGGCCAGGTGCGTTGGAGTGAAAAGCACATCTGGCGTTGATATCATAACCTCTAGGCAAATTATTGGGATCGATTGGTGGGGCCAGAGTTCTCAACGTAACCAGATTCATGTCAATCAGCTTGGGAAGTAATACTGAATAAGGCATTGGGATTGGCTCGATGACCCGGTCCGTCTGCCTTGGACGTTGTTGATAGTGTCTCTGCTGACCCGGATTACCTCCTTGTTGTTGATTGTTGTACCTGGGTTGTTGTTGCGGATGATATTGCGGTTGAGGAACAGGTGTTGGAATAGTGACTGCGGCCACTTGATCTTGATAATAATTAGGGCGTCCTCTACCCCTGCCTCTGCCGGCATACACAACGCTTGCCTCGCCTTTTTTTCTTCGCTGACCGTTACCAGCAAACGGTCTCTTGGGACCTGATGAGTTGGAAGCACTATTGTCTTGAATTCGGCCCATCTTCAACAGACTCTCGATTCTTTCTCCAGAAATTACTATCTCTGCAAAGCTGATTGACGGGCAAGAAACCAATCTCTCAATATAATTGCCTTGAAGAGTGTTCATGAACATGTCCGCCATCTCCCTTTCAGACATAGGGGGTTGGACGGACGCATCAATCTGTCTCCAACGCTGAGCATACTCTCTAAAGGTTTCCTTGGCAGTCTGAGACATACCTTGCAACAAGGTCCGATTTGGAGCCATGTCCAAGTTGTATTGATATTGCTTGACAAAAGCCTCTGCCAAGTCTTTCCAGCTCTTGATGGTAGTACGAGACAAATGAGAATACCATTCACGAGAAGCTCCAGTTAGGTTGTCTTCAAAATAGTACATCCACAGCTTTTCATCTTCCGTGTGAGCTCCCAACCTTCCCAGATAAGATTGGAGATGAGTGCGTGGGCAAGAAGCCCCGTTGTATTTCTCAAAAGTAGGGGGTTTGAACTTGTGAGCAATCCTTACTCCCTGAACCAGACCAAGATTTGTGACATCAAAGCCTAAGGAATTTTGAGACTCCAAAGATTTGAGCTTCTCAGCAAGCTCATCCATACGGCGAGTGGTCTCGAGGGCCTCGTCGTGCAAAGAAAATTGATCATACTGACAATCTTCAGTAACAGGGTGCCCGTTAATCCGAATTCCTTGATTCACATTGTATCTTCCACCAATACCATTTCCAACATTTCCTGTGTTGCCAACATTACCCGGGTTTCCATCAGCATTTGCGTTACCCGCGTTTCCAGTGTTCACAGGGTTATCAGCATTCCCAGGGTTACCAGGGTTCCCCTCAGCACTTGGTATTTCCACCTCTGGATCGGGCCTCGGTTGCTCAACCAAAACCCTCAGCTTTTCCTAGCCTTCTGCCATACCAGTCATCAATGTCATGAACTGATCCATCCTTTCACGCATATCAGCCAATTCTCTCTGTATCTGGTCCATTGCTAGTCGTGGACGATTTTCCTTTGTTGGGTACCTGTGAACTCGCTTGGGAACAATAACTGCCTGATGCAGGGAACAAACATTAGACACTGCGGTGACACCTGCAAAACAGACAAGGGTTAATATGCATGGTATGCGATGCACTGCTTGTTCAGTTTTAAGGCACCCCCGTTTTGAAAGGGAATACCCTACAAATGAATAAGCATGAGATGTTGGATGCAAATATGCAGATGATGTTATGCAATGCAAAGGCATGTCAATGCAGATGATCCAACAGATACAACAGATGCATGCAAGCAGGTAAGCAAATAAAGGTACAAAAAGCATGAACACCCAATAAATAAGAAATCACACAAGCTAGGAGGGACTCGCTTAGGGAAGATGGACCAGCAAGAGGTCAACTTCTTTCAATCCCCAGCAGAGTCGCCAGCTGTCGCAACCTGAAAAATACAGTGCGCGAAAAAACAACCGGCGAAAGAAAATGACAGAAGAGTCGCCACCGTGCGTTATTCATCCCAAAGGAGGGAAAGGAAACGCTCGAAGTAAACCTGAAAAAGGAAAGGATAAGACGGGGTCTTGCAACCAAATCTTGGGTTCGGGAGTCGGTTATGCGAAGGGAAGGTATTAGCACCCCTACGCATCCGTAGTACTCTACGGGATCCACTTTTGTAGTTCTTGTCTAAAGGGTGTGGGTTTATCTAATGTGTTATTTACTAAAAAAATGGGGTTAAATGAAAATGACTCGCGCGGATGTCGCATCCGCTGCATACGTATCTCATCTGAATATGAGAATCAGAGTCTCCGTAGCTCGGCTGACCTATGGGTTGGGGGGATGTGTGCTCGCTAAGACATCGCGTCTTATGCCTACGTATCTCATCTGGAATGAGAATCAGAGCAAGCCGTAGTTCGGCTAACTATGGGGTTATGGATTGGGTTTTGGACGAACGACGTCACTACGCAATCTACCGGATGCTCGACCTTTGGAGACTTACTCGCCTGTAGTAGAAAGAGTTAACGTGTTACTTTGGGTTTTAGGGTTTGGGATGCTCAAGGACAAAAAGGCAGTCCTTGACGAAGGAACCACGCTACCTGCAGAGATACGAACACATACAAAACAAACATGTATAAAGTAAATGTGCCAACAAGGGGCTCAGAAGTAAATAAACAAAAGAAAACAAACGCCTCCTATCGAGGTCTTCCAGCTAAGAAAGCGATAAAATGCGGAAAAGAGGTAAAAGTACCACACGGATAAAGATCCGAAGTAACAACAATTAAAGGAGTAAGAAACCCAGGGATCTCCCAAGCTAATGCCATCAAAGAAAGGTGAGTCAGTACAGGTAATCGGAATGAACCTCTAGGGGGTATCCCACAAATAAAGTGGGAAAACCACGCAAACCATCTCTGCAAGAGTCTATGAGCCCTCACAAAAACTCAACAAAAGGGTTAGTGAAACACGATAAGCATTTTTTTCATGGATAGCAGTATGGTTTCAGAAACCTCAAACCCTGTGGCATACATTTCAGAAATCATGTGATTAAACATTCAAGGCATAGGTTTCACCCATTCATGAATAATTAAACCCGTGGGCAAAAACATAATGAAATTCATCCATCATAGCTCATACATTCAGATGATCCAAATTAAGAGCATAAAATCATGGGAATGAGGCAAACCTGATGGGAGAGACCGGTTGAAATCAAATGGCACAGCTGGGTTCGCAAGGCAATGTTAGGGTTTGCGTGAGATGAAAGTGTGTGAGTCAGATTGAATTTTTCAGAGCTGTTTGGGGGTTGCTCTGAGTTCTCTGTCGGGTTTCTCTCCAGGTTTTTTCAAGGGTTTTGTTTCAAGGAAACCTCAGAGTATTTTGCTTCTCTTCCTTTTTCTGTCTGATCTCCCTCTTTTATAACCTGATTTTCATGGCTTTGTGGGCTCAAATGAGAGAGGTCCAAGTCCAAGTTTTTCTATTATATTTTATTTATTTTTTTATTATTATTTTTATTTATTTATATTTTTTGTAAATTTTTTTTTTATTTTTTTATAAAGTTTCTTGGATCTAATTCTGATTGACATGATGAAATGCAATATGAAATGCTAAATGAATGCATGAATGAGGAAGGCAAATTTTGAGGTGTTACACTTTGGTGCATGTTTGAATTCATTTTTAATTCTTGAATTGTATGATCAATGATTAATTGTAATGCTTGATATTTAATGCTATGTTGAACTTCTTCTTGGCCATACTTTTAGACACATGTTAGGACACTCTTAATTTGTTGAATTCTTGGCCATACTTTTAGACATACTTTGGAGCCTCCTAAATTTTTCTCTTAAGTGATACAATGCATGTCTATTTGACTAGCCTTTGTTTTGTTTGCTTATTTAGGGAATGCACTTATGCAACCATTTAGGATCTATTACATTCTCTTGTTCTTGATTAAGATACCATGAGATGGAGCCCATCTACTCATTTTTATAGATCATCACATGCCTTCTTGTTTGTATTCAATTGAGTTTTGCTCATGATGTTGCTTGCCCATGTTTGTGATCCTTTCTTAATTATACTTTGTGTCATGACTACTCAATGCTTGAGTGATATATATGATTGATATAACATGATATTTGTTTCTGACTTGTGGGTTTTGACACTTAATTTCCATGTTCACCTTCACTTTTGCTTAACATGATGTTTGTTTCCATTTAGAGGCATGCTTAGGTTTCACCATGTTCATCTTTTGCCTCCGTCTGATACTAGGGTGATGATTTTAAGCCTCTCACATGTGAATGTAATTTTCAATCTATTAACTCTTCTTGTTTATTTTCCTTAGGCCCACCTTTCTTGTTTAAGAATTATTGACTTTTCTTATTGGTTTAAATGAATGCTTGCTTACTTGAATGCTTATGCCTTGAATTTAATTCTTGTTTTGAGTTTTGATAATCCATAAATTCATGTTTGACTTGATTATCTTGTTCATGTTTGTCTCTTATTAAGTCACCATGTCCCTTCTATTTTGCCTTTGCTTGTTAGCATCTATTAGAGGACTAGTTTGCCATTAGGGTTTTTAGTGACCTCACATTTGTGCAAGTTTGTGACACTTCTTTTATAAGAATGATTAATTGGTGATATTGAGTTTATTTTGATTTAGTTGTTGACTTGTATAACTTCTCATCTTCTTCACTTTAATTCACTTTCTTATACCATGCTAAGTTAAGCATTCCACACTTGTAGCCTTGCATGCTAGCTTGTTTGAGTGTTTGCTTTCTTTTATGCCAAAACCTCTTATGCATGACCCTTAGGGCTTGGATTGAAATTTCTAAATTCTTATTGTGATGGTAATATGGTACCCCATGATTGTATGATAACATGTTCATTTGGTTGGTTAATCTTTATTTGCACGCTTCATTCATTTCTTCCTTTGGTTTGATATATGATTATTCAATTAAAATCTTTCCTTATATATAGTTGCTTGCTTGGGTGTTCACATAATTACATGTTCTTCCATCTCAGATGCTTTCTTGTTTAAGTAGGTATTGCTTTAGGTATCTTGTTAAGTGCCTATGTATGAGTAAGTGTTCACTTCTCATGTGATGTGTGATTTTTTAATTTCTATCCCTTCTTTTATTTTTCCTTGATGACATGAATGTTACTTGTTTATGTTCTCCTTATGTTATCTATGGTCTTGATTTGTTATTTATCTAGGTGTACCTAATTACATGTTCATGTGATACTTGCTTTCATTGCCTTGTTTAAATTTTTGATTGCATGCTCCCTATAAGATTCTTTAGTTCTTTCTTGGTCAAGATTCAACTAAGTAGACCTTAGGGCTGGTATCCATGTATGACAACATTAGATAGAGGTTTCCTTGACCCTAACTTTAGGTCCACATTGCATGACAACAAGTAGGATTGAGACTCCCCTTTTGTTAGCCTTTTTCTCTTTTGCACCATTTTAAGACTAAAATCTTTAAAAAACTCCAATACTATTGAAACTTTTTCATAAATAAGAGAGAAATACGCATATACCAACACCTTCTGAGGGACCATCTGATGTACTCTTTCAACAAAAACACTTAACAAATCAAAAACTCCTTTTTCCATTTGGATTTTCTTATTAATATTTTCAATAAGGATTGTTTCCCGTAAAAACCACCAACACACCAAAGTTTTTTAGAAGAACTACGGTGCTCTGATTCTTTTTGATACGTAGGCATTGGGTTGTAAAACCTAAGCGAGTGCAATAATAAAAATCTTTTTTTTCTCCGTTAATAATCATTTGCATGCATTCCCTTCGCAACCTAGTTTTAGACTTGACACACCCTTTGATTAGAACAACAAGAGTGGATCCTGTTTAATACTACAGACATGACGGGTGCTAATACCTTCCCCTTGCGTAATCGAATCCCTTACCCATCTCTTGGTTGCTCTAGCGGTAAATTTATGACCATTAAGCTATGGATAAACTCAACGTCAATAAAATCAGAGTCACCACCGCGCTTTTGTTGTTTCCAAAGGAAAAGGGAAAACTACGAACAAAACCCAAAGATAATAAGTTTTCAAATCAAAACTAATAAAATGCCAGAGATTACAGGTAAGGGGGTTGGTTACACAGAGGGAAGGTGTTAGCACCCAAAAAGTCCTAGGTACTCCTAGGGAGCCATCTTTTATGTGTGTATGTGTTTTTAGTATAAAAGATGCTTGCAATAAATAGAGTGTGGGGATGAGAGAAGAATTCATTAATTATATTTTTGTGTTTGACAAGACCTTCGGACTTGTGCCTATGTACAACGTAAAAATGAGGGATCAAAACCTCGTAGTTCGTGGTATCAATTTCAAAATGAGTGGATTGCTTTTAATCAAAATTTAAGTTTAAAAGGGATACAAAGGGCCCAAAAGTTTGAATGAGTGTTAGTTCTTTTTGTCCTTCAAAATTTTAAGTCAATATGGTTAAGTTCATTTACAAATTTGATTAAGAAAAGAGTTTTAAAATGTAATGGCATAAGGCCAAAGTTTCTAATTTGCAATAGAGTCTAAGTTTTAAAATCACAAGCAAAGAAAAAGTTTTGAAAAGGGGGAGAGATTTTGAAATTTAATAAGTGGGAGGAGATGAAGAGACTAATCCTAAGCATAAAATTAAAAGTTAAGAGTTGAAAAGATCTGATCAATGGGATGCAATCCAACAGACAAGAATGTCATATAGAAAACTCACTTTCCCTTTGGACTCTGAATCAAGCAATAATCAACAAGCAATTAGCAATATCAAGCAAGGCATCAAATAAAGATAGCCACATCCAAGCAAGCAACTTCACAACTAACAGTCTTCTTTATCTTCTCAAGTATCAGATGACATACTCCTTGGCTTTGCTCAGAATAAGACATTAGACATAGGTTCAAAGTAACAGTTGCATCAAGACCATGTAGCAGATGAAATCAAATGAATCCCAAGACTTGCATCAAATGAAAGCTCAAATCACAATAAACTGGTCTCAGAAATATTTGCATTAGCCAAGTCCTTTATGCATATAGAATGTTGCCTAATTCTAAGTCTAAAAGCTCATATCAAATCCAACAGTCCACACAATCATTTTTGGGGTTTTTGTTGTTTATTAAGTATTTTTAAGGTCCTAAGACCATAAACACAAACAAAATATACAATCACAATATAAGGCTGAAATGAGCAAAGTGAAAATGGAATAAACATAAACAAGTTAAATGATATATAAATGACAAATGAAATGGTAAATGACTTGAATTTAAACTGCATAAAGTAAATGACTTGAAAGATAAAAAGAAATATTAATACAAGTTAGTCAAATGTTAGTTGATTAGATGTTAGTGGTGTTTTGCTTTTCAATTGATTAAGTCCTTCTTTGGAGAACACCCAACCCTCTATTCACAAGCATGGATCCTTAAACCAAGACATATTCCATAGGAAGGAAAAAAGGCTAAGTTTCCATACAATACCATGAAAGGGGGGAGACTTACAATCTCACTTACTAGAATGCTATGCCTTTAGGGTCAAAATTTAGCTCTATATTAAGCAATCGTAATAGGACTTATGTAGATGTCACAACTATCTGAGGTCGGGCAATAGAAATTTTGGTGTTAATGCATGTTAGAGATATGGTATAATGGACCAAACTCCTAAAACATACCACACACAAAAAAGAAAAAGATGAAAGGAGAGACATATCTCATCCATACTGGTATTCGTTCATCTAACGCGAGGTTATTGATGAACCAATTAGCCTTAGGATATAGAGATTTCATTGGTCAATGAAAAGGATGGGAGAGAACGGGAATGAAAATGAAGAGGGAGGGGAGATGAGAGAAACACAAATTCGTCATGGGAGGAATTTTATCAAATTAAAATCATTCATTCATTTTGGGAGATGAAATGTACATTTCATCAATCCCCTAAATCCAATGATTTTATATTTTTGTGTTTGACAAGTGTAAGACCCCAATTTTGACCCTAAGATCCCTCATGTAATTTCATCATAAGCATTAGCATTGGGATCATACCTTGGCATCCTCCTTACCCCTCTTTCGTTGAGTTTGTTTTGGGAGAGATCACCAAGAACTTTGTGATTGTATCATACATGTATTTTATCATTTCACTAACCAAAATATAAAAAATATGTCTTTGCATTTGTCTAACTCTTTTGTAGGAAGGGCATGATTCCATTGATTCATCAAGTTCACATCTAGGGTTTGAGACCCTCATGAACAAAGAGCACAACCAAGAATTGATTCAAGAAGGGTTATGAACATCATGTATGAGTCCCAATGTTCTCTACATGTTATATTGATCAAGTTTTCTTCAAGAGTTTGAGGGTAATATGCCTTGGAAACCCTAGTTTGAATGGGTATCTTGAGTAACTTCTCCAACAAGCTATCTCACCAATTGATCAAATTTCTCAATGGAAACTTCAAATTTAATCATCTTATGCATGTATGATCTACCATGAGCCAAGAAAGTGAAGAGAATTGGAAGTTAGCAAGTTGGTTGATGGTGGTTGGCCAGATGGATTCATCTGATCAAAACTGGGTCTCCCTAGACACTATCTCCTATATTTTTCACCATATAAAAATGATTCCAAGAGAAAAATTACTCTAAATGACATTACAAACAACCTTCATGTTGATACCTAGAGCTATTTTTGCTTGGAAAATCATTTTCTATGTTGAAATATTATAGGTCATTTTGTCTAAACCCTAATTTGAAAGTCAACTTCCCAAGGCCATAACTTGCTCAATTTTATGAGATGAAAGATTTGCTAGTTACACAATCAAATTCAATGTGTATACTTCAACTTTGATGTTTGGAGTGACAGCTAATTCAACTTTTTTGAGCATATGATATGAGGTTACATTATAGGTCACTTTTGACCTATACCATTGATCAAGTGATTTTTTCAAACTTCAAAAATGCATAACTCTATCATTTCAAATCCAAATGACATGAAATAGGTGACCATTTTGAAGGTATTTGAGAGAGCTACAACTTTGGTGAAGACACTTTTCTCAGTTGAAGCTCATATAAGAACTTAAGCAAGGTGGAATATTGAGACATATGGCTTGACACTTCGAAATATTTTGATATGTCAAACATTTCCAAACTTCCACCTCAAATTTCTCCAAGTTACAAACTCCAAATGGAAAAGTGTTGAACATAAAAGTTGTTCCTCTTGATCTCACCTTTCCAAAGAGATCAAACTCATTAATTTTGGAGAACAAATGCATAGGTTGCGTATGGCATGAACATGGTGTCATCACTTGGCAAGGATCAAACTTCAAATCAAAATGCACACTTGCCTTGCAATCCAAGCTGAATTCAGACTATCTAACATTCATTTATGGACTTATGGCAATGAATTTATGGGCCTATGCATGCCCATGCACCCATGAATGATCAATGACCAAATTTGGAAAGTGATTTCAAGTGTGCAAATATCAATGGTTTCAGCTATAAATAGAGCCTCACATGCTCAACAATGAATACACATTCACGCCAGCTTTGATCCCCCATCTCTAACCCGCACATTGCAAAGGATAATCATGAGAAATTCATTTGAATTTGAGGTTGAAATTCCACTGTTTTGAAAATCAAATCTCTAGGAATCCATAGCCTTTTAAGCATTCAATCCTTCTTCTGCAAGCATTTGGAGTGAGATCAAGCACAATCAAGATCAAGATCAAGATCAGCTGAATCCAGACCTCCATTGAACGTATTTTCCAGAAATTTTGATCTCTTCGATTCTCTCAAATTCTTGCTCAATTCTATTGATTCTTTGGTTGTCTGAAGTCCTACCAATGTAGGCAAGAAGATTGAGTTTCTTTGAGGCCAAATCGAAGCAACTCAGTTCATGTACCTCAAATTTCAACTCCATGTATAAGGCCAGATTCGAGCTCAGTTCCATTTTTACTTTGAAATCATGTCCTTGTTTTTAATTTTGGTGATGGTTGATGATGGACCAGTCCGGTGAGGTCCACCGGAGAAGAAGATCGGAGCTACAGCTCCGGCCATGCGCTGACATGTCTCACAACCACAGGATCCATGTAATTTGTTTTAATCACGATTGTTCCTTTTAAATACCAATGTTATGGCGCGCTGACTCATGTGCATGGTGGAAGGCGTGTTTCTGACCACTTGATTTGCCACCTCAAAAAATGAGGGAGATCAAGTGGTCCACGTTTTTATTGATATTTTAATTTTCATTTTAATTGCATTATTTTCAATAATTCATATTAAATTCAATATTGATCCAAAAAATATGGGACTTTCACAAAGAAAAAAAACAAATATTTTTCTCTTTCATATTCTGAATTAAAATTATTTTTTGGATCATTATTAATATTTTTCATGAATTAATTGTTTTTTAATTTGTTTTTAATTGTTTAAAAATATTTTTAAATGTCCAAAAATTATGAAATTTTTTCTCCAAGGTCCTTTGACCTTGTTTGACCTATGATAAATCTCATGGCCATTTCTTTGGTGTTTTGATGAGATTTTAGGAATTGGACAAACCATATTTGATTTGAATGCACTATTTTAGTATTTTTAATTTGAATAAATGCCAAATAAATTTGTTGACCAATTGTGATGACTTGTTTATGTTTGACTCTTGTTGTTGGGCCTTGGTCAAGGTTGATTTGACTTTGTCAAATTAATATCGTTGGATTTAGGGGATTGATGGAATGTACATTCCATCTCCCAAAATGAATGGATGATATTAATTTGGTAAAAGTCCTCCTTTGACCAATTTGTGATTTAATCCATTCCCCTCCCACTTCATCTTATTCCCTTTCTTCATTCATTCATTCCATTTGGCCTAAGACATCTCAAAGTCCTAATGCTAGTTGATTGAAAAATTGACATGAGTATGGATGAGATTAGGTCACACTTTTTGCATATTCTTTTTGTGTGTGGTATGTTTCATGAGCATAGTCCATTATACTATGTCTTTAACATGCATTAACACCAAAATTCTATTGCCCGACCTCAAATAGTTGTGACTTTTACATAAGTCCGATTACGATTGCTTAACATAACGCTAAATTTGTGACATAAAAGGCATAAGCATTCTAGTTAGTGAGATTGTAAGTCTCCCATCTTTCATGGTATAATGTGGAAACTTGGCCTTCATTCCTTCCTTTGGAAGATGTTTTGGCTCAAGGATTCATGCTTGTGATAAGTGGGTTGAGTGTTCTCCAAAGAATATCTTGAAAGTGAAAAGCAAAAGCAAAACAATACTAACTTCTAACCAATTAACTACTAACTTTTAATTTCAAGCATTTACTTTAATGCAATTTACTTTTAGCACTCTATTTCATTTGCCATTGTTCATATCATTCTAATTGTTTATGTTAGTGCAATTTTTAATTTGTCCATTTGGACCATATTGTGTGTTATATTTTGTTTGTGTATATTTTGCTTGTTTGAATGGTCTTTGACCATTAATGTACATAATAACAACAAAAACCCTAAAAAACTTTTGAGTAGACTGTTGGCTTGATCTTGGACAAATGGACTTAGAATCTAGGCAACCTTCCTATGCTAAAGGACTTGGCCAATGCCAACTTGTTGAATAACCAAATGCTTGTAATTTGAAATTCATCTGATACATCTTTGAAGACTTCTCTAAGTTCATCTGCAACATGATCATTGTGAAGTTGTTATTTTAAACCGGTGACTTGTGGAATTCATTTGTTGCATGGGTTATTTTGGATAAGATCAGGGAATGGATAAGCTTGGATGTGGCCATCTTTATTTAATGCATTTCTCTTCAAGATGATATAATTGTGCATTTGTGTGTTGCTTGATTCAAAAAGCCCCAGGGAATTCTGGGTTTCTATTGACATTCTTGTCTATTGGATTGCTACCCATTTGGTCAGATCTTTTTAACTCTAAACTTTTAATTTTTGTACATAGGATAGTCTCTTCATCTCCTCCCCATTTCTTTAATTTCAAAATCTCTCCCTCCATTTTTCAAAATCTTCTTTGTGTGAACCACTTTTGTTCTAAACTTATACCACTTTTACAAAAAGATAGAAACTTTGGCCTTATGCCATTACATCTTCAAACTTCTTTTCTTAAATCAAACTTGCAAATAGACTTAACTATACTTGACTTAAACTTTCAAAAAAGCCAAAAAGAACTAACTCATTCACACCATTTTTAGGCCTTTGTGCCTTTCAAACTTAACTTTTGTTAAAAACAATGCATCCACTTTGAAATTTGTATCACGAACTACGAGGTTTTGATCCCTCATTTTCATGTTGGTACGTAGGCACAAGACTGAAGGTCTTGTAAAACACAAAAATATAATTAATGAATTCTTTTCTCATCCCCCCATTCTATTTTTTTGTAAACATCACTTTATACCAAGTACATATGCACACAAAAAGGGCTCCCTAGGATGCACACATTCCCTCTGTATAACCAACCCCCTTACCTGTAATTTCTGACATTTTATTAGTTTTGATTTGAAAACTTCTTACTTTTGGGTTTTGTTCGTACTTTTTCCCTTTTCCCTTGGAAACAATAAAAGCGCGGTGGCGACTCTTGTTATTTGACCTCTAGCTTGTCAATAGCTTGATAATCATGAATTTATCGCTACAACAAGACCTTAGGACTTATGCCTATGTACCAACATAAAAATGAGGGATCAAAACCTCGTAGTTCTTGGTATCAATTTCAAAATGAGTGAATTGTTTTTAACAAAAGTTTAAATTTAAAAGGGGTACAAAAGGCCCAAAAGTTTGAATAGGTGTTAGTTCTTTTTGTGTTTTGAAAATTTAAGTCAATATGATTAGAGTTATTTACAAGTTTGATTTAAGAAAAGGAGTTTAAAGATTCATTGGCATAAGGCAAAAGTTTCTATTTTGAAATAAAGTCTAAGTTTTGAAATCACAAGCAAAGAAGGTTTTTTTGAAAAGAGGGAGAGATTTGAAATTTAAGAAGTAGGAAGAGATGAAGAGACTAATCCTAAGCATAAAATAAAAGTTAAGACTTGAAAAGATGTGACCAATAGGATGCAATCCAACTGACAAGAATGTCATATAGAAAACCCACTTTCTCTTTGGACTTTGAATCAAGCAATAATCAGCAAGCAATTAGCAATATGAAGAGCAAAGCATCAAATAAAGATGGCCACATCCAAGCAAGCAACATCACAGCTAGCAGTCTTCTCATGTATCAGATGACATACTCCTTGATTAACTCAGAATAAGGAATTAGACATGAGATCAAAATAACAGCTGCATCAAGACCATGTGGCAGATGAATTTAAGTGGGTCCCAATGCTTGCATCAAATGAAATCTCAAATCATAATAACTTGGCCAAATCCTTTTTGCATAGGGAATGTTGCCTAATTATAAGTCCAAAAGTTCATATCAATACAAAAAATCCACACAAACATTTTTTAGGTTTTTTTGTTGTTTATTAGGTATCTTAAGGTCCTAAGGCCACAAACATAAACAAAATACACAAACAAGTATATACAATCACAATATATGGCTCAAATGAGCAAAGTCAAAATAACATAAACATAAACAAGTTAAATGATATATGAATGACAAATGAATGGTAAATGACTTGAATTTATATTGCATAAAGTAAATGACTTGAAAGTAAAGAAAGGTTAATAATAGTCATTGGCATAAGGCAAAAGTTTCTATTTTGAAATAAAGTCTAAGTTTTGAAATCACAAGCAAAGAAGGTTTTTTTGAAAAGAGGGAGAGATTTGAAATTTAAGAAGTAGGAAGAGATGAAGAGACTAATCCTAAGCATAAAATAAAAGTTAAGACTTGAAAAGATGTGACCAATAGTATGCAATCCAACTAACAAGAATGTCATATAGAAAACCCACTTTCTCTTTGGACTTTGAATCAAGCAATAATCAGCAAGCAATTAGCAATATGAAGAGCAAAGCATCAAATAAAGATGGCCACATCCAAGCAAGCAACATCACAGCTAGCAGTCTTCTCATGTATCAGATGACATACTCCTTGATTAACTCAGAATAAGGAATTAGGCATGAGATCAAAATAACAGCTGCATCAAGACCATGTGGCAGATGAATTTAAGTGGGTCCCAATGCTTGCATCAAATGAAATCTCAAATCACAATAGCTTGGCCAAATCCTTTTTGCATAGGGAATGTTGCCTAATTATAAGTCCAAAAGTTCATATCAACACAAAAAATCCACACAAACATTTTTTAGGTTTTTTGTTGTTTATTAGGTATCTTAAGGTCCTAAGGCCACAAACATAAACAAAATACACAAACAAGTATATACAATCACAATATATGGCTCAAATGAGCAAAGTCAAAATAACATAAACATAAACAAGTTAAATGATATATGAATGACAAATGAATGGTAAATGACTTGAATTTATATTGCATAAAGTAAATGACTTGAAAGTAAAGAAAGGTTAATAATAGTTAGTATTAGTCAAAGTTGATTAGATGTTAGTGGCGTTTTTTCTTTTCAATTGATTAAGTCATTCTTTGGAGAACACTCAACCCTTTATTCACAAGCATGGATCCTTGAACCAAGTCATCTTCCATAGGAAGGAAAAAAGGTCATGTTTTCACATAATACCATGAAAGGGGGAGACTTACAACCTCACTTACTAGAATGCTATGCCTTTAGGGTCAAATTTAGCTCTATGTTAAGCAACCGTAATTGGACTTATGTAGAAGTCACAACTATCTGATGTCGGGCAATAAATTTGTTGGTGGGATTGCATGTTAGAGATATGGTATAATGAACCAAACTTCTAAAACATACCACACACAAAAAGAAAACAAATCAAAGGATGTACCTATCTCATCCATATTTGTATTGGTTCATCTAACACAAGGTTATTGATGAACCAATTAGCCTTAGGATATTGAGATTTCATTGGTCAATGAAAAGGATGGGAGAGAATGGGATTGAAGATGAAGAGGAAGGGGATATGAGAGAAACACAAATTGGTCATGGGAGGAGTTTTATCAAATTAAAATCATTCATTCCTTTTGGGAGATGAAATGTACATTTCATAAATCCCCTAAATCCAATGATTTTAACTTAACAAAAGTCAAATCAACCTTGACCAAGGCCCAAACTCATAGTCAAACATCACAAGTCAAAAAAAATGGCTCAACATAATTTTTGCACAATTAATCAATTAAATATCAAATTAAAAATGCATTCAAATTTAATTTAATTTGGTCAAAACCTAAAGCCTCTTCAAAACACAAAATAAATGGCCTAGAGAATTATCCTAGGTCAAACAAGGTCAAATGACCTTAGACAAAAAAATTCATAATTTTTTAAAAGTCAGAAGTATTTTTCCAACAATTAAAATATGAAGAAAAAAATTAATTCATGAAAAATTTCAAAATTAATCCAAAAAATAATTTTAATTGAGAAAATGAAAGAGGAAAATATTTAAAGATTTTTTGTGAAAGTCCCATATTTTTTGGATTAAATGAAATTAATACGAATTAATCAAAATAACACAAATAAATGGAAAATCAGAAAACATGAAAAATCAAGGGCCATCAGATCTCCTTCATTAATTGAGGTGGCAGATCTGATGGTCACACGCGCGTGTTCTACCATGCACCAAGTCAAATGCATTTTAGGCGTGGTAATCAGAACCAAGGGCTAAGATTAAAACATTTTGAATGGATCTTGTGGCTGAGAGGTAGGACAATAAATCACCAGGGCTAGGGCTCCGGTCTTCTTCTCCGGTGGACCTTGCGGGACTGGTCCAACATCAACCATCACCAAAAGGAAAAACAAAGATATGGATTTAAAGAAAAAATGCTTAAGAGCTCGAATCTGGCCTTAATTTTCTCCAATTCCAAGTATATAAAAAGATACAGGGATTTGAATTTTGAGGATCATGAACTGACTTGCTTCGATTTGACCTCAAAGCAACTCAATCTTGTTGCCTACATTTGTAGGACTTCAGCCAACCAAAAATAACAAAGAATGGTGAAGGATTCAGAGAGAATCGAAGAGATGAAGTTTATGAAAAATAACATTTGAGTTGATCCAATTTCACTTGATCTTGATCTGGATTTGCTTGCTTTCTCTTCCTCTTACTTGCAGAAGCCAATTGAGATGAAAAGGGAAGTGAATTTCTGGAGTTTGAATTTCCAAACAGAAGATGAAGTTCAAGCTCGATTTCAAGATAAATATTCAGAAATTCTATGGCAGTGAGGGTTTAGATCAGTCTAGCAAAGCTTGGGCAGGGCGTGTGTCAAGTTCTGATCACAACGCACTTCTATTTATAGCTAATGTAATTGATTTCTACACACTTCCATTTCAATGTTCAAAAATAGAAACCTTCAATCATGAGCTGCATGGGTGTGTACAAAGCCCAAAGAATGATTGGAAAAGGTCCAAAAGTCTGCACATGTCATGCTGAAGGTGTTGCATTAGGCCATGCATTGTTGGATTGAATTGGATCATAAGATTTCTCCAAGTGGTACCTCACATTGCACTCATGCGCAAGTCCTTCAATTTTGATCCAAATGAGATGATATTAGATTTTTTGGAAATTTGAGATCAAGGGGAACAACTGTCATGCTGAACACTTTTTCATTTGAAGCTTGGATAATGATGAATTTTGAGGTGGAAGTTTGGGAAATCAAACATATGTGAAAAATTTCTAAGTCCCAATTCAAATGTTCAATTCTTCCACCTTGAATAACTTTTTCTATGGAATTCAAATGAAAAAAGTTCCTTCATAAAAGTTGTATATATTTAAACATCTTCAATTTGGTCACAAATTTGACCTCATTTGGATTTGGCATGAAGGAGTTATGCATTTTATAAGTTGAGGAAAATCACTTGTTCAATGGTATTGGCCCAAAATGACCTATAATGTTTCCTCTTGGACCATGGGTTTGTAAGTTGAATTTGAGCTTCCTCCAAACATCAAAGTTGAAGTAGACACCTTGAAGTTGAAGTAGACATCTCCAAACTAGGGTTTAGACAAAATGACCTATAATCTTTCATCATAAAAAATGACTTTCCAAGAAAAAATAGATCTTGATTTTAACATGCAAATTGTTTTTAATGTCATTTTTAGTAACTTTTCTTTTGGAATCATTTTCATATGACAAAAATTGTAGGAGATAGGGTCTAGGGAACCCCAGTTTTGATCAGTTGACTTTCTCTGGTCAACCACCATGAACCAACTTGCTAGCTTCATATTATCTTGACTTTTGGGACTCATGGAGGATCGTATATGCATAAGATGATGTAATATGAAGTATTCCTTAAAATATTTGATCAATTGTTGAAGAAACTTGTTGGAGAATGTCGCAACCTGAAAAATACAGTGCGCGAAAAAAACAACCGGCGAAAGAAAAAGACAGAAGAGTCGCCACCGTGCGTTATTTATCCCAAAGGAGGGAAAGGAAACGCTCGAAGTAAACCTGAAAAAGGAAAGGACAAGACGGGTTATTATCTTGACTTTTGTGGTTTTTGTCTAAAGGGTGTGGGTTTACCTAATGTGTTTATTTATTAAAAAGGTTAAGAGAAATGACTCGCGCGGATGTCGCATCCACTGCATATGTATCTCATCTGAATATGAGAATCAGAGTCTTCGTAGCTCGGCTGACCTATGGGTTGGGGGATGTGTGCTCGCTAAGACATCGCGTCTTATGCCTACGTATCTCATCTGGAATGAGAATTAGAGCAAGCCGTAGTTCGGCTAACTACGGGGTTGTGGATTGGGTTTTGGACGAACGACGTCACTACGCAATCTACCGGATGCTCGACCTTTGGAGACTTACTCGCCTGTAGTAGAAGGAGTAAACGTGTTGCTTTGGGTTTTAGGGTTTGGGATGCTCGAGGGAAAACAGGCAGTCCTTGACGAAGGAACTGCGCTACATGTGGGGATATGAATACAAAACACAAAACATGTATCTCAAAGTAAAATGCCACCAAGGGGCTCAAACATTGCCTCCTATCGAGGTCTTCCAGCTAGGAAAGCGATAAAGTACGAGAAAAGGAAAAAATTACCACACGGATAAAGATCCGAAGTTACAACAATTAAAGGATTAGCAACCCTGAGATCTCTCCAGCTAGACCATCAAAGAAAATCAGTCAATACGATTAATCAGGATAAACCTCCGGATGGTATCCCTGCAAGAGTATGTGAGCCCTCACAAAAACTCAACAAAAGGGTTAGTGAAACACGATAAGCATTTTTTTCATGGATAATAGTATGGTTTCAGAAACCTCAAACCCTGTGGCATACACTTCAGAAATTAAACGATTAAGCATTCAAGGCATTATTTATACATTCGTACATAATTATGAACCCGTGGGCAAAAACCTAATGAAATTCATCCATCGTACCTCAAACATTCAGATGATCCAAATTAAGAGCATAAAGGTAATGAGAATAAGGGCAAACCTGATTGGAGAGCTTGATTGAAATTGAGTTGCACCCGTGAGGTTTAAAAAATAATCTTTAGGGTTTATGTGAGGCGGAGTGAACTTCTCAGGGCTGCCTGAAGGTCGCTGCAGAGTAGTTCCTAGGTTTCCTTCTCTCAAAATCTTTCTCCAGTGAATCTCCCAGTGTAACTCCAAGTGTGTTTTCCTCTACTGAAACTTCAGTATTTATAGACTGATTTTCGTGGGTAGTGGGCTCAAATGAGGGAGACCCAAGTCCAAAAAAATTTTGTTATATTTTATTTATTTATTTAATTAATTTTATTTATTTATTTATTTTTAACTTTTTTTTTTCCAGGAAAAATGAAGGGTAAATTTTGGGGTATTACAACTGCCCCTATTCAATCAACTGGAGATCCGGAAAGAAGATGGCAGCTGCTTTCGTACTTTCGAGATATCAAGGGATTGAATACAATAAAAGCCCAAAAATTTGCACTGAAGTGAAGTGAAGTAACAATGTCTGTCAGAATCGGCAAAGAGGTGGTCTTGAAAGAAGAATTCGTCTGGTACGGTGAGAGTAGTCTGAATACCGAAAAAGAATGTTAACTTGGATACCAAAATAAATGGTAACACAGAAATAACCATGGCCTGAATGCCACAAGTTGCATCGACCTGAACGTCGGAAACTTCTTCGATCTGAACATCGGAAAACTGGCCTGAATGCCACAAGTTGCATCGACCTGAACGTCGGAAACTTCTTCGATCTGAACATCGGAAAATTGACCTGAATGCCACAAATTGCATCGACCTGAACGTCGGAAACTTCTTCGATCTGAACATCGGAAAATTGGCCTGAATACCACAAGTTTGATCGACCTGAACGTTGGAAACTTCTTCGATCTGAACATCGGAAAACTGGCCTGAACGCCACTTCGGTCTGAATACCAGAAACTGGCCTGAACGCCACTTCGATATGAATATCGGAAATTGGCCTGAACGCCACTTCGATCTGAATATCGGAAATTGGCCTGAACGCCACTTCGATCTGAATACCAGAAACTGGCCTGAACGCCACTTCGATCTGAATATCGGAAATTGGCCTGAACGCCACTTCGATCTGAATATCGGAAATTGGCCTGAACGCCACTTCGATCTGAATATCGGAAATTGGCCTGAACGCCACTTCGATCTGAATATCGGAAATTGGCCTGAACGCCACTTCGGTCTGGATACCGGAAAACTGGCTTGAATGCCACTTCGGTCTGGATACCGGAAAACTTCATGCCTGTCAGCATCGGCAGAAATAGGGAATGATAATAGAGGCGGCGCATGGGCCAATGACACTTGCTGGGGATAACCAAGGTGGGTCATGAATAATCTGCAGTCTGAGTACTGGAAACAACTTCTAGCTTATCACTTGGGATACCGAGAATGTTTTATGCTTACATGCGTATGTTTGAATCTTTCAATGGCGTAATGCTCCATGAAAATGGAAATGCTACGCGATTTGGGAGGATGCAATGCAATATGATTCTACATGCAGGGATGCGAAATGCTGGGTAGAATGCCAAGCTGAGGCAAGGGGATCTACTGGGGAAATGATCACCATCTTCTGGACCCTGGCAAGGCTGTTGGAGATGCACAGCGCAAAGAATTCTGTGGGGAAATGACCCGCCACACGGTGTTCTAGAAATGACGAAATACCGAGATTCAGACTGGGGAGAGAACGACACTGAAAACCTGCTGTTGGGGCAAGCGATAGTGGTTCTGGCAACCACGATCTGCGAGAGATGACTCTACAGGGAAGCAAACACTGATACGGTACCGAGGTTCTGCTTCAAGGAAAGAAACCATGGATCTGGCATTGGGATTATCGATCTGGCCTCGAACTCTAAGGAGCAGCCACTTCTGCTGGGAAGATACAATCTGACACTGTCAACTCCACTGGGGGTATACAATCTGGCACTGTCAACTCTACTGGGGAGTGTATATTCTGAAACAACCGCTTGGGGAAGTACGGTGGTGAGAACCTGCTGGGGATTGAAGAATCCAACACTCTGATCAGCTCTGCAGGGACAAGACACCGAATTCGTCTGTTGGTGACTTCACTGGGGAAGATATTCACGGTCATCTGCAGGGGATTTTAAGGAAATGCCCCGAGGGTATCTGTTCTGAATAGACGATCCAAAGCACTTAAAATTTACAGCAATTTTAAATGTTTATTGAGCATGTACCTGTAAAGCCCTTATGTGTCATGATGCAATGTTTATCAAAAATTCGGACGTCATTTTTGCAAACAAAACAGTAAAATAAAAATGAAAACAGAGATATACTGAATAACATGATTTTATTGATTGAATGGCCTCTGAATAGGCATTTACATCAGGAAGCAATCCCTGGAAAGAGGTAATCGCACAAAAGATAAAAACAGAAATTAATCTAATGGCAATGTGAAATGGATTTCTATTGGGTTCCAATTCTGCTATGACTTGCTCGTCTTCAAGATCCTCCAGATGATCAGCCTTCTGAAAAGGTGATTGGACTGTTTCCTACCTTTCAAAAATTTCCAGTCATCGACATGAGATGAGATTCAGAACTAACTCAGAACGCAGTCATTCGCTTAATCCCTAACTTTTGCCTGGATCGCCCTTTTCGGGTTTTCAATCCACCGGGATACCCGTTTTTGCCTAAGTTGCCTTTTCAGGTTTTCAACTTACCGGGTGTACGATCTTTTCATTTTTAATCCCTAATTTTTGCCCGAACCTTTTCATTTTCTTGGTTCGTCGGGATGCCCATTTTTTCCTGGACTATTCTTTTTACTGTCCAGCGGGTCTATTTTATGCGAAGTATTTTTTAACTGCGTCTGAGTTCACAAGGGAAGTGAAGTTTTCACCATCCATAGTTGCAAGCATTAAGGCCCCACCATCAAAAACCTTGGTGACAATATACGGTCCATCATAGTTAGGAGTCCACTTGCCCCTATGATTTGTCTGAGGAGGAAGGATCCTTTTCAACACTAAATCTCCGACTTGGAAACAACGAGGACGCACTTTCTGATCAAAGGCTCTCTTCATCCTACTCTGATACAACTGCCCATGACAAATGGCTGCCATTCGCTTCTCTTCGATAAGACTCAACTCATTGAACCTTGTCCGAATCCATTCGGCTTCGTCTAACTTGACATCCAACAAGACTCTTAGAGAATGAATCTCCACTTCAACAGGTAGGACTGCTTCCATACCATATACCAGGGAGTAAGGGGTTGCCCCGGTCGACGTACGTACTGAAGTGCGGTACCCATGCAAGGCGAAAGGTAGTATCTCATGCCAATCTCTGTACGTGACGACCATCTTCTGCACAATCTTCTTTATGTTCTTATTTGCCGCCTCAACAACGCCGTTCATCTTAGGGCGGTAAGGGGAAGAATTGTGATGCTGAATGTTGAAGTTCTGACACAACTCCTTCATCATTTTGTTGTTGAGATTAGAACCATTATCAGTAATGATTCTTTCGGGAATCCCTTAGCGATAAATGATTTCTTTCTTGATGAAACGGGCAACCACATGTCTGGTGACATTCGCGAACGACGCTGCTTCGACCCACTTGGTGAAATAGTCGATGGCAACAAGGATGAAGCGATGCCCATTGGAAGCAGTCGGCTCAATCTTTCCAATCATGTCAATGCCCCACATAGAAAACGGCCACGGCGAAGACATCACATTCAGAGGATTTGGTGGCACATGCACCTTATCAGCATAAATCTGGCATTTATGACACTTCCGAGCATATTTGAAGCAATCTGACTCCATGGTCATCCAATAATAACCCGCTCTCAACAATTTCTTAGCCATTGCATGTCCGTCGGCATGAGTACCGAAGGAACCTTCATGAACTTCCTGCATTAACATGTCCGCCTCGTGTCTGTCCACGCATCTGAGCAAAACCATGTCGAAGTTCCTCTTATACAGCACATCGTCTTTGTTCAAGAAGAAACTGCCTGCCAATCTTCTCAAAGTCTTTCTGTCATTGTTGGATGCCCCTGCAGGGTACTCTTGATTCTTCAGAAAGCACTTGATATCGTGATACCAGGGCTTGTCATCGACTACCAGTTCAGCAGCAAACACATATGCGGCCCTGTCAAGGCGCATCACATCGATCCTGGGAGCATGGTTCCAGCGAATTACCTTGATCATGGAGGATAGAGTAGCAAGTGCGTCTGCCATCTGGTTCTCATCACGAGGTATATGATACAATTTTACTGTTGTGAAGAAAGTCAACAGTCTTCTCGTGTAGTCTCTGTAGGGGATCAGAGTGGGCTGGAGAGTATTCCAATCACCATTTACTTGATTGATCACCAGAGCTGAATCTCCGAAGATGTCCAGAGTCTTGATTCTTAGATCAATGGCTTGCTTAATACCCAAGATACAGGCCTCGTACTCAGCTTCATTATTTGTGCACTCAAAAGTCAAACGAGCAGTGAAAGGTATGTGCGCACCTTTCGGAGTTGTAATGACAGCACCGATTCCACTTCCTCTAGCATTGACAGCCCCATCAAACAACAAAGTCCACTTTTCGTTTGGATCAGGTCCCTCCTCAACAACTGGCTCTTCACAGTCTTTCATCTTGAGGAACATGATGTCTTCATCAGGGAATTCAAACTTCATCGGCTCATAATCATCAATCGGCTGCTCGGCAAGGTAGTCTGACAGAATACTACCTTTGATGGCCTTCTGTGACGTGTACTGAATATCATACTCTGTTAAAATCATTTGCCAACGAGCGACCCTTCCGGTGAGAGCTGGCTTCTCGAATATGTATTTCACTGGATCCATCTTAGAAATCAACAAGGTAGTATGGTTCAACATATACTGCCTCAGTCGGCGAGCAGCCCAGGCCAAAGCACAACAAGTTTTCTCAAGCTGCGAATATTTGATTTCACAGTCGGTAAACTTTTTGCTAAGGTAGTATATGGCATGCTCTTTTCGACCAGACTCGTCATGCTGTCCCAATACACACCCCATCGAGTTCTCAGTCACTGACAGGTACATTATCAGAGGTCTCCCAGGAACTAGAGGTATAAGGATTGGAGGTTTCTGTAGATACTCTTTTATCTTCTCGAAAGCCCTTTGACAATCTTCATTCCACCTGATAGCCTGATCTTTCCTCAGCAATTTGAAAATTGGCTCACACGTGGTTGTTAGGTGAGAGATGAACCTTGCAATGTAGTTCAACCTCCCTAAGAAACTACGGACTTGCTTCTCTGTTCTTGGCTCTGGCATTTCCTGTATCGCTTTTACTTTGTCGGGATCCACCTCAATCCCTTTTCCGCTAACAATAAAACCCAACAATTTTCCCGATCTCACCCCGAAAGTGCACTTGTTCGGATTAAGTCTCAGTTTGAATTTCCTCAAACGCTCAAACAGTTTCTGCAAATTCACCAAATGTTCTTCTTCTGTCTGAGATTTGGCAATCATATCGTCCACATAAACCTCGATTTCATGATGAATCATATCATGGAACAGAGTCACCATAGCTCGTTGATATGTTGCTCCAGCATTTTTCAGACCAAACGGCATCACCTTGTAGCAGAAGGTGCCCCATGGGGTTATGAAAGTTGTCTTTTCCATGTCCTCTGGTGCTATCTTGATTTGGTTATAGCCAAAAAAACCATCCATGAAGGAGAATACCGAGAACTGAGTTGTATTATCCACCAAAACGTCGATGTGAGGTAATGGGAAATCATCTTTAGGGCTAGCTCTGTTCAGATCCCGGTAGTCGACACACATCCGTACCTTTCCGTCCTTCTTAGGTACTAGGACGATGTTTGCAACCCATGATGGATAATTGGTGACTGCTAGAAACCATGCATCCAACTGCTTTTGCACTTCTTCCTTTATCTTGACGACCATCTCTGGTCTTGTTCTTCTGAGCTTCTGCTTGACCGGAGGACAACCTTCTTTGAGAGGCAAGCGGTGTACCACGATGTCTGTGTCCAGCCCAGGCATGTACTGATAAGACCAGGCGAAGATGTCAACGTATTCTTGCAGCAATTCAATCAACCCCTTCTTCACATTGTCTTCTAAAGCAGCCCCTATCTTGATTTCTCTCTTGGCGTCCTCGGTGCCGAGATTAATCACTTCAACAGACTCTTGATGCGGTTGAATAACCCTTTGCTCTTGTTTTAATAACCTGGTAAGCTCTTCAGGGAGTTCACAGTCTTCATCACCCTCTTCTTCAGCTTGAAAGATTGGATTTTCAAAGTCGAAACGAGCCGTAGCAGAAACGTTATCAATAGGATCCGGTGATGTGCATCTGCATGAGTGATGGTATGTGCTTATGAGTGTGAACAAGAAGTGAAAACTAAACAAAACATTGCCATTTTTTTTATTTTGAAAAACTGCAAAAATAGAAAGACAGGGAACGAAATATTTGAATGCAAAAATACGTCCTTTATTTATGATAAAAATGCAAGTGTCACATAGACGGGCCCTACAATGAGTCATTACGCCCTGGGTGGAACGTAAGACTTGGATATGCATGAATAAACAAAGAAAATTACTCTTCAAGAAGAGTGACTTGGATAATCTCTTCAGAAGACCAATTGTTGATGACTTCACCCGAGATCCTCGGACGCACCCAGTTGTCGATGTCGCAATCACTATCCCCATCTTCATCATTGACCGTAGAGACCTGGCCATATTGGATGACACCCGCACTGGAGAAAGTAATTGGCCCCTGACGAGTCTGAGGCGTTGAAGTACACACATCCGAAACATCGAAATCAAGTTCAGCAAGTACATCAGAATCAAACGCCATGTTTGGAATATCAGCGACATCATCATCATGGATCATAGAATCAGTAGGAACAACATCTGCGAATTCATCAATAGCATCTTCAAACACTTCTTCCTCAACCCCTTCCACAGACTCTTGGATAGACAAATCTTCAACCTGGAGGATACCTTTGTCGAGCAAGGCCTGGATACCCTGCTGTAGCTTCAAACAACCTCCACTCTAAGTGGCACAATCCAAACAATCCTTCCCACAACCGGGGAAAACATCGGCCTTCAGCAAGCATCCTTTGATATCCAACAGCGGAGTCTTCAACTTCAACACATCCTTAATGGACTTGGCTTCCCCTTCCATCATATTAACGTTCGCACCACCATGCTGGGGCATGGGATTGTTAACGACATTCGGAGCCGGTGCAAGGTCGATGGCCTTTGAATCTATGAGGTCCTGAACTACATGCAGTTCTCAATGTTATGGCCAGGTGCCCCAGAGTGGAAACTACACCTAGCGTTGGCGTCGTAACCCACCAGAAGTCTACCAACAGGAGGAGCCAGAGTGCGCAATTGCACAAGTTGTAGTTATTGAAGACTAGAAAGCAACTGAGCGTACGACATTGGAAGGGTGTCGAAACGCCGATCCATCATCCTTTGCCTCTGTTGATAAGCGGGTCTGTTACCCGGTTGCTGCTGCTGTTGATACTGAGCTGGTTGACGCTGCGGTTGTTGTTGTTGTAGTGGCGCTGCAGCCGGAATGGTCACAACCGCAACATACGGTTGTTGATGATAATTCTGGAAACTGTTCCTTCTAACACCTCTGTTTGATAGGAAGTCAAAGAATTCACTCCCCCCTCTCTCTGCTTATGCCCTCCAATGAACGACTTTTTTACCCCCGATGAAGATCCAACTCCATTTTGGATCTTATAGGTCTTTAGGTAATTCTCCACCCTTTCTCCAGTAGAGACCACATCAGCAAAGTTGGAAGCATTGCACCCCACCAGGCGTTCCAGATAAGGTCCATGCAGCGTATTCATGAACATGTTGGCCATTTCCTTTTCCAACATAGGAGGCTGAACACGGGAAGCTGTATCCCTCCAGCGTTTAGCGTATTCCCTGAAGCACTCATTGCTTTTAAGAGACAGATTCTGAAGTTAAGTTCTGTCCGGAGCCATGTCTGCATTATACTAATACTGCTTTACGAAAGCCTCCGCCAAATCCCTCCAGCAGCGGATATGGGCTCTATCCAGCCTCATATACCATTCCAAGGATGCCCCAGCTAGGCTATCCTGGAAGAAGTACATAAGTAGCTTCTCGTCATCAGAGTATGCAACCATTTTACGGAAATAGGCTTGCACGTGAGTTTTCGGGCAAGAGCTGCCATGGTATTTGTCAAATATCGGGACCTTGAATTTCGGTGGCACTCTCACACCTGTGACCACCCCCAAGTCAGCAACATCTACTCCCAGAAGATTCTGTCCTTCCACTGCTTTCAACCTCTCTTCCAATCTTCTAAACATGGGGTCCATGCCAAAGTCTTCCTGAAGCAAGGGGAATTGATCATCCTGACCATCCTGAATGGGTTGTTGATCTAGGTTGACATGCGGGATCGAGATAGGCCCCTGTCCATTGGGACCATTAGCCTCTCCAGCTGGAGGATCAACCAACGTCTCCGGTTGAGTAATAAGGGGATCCCTCTGTACCAACAATCTAAGCTCCTGCTATCCTTGAGCCACCCCTTGAACCAAATCCATGAATTGATTCATGCGAATCTTCATCTCGGCGAGCTCTGCTTGTAGGCTCTCCATCGCTCTCTGTTGATTCCTTCGGGTACCGTATCGGTGAATGCCTGAGTCAGCTATCCTGCTAGTGGGACACCAAACAATATGAGAACACTGCAGCGGTACCTGTTATGCAAGATATGACAATGAATATGTAAATGCAATGCCATGTTTATCAAATCCAAAAGGTATTCTACCCCCTTGATTCCAGTCTCACATCAGGCGAATAGTGCAAGAAGACTGAGTCATGGATAAACTTCTAAGATCAAGATGCAACAAAGGGAAACCAACATACAAATGAGTTCCAGGAAAGGGGCCTTAGCCAAAAGTACATCAAAAGAGGATCCCCACAACAAGCCTGTGGATTATCACTACACAACAACAAAACAAAAAGTAAAGGGAGGAACATAAACCAGGGATCAGCCTCCTGTATACAACCCATAAGGACTGCTCCTCACTTCATCCAGTAATGCCACCGTGTCGGGATGATCTGGAGATTCTGTCAAATGCCGGATAAGCAGATTCCTCTTGTGAATGATCCCATCCAGTTCGTTGATATGCTCTCTGTAGTAATTCCCATCATCTTCTCTGAATACCTCTTCAAGTTTGGATTTCTTCAAACCTTCCAACACCTTGAGTTCTTCAATCTGTCCTCGAGCCTCATGGAGTTGATCTGTGATGTAGCCATTAGTAGAACGGGCGCACAGAAGCTCATTATTTTTCCCCTTCAGCAAAGTCGTCAATTTCTCTATCTGACCAGTCAGTTCGGCTACTGTCTCCTCTTCCTTTGCCTTCCGAGAAGTTGAAAATGCATCCCATTGCTCCTGCCACTCAGCTAATTTACCATGAGCATGTACTAACTGCTGCTTGACTCGCCTCAACTCAGAACTGGATGATCTCAAGGCTTCGTCTGTCTTCCTGAAGAAGTCCGCCTCCACAGCAAATCTCCTCTCTGCTTCCTTTTGCACTCTGACGGCTTCCCCCTTCTGATATTCTGCCTCCTGGAATTGATGCATACAGTCTTGCAACTTCTCACTTAACTCTGAGTTCTTGGTTTGAAGTCCCTCCATGGCACTCTTCAACTTGTCGTACTCCTCTCGGCTCACCATTGTTGACTGCTCAGGAGTAGGTGGATACAAAGGTTCTTCAATAGGGAACGGCAGACCAAACTCTTCGACTCTTCCTTGAAGCCACTCTTCATACCGAGGGTAAGTTCTATAATCTCCTTTTCCAAGGACGATTCTTCCTCTTTTGATCACCTTGAGCCAGGCCTCAGCTGCCTTACGGGATATAGTCAAATCAGGCGAAGAATGGAAAGACAGAGATTCTTCCACATCCTTTTCCAAAGGCGGAGTTCTTAAAGCATACCCAAACTGTCTGACTGCTAGAGAAGGATTATAGTTGATTCCTCCTCTTCTTCCTACCAACGGAACATTTGGGAAGTTCCCACAACTATGAATAATATCTGCCCAAAGCAAGCTCCGGTCGAACCACCAAGAAATATCTTCAGCTCTTAACCCCATCAATCTCTTCGACCAACTCAACGAGTCCTTGACATTAACGAACACTCCTGATTTGGGTAGGTGAGAGCTGAACCACCTATAAAACAAAGGCACACAACAATTCAACAATCCCCCTTTTCTATTCTTATTTCTGTGGTGCACTGAATGAAAGAAATCTCCTAGCAAGGTCGGTACTGGATTTCTCAACACGAAGAGGCGTACTGCGTCCATGTCCACAAATTTGGCGACATTAGGGAACAAGACAATCCCATACACACAAAGAGCCAACACAGCATTGAAACCCCTCTGGTTACCGTCTTCCAGCTTCTTCTTTGCTTCTCCCAGTAAGAAACTCAGATGAAAACCACTAACTTCTCCCTTCTGACACATATTAGCCTTCCAAACTGATTCCTCCAAATATGTGGCTGAAGCAACCATGCTGAGATCGGGCAGAAACTCAGAACTGTAGAACAATAACTGTGACCTGATAGGAACTCTGAGAAAACTGGCAATCTCCTCCAGAGTAGGGACCAAGATATAATCCGGGAATGTGAAACACCTCAATGGAGGGTCATAGAACTGTAGCAGTGTGAATAGGGCGTCATGTTGATCTTTGGAAAGAACCGTGACGAAACTTAGAATCAGACCGTAATCCTCTCGGAATCCTTCTAGAGAACCAGGATCCATTAACTGCATCAACTGTTGGATGGGCTCCAGACAGACCACTGGAAACTTGTAGGCGACAAGTCTCTTTCTGCCAATATCCATCTTAAGAGAACCAGAAAAACTTCGACTGGAATCAAGAAGAAGATGTAAACCCCCTTGAAATGGATAAACATGTGTTAAATGATATGAATGCAAATGATGTGATGATGTGAATGCAGTGCAGTGGTATGTCAATCAGGATTGCTGTATCTGCTTGAACATCTGTCAGGTTACACTGTCTGAAGAGAAAACCACTGAGGAATATAATATAAGATCAAAGCTCTGCTCCAGAGAACCGGGTTGGTTGGAGGTTAAGGTTTCCTGAATTTAGCCCGCCCCTCACTGGTAGGTTCTAAGAACAGAAGTTCGTCAACTTCAGCCCTTCAGTCGCGAATAATACGTTTACCACTGAAGGTTTGGCATTATTACGGGATAAAAGACCTCAACTGACTCCCCTCAACGGGACATCCTAAAGCAAGTTCCCAGTCTCGGGGTCCTCGGATTGATCAGCGAGAATGCGCCCACCAGAGCTAACATAATCACGTCTCGGAGGAGAGGCCTCGACTGAGTTCTCGGGAAATGGTCACCAGAGTCGACGATTTCTAAAGGAACATCATGTCGTTATGGAACATCCGTAGGACATAATATATCCAAGAGAAACCTCGTCTGGGTGTGGTTCTTCATGAACGACTTAACGTAGCAACATGCCACCCAAGCCTCATGATCATCCACTATAAAACCTATGTGTACACTCAAGCCTGGGTAATGGGCTTATCTCTCGTAGAACATCCCATCCCAACAAACAAACAACAGCTCCAACAGATACAGCAGATGAATGCAAGCAAGTAAGTAAATAAATGTACAAAAGCATGAACACCCAATGAACAAGAAATCACAAAAGCTAGGAGGGACTCGCTTAGGGAAGATGGACCAGCAAGAGGTCAACTTCTTTTGTCCCCAGCAGAGTCGCTAGCTGTCGAAACCTGAAAAATACAGTGCGCGAAAAAAACAACCGGCGAAAGAAAAAGACAGAAGAGTCGCCACCGTGCGTTATTTATCCCAAAGGAGGGAAAAAGAAACGCTCTAAGTAAACCTGAAAAAGGAAAGGACAAGACGGGGTCTCGCAACCAAATGTTGGCTTCGGGAGTCGGTTATGCGAAGGGAAGGTATTAGCACCCCTACGCATCCATAGTACTCTACGGGATCCACTTTTGTGGTTTTTGTCTAAAGGGTGTGGGTTTACCTAATGTGTTTATTTATTAAAAAGGTTAAGAGAAATGACTCGCGCGGATGTCGCATCCACTGCATATGTATCTCATATGAATATGAGAATCAGAGTCTTCGTAGCTCGGCTGACCTATGGGTTGGGGGATGTGTGCTCGCTAAGACATCACGTCTTATGCCTACGTATCTCATCTGGAATGAGAATCAGAGCAAGCCGTAGTTCGGCTAACTACGGGGTTGTGGATTGGGTTTTGGACGAACGACGTCACTACGCAATCTACCGGATGCTCGACCTTTGGAGACTTACTCTCCTGTAGTAGAAGGAGTAAACGTGTTGCTTTGGGTTTTAGGGTTTGGGATGCTCGAGGGCAAACAGGAAGTCCTTGACGAAGGAACCGCGCTACATGTGGGGATATGAATACAAAACACAAAACATGTATCTCAAAGTAAAATGCCACCAAGGGGCTCAAACATTGCCTCCTATCGAGGTCTTCCAGCTAGGAAAGCGATAAAGTACGAGAAAAGGAAAAAATTACCACACGGATAAAGATCCGAAGTTACAGCAATTAAAGGATTAGCAACCCTGAGATCTCTCCAGCTAGACCATCAAAGAAAATCAGTCAATACGATTAATCAGGATAAACCTCCGGATGGTATCCCTGCAAGAGTATGTGAGCCCTCACAAAAACTCAACAAAAGGGTTAGTGAAACACGATAAGCATTTTTTTCATGGATAATAGTATGGTTTCAGAAACCTCAAACCCTGTGGCATACACTTCAGAAATTAAACGATTAAGCATTCAAGGCATTATTTATACATTCATACATAATTATGAACCCGTGGGCAAAAACCTAATGAAATTCATCCATCATACCTCAAACATTCAGATGATCCAAATTAAGAGCATAAAGGTAATGGGAATAAGGGCAAACCTGATTGGAGAGCTTGATTGAAATTGAGTTGCACCCGTGAGGTTTACAAAATAATCTTTAGGGTTTATGTGAGGCGGAGTGAACTTCTCAGGGCTGCCTGGAGGTCGCTGCAGAGTAGTTTCTAGGTTTTCCTTCTCTCAAAATCTTTCTCCAGTGAATCTCCCAGTGTAACTCCAAGTGTGTTTTCCTCTACTGAAACTTCAGTATTTATAGACTGATTTTCGTGGGTAGTGGGCTCAAATGAGGGAGACCCAAGTCCAAAAAAAAGTTTGTTATATTTTATTTATTTATTTAATTAATTTTATTTATTTATTTATTTTTAACTTCTTTTTTTTTCTTTTTTTTTCGTTTTTTTTTCGTTTTTTTTTCCAGGAAAAGTGAAGGGTAAATTTTGGGGTATTACAGAGAAGTCACATAAGATACCCAGATGAATTAGGGTTTCCAAGACAAACAAACTCCAAATCCTTGATGATTTCTTGATCAAAATGACATGTGAAGATCATGGGGATCACATATGATTCCTAGAACCAATGTGAACCATTTCTTGATTGAACTCCTTGCATTGAGGATCTCAAACCCTAGATATGAGCTTGATGGAGCATGGGTGAGCATACATACTACCTACAAAAGCAAAAAACTATACATTGACATATTTTTTGGTATTTTGATTAGTAAATAATGAAAAACAAAGTATGATACAATCAAAAGTGCTTGGTGATCTCTCCCAATAGAAACCCAATGAATAAAGGGGTAAGGAGGATTCTGAGGTGTGATCACAATGTTAATGCATATGATGAGATAGCATGAGGGATCTTAGGGTTAAAATTGGGGTCTTATAGTTGTCCCTATTTAAGGACATTCTTACTAAGGAGGTGAAGGTTAAAATCTTTGTATCGACTCAATAAAATGGACTTAAATAACAACAATAGAAACAAATTTTGGTCCCTAAGAGACCTCATGATGCATATGATATGAATGTTAAAAGTAATCTCTGTGGGGAAAACATTGCCACAAAGGAAGAGAATCCGGAGAAACTAAAAGTTCACAGGAGTATAATGTATTCCATAAGGAAAAAACTCACTGGGGAGACAAAGACTCTGGGGATAAAAGGTTGTGCGTAGGCCAGGCTACGACTTAAAACTGTTGGAGACACAAGAGGATTCTATGATAATAAATCAATGGGAGCACTCGGTCGGGGATAAAGAAGAAAATCTAAGAGGAAACAGATAGATCAGAATGAAACTGAAATACCTGATCCAAACAGGGGATTGGCGACTTCACTGAGGAAATACACACCCAAACTCAACTGAGGAAGAATGAACTTCAACACAGGAGTACCAGAAATATATTATCCATTACCGGTTACTGGGTAGGAAGATAATGCACTCTGACAGGGGGACATCCGTTACAGGTCAGGGTAAACATATCAAGGATGACTCGCTGAGGAAGCAAGAGGTGTGTTCCTTACCGGTTACTGGGTAGGAACAACCTGCTGGGGAAATATCAAATAGGATTTATAACTACCGGTTACTGGGCAGAAGACCAAAGAGAGAATATCCGTCACCGGCTAGGATGAACATATCAAGGATAGACTCAAGGGAAGAATATCCGTCATCGGCTAGGATGAACATATCAAGGATATACTGCTTGTGAGAACATAGGAATTATATCTATCAGTTACTGGATAGAATACCAAAGATAGAATATTCGTCACCGATTAGGATGAACATATCAAGGATAGACTCAGAGGGAAAAAGTAGGATTCACAACTACCTTCTTACTGGGTAGAATACCACAAAGAGGAGAAAATCTGTCATCGGTTAGGATGAACATATCAAGGATTAACCCTCTGGGGAATGAAATAGGGTTTACAACTACCTTTTTACAGGGTAGAAAACCACAAAGAGAATATTTGTCACCGGTTAGGATGAACATATCAAGGATAGACTCAAGAGAAGAATATTTGTCATCGATTAGGATGAATATATCAAGGATATACTACCTGGGGAAACGTCAAACGAATCCATTGGGGAAAAATAAGAGGAAGTAAATTACTATTACCGGGTATTGGGTAAAAGAAAAGTACTCGTAAATCGGAGAGAATATTACCAGTTACTGGGTAATAGACTTTCGAGGTACCAAAAGTATCTATCTCGGTAAGAGGTAAAAAGAAACGGTCAAACAAAGACTCGCCTTGATGAGGATATAACTCAGGGGAAGTGGTTCCATCCAGAAAATCAACTGGGGAGGAAGCTGAAATAATAATCATGCACGAGGAAGTAACTCAGTAGGGAATGATAAAGGTTAAACTCTTTATGCTTAAGTGGCTGACACTCTACAATTGAGGGAGGACAGACACACCAAATTTGTATAGAGAAATAATATCAACATAGTAGAGGATCAGAAAATTAGGAATCAAATGAAATAATAGTGCATAATGAAATATCTGATGTATGAATGTATATGCATATATATGATTGATGATTATGCTGATAAAACAATCACAAAGGATACAAATGTCATTGATCTGAGTCATCGCTACAACACTCAGCTAATCTCGACAGGATGGAATCATCGGCAGGAGAAAAAACTGGGGATGATTATAAACCATCCATCGCCGAACATCTCAAACCCTGTTGAGGAAGGAGAAAAGATCTGCCGAGGACCTGAATCATCATTTCTGCAGGGAATTTTAGGTCAACACCATACCAAATGGGAGACAACCTGGTAGAGGACCTAAAAATATTGCTCAAGAATCAGTGCTGGCGGGGATCAGGAGTGAACTCCTCTGGGGGCTTGAGGGGAACAAAACTCTATGCTGAATCTAATGCAAACCATTAGGAACATTCTCCTACAACTCAGATAGGGAGGCAATCAACCAACTCGACTAGGGAAACCGATTTCCGTTGGGGAGGAAAAAATGACCAAACCAACAGCTTGGGGAAAGCCAACGATGCTCCGCACTTTAGAGCTCACCTGTCCTCAGACTGTTGTTGATACTCCTTATTGAAATCGATTGCTTTTTAAAGTAAATGCTTTTATTATTTTAAGAAAAATATTTTTTATTATTTCAAAAATTCTATAATTATCATCATAAAAATTCAATTCTATTTAGCTGAAAGATAAATAAGAATAGAATAATTGGATACAAAGCTCAACTTTATTTCATAGAATGGTAGTCTGTAAATGGCAAGACTCCATAGATCTTTATAAAAGTTGAAAAATGGTAATTAACATGGAAAAGGGTTACATTAAATACAATGATCACTATTCCTTCTACCGTCTTCAACATCCACTGTGCTCTTGGCTTCGGTTGACAATGATGAATTTGAGTTGACTAACTTGCTCAAGACTGGAGATCAACCGAGTGCAGTTACTTGCCATTATCCCTATTTTTTGCATAAATTGCCCAATGGTGGGGTGTAATACCCCAAAATTTACCCTACATTTTTTCCTGGAAGCATGGGATTATGTTTCACACTTCATTGGCATCATACTAGGTCATACTCATTGCATACTGCATTAGTGACTTGGAAATCAGGTTTTGATTGATCACTCCCTAACAGAAGGAGCCCACACAAAGCAAGATTGATAATTGGACTTCATTCTTTAAGTATACAAGTCTCAAGGGTCTCAGGTGGCTCCAGGTATCTTATTATGGTCCTCAGTTCATCAGTGAAGGATTCAGAGCTATCAGAATGTTCATCTGGATTTAATCAGGAAATTAGGGTTTCATGGCTACCTGCAACAGGGAATGTTTGGTTAGAAGTAGAGGAGCTCATCCATGTCATGATTGGAGAGGCATCTTGGCCTAAGAAGACTCACAATTATCTCAGAAAGATCCATTGGCAAGCAGTGCAATCAGTCCCCGATCAATTTTTCCCTAAAATTAGGGTTTGGCTTAAAATCAGTTTATTTCTGATCCTTTGGGTGAAATTATTTTCCATGGCCCTCCATATGTCCGCAAGGGTCTACATATAAAAAATCAGCTTTTTATTTGAGCCAAAGGTGCTTCAATTGATCACTGGAATCGGAAATCAAACAGTTTGGGAAAAGTCAACTGTGGGGCCAGAAAAGTCAACTCCTGACTTTTTGAGAGTGGAATCTCAAAATTCATGCCTAGGGGAGCCTACATGTGAAATTTGATCAAGGTTGGATCATGGATTCATCATTTAATCAGGAATTGGAAAAGTTACTTAATTTGGAAATGGTTGACTTTCCATTTAGGGCAAGTTTTTATGATTTTTGCACTCACTTTAAGCCCATTTTCCATCAAGATAAAAGCTCCATTTGAAAATTTCTCCAACATGAAAGTTGTTCCTCTTGTTCCAAGCTTTCTAGAAATGTAAAGTTTACTCCATTTGGATCAAAATTGAGAAAGTTATGCTTGGTCAAAGTAGGGCATATTTTTAGGACACTTAGAAAAATTTCTAAGTCTAAAAATCTTCAAAGTTTGTCAAGACTTCTTGGCCAGTTTTCTTGCACTTCAAGGCACCAATTGGAAATATTTTCTTCACAACAATTATACCTTGCGATGTCCTCTTTCACCTCCCTTTGGAATCATCTCATTTGGATCCATGATTTGAGAGATGCATTCATTTAAAGTTGGCACTATGACTTGAAATTTCTAGGCAGATTTTATGCCTAAGTTGCCCAACCATCTTGAAATTGGTGTGACATGATCTTGAGGGCCATTTTTCACCTTCTTCCACTCATTATTTCCACTTATGCTCCATGATATCTTTCTACTGTTTGCATTATATCATCAATTGGTGATTTGATCATCAAGTTATATGGCCACAAAGTCACCACTTTGAAATGTTTCCTTGCTTGCCACACCAGCCATGTTATGCTGCATAAACCCAACCCATGTTTGTTTCCTCATTTGGCCATGCACCATATTTCATTCACTTAAGAGTTTTGCCCAAAATAAGAAACTCACGCGCCATTGCTCATACACCTCACTTTGCACCATTTGCTCATAAACCAAAACAGATCATTTGTAAGCCCATTTAGAATGTTTGACCCACCATATTTAAGCCATAAACCCTAATCCTGAAAGCAAGGCATTGGAATTTTCGAGCAAAGCAAGGCAAGTTCATTGGAGAGCAGACTTTATTTCTCAGCAAGCTTTTGATTTAAACTTTTGAAGCACCAAGGAAGCATCACCTTCTTCTATCCTCTCCACAACCAAGAAAGAGTGGACTAAGTTCCACTAGGTAACTTTATTACACCATTTCCATGGCCATCTATTGATACGTCTATGCCATTACCATGCTTGCTTTATGCCTGTTTACAATGCTAATCATGCTTATGCTTGCTTCTGAAGTCCTCAGTATGAGGCCATGTTCATGTTATTGATTTGTGTTGTTGGCTTTTTGCTCATATCCGTGTCCATGTTGACACTTTGTTGTCAATATTTCTCCATGATTAAACTACCATTTTGCTTAAACAAAGATACCATGTTAATCTTCACACTTTACACTTGAGATCTGGGCTTTATTTCATGTCTTTTGGTGCATTATAGTGCTCGCATTTTGGAGTTGAATTTGAGAGAAACACACTGTTTTCTGCATGAACATGGCGCTAGGGTTTGGTTTGATGAAGAAGACGACCACGTGTCGTCTTGAGAACCGTGGGATCCAGCGTGCCGTTTTAATCCTGGCCATTCGTTTTTTTTGTCTTCTAGTGACTTAAGTTGAGCGTGACCAGTTGATAGCATGTTCACATGTTTTTTTAAATTAAAACATTCATTTAATTTCGTCACGTCCTGAATAATTGGTTTGGATCATTGGGCCTTCGCCAGTTGCTTTCCACATCCTGCGTTTCTGGCCCATTAGCGCATCTTTTATTTTCCAGCTCATTAAAATACTGATACACCCCCCTCTTTTCATGTTCATTTTAATTCCCAATTTTTTTCTATTTTGATTTTAATTAATATAAAATATTTTTTTATCTATAAAAATATCCAAAAATATTTTCAATATTTCTTAATGCCTTATTTAATTTTATTTATTTTTTATTTTCACATTTATTTAGTATTAACATTTTATTTTAATTATTTATTCTAAGTGGTTCATTTTGGCATACATTATATTCTTGATTTTATTTTTATAACTCAAAATTATTTTCAACCTTTGATTTTTGGGATCGATGTTTGACTTAGGGATTGCTTATGGCAATTGAAGAGATCTTTTGATCCTCCCTTATTCATCTCATATGCCATGTATTAGAGGCCTTTTATCTTGATTTTATTCGATCCTTACCTTATTTCTTTATTTAATTATTTCAGTGGATCATTTGTGTGCATCTTTTCACCTGTCTGATTCATCTGTTATTTGTTACACTTGTTTCTTTCATCCATGCTTACCATTGCTTGTTTGTTTAACATGTTCATACTTCCCATGCATTGTTTAATGCTCCCTTATTTCATTCTTTGATTCTTTGATTTGACTATACACTTGTTTACTTATCTGATTTGATTGATTAACTGTTGCCTACTTGTATGATGATTGAGGCATATATATTCTATTTGTTTGATTAACTATTGCCTACTTGTATGATGATTGAGGCATATATTCTTATTGTTTGATTGCCATGAACCATCCCCATTCATAACAAATGTACCCCTCTCCCATAAAGTGTATAATGTTTATTCTTTCATTCTTTATTCATCTGTTAATACGAGAATTAAAACGAACATCCGATAACCATTTCAAAACAAGATCAAAAGCTCGATCCAACGTCGAGTAATCATTTTCAAAACTTAACAGAACCAACACATATTCATCCATCCTCTTGTAAGTCGATTGCTTCAGGCATCGCCATCTACCTGTAAGTCGATTGCTTCAGGCATTGCCATCTACCCTTATCCATGGCTCCTCTCCTTGCTCCATCCGTCGACTCTTGTTTCGTTTAGGTAGCACCCATTAGGTAGAACCCTTTGTATGATAACATAGGTAGAATTCCCTTATTCTTTGCATGCTAATATTAGGTAGATGTTCTCCTTTGTAAATCCTAACACATAGGTCCACATTGCATGACAACTCTAGGGCAGAGCTTCCCCACTTTTAGACCTTCCATGCGTCTCCGATCTTGTGGCATGTCAGTCCGTTCTATTTCAAAGAGGTAACTGCCTAAGACTCGATTCAGCAAGCCGCGACACCTATTGGTAGGACGTGAACACATTGCCCACTTTCCTTTGACACAGTTGGTGTCCTCTTTTGTAAGTCCATGTTCAGATGGCAATCCTTAACCCCTAGTTAGCTAAACTACGATAACTCTGATTCTCATGTTCAGATGAGATACGTAGGCACGAGATGCGATGTCTTACCGAGTTTTGACTGACGACTAACAACTAATCCTTGCTTGCTTTCTCCCTTGCTGCGATTCTTTTCTCTCGCCCTCGTTGCGATCGAGACCTTCCCTTTCTCTTGCCCTAGTTGCAATCGAGACCCTTGTTCCCGTAGTTAGTTGAACTACGTTTTGCTCTGATTCTCATTCCATATGAGATACGTAGGCATAAGACGCGATGTCTTACCGAGCACACTGTCGTATCTCAAAAAATACGATTCCTCGCGATGGTCGCGGTAAAAAGTTAGTTCGAACAGAGTCGCCACTGATCTTTATTTATTCCAATGAAGGAATAGGAAAATATCGATAAAACTTTTAAGAAAAATAAAATAATGGTCGTCGCAACCATATTCGGGTTTGGGAGTCGATTACGCAAGGGGAAGGTATTAGCACCCCTCACGTCCATTGTACTCAACGGGAACCTTTTAGTCTGATTTGCTATTGGAATGTTATTTAAATGTTATTTGCTTTCTTCAAGTGAATAAAGATTGAAATAGAGATGGATGAAAACCTCAGAATGGGAAAAGGGAGGTTTTTTATTAGTGTGCTCGCGAAGATACAACAATCTCCTGCCTACGTATCCTTATGGTGCAATAAGGAAATCAGAGCATTCGTAGTTCGGGGAACTATGGTTGGTTGGTGTCTTTTACGGAATAATTATTTAGATCGCGTTCTAAAGGCTAAATGTTGGCTTGTCTACTCTCGGCGGAGGCTTAAGCGTTGGTTTGTTGTGCGCATTAGAAAGGATTAACAGTGTTCTTTCTTAAAAGAGTTTTGGTCATGCGGGGGTGACAGGTTGATTTGATGTGTTGGATATTTGATTTGGGTTTGTTTCGATCGCACGGGGGCGAGAAATTAAATTTGATTTGTTTGAGATATTTTTTGAAGAATGACGAAATATTGAGCAATGTGGTGCACACCAATCGTCCAATTCTTTCGAGGAATAACAAGGCGAACGCCTTCTACTCCTTTTTCGTTTGGATTATTATGGAAAGTTTGTTTGTGGATGTTGAATATGCACGGTAGTGAGGTGTACGCCTCCCACTTGCTTATTCAAAGAATAACGAGGCGAGCGCCACCTATTCCCTTATCCAAGTTTAATTAAAATGTATTAATCGGAAGTAAATAATTTATGCAATATGGCGAGCGCCAATTATTCAAATAATCGAGAGATGGCGAGGCGAACGCCTCCCATCTTTTATCATCCGAGGTTTAAATTGTAAAACGAAATGTTCTTAGATGTCGTATTTGATTTGCATAAATAGTTTGAATTTGAATTAGTAGGTTTTGAAAAGTCGATGATTTGAGCAATGTGGCGTACGCCAATTATTCAAATAATCAAGGAGTGGTGAGGCGAACGCCTCCCATTCTCAATTGAAGTTTAAGTTAAAGTTTATTTTGTGAAATTGGATTTGATCTAAAATGTGATTTGAAATTATTCAATTGCATTTTAATTGGATGACGAAAACTCGAGCAATGTGGCGTATGCCAATTATTCGAATAATCGAAAGATGGTGAGGCGAACGCCTCCCATCCTCTTATTATCTGAAATTTAGAATTTAGCACTTAGGATTTGTAGTTGATTTAGAAAATGTGATTTGAATGTGTATGATTAAGGTTTAATCGGGTGACAAGAACTCGAGCAATATGGCATATGCGAATTATTCAAGTGCTTGAGAAATAGTGAAGCGAACGCTTCCTATATCTTTTTCATCCCAAAATTTATGTCAAAAGAGAAAATTCTTTTGAAGTTAGACGGTTTGGAAAATGATTTGAACTTGTGTTTTATTAAATAAATTATGGTGAATCGGTCATCTACTCGATTAATCAATAACCAAATAGGTCTCATTGTAAGAAAGCCCGAGAGTAAGCTATGTGAGGTCGATAGCGATGTTAAGAGCAATCGACTTACAAGGGTGTTTTAAATGGGCTCGATATTTGAATCGAGAATTGTGGTTTGTGCTTTTTAAAATTGGTTTGGATTGATGGTGAGTTGGAATGAAATAAATCAATAAATTTCTAATTAACCAAATTAATTTCTTTAAGATTTGATTGAATCGATTAATTAACTTAATTAAAATTAATTATCAAAATTATTTATTTAAGCTCAAATAATCATGTTAATTAAAATTAATTAAAATTAATTAATTAAACAAAATTTAAATTTATTGACTATTTAATTAAAAGAATGGAAATGTGTGATAATGTTGATTTACAAAACTCGAATCGGTGTGCTCAAACCGGTTTGTACGAGATAACAATGGTTGGTGTTATTCGCAAAATCATGACTCGGTGAAATATTATATTAATGTGTTGTAATTTTGATGGTATAGCGACATATAAAAGCCGAATCCATTAATTTACTCGGGTCTTAAACAATTCGGTATAATTGGACCGGAATCTATATACACCACAAAATTGAATGTGCAATTAGCAATATAATTCAAATTTTAACAACACAAACCACCCATGTGATTAATAGAATTCTGATAATGCTATAGGCTAACAACTCATTTGCACCAAGAAATATTAGGATGATTAATTGAAGCAAAGTATCAACGAGCATTGATAATGTCTAAGTTAAAGAAAATAATGAAAATAAAAGCAAAATAATGAAAATAAAAGCAAATGAAATGCCAGCCTTTATCAACCGTGGTTAAGAGGTAATTTAACATGCACTAAACTCATGAAACACCAACATGAAAACGGTTGAGCCGCAAGCTGACACGGTTAGGCATTACCACTTCCATCTGCAGAAAATTGATGAACAAACCATGGCATAAAAGCAACCTCTAAGTACATGCATATTTGGATATCCTTCAAGATAAATATCAGAATAAACAATAACCAGGTTGACTTTTCAACCCTTCATTACATATTTTTTGGTAAAAGAAATTCTTCAAATCAACATTTTCTCTACATGATTCAACATGCTATGACGCTCAAAAACAAAATCAACAAAACTTAATGTAACCGAAAACGCATATGCTCATAATGTACACAAACAAACACAAAGGAAAATCCAAAGTTATCGACACCGATATTATCGTTACTGGTTGGAAAGAGAGTTGTTGCACTGTGCTGTAATTCATACTTCCCATAGTTCGCTTTTCCGCCATTTCCTCCGCATCGCTAACTGTACGCCCATTCTACTAACGACAATAGCAACAAACTTCCACAATTTAGAAACAAAACACTCTTCAAACAAGACGTAGGTTTCTTTTCAAGTTAACATCCACAATGCGATTTACCGAGATCATTCCTTAATCCACATTTGGGTGAAATCAACATGAGATATCAACTAGATGGGTTCTTGGTTCCTCATTTTCCATTTGCGTTTTTGGTGATGTTGTGTGGTGTTGGGCTTTTGTGTAGAACAAGGTTCGGTTGTGGTATGATTGATGTGGCTAGTGTATCCGGTACAGTGGGTTGTGGAAGGAGGTTTTTGGTGAGGGTTTCGTGGTGGTAGATCGGAGGGTTTGGACGGACGGAGGTTCGTTAAGGGTTGTAAAGGGCGCGAACGGCGGTGACGGATGGTTTTGACGGTGGATGGTGGGTTTGCGATGAAGACGATTGATGGCGAAGGTGAACGGAAGCGCGGTGGCTTTGTGGTTGTTGTTGTTGAGTGTTTCACGCGGCGAGCTCGATGGAGCGATTTGGTTTTGTGGTGGTTCGAAGGTGATGATGAAACGGAAGCTCCGATGGTGGGTTTGGAAGGGTGGTTGGAAATGGAAGATCGGAGTCGTGGTGGTTGTTATGGTTGAAGGTGATTGATAGTTGGAAGAAGGGTTTATGGTGGTGTGTGGCGGCGAGTGAGAGTGGAAGAAGGTGATGGTGAGGAAGATGTGTGGTTGAGGGAAAAGAGAGACATTGAGAAAGGCGTGAGGTCCCTGTGTGTGTGGAGTGATTTGTAATTAATAATGAGTGGAGGTGTGAGAGAGAAAAGAGATGTTGAGAGAGAGAGTCCGCGTGGGGTCTTCTCATTGGTGGTAGAAGATCCTTTTCTTTATATGCAATGTGAGCTGGTTAATAATTAGCTTTATTTTGACAACGGGATCCAATGTTATCCTAACTAATATCATTTTATTGTTAAAGAAAATAAGTATATTAAAAAAGTAAATCGTTATCAAAATTCAAACTAAATAGTAGAGAGAATCCTAATGAAGAGTAAAACAAAGTGGCTGATTAGGAATAAAAATCGAGCGAAAATTCGCTCAGAAAATTAAATCGGACACACTAAAATGATCAGCACAAAATATACTTATTGAAAAAATACATCGTTTTCTCAAATTCTGAAATAAATTTGCATCAGTTAAAAAGCTCAGGCAGGTCGAAATGCAACCAAAACAGCCGCTGAAAAATATAACGAGCACACCAGGTTAAACTGCGTGAACCGTAGATTAATAATACTGGCGTCTGCAATTTTAATTTTGAAACATTTTACCCGCTGATTTTGCATGCTCTTGAGAAACGAATTAACCAATTTGTCTGTATTTTCAATAAATTTATCCTGACTGATATTTTAGGTATTATTCATGATGGAATGCCTGTCATGCTATGCATATGATGCAAAAATAAAAAAAAATAAAAATCAATTATATGGAAATTTAAAATACCCGGACAAAATTGGGGTATGACACACACTTCTCTTTAACCCATAGGTAGCCGAGCTACGAAGACTCTGATTCTCATGTTCAGATGAGATACTTAGGCAGTGGATGAGACATCCTTGCGAGTCATTTTCTTTTAACCTTCTCTTAACAGATAGTACCTTAGATATACCTACACCCTTTAGACTAGAGTAACAAGAGTGGATCCCGTAGAGTACTACGAATGCGTAGGGGTGCTAATACCTTCCCTTCGTATAATCGACTCCCGAACCCAAGATTTGGTTGCGAGACCTTGTCTTTTCCTCTCTTCAGGTTTTCTTCGATCATTTCCTTTCCCTCCTTCAGGATAATTACGAACAGTGGCGACTCTTTTGTTCTTTTTCCTCGCCGATTGTTTTTTCGCATGTTGCAACAACTGACGACTCTGCTGGGGAACCGATTTCCCTATGTGAGTCCCTCCTAGCTTTTGTGAGTTTCTTGTTTGTTGGGTGTTTATTCTTTTGTACAGTTATTTACTTTCAACATTTTTCTGCTTTATCTTATTGCATTGTATACATATGATTGATGTATCTGCTGGATCTGTGGGGTTGGTTGTTTGTTGGGGTGGGTTATTCTATGAGAGATAAGCCCACTACCCAGGCTTGAGCGTACACATAGGTTTTAGAGTGGATAGTCATGAGGCTTGCGTAGCATGTTGCTACGTTAAGTCGTTCATGAAGACCCACACCCAGATGAGGTTTCTTTTGGATATATTCTGTCCTACGGGTGTTCCGTAACGACAAGATGTTCCTTTAGAAATCGTCGACTCTGGTGACCATTTCTCGAGGACTCAGTCGAGGCACTCCTCCGAGATGCGATTATGTTAGCTCTGGTGGGCGCATTCTCGCTGCTCAACCCGAGGACCCAAGGCTGGGAACTTGCTTTTAGGATATCCTGTTAAGGGGAGTCAGTGGAGGTCTTTTGTCTCGTAATAATACCAAACCTTCAGTGGTAAACGTATTATTCTCGACTAAAGCGCTAGAAGCTGACGAACTTCTGTTCTTAGAACCTACCAGTGAGGGGTGGGCTAAATTCAGGAAACCTTAACCTTCAACCAACCCGGTTTTCTGGTACTCTTGTTGGAGAAGAGCTTTGATCTCTTATATGTTCCTCAGTGGTTTTCTCTTCAGACAGTGCGACCTGACAATTTGTTCAAGCGGATACAACAATCCTGATTCCCATGTCACTGCATTGCATCACATCATTTTGCATTCACATCATTTAACACATGTTTATCTATTTCTAGGGGTTTATATCTTCTTCTAGATTCTAGTCGGAGTTTTCTGGTTCTCCTAAGATGGATATTGGCAGAAAAAGACATGTCGCCTACAAATTTCCTATGGTTTGTTTGGATCCCATTCAACAGCTGATGAAGTTAATGGATCATGATTCTCTAGAAAGATTCCGGAAGGATTACGGGTTGATTCTAAGTTTTGCTACGGTTCTCTCCAAAGATCAACACGATGCTCTCTTTACACTACTGCAGTTCTATGACCCTCCATTGAGGTGTTTTACATTCCCAAATTATATCCTGGTCCCTACTTTGGAGGAAATTTCCAGTTTCTCAAAGTTCCTATCAAGTCGCAGTCGCTATTCTACAGTTCTGAGTTTTTGCCCGATTTCAGCATGGTTGCTTCAGCCACATATTTGGGGAAATCAGTCTTGAAGTCTAATATGTGTCAGAAAGGGGGAGTCAGTGGTTTTCATCTGAGTTTCTTAGTGGAAGAAGCCAAGAAGAAGCTTGAAGATGGTGATTGGAGGTGTTTCAATGCTCTGTTGGCTCTTTGCGTATACGGGATTGTCTTATTCCCTAATGTTGCAAAATTTGTGGACGTAGACGCAATACGCCTTTTCGTGTTGGGAAATCCAGTGCCCAACTTCCTGGGAGATTTCTTTCATTCGGTGCATCACAAGAATGAGGATAGAAAAGGAGGATTGGTGAATTGTTGTGCACCCTTGTTTCATAAGTGGTTCAGTTCTCACCTACCCAAGTCAGGAGAGTTCGTTGATTTCAAGGACTCGTTGAGTTGGTCGAAGAGGTTGATGGGGATAAGAGCTAAAGATATTTTTTGGTGGTCGGACCGGAACTTTCTTCGGGCGGATATTATTCACAGTTGCGAGAACTTCCTGAATATGCCATTGGTAGGAAGAAGAGGAGGAATCAACTATAATCCTTCTCTAGCAGTCAGACAGTTTGGGTATGCTTTAAAAACTCCGCCTTTGGAAAAAGATGTGGAAGAATCTCTGTTTTTCCATTCTTCATCTGATGTGACTGTATCCCATAAGGTAGCTGAGGCCTGGCTCAAGGTAATCAAGAGAGGAAGGACTGTGCTTGGAAAAGGGGATTGTAGGACTTATCCTCAATATGAAGATTGGCTTCGGGGAAGAGTCGAAGAGTTTGGTCTGCCCTTTCCTATTGAAGAAACTTTGTATCCACTTACTCCTGAGCAGTCAACAATGGTGAGCCGAGAGGAGCACGACAAATTGAAGAATGCCATAGAGGAACTTCAAATTGAAAACTCGGAGTTGAGTGTGAAGTTGCAAGACGTTATGCATATGTACCGTAAGGCAGAATATCAGAAAGGGGAAGCTGTTAGATTGTAAGAGGAAGCGAAAAAGAAATTGGCTGTGGAAGTGAACTTCTTCAGGATAACTGACGAAGCCTTGGGGTCATCCAGTTCTGAGTTGAGGCGAGTCAAGTAGCAGTTAACAGATGCCCGTGGTAAGTTAGCTGGGTGGCAAGAGCAATGGGATGCATTTTCAGCTTCTCGGAAGGCAAAAGAGGAGGAGATGGTGGCTCAATTGACTGGTCAGATGGAGAAGTTGAAGATTCTGCTGAAGGATAAGAACAATGAGCTCCTGTGTGCCCGTACAACCAATGGTTACATCACAGATCAACTCGACAAGGCTCAAGAACAGATTGAAGAACTCAAGGTGCTGGCAGGTTTGAAGAAATCTAGACTTGAAGAGGTATTCGGGGAGGATAATGAGAATTATTACATAGAGCACATCAATGAACTGGATGGGATTATTCACAAGAGGAATTTGCTTATCCGGCGTTTGACAGAATCTCCAGATCATCCTGACACGGTGGCACTGCTGGCTGAAGTTAGGAGCAGTCCTTATGGGTTGTATACAGGAGGATGATTCCTGATTTTATGTTCCTCTTTTTACTTGTTGTGTTTCTTTGTTGCTTTGTAACGATGATCCACAGGCTTGTTGTGGAGATCCTCTTTTGATGTACTGTTGGCTAAGGCCCTTCTCTTTGAACTCGTTTGTATGACAGTTTCTCTTTATTGCATCTTGGTCTCAGGAGTTTATCCATAGCTCGATCTTCTTATACTGTTTATCTGATGTGAGACTAGAATCAAGGGGTAGAATACCCTTTGGAATTAATAAACATGTCATTGCATTTGCATATCCATTAGCATGTCTTGCATAACAGGTACCGCCGCAGGGTTCTCATTTTGTTTGGTATTCCACTAGCAGGATAGCTGACTCAGGCATTCACCGATACGGTACCTAAAGGAATCAACACAGAGCAATGGAAGGCCTACAAGCAGAGCTCTCCGAGATGAGGATTCGCATGAATCAGTTCATGGACGTGGTCCAAGGAGTGGCTCGGGGACAATAGGAGCTTAGACTATTGATACAAAGGAATCCCCCTACTACTCAACCGGAGGTTGTGATTGATCCTCCAGTTGGAGAGGCTAACGGACCCAATGGACCGGGGACTATTCCTATCCCACGTGTCAACCCTGATCAACAACCCATCCATGATGATCAGGAGGATCAGTTCACCCTGCTTCAGGAAGACTTTGGCATGGGCCATGGCATGGACCATATGTTTCGGAGATTGGAGGAGAGGTTGAAAGCTATGGAAGGGAAGAATGCTCTTGGTGTGGATGTTGCTGATTTGGGGCTGGTCCCAGGTGTGAGAGTTCCACCAAAGTTCAGAGTCCCAGTTTTTGACAAGTACAATGGCAACTCTGGCCCGAAGACTCACGTGCAAGCTTACTTCCGCAAGATGGTTGCGTATTCCGATGATGAGAAACTGCTCATGTACTTCTTCCAGAACAGCCTAGCTGGGGCATCCTTGGAGTGGTACATGAGGCTGGACAGAGCTCATATTCGCTGCTGGAGAGACTTCGCTGAGGCTTTTGTGAAGCAATATCAGTACAATGCGGACATGGCACCTGACAGAACTCAACTCCAGAATCTGTCTCTCAAGAGCAATGAGTGCTTCAAAGAGTATGCTAAACGCTGGAGAGAGATGGCTTCCCGTGTTCAGCCTCCGATGTTGGAGAAGGAGATGGCCAACATGTTTATGAACACACTGCCCGGGTCTTATTTGGAGCGTCTGGTGGGTTGCAACGCCTCCAATTTTGCTGATGTGGTCTTTACTGGTGAGAGGGTGGAGAACTACTTGAAGACATGTAAGATCCAAAGTGAAGTTGGATCATCATCGAGATCGAAGAAGCCATTCATAGGAGGACAGAAGAGGAGAGAAGGGGAGGCCAATTCCATATCTTCTTATCAGAGTAGGGGTAACCGGAGGAGCAATTTTCAGAATTACCATCAGCAACCCTATGTTACAGCTGTGACCATTCCGGCAGCGACACCAGTACAACAACAACAACCACAGTGTCAACAAAATCAATACCAACAACAACAGGGTAACAGACCTACCTATCAACAGAGACAAAGGATGATGGATAGGCGTTTCGACACTCTTCCGATGTCGTACGCCCAGTTGCTTCCCAACCTTCAACAATTGCAACTTGTGTAGTTATGCACTTTGGCTCCTCCTATTGGCAGGCTTCCAGTGGGTTATGACGCCAATGCTAGGTGTGAGTTCCACTCTGGGGCACCTGGTCACTCTATTGAGAACTGCAAAGCTTTTAAGCACGTAGTTTAGGACCTTATCGACTCAAAGGCCATTAACTTTGCGCCGGCTCCTAATGTTGTCAACAATCCTATGCCGCAGCATGGTAGAGCAAATGTTAACATGGTTGAAGGAGAATTCAAATCAGTCAAGGATGTGTTGAAACTGAAGACTCCGCTGTTAGAGATTAAAGAATGCTTGCTAAAGGCAGATGTTTTCCCCGGTTGCGGGAGCGTTTATTTGGGTTGTGTTGCGCAAAGCGGAGGTTGTGTGAGGCTGAAGCAGGGTATCCAGGCCTTGCTCGACGATGGTATCCTCCAAGCCGAAGACCTATCTGCCCAAAAGTTTGTTGAAGGGGTTGTTGAGAATGCAGATGTTGATCCTCTCTTTTTTGAAGATGCTGTTGATGTTGAAGAATTTACAAGTGTTGTTCCTGTTGATTATGTTCTTCCCAATGATGTAATTAATTTTTCTGATGCTGTTGCTGATATTCCAAACATTTTGTTTGATTCAGATGTACTTGTTGAACTTGATTCTGATGTTTCGGATGCTTGTATTTGAATAAATAAGATTTCTGAGTATGATTGTGATGTTGCTACTACCACAATTTTCTACCCGACCGCTTAGATCAGTGTTCCAGTAGCGCAACCGATACCACCAGTGCGACCGCATCAATCCACTATGCCCATCACGACCCCTGGTCCTTTACCTTTCACCATCGGAAGGGCCATTCCTTGGCATTACGGGGGGAGTGTGTACACGCATGATCACGAAGTGGAGCAGCCACTGAAAATAGAAGAGGTGCAGGATCAGAAATCTGAACCTAAAGTTGAAATAAAAGATCCCGCAGTGGACAATGTTGGTGGAATCGGGCGATTCACCAGAAGTGGTAGACTGTTCTCACTACCTGTTACCCAACCTGATAGTGCTAACGCCGCGGCGAAGGCCAAAGGCAAGCAAGTTGTGAATGAGGGTACCCCTGCACCACAGGCTGGCTCTGAGCCTGCTTTCGCGAAGGATGTGGACGAGCTTTTGAGAATCATAAAGAAAAGCGACTACAAGGTAGTCGATTAGTTAATTCACACGCCGTCCAAGATATCTATTCTCTCACTCCTGCTGTGTTCGGAGGCACACAGGGAGGCACTTCTGAAGGTCCTTAATGCTGCGTATGTGCCTCAGGAGATCTCAGTGAACCAACTAGAAAGGATCGTTGCAAATGTTCATGCAAGCAACGGGTTGGGTTTTACTAATTCTGACTTGACGCCAGCTGGACGCGGTCATAACAAGGCTTTGCACATTTTGATGGAGTGCAAAGACAATGTGTTATCCCATGTTCTGGTGGATACAGGTTCCTCTCTAAATGTGCTACCCAAGAGAGCCTTGTCAAGGTTATATGTAGAAGGTTTGATCTTGAAGCCTTCCGATCTTGTTGTGAAAGCCTTCGACGGTTCTAAGAGGTCGGTATTCGGAGAGGTAGAATTGCCAATTCAGATTGGATCACAAACCTTCAACACCGTCTTCTATGTGATGGATATCAGTCCTTCGTATAGCTGCTTGCTGGGTCGTCCTTGGATCCACAATGCTGGGGCAGTCTCCTCGACCTTGCATCAGAAGATCAAGTTCCCGATCAATGGAAGAATCATCACTGTCTGTGGTGAGGAGGATATTTTGGTCAGTCACTTGTCTACATTCAAGTATGTAGAGGTAGAAGGTGAGATTCATGAGACCCTGTGTCAGGCCTTTGAGGAAGTTCAAATCAAGGATGCAGCTCCAGTGGAAGAGGTTAAAGCAGGTGCCTCCATTTCGTCCTTCAAGCAGGCACATGCCTTGGTAAATTCAGGTGTTGCTCCCGGTTGGGGACGTCTGTTGGATTTACCTGTAAAGGAAGATAAGTTTGGGATTGGGTATCAGCCAACATTGACTTCTACAACTTCAACGCCTCAGACTCGTCAGGGGATGATTACTTTCTCTAGTGCTGGCATCATTCAGTATGGCCAGATCTCTGCAATCAACGAAGAAGAGGGGGATAGTGATTGCGACATTGACAATTGGGTGCGTCCAAGGGTCCTGGGTGAAGTACTCCGTAATTGGTCTTCTGAAGAGATTATCCAAGTCACTCTTCTTGAAGAGTAATTTTATTTGTTTATCTGTGCATATCCAAGTCTTACGTTCCGCCCAGGGCATAATGACTCATTGTAGGGCTCATTGTAAGACCCTATTTTTCCCCTAAGATCCCTCATGGCATCATAACATTGCATTTGCATTGCCTCAAGGATCATTAGCATCTTGGTTCCCTTTGCCTTTGGGTGGGACTTCTTGAGAGTGGTTTGAGATCACCAAGCATGCTTGAATTGTATATTATTGCTTTTCTCATTTTTTTTACTAACCAAAAGCACAAAAATATGTCACTAACATTTTTGGTTTGTAGCTTGAGCCATCACAAGGTCAAGAGCTTCAAGGAGATCACTTATGCAATGGTAAGGCCAAGAGAAGATGATAGCAAGCATGGTAATGGTTCCCAAAGCTCTCATCCATCAAATACACCTCCCTATCATCTCAATTCATCATTTTGATCAAAGCAAGTCAAAGGGGTTTGAGGTTTGTGCCTCAAGGAAACCCTAATTCATCTGTGCACCATAATGCCTTGCTCTTGAAGCAACCTCAGCCCATGATCAAATACAATCAAGGGAAGTTCTTTAATTCATCATTTCATTCATATTTGAACTTATTTAAGTGTCCTCAATCATCAATTCATCAAGATATGAGGCATGGACTTGAGAAGTTGATCAGTCAATTCATCTGACTATTTTGAAGTGCACTGAGACCTAACTTTTTATGTGTTGGTCAAATGGAGATGGTTACAAAATCAAAAATGTTCTTAAGGAAAATTGAACAAATTTCATGTTCATAACAAATTGATTTGAAGCTTGGAAGACCATCTGTCATTCCAATACATTATAGGTCATTTTGACTGAAACCCTAATTTTGGGTCAACTTCCCAAGGACATAACTCATTCATTTTTTATGATTTTGAGGTGGGATCAAATGCATTGGAAATCTTAATATGTCTACTTCAAATGTTATGTTGGGCAAAATTTCAAAAGCTCAAAGGAAATACATGTGATAATGCAAGACATTATAGGTCCTTTTGGGCCAAATGCATTAAAAGGCAAAAAAGTCCAACTTCAAGTACCCATAATTCTTTCATCAAAAATCCAAATGATGCAAAATTTAAGTCCATTTTGATTTTCTTGTAAATATCTACAACTTTGATGTTGGAGGTTTTTCCATTTGAGGCTTGTATCATCAGAACAGAGGGGCTTGAAAATTGGCCAAATTTAGAAACCTTGCATTGACATGTTTTGCACATCACACTTTAAACTCAAATTTCATAAATTTCCACACTCCAAATGTATTTTTTCCCAACATAACAATTGTTCCTTACATCAAGACCTTTTCAACCATTACTCACATGATTATGTTTGGATTTTCTAATTGGCATTTTCGAAGAGTTGAACATTTAGGCATAATTATGGAATTCACATGAAATCTTGATGCACAAGCCAATACATCTCTAATTACACGTCCAAACCTTTGGCATTTGAGTTCAGCTTGCCTTTGGCATTGTTTTTGGGCCTTGTGCATGATCATGCAAGCCCATGCAAGGATTGTCCATGTTCATGCACACGGATTAATTCATCATTTCCTTGCCACTCCCTCTATAAATAGAGACCCTATTCCATTCAAAATACACGCCTGATTCAACCTGTTATGCTGCACAAATCTCTCCATAACCATTACCAAAGAAGCTAGTTCATTTTTCTCTAAATTTTTCAGATCCAAAATTCAACTACATCTGGTTGAATCCTTGGATCTAAAGCTTCTAAACCTTCATCATTCATCTCACTGATCTTCTGTTTTGGCAAAGAAAGCAAAGAATCGAGCTCAAGTTTCCAGAATTCAAGCTTACTCTTCAATTGGTATTTTCTTCGAATCTTATCATCCATTGACCTATTTGCTTGGATCTTGTGTTGGCTGAAGTCCTCTCAATAGAGGCATCATGATTATGCATTTAATTTTTGAAATCCATTGAGTTCATGATGAACACCAGATTTTTCAACCTATGATTTCTCACACCATGGAAATCTAGAGTGAAAATGGTGGTACAGGGATGATGTACATCATCCCAGCTTTCCAATGATGTATAGATCGTGTGGTTTGGATAAGCTTTGGTTGTCTGCTATGGTGGCCGGAAAATGCAAGCTCACCGGAGAAGAAGGTGGCTCCGGTGGCTGCTTCATTGCCAGATCAAATATGGACCGTGTGATTGCATTTCCAGATCTAATCCATGTCATTCATTGTTATGACTTTTATTTAATCCATGTGTGGTTGCATTGACCAGAGTCTACCGTGCGCGCGCGTCTCCCAGCCTTGTGATCAGCCACGTCAATTAATGAAGTGGGATCCAAGCGCTGTGGATTTTTCTTATTTTTAATTTCTGATTTAATTTCCTTTTATTTCCATTATTTTCAAAAATTCATAACTTCTTTATTTTAAATCCAAAAATTATGGGACCAATTGCATTAGTCTCCAAATAAACTCTAGTTTCTATTTCTGATTTTTAATATTTTTTATTTTGTCATTTGATATTTTTTGTGAATTTTCTCTTTTCTGGTTATTTTTAATTCATTTTAAATAGTTTTTGATGTTCAAAAAATACAAAAATATTTTCCTAACCTATTTGAATGATGATGGATCTATGAAAAATATTCTCATCAATTTTTAAATTAATTTGAGATTTATTTGAGATTTTAGTTCAATTAGGTTATTTTTATTCATTTTTAATTGATTAAAAATAGTTTCTGACTTTTAAAAATGCTGAAATTTTTTGTCAAACTTTGGTTGACCTTGTTGAACTTGGGATAAATCACTTGGACCTTTCAAGGTTGATTTGAAGTGATTTTGAAGTTTGACCTTTCCATTTTTTTTAATTCAAGTTTATTTTAATATTGAAAATGCCAAAAATATTTTGCTTATTGTTTGATCTCCAATCTTCATCTCATTTCTGATTTCTTATTGTTTGAATTTGACTTTCAATGTCATTTGGTCAATACATATGGATTGGTACATCTTATTTCCTTTAATGCATTTTGATCTTTCCATTTTCATTATCCATTCTCCATCTCCTTCTTCTTCTTCTTATTTTCTTTTTGATCAGTGAGTTGAAGGTTGATAAGTTAGCATTGATTAGGGAGACTTAATCTTCCTTGATACAAATCTAATTCATCTTGATCAATTGATCAAGTGAATGGCTTTACATTAAGGATAGGTTGTTTTCTAAATCATGCAAAAGGCTTAAACCAATACAAGATCAATTCTCTTTTTTCTTTTTGGCATGGCAAGTTGTTGGAACTTGGTTCACTAATCAAGACTTCTAACTTGTGTTGTTGCCTACATTATTATTGACCGGCCTCAGATAGTTGTGACTTCTACATAAGTCCAATTACGATTGCTTAACATATCGCTAAATTTGTCTTATGGCACACTAATTACTAACACTAACTATTGACAATTAACATTTACTTTTTGCTCTTTACTTTTATGCAATTTACTATTCTTGCACATATTATCCATTTGCTTTTCTCTTTGCTCACTTGAGCACATGTTTATGTTAATGCCATTTGCCTTTTGCTCACTTGAGCACATAATAGTGTATATATTATTATGCTTGTGTTTCTGTTTTGATTGTTGTGGACCAAATGCAAAGAAATGGACTTAGTTTCTAGGACTTTCCCTATGCAAAGAATGGAGAATTGGACTTAGATTCTAGGACTTTCCTTATGCAAAATTGGAGTAAATGGACCTTAATGATGAAGATGGATTAGAAGGACCAAATCTCTAAACTCACTCTTGTCCATTCTTGTTTTACTTCATGGAACTTTTGATGTGTGTGCTTTTGTGCTAGGGAATTCTATGAGAGCTCAAATTGGAGAAACCATTGCCATGTTCATCCAAAGTGAAAGATACAAGACACATTGAGGATCTCTTAGGAGGCTTATTTGATGATTGCTTATGCTTTTGTGATTGCCTATTCCAAAGGATGGGAGCTACTTGGATCATCAATATGATCTCAAGAGAGGGACTCCATTGTGGTTTTGTTCCTTCATCCTTTCTCTTTTTGCTTTACTTAGGACTTAGCCATTCTTCTTCTTCTCTCCACTCTAACCCAAGCCAAAACTTTTTGTGCAAACATTTAACCTTTGTTTTCAACTATTAGAAACCTAAGCCTTATGCTTTTGATTTTCAAACTTTCCTTTCATAACACTTATTTTGAATTGAATCTTTAAGTTAACTTTGACCATTTTTGTATATACTTCTAATTGGTAAATATAACCCACTTAAATGTCTTTTTGTGGTTCCAATGGCCACTTTCTTAATCAAATTTTTCATAACCTTTAGCTATTAGGTTTGAGTTATCCTTGTGGTAGATGTAATACTCACATGTATCCTTAGTGATGGACAATGAGTCTTCCATGCTTATTATAGGGTTAACCCCTCACTAGCATGTTGAAGTTATCCTCATATGGTGGATTTGTGGTTTTAGGTTGATTTTTCTCCCTTGGATAACAAAAGACCTCAAGGCTTTTGGACCAATCAATTCACCAACTTGTTTTGAGATCTTTACCCCGAACTACGAGGTTTTGATCCTAATCTTTTTATAAGATGGTACGTAGGCAATGGGTTTATCCATCCAAAAACAAAATGTAAATAACTTGTATATTCTCTTCTCATCTCTTCAATCATGTTTGCACAAACAAATTTTCACAAAACAACAACCTTCACAACAAGTATGAAAAGGGCTCCCTAGGAGTACCTAGGATGTTTTGGGTGCCTAACACCTTCCCATTGCATAACCAACCCCCTTACCCAGATCTCTATTTCTTTTACTAGTTTTTGTTAAAACTATTAGGTTTTTGTTCGCTTTCTAACCATTCCTTTGGATAAATAGAAGTGCGGTGGCGACTCGACTTGTATGATTTACCTTGGATTTAGTCAATATCTCTAATGGTAACGAATACCCCGCTACACTCATCTATGCGAATACCTGCATTTTTTATCATAAATAAAGGACGTCTTTTTTGCATTCAAATATTTTGTTCACTGTCTTTCTATTTTTGCAGTTTTCAAAAAAATCAAAGAATATATTTTGGCAATGTTTTGTTTAGTTTTCACTCCTTGTTCACACTCATAAGCACATACCATCACTCATGCAGTTTCACATCACCAGATCCTATTGATAACAGTTCTACTATAGCTCGCTTCGACTTTGAAAATTCAATCTTTCAAGCTGAAGAAGAGGGTGATCAAGACTGTGAACTCCCTGAAGAACTTGCCAGGTTGTTAAAACAGGAGGAAAGGGTCATTCAATCGCAGCAAGAGTCTATTAAAGTGATTAATCTCGGCACCGAGGACGTCAAGAGAGAAATCAAGATAGGGGCTTCTTTGGAAGATAATGTGAAGAAGGGGCTGATTGAATTGTTGCGAGAGTATGTTGACATCTTCGCTTAGTCTTATCAGGACATGCCAGGGCTTGATACAGACATTGTGGTACACCGTTTACCTCTCAAAGAGGATTGTCCTTCGGTTAAGCAGAAGCTCAGAAGAACAAGACCAGAGATGGTTGTCAAGATAAAGGAAGAAGTGCAAAAACAGTTGGATGCAGGGTTTCTAGCGGTTACAAATTATCCGCCATGGGTTGCAAATATCGTTCCAGTACCTAAGAAGGACGGAAAGGTACGAATGTGTGTTGACTACCGGGATCTGAACAGAGCTAGTCCTAAAGATGATTTCCCATTACCTCACATCGACGTTTTGGTGGATAACACGACTCAGTTCTCGGTATTCTCCTTCATGGATGGCTTTTCTGGCTATAATCAAATTAAGATGGCACCAAAAGACATGGAGAAGACAACTTTCATAACCCCATGGGGCACCTTCTGCTACAAGGTGATGCCGTTTGGTCTGAAAAATGCTGGGGCGACATATCAACGAGCTATGGTAACTCTTTTCCATGATATGATTCATCATGAAATCGAGGTTTATGTTGATGATATGATTGCCAAATCTCAGACGGAAGAAGAACATTTGGTGAATTTGCAGAAAATGTTTGAGCGTTTGAGGAAATTCAAGTTGAGGCTTAATCCGAACAAGTGTACTTTCGGGGTGAGATCCGGAAAACTAATGAGTTTTATTGTTAGTGAAAAAGGGATTGAGGTGGATCCTACCAAAGTAAAAGCAATACAAGAAATTCCTGAGCCAAGAATAGAAAAACAAGTCCGTGGTTTCTTAGGGAGGTTGAACTACATTGCAATGTTCATCTCTCACCTAACAGCCACGTGTGAGCCAATGTTCAAATTGTTATGAAAAGACCAGGCTATCAGGTGGAATGATGATTGCCAAAGGGCTTTCGAAAAAATAAAAGAGTATTTGCAGAATCCTCCAATCGTTATGCCTCCAGTCCCAGGGAGACCGCTGATTATGTATTTGACAGTGCTTGATAATTCCATGGGTTGTGTTCTCGGTCAACACGACGAGATAGGTAGGAAAGAGCATGCCATCTACTACCTGAGTAAAAAATTCACGGATTACGAGTCGAGATACTCAATGCTTGAAAAGACATGTTGTGCACTTGCATGGGCTGCTAAGCGATTGAGACAATACATGCTGACTCACACAACCTTACTGATCTCCAAAATGGATCCAGTCAAGTATATATTTGAGAAGCCAGCTCTCATCGGAAGGGTTGCTCGTTGGAAAATGGTACTGACAGATTACGACATCCAGTATACATCCCAGAAAGCCATCAAAGGGAGTATTCTGTCAGACTATCTTGCTCAGCAACCGATTGATGATTATGAGCCGATGAAGTTTGATTTTCTGGATGAAGACATCATGTTCCTCAAGATGAAAGACTGTGAAGAGCTAGTTGTTGAGGAGGGACCTGATCCAGATGAAAAGTGGACTTTAATGTTTGATGGGGCCGTTAATGCCAGAGGAAGTGGAATTGGTGCTGTCATTACCATTCCGCAAGGTGCCCACATGCCTTTCACCGCTCATTTGACTTTTGAGTGCACCAATAATGAAGCTGAATATGAGGCTTGTATATTGGGTATTGAGCAAGCCATTGATTTGAGAATCAAGACTCTGGACATCTTCGGAGATTCAGCTCTAATGATCAATCAAGTGAATGGTGATTGGAATACTCTCCAGCCTAATTTGGTCCCCTACAGAGATGACACGAGAAGACTATTGACTTTCTTCACAACAGTAAAGTTGTATCATATACCTCGTGATGAGAACCAGATGGCAGATGCTCTTGCTACTCTATCCTCCATGATCAAGGTGATTCGGTGGAACTACGTTCCTAGGATCGATGTTATGCGCCTTGATAGGGCTGCGTATGTGTTTGCTGCTGAACTGGTAGTTGATGACAAGCCCTGGTATCACGACATCAAGTGCTTTCTGAAAAATCAAGAGTACCCTGCTGTAAGACCCCAATTTTGTCCCTAAGATCCCTCATGGCATCATATCATGACATGGCATTGCCTCAAGGATCATTGGACACCTTGCTTCCTTCCCTGTGGGTGGGATCTCTTGAGAGTTGGTTCTTGATCACCAAGCATTGCTTGCATTTGTATATCATTGCTTTTCTCTTAATCACTAACCAAAAATGTACAAAAATATGTCATTAACCTTTCTACTTGCAGCTTAAGCAGTCAACAGGTCAAGGCAATCAAGTGAATCCTTTGTGCAAGAGATGAGGTTTTCCTTGAGATATGGATCATGTGATCATTATTTTGAGCTTATATGAGCTAGAGGTCCATTTTGGAGCAAATTCCCAAGTGGCAAAGGCCCCAAATTCATCAGGACATTTTCAGGTCATCTAAGGACCAATGCAGTCAACTGAAAAGTCAACTGTGGGTTTTGAATTGAGAAATTGAGTTTCTTCATCTCATTCATGTTCAAACAAGGCTTATTCATCATGCCAAACATCAATGTTGAAGAATTTGAAGCCAGTACAAAAGTTTCCAAAAATGGAAAGTGACATATAATTTCAAGTTTCTAAAAATGGCAAGTTTTTGGTCCAACTTCAACTCAACTTTCCAACATCAAAGAAGCTTCAAATGAATTTTTGTCCAACACGAAAGTTGAATATCTCTCTCTCCCATTTCCAAAAAGCCCAAGATCATGAGCATCTGATGAATGGTTGAGGAGATATGGTCCAATCATTGCCAAGTGTGCATGAAACTTCCAAAGGCCATAACTTTTGATTCATAACTCCAAATTTGGTGCCTCTTTTTCTAAAATTCTTCTCATGACATGAACTTTTCAAAACATTCATCACATTGCATGAATTTCCATCATATGATCATTTGTTATTTCATGCCTATTTTGGAGGGAATTTTGAAAATTTGAAATTGGTGCATCATGGGAACAAATCACCATTGCCATTGTGTTTATTAGAAGTTTTTAAGTGAAAATGACCATGCAATTGGCACTGTTCACGTATGCATGCTTCACACACCACCAATTTTCATATTTTTGCAAAACACCTTATTTTTGCTAATCACCATTAACCATTGCTAATTAACATTTTCAGTGTGATTAGTACAACATATAAATACCATAATCATAACAGAATTTGGGGATTTTTCACCATTTCTAGATCCAAATTCTCTCTCCTTCAAAATTTTCTCTCAATCATAATTCAAATTTTTTCCACATAACCTTACCATTTTATTGCATATTCTAGTTCTGTGACTTGGATTTGGTGTGGATCAAGCTCTCAATTGCAGAATTTGGCCAAGAATTGTGTGGTGCAAGCTCAAGAACTCAAGAATGGAAGTTGATTATTAAGCAAGATCTAAGCTGTTTCAAGCCTTAATTCCTTCATCAGTCTTCATAACAAGTGTTCTGGAGTAGATTTGAAGCTTGCCAAGCCTTGGATCGTGCGTTTCCAGAAGTTGATCTTCAAGAGGTTCAGTTTTCGAATCCCATAATTATTCAATTCATTAACATGTTCATGTAGATCCTTCCTTGCTGATAATTCTGAGCTAAATATCATGTGATTTGGTGCATTATTGAGTGAGATACGTGTGATTAAAGTTTTGAGCATCAAACTTCTTTTGCTCGATTCTCTCGATCCATGATGAATTAGCTTTAGATATTGGTTGATCTGTAACCTACATTGCATGACCATTCTGATGATATAAAAATTTTAAAATTCGGAAAGAAAAAAAATCGTGAACAGGAACCACCACCGTCTTCATGAAGAAGACGGTGGTTTCCGCCCGTAGCGTCCACCTAGCGCCCGTTTAGTGTCCGTCTGGTTTTTGGTTAGGGCTTTGGTCCAAAACGTCGTCGTTTTAGCCAGCGAAGGCGCCTTCGCTTCGATTCCAGCATGCAGCGTTTTTCAAATTAATTCTTCTTTTGCCATTTCCCTCCAAATCTCATATGCTTATTCCATTTTTTTTCATTTTTTTTTTGCCAACTTTGAAAAATCATATAAAATTGAAAAATGATCCAATTAATTCCGGGTTTTTTGCTACTTGATCCTTGGAATGTCTTCTATTTTATGGTGTTAATTTCTGAAGTTGTGCATGGCTGGATTTTGAATTGTGTTAGGATGATTGAACGTGTGTGCATATGTGACCTTGCTCCATTCTTCCTATTGTGAAATGCTTGATATTGATCCAAATGCCATGAAATTTTGCATGATGATTCTTAACATGTTGATGGATGTTTGAGGCTTGACTGTGCATTTTTCTCATTTGCCATTTCTGTTTTATACACATGATTGTATGGTGTTACAATGTGTGTCACACAATTTGATGTTCAACTTGTGCAAATTTATTTCCATATCAAATGAGCTTATATGTTTATGATTTTTGGTATGATTATTGTGTTGGATGTGTTATATGCTCATAAAAATTTCCAGAATTGTTTGAATCATTTCTGTTTTGATATGGGATTTTGATTCTCAATGTCCAAATGTAAGCTTTGAATTTGCCTTTGACTTCTCTTACTTATTACATGCACTTGCTTAATGCTTTTGACTTGGTCCTTTTTAGGACATATTCATGATTGTTTAAATTTGATTCATGTTGAGTTTTAGCTTCTGTTTTGGATTTTTACTTCATCTTTGACCCTAGGCTTTGCCTTAGGGGTTTGGACTCACATTTTGAGCTGTGCATTTCAGGTTCAGGCAATAAATCCTAATGGATGATGTAATCTCCTTGGTTGAGATACAATTTTCTTTGTTTAACTAATGTTGATTGTGTTGTAGGTCTTTGGATGGCTAACTCACTTGAATTCTATGGCTTACTCATTGTGTATATTGGTTGTCTGACTGTTATTAACTATTGGTTGTCTGTCTGAATATCCTACTGATGTTTTTGATTTTCTTACAGGTACCTTAGTAGCTTTAACTCATTATTTGAGTTGCTTTGCTTTGCTTGTGGTTGGCATACCACTTAGGTATTTTCCTTGATCTCCATGTAGTCTGGAAGACCTGTCATGTTATTTTGGCAGGCACCTGTCTGAAGCCCTCCTTAAGAGGCCATGTTTTTTATTGTTTAATTTTGTGCCAAACAGGTTAAGTCCTCTTAGGAGGCAATTGGCAGATAAAAGGGATGTACAATCCATCCCCTGCTATTCAGTTGAGTCTTTCATTTTGCTCACACCATGTGTTGATGCACTTTGAATAAAAACCCAAAATCTTGTATATAGAGTCAGTCATTGTGGAATAGAGTTCCTCTTCTGGACTCCCACACATTCTTTGATCCAAGCTCACCCAGGCCCGGGTTAAGAGCTATGAGGCATAACCCTCATCTCCCATTTCATCTGCTCACCCTAACTCTCAATGTTAGAGGTTAAGAGCCTGACTACCCATTCCAGTATTTGGCTTGTTTGTCAAGGTCGATATGACCCCTTGACTAAAGCCCAACCTTGTTTGAGCCTATTGGTTGTGTATAGTGTGTGATAATTGACTGCTTGTTTGCTTATTTGTCCATCTGTGCATAATTGTTTGTGTGTGCCTCTGTGCATTGTTTTCATCGTTGAGCATTAATTGTATATCATTTCATGATCATTGTTCATACTTTGTGACATTTTGTTTTGTCCATTGAGGAGTCAATTGTAAGTCCAACTATTGGCATTTGTTTCCTGTGATCTGGTAGGAGTTGGAACTAAGACCATTGATTGGCATTCCATTTCCTTGGAGTCGAGTGTAAGACCATTTATTGGCAACTTGTTTCCTCTTGCTTATTGCATTTGTTTTCTTTGCTTTGTGAGGCTAGTGTAAGTCCATTGATTGGCATCTGGTTTCCATCTTTGTTTTGTGGAGGTGGACATAAGACCATTGATTGGCACTCCATTTCCTATTTTGTTTTGTCTTGTGAGGAGTCAGATGTAAGACCATTGATTGGCTATCTGTTTCCTGTGATCATTCTGTGGAGTCAGGTATAAGACCATTGATTGGCAACTTGTTTCCTATTTTCTTTCTTGTTGTGGAGTTGGATATAAGACCATTTATTGGCCATCTGTTTCCATCTTTATCTCTTTTTTGAACCTTGCTTGTTAGCTTTGCTTGTTGCCTATTCCAAAGGAATCACTTGGATCATCTACATATGATTTCAAGAGGTGAACTCCTAAGAAGTTCTATTCCTCATTCCCCACCACTTGTTTCCTTACAACCTCCACTTGCATTTGTTAACCCAAACCAGAAGATTTTGTGCAAACATTCTCACTTGTTTTCAAAACTAGAATCCTAGGCCTTAAGCCTCTGATTTTCAAACTTCATTTTCACAATACTTCTTCTGAATTGAATTTAATGTCAACTTTGACTTCATTTTTGTGAATACTCCTAATTGGTTAATTCCACTCACTCAATTGCTTTTTTGGTGGCCCTTGTCCACTTCTTGATAAGTTTTCATACATTAGCCATAAATCTCAATTGTCTTAGTGGTTGATGTGAATCTCACCTTTTGTCCTTAGTGATTGAATTGTAAGACTTCCTTGCTTATTATAGGGCATGGTCCCTCACTAGCAAGTTGAAGTTGTTCTCACATGGTGGACTTGTGGTTGTATGGGTTGAGTTTTCTCCCGTGGATAATGAAAGACCTTAGGACTTCTGTTTAAAATCAATCCACTTACTTTTTGGAAATCTTTTAGCCGAACTACGGAGTTTTGATCCTTATCTTTCATGAAAAGGTACGTAGGCCATGGGTTTCATCCATCCAAACACAAAAATGTAAATAAATTTGTACATTCTTTTCTCATCTCTTCCATCATGTTTGCACAATAAAATTTCATAAACAAATAACATTCGTACAACAAGTTGTAAAAAGGGCTCCCTATGAGTACCTAGGACGTTTTGGGTGCCTAACACCTTCCCATTGCGTAACCAACCCCCTTACCCAGATCTCTGATCTTTTATTAGTTTTCTTTGTGTAAAACTTCTTAGGCTTTTGTTCGCTTTCTAGCCATTCCTTTGGATAAATAGAAGTGCGGTGGCGACTCGATTCATTGTATGCCTTGCTTTTGATTTAATCAATAAATCATAAAGTGACGAATACACCGCTACACCTGCAGGGGCATCCAACAATGATAGAAAGACTTTGAGAAGATTGGCAGGCAGTTTCTTCTTGAACAAAGACGATGTGCTGTATAAGAGGAACTTCGACATGGTTTTGCTCAGATGCGTGGATAGACACGAAGCAGACATGTTAATGCAGGAAGTTCATGAAGGATCCTTCAGTACTCATGCCGACGGACATGCAATGGCTAAGAAATTATTGAGAGCGGATTATTACTGGATGACCATGGCATCTGATTGTTTAAAATATGCTCGGAAGTGTCATAAATGCCAGATTTATGCTGATAAGGTGCATGTGCCGCTAAATCCTCTGAATGTGATGTCTTCGCCGTGGCCATTTGCTATGTGGGGCATTGATATGATTGGAAAGATTAAGCCGACTGCTTCCAATGGGCATCGCTTCATCCTTGTTGCCATCGACTATTTCACCAAGTGGGTCGAAGCAGCGTCATTTGCGAAGGTCACCAGACATGTGGTTGCCCGGTTCATTAAGAAAGAAATCATTTGTCGTTATGGGATTCCCGAAAGAATCATTACTGATAATGGTTCTAATCTTAATAACAAAATGATGAAGGAGTTGTGCAAGGACTTCAACATTCAACATCACAATTCTTCCCCTTATCGTCCTAAGATGAATGGTGTTGTTGAGGCAGCAAATAAGAACATAAAGATGATTATGCAGAAGATGGTCGTTACGTACAGAGATTGGCATGAGATGCTACCCTTCGCCTTGCATGGGTACCGTACTTCAGTACGTACATTGATCGGGGCAACCCCTTACTCCCTTGTGTATGGTATGGAAGCAGTCCTACCTGTTGAAGTGGAGATTCCTTCTCTAAGAGTCCTGCTGGATGTCGAGTTAGACGAAGCTGAATGGATTCAAACAAGGTTCAATGAGTTAAGTCTTATCGAAGAGAAGCAAATGGTAGCTATTTGTCATGGGCAGTTGTATCAAAGTCGGATGAAGAGAGCCTTTAATCTGAGAGTGCGTCCTCGTTGCTTCCAAGTCGGAGATTTGGTATTGAAAAGGATCCTTCCTCCTCAGACAGATCACAGGGGCAAGTGGACTTCTAACTATGATGGACCATATATTGTCACCAAGATTTTTGATGGTGGAGCATTAATGCTTGCAACTATGGATGATGAAGACTTCACTTCCCCTGTGAACTCAGACGCAGTTAAAAAATACTTTGCATAAAATAGACCCGTTGGACAATAAAAAAGAATAGTCCAGGCAAAAAAAGGGCATCCCGGCGAACCAAGAAAGTGAAAAAGGTTCGGGCAAAAGTTAGGGATTAAAAATGAAAAGATTGTACACCCGGTAAGTTGAAAACCTGAAAAAGGCAACTTAGGCAAAAATGGGTATCCCGGTGGATTGAAAACCCGAAAGGGCGATCCAGGCAAAAGTTAGGGATTAAGCGAATGATTGCGTTCTGAGTAGTTCTAAATCTCATCTCGTGTCGATAACTGGAAACTTTCGAAGGATAGGAAACAGTCCAATCACCTTTTTCAGAAAGCTGATCATTTAGAGGATCTTGAAGACGAGCGAGTCATAGCAGAATTGGAACCCGATAGAAATCCAATTCACATTGCCATTAGATTAATTTCTGTTTTTATATTTTATGCAATTACCTCTTTCCAGGGATTTCTTCCTGATGTAAATGCCCATTAAGAGGTCATTCAATCAATAAAATCATGTTATTCAGTATATCTTTGTGTTCATTTTCATTTTACTGTTTTGTTTGCAAAAAATGACGTCCGAATTTTTGATAAACATTGCATCATGAAACATAAGAGCTTTATAGGTACATGCTCAATAAACATTTAAAATTAGTGTAAATTTTAAGTGCTTTGGATCGTCTATTCAGAACGGGTACACTCGGGGCATTTCCTTAAGGTTCCCAGCGGATGGTCGCGGATGTTTTTCTTCAACAGTTGGTATTTGGTATCTTATCCCTGCAAAGTTGGTCCAAGAATTGGATTCTTCAATCCCTAGCAGTTTCTCACTACTGTACTTCCTCAAGCATGTGTTTCAGATTATACATTCCCCAGTAGAGTCGACAATGTCAGACTGTATCTTCCCAGCAGAAGCGGCTGCTCCTCAAGAGTTCGATGCCAGATCGATGGTCTCGATGCTAGATCCATGGTCTCTTTCCTTGAAGCTGAATATAGGTACCGTATCGGCGTTTGCTTCCCCTGTTGAGTCGTCTCTCTCGCAGATTATGGTTGCCAGAACCACTGTCGCTTTCCTCAGCAGCAAGCTTTCAGTGCCATTCTCTCCCCAGTCAGAGTCTCGGTATTTTGTTATTTCCAGTCAGAGTCTCGGTATTTTATTATTTCCAGAATACCGCGTGGTTGGTCATTTCCCCACAGAGTTCATTGTGCTGTGTATTTCCAACATCATTGCCTGGGTCCAGAAGATTGTGATCATTTCCCCAACAGAATTCCTTGCCTCGGCTTGGCGTTCTCCCTAACCTAGCATTTCGCATCCTTGCATGTAGAATCATATCGCATTGCATCCTCCCAAATCGCGTAGCATTTCCATTTTCATGGAGCATTACGTCATTGAAAAATTCAAACATATGCATGTAAAGCATTGGACATTCTCGGTATCCCAAGTGATAAGCCAGAAGTTTGTTTCTAGTACTCAGACTGAAGATTGTTCATGACTTATCCTTATTATTCCCAGCAGGGGTCGTTGGCCCACACACTGCCTTAATTATCATTTTCCCTATTTCTGCCGATACTGACAGGCATGCAGTTTCCGGTATTCATACCGAAGTGGCATTCAGGCCAGTTTTCCGATGTTCAGATCGAAGAAGTTTCCGACGTTCAGGTCGATGCAGCTTGTGGCATTCAGGCCAGTTTCCGGTATTCAGACCGAAGTGGCGCTCAGGCCAATTTTCCGATGTTCAGATCGAAGAAGTTTCCGACATTCAGGTCGACGTAACTTGTGGCATTCAGGCCAGTTTTCCGATGTTCAGATTGCAGAATTTTCCGACGTTCAGGTCGACGTAACTTGTGGCATTCAGGTCAGTTTTCCGATGTTCAGATCGAAGAAGTTTCTGACGTTCAGGTCGATGCAAATTGTGGCATTCAGGCCAGTTTTCGGTATTCAGACCGAAGTTGCATTCAGGCCATTTTTCCGATGTTCATATCGAAGAAGTTTCCGACGTTCAGGTCGATGCAACTTGTGGCATTCAGGCCATTTTCCGGTATTCAGACCGAAGTGGCGCTCATGCCAGTTTTCCGACGTTCAGGTCGAAGAAGTTTCTGACGTTCAGGTCGACGCAACTTGTGGAATTCAGGCCAATTTCCGGTATTCAGACCGAAGTGGCGCTCAGGCCAGTTTTCTGACGTTCAGGTCGAAGAAGTTTCCGACGTTCAGGTCGATGCAACTTGTGGCATTCAGGCTAGTTTTCTGGTATTCAGACTGAAGTGGCGCTCAGGCCAGTTTCCCGGTGTTCAGACCGATGTTTGGTAATCTAGTATCTTCTGATGCTCAGATCGAAGTCATTTCCAATATTCAGATTGATGAGCGGAATTCAGGCCATGGTTATTTCTGTGTTACCATTTATTTTGGTATTCAGGCTAACATTCTTTTATCGGTGTTCAGACCGACTCTCACCGTACCAGACATATTCTTTTTTTCAAGACCACCTCTTTGCCGATCCTGACAGGCATTATTACTCTATTTTTCACTTTCCTACTTCAGTGTAAATTTTCGGGCTTTTATCGTATTCAATCCCTTGATACCTCGAAAGTGCGAAAGCCGTTACTATCTTCATTTTGGGTCTCTAGTTGATTGAATAGGGGGAGCTGTAATACCCCAAAATTTACCCTAAATTTTTTCCTGGAAGCATGGGATTATGTTTCACACTTCATTGGCATCATATTAGGTCATACTCATTGCATACTGCATTAGTGACTTGGAAATCAGGTTTTGATTGATCACTCCCTAACAGAAGGAGCCCATACAAAACAAGATTGAGAATTGGACTTCATTCTCTAAGTATACAAGTCTCAAGGGTCTCAGGTGGCTCCAGGTATCTTATTATGGTCCTCAGTTCATCAGTGAAGGATTCAGAGCTATTAGAGTGTTCATCTTGATTTAATCAGGAAATTAGGGTTTCATGGCTACCTGCAACAAGAAATGTTTGGTTAGAAGTAGAGGAGCTCATCCATGTCATGATTGGAGAGGCATCTTGGCCTAAGAAGACTCACAATTATCTCAGAAAGATCCATTGGCAAGCAGTGCAATCAGTCCCTGATCAATTTTTCCCTAAAATTAGGGTTTGGCTTAAAATCAGTTTATTTCTGATCCTTTGGGTGAAATTCTTTTCCATGGCCCTCCATATGTCCACAAGGGTCTACATACAAAAAATCAGCTTTTTATTTGAGCCAAAGGTGCTTCAATTGATCACTGGAATCGGAAATCAGACGGTTTGGGAAAAGTCAATTGTGGGGCCTGAAAACTCAACTCCTGACTTTTTGAGAGTGGAATCTCAAAATTCATGCCTAGGGGAGCCTACATGTGAAATTTGATCAAGGTTGGATCATGGATTCATCATTTAATCAGGAATTGGAAAAGTTACTTAATTTGGAAATGGTTGACTTTCCATTTAGGGCAAGTTTTTATGATTTTTGCACTCACTTTAAGCCCATTTTCCATCAAGATAAAAGCTCCATTTGAAAATTTCTCCAACATGAAAGTTGTTTCTCTTGTTCCAAGCTTTCTAGAAATGTAAAGTTTGCTCCATTTCGATCAAAATTGAGAAAGTTATGCTTGGTCAAAGTAGGGCATATTTTTAGGACACTTAGAAAAATTTCTAAGTCTAAAAATTTTCAAAGTTTGTCAAGACTTCTTGGCCAGTTTTCTTGCACTTCAAGGCACCAATTGGAAATATTTTCTTCACAACAATTATACCTTTCCATGTCCTCTTTCACCTCCCTTTAGAATCATCTCATTTGGATCCATGGTTTGAGAGATGCATTCATTTAAAGTTGGCACCATGACTTGAAATTTCTAGGCAGATTTTATGCCTAAGTTGCCCAACCATCTTGCAATTGGTGTGACATGATCTTGAGGGCCATTTTTCACCTTCTTCCACTCACTATTTCCACTTATGCTTAACATGAAACATGTCAAGCTCCATGATATCTTTCTACTGTTTGCGTTATCTCATCAATTGGTGATTTGATCATCAAGTTATATGGCCACAAAGTCACCACTTTGAAATGTTTCCTTGCTTGCCAAACCAGCCATGCTATGCTGCATAAACCCAACTCGTGTTTTTTTCCTCATTTGGCCATGCACCATATTTCATTCACTTAAGAGTTTTGCCCAAAATAAGAAACTCACGTGCCATTGCTCATACACCTCACTTTGCACCATTTGCTCATAAACCAAAACAGATCATTTGTAAGCCCATTAAGAATGTTTGACCCACCATATTTAAGCCATAACCCTAAACCTGAAAGCAAGGCATTGGAATTTTCGAGCAAAGCAAGGCAAGTTCATTGGAGAGCAGACTTTATTTCTCAGCAAGCTTTTGAGTTGAACTTTTGAAGCACCAAGGAAGCATCACCTTCTTCTATCCTCTCCACAACCAAGAAGCAGTGGACTAACTTCCACTAGGTAACTTTCTTGCATCATTTCCATGGCCATCTATTGATACGTCTATGCCATTACCATGCTTGCTTCATGCCTGTTTACAATGCTAATCATACTTATACTTGCTTCTGAAGTCCTCAGTATGAGGCCATGTTCATGTTATTAATTTGTGTTGTTGGCTTTTTGCTCATATCCGTGTCCATGTTGACACTTTGTTGTCAATATTTCTCCATGATTAAACTACCATTTCGCTTAAACAAAGATACCATGTTAATCTTCACATTTTATACTTGAGATCTGGGCTTTATTTCATGTCTTTTGGTGTATTATAGTGCTCGCATTTTGGAGTTGAATTTGAGAGAAACACACTGTTTTCTACATGAACATGGCGCTAGGGTTTGGTTTGATGAAGAAGACGACCACATGTCGTCTTGAGAACCGTGGGATCCAGTGTGCCGTTTTAATCCTGACCATTCATTTGTTTGGTCTTCTAGTGACTTAAGTTGAGCGTGACCAGTTGATAGCATGTTCACATGTTTTTTTAAATTAAAACATTCATTTAATTTTGTCACGCCCTGAATAATTGGTTTGGATCATTGGGCCTTCGCCAGTTGCTTTCCACACCCTGCGTTTCTGGCCCATTAGCGCATTTTTAATTCCCAATTTATTTTCTGTTTTGATTTTAATTAATATAAAATATTTTTTTTTCCATAAAAATATCCAAAAATATTTTCAATATTGCTTAATGCCTTATTTAATTTTATTTAATTTTTATTTTCACATTTATTTAGTATTAATATTTTATTTTAATTATTTATTCTAAGTGGTTCATTTTGGCATACATTATATTCTTGATTTTATTTTTATAACTCAAAATTATTTTCAACCTTTGATTTTTGGGATGAAGGTTGACCACTGCCCCATGGTCAACCTGACTTTTTCTTGAATTTTTTATTTCACATTTTCATTTTATTCTTGATTTATTTTTAAACTAGTCTTGTTGGTTGACTTTTGGTTTGACTTCTGTTTTATTTTAATTAATTCGTGAACCAATTTTCATTATTTTTAAAATCTTTTGGTGGGATGATGATGTCCTGACCCGACCTTACTTAGTTTAATTTTTCATGATTTTCTTGATTAATTTGCTATTTATTTGATAATTATTAAGTCGGCTCGAATTTTCAGTTGACTTCTTTATGATCGATGTTTGACTTAGGGATTGCTTATGGAAATTGAAGAGATCTTTTGATCCTCCCTTATTCATCTCATATGCCATGTATTAGAGGCCTTTTATCTTGATTTTATTCGATCCTTACCTTATTTCTTGATTTAATTTTTTAGTGGATCCTTTGTGTGCATATTTTAATCTGTCTGATTCATCTGTCATTTGTTACACTTGTTTCTTTCATCCATGCTTACCATTGCTTGTTTGTTTAACATGTTCATACTTCCCATGCATTGTTTAATGCTCCCTTATTTCATTCTTTGATTCTTTGATTTGATTATACACTTGTTTACTTATCTGATTTGATTGATTAATTGTTGCCTACTTGTATGATGATTGAGGCATATATATTCTATTTGTTTGATTAACTGTTGCCTACTTGTATGATGATTGAGGCATATATTCTTATTATTTGATTTCCATGAACCATCCCCATTCATAACAAATGTACCCCTCTCCCATAAAGTGTATAATGTTTATTCTTTCATTCTTTATTCATCTGTTAATGCAAGAATTAAAACAAACATCCGATAACCATTTCAAAACAAGATCAAAAGCTCGATCCAACGTCGAGTAATCATTTTCAAAACTTAACTGAACCAGCACGTATTCATCCATCTTCTTGTAAGTCGATTTCTTCAGGCATCGCCATCTACCTATAAGTCGATTGCTTCAGGCATCGCCATCTACCCTTATCCATGGATCCTCTCCTTGCTCCATCCGTCGACTCTTGTTCCGTTTAGGTAGCACCCATTAGGTAGAACCCTTTGTATGATAACATAGGTAGAATTCCCTTATTCTTTGCATGCTAATATTAGGTAGATGTTCCCCTCTGTAAATCCTAACACATAGGTCCATATTGCATGACAACTCTAGGGAAGAGCTTCCCCACTTTTAGACCTTCCGTGCATCTCCGATCTTGTGGCATGTCAGTCTGTTCTATTGCAAAGAGATAACTGCCTAAGACTCGATTCAGCGAGCTGCGACACCTACTTCTAGGACGTGAACACATTGCCCACTTTCCTTTGACACAGCTGGTGTCCTCTTTTGTAAGTCCATGTTCAGATGGCAATCCTTAACCCCTAGTTAGCCAAACTACGACAACTCTGATTCTCATGTTCAGATGAGATACGTAGGCACGAGATGTGATGTCTTGCCGAGTTTTGACTGACGACTAACAACTAATCCTTGCTTGCTTTCGCCCTTGCTGCGATTCTTTTCTCTCGCCCTCGTTGCGATCGAGACCTTCCCTTTCTCTTGCCCTAGTTACAATCGAGACCCTTGTTCCCGTAGTTAGTTGAACTACATTTTGCTCTGATTCTCATTCCAGATGAGATACGTAGGCATAAGACGCGATGTCTTACCGAGCACACTTCTCTTTAACCCATAGGTAGCCGAGCTACGAAGACTCTGATTCTCATGTTCAGATGAGATACGTAGGCAGTGGATGCGACATCCTTGCGAGTCATTTTCTTTTAACCTTGTCTTAGAAGATAGTACCTTAGATATACCTACACCCTTTAGACTAGAATAACAAGAGTGGATCCCGTAGAGTACTACAGATGCGTAGGGGTGCTAATACCTTCCCTTCGCATAATCGACTCCCGAACCCAAGATTTGGTTGTGAGGCCTTGTCTTTTCCTCTCTTCAGGTTTTCTTCGATCGTTTCCTTTCCCTCCTTTGGGATAAATAACGAATGGTGGCGACTCTTCTGTTCTTTTTCCTCGCCGGTTGTTTTTTCGCATGTTACGACATGGGGTACTCAATATATCAGGATTACTTTTTCTGTTTTATGTCTCTAATTTTTGCTTGGATTGCTCTTTCAGGTTTTCAATCCACCGAGACGCTCATTTTTGCCTAAGTCGCCCTTTCGGGTTTCAACTTAGTGAGTTGTTCTTTTCTTTTTTAGGCGAAGTATTTCTTGACCGCATCGGCATTCACAGGACAAGTGAACTCTTCACCATCCATAGTTGTAAGAATCAAAGCGCCTCCTGAAAAGGATCTCTTAATAATATATGGGCCTTTATAATTAGGAGTCTATTTGCCCCTAGCATCTAGTTTGAAAGATAGAATCTTCTTGAGCACAAGGTCACCTTCTCTAAACACATGAGCCCTGACCTTCTTATCAAAAGCTTTCTTTATTCTCTGCTGGTACAACTGACCATGGCACATGGCAGTTGTGAAAGAATTCTTTAACTTGAATTAACTTTTAATGATAGCAAATTGTGTGATCATCATCCAAATTGGTTGTGCATTGCATTACATGATATATTTGTGTTCTTACTTTGTAATTCATCCCATTCTATTGTTGCATAACCACACATATAAGCCTACATTGAAAATTTCCTTTAAAATAACAATTAAAATGCATTTTATGTCAGTATGTATCAATACATGACCCTTTGCATCGATACATGTAGCCTGTGATTAATCACAAAACAATTCTTGTTCAGTATGCATCGATACATACGAACCATGCATCAATACATGGAAGGCCAAAAACTCTGTGCATCGATACACACGACACCTGCATCGATACATGACTACTTGAGTCAGCCTGTGCATCGATACATACGCATTGGGCATCGATACATATTAGTGTAAAATTCACATGCATCGATACACACGATTCCTGCATCGATACATGATTAATTAATTTCACCAAAAATCTATACAACTTACAGTATGCATCGATACACACTTCTATGTATCAATACACAGAGTTGTTTTAAGTCATAACAGCAACTGTTTCTTGAAGGATATAAATACAGGTTTCAACAGCAGGTGGTGAACACGAATTCATTGAGGGAAAACAATTGAACACAGATCAAAAGCAGTGTTGGAGCAATTGTTTTGTGAGCACATAGAAACCTGAAAGAGACTTCATCTTCTTCATCTTCTCAATCACTCTTCTTCAAGAACATTTACACATAACAATTCTTGTTCTTTGGATTAAAGAAGCATTGAGATAACGTTCAGTGGTACGATCAAGGATCTAGCTGTGGGTTGCAGTGGAACGATCGAGGATCTAGCTGAGTCGAAGATTGAAGGGGGTTTCTAGGAAAAACCTACTGGTTTGTCCTTCAAGAACTGGTGTGTTCTTGAGGGTTTGGGAGTCACATTTGCAGAACAGATTCAGCCGCAGCGTTACGTTTGGAGATCGGGGGATTTCGCAAGCAGGTCGTGGAACCGGTGAATTGTTTGCAACTTTGTGCAGGAAAATCTTGATCGAGCTCAGATCAAGTGAAGGTTTATACAAGAAGAGGTTCTTGGAGTTTAGAAATTCTGTCTTTGTATCAAAACCTTGTATCAACGGATTCAGCAATAATTGATAATCAAAAGTTCTCAATTTCATTTGAAATTGAGAGGGAGACGTACCCACACGCGAGGACGACGTGGGGAACTTCCTTAACAAATCTCTGCGTATCGTACTCTTACCTTAATCTTCTTTACGTTTCAAAACTGTTTTGCAATTTCTGTTAGTGTGTGGTGATTGATCATATTTCTGGACAGCAGTGATAATAAAACCTTTAGTCATACACCATTGCTGTTTATTATCAAACACTCACACACCAACTGTTTGACAAAACGGTTAACTTGATTGTGTTCATTGGAAATAGTATTTGAGGATAAGCGCATTCAATCTGTTAAAATTCTGTGTGTATTATTTCTGTCATTCTCATTAAAATCCAGCAACTGTACTTGCGTGTCCGGCTTTCTAGTAGCAGTTCAGAATAGACGGAAGTCGATTCGGGACTGCTTTTTCCGCTGTTTTTGAAAACTCTGATTAAACGTTAAATCCGTTAATTTTAAAGAGGTGATCTATTCACCCCCCCTCTCGATCACTAGCCACACCGTCTAACAAGTGGTATCAGAGCGCCGGTTCGCTGGTGCTCTGTGGCTGCCTGTAACAGTATGGATTCTGAACCAAAGGGGGCGTATAATAGAGCGCCTATTTTCAACGGTGAAAACTATGGCTACTGGAAAGACTGCATGCGAGTTCATATAAATTATGTGGATAGGTTAGTATGGGCTGCCATTGAAAACGGTCCGTTTCAAATTACAATGACTAATGCGGCTGGCGCCATAGTACCTAAACCAGAAGATGATTGGAATGAGAAAGATGAAAAAAAGTGGTCGTGTGATTGGAGAGCTCGAAACATGTTAATTTCAGCACTTGGTGTTGATGAGTATTATCGAGTATCACATTGCACGACAGCTAAAGAAATGTGGGACGCTTTAGAAGTTGCCCATGAGGGTACTACTGAAGTAAAACAGTCCCGCATTAACACACTCAATCAAGAGTTTGAACTCTTTCGCATGAAACAAGGAGAATCCATCTCCGACATGCAAAAGAGATTCACCCATCTAACTAACCGATTGAATGCTCTTGGAAAACCTATTTCCAATGAAATTGCTACTAATAAAATTCTCAGGTGTCTAAGCAGGGAGTGGCAACCTAAAGTTACAGCAATCAAGGAAGCCAACGATCTTACAAGACTTACGATTACAACACTGTTTGGAAAGCTGGAAGAACATCAGCAAGCTTTGGAAAGTCTTGAAAAATATGAGAATAAAAGTAAGAAGGAAAAGGAGAAGAAAAGAGACAAAGAGGGAGAGAAGAAGCCAATAGCTCTTGTGGCTTCTAGCTCTAAGTCCTCACGAAAAGAGCAAAGCGACAATGATTCAAGTAGTGACAAAGACTCGGATGATGAGGAAATGGGACTGTTTGTAAGGAGATACAATAGATTCATTCGAAAGAATGGAGTCAAGCATTCCGACAAAAATCTCATGAAGTTTCGAAGACAATCCATAAATTCGAAACAAGAAGAAAACAAGAAGAGTAGAGGAAGAGGATCATGCTTTAATTGTGGTAAATCCGGACACTTTAAAACGGACTGCCCTATGAAGTATAAGGACCAAAGAAAAGACTCACCAAAAGGGTACAGCAAGCAAAGAAGAGCGTATATTGCATGGGAAAGTGATAGTGATTCATCAAGCACACAAAGCTCAAGTGATGATGATGAAGCTGCAAATCTGTGCCTTATGGCTCACACAAAAATTCAGTCCTACCACAAGTAGAAAAGCAATGACAAAAAGGTAAAACAAGCCTATTTCAATAACTTCTCCTCTATGTCTTTTTCGGAATTAAAAATAGCTTTTAAAAAACTGCATAACGAAGCTGTAGATGCTTTTAAACGACTTGCTTCCGACAAACATATCTTCTCTTTTTTGGAAGGTAAAGTAAACAAAGCTGAAATTGATTTAGAAGCATTGAAAACTAGTATTGCAGAAAATTCAAAAACTACTGACATTGACGGATGTAGTAGAGTTAGGTATTGTGACGCTTGTTATGTTTGGCAAAAAGAGGTAAACACTCTTAAGGTCAAACTAGAGAAAGCGCTACAACCTAAAATTACTTATGCCGTTGACCCCAAGTTGTTTAAGAAGTCATTGAATCCTCCATATGCAAAATACTCTTTTATTTTAAAGGATTCAATGAACAAGAAACAACAAACACATCATCATGGTTTATGTCATTATTGTTGTCATGCTGGCCATACCATTGAGAAATGCAAATTTAGGAGATTTCTAGTCCCTAAAGGTATTTATCAATGGAAGCCAAAAGGCAACCATGTTAACACTTACCCTCTTGGACCCAATGAAAATTGGGGACCAACTTCTCTCTTTTGATGTTGTAGGATGAGTGCCTTGCCTCCGTAGATAGAAGGTGGTTTCTTGACAGCGGCTGCTCAAGGCACATGACCGGTGACATATCGCTTTTTATAGATTTCAAGGCAAAGAAAAAGGGATATGTTACTTATGGAGACAACAACAAAGGAGCTATACTCGGCAAAGGTAGTGTAGGTAATCCCTCCACCACTACTATTTCAAATGTCCATTTAGTTGAGGGACTTAAACACAATTTGTTAAGCATAAGTCAACTATGCGACATGGGCTATAAAGTTTCGTTTACAAAAACTTGCTGCATAATTGAACATGCTGAACAAAACATTGTGTTTAAGGGTGTAAGAGTAAACAACATCTATATGCTTGACTTGTTTGATGTACCGTTAACAAATACTAAATGTCTAGTCACCTTGAATGATGATTCTTGGCTTTGGCATAGACGTTTAGCTCATGTTAACTTCGATTTGCTAAACAAGGTTGTATCTAAGGATCTAGTAGTTGGTCTACCAAAAATAAAATTTTCAAAAGACCACCTATGTGACGCGTGCCAAATGGGAAAGCAAACAAGGGTGTCTTTTAAATCTAAAAATGTAATTTCAACTTCACGACCCCTTGAGCTTCTCCATATGGACCTCTTTGGACCTTCTAGGACAAAGAGCCTAGGTGGAAACTACTATGGCTTTGTAATAGTTGATGACTACTCTAGATTCACTTGGACTATATTCCTTCATAGCAAAGATGAAACTTTTTCTGCTTTTAAAAATTTTGCAAATCTGTCCCAAAACAAAATGAATTCCAAAATAGTTACAATTCGTAGCGATCATGGTGGTGAGTTTCAAAATTATCACTTTGAGAAGTTTTGTGACAAGTATGGCATTGAGCATAACTTTTCAGCCCCTCGCACTCCACAACAAAATGGCGTTGTGGAGCGTAAAAATCGTGTTTTAGAGGAGTTGGCAAGAACAATGCTTAATGAGGGTGGATTACCAAAATACTTTTGGGCTGATGCTGTTAGCACAGCCTGTTATGTCCTAAACAGAATCTTAATTCGCCCTATTTTGAACAAAACTCCTTATGAACTTTTGAAAGGAAGAAAACCAAACTTGTCACATCTTCACGTATTCGGTTGTAAATGTTTTGTTTTGAATAACGGTAAGGAAAACATTGGGAAGTTTGATGCAAAAGCGGATGAAGGTATTTTTCTTGGTTACTCAATGTCAAGTAAAGCATATAGAGTGTATAATAAGCGTTTACTTACTGTTGAAGAGTCGGTTCATGTTTCTTTTGATGAGTCTTATCCGAAAAATGTCGGAAAAGGTATTTCTTTTGATGACGCAGGTGTATCTACAGAAGACATACTCAAGGAAGCTGTTGAGGAAATTGATCAGTCCAAAACAGCTGCCCATGAGAAGGAGGAAGATACAAGTCATGAAGAAATTGAGGAAGAAAAGACAGCTGAAGTGAATGATCTTCCAACAGCTTGGAGATCCTCAAAAGACCATCCCATCGACAACATTTTGGGAGACATTTCAAAGGGAGTAATGACCCGGTCTAAGATAAGTAACTTTTGTTCTCACTTTGCGTTTGTTTCACAAGTAGAACCTAAAAATGCCAAAGAGGCCTTGATTGATGAATTTTGGCTAATGGCCATGCAAGAAGAGCTTAATCAATTTAAAAGAAATGACGTTTGGGAACTTGTCCCTCGTCCGCGAGATCATCATATCATAGGCACTAAGTGGGTTTTTAGAAACAAGCTTGACGAAAACGGAGTGATTACTAGGAACAAGGCACGCTTAGTAGCACAAGGATATAACCAAGAGGAGGGCATAGACTATGAGGAAACTTATGCTCCAGTTGCTCGCCTCGAAGCTATACGTCTTTTGCTTGCCTATGCGTGTTCTAAGGATTTTAAGCTTTACCAAATGGACGTAAAGAGTGCCTTTCTTAATGGTGTCATAAATGAAGAAGTATATGTTTCACAACCTCCCGGTTTTGAAAATGCTGAAAATCCAGATCATGTTTACAAATTAAAAAGAGCTTTGTATGGTCTTAAACAAGCCCCTCGGGTTTGGTATGAAAGGCTTAGCAAATTCCTAATTGATCATGGATATTCAAGAGGTAAAGTGGACAATACTCTCTTTATTAAACACAAAGGGAAGCACATTCTTTTAGTTCAAGTTTATGTCGACGACATCATATTTGGTTCAACTAACATACACTTGGTCGAAGAATTTTCTAAGGTTATGCAGGGTGAATTTGAGATGAGTCTAATGGGGGAGCTAAACTACTTCCTAGGACTGCAAATAAAGCAACTTGATGAAGGTACTGCAGTATGTCAAACAAAATACTGCAGAGAACTACTCAAGCGCTTTGGAATGAATGACTCAAAATCAATCGACACTCCAATGCCTACCAACGGAAATCTAGAAAAGGATGAGCACGGTAAGTGTGTAGATGTCAAAAGATTCAGAGGTATGATTGGATCTCTCTTGTATCTTTCTGCTTCTAGACCTGACATCATGTTTAGTGTTTGCATGTGTGCACGCTATCAATCAAATCCTAAAGAATCGCACCTAAAAGCGGTGAAGCGCATATTTAGATATCTTCATGGAACATCTAAATATGGGCTTTGGTATTCTAAAGGAAGTGATTGTAGCCTAGTAGGGTACTCCGATTCTGATTTTGTTGGCTGCAAATCAGATAGGAAAAGTACAAGTGGTACGTGTCACCTATTTTCAAACTCCTTGGTCAGTTGGCACAGCAAAAAGCAAGTTTCTGTGGCTTTGTCAACTGCAGAGGCCGAATACGTTGCAGCCGGTAGTTGTTGCGCTCAGATTTTATGGCTTAAGCAGCAACTACAAGACTTCAACATTCAACTCAAACGTATTCCTATCAAATGTGACAACACTAGTGCCATAAACCTTACTAAAAACCCTGTTTTACACTCACGCACTAAACACATAGAGATTAGACATCATTTCCTTCGCGATCATGTTGAAAAAGAAGACGTTGTCTTTGAGCACGTTGACTCCAAAAATCAGCTTGCTGATATTTTCACTAAACCATTGGCAACGGAACCTTTCTTCAACATACGTCGTGAATTAGGAATCTTAGATCTATCTCATTTGATGTCATAAGCATGTTACATCTTAATTATATTATGCCTCACCGTGTGTGACAAGCACTGTTTTAGATGTCAATTATCCTTCACAAGATCTCTCCAACAGAGGTAATATCAATCCTTTCTACAATTTTCTTATTGATTAGTGATTGTGTATGTTAAAACCAATATGCTTACTCTAGTTGATGTAAAATTTGCTTGAATATACTTCCTGTCTATAATGTGTGTTCATTAACAATCTGATTTCTGAGCAAAATTATCATGACATAGTGCAACTGCATAATCATACTGCATTAAAACTCATTAAAAACCAGTTCAGCATCAGTATGTATCGGCACATACGAAGCCTGCATCGATACATATACTCTGAAATTAAATTTTTTGAAAAACTGCTTCAGTATGCATCGATGCATCTATCACATGTATCGATACACAAGGCAATTGTAAACACTAGGCATCGACGCATCCATCGCATGTATCGATACACATGACAATTTTGAAATACTTGGCATCGACGCATAACTCTCTGCATCGATACTTACTGCTGTCATCTGAATTAAATGCATTCTTTTTCTCTCTCATGCATCGACACATCAGCCAATCATCTCACTTCCTATCTCATTACTTCATCTCATATGCCCTCAAAAACCCCAAAACCAGTGGCTAACCCTAATCCTTCTCATCTTCACTCTCTCACAAACTTGGTAAAACCCTAAATCTCATATCACCATGCCTCCACGCACCATCCCAGCCAGAGCCAAAGGAAAAGGAAAGGGAAAGGAAGCAGCCGGTACGTCTCAGCAACCACCAGATGTTCCTTCAAATGCCTTAGACATTCTTCATCCTGCCATTGCTGCTGAATTTGAGGAATCATTCAAGGCCAGGTTGGTAATGAAACCTCATATCTTTGATAAAACAGATGTTGTTCATCTGCACCTAAATGAAGTAGTTGAACTGTTACATGCACAAAGACTTGGGTCCTTTCTATCTACAAAAGATGACTATCATGAGGATTTCATCCGGGCCTTTTATGCTGGTTTACAAACTGGTACAGGCTATATGTTCCGGTGTTCTATCGGAGTCAGAACATATACCTTTGAAGCCTGTAATTGGGAAACAGTGTTTCAAATGCCGCTTCCGTCGATGGCTTTCAAGTCCTGGCATGACCTGCATTTTGATCCTGAATTTGACCTGAAGGACTTTACAACTTCTATCCTAAAGATTGATAGACCGTTGAGTGAGGACGAACACGTCACGTCAGGTATGATCAAACAAACTCCGCGTATTCTTCACTGGATCATTACTCACATTCTGCGTCCAACCAACAGTGGCCACTCTCGGTTGGATAGGCCTAGCATACATCTTCTCTACATTCTGCAAAATAAGATTCACTTAAATTGGGCGAACTACTTTGTAAAACGTCTATTTTATGTGCGAGACAGCTCCAAAACTGTGGCGCTAGGGTATGCCTCTCAAGTAATGAAAATTCTCAAGTTTTGGAAAGTTACAATACCTATTGTGCCTCTCCTATCTCCATCTGCAGCTCAAGAATTTGATTCTGCCACTCTATCGCATATGGGATATCGATGGGACAAAGACCGCAAGTGCTTCTACTTTTTTGAAAGAAAATCCAAAACCAGAATTTACAACTTTGACGTGCCTTCGGAACGCATCCATGTTGCTGAAGAACAACCTGATGAAGAAATGCAAGATGCGCCTGAAACAGATGTGCCTCAAGCTGAGGCCAATACTGGTTGGGGTGAGTGGGTGCCACGAAGGTGGTCTCCCACCAACTACGTACCTGAACCTACAGCCCCTCCATTCGCCGGTGGTACTTCAGCCTCAACACCAAATGCGAACATCACTCACATGCTTCAACAGATGGAAATCGTCAACAAAGAACGCCATGAAGAAGCACGGTACTGGCATGTTCAACAAACTGAATGGCACAACGAGCATCGGGACTGGCATGATGAGCATACACGGATGTATCACAATCAACACGCTTGGCACCAAGACTTGGTTAAATGGCATCAGGTTTTCTACAACGAAATGTCCGGCTTTATGGATGATTGCCGTGAAAACCCTGGGATTATGGACAGCTTTAGAAGCACTGAAGTTCAGAATCGATTTAGGCGATACTCCTTCATGGGCCAAAATCCAGACACAATGCCTCCTCCTCCGCCTCCGCCAAGCTACCGAGATCCTGACAGACATGATGAGGAGTCCTGTGGTGGCAACAATCCAAATTAACCAACCACCCTTTCATCTCACTGCATTTCATTTCATATTGCTCATGTTTTATTTTGTTGCACATTATATGGTTTAGCTTATGTAACTCTTAAACTTGTTCGCACACTTAAAATGCTTTTCAATTTCTGTTTACCTCTATTTGTTATTGCCCTTACTGTTTGAATGATTCTTTGTGAATGATTCTTTAACTTGCAGCTTCTTTCTTTGTGATTGATAGCCTTTTATCCATTTTTGCCATGCCCTGCTTCACTTTCTGCTTGATAACTTTGGTTCTTCCTCTTTTTGATGTTGACAAAGGGGGAGAAAAATGCAGATATGCACAAACTCAGGGGGAGTATCACACATCTTGCCAAGAATTTGCCATCATCAAAAAGGGGGAGTTTGTGAAAGAATTCTTTAACTTGAATTAACTTTTAATGATAGCAAATTGTGTGATCATCATCCAAATTGGTTGTGCATTGCATTACATGATATATTTGTGTTCTTACTTTGTAATTCATCCCATTCTATTGTTGCATAACCACACATATAAGCCTACATTGAAAATTTCCTTTAAAATAACAATTAAAATGCATTTTATGTCAGTATGTATCAATACATGACCCTTTGCATCGATACATGTAGCCTGTGATTAATCACAAAACAATTCTTGTTCAGTATGCATCGATACATACGAACCATGCATCAATACATGGAAGGCCAAAAACTCTGTGCATCGATACACACGACACCTGCATCGATACATGACTACTTGAGTCAGCCTGTGCATCGATACATACGCATTGGGCATCGATACATATTAGTGTAAAATTCACATGCATCGATACACACGATTCCTGCATCGATACATGATTAATTAATTTCACCAAAAATCTATACAACTTACAGTATGCATCGATACACACTTCTATGTATCAATACACAGAGTTGTTTTAAGTCATAACAGCAACTGTTTCTTGAAGGATATAAATACAGGTTTCAACAGCAGGTGGTGAACACGAATTCATTGAGGGAAAACAATTGAACACAGATCAAAAGCAGTGTTGGAGCAATTGTTTTGTGAGCACATAGAAACCTGAAAGAGACTTCATCTTCTTCATCTTCTCAATCACTCTTCTTCAAGAACATTTACACATAACAATTCTTGTTCTTTGGATTAAAGAAGCATTGAGATAACGTTCAGTGGTACGATCAAGGATCTAGCTGTGGGTTGCAGTGGAACGATCGAGGATCTAGCTGAGTCGAAGATTGAAGGGGGTTTCTAGGAAAAACCTACTGGTTTGTCCTTCAAGAACTGGTGTGTTCTTGAGGGTTTGGGAGTCACATTTGCAGAACAGATTCAGCCGCAGCGTTGCGTTTGGAGATCGGGGGATTTCGCAAGCAGGTCGTGGAACCGGTGAATTGTTTGCAACTTTGTGCAGGAAAATCTTGATCGAGCTCAGATCAAGTGAAGGTTTATACAAGAAGAGGTTCTTGGAGTTTAGAAATTCTGTCTTTGTATCAAAACCTTGTATCAACGGATTCGGCAATAATTGATAATCAAAAGTTCTCAATTTCATTTGAAATTGAGAGGGAGACGTACCCACACGCGAGGACGACGTGGGGAACTTCCTTAACAAATCTCTGCGTATCGTACTCTTACCTTAATCTTCTTTACGTTTCAAAACTGTTTTGCAATTTCTGTTAGTGTGTGGTGATTGATCATATTTCTGGACAGCAGTGATAATAAAACCTTTAGTCATACACCATTGCTGTTTATTATCAAACACTCACACACCAACTGTTTGACAAAACGGTTAACTTGATTGTGTTCATTGGAAATAGTATTTGAGGATAAGCGCATTCAATCTGTTAAAATTCTGTGTGTATTATTTCTGTCATTCTCATTAAAATCCAGCAACTGTACTTGCGTGTCCGGCTTTCTAGTAGCAGTTCAGAATAGACGGAAGTCGATTCGGGACTGCTTTTTCCGCTGTTTTTGAAAACTCTGATTAAACGTTAAATCCGTTAATTTTAAAGAGGTGATCTATTCACCCCCCCCTCTCGATCACTGGCCACACCGTCTAACAGCAGTCAATCTCTTCTCTTTAATTAAATTCAGCTGATCATACCTGGTCTAACACCATTCAGCCTCAGTCAACTTGGCATCCATCAAGACACGCAGTGATGGGATCTCAACCTCTACTGGGAATACAACTTCCATGGCATAAACAAGTGAGAAAGGGGTTGCCCATGTTGAAGTGCGGACGTATGTACGGTACCCATGCAAAGCAAATGGGAGCATCTCATGCCAATCTTTGTATGTGACAACCATTTTCTGAATGATCTTCTTGATGTTTTTATTCGCAAGTTCAATAGCACCATTCATCTTAGGTCTGTAGGGAGAAGAATTATGATGTGCAATCTTGAAGTCTTTGCAAAGAGCTTCCACCATATTATTGTTCAAGTTCGATCCATTGTTAGTAATGATCTTACTCGACACACTGTAATGGCATATAATCTGATTCTTGATAAAACTTACAACAACTTGTTTGGTTACATTTGCATACGATGCCGCTTCAACCTATTTTGTGAAGTAGTCAATAGCCACCAGAATGAAACGATGTTCGTTTGAAGCTTTGGGCTCAATCATGCCAATCATATCGATTCCCCACATGGAGAAGGGCCATGGAGAGGAAATAACGTTCAAAAGTGTCGGAGGAACATGAATTTTATCAGCATAAATTTGATACTTATGGCATTTCTTCACAAAATTGCAACGTTCAGATTCCATTGTCAGCCAATAGTAACCTTCTCTCAACATCTTCTTAGCCATAACATGTCCATTGGAATGAGTACCAAAGGAACCTTCATGGACTTCAGTCATCAATAAGTCTGCTTTGTGTCTATCCACGCATCTGAGCAAAACCATATCGAAGTTTCTTTTATAAAGCACATCACCATTCAGGTAGAAGTTTCTAGCGAATCTTCTCAAAGTCTTCTTATCTTTCAAAGATGCCCCAGGCGGGAAAATTTGACTTTGGAGAAAACACTTGATATCAAAATACCACGGCTTTTCATCTTCGACTTCTTCAACAACAAACACATGAGTTTGCCTATCAAGACACGTCATAGTCAAATTAGGAACTTCATTCCAGGACTTCACCACAATCATTGAAGTCAACGTTGCAAGAGCATCTTCCATCCGGTTTTCATCTTGAGGGATATGATGAAACTTAACCTCTATAAAGAAAGTTGAAATCCTCCTCGCATTCACCTTAGTCTCTATATGGTATCAAATCGGGTTGATTCATCTCCCATTCACCTTTGATCTGATTCACAACCAAAGTTTAATCTCCATAGACGTCAAGATACTTGATTCTGATATCAATGACCTCTTCAAGCCCCATAATGCAAGCTTCATACTCAGCCATGTTGTTCGTACATTTGAAAGTCAATCTAGTTGTAAATGGAAAATTAGTGCCTTGAGGAGTAATAATCACTGCCCCAATGCCATTACCATATTGATTAATAGCTCCATCAAATACCATGCCCCATCGGGAACCAGGTTCTGGCCCTTCTTCAAGAAAATGGTTCATCACAATCTTTCATTTTCAGGTACAAGATCTCTTTGTCAGGAAAATCATACTTCACTAACTGATAATCTTCAATCGGTTGGTGAGTCAAATGGTCATCCAAGACACTACCCTTAATAGCTTTCTAAGATCGTTATTCAATATCATACTCAGATAATAACATCTGCCAACGGGCAATCCTCCTAATCAAAGCAGGCTTCTCAAAAATATACTTGATTGGATCCATTTTGGATATCAACCAAGTCGTATGATTCAACATATACTGACGCAGACACTTAGCAGCCCAAGCCAATGCGCAACAAGTTTTTTCAAGCATAGTGTAGCACCTCAAATTTGCACCTCCCATTTTGTACATTCATTTCATGACTAGGTCATTAACATTGCATTAGTGTTGCATAGCTCATTACATTATCATTTGCATAGTCAACAGTCATCAGGCAAGATCAGTCAAGACTGGTCAAGAGATCCAGTTGTGCAAGCAAGCAAGTGCATTTTCTATGGAATCAAAACCCTAGAGTTGATTCAATGTGTTCATGTGACCTAGGGATCATTTTGAAGTGGTTTGGTCAAAGATTGGAGGCTCAAAGCTCATCAGTCAATGATCAATTCATCTGAAACCCTAGAAAGTCAACAAAAGTCAACTGTCAGTTCAATCATGGATTTGAAGGTGGGAGATGGTTAGAGGGGCCTCATTCATGTCCATACAAGTCTCATTTGACATTTCAAACATCAACAATGAAGGATTTGAGGTCAGATGAAAAGTTTCCAAAAATAGTAAGTGACCTGTAATTTGAAATTGCCAAAAATGGAAAGGTTTTCTCCTCAAGTTTACATCATCAAGCAAGCTCCAAATGAAATTTTGTCCAACATGAAAGTTGAAGATCTTTCTCTCCCCTTTCCAAAAAGTCCAAGATCATGAATTTCTCATGTATGGTTGAAGATATATGGATCAATCATGGCCAAGTGAACATGGAACTTCAAACATGCATAACTTTCAAACCATAAGGCCAAATGGAGTGGTTCTTTTTGCAACATTCATATTTTGACCTCTACTATCCAAAACATGCATCACAAGCCATGCATTCTCGTCACATAATTATTTGTTTTTTCACTTGATTTTTGGATGGAATTTTCAAATTTTAAAAATAATGCATTGTTTACACATGGCAACACTTGCATTGGCTTCCAAACAGAATTTCAAGTAAATTCAAGCCCAAAAAACGTGCACTGTTCCATTCATTTTCATGCATAGAGGGTGAATGGTCATTTTGCATTTGCACCTTGTTTTCACTAATCCAATTGACATAAGCTTAAACATGTTTAAGGACTTGGTTAGGAGGGAGTATAAAGCCCAAACCCTAACAGATTTCAGCAGGGACGACATCCATTTTTCAGATCTAAAATTTTTCTTCAAATTTTCTCTCTCAATTTTCTTTGAATTTCTTCAAACACATTGCATATTTCTTGATTCATTCTTCACCTGGAAGCATATTCAAGCATTTTTGAAGCAAGATCTCATGGAATTCGTGCAAACTGAAGCGGCTTGAAGCAAGAACACATCAATGGTGAATTCAAATTTCTGTGGAATTAAGAACGATTAAACCTTCATTCTTCATCCAATCAACTTCATAAGCACTTTGGAAGATCTGTTTGCACATTGCAAGGCTCGAATCCATCATTTCCAATTCTGTTTTCTCCAAGAGGTCAGAACTCGAGCTTCTTCTTTCTTAAATTGATTATGTGATGGTTGTAGATCTTGTAACACTGGTGAAACTGAGCTTTGAATCATTGATTTCCATGCTAAATTGATTGAGTTATGTTGTTTTAAAGATTGACATGTGATTCTTCATTGCTTCGATTTGCTTTGTTTAGTTAGAATTAGGTTAAATTATGTATGGATTATGGATGTGTGTTGCAAGATCTACAAGATGATATGCTTGTTTTATGTTTCTGAGAAATTTGTTCATGATCCATGATGAACTCGTATGAATGTTGATGAGAAATTTCCAGAAATCCATTTTGATCCTCCAAAACCCTTGCCCTGCGTTTCGCTTGTGTTTGTGAATAACTCGTTTCTGATTGGCTCATGGGGACTCCATGCAGCGCGCATCATTGGCCAGGCGAGAGGTTGACTTCGGTTGACTGCCAGCACATTAATGAAACGACTGTGTTTCATGTGCTGGCGCCTCAATTTTAAAATCCTTTTAATTAATCCATTTTATTTCATTTTAAAATGCTACATACCATTTCATTTCATTTCATTTTTCTAAAATTCATATCAAATCCATTTTTGATCCAAATGACATGGGATTTTTTTCATTTTTCTCCTTATTGTTTCTAGTTTTTTTTCATTATTTTTCCAGAAATTGTGCACGGATGGAAATTAATTGGTGCTAGGGTTTGTGTATGCATGTCTATTTTGAACCTTGCTTGCTATTTCATTTGTGAAATGATGAGTTTTAATCCAATACTCTTGAAATTTGGTATGCTTAAACTAGACATCTTGATGGTCATTGTGGTGTTGAGTTTGCATTTTTAGCATTTGTGGTTGCTGAGTTATGATCCTTTGAATGTAGGTGTGACAATGTGTGTCACACCTTTGCTTTCTCATTTTGATGATTTTCTTTGCCATGCCAAATAAATGCCAAATGATGTGATTTTATTGCATGATGCTTCTTCTGGATGTTAGGATTGCTCATGAATTTTTGTGGAATTTTTGGATTGATTTCTGATTTGTTTGAGATTTTTCATGCTGAATGGTCATTTGTGCACTTTTGAATTGCTTTGAACTTCAATTGTTTGTGAAATGCTGGTTGTTTATGATATGGATGTGAAATTTTGCACATTGCTTGTAGACATGTTAAAGTTTGTTTTGGCTTTGGTTTGAGGTCTTTACCATTTTTCATTTCTGTTTTAGGCTTGGGCTAAGTTTGAGTAGCATTTGGTGTCTCATTTGAGCTTGTTTTGGTTGCCTTGACTTGATGAATTTAATTACCATGCTTAATCATGTCCAATTGCCCTAATTTTTTGTATGATGATCATGTTGTGTGTTATGTTTAGCCATGATTTTGCTTGAGATTAATTGAAGCATTTTTGAATTAATGTGCATTTGTTCATTCTGTTGCCTCAATGTGCTTTCAACTTGCATACTTTGTCATGATTGGTTTGTGAAATGGATTTGGTTGATGCTATTGACATGAGACCTTTTGGATTGTATTCTTAATTGATTTAGGTTGGTTCATGTTGAATTTCATGTTCTATTTTGAATTTGTTCTCCCTCTTTGACCCTAGGCCTTGACCTAGTGGTTTGCCTCTCATGTTTGAGCTTTGTTTTCAGGTTAAGAAGCACATGGCTATGATGGAATTGATTCACTTGTTTGGATGGATTATTTGGTTGATGTTGACTAATCTTGATTTGTTTTGTAGGTTGATGTTAGCTCATTTGAGTGTGAGCTTGTGCCTTGCATATTGTTACATTGCTTGTTTGACTATGTCTGTTGACTGTTGACTATTGGATTGTCTGTTTGGTTTATTTGAGTTGTATACTGATTGAGTTAGATTTTTTTCAGGTACATTAGTTGCTTAATTTCTTCTGAACTTGCTTTTGCTTTTGCTCGGTTGCTTAAGCATTGAGGTATAATTTCTCTGACTTCATGTAGTCTGGAAGACCTGTCCTGTTATGTGGGCAGGCACCTGTCTGAAGTCCTCCTTAAGAGGCAATGCTTGTGTTTGTTTATCATCGTGCCCTGTACATTCAAAGACCTCCTAAGTGAAGAGGCATTGGCAGATACAAGAGATGTGTAGTCCATCTCCTGCTAATCAGTGAGTCATCCACTTTGCTCACACACCTTGTGTTGATGCATTGTGGATAGTAACCCAAGATCCATGTTGTGTCATTCATTTGTGGAGAAGAGTTCCCACTTTCTGAACTCCCACACTTTCATTTGTCTGAAGCTCTCCCAGGCCAGGGATAAGAGCTGTGAGGCACACCCCTCATTTCCCATTTCATCTGCTTCACCCTAACTCTCAATGTTAGGGTTAAGAGCTAACATCACCCTGTTACAGTGGTTTGTTTGTCGAGGTTGATATGACCCCTCGACTAAAACCTAACCTTGATTGAGCCAACTGATTGCATATAGTGTGTGCTATTTGTGCTTGTGTGTTTGTGCTTTTTTTAGTTTAGCTTGCTTCCTGTGCAAGTTAGGATTAGTTTGGCTTGCTTCCTGTGCAAGTCATGTTTAGGTTAGCTTGCTTCCTGTGCAAGTTAGATAGAAACCTTAACATAGGGCTATGATGCATGACAACTTCTAGGCTCGATTCGTAGTCTCCCTAGTAGTTTGTGTCTCCCTTTGTATCTGGTTAGGCCAGTTCTTTCCCTATTCAGGGGAACTACGTCGCCCTGATCCTCATACCAGATGAGGTACGTAGGCAGGAGATGAGCTGATCTCTCCGGGCGCCCTTTTATTTTGTTTGTGTGAGTTGTTTCTCCTTTTCTGGTTGGAGTCCGATGTGAGTCCAGCGATTGGCATTCGGTTTCCAGTTTCCTTGTTGGAGTCTGACGTAAGTCCAGCGATTGGCAGTTGGTTTCCTGTGTGTGTTTGTTGGTTTGGAGTCTGACGTAAGTCCAGCGATTGGCAGTCGGTTTCCTGTGTGGTTTTGTTTGGCGTGCGTTAGCCGAGCTACGAGTGCTCTGATTCTTCTTTAGTCCGAGAAGATACGTATGCACAGGATGCGACATCCTAGCGAGCACATTTTCCCCTAGTCCCGAACTACGTCGACTCTGATGTCTGTGCCTGACAGACTACGTAGGCCCAGGATGCGATATCCTGCCGAGTTAGTTTCTTTTGTCTTTCCTGTGTCTCTTTCAGCCGGTGTTTGATGTTTGTGAGAAGTTTTTAGCAACCTTTATCCTTCCTTTTGTGCGTGGATCCCGTCGAGTACGACGGATGCGTAGGGGTGCTAATACCTTCCCTTCGCATAACCGACTCCCGATCCCATCTCTCTCTGGTCGCGAGACCATGTCTTTTCCAGGTTTACTTCGAGCGTTTCCTTTCCCTCTTTTGGGATAAATAACGCACGGTGGCGGCTCTGTTGTTTCGTTTTCCCGCCGGTTTTTCGCGTAATGCGACAGCTGGCGACTCTGCTGGGGAAAAAGAGAAGTTGACCTCTTGCTGGTCCATCTTCCCTAAGCGAGTCTCTCCTAGCACTCTCTAGGATAGGGTTTGGTTGCTTTTGCTATTTTATTTATTGCATTCATTTATTTGTTGTTTGCATTTATTGTTTGCATTTATTGTTTGCATTTATGTTTGCATTCATTCATATTCATCTGTTCATCTGGCCGTGCTGTGTTGTCTCTCTGTTGGGGTGGGAGTTACATGAGGTAAAAGGCCCAATACCCAGGCTATGAGTGAAATCTAGGATACCTAGGAATAGAGTGATTCATGGGAAGCGGGTGGTATTGCGCCACTTAGCGGAACATTGATATCACGAGCAGTTCAGACCCTGATAGGATATTATCGTTACATACTTCGGGTGTGTATATGATAATATTCTATGAAAGGTTATTTATGTTGCGTTTCTCTCGACCTTACCCTGGCCTAGATGACACCCGTGAGTGGGGAGGGAATGATCATTATTACAGGTACAGTTGGTGACTTGTCGGTGACTTGTTGGTGACTTGTGATCCTGTTGGTGACTATGGGTTCAGATGACAGTTTCTCAGATGACTTTGGGTTTCAGATGAATTGTGGTTTCGAGTTCAAGCCGAAACTTCGACCCTGTGCTCCGAGAAACACAGCCAGCCAGTCTTGTCTGCATCATTTGCATCATAGCATGTTTATTTTCAAAAAAATACGCAATAAAAAAAATGAAAAAAAAAAGAGAAAAAGAACAAAGCTAATCTCTGCATGCATATCATTTCTCAGGTTCATTCAGGAGTTTGATTCACTGATAGAGATGGCAACAGTCCCGGAGTTGAAGCGGAAGACTTGTTCCTACAGTTTTCACCGTGAGCCTTTGACATCGTTGATAGAGTTGAGCAACCTTGTGACCAGTGGTAATCAGAAGGGGTTTATTGACCAGTATGGGGATATCCTGACATTGTTGAAGATGGTAGTTGATCTGGTGCCGTTGCAGACTCTTTTACAGTTCTACGACCCAGAGCTTCGTTGTTTCACCTTTCAGGATTATCAGTTGGCGCCTACTCTCGAGGAGTACTCTATTCTGCTGAATGTTCCTATCCGGTATCAGGTTCCTTTCTTGGACGTGCCTAAGGAGGTTGATTTCGGAGTTGTTGCTAGAGCTCTCCATTTGGGTATCAAAGAAGTAAGTGATAGTTGGAAGTCCAGTGGGGATGTTGTGGATTTGCCTTTGAAGTTCTTGTTGAGAATTGCTAGAGAAGAAGCAGAGAAGGGGAATTGGGAAGCCTTTCATGCTCAGTTGGCCATCATGATCTATGGGATTGTATTGTTTCCAAGTATGCCCAACTTTATGGACTATGCTGCAGTTATTATTTTCCTTGGAGGAAACCCGGTTCCTACTCTGTCAGCTGACACTTACTATGCTATTCACAGTAGGCATGGTAAGGGTGGAGCTATCGGATGCTGTCTCCCACTTTTGCTCAGATGGTTCATGTCTCTCCTGCCAGTCAGTGGACCTTTTGTGGATGCTCAGAGCACGCATAAGTGGACTCAGAGGGTTATGTCTCTTACTTCATATGATATCAAATGGAAATCCTACCAGATGGATGTGCGTGATGTTATTATGAGTTGTGGAGAATTTCGTAACGTGCCACTTGTAGGGACTAAGGGTTGCATCAATTATAACCCAGTTCTTTCTCTTCGCCAGTTGGGGTTCGTGATGAATGGAAGACCACTTGATACTGAGATAGCTGAAAGTGTGTATTTTGAGAAGCGGAGTGACCCTGTCAGATTGGAGAGAGTAGGAAGAGCATGGAAGACCCTTGGCGTCAAGGATGGAGCTGTTCTAGGGAAGAAGTTTGCCATTGCTATGCCTGATTACACTGATTGGGTCAAGAAGAGAGTGGAAACTTTGTTGTTGCCCTATCATAGGATGGAGCCGTTGCAGGAGCAACCACCTTTGATCCTTGCTGAGAGTGTACCTGCTGAGCACTACAAGCAAGCCCTGATGGAGAATCGTAGGTTGAAAGAGAAGGAGCAAGATACCCAGATGGAGCTTTACAAAGCCAAAGCTGATAAGTTGAACCTGGCTCATCAACTCAGAGACATGCAGGGTGAAGATATGGCTAGAGTGAAGAGCAAGAAGAGATCCTATGAAGAGATAGAGACCCTGTTGAATGCAGAACACCGCGAGTGTTTGAGGTTGCAAAGAGCTGAAGCTACTTACCAAAAGAAGATAAGAGACTTGGAGAAGCAACTTAGAGATAAAGACATCCAGTTGAAGAAAGAGGTAGATTTGAGACATGCGTCAGAGAGCTATCTTGGAGGAGAAGTTGTGGAGCTCAGAAGACAAATGAAGGAGAAGATCACTCCTCTACCAGAATGTTCAGAATGCGCCCTGTTGATAGACCAGTGTCAGTACCTGAAGACTCTCATTCCTCGAGGTCATTTGTCTTAGTTTGTATCTTTGTTATTCATGTTGAGAATCACCTCCAGGCTTGTTGGATGGGATTCATTTGTTGTACCCCGATTATGTGGATCTTTGTTGACTTTGTGGTATGATCCTTTGTTGCTCTTATCTATAGATGAGGTTGTTGGTTTCACCTTGTACTCATCACTCTTGTGTATGTTGTTTCTGTGCTTCTGCGTTGTTCTTGTTGCAGGTTGCCATCTTTCGAAGATGAATCAGGCTCTTTGAATGCCTGAGAAATGAACATATCATGTGCATCATATGCATTAGCATCATACTCATATCATTTTGGCATAACAGGTGTTCTTGCACGTGACTTCTCACTCTAGTTCCTATGTCAGGCAGGATAGATGATCGAAGACCGCACCGCTACTCAACCAGATTGAATTAACAGAGGAATATGGATCAAGTGCAAGCTGAGTTAGCTGAGATGAGGGCTAACATGGCCCAGTTCATGCATATGATGCAAGGGGTTGCGCAAGGTCAAGAAGAACTTCGAGCTCTAGTTCAGAGACAAGAAGCTGTAATTCCACCGGTCAACCAAGCTCTGCCAGAGGGAGGCCCGATCAATGACCCTGTTACTGCGGTTGTGCCCATCAACAACTATGCTGTAGGTGATGAGTTGAGGGGTATTCGAATCAACGGTCAACCTATTGCTCCAGATGCTGCTAATGCCAGAGTAGTCCGTGCTCCGGCCCGTAATCCGGCTCCGATTGTTGACAGACAAGAGGATATGTTCACTCTGCTCAGTAAAGACGAAGACATTGTTGGGAGAGTTGATGAGAGGGATCGCAAAGTTGATGCCCTTGCTGAAAAAATCAGAGCTATGGAATGTCAGAACTCCCTTGGTTTCGATGTGACAAATATGGGTCTGGTAGAAGGGTTGAGGATTCCCTACAAGTTCAAAGCGCCCTCATTTGATAAATACAACGGCACTTCTTGCCCTCGCACTCATGTGCAAGCTTACTACAGGAAGATCTCTGCCTATACGGACGATGAGAAAATGTGGATGTATTTTTTCCAAGATAGCTTATCTGGAGCTTCCTTGGATTGGTACATGGAGCTTAAGAGAGATTCTATCCGCTGTTGGAGGGATCTGGGCGAGGCCTTCTTGAGGCAGTATAAACATAAAATGGACATGGCGCCGAGCCGGACTCAGTTGCAGAGTCTTTGTCAAAAATCAGGTGAAAGCTTCAAGGAGTACGCCCAGAGATGGCGTGAGTTGGCTGCAAGAGTACAACCCCCTATGCTGGAGAGGGAGTTAACTGACATGTTCATTGGTACATTACAAGGTGTATTCATGAACCGGATGGGAAGCTGCCCATTCGGTAGTTTTTCGGACGTCGTAATATGTGGGGAGAGGACTGAAAGCCTGATCAAAGCCGGAAAGATTCAGGATGTGGGTTCCTCGTCCTCGAAGAAACCATTTGCTGGGGCACCTCGCCGGAGAGAGGGTGAAAGCAATGTTGTGCAACACCGAGGGAATGTGTACAGAGGAAGTGTGAACAGAAATCAGTATCGCCAGGTTACTGCTGTAACCATCCCAGCACCTCAGCCTCGTCAACAACAACAACAACAAAGAGTTCAACAACCACCGCAACAACAACAACAACAACAGCAACGTCCGTATCAGCCCAGACAGAGGATGCCTGATCGACGTTTTGATCCGCTACCAATGTCGTACGCAGAACTGCTGCCCGAACTACTCAGGTTGGGGTTTGTTGAGTTGCGTACAATGGCTCCGCCAACAATATTGCCTCCTGGGTACGATGCCAACGTCCGTTGTGACTTTCACTCTGGGACACCAGGACACCATACTGAGAAATGCCGGGCTTTCCAGCACAAAGTCCAAGATTTGATCGATGCCAAGACGATCAACTTTGCTCCAGTGCCTAACGTCGTGAACAATCCTATGCCTCAGCATGGTGGGTATAGAGTGAACAATGTTGAAGGGGAGGAAGCTGAATACTTGGTGGTCAGTGTTGAGGAGATCCAGACTCCGTTGATGGTTGTGAAGGGTCGTCTGTTGGAAGGTGGAGTATTCCCGGGCTGTTGTGAGGGCTGTGTTGATTGTGCTGAATCCGAGAATGGTTGTGATCAGTTGAAGACTGGTATTCAGAGTCTGATTAATGAGGGTTGTCTACAGTTTGTTTGGGCCATTAAAGATAATGGGGTGGTGTCGACTGTCACCATTTATTTCAAACCGTCTGAAGGACGGGGCCAGAGGGTTGTTAGTGCACCTGCAACAAGTGGTACCCCTGTTACCATCACTGCACCTGTAACCGCCAGTAATCCGACTACCATTGTTGCTCCGGTCAGAAGGGCTGTTGATAGCAGGGTTGTGCCGTGGAAATATGACAACGCGTATCGCAACAATCAAAGGGCTGAGAATCAGTTTAGGCCGGTGAATCAGTCTCCTGTGACTATCAGTGTGCCTAGTAGAACTCCTGTGGTTATGAATCCAGTTGTGGACAATGTTGGAGGACCAGGAGGTTTTACCCGAAGTGGACGTCTGTTTGCTCCGCAACCATTAAGGGATAATAATGCTGAGGCTCTCGCCAAAGCTAAAGGTAAACAGGCCGTGGTTGATGAAGAACCTGCTCAGAAGGAGGCGCCCGAGGGTTCATTTGAGAAGGACGTGGAGGAGTTCATGAAAATAATTAAGAAGAGTGACTACAAGATTGTAGATCAACTTAACCAGACTCCGTCCAAAATTTCAATACTCTCTTTGCTTTTATGCTCTGAGGCACATCGTAATGCCCTGTTGAAGATGCTGAATTTGGCTTACGTGCCTCAAGAGATATCTGTCAACCAACTGGAGGGTGTAATTGCTAATGTGAGCACCAGGCATGGGTTGGGGTTCACCGATTTGGACTTGACGCCTGAGGGTCGTAACCATAACAAGGCATTGCATATCACCATGGAGTGCAAGGGTGCTGTGTTGTCTCACGTATTAGTCGACACCGGCTCGTCTTTGAATGTGCTGCCTAAGAAGATCCTGGGAAAGATTAATGTTGAGGGGGGTTGTGCTCACTCCGAGTGACCTGATTGTGCGTGCATTCGATGGATCCAAACGGTCTGTTTTTTGTGAAGTCACCTTGCCAGTGAAGATAGGTCCGGAGGTGTTTAACATTGTCTTCTATGTGATGGACATCCAGCCCGCATATAGTTGTTTGTTGGGGCGTCCTTGGATTCATGCAGCTGGGGTAGTTTCGTCAACTCTCCACCAAAAGTTGAAATATGTCTGGAACGGTCAGATTGTGACCGTGTGCGGTGAAGAAGATATTCTGGTGAGTCACCTATCCTCTTTCAAGTATGTAGAGGTGGATGGCGAGATCCATGAAACTTTATGTCAGGCATTCGAGACTGTTGCTCTTGAGAGGGTGGCTTTTGCTGAGCAGAAGAAGCCAGGTGCCTCAATTGCGTCGTATAAGCAGGCCAAGGAGGTTGTTGACTCTGGTAAAGCTGAAGGCTGGGGCAAGATGGTGGATTTGCCTATCAAGGAGGACAAGTTTGGAATTGGCTATCAACCCTTGCAAGTAGAGCAAAGTGAGCAGATAGGTCCGAGTACCTTTACCAGCGCTGGGCTGATGAATCACGGTGACGTCTTTGTAACCGGTGGTGAAGACTGTGACAGTGACTGTGATCTAGACAACTAGGTTCGCCCGTGTGCACCAGGGGAGTCTATCAACAACTGGACGACTGAAGAAGTGGTCCAAGTTACTCTTCAGACAGAGTAATTTTCTTTTGTTTTTCATTTTGCATGAAAACCCTACGTTCTGCCCAAGGCGTAGTGGTTCATTGTAGGGCCTCATCATGTTTTTAATGATTATCATTAATAAAGGACGTTTTGCAATTAAATTTTGTGATCCCTGTTTTTCTATTTTTGTTTTCATTTTCCAAAACAATAAAAATGGCAATGTTTTTGTTTTTGTGACTTTCTTGAACTCTTTTTTCTAAAATAAAGCATTAAACATGCAGAAGTGATCTCACGGAATCCACTATGAACAGTTCTGTTATGGCTCAGTATGATTTCAATAATCCCATCTACCAAGCCGAAGAGGAGAGTGAGGAAGACTGTGAACTCCCTAAAGAATTGGTTAGATTGTTGAAGCAAGAGGAGAGGGTCATCCAACCTCATCAGGAGGAGTTGGAGATTGTTAATCTTGGTACTGAGGACGCCAGAAGAGATATCAAGATCGGGGCTGCTTTGAAGGCAGAGGTCAAGAGCAGATTGATTGAGATACTGAGAGAGTATGTGGAGATATTCGCCTGGTCTTATCAAGATATGCCTGGGTTGGATACTGATATTGTGGTGCATAGACTACCTCTCAGAGAAGAGTGCCCTTCGGTCAAGCAGAAGCTTCGGAGAACGAGTCCTGATATGGCTGTTAAGATCAAGGAAGAGGTTCAGAAGTAGTTCGATGCTAGTTTCTTGTCAGTGACAACTTATCCCCCGTGGGTGGCCAACATCGTTCCCGTGCCGAAGAAGGATGGCAAAGTCAGAATGTGTGTCGATTACCGGGATCTGAATAGAGCGAGTCCGAAAGATGATTTCCCATTACCTCACATTGATGGATTGGTGGATAACACGGCTCAATCCTCGGTTTTCTCTTTCATGGATGGTTTCTCGGGCTATAATCAGATTAAGATGGCGCCAGAGGACATGGAAAAGACGACATTCATTACACCTTGGGGCACGTTCTGCTATAAGGTGATGCCATTTAGGCTGAAGAATGCCGGTGCTACCTATCAGAGGGCTATGACGACTCTCTTTCATGACATGATGCACAAAGAGATTGAAGTGTACGTGGATGATATGATTGCGAAGTCGCAGACAGAAGAGGAGCACCTGTTTAATTTGCAGAAGTTGTTCGACAGATTGAGAAAGTTCAAACTAAGGCTGAATCCAAACAAGTGTACGTTCGGAGTGAGATCTGGGAAGCTGTTGGGTTTCATTGTTAGTGAGAAAGGGATTGAGGTTGATCCAGCGAAAGTCAAAGCTATTCAAGAAATGCCTGAACCGAAAATGGAAAAGCAAGTCCGTGGGTTTTTAGGGAGGTTGAACTACATTGCAAGGTTCATATCTCACCTAACTGCCACGTGTGAACCAATTTTCAAATTGCTAAGAAAAGATCAAGCAATCAGGTGGAATGATGACTGTCAGAAAGCTTTTGACAAGATAAAAGAGTATTTACAGAAGCCTCCAATCCTTATACCTCCAGTTCCAGGGAGACCTCTGATAATGTACCTCTCAGTGACTGAGAACTCGATGGGGTGTGTATTGGGACAGCATGACAAGTCTGGTCGAAAAGAGCATGCCATATACTACCTTAGCAAAAAGTTTACCGACTATGAAACAAGATATTCACTACTCGAGAAAACTTGCTGTGCTTTGGCCTGGGCTGCTCGCCGACTGAGGCAGTATATGTTGAACCATACTACCTTATTGATTTCTAAGATGGATCCAGTGAAATACATCTTTGAGAAGCCGGCTCTCACCGGGCGCGTTGCTCGATGGCAGATGATTCTAACAGAATATGATATTCAATACACGTCACAGAAGGCCATTAAAGGTAGTATTTTGTCAGACTACCTTGCCGCAAAACCGATTGAGGATTATCAGCCTATGATGTTTGAATTCCCTGATGAAGACATCATGTATCTTAAGATGAAAGATTGCGAAGAGCCTCTTGTCGAGGAAGGACCGGATCCTGATGACAAGTGGACACTGATGTTTGATGGGGCTGCGAATATGAATGGCAACGGTGTTGGGGCAGTATTGATTAATCCCAAAGGTGCACATATACCTTTTTCTGCCAGGCTGACTTTTGATGTGACCAACAACGAGGCTGAGTATGAGGCTTGCATTATGGGTATTGAAGAAGCCATCGATCTGAGGATTAAAACTCTTGACATTTATGGAGATTCCGCTCTAGTGATTAATCAGGTCAATGGAGATTGGAATACCAACCAGCCGCATTTGATTCCTTACAGAGATTACACCAGAAGAATACTGACGTTCTTCAAGAAAGTGAAGTTGTATCATGTCCCCCGAGACGAGAATCAGATGGCTGATGCCTTGGCTACTTTGTCTTCTATGATCAAAGTTCATTGGTGGAATCATGTGCCACATGTTGCGATGAATCGACTCGAGAGGCCTGCATATGTGTTTGTAGCCGAGTCTGTTGTTGATGAGAAGCTGTGGTACTCTGACATCAAAAACTTCCTCAAAAGCCAAGAGTATCCTGAAGGTACGTCAAAGAATGATAAGAAAACCCTGAGAAGGCTAGCTGGAAGCTTTTATTTGAATCAGGATGATGTGTTGTACAAGAGGAACTTCGACATGGTTCTGCTCAGATGCGTGGATAGACACGAAGCAGACATGTTAATGCAAGAAGTGCATGAAGGTTCGTTTGGTACCCATGCTGGTGGTCATGCAATGTCCAAGAAATTGTTGAGAGCCGGTTATTACTGGATGACTATGGAATCCGATTGTTTCAAGTACGCTCGGAAGTGCCATAAGTGTCAGATTTATGCTGATAAGGTGTATGTACCACCAAGCCCTCTGAATGTCATGAATTCGCCTTGGCCGTTTGCCATGTGGGGCATTGATATGATTGGGAAGATTGAGCCTACTGCTTCTAATGGACATCGCTTCATCCTGGTTGCGATTGATTACTTCACCAAATGGGTGGAAGCAGCTTCCTATGCTAATGTTACCAAACAAGTGGTTGCCCGGTTCATTAAGAAGGAAATCATCTGTCGTTATGGGGTTCCTGAGAGGATCATTACTGATAATGGTTGAATCTCAATAACAAGATGATGAAAGAGCTTTGTAAAGATTTCAAGATTGAACATCACAATTCTTCTCCTTACAGACCAAAGATGAACGGTGCTGTAGAGGCGGCGAACAAGAATATCAAGAAGATTGTGCAGAAGATGGTCGTGACGTACAAGGACTGGCATGAGATACTGCCTTTCGCTTTGCATGGGTACCGTACCTCAGTGTGTGCGTCGACCGGGGCAACCCCGTACTCCCTTGTGTATGGTATGGAAGCAGTCCTACCTGTTGAAGTGGAGATTCCTTCTCTGAGAGTCCTGTTGGATGTCAAGCTTGACGAAGCTGAGTGGATTCGGACGAGGTTTAATGAGTTGAGCCTTATCGAAGAGAGACGGCTAGCAGCTGTGTGCCATGGGCAGTTGTATCAGAGAAGGATGAAGAGAGCCTTTGATCAGAGAGTGCGTCCTCGAAGCTATCAGCCAGGTGATTTGGTGTTGAAGAGGATCCTTCCTCCCGGTACAGATAACAAGGGCAAATGGACTCCTAATTATGAAGGTCCATATGTTGTGAAGAAGGTTTTCTCCGGTGGAGCCTTGATGCTTACAACTATGGATGGTGAAGATTTCCCGTCCCCTGTTAACTAAGATGTAGTCAAAAAATACTTCGCATAAATTGACCCGCTGGACAAAAAGCATAAAAGAGTCCAGGAAAAAAAGGGCATCCCGGCGAACCAAAAAACAGAAAGAAAAGGTTCGGGCAAAAATTAGGGATAAAAATGAAAAGAATTTGTACACCCGGTAAGTCGAAAACCCGCAAGGGCAGCTTAGGCAAAAATGGGCATCCCGATGGATTGAAAACCCGAAAGGGCGATCCAGGCAAAAGAGGGATTAAAGCGAAGACTACAGTCTGAGTAATCTGTACTACTTCACGCTTCATCGTCTGCCATCTCGAAGGATAGGATCGGTCTAGTCATTCTTCTCAGAAAGCAAGGAGTTGGGAGGAAAAACTGATGATCTGCGAGTTATAACAGAATTGGGAAATAGTGGATGCTGTGTTCACATTGCCATTAGGATAGATTTTTCCTCTTATGTGCAATTACCTCTTTCTAGGAATTGCTTCTCGATGTATTCGCCTTTTCAGGCCCATTTTCAATCAATAAAAGTCGTTATTCAGATAAATTGCTCTCTTGTTTTTATTTTACTGTTTTGTTTGCAAAAACGTCCGAATTTTTGATAAACATTGCATATAAAAGCATGAAGGCTAAACAATAATGTGCAGAAAGTTAAAACATTTGGAAATCATTTTGAATGTTGAGGACGCTTGAGCGTATCTTGTCCCTGCATCCCCTGGGGCATGTATGTCGTGTTGTTTTGCAGGTTGTCATTTGTGAGGATGATTCCCCAGCAGATATTTCCCCAGTTGAGTTCCCAGCTGAGTTTAAAGTTTGATTATCCCCACTAAGTTGGGGAGATGTTGTATCCCCAGCGAAGGTGTCAGTGGAGTGTTGTTCCCCAGCAGTCTGGTTTGAGGTACTGTTATCCCCGACGTGGTCGTGAGCGCTTATCCCTGTCAGGGTTATGGATGTCTATCTCCAGCGTGGTCTGATATATTATTTTCCCCACCAAAGTTGTGCTTTTCCTCATCAGGGTCGTGAAGGTTTTCCCCTAGCAAATCTCTTGAGCAGAGGTTTGTGTGGATGGTTTTTCCCAGCAGATTCCCCGGGCGGATCAGGTTCGGTGGAATTTGTCTCCAGCAGAGTTTATCCTACCTGTGGGTAACTCTCCCCAGTGAAGTCGCCTTGTTTGTTCCCCAAGCGGAGTCTCTGAGTGGATTGGGATCTTTTCCCAGCAGCAGTTTTATTTCCCCAGCATGAGTGAGAAGTCGGTGCTCTCCCCGCAGAGTATTCCTCAAACAGAGCCTCCCCACAGAGATGGAGTGTCTAATCAGTTTGCTCCCCGGCAGGAGTTCATCATTTGCATTTTGCATGTAGTAATCATTGCATCCTCAAAATCGCGTAGCATTTCCATTCAATATGGAGTATTACGCCACGAAAAAATTCAAACATATGCATTCATGTGTTAAACCTAACCAGATCGTATCCCCGGCAGAGGCGGATCATTTGTTCAACATCTGTACAACACGTTTGCTACAGTTGCTCCTGACAGCATTCATGATTGATATTCCCCAAAGAGGTTTATTTCCTCACACGTCCGCGAACGGAAAGCTTGTTTCTCCCTAGTGAGATCCCCAGCAAGTGGTTAGCCTTGCCTTGATGTATTGAAGATGACATCCTTGTGATACCGGTAAGTGTCATGTCGGCACCTGCGTGTGTTCTTTCTTTGGTGTCGGTAAACACCATTCTTTCGGTGTCGGTAAACATCGAGTCCTACCCCAGTCATCGGTAAATGTCTGGTCTTCTTTGTTGATGTCGGTAAACATCATCTTTCGATGTTCGTAACATCTTCATCTCTCCCCAAGCAGATTCACTTCTCCGTTGGTGTCGATAAACGTCGAGTTTTCCTATTCGTCCTTTGACGTATAGTTGTATTTCCCCACAGAGTCACCTCTCTGTTGGTGTCGGTAAACGATGAGTTTTTCCCGATCGTCCGTTGACGTTTGGTTGTATTATCTTTTCCCCAGTGTTCACCTCTCCGTTGGTGTCGATAAACGTCGAGCTTCTCCCTTTCGTCCGTTGACGTCTGGTCGAGTCCTTTTCCCCAGTCATCGGTAAATGTCTGGTCACCTTTCTTGGATGTCGGTAAACATCATTTTTCGATGTCGGTAAACATCGAGTATTTTCCCCAGTCATCGGTAAATGTCTGGTAATTCCCCAGCTAGAGATCCCTAGTAGAGTCGTCGGTAAACGTCCTATCTGGTTTCCGGTTGCAAGGATTTGTTTTCCTTCCCTAGTGAAGTGTTCACCTCTCCGTTGGTGTCGATAAACGTCGAGCTTCTCCCTTTCGTCCGTTGACGTCTGGTCGAGTCCTTTTCCCCAGTCATCGGTAAATGTCTGGTCACCTTTCTTTAATGTCGGTAAACTTCATCTTTCGATGTCGGTAAACATCGAGTCTTGTTCCCAGTCATTGGTAAATGTCTGGTCGTGCATATTTCCTTTGATAAAAATCAAAAATCCCCAGGAGTCGTCGGTAAACGTCTTGTCTAATCCCAGTAGAAAATATCTTTTTCCTCCCTAGGTGGAGATGCCATCGGTAAATGGCCTCGTTTGCTTCGATATCGGTAAATATCGAATGCCCAGTTTAGCCGCCATCGGTAAATGGCCTCGCTTTCTTCGATATCGGTAAATATCGAATCCTCAAGTTGATATCGGTAAATATCAAGTTGCTTTGAAGCCACCATCGGTAAATGGTCTTGCTTCCTTTTAATATCAAGTTGATTTGAAGCCACCATCGGTAAATGGTCTTGCTTCCTTTTAATATCAAGTTGCTTTGAAGCCGCCATCGGTAAATGGTCCTGCTTCTTTTGAAAGTGTTTCCCAGCAACCATCGGTAAATGGTCTCGCTAAAGTTGATATCAGTTAAATATCAAGTTTCCAGTATTTAGCCATCGGTAAATGGTTTCGCTTTCCGGAAGTTATCGTGCAGCCGTCATCGGTAAATGGCTTGGCTTTTCTTTGTATCATATCCCGCAGAGTGCAAATTTCTACGGTTCTTTAGTATTCAATCCCTGTGTACCTTGAAAGTCTGACAACCATTGCTCTCATCCGTTCAGGTTCCCAGCTGATTGAATAAGGGCAGCTGTAGCACCTCAAATTTGCACCTCCCATTTTGTACATTCATTTCATGATTAGGTCATTAACATTGCATTAGTGTTTCATAGCTCATTGCATTATCATTTGCATAGTCAACAGTCATCAGGCAAGATCAGTCAAGACTGGTCAAGAGATCCAGTTGTGCAAGCAAGCAAGTGCATTTTCTATGGAATCAAAACCCTAGAGTTGATTCAATGTGTTCATGTGACCTAGGGATCATTTTGAAGTGGTTTGGTCAAAGATTGGAGGCTCAAAGCTCATCAGTCAATGATCAATTCATCTGAAACCCTAGAAAGTCAACAAAAGTCAATTGTCAGTTCAATCATGGATTTGAAGGTGGGAGATGGTTAGAGGGGCCTCATTCAAGTCCATACAAGTCTCATTTGACATTTCAAACATCAACAATGAAGGATTTGAGGTCAGATGAAAAGTTTCCAAAAATAGTAAGTGACCTGTAATTTGAAATTGCCAAAAATGGAAAGGTTTTCTCCTCAAGTTTACATCATCAAGCAAGCTCCAAATGAAATTTTGTCCAACATGAAAGTTGAAGATCTTTCTCTCCCCTTTCCAAAAAGTCCAAGATCATGAATTTCTCATGTATGGTTGAAGAGATATGGATCAATCATGGCCAAGTGAACATGGAACTTCAAACATGCATAACTTTCAAACCATAAGGCCAAATGGAGTGGTTCTTTTTGCAACATTCATGTTTTGACCTCTACTATCCAAAACATGCATCACAAGCCATGCATTCTCATCACATAATTATTTGTTTTTTCACTTGATTTTTGGATGGAATTTTCAAATTTTAAAAATAATGCATTGTTTACACATGGCAACACTTGCATTGGCTTCCAAACAGAATTTCAAGTAAATTCAAGCCCAAAAACGTGCATTGTTCCATTCATTTTCATGCATAGAGGGTGAATGGTCATTTTGCATTTGCACCTTGTTTTCACTAATCCAATTGCCATAAGCTTAAACATGTTTAAGGACTTGGTTAGGAGGGAGTATAAAGCCCAAACCCTAACAGATTTCAGCAGGGACGACATCCATTTTTCAGATCTAAAATTTTTCTTCAAATTTTCTCTCTCAATTTTCTTTGAATTTCTTCAAACACATTGCATATTTCTTGATTCATTCTTCACCTGGAAGCATATTCAAGCATTTTTGAAGCAAGATCTCATGGAATTCGTGTAAACTGAAGCGGCTTGAAGCAAGAACACATCAATGGTGAATTCAAATTTCTGTGGAATTAAGCACGATTAAACCTTCATTCTCCATCCAATCAACTTCATAAGCACTTTGGAAGATCTGTTTGCACATTGCAAGGCTCGAATCCATCATTTCCAATTCTGTTTTCTCCAAGAGGTCAGAACTCGAGCTTTTTCTTTCTTAAATTGATTATGTGATGGTTGTAGATCTTGTAACACTGGTGAAACTGAGCTTTGAATCATTGATTCCATGCTAAATTGATTGAGTTATGCTGTTTTAAAGATTGGCATGTGATTCTTCATTGCTTCGATTTGCTTTGTTTAGTTAGAATTAGGTTAAATTATGTATGGATTATGGATGTGTGTTGCAAGATCTACAAGATGATATGCTTGTTTTATGTTTCTGAGAAATTTTTTCATGATCCATGATGAACTCGTATGAATGTTGATGAGAAATTTCCAGAAATCCATTTTGATCCTCCAAAACCCTTGCCCTGCGTTTCGCTTGTGTTTGTGAATAACTCGTTTCTGATTGGCTTATGGGGACTCCATGCAGCGCGCATCATTGGCCAGGCGAGAGGTTGACTTCGGTTGACTGCCAGCACATTAATGAAACGACTGCGTTTCATGTGCTGGCGCCTCAATTTTAAAATCCTTTTAATTAATCCATTTTATTTCATTTTAAAATGCTACATACCATTTCATTTCATTTCATTTTTCTAAAATTCATATCAAATCCATTTTTGATCCAAATGACATGGGAATTTTTGCATTGTTCTCCTTATTGTTTCTAGTTTTTTTTCATTATTTTTCCAGAAATTTTGCACGGATGGAAATTAATTGGTGCTAGGGTTTGTGATGTCTATTTTGAACCTTGCTTGATATTTCATTTGTGAAATGATGAGTTTTAATCCAATACTCTTGAAATTTGGTATGCTTAAACTAGACATCTTGCTGGTCATTGTGGTGTTGAGTTTGCATTTTTAGCATTTGTGGTTGCTGAGTTATGATCCTTTGAATGTAGGTGTGACAATGTGTGTCACACCTTTGCTTTCTCATTTTGATGATTTTCTTTGCCATGCCAAATAAATGCCAAATGATGTGATCCTTTTGCATGATGCTTCTTCTGGATGTTAGGATTGCTCATGAATTTTTGTGGAATATTTGGATTGATTTCTGATTTGTTTGTGATTTTTCATGCTGAATGGTCATTTGTGCACTTTTGAATTGCTTTGAACTTCAATTGTTTGTGAAATGCTGGTTGTTTATGATATGGATGTGAAATTTTGCACATTGCTTGTAGACATGTTAAAGTTTGTTTTGGCTTTGGTTTGAGGTCTTTACCATTTGTCATTTCTGTTTTAGGCTTGGGCTAAGTTTGAGTAGCATTTGGTGTCTCATTTGAGCTTGTTTTGGTTGCCTTGACTTGATGAATTTAATTACCATGCTTAATCATGTCCAAATGCCCTAATTTTTTCTTTGATGATCATGTTGTGTGTTCTGTTTAGCCATGATTTTTATTGAGATTAATTGAAGCATTTTTGAATTAATGTGCATTTGTTCATTTTGTTGCCTCAATGTGCTTTCAACTTGCATACTTTGTCATGATTGGTTTGTGAAATGAATTTGGTTGATGCTATTGACATGAGACCTTTTGGATTGTATTCTTAATTGATTGAGGTTGGTTCATGTTGAAATTCATGTTCTGTTTTGAATTTGTTCTCCCTCTTTGACCCTAGGCCTTGACCTAGTGGTTTGCCTCTCATGTTTGAGCTTTGTTTTCAGGTTAAGAAGCACATGGCTATGATGGAATTGATTCACTTGTTTGGATGGATTATTTGGTTGATGTTGACTAATCTTGATTTGTTTTGTAGGTTGATGTTAGCTCATTTGAGTGTGAGCTTGTGCCTTGCATATTGTTACATTGCTTGTTTGACTATGTCTGTTGACTGTTGACTATTGGATTGTCTGTTTGGTTTATTTGAGTTGTATACTGATTGAGTTAGATTTTTTTCAGGTACATTAGTTGCTTAAGTTCTTCTGAACTTGCTTTTGCGTTTGCTCGGTTGCTTAAGCATTGAGGTATAATTTCTCTGACTTCATGTAGTCTGGAAGACCTGTCCTGTTATGTGGGCAGACACCTGTCTGAAGTCCTCCTTAAGAGGCAATGCTTGTGTTTGTTTATCATTGTGCCCTGTACATTCAAAGACCTCCTAAGTGAAGAGGCATTGGCAGATACAAGAGATGTGTAGTGCATCTCCTGCTAATCAGTGAGTCATCCACTTTGCTCACACACCTTGTGTTGATGCATTGTGGATATTAACCCAAGATCCATGTTGTGTCATTCATTTGTGGAGAAGAGTTCCCACTTTCTGAACTCCCACACTTTCATTTGTCTGAAGCTCTCCCAGGCCAGGGATATGAGCTGTGAGGCACACCCCTCATTTCCCATTTCATCTGCTTCACCCTAACTCTCAATGTTAGGGTTAAGAGCTAACATCACCCTGTTACAGTGGTTTGTTTGTCGAGGTTGATATGACCCCTCAACTAAAACCTAACCTTGATTGAGCCAACTGATTGCATATAGTGTGTGCTATTTGTGCTTGTGTGTTTGTGCTTTTTTTAGTTTAGCTTGCTTCCTGTGCAAGTTAGGATTAGTTTGGCTTGCTTCCTGTGCAAGTCATGTTTAGGTTAGCTTGCTTCCTGTGCAAGTTAGATAGAAACCTTAACATAGGGCTATGATGCATGACAACTTCTAGGCTCGAGTCGTAGTCTCCCTAGTAGTTTGTGTCTCCCTTTGTATCTGGTTAGGCCAGTTCTTTCCCTGTTCAGGGGAACTACGTCGCCCTGATCCTCATACCAGATGAGGTACGTAGGCAGGAGATGAGCTGATCTCTCCGGGCGCCCTTTTGTTTTGTTTGTGTGAGTTGTTTCTCCTTTTCTGGTTGGAGTCCGATGTAAGTCCAGCGATTGGCATTCGGTTTCCAGTTTCCTTGTTGGAGTCTGACGTAAGTCCAGCAATTGGCAGTTGGTTTCCTGTGTGTGTTTGTTGGTTTGGAGTCTGACGTAAGTCCAGCGATTGGTAGTCGGTTTCCTGTGTGGTTTTGTTTGGCGTGCGTTAGCCGAGCTACGAGTGCTCTGATTCTTCTTTAGTCCGAGAAGATACGTATGCACAGGATGCGACATCCTAGCGAGCATATTTTCCCCTAGTCCCGAACTACGTCGACTCTGATGTCTGTGCCTGACAGACTACGTAGGCCCAGGATGCGATATCCTGCCGAGTTAGTTTCTTTTGTCTTTCCTCTGTCTCTTTCAGCCAGTGTTTGATGTTTGTGAGCAGTTTTTAGCAACCTTTATCCTTCCTTTTGTGCGTGGATCCCGTCGAGTACGACGGATACGTAGGGGTGCTAATACCTTCCCTTCGTATAACCGACTCCCGATCCCATCTCTCTCTGGTCGCGAGACCATGTCTTTTCCAGGTTTACTTCGAGCGTTTCCTTTCCCTCTTTTGGGATAAATAACGCACGGTGGCGGCTCTGTTGTTTCGTTTTCCCGCCGGTTTTTCGCGTAATGCGACACATAGAATTCTGAGTCTCACAGTCGGTGAATTTCTTACTGAGGTAGTAAATAGCATATTCTTTCTTTCCAAATTCGTCTTGCTGACCTTGAACACAACCGATACTCTCATGAAGCACAGTCAAATACATGATCAACGATCTTCCTTCAACAACGGAGACAAAATCGGAGGCTCAAGCAGATACTCTTTGATATTGTCAAAAGCTTTATGGAAATCTTCGGTCCAATCACAAGACTGATCTTTCCGAAGAAGCTTGAATATAGATGCACATGTGGCAGTCATATGTGATATAAATCTTGAGATATAATTCAAGCGGCCAAGAAAACCTCTGACTTGCTTCTCAGTTTTAGGCGCAAGCATCTCTTGTATTTCTTTGACCTTGGTAGGATCAACCTTAATACCCTTCTCGTTGACAATAAATCCCAACAACTTACCAGAATGAACACCAAAAGTACACTTATTGGGATTCAAGCGGAGCTTGTACTTTCTCAATCGCTGGAATAACTTCAACAAATGCTCAACATGTTCTTCTTCATCACTTGATTTAGCAATCATATCATCAACATAGACTTCAATCTCTTTATGCATCATATCATGAAAAATATTGGTCATAGCTCTCTGGTATGCTGCACCAACATTCTTTAAACCGAAAGGTATCACTCTATAACAAAATGTTCCCCAAGGTGTAATGAATATGGTCTTCTCCATATCTTCGGGTGCCATCTTGATCTGATTATAATCGGAAAATCCGTCCATAAATGAAAAGACTTTGAATTTAGCTATATTGTCTACCAACATATCAATGTGTGGTAGAGGGAAATCATCTTTTGGATTAGCTTTGTTGAAATCTCTATAATCAACACACATACGGACTTTTCCATCCTTCTTCGGAACATGTACAATTTTGGCCACCCACTGTGGATACTCAGCGGTAACAAGAAAACCCGCATCAATCTATTTCTGCACTTCTTATTTGATCTTCAGTCCCATATCAGGATGAGTTCTCCTCAACTTTTGCTTGACTGGCGGGCATTCTGGATTCAATGGCAATCTATGCTCCACAATCTCAGAATCCAAACCAGGCATGTCTTGATAGGACCAAGCAAACACATCTGAATACTCGAAGAAGAAGATCAATCAACCCATCATTAACCTCTGGACACAGTTGAGACCCAATCTTGACTTCCCTCACATCATCTTTAGAACCCATGTTGACTAGTGTCGCAACCTGAAAAATGGAATGCGAAAAACAACAACCGGCGAAGAAAGACAGGAGAGTTGCCATCGTGCGTTATTTATCCCAAAGGAAGGAAAGGAAACGCTCGAAGTAAACCTGGAAAAAGGAAAGGACAAGACAGGGTCTCGCAACCAAATCTTGGGTTCGGGAGTCGATTATGCGAAGGGAAGGTATTAGCATCCCTACGCGTCCGTAGTACTCTACGGGATCCATTTTTGTAGTTCTTGTCTAAAGGGTGTGGGTTTATCTAATGTGTTATTTACTAAAAAAAGGGGTCAAAAGAAAATGACTCGCACAGATGTCGCGTCCACTGCATACGTATCTCATTTGAATATGAGAATCAGAGTCTTCGTAGCTCGGCTACCTAGGGGTTAAGGGTAATTATGCTCGCTAAGACATCGCGTCTTATGCCTACGTATCTCATCTGGAATGAGAATCAGAGCAAGTCGTAGTTCGGCTAACTACAGGGTTATGGATTGGGTTTTGGACGAACGACGTTACTACGCAATCTACCGGATGCTCGACCTTTGGAGACTTACTCGCCTGTAGTAGAAGGAGTTAACGTGTTCTTAGGAGAAGAAAAATCAATATGTTGGTAGGGTTAGGGATGCTCATGCAAAAGGTAAATCCTAGACGAAGGAACCTGCATAAACTAAACACACAAAACATTGCCTCCTATCGAGGTCTTCCAGCTAAGAAAGCGGTAAAAATACGGGAAAATGTAAAAGTACCACATGGATAAAGATCCGAAGTAACAGTAATTAACGGAACAAGGAAACCCTGAGATCCTCCCAAGCTAACACCATCAAAGAAAGTGAGTAAGTACAGGTAACCGGAATGAAACCTCCAGGAGGTATCCCACAAATAAAGTGGAACACCAGGCAAACCATCTCTGCAAGAGTCATATGAGCCCTCACAAAACAAAACTCAAGAAACAGGTTAGAGAAACAAAATAGGGTAACCAAGAGTTGCCCCCAAATCAAAATGTAACCACATGAATCATGCCATTAAAATTCACAAAAAGCTCACAAAAAGCAACCAAGGGTAGGAGGCCTAAACCTCTTGTCAAACACATGCATCAAAAGGGTATCAAATTCACCCATAATACCTCATACATTTAGAGCATTCAAATTAAAGGCATAAAGATGATAGATATAGGGCAAACCTGATTGGAGAGATCGGTTGAAATCAAATGGCACGGTTGGATTTGCAAACCAATGTTAGGGTTTGCTTGAGCTGAAAGTGTGTGAGTCAGAATGAACCTTTCAGAGTTGCCTGGAGGTTGCTGCAGATTAATTCTCACTCTCTCTGTCTAGGTTTCTCTTCAAGTTTTGTCCAGGGTTTTGTTCCAAGGAAACCTCAGAGTGTTTTACTTCTCTTCCTTTTTCTGTCTGTTCTCCCTCTTTTATAACCTGATTTTCATGGCTTTGTGGGCTCAAATGAGAGAGGTCCAAGTCCAAGATTTTTCTATTCTATTTTATTTATTTAATTTTTTTTTCTTTTTTTTTTCTTTTTCTTTTCTTTTTTTTTTTTTCTTTTTTTTTTTTTGAAACGCGTGGGCTTCGCCTAGCGAGCATGACAAGGCTTGGAACAGAGTTCCAACCTTCTCTTCAACTACAACATATGTAAAAGATGACAAATGGCTCACCAAAAGCGCTTTCTCTCCACCAACAACGACAAGCTTGTTGTTCTTCACAAATTTAAGCTTCTGGTGCAGAGTAGACGTTAGAGCTCCAGCTTCATGAATCCATGGCCTTCCCAATAAGCAGCTATAGGCCGGCTGGATATCCATTACTTGAAAAAGTAATTTGAACGGTGTTTCGTGAACAATCAAATGCTTTAACGATCACACCACTATACCTCATAGGGGCGCCTTGATAGGAAAGTCTGGACAAAGTTGATTTTAGGAGTACATTTAGAGAAGAACAGGTATCAACCAACACATTGGACAACACATCCTCCTTGCATTTCATTGAAATATGTAGTGCCATATTGTGATTTCTGCCTTCCTCGGGAGGCTCTTCATCATAAAAACTTAAATTATTGTAAGAAGTGATATTAGCTACAATGTAGTCAAACTAATCCATAGTAACGTCGTGCTCTACATAGGCTTGCTCCAACACTTTCTGCAATGCTTCTCTATGCACTTCAGAATTCATCAATAGAGACAACATTGAAATCTTTGACAGAGTTTGGAGCAGCTGCTCCACCATATTAAACTCGCTCTTCTTAATCAACCTTAACACTTCATCATCATCGTTAGGCTTCAACTTGCTGGATTCCCCAGACTGACGCACTTGAGCACTAACTAGATTCACTACAGGTGCATCCACCTTCTTATTGACTGCAGCCTCTTCTACTCCCTCTGAAAATATGGGACCAAATACACAACCATTACGGGTCACCTTTACGATATCAGCTATATTCACGACGGAATTTGTCGTAGGCAACGGAACCTCTTGACCATTCTCCACCATGGTTCCATTATACTGATAAGGAACAGCTCTATCAAATGCATACGGGACAGGGCCCGCTAACCATATTACTAACGAAGATATCGATCTAATGACGTTGTTGCTGCTACTATTATCAAACTGAATTACTACCCGCTCAGGGGTCTTAAACACCAACACAATTACATTGACATTATCTACCTCTCTTAACTGAAAAATTTGGATAAGCCCTTCATCTATCAACCTCTGAATATCCCTCTTGACAATGACACATCCTCGAGGGTTCATGATGCATATCACACAACCATCATGGTCATGCTCACAATCGCTGACCAAACAAATATCTCTATGGATTGCAACCAAAGATTGTCTGATATGGCGAACATCATAAACCTTATATTCTCCAGGAAAATCATCTACCATGTTGACAGAGGAGTTACCATGGTGTCGCACCTCGAAAAAAAAATGGGGGTACGACCTCAAAGCGAAGCGCGATCGCACGCTCGCAATGATGGACTGAACAGAGTCGCCACCGAACTTTATTTATTCCTAAAAAGGAAAGGGGAAATATCGATAAAACCCATGACAAAAGAAAGGATAAGATATGGTCATCGCAACCAATATCAGGGTTTGGGAGTCGATTACGCAAGGGGAAGGTATTAGCACCCCTCACGTCCGTTGTACTCAACGGGAACCATTAGGTCAATTGTGTGCGTTAGTTGTTAGTTGAAATATTAGGCTTTTCGAATTATTAGGTGGGAAAGAAAAAAAGGATGAGAAAAGAATGTTTTTGGATTTTTGACGAAGGACTAAACCTAAGTTTTTTATTAGTGGGCCTGGCAAGATTTATAAATCCTGCTCCTACGTATCTCAAAAGAGAAATCAAGGCTTACGTAGTTCTGGGTAAAAAAAAGTTTGTTTGTTGGTCGATTTTAGCGAAAGCTATACTGTATTAATCGACGAAAACATTGTTTTACCCAAAACAGATGAGGAGTGGACGCATACCACACATCGAACGGATTTATAAATCTACATTCGGAAAAGCGTCATTTATCTCTACTCAACAATCGTGGCCGAAACATTGTTTTATGTCACTTAAGACAAGATACCTTTCGTTTATGAAAAAGGTTTTTGATTAGTCGCACAGCGGCGAGAAAAGAGTTTGATTGGTTGGATGTATTTTGAGTGATGGCGAGAACTTGGATGAGCGAGATATACATCTCGAATCCTAGCCTCAGGAGTGCACGGTATACACCATGTTCCATTTCCATCTTTATTGAAAGGGGTTAAGATAGGAATTAGGTATTTTGGAATTTGATTGAGAAAGGGTTTGAAGAAACCGTATTGACAATTTTAAACGATGGCGAGAACCAAGATAGGCGAGGCATACGTCTCGAATCTTAACCTCAGGAGTGCATGGTATACACCATGTTCCATTTCCATCTTTATTGAAAAAGTGTTTAAATAAGAATTAGGTATTTTGAGTTTTGTTGTGAAAATGACTTGACCCTAGATCAAGTATTGATGGACGTTTAAAAGAAATTTGAATGAGTGTTTGAATGAAAACAAAGTGGATAAATTTGGATGATGGCGAGAGCTAGGATTGGCGAGATATACATCTCGAATCCTAGTCTCAGGAGTGCGCGGTATACACCACGTTCCACTTCCATCTTATTGAAAAGGTCTTAACTATAAATTAATATTTTTTGAGTTTTTATGAAAAAATGGCTTGACGTTGAATCAAGCGTTTGAAGAAAGTTTGAAAAAATGGAATAGAATAGGAGGGAGAAATGAATTGATTTGTTTATTGAGAAAATACTCGACGTTGGATCGAGTCATATTTTTGTATTTTTTTGGAAATGGTTGATTTTATTCTTGTGTTAGTATCTAACTAAATGGCCAAACAAATAAAGAAATAAAAACAGTACAAAATTATTACACATCGGGGGAGTGGGGTACATTTTGTCAAACGGGGATTCAAAATCATGAAATAATTAAATCGGGCCCAAACAACAAAGAATGCAAAGTATGAGTGTAAGTGCAAGAGAACTGGCTCATTGTAAGAAAGCCCAAGAGTAAGCTATGTGAGGTTGATGGCGATGCTTAAAAGCAATCGACTTACAAGGGTATGAAAATGGGCTCGATATTGAATCGAGAAAAGTGTGATTTTAATAGTTTAAAATGGTTTTGAATGGATGATGAAATTAAAAGAAAGCAAATCTGTGTTATTAAACAATAATGAAACTATGAGTATAATAAAAACATAAACATAAAAAAAATGCTAAAAGAAATAAAATGCTACATATAGGTATCGAACCCACTCCACTAAAGACTACAAAACTACCCTCTCTCCACTAAGCCATTTATGATTACTTATTATTTACAAGAAACACTTGGGTATATAAACCAGAACAAATTGGAATAAAATTTAAAAAAAAAAAAAAATAGAAACTAAAAGAAAGTAGTCTGTTGGACTACCAAATGGGAGAAAACAAGGAAAGATACCCTAGCCGCCTGGCAGTTGGGTTTTTCAATGGAATATGAATTGAAAATGTGAAAATATTTATTAACTAAACTTAGGATGTTTAAACGAAAATTTTAATGGTTTCAAAAAAACTTATTCTGTTTAAGAATAGAAAGAAAATAAATAAAAGGAAAATAATGAGAGGAACTATTCACCGTCCTCAATCCCTCTCCAACCACTCGCTGAATCGCTCTCTCAAAAAAAAACCATTCTCCACGAACCTCTCTCTTGCTCTCAACGAACATCCCAAACTTCACTCACTCAGACTCAGACACTCACTCATCGCTCAACCTTGCTCACTCAAACTCAGATGCTCAACAACGTTAACCAAAGAGAGCGTAAATCCACGGTTTCAAAGAGAGACATCAAGCGGAAATCTCACCTTCGGCGACGACGACGAATCAGGTGAGCTTAAACCTTCTTCCTTCTCTCTTCAAATACTGGATTTTGCTTTTGATTTGGGATTTAGGGTTCTTTTGAGGGGTTTGGTGCGCCTCCGATTTTCGTCCGCCTCCCTCTCACTGATTCGCTCTCTCCTATTTATGTTCTGCAAATTAGGGTTTCTGATTGGTACATGGGGTTCAAAAGAGTATCCCTGTAATCTCCTTTTGATGCTCAGAATTTGGTCCATCTCGTTTGATACTACAATCTGGAAACGGTAACTCTACCTACGCACTTTCTCCAATTGTTTTGTCTTAATGCCAATTTGGGATATTTTCTGAAATTTTAACAGCTTTGACTAATTTTGTGTTACTGCAGTGAAATTGTGAAAACGTGAGGAGCTCAATCACGGTTTTGTTGACGTCGGATCTGAATTGCATCTCATGGTGGCGTGGCTGCTGATAGTACACCTTTAACCAGTCCAAGAATCAGTACCAAGGAAATTCTGGAATTCTTGAAAAAGCTTATTTCTGAGCAGGCTGGAATCTCGGTAAGCAAAATCTCTGTCACAGACAACATGTCAACCTATGGAATTGATTCAATTGATGTGGTGAAAGCAACTCAAAAACTCTCAGATTTCCTCGGAGTTCCAGTTGCGGCTATAGACGTTTTCAGTGCATCCTGTATTCAAGAATTGGCCAACTTCTCAGAGAATCTTCTGTTGAAGTCTCAACCTCACCATATGAACAATCCCTCCTATGCTCCAGAAGATGAAACCGAATCTACTGAATTTGTCGTGGATGTGTCCAAGTCTCATCAATGGAGTATATATGCACTTCAACCCTTAGCACTTGTTTTCATTTCTATCCTTTTGGTTTCTCTTGCTTCATCACTACTTTTCAAAGTCTCATTGCAAGTGTTGATAAGTCAGCGTACGGAATTCCTTGGTCAAACTATCTAGTTTCACTTGCTTTGGCTCCACTTTCTTGGATCCTTTGCATTGCTTCTACATGCATTTGCATTTCATTTTTCGGAAACTCTTTCTTGAGGCCAAATTATGCTCTTACTCCTCAAAGGAACAGTGTTTCTGAAGTACTGGTTTGAGATACTCGATGCAAGAATCGGATCCTCAGTTTTGCTTGACACATTTGACATCACAGACCCGTCGCTAGTTTCAATTAGAGATGAAGCCGTCATTTCTGAAGGGGTTCTGGTTCAAAGCCATGAGGTTAAGAACGGAATTCTAAGTCTCCATCCTATTAGGATTGGATGGAATTCTTCCATTGGACCTTATGCTGTTATTCAAAAAGGAAGTGTTGTTAAAGAAGGAGCTGAGATACAACCACTACAAAAGGTTGAAGGAGACCAACATGTGCTCAAACCTACAAAGCTTAATAATGTCAAAGAGGTTAGTTCGGAGTACCAAAACGTTTTATATCCTAATAGAATGCCTTATTGCTAAAAAGTTCATTCCATATAATAATTATCATGAATCGTGATATAACAATTTTCATTTTTTTATTTATTTCAGAATGCAGTGTTGCTTGCTGCTATGCATGTTTTTCTGTCATGAAAATTCTGCAGGTAGTTTTGATGTAGGACTGGTTTTGGTGCAGGATGCAGGTACCAATGATGTCTAACCCAAACGCAAACACAATTGACCACCTCTCTCACATGTTGATTTGATAGAACTGAGACTCAAGCTTGCAGCCGGTTTTCTAACTGCAGGATGCAAGTTCATGATGAATTACTGCAGGTAATGTCATGTTTGGTTGGTTCCCTCACTGGTAGGATTGGCTGCAGATACCAAGTGATGGTCATGCTGCAATGACTGATGCACAACCATGTCCACTTGTAACTTGACATACTCCATGTGCTGTAGGTGATGTCCAGAATTTTCAAGGGCCTGAATGGTATTTTCTGGCAGAATTTTGAAGAAGCAATCAAATATGTGGGAGAAGTTGCTGAATCTGTCAAAACACTTAGACATACTGCTCCACCTTAGGATCTTTCATTGTTGGAGTGGTTTTTTGTTAAATGGTTAGATTATATGTAACTGAAAGTGAGTGAAAATTTGAATGGTTTGTGTAATATGTGTGAAATTGTTTGTAACTTTGGAATTGAGAAGTAAGTGGTTTTGAACATGTGAATTGAAAGGATTTATGTAATAGGATCCCACATGTAACTGTGACTTGGGATTATGTAATGAATGTTCATTGAATTGTATTGAATTTAATTGGATATATTGAATGAAGGTTTGAAAGTTTGAATGAATTGTATGCTTATGGTTGTAGTTTGAACAGAATAAGAATGGTTGTAACTTGGTTCATGGAAATAGGTGTTTTGGTTATAAAATGGATTTGGATTTTTTTGAAATAATCCAAGACTAATCTACATGTCAATTAAAAAATAAAAAAAAACAATAAAAACCAATTAGAATCAAATTAATCTATAATTTGTTAAAACTACTTTGATATCAAATTCTAACATTTTATTTGGAAATTAAAAATCAATTAGAATTTGAATCATTAGTAAAAACATAATTAAGATTAAATTGAAATTTGGAATTTAGGCTTAATTTGAAATTAAAATCAAATTGAAAATTAAAAAAGTCAAATAATTAAAATCCATTTTATAATCAAAAGCACCATGATCAAAAAAGCCTAGACAATGACCAATCTGTTAACAAGAATATGGATTTGGGAATGGTCGGTTGCCTTTGGTCATGAATGTATGCAAATGAACTTTAGGCCAAGTGCCAAAATAAAATAAAAATGAAAAAAAATCAGGACAAAAATCGGGGTATGACACATGGGCAGGAAACGCATTAGCTTTCACATTTGGGGGACGGTCTTCAAAGGACACCATCCCACTCTTCACAAGTTTATGTACCTCATACTTTAATGGATAGTAGTTCTCAATATCATGGTCGAGGGCTCCTTGGTGAAAGGCACAACAGAGTTCAGGCTTGTACCATAATGGAAGTGGCTCGGGAATTTGAGGTAGATTTCTAGGTTGAAGTAGGTTCTTGAGAACCAAAGATGGATACAGTTTTGTATATGACATAAGAATAGGGTCAAAAGAGACCTTCTTCCTCTAGAAGTTTTGTTGTTGATTATTGTTGTTGTTGTTGTAGTTGGTTCTTTGTTGCGGTTGTTGTTGATGTTGTTGTTGAATTGGCACTGATTAATTGTTGGAATTGTTTGAAAACACTAGAATTACTGATGAAACTTGATGTTGATGCTGACGTGGTTAAGGGTTTCTTCTGACATGAGGCCTCCTCTGCCTCCCCATAGATACTGAGTTGGTCCAAGATTTTTCTATTATATTTTATTTATTTATTTATTTAATTAATTTTTTTTTTATTTTTTTTCCGTTTTTTCGTTTTTTTTTAAACGCGTGGGCTTCGCCTAGCGAGCATGACAGCTCATGAACAAACCTTTGCTCCTTCAAGATTAACGTTTTGACTGACGAATAGACCCCTGTTGGAAGTAACTCAAGTCTTTCCCTTGTGTTGACTGATCATCTAAATAGAACCCACAAAGTGTCCTGGATGATGTTGAAGCTTCTTGGGGCTAATCCTGATTGACATGATGAAATGCAATGTATCTAATGTTAAATGACCTAAAAATGAATGTGTGAATAAGGAGGGCAAATTTTGGGGTGTTACAGCTGCCCTTATTCAGTCATCAGCTAACCCGAGCATGATGAAAGCGAACAGCTTATCAGACAAACAGGGTGAGCTGTGATTGAATACCAAAGACAGACCGAAAATTTGCGCTCCGAGAACACCACAAAAATGCTGAAATACACCGCGCTGTTTATTTCTCTTCCGATCCTCTGGCTGAATCTGAATCAGTCTTCTGACTTAATCTGGAGTTTCGATCCTCTGGCTGAATCTATTCTCAATTTAGTTCTCTGGTTGGATGTTAATTTTGATCCTCGGGCTGGATACAGTTTCAATCTTCTGGCTAGATCTTCTTCGATCTTCTGGCTAGATCTCCTTTGTTTCGATTCTCTGGCTGAATCTATTTTCTTTGATTCTCTGGCTGAATCTACTTCGATCTTCTGGCTAGATCTGAATTGTTTCGATTCTCTGGCTAAATCTATTTCCGATCTTCGGGCTAGACCTGACTTCGATCTTCTGGCTAGATCTTCTTCGATCTTCTGGCTAGATCTTCTTCGATCTTCTGGCTAGATCTCCTTTGTTTCGATTCTCTGGCTGAATCTATTTTCTTTGATTCTCTGGCTGAGTCTACTTCGACCTTCTGGCTAGATCTGAATTGTTTCGATTCTCTGGCTGAATCTATTTTCGGTCTTCGAGCTAGACCTGACTTCGATCTTCTGGCTAGATCTTCTTTGATCTTCTGGCTAGATCTGAATTGTTTCGATTCTCTGGCTGAATCTATTTTCTTTGATTCTCTGGCGGAATCTACTTCGATCTTCTGGCTAGATCTGAATTGTTTCGATTCTCTGGCTGAATCTATTTCCGGTCTTCGGGCTAGACCTGACTTCGATCTTCTGGCTAGATCTGGATTGTTTTGATGATAAATTCCCATCATCAGGATCTCGCATCTAAGGCATGCGCTGGTTGACTCTCTTTCGAAATCTGCGGTCTTCATGTTAGATATGCAGCTTCGAGAATATCCCACTTTTGGGCTTCGTACATATTCTTCAGGCTAGAACATGTTATAACGACTCTTCGATTAGACTTTGTTTTTTAAATGCGATCCGCGGGCTGGATCCTCTTGTAGGTTGATCTTTTGTTGAGCTGTCAATCTATTCCTCCAGCTGACTTGCTGGGGAAATAACGCTCGTAGTCGACTCTCTGGCTGAATCTTCGAAATGACCCTCAGACTGGATCTCTGGAAAACGATTCTCAGGCTGAATCTTCGAAATGACCCTCATGCTGGGTCACACACACACTTGATCCTCTGGCTGAATCTCATGACTTTGGTTGTAAAGTAATTTTTCAGTCTGCTTTGAAGAACCTGTTTATCAGCTTATGTGTATGTTTGATATGCATGCAAATGCAAATGCAAATGTTATGCATGGTGAAAATGAAAAAAGAAATCTGCTTGGTGAAGCAACTCTGGCAGGGAGCGGATCGTTGTATCAATCCTTGAATACTCTGTGGGGAACGATCCGTCTGCCGGGACCGGGGAGCCACCGAAAATAAATCGGCCTTTTTTGAAAAGTTGACCTTGCTGGGGAAGTATCAACTATGGAAACTTTGCTTGGCGAGGCTCTGCGAGGAGAGTCTGTGAGGAAAGCACTTCCTGGGGAAATGTCGTAGGAATCGACCTTTGCTGGGGATATGAACTTGCTAATTGTCCTCAGGCTGGGGATTAAAACAAATATGTTAAAAAAAAATCTGTTGGGGACGAGATGAACATTGGGAACACCACCCTCTTGTTTGTTGGGTATGCGACTACTCCGCTGTTGCTGGGAAGATACAGTCTGGCACTGTCGACTCCGCTGGGGATATACAGTCTGGATACTGTCAACTCTACTAGGGATATACAGTCTGGATACTGTCAACTCTACTGGGGAACCTGCTCTGCAGAGGAGAGGCTTTGTCAACCGCTTGGGGGTGAGGATTCATGACTTGGCATCCGGTTCCTGTGACCTGTAACCAAAAAATACACGTATGCCCCGGGGAATTACTCGGTTTGAATTCACCGTCCGGGATTAAGCACATTCAAAGCAATTTTGACTGTTTTCCTGCGCAAGTCATCTGCAAAAGCCACCATTACATTCAGATGCAATATGTTTCCTCAAGAATTCAGACATCTTTTGCAAACAAACTGATAAATGAAAAGTAAAGAGGCTTTTTAACTGAATTATTCGACTTTTGTTGGTTGAAAAATTTGAGTCAGGAATAGGCGAGTACATCAGGAAGCTGATCCCTGGAAAGTGGGGATCGCTATAAATTGAACAAGAGAAACTATCTTAATGGCAATGTGGAAACGGGGTCCCACCGAGTTTCGACTCTGCTATGGCTCGTATGTCCTCAAGATGCTCTGCTCATCTTGCTTTCTGAAGTGGATGATGATTCGATCTTTTACCTTCGAAGATTGCCGGATTGAATGAAACGGTGATATAACACGGATGGACTCAGATCGCAGTTATTCGCTTATTCCCTAACTTTTGCGTGGACCGCTCTTTTGGGTTTTCAATCCACCGGGATACCCTTTTTTGCCTGAGCCGCCCTTTTGGGTTTTCGACTCACCGGGTGTACATTTTTTTTGATTTTTATATCCCTAATTTTTGCCCGAACCTCTTCATTCTTTTTTTTGGTTCGTCGGGATGCCCCTTTTTTGCCTGGACTATTCTTTTTACTGTCCAGCGGGTCTATTTTATGCGAAGTATTTTTTAACTGCGTCTGAGTTGACAGGGGATGGGAAGTCTTCGCCATCCATGGTTGTTAGCATCAGAGCTCCGCCAGAGAAAACTCTTTTAACCAGGTATGGACCCTCGTTGTTCGGTGTCCATTTGCCCCTGTGATCTGTGTTGGGAGGAAGAATTCTTTTGAGTACCAATTCACCGACTCGATACTCCCGAGGGCGCACTTTCTGATCATACACTCTCTTCGTCCGTCTCTGATATAGCTGGCCATGGCATATAACTGCTAGTCTCTTTTCCTCAACTAGGCTTAGCTGATTGTATCGAGAACGGACCCATTCTGCTTCGTCCGGCTTCATTGTTGGTGCAGGAAAAAGTTATTCTGGCACAAAATGGAATATGAACCCCCTCCGGTGTGATCAACACTGCACCAACTCCGCGACCATTGACGTTGACCGCCCCATCAAACATCATAATCCATTTGGATTCAGGGTTAGGCCCCTCCTCCGGGAGTGGTCCCTCGCAATCTTTCGATTTGAGAAACATGATGTCCTCATCGGGAAAGTCGAACCTCATAGGTTGGTAATCATCAATCGGTTGCGCGGCAAGATAGTCTGACAAGACACTTCCTTTGATGGCTTTTTGTGAAGTGTATTGGATGTCATACTCTGTCAGCATCATTTGCCACCTAGCAACCCTGCTGGCTTTTCAAAAATATACTTGACTTGATCCATCTTTGATATCAATAGAGTCGTGTGAGTCAACATATACTGTCTTAGTCGGCGAGCAGCCCATGCCAAAGTGTGGCAAGTTTTCTCGAGCAGTGAGTATCTTTGTTCATAGTCGGTAAACTTTTTGCTAAGGTAGTATATTGCATGCTCTTTTCGACCTGACTCGTCATGCTGATCGAGCACACAACCCATTGACCTTTCTAACACAGTCAAGTACATGATCAACGGTCTTTTCCTCTCGGCCTATAGACTGGCCCCGATATTGATCTCTTTCTTGTCGTCTTCGGTACCAATGTTGATGGTCTCAACCACCTCCTGATAAGGTGTGATATCTCGGTCCTCCTGTTTCAACAACCTGGCTAACTCCTCAGGCAATTCACAATCTTCCTCAACCCCTTCTTCGGCTTGATAGATAGGATTGTCGAAGTCATACTTGGCCATAGCAGTCTCGTTAGCAGTGAGATCCGGGTGATCAGTTTTACGAGGTGTTTTTTGGAAAGAAAAACGAAAAAGAAACATGAAAAAGAAACATTGTTGTTTTTGTAAAAGTAAAAATAATTGAAAGAAAGAGAACACAAAATTGTTTGCAAAAGCTGTCCTTTATTGAAGATGAAAATAATTGTGAAATGTAACTAAATGGATGGCCCTGTAGATGAGTCATTATACCTTGGTCAAAGTGTAAGACTTTGTTATGCATGTGATAAAAGGAAAACAATAAAAATTACTCCTTCAGTAGAGTAAACCGGACGACTTTTTCAGACGACCAATTGTCGAGCTTTTCTCCTGGGACACACGGGCGAATCCAGCTATCTAAGTCACAGCCGCTGTCAGCCTTGTCTTCATCTGCAGCATTGACGGTGTGGGGAGAAACCAAACCCCCGCTGGAGAAAGTACCGGCTTCATTCTTCTGAGACCCCGGAGTATACCCCAATCCAAACTTGTCTTCTTTTATGATTGGCTCCACAAATTTGCCCCAGCCTTGGGCATTACCAGCCTTAACCACTTCAACAGCTTGCTTGTATGAAGAGATAGAAGTCCCGACCTTCTCAGGCTTAGGTGAAAAGGCAGTTTCGGGCGCGACCTCACTAATGTTTATGGCTTCGAAGCCCTGACACAACATCTCATGCATCTCGCCATCCATCTCCACATACTTAAACGTAGACAGGTGGCTAACAAAAATATCCTCTTCACCACAGACAGTGACGATCTGACCTTCTAGTCCATATTTGAGCTTCTCGTGGAGAGTAGAAGTAACAGCACCGGCAGCATGAATCCAGGCTCGACCTAGCAGACAGCTATAGGCAGGCTGCATATCCATCACATAAAAGGTACTCTTGAATACCTGCGGTCCAATCTTAACTGGCAACTCAACTTCGCTACAAACAGCTCGCTTAGAGCCATCAAAAGCCCTTACAACTAAATTACTCGACCTCAGGGTGGCGTCATCGCAATCCAACTTCGTTAAGTCTTTCTTTGGGAGAACATTCAGAGAAGAACCTGTATCAACCAAAACATGGAAAAGCACCGCCCCTTTGCATTCCATTGTGATATGCAAGGCTTTGTTGTGATTCCTGCCCTCAGATGTTAGGTCATAATCGGTGAAACCTAGCGCATGGCTAGCGTTTACATTCGAAACTACCGACTCCAGCTGGTCAACAGTTACCTCTGGGGGAACATAAGCCATATTCAGTACTTTCAACAAGGCTGCTCTGTGTGCCTCAGAGCACATCAATAGTGAGAGAATGGAGATCTTTTAGGGTGTCTGATTTAGCTGGTCGACTACCTTGTAGTCACTTTTCTTGATAATCCTCATAAACTCATCCACTTCCTTCTCGAATGCGGTCTTAGGAGGAGCTTCCTCGGTAGTAACCTCTTCGGTGGATACCTATTTTCCTTTAGCCTTAGCAGCTGCCTCAGCTTCAGCATTCGTGCGTAATATTGATGGTGCAAATAGGCGTCCACTACGAGTGAAGCCACCAATTCCTCCAACATTGTCTACAGCGGAGCTACCAATGTCAATGTCTTCCTCGTTAACTTTCTGCCCCTGGCAGTAGATATCAGCCCCGTAGTGCCACGGGATAACACTGTCTTTCTCATACGGAACAGGTCCTGGCACCGTGATGGTGACCGGACCAACCAAAGTCGGTTGAGGGTTGTCAGAGTAAATTGGTGCTGGACTTTCTGGGAAATATATTGTCATCGGAGCGGGTCTCTCGGGAACATATATTTCTTCAGGAGTGAAATAAAACGTTACTGTCGATACATCATTCTTCACTGGACGGGTCTGATCGAACTGAAGACAACCTTCATCTATCAGTTTCTGAATACCCCTTCTTAAACTGTCACATCCGTTCTCGGCAGCTTGACAATTTCTGCACTCTTCCCCATAACCCGGGAAAATCTGTCCTTTTAAAAGTCGGTCTTTAACTACCGATAATGAAGTCTTCACTTTAGCCACATTAGAAACCAAATTCAAAGTTTCCCCACTATCAACAGCATTAATCCTCTGCCCGTCGTGAGCTGACATCGGGTTTTGGATAACATTAGGCACCGGAGAAAAATTGATGGCCTGGGCATCTCTTAAATCTTGTACCTTTAGCTAGAGAGCCTTGCAATTATCTGTAGTATGGCCAGGTGCGTTGGAGTGAAAAGCACATCTGGCGTTGACATCATAACCTCTAGGCAGATTGTTGGGATCGACCGGTGGGGCCAGAGTTCTCAACGTAACCAGATTCATGTCAATCAGTTTGGGAAGTAATGCAGAATAAGGCATTGGGATTGGCTCAATGACCCGGTCCGCCTGGCTTGGACGTTGTTGATAGTGTCTCTGCTGACCCGGATTACCTCCTTGTTGTTGATTGTTGTACCTGGGTTGCTGTTGCGGATGAAAGTGCGGTTGAGGAACAGGTGTTGGAATAGTGACTGCGGCCACTTGATCTTGATAATAATTAGGGCGTCCTCTTCCCCTGCCTCTGCCGGCATACACAGCGCTTGTCTCGCCTTCTCTTCTTCGCTGACCATTACCAGCAAACGGTTTCTTATGAGCACTATTATCTTGAATTCGGCCTATCTTCAACAGACTCTTGATTGTTTCTCCAGGAACTACGATCTCTGCAAAGCTGATTGATGGGCAAGCATCCAATCTCTCGATATAATTGCCTTGAAGAGTGTTCATGAACATGTCCGCCATCTCCCTTTCAGACATAGGGGGTTGGACGGATGCAACAATCTGTCTCCAATGCTGAGCATATTCTCTAAAGGTTTCCTTGGAAGTCTGAGACATTCCTTGCAACAAGGTCCGATTTGGAGCCATGTCCAAGTTATATTGATATTGCTTGACAAAAGCCTCTGCCGAGTCTTTCCAGCTCTTGATGGTAGTGCGAGACAAATGAGAATACCATTCACGAGAAGCTCTAGTTAAACTGTCTTCAAAATAGTACATCCACAGTTTTTCATCTTCAGTGTGAGCTCCCAACCTTCCCAGATAAGATTGGAGATGAGTGCGTGGGCAAGAAGCCCCGTTGTATTTCTCAAAAGTAGGGGGTTTGAACTTGTGAGGAATCCTTACTCCCTGAACCAGACCAAGATTTGTGACATCAAAACCTAAGGAATTTTGAGACTCCAAAGATTTGAGCTTCTCAGCAAGCTCATCCATACAGCGAGTGGTCTCGAGGGCCTCGTCGTGCAAAGAAAATTGATCATACTGACAATCTTCAGTAACGGGGCGCACGTTAATCTGAATCCCTTGATTCACATTGTACCTTCCGCTAATACCATTCCCGACATTTCCCGTGTTGCCAACATTACCCGGGTTTCCATCAACGTTTGCGTTACCCGCGTTTCCAGTGTTCACAGGGTTATCAGCGTTCCCAGGGTTACCAGGGTTCCCAGGATTACCAGGGTTCCCCTCAGCACTTGGTATTTCCACCTCTGGATCGGGCCTCGGTTGCTCAACCAATTCCTTCAGCTTCGCCTGGCCTTCTGCCATACCAGTCATCAATGTCATGAACTGATCCATCCTTTCACGCATATCAACCAGTTCTTTCTGTATCTGGTCCATTGCTAGTCGTGGACGGTTTTCCTTTGTCGGGTACCTATGAACTCGCTTGGGACCAATAACTGCCTGCAACAGGGAACAAACATTAGACACTACGGTGACACCTGCAAAACAAACAAGGGTTAGTATGCATGGTATGTGATGCACTGCTTATTCAATTTTAAGGCTCCCCCTTAAAAAGGGAATACCCTGCAAATGAATGAGCATGAGATGTTGGATGCAAATATGTGAATGATGTTATGCAATGCAATGGCATGTCAATCAGGATGGCTGGATCCGCTTGAACATCTGTCAGGTTGCACTGCCTAGAGAGAAATTAAGAGGATCAAGCAAAGCACACCAAACAAAGGTCATGGGATGGATCATGTTATCCTTAATATCAACCATCCATTTTGGTGGATTATGGTTTACACCTTATCAACACCCAAGTTTCATTGATATTAAGGATACCTGAATGGATCGACCATGAATCAAGGGTTTGTTGTAAGTCACGAGCATGGAGTTTAGGTTAAGAACCACCCAAAAGGAGTGTACTAAAGTTTAAACCTGCCAAACATGTTCTACAAAAGGTTCCCATAGTCATAATCCCATCTTTCGGATATTATCGGAGGAACGACTACTCGTATTCCAAAAATATTCTCAAGAGAGACTCTTATGAGTGTAGTATCGCGTAACAATCGTATCAAATCTTACACTTGAACGACTTTCGCACTACGTCCTACGAATAGGCCAAGATGGGTTTGGTAAACTAAGGACCTTGGCTTCTAAGGTCTATATTGGAAAAAGTAATGTCTAACCACAACTTACTTGTGTGACATTATTGATCTCAACATGACCTCCACTAAGTGAATGGGCTTGCAAGTCAACTTGCTAAGGAATAACTCCACACAAGTCAACAAGACTATGCCATTCTCCTATCCTAAGTGCACTCGAGTTCGGGTATAGAACTCATCTCACAAACAGAACCAGCAGATACGGCAGTCATATGTACACAATGCAATAAAGCAGGTAAATGCTGAAAGATAAATAATTGTACAAAAGAATAAACATCCAATAAACAAATAACCTACAAAAGCTAGGAGGGACTCGCTTAGGGAAACCGGGTCCCCAGCAGAGTCGTCAACTGTCGCAACCTGAAAAACGGAATGCGAAAAACAACAACCGGCGAAGAAAGACAGGAGAGTCGCCACCGTGCATTATTTATCCCAAAGGAAGGAAAGGAAACGCTCGAAGTAAACCTGGAAAAAGGAAAGGACAATACAGGGTCTCGCAACCAAATCTTGGGTTCGGGAGTCGATTATGCGAAGGGAAGGTATTAGCACCCCTACGCATCCGTAGTACTCTACGGGATCCATTTTTGTAGTTCTTGTCTAAAGGGTGTGGGTTTATCTAATATGTTATTTACTAAAAAAAGGGATCAAAAGAAAATGACTCGCACAGATGTCGCGTCCACTGCATACGTATCTCATTTGAATATGAGAATCAGAGTCTTCGTAGCTCGGCTACCTAGGGGTTAAGGGTAATTGTGCTCGCTAAGACATCGTGTCTTATGCCTACGTATCTCATCTGGAATGAGAATCAGAGCAAGCCGTAGTTCGGCTAACTACAGGGTTATGGATTGGGTTTTGGACGAACGATGTTACTACACAATCTACCGGGTGCTCGACCTTTGGAGACTTACTCGCCTGTAGTAGAAGGAGTTAACGTGTTATTAGGAGAAGAAAAATCAATGAGTTGGTAGGGTTAGGGATGCTCATGCAAAATGGAAATCCTAGACGAAGGAACCTGCATAAAGTAAACACACAAAACATTGCCTCCTATCGAGGTCTTCCAGCTAAGAAAGCGGTAAAAATACGGGAAAATGTAAAAGTACCACACGGATAAAGATCCGAAGTAACAGTAATTAACGGAACAAGGAAACCCTGGGATCCTCCCAAGCGAACACCATCAAAGAAAGTGAGTCAGTACAGGTAATCGGAACGAAACCTCTAGGCGGTATCCCACAAATAAAGTGGAACACCAGGCAAACCATCTCTGCAAGAGTCATATGAGCCCTCACAAAACAAAACTCAACAAACAGGTTAGAGAAACAAAATAGGGTAACCAAGAGTTGCCCCCAAATCAAAATGTAACCACATGAATCATGCCATTAAAATTCACAAAAAGCAACCAAGGGTAGGAGGCCTAAACCTCTTGTAAAACACATGCATCAAAAGGGTATCAAATTCAGCCATAATACCTCATACATTTAGAGCATTCAAATTAAAGGCATAAAGATGATGGATATAGGGCAAACCTGATTGGAGAGATCGGTTGAAATCAAATGGCACGGTTGGATTTGCAAACCAATGTTAGGGTTTGCTTGAGCTGAAAGTGTGTGAGTCAGAATGAACCTTTCAGAGTTGCCTGGAGGTTGATGCAGATTAATTCTCACTCTCTCTGTCTAGGTTTCTCTTCAGGTTTTGTCTAGGGTTTTGTTCCAAGGAAACCTCAGAGTGTTTTGCTTTCGTTCCTTTTTCTGTCTGTTCTCCCTCTTTTATAACCTGATTTTCATGGCTTTGTGGGCTCAAATGAGATAGGTCCAAGTCCAAGATTTTTCTATTATATTTTATTTATTTATTTATTTATTTAATTATTATTATTATTATTATTTTTTAATTTTTTTTTTCGTTTTTTTTTTAAACGCGTGGGCTTCGCCTAGCGAGCATGACAGCTCATGAACAAACCTTTGCTCCTTCAAGATTAACGTTTTGACTGACGAATAGACCCTTGTTGGAAGTAACTCAAGTCTTTCCCTTGTGTTGACTGATCATCTAAATAGAATCCAAATAGTGTTCTGGATGATGTTCAAGCTTCTTGGAGCTAATCCCGATAGACATGATGAAATGCAATGTATCTAATGTTAAATGACCTAAAAATGAATGCGTGAATAAGGAGGGCAAATTTTTGGGTGTTACAACTAGCTCAATCTTCTCTTAGAACGACTGAATGGTTTTTTCCTCGCACTCAAGTAGACGAGATAATTCATCAGATACCTCTTCATCAGCAGTCTCTTCCTCAGCCTCAAACACAGGGAAATCAAAGTTTGGTGAGGGAGTAGGATCATTGTATTCAATGGGTTTGGGAACCAACCTGCATAATGATTTGATATTTTGATTTTAAAGAAGTAAAATGTGACCAAATATTATGCAGATGGACAATTATTATTTATTTATTTATGTTTTTTGTGATTACCATTTTCAAAAAAGTAAAAAGTAAAAATAAAACATCATAGATGTGGATTAATAGAATTCCATTTTATTAATGATAATTGAAAATGCCTAACAATGTTCATTTCTCCCTTAGGCATAAGAGAAGGATATTTCTTAAAACATGCAAAAAAATTACTTAGAGCGATGGACAATAACGGGAACATCAACAGCAACCCAATTGTTGCAAGTCTTGCCATGCGTCACAAAGTTGGCGCAGTCTTCATCTTCATCATTCTCAATCACAGCAGCTGAGTGTTGTTCATTACCATGGATGAACCCTCCACTGCGGAAACTCAGTTGCACATCTTCAGCTTTGACATTGAACGGCCCTTGCTGAAATCTGAATTCGCAATAGACATGTAGCGATAACTCAGATGCACATCTCGGTAACTTCTACCATTCGGCCCCACTGATATGTACTGCCTGCCTCAATAGCATTCTGAGCATCCTTGAAAGAAGACATGGGTGCCCCAGTTTTCTTCACTTCAGCAATAGACAAGGCTTGGAACAGAGTTCCAACCTTCTCTTTAGCTTCAACATATGTAAAAGATGACAAATGGCTCACCAAAAGCGCTTTCTCTCCACCAACAACGACAAGCTTGTTGTTCTTCACAAATTTAAGCTTCTGGTGTAGAGTAGACGTTAGAGCTCTGTCGCATCCGCGAAAAACAACCGGCGGGAAAAAGCAAAACAAACAGAGCCGCCACCGTGCGTTATTTATCCCAAAGAGGGAAAGGAAACGCTCAAGTAAACCTGGAAAAGACATGGTCTCGGGACCAAAGAGAGATGGGATCGGGAGTCGGTTATGCGAAGGGAAGGTATTAGCACCCCTACGTATCCGTCGTACTCGACGGGATCCACACTCAAAAGAATAGAAGAAAGGTTGCTCAACACTGCTCAAAAGAATGCACACACACACTGAAATAAGACTCAGGTGGAAGAAGAAGGGAACGGGCTCGCTAGGATATCGCATCCTATGCCTACGTATCTCATCTGGAATGAGAATCAGAGCTACCGTAGTTCGGCTCACGCACGCCGAAACAAAACACACACAGGAAACCGACTGCCAATCGCTGGACTTACGTCAGACTCCACACAAACAGGCAAACATGGAAACCGAATGCCAATCACTGGACTTACATCAGACTCCGAACCAACAAACACACACAGGAAACCAACTGCCAATCGCTGGACTTACGTCAGACTCCACACAAACAAATGCCAATAGGATACGGAATGCCAATCGCTGGTCTTATATCCATCTCCTAACACACAAAAAGGTTAACCAACAGACAAGTTAATAGGGAGTCTGGCACTCGAGCCTAGTAACTGTCAAGCAAACACACACAAAAAGAAAAAGGGTGACAAACAGACAAGTTAATAGGGAGTCTGGCACTCGAGCCTAATAACTGTCAAGCAAACACACACAAAAGGAAAAGGGTGCCCGGAGAGATCTCGTACGATCTCCTGCCTACGTACCTCATCTGGTATGAGGATCAGGGCGACGTAGTTCCCCTAAACAGGGGAGAAACTCCTATCCTGACTAGAGACTGGGAAATGACAAACTAGAAGGGAGACTGACTCGAGCCTAATAGTTATCATGCAATCCACAATGGTCATAGGTTGAGGTTTCTATCTAACTTGTACAGGAAGCAAGCTATCCTAAACAGCACAGGCAAAGTCATACAAGCACAAAAAGCAAGCACACACACTATATGCAAACAATTGGGCTCATACAAGGTTAGGCTGTGAAACACAAGCCAACTGGAATCGGGTATAGTTAGCTCTTAACCCTAACATTGAGAGTTAGGGTGAAGCAGATGAAATGGGAAGTGAGGGTAAGACCTCACAGCTCTTATCCCTGGCCCGGGAGAGCTTTGACTCATGAAAGTGCGGGAGTTCAGAAAGTAGGAACTCTTCTCCACATATGACTGACACAACAAAGATCTTGGGTTAATATCCACAATGCATCAACACAAGGTGTGTGAGCAAGGTGGATGACACACTGAATAGCAGGAGGTGGATTACACATCTCTTTTATCTGCCAATTGCCTCTAAGGAGGTCTTTTCCTGCTTGGCACAAAGATAAACAAACACAAGCATTGCCTCTTAAGGAGGGCTTCAGACAGGTGCCTGCCCACATAACAGGATAGGTCTTCCAGACTACATGAAGTCAAAGGGTTATACCTCAATGGTTAAGCAACCAAGCAAAGCAAAGTTCAAAGTGAACTTAAAGCAACTAATGTACCTGTGGAAACATCAGACAAATCAGTACAAAGTTCATACAATCAAACAACAGTCAATCACACAGTCAGACAAATAAGGCATTAAGCAACAATGTGCAAGCCACAAGCCAATAGGCATAACACAAATAACTTGGCATCAACCTACAAAACAACATAAGGTTAGCCAACATCCATCAACTAATCAGCTTAAATGAGTGAGCAACTCCATCATGGTAATGTGCTTAACCTGAAATCCACAATCCAAACAGTGAGTCCAAACCACTAGGTCAAAGCCTAGGGTCAAAAGAGGGTCAAACATTCAAAACAGAACATGAAATTTAACATGGATCAACTTCATTCAATCAAGAGCACAACCCAAAAGGTCCCATATCAATATCATTAACCAAAAGCATTTCATGAACCAAACATGGCAAGGTATGCAAATTGTAACCACATTATGATATCAGAAGCAACAAATGCACATTAAATCAAAAATGATTCAAATAATCTTGACAAAATTCATGAGTAAACAGGACATACAACATGATCATCACACAAAATATTAGAGGCATTGGACATCATTAGGCATGGCAATCGCATAGCATAAGTCAAGACAAGCACAACAAGCACATGTGTGACACAAATTGTCACACCAAGTTAGCATAGGCATAAAACAGAAATGGTTCATGGTAAAAACCTCAAACCAAAGCCAACACAACACTCAACATGTCTAGAAATAGTGTGCAAAATTTCATAAGCATTGGATAATCCACAAGCATTTCACAAATAAATGAAGTTCAAAGCAATTTAAAAGCTCAAATGTGACCATCCAGAATGAAAAATCTCAATTAAATCAGAAATGATCCCAAAAATTCCAACAAAAATCATGCTCAATCATAACATCCATAGCAAGCATCATACAAAAAATCAAGGCAATTGGAGATCACTTGGCATGGCAAAATCATCAATCAAGTTGAACATCACAAGGTGCGACACAAATTGTCACACCTAACTTAGCATGATCATAAAACAGAAATGACACATGATAAAAATACCAAATCAACACCAAAATGTTCAGCCAAGCACAATTTATGGAAAAATGATCAAAAAATAATAGACAGAAAATGTGACACAATGCAAAAAACCACATATTTTTTGGATGATTATTCAATTTAATATGAATTTTGCAAGTTGATGAAATATTAAAAATGACATATGAAGTATGTACATGAACACATGGAGGGAAAAGGAAAAATCATGAAAAGCATTTGAATAAAATTGCACTGGCCGGATTCGAACTGAGTAGCATTTCAAATAGTTGGCGCGCGCATATGAAACTCTGCGTTTCATTAATCACAGGTGGCAAGGCAAAACGCTGTGAGCCAATCAAAACGCCAAGCAAGCGAGGGCGTGGACCAGTACATGTTGAGATACAGACAAACACATGCAATGCACAGAAAAGTGTTTCTAATGGATCAAAAACCGTGGCCTATGCAATCATCATCTTCTCCATCGTGATATTCATGAACAGTGCCATATCACCAAGAACAAATTTCTCAGAAATCCAAATTGAAGCCATCAACATGTAGATCTTTCAACATAGAGCACGAATATATGCATGGCTTAACCTAATTCTACATGTGGAGAGCAAATCGAACACAAGAACATTCATGCACAAAACTTTAAATCGATCTAACTAACTCAATTCTGCATGAAATTTCATGATCTAAAGCTCAGAATATTCAGCATCAAAAGATCAACAACAATAGCATAAGAATTTTGAGAAATGAGAGATTCGATTTGGAACCTCTTTGAAGTGCAGAGATGGAATTCGATGGATCCAAGGCCTTGTGATGCTTCAATGTTCCTTCAGTATGCTTGTATGAGTGATTGGAAGATAGATCGAAGCTTAATTGCTCTTGAATCCAACAGAATTTGACATTGCCATTAATGCTTCCAAGCTTCGAGCATGCTTCAAAACTGCACCAAATCTCTTGATTCCACGTGCAAATCCACTCAATGATACTTCAGGAACCAGGATCAAGCAATGGAAATGGTTTGTGTTTGAAGAAATTTGCAGAAAAATTGAGAGAAAAAGTTTGAGAAATTTTCTAGATCTGAAAATTGTGAGTGTTGTTAGTGAAAAGCAGTTAGGGTTTTTGTTATATACCTCCTACTAATCATGCTCCTAATCATGTTTAAGCAAATGGTAAGTGAATTAGCAAGAATGTGGTGTATGTGAAAAATTGTGATTTTCACCCTATGCATGAAATGCATGGTGAACAGTGCACGGGTTTGGATTCAAATTCACTCAAAATGTCATTTTGGAGCTAAATGCAATGGTAGAATGCTTAAACAATGCACCAATTTTAAACTTCAATTTTTCCCTCCAAAAATCAAGTGAAATGGCAAATGTTCATATGATGATAATGCATTTCATGTAATGCAAGATTTGGAAACTAGAGATCAAAATAAGAACAATGCAAAAAGAGCCATCCAATTTGGAGTTTTGGTTGAGAAGTTATGCTCATTTGAAGTTCAATGTATACTTTGTCAAGTTTTGATCATATCTCCTTAACCACACATGAGAAATCCATGATCTTGGACTTTTTGGAAATGGGAGAGAAATATCTACAACTTTCATGTTCAACAAAATTTCATTTGAAGCTTTCTTGATGATGTAATCTTGAGTTGAAAACCTTTCCATTTTTGGCAAGTTCAAATTACAGGTCACTTTCTATTTTTGGAAAGTTTTAGCCTGACTTTAAATTCTTCAATGTTGATGTTTGAAATGTCAAATGAGACTTGTTTGAACATGAATGAAGTATTTCTAATCACTTCCCACCTCCAAATCCAACAGTTGACCTGACAGTTGACTTTTGTGGTTGATAGATGACTTGGTCATGCACAGATGATTTTGAGCCTCAACCTCTTGATGAAATAACTCCAACATGAAACCCTAGCTTATAAAAGCTCAACAAAATCATATGATGATCTCCATCTAAATAAAGACCTCATCTCCTTAAAAAACCCTGATTGGTATAATGCAACTGATTAGGGTTGACCGGAGGTCAAAACCCTAATCCCAAGGAGCTTGATCAAAAATAATGAATCATGATGATGATGATGTACCATTTCAACCAAGATAATACCCAACCTCCTTGAGGAACCAAAAACCCTAATTGAAGCACAAACCTCAGATGATTAGTGATCAATTCATGAAACCCTCAGGCTTGAATCTTTTAACTTCTCCATCTTCTGAGAAAGACCTAGGAGGATGACTTGGTTATTATTTCCCTATGATATGCAAAGATGCAAATGCCTAATATCCTAAGAAATGAAATGCAATATGCAAAGCTAGTCCCAAGAAAGGAGGGCAAATTTTGAGGTGTTACAGCTGCCCCTATTCAATCCACTGTGAACCTGTCGATATGAACAGCCTCGGCTTTCAGATGACCAGGGTGAAGAGTGATTGAATACCAAGAACAGACGAACAATTTGCACTCTGATGGGAAAATAATTAACAATGCCTGTCAGAATCGGCAACAAAATGATCTCAAAAGAAAAATCCGCCTGGCACGGAAAAAGTCGGCCTGAATACCGAACAGAAATATTGGTCTGGATACCAAAATAAATGGTAACACAGGAATACCATGGCCTGAACGCCACTCATCAGTCTGACTACTGAGCACCAGAATATGAGAGTATTGACATCGGTCTGAATACCGAGAGATTGGCCTGAATGCCCAACAACTGGCCTGAACGCCACTTCGGTCTGGATACCAAGAAATTGACCTGAATGCCACAAGCTGTATCGATCTGAACTTCGGAAGCTTCTTCGATCTGAAAATCGGAAGCTGGCCTGAATGCCACAAGTACATCGACCTGAGCATCAGAAACTTCTTCGATCTGAAAATCGGTAACTGGCCTGAGTGCCACAAGTTCTTCGACCTGAACGTCGGAAACTTCTTCGATCTGAAAATCGGAAACTGGCCTGAATGCCACAAGTTCTTCGACCTGAATGTCGGAAACTTCTTCGATCTGAAAATCGGAAACTGGTCTGATCACCACAAGTACTTCGACCTGAATGTCGGAAACTTCTTCGATCTGAAAATCGGAAGCTGGCCTGAATTCCACAAGTTCTTCGACCTGAACGTCGGAAACTTCTTCGATCTGAAAATCGGAAACTGGCCTGAGCGTCATCTCGGCCTGAACACCGGAAAAACTGGTCTGAACACCCACCTCGGTCTGAACACCGGAAAATCTGGTCTGAACACCCACCTCGGTCTGAACACCGGAAAATCTGGTCTAAACACCCACCTCGGTCTGAACACCGGAAAACTCGTCATGCCTGTCAGCATCGACAGAAATAATGAATAGTGATAAACGAGGCGGCACGCGTGCCAACAACCCATGCTAGGGATAACAAGCCATGAGCCTGCGATCCTCTATTCAACCCTAACCAACGAACACTTGGCGCTTAGCTGGGGATTTTCTTTTTCTTTTTGGACCCCGAAACTTCTTGGATTATCATTTCCATCTCCGCCCGACAGAAATCCTTCCTCCAATATCGCACTACTGGGGAATACTGTTGATTAAAATCATGATGCCAAACTCCTCGGAGTAACATCTTCACCTTCTGGCGAAACCACTTCACTGGGGAATAAACCACCAACGCATTCTGTGGGGAAAACAACAATCTCCGACTCGCTGGGGAATTTATAAGCTCCACCATGCCGGGGGAAATAGCTACCCACAGACACTTATGCTGGGAAATAGCAACCTTCAGGCCTGGTTACCGAGGAAACACCGTTCTCAAACCTGCTGAGGAGATAACCATCTCGACCCTGCTAGGGAAGACTCAGACCTTGAACCTGCCGGGGATGTAACAACCCCAACTCTGCTTGGGGAAACAAGGAAATTCTGGCACAAAACACCCGTCGACTCGTCGAACCCTGGTATTCCACATCTAAATCCAATGTCGGCTTTCCACTTTTGAGAGCTCCCAGACTCATCTGGACTTTTCTGATTCATCACCTTGTATTCCTGACTTCTCCGTACTCCACGGAGATCGAACTCCTTGGATTCATACAGACTTTCCAGTCCTCATACTTTGAAGAGTCTTCTTGATTAATATCCAGGATCGTCGTACGTTTCTCGTCGTTTTTTCACCATTCCTCGATCCCTCGTCCCTGATTGGACTCCACGGGGATCCTTTGTCAAAAAGGCTCCACATCATAACCTGCAAGTGAGTGAAAATACCTAACAACATCTGCAAAAGAGATTATTAGATAAAACGTGCCCCAGGTATGCCAAAGTTTCAACACTTGGGTCACTCCACCTTTCAAATAAGATTTCAAGTTTTCAATCTTATAAGCATGCATTGGAAGGGACCTGTATGTCTTAAAATGCAAGATTCCTTATCACAAACAAATTGGATTTTTTCGCAATCAAAGCGGTAATGAAAACAAAAACAAAATTATTTGACTGAATATGCATTTTATTGATTGAAAAAGTGTGGCTCATAACTGAGCAGTACAAAGGAAGCAATCCCTGAAAAGAGGTAATTGCGCACAAAAGGAAAAATCTATCCTAATGGCAATGAGAAACCGTGATCTCATCGAGTTCCAACTCGGTTACACCCCATACGTCCTCAGACTCTCCGTGCTTTCCCGCCTTCTGAACAAGCCGCTTCCGACTGATCCCTGCCGGGGATTATCCTGATGTCTTAACCAAAGCGCAAACGATCATGCCAGACGCAGTTGTTCGTTTCAATCCCTCTTTTGCCTGGACCGCCCTTTCGGGTTTTCAATCCACCGGGATACCCTTTTTTGCCCAAACCGCCTTTTCAGGTTTTCGACTTGCCGGGTGTACATTTTATTTTCCTTTTTATCCCTAATTTTTGCCCGAACCTTTTCATCATTTTTTTTGTTCGCCGGGATTCCCTTTTTTTGCCTGGACTATTTTATTCTTTCCGTCCAGCGGGTCTTTTTATACGAAGTATTTTTTAACTGTGTCCGCATTCACAAGGGATGGAAAATCCTCGCCATCCATGGTCGTTAACAACAAGGCTCCGCCAGAGAAAACCTTCTTGACCACGAATGGACCTTCATAATTGGGTGTCCATTTGCCCCTTCGATCGTTCTGAGGAGGAAGGATCCTTTTCAGCACCATATCACCTACGTGATACACACGAGGTCGCACCTTTCGGTCAAAAGCACGCTTCATCCGCTGCTGGTACAACTGCCCATGACAAATGGCCGCCAGCCTCTTTTCCTCAATCAGGCTCAACTCTTCGTACCGAGTCCTTACCCATTCCGCCTCTTGCAATTTCACGTCCATCAGGACTCTCAAAGAGGGAATCTGAACGTCAACCGGTAGCACAACTTCCATCCCATATACCAAAGAGAAAGGTGTTGCCCCAGTAGATGTACGCACTGAAGTTCGATACCCATGCAATGCAAATGGCAACATCTCATGCCAATCCTTATAGGTCACAACCATCTTCTGCATAATCTTCTTTATATTCTTATTGGCCGCCTCAACCGCCCCATTCATCTTCGGATGATAAGGAGAAGAATTGTGATGCTCGATCTTGAATTCCCGGCACAGTTCTGCCATCATCTTGTTGTTCAAATTAGAACCATTATCAGTAATGATTCTCTCGGGAACCCCATATCGGCAAATGATGTCTCTCTTGAGAAATCTGGCGACGACCTGCTTTGTCACGTTTGCATAAGAGGCTGCTTCCACCCACTTGGTGAAGTAATCAATAGCCACTAATATGAACCGGTGCCCATTCGAAGCCGTAGGCTCAATCTTCCCAATCATATTGATGCCCCACATAGCGAACGGCCACGGAGACGACATCAAACTCAACGGATTTGGAGGCACGTGCACCTTGTCAGCATAAATCTGGCATTTATGACACTTCCGCACGAAATTGAAACATTGGGCCTCCATTGTCATCCAATAATAACCTGCCCTCAGCAGCTTCTTCACCATTGCATTCCCACTGGCATGGGTACCAAACGACCCCTCGTGAACCTCTTTCATCAATTGGCTTGCATCTTTGTCATCAACACATCTGAGCAAGACCCAATCAAAGTTCCGCTTGTACAAAACCCCATCCTTATTCAGATAGAACACCATGGCCAACCTCCGCAGAGTCTTTCGGTCCTTCTTGGATGCTCCCCCAGGATACTCTTGGGTCTCCAGATAGCGTTTGATATCGTAATACCACGGCTTCTCATCATCAGGCACTGTGTCAACAGCAAACACATAAGTCGGTCTATCCAGACGTCCCACCTCAATGCTGGGGAACTGATTCCATCACTGCACCTTAATCAAGGCAGCCAGAGTAGCCAATGCATCTGCCAACAGATTCTCTTCTCTAGGCACATGATGCAATACCACCTTGGTGAAAAATGTCAACAATCTCCTCGTATAATCCCGGTATGGAATTAAATGAGATTGATGCGTATACCATTTTCCGTTAACCTGATTCACAACCAAAGCCGAATCTCCATATATTACAAGGTTCTTGATCCTCAAATCAATCGCCTCTTCAATCCCCAAGATACAAGCTTCGTATTCAGCCACGTTGTTGGTGCACTCAAACGTTAGTCGAGCAGCAAATGGAATATGGGATCCTTTCGGGGTAACCAAAACAGCACCAACACCGCTACCATTCACGTTAACGGCCCCATCAAACATCAGAATCCATTCGGATTCAGGGTCAGGCCCCTCCTCCGGGATCGGTTCCTCGCAATCTTTCGATTTGAGAAACATGATGTCCTCATCAGGGAACTCAAACTTCATCGGTTGATAATCCTCAATAGGTTGCTGGGCGAGGTAATCAGACAATACACTCCCCTTAATTGCTTTCTGAGAAGTATACTGTATATCATATTCAGTCAAAATCATTTGCCACCTCGCAACCCGTCTGGTCAATGCTGGCTTTTCAAAAATGTACTTGATTGGATCCATCTTGGAAATCAATAAAGTGGTATGAACCAGCATATACTGCCTCAGTCGGCGAGCAGTCCAGACCAAAGCACAGCATGTTTTCTCGAGCAGTGAATATCTTGTTTCACAGTCGGTAAACTTTTTGCTAAGGTAGTATATGGCATGCTCTTTTCGACCAGACTCGTCATGCTGCCCCAATACACACCCCATAGACCCCTCGAGGACTGTCAAGTATAGAATTAACGGTCGTCCCTCCATAGGAGGCATCAGAATCGGAGGCTCCTGCAAATACTCCTTTATCTTTTCAAATGCCGCTTGGCAATCATTATTCCACCTGACCGTTTGATCCTTTCTCAACAGCTTGAATATTGGCTCACACGTGGCTGTTAGATGAGATATGAACCGTGAAATGTAGTTCAATCTACCTAAGAAACCACGAACCTCTTTCTCTGTTCTCGGTTCAGGCATTTCCCTTATTGCTTTTACTTTAGCAGGATCAACCTCGATTCCTCTTTCACTTACAATGAACCCCAGCAATTTACCGGACCGCACTCCGAAAGTGCACTTATTCGGATTCAACCTCAGTCTGAATTGTCTCAGCCGGTCGAACAACTTGGCAAGATCCACCAGATGCCCCTCTTCTATTTGGGACTTTGCTATCATGTCATCAACATAGCATTCGATTTCATGATGAATCATATCATGAAACAAAGTCACCATGGCCCTCTGATAAGTAGCACTGGCGTTCTTGAGACCAAATGGCATCACCTTATAGCAAAAAGTACCCCATGGTGTGATGAACGTCGTTTTCTCCATATCATCTGGCGACATTTTAATTTGATTATAGCCAGAAAAGCCATCCATGAAAGAAAACACCGAGAATTGAGTTGTATTATCTACCAACACGTCAATGTGAGGTAGTGGGAAATCATCCTTCGGGCTAGCTCTGTTCAAATCCCGGTAGTCCACACACATTCTCACCTTCCCATCTTTCTTCGGCACCGGCACAATATTCGCGACCCAAGGCGGATAATTGGTGACAGCTAGGAAACCAGCGTCCCACTGCTTCTGCACTTCCTCTTTAATTTTCATTGCCATCTCGGGTCGAGTTCTGCGCAACTTCTGCTTTACTGGAGGACAATCTGCTCTTAACGGTAGCTTGTGCACAACAATATCGGTATCCAACCCTGGCATATCTTGATAAGACCAGGCAAAGATATCAACATACTCTTTCAACAAGGCTACCATTCTGCTCTTAACACTCCCCTCCAAAGCGGCCCCGATTTTCACTTCCTTCCTGACCTCTTCGGTACCCAGATTCACAACCTCAACCTGCTCTTCATGCGGCTGAATCACCTTCTCCTCTTGTTTCAACAACCTGGCTAATTCCTCCGGCAGTTCACAATCTTCTTCGCCTTCTTCTTCGGCATGATAGATCGGATTGTCGAAGTCATATGAGGGTGTAACAGGATTGTTATCAACGAGATCAGGCGAATGATCGCATCTGCATGAATGTTGATTCATGCATTGCTTTAGAACCGGAGCGAGACAAATTGAAAAGGAAAATGAAAACATTGCCATTTTTATTTTTTTTTAAACTGCAAAAATAAATGAAAAACAGGGAACACCGCTTTTAATTGAAAAACATCCTTTTATTTATGATGCAAATATTTCAAAATGAAACATGAGGTGGCCCTTACAATGAACCATTACGTTTCGGGCAAAACGTATGGCTTTCATGCAGATAAAATTGAAAACAGGAAATATTACTCTTCAAGTAGAGTGACAGTGATGATCTTTTCGACCTTCCGGTTCTGGACTTCCATCCCTGGTACGCACGGCTTTATCCATTGATCAATCTCACAGTCGCTGTCAACTTCTTCACCCACCATACAGATGTGATCTGGATCCAGCATTCCAGCACTGGTGAATGTGAATGACGGACGACGTCCTCAACCTTGTCCAGACGAGCCTCGGCCCGGCTGATAACCCACTCCAAACCTGTCTTTATTGGCGGCGATGTCCATCATCTTCCCCCAACCTGGAGCTTCCCCACTCTTCACCACCTCAGCAGCCTGCTTATACGAAGAAATGGACGGCTTCTCCTCTTCCTTGGCAAAAAAAACATTCTCCACCTTGACGGTTTCGAATGCTTGACTTGGCGTTTCCCATATCTCACCGTCCATTTCAACATACTTGAACGATGATAGGTGGCTGACGAAGATATCCTCCTCCCCACAAACAGTGACAACCTGCCCGTCCCAGATATACTTCAGCTTCTGGTGCAAAGTCGAAGTTACTGCCCCAGCAGCATGAATCCATGGGCGACCCAACAGGCAACTGTATGCCGGCTGAATATCCATGACATAAAATACCTACTTGAACACCTCGGGCCCAATCTTCACCGGGAGCTCCACTTCCCCGAACACAACCCGCTTCGAACCGTCGAAAGCTCTCACTATCAGGTCAGTAGGCGTCAAGATTAACCCTTCACAGTCCAGCTTCGCCAGGGCTTTCTTTGGCAACACGTTTAATGATGAGCCGGTATCAACCAACACGTGCGAGAGCACGGCTCTTTTACATTCCATTGCAATATGTAAAGCCCGATTATGATTACGCCCATCCACCGTCAGATCCAAATCAGTGAAACCCAGCCCATGACTGGCATTGACATTCGACACCACCGTCTCTAACTGATTGATTGTGATCTCCTGAGCAACATAGGCCCTCTTCAGAATTTTCAATAAAGCCTCTCTATGCCCCTCAGAGCTCAACAACAACGACAAGATTGAGATCTTGGATGGGGTCTGCTGCAGATGGTCAACAAGCTTGTACTCTGACTTCTTGATGATCCTCAGGAATTCTTCAGCTTCATCATCAAGTTCTTTCACCGACCCACTAGGCGCCGGTGTCACCACAGGAGTACCTTCATTCACCACTTGTTTTCCTCTTGCCCTGGCTAAAGCCTCGGCCTTTTCTTTCTTTTCTTTTTCTCCTTCCCCACTTCTCAAAGCATCAGGGGCAAACAACCTTCCACTGCGAGTGAAACCACTAGGTCCGGCATTATCCACCTTTGAAACGGTGGTTTCATCCGCAGTCTGATCCTCCAACTTCTCCCTATTACAATAGACTTCTCCACCATAATGCCACGCGTCATCTTTGTCATAAGGAATTGGTCCAGGCACCGTGATAGTAACTGGAGCCGCATCCGCCAGCGTTGACAAATCAACCGGGTCGAAATAGATAGTTATGGTTGAGACATCTTCCTTCCCCGAATCAATCTTTTCAAATCTGAGGCTTCCGTCGTCGATCAGCCTCTGGACAGCCTGCCTCAACAATACACACCCATTGCTAGCAATAGTGCACGCAGCACAACAGTTATCACAGCCCGGGAAGACCCCATTCTTCAACAACTGACGCTTGACCTCAGCCAACGGAGTCCTCAACTGATCTATACTCATCAGCCCCATTGTTCTTCCATCCTCTGAAATTGCATTCACCCCCATTTGACCATGCGCTGGAATAGGATTAGCATTCACATTTGGAGACGGTGCAAAGTTGATGGCCTTAGAATCCACCAAGTCCTGGACCACATGCTTAAAAGCTTTGCAATTTTCTACATTGTGTCCAGGGGCACTAGAGTGAAACTCACATTTGGCGTTCTCATCAAAACTGGGAGGCCTTTGATCAGGTCTCACCGGAGCCAACGTCCTCAGCTGGACCAACCCCAAATCCTTCAACTTCTTCAGCAAGAATGAATAGGTTACAGGTGGTCTATCAAATTGGCGATCATTCATTCGTCCTCGCACCTGATACCCAGCCCTCTGCGGTCTCTGTTGAAATGGTTGTCGTTGTTGTTGCGGTTGTTGATGCTGCTGTTGTGCAGGCTGATTATCAGCAGGAATGGTTATCGCAGCAGTGTGCTGGTAGTAATGATCCCTACTCTGTCCTCTTTGGGTATACACGGCACTGGTATCACCCTCCTTCTTCGTCTGACCATTTCCAAAGGGCTTCTTCGATCCAGACGACGAAGCATTACCCTGTATCTTCCCCAGCTTCAACCAACTTTCAATTCTTTCTCCGGCCACCACAATATCAGCAAAGTTAGTAACCGGGCAACCAACCATCCTTTCTGCAAATGTCCCCTGAAGGGTACCCATAAACAGATCTGACATTTCTCGGTCTACCAACGGAGGTTGGACCCTGGTGTCATACCCCGATTTTGGTCCTGAATTTTTTTATGTTTTTATTTTTGTTTAGCATGCTTGGCCTAACCTTACTTTGGTTTTATATGAGGATTGGTCTTGGTCTAAAGTCATGGTGTTGTTCATGTGATTGTTAATACACATATGGTCTTGGTCATCCAAACAACCAACCTTCTTGTGTCACAAGCCAATTGCCAATCATGCCACTTGATTCATGAATATCCCTTTCAAATCCTAATCTTATACCATCATTTCATGGCCTTGTTAACACGTACTACCAGTCAAGTCATGTTCTTTTCAAAGTCAAGCATTCAAGTCATAAAATAAACCAATTGTAAAACAAATTTCAAACCATTTCAATTCATTTCACATCATTCTAAACCATCACATTTGATTCTGCATAAAAAAAAAGGTACAAGTCTTGACAATTTTGACCAATTGTTGACTTTGGTCAACAGTTGACTTTTTGGTCAACATTGACCAAAGTCACCCAAAACCCAAAAGCCCTAATTTTCACCACAATCATCAATCATTTGTCCATTTACAAGAAAAATGCAAATAAAATTGAATTTTAACCATTTGTTGACTTTGGTCAATGTCGCATCCGCGAAAAATCAACCGGCGAAGCTCAAAAGAAAATACAACACAGAGCCGCCACTACGCGTTATTTATCCCAAGATAGGGAAAGGAAACGCTCAGAGAAACCTGGAAAGGAAATGGTCTTGTGACCAAAGAGAAAGGGTAAGGGAGTCGGTTACGCAAGGGGAAGGTATTAGCACCCCTCACGTCCGTCGTACTCGACGGGATCCACGTTCTAAAAAAAGAAAAGGTTGCTAAACATCACACACACACACAAGGGAACGCAGGTGGGGTTAGGAGAAGGGAGCTCGATAGGACGTCGCATCCTATGCCTACATATCTTGTCTGGAACAAGAATCAGAGCCACTGTAGTTCGGCTTACGCACGCCAAACAACACAAAACGCACAAACAGATGGCAAACATGGAGCCCGACAACCACTCGATGGAATTACGTCAGCATCCGAACCAAAACACATCCAAAAGGGCAAACGTGGAGCCCGACAGCCAATCACTGGGCTTACGTCGGCATCCGAGCCAAACACACAATTAGATAACAAGCAAACACACGCAAAAAAGAAAAAGGTTGCCCGGAGTGGTCTCGCACGACCACCTGCCTACATACCTCGTCTGGAACAAGGATCAGGGCGATGTAGTTCCCCTGAAAGGGAAAAAGATTTCAGCCAGAAACCGGGGGAAGACGCACTACCAGGGAGCTGGACTCGAGCCTAGTGTTGTCATGCATCGTTACCCTAAGTTCAGTTTTCTATCCTACTTGCATAAGCAAACTACTCCTATCCAGGAAAGAAGCAAGCATACAAGCATACAAAATAATTCACGCATACATCAAATGAGAACAAGCATCTCAAACAGATATCCACATAGCACGCACTATAACCAAACAAGTGGGCTCACACAATAGGTTTGACTGCCTCAGCAAGTCATCTGTACGGGCTGTGTTTGCTCTTAACCTTGCCATTACGAGGCTAAGGTGAAGCAGATGAAAGGTGAAGTGAGGATCAGACCTCACAGCTCTTATCCCTGACCAGGGAGAGCTTCAGACAAGGGAGCGTGGGTCCAGAATGGGGGAACCCTTCTATACTCAGAGACTCTGACACAATGTGCACTGCACAGATCTTGGGTTTGTGTCCCAATGCATCAACACACAGCCGTGTGAGCAGAGGGACGACTCACAGAATAGTGGGGGATAGATTGCATATCCCTACCTTCCACCAATTGCCTTGATTAAGGACTTTACCTGCTTGGGACAAATGTAAACACACACAAGCATCGCCTCTTAAGGAGGACTTCAGACAGTTTGCCCGGTCAAATAACAGACCGGGTCTCCAGACTACATGAAGTTAGGAAGTTATACCTCAATGCAAGTTGCTTAAGCAAAGCAAAGCAAAAGTTCACAAGGAACTGAGCAACTAAAAGTACCTGGAAACAGTCAAACACAGTTAGTACTCAGACAGACAAAAATAAACAGCAAGTATTAATCAGTCAGACTGTACAAACTAATGCACAACAAAGGCAAGCTATGAGCTCAAGCCCAAACTTCACAACCTACAAAACAAAGTTATGTTAGTGTACAAACATCAAACAACATCAATTGAATTGACTTGGATCATTCTCCATAAACATTGCACCTTTTCATCCTGAAAAATCAATCAAATGTTAGAAACTAGACCACTAGGCCAAGCCTAGGGTCCAAAGGCAAGAAAAATTCCTAAACAGCAAGGTATATTCAACCAAACTCAAATTAATGTCAAACAAGAGCCAACACAATTAGTCCCATGTCCATATCATTCATCATGTTCATTTTATGCACAAAACAAATCAAACTAGTTCAAATGGAACACCAAACATCCAAACAGAACTATTGCATTCAAATCCATGTCAAAACAATTCCAAAAATCCTCAAATAATTTACACCTAAACAGGACATAATCAAGGTCTAGCATGTCAAATTTTAGCTTAATTGGACAAAGGTATCTATGTCAATGAAAATCAACAAAAACAGACACAATTACATGCTCCAAATCACAACATCAACACATGCATTCACTTCAAAAATTCACAAGTCAATGAAAACAGTAAAGAAATGAGTGGGACCAAAACAGGGATGTCACATCATGTGTCTACAACTATCATACCAAATTTCATGATCATTCAATACCATATGAGCATTTCACAAGGATATTTCAAACACATGTCACACAAGCTTGCACATTTGACCAACAGAGATGAAAAATAGCAATCAAATTGAAAATGCCACATAAAATTCCACAAAAATTCACATAGCATCTTAACATGTTAATGAATCTCCATGTAAAATTTCACATCATTTCACCAAGTCTAAGTCACTCAAATAAATCCAGCAAGTTGACATAATGAGGTGTGACACAAATTGTCACACCTAAGTTCCAAAATTCATAACTCAATCACCAGGAATCAAAAATTCACAAAGTGTACATGGAAATAAACATCAACCAGTCTACAATTACCACAAAAATTTTCAGGCATTTATTTTAGAATATGAGAATTTCCCAATCAAAATGGTAGAATGTATCAAATATAGCACATGTGAAACAAACCTAAGTCAAACACAAATATTACCATGCACAACTTCAACCAATAGGTCAAAAAAATTCTACAGTCAACAAGGAAGTCAACACAAAAATTCTCACATTTTTCTGATTTTTTATTGATTTTTTATGAATTTTTTAAAGTCATTATGAATTTTTAACAATTTTTTGGAATTAAATCATAATTAATTAAAATATCCAGTGGCAGAGTTGTAAATACATGGCGCGGGGGCGGTAAACACCGTATTTGAAAATTCAAACGAAAATAAAGATCTAACACATGAAATTTCCAGAACTCATCGTCTTCTTCAACCCAGCCACTCAAGAACACGTAATCATCAAATCATCACCAAAACGAGCAAACGAATATCCGTTGGACTCGTCTGAACATGTAGAATCTAAATATGAACTTATTTTAACCTAAATGTTCCACTATTTTCCAAATCGATCAACCTAGGGTTTGTTCTCAAAACTTCAAATCCAGATTTCATGCGCTACAGTTATCTATTTCTAAAACTAATCATATCACTGAACTCCACATGAAATGAACTTTAAAACACACATAAGCTTCAAACAAATCATGAGATTCGAAAAATTGCAAAACCTGGAATGGCAGTGTCGTGTTGATGTTCTTTGCGCGTTTTGGCTTCAAACAGATGGAGAAGAATCCTCAGGAAGGTGAATGATGTTCTTGAATTCAATTGATGTTGCTTCTAATGCTCGAAATCTTGATTCACCATTGATGGAGCTTACATGTGCAGTCACGATTCAGAGCTTCTTTCCTTCCAAACTTCACAAACAGTTGATGAGGATGATGAAAGGAGATTGCAGCAAAAGGAAATTCGAAGATTGATCAAGAAATGAGAAAGTTCTTGCCAATTTTGTTCAATGTGTTCTTGAAGAATTTGAGAGAATTCCAAGAGTTTGAGATCTGATTTTGGGATTGTGAATTTTTCTGTTATGATTAGAATGTGATTAAGAATATATATGCCACCTTAATCCAAGCTTAAACATGTTAATTAACCAAATGGAATGATTAGTGAAAATGGTTAATTTCAAGTAAGGGCAAAATTGGAACTTCCCATGCCAGCTCATTGCCACCTCATGGACAGCTCACACACTCTCTAAATGACATGTGTGAGCTGTTGCAACTTGTTTCACTCTCATTGGATGTGTATTTTGAAAAATCACATATGTGGTGGCACTTTGTCCATTTTTGCAATTTCATTTTACAAGCCAAATTCCAAATCACAAGGCCTAGGCATGTTATGATGATTCCAACAACTTTCAAATACCATTTATGAAGTGTAGCAAAAATCCCCACTCAAAAATTCCAATTATTTCACAAGTTGGACAATTTTGCCCCTGGTTCATTTAACTGTCCAGTTGAAATTTGACTTTTTGCATTGACCATTTTTGAGAAAATCCAATTATGCACCATGAAAGTACATGTCAAATGGAGTTTGTGCATATAAAGAACTTCCAATTTGGACAATCCATGTGGAAATTATGGCCTCCTGATTATGGGTCATTTCTGAAATTCACTGAGCCATAATTTTCCAACCATACATGGGATTTTCAAGTTCTTGGACTTTTTGGAAAGGTGAGAACAAGATCTACAACTTTCATGTTGAACAAATTTTCATTTGAAGCTTCCTTGGACACGTGGTCTTGAGGTCAACAACTTTCCATTTTTGGAAACTTCAATTACAAGTCACTTTCTATTTTTGGCAGTTTTTGTCCTGACTTGATTTTCTTCATTCTTAAGCTTTGACATGTCAAATAACACTTGTTCCAACATGAATGAAGTGTATCCAACTCATTTCCTCCTCCAAATCCATCAAACCATGTACAGTTGACCACAGTTGACTTTTCAACTGATAGATGAATCTGGCAATGCACTGATCAAGTTAAGCTCCAATCTTCAGATGAAATGGCCCAAGGGTGAAACCCTAGCCTCAATAAGCTCAATATAATCATATAATGAACCCCATAACCATCATAGACCTCATCTCCTGATTATGCCCTGATTAGCCCAATGCAACTGATTAGGGTTGACCAGTGGTCAAAACCCTAATCTCAAGGAATCCTGCTTCAACACTTGATGATAACAACCATGATGATGATGATGTATCATTGCAATCAAGATGAATACCAATATCCTTTGAGAACCACAAAACCCTAATTCACAGCCCAATCCTCAGATGGCCCATGATCAGTCAATAAACCCTAGGCTGCACTTTGACTTCCTCATCCTCTGACCAAGACTTGGGAAGATAGCTTGCACAATGTAACCACATGATATGCAATGCCTAATGACCTAAAATGATATGTACAATGTTAATGCTAGTCCCAAGAGAGGAGGGCAAATTTTGAGGTGTTACAGCTGCCCCTATTCAATCCACTGTGAACCTGTCGATACGAAATAGCCTCGGCTTTCGGATGATCAGGATGAAGAGTGATTGAATACCAAGAACAGACGAACAATTTGCACTCTGATGGGATATAATTAACAGCGCCTGTCAGCATCGGCGAAGAAACAAACTCGAAAAACGTCGACCTGGATACCAAAATAAATGGTAACGCAGGGATAACCATGGTCTGAACACCACACATCCACGCGGGATTATCACTCTCTCCTTTTTAAGCTTTTCTTGAACCCCGAAATTTTCTCTATTTTTCATTTTTCTTTTTTTTTTATTTCCTTGAACCCCGAAATTTTCTCTGCACAAACGATCCTCGGATCTCTGCATTTGAACCCCACTCTCCAGTTTGCCAAAATAAATGGACCCCAATCTCCGATTTGAACCCCAGTCGCCTGACGATAACTCGCGATCGCCAATATGAACCCCGTTCTCCAGAAAATGCCGCAACATCTCCTTTTCTCCATTTGAACCCCAGAACATGCCTCAGCATTTCTTTTCTCCATTTGAACCCCGATCTCCAATCTCTTGTGATAATTCCGCTGGCAACGCCGGAAATAACACCAACACCACTCTGAGGGCGACATGTCAGAGGGTACACCTTCACAAAGGAAGGTAACATGTGTATCTCTTCCTCAGAAGACACCTTATAACGACCTCCATCGGCCTCAGCCAGAGTCTAAGGTGACACATGAACAGAAGATAATCCTAAGGACCTCATCCCGGATACAATCTTCAACTCCAATCTTCATTTGAACCCCAAAAAATACCTCAGTATCTCCTTTTCTCCATTTGAACCCCTGAACATGCCTCAGCATTTCTTTTCTCCATTTGAACCCCGAAACCGCGCTGATCGCGTAACGTCTTCTGATTTTATCTCCATCTCTGTCCGACGGAAACATTTCCTCCAATATCGCACTACTGGGGAACGTTGCTGATCTGACGTCATGATACCAAACTCCTCAGAGTAACACTTTCAACCAGACACTGACTGATGACTGGGAAGAAACTCGACGTTTACTGGACATCGAACGATGATGTTGACTGACACCAAATAAAGCTCGACCAGACACTTACTGATGACTGGGAGGAAGCACGACGTTTACTGGACATCGAACGATGATGTTTACAGACACCAAAGAAAACTCGACCAAACATTAAACAATGACTGGGACAAAACGCGACGTTTACTGGACATCGAACGATGATGTTGACAGGACATCAAACAAGGATGTTGACAGGACATCAAACAAGGATGTTGACAGGACATCAAACAATGATGTTGACAGGACATCAAACAATGATGTTGACAGGACATCAAACAATGATGTTGACAGGACATCAAACAAGGATGTTGACAGGACATCAAACAATGATGTTGGCAGGACATCAAACAATGATGTTGACAGGACATCAAACAAGGATGTTGACAGGACATCAAACAATGATCGACCAGACACTTACTGATGACTGGGAAATACTGCTGCTCCAAAATCACGATGTTGAACTCCTCAGAGAAACATCTTCCAACTTCCATCTCGCACGACAGAAATCTCCTCCAGTATCGCACTACTGGGGAATACCTTTGACCCAACATCACAATGCTAAACTCCTCAGATTGTCATCTTCACCATCCGGCGAAACCAAACCTTCAAGCGGTAACCGCAGCTTGAGTCGTGCTTATCGCGTAACATTCTCCGATTTTCATTTCCATCTCTGCCCGACGGAAAAGCTTCCTCCAGTATCGCACTACTGGGGTACATCTCTGATCCGATCATGAGGCTAAACTCTTCGGAGTAACATCTTCACCGCTGGGCAAAACCACCTCTCAAACAATAACCACGGCTTGAGACTAACTGATGCTTGCAATGATGCATGATTGATTTTTTTTCTGCGTAATGCTCCATAATTATGGAAATGCTACGCGCTTTATTATTTTTTCTATGCAATATGCTATGCTGTTTTTCATGATGAATGCATAAAAATGTCCCCCTCAAGGGATTCTGCTGGGGAACACGAGACACTCTGTTGAGGAACTCGTCATTACTCCAATCTCCACCCCGCTGGGGAATAATACTGCTGCTGGGAAAAGGTAACCCTTGTTGGGGAAGAACCTCCTTTGCACCCAATCCGCTCGGGAAACTGCTGGGGATAAGCACCACCAACACTCTGTGGGGATACACCAGTCTTTGACTCGCTGGAGATATACATCCTGACTCCGCTTCGGGAAAACCCTCACAGATACCTGCTGACTTCATTGGGGAACTGCTCACAGATTCTCTGCTGGGAAGCAGCAACCTCCAGGCCTGTCGACTGGGGAAAGTATCAATCTAACACCTGCTGGGGATAACCATTCTGACCCTGCTAGGGAAACGAATGCTACTCCGCTGGGGACAACCCATGTAATCCATATGTAGAATCCCCTCAGCTGGGGATGCAAAAATCCGTCAACTACGGGAGCTTGTCCAATCCACTGGTAGGATGAACACTGCTGGAGATATATTTCATTGAAACCCGCTCCACTCGGGGAATAGCAACCTTCAAACCTGGCTGCTGAGGAAACACCGTTTTAAACCTGCCGGGGATAACCATCATGACTCGGCTGGGGAAGTCACAGACCTTGGATCTGCTGGGGAGCTAGTCCCTCTAATTCTGCTTGGGGACCTTGCTGGCGAAATGAGTAAAGTTGGTACAGAACACCCGTCGACTCGTCGAACCACGGTATCTACCCCCCAATCTCGTATCAGCTTTCCACTTTTGAGAACTCCCAGACTCGTCTGGACCTTTTCTGCTCCATCATCTTGTATTCCAAATCGCTCCGTGCTCGACGGAAACGTACTCCTGGAATTTATACATACTTTTCAATCCTCCGATTTTGAAGAGTCTTCTTGATTAAAATCAAGGATCGTCGTACGTCTCAACGTCTTCGTCGTTTTTCATTCATTCGTCCCTGAGCGAACTCTCTGGGGATTTGTTTCCTCAACAGCTTCCACATCACAACCTGCAAGTGAATGGAAATACCTAACAGTTCCTGCAAAACAAATCATCAGATAAAACCGTGCCCCAGGCGTGTCAAGATTTCAACACTTGGGTCACTCAACCTTCCGAATAAGATTTTAAGCTTTCAATCTTATAAACATGCATTGGAAGGAACCTGTATGTCTTAAAATGCAAGATTCTTTATCAAAAATATCTGGATGTTTTTGCAATCAAAGCGGTAATGAAAACAAAAACAAAATTATTTGACTGAATACGCATTTTATTGATTTGAAGAAGTGTGGCTCAAATTGAGCAATACAAAGGAAGCAATTCCTGAAAAGAGGTAATTGCGCAAAAGGAAAAATCTATCCTAATGGCAATGTGAAACCCGTGATCTCATCGAGTTCCAACTCAGTTACACCCCATATGTCCTCAGACTCTCCATGCTTTCCGCCTTCTGAACAAGACGATTCCAATTGATCCCTACCGGGTATTATCCATGATGCTTTAACCAAAGCGAAAACGATCATGCTAGACACAGTTGTTCGTTCCAATCCCTCTTTTGCCTGGACCGCCCTTTCGGGTTTTCAGTCCACCGGGATACCCTTTTTTGCCCAAGTCGCCTTTTCAGGTTCTCGACTTGCCGGGTGTACATTTTTCATCTTATCCCTAATTTTTGCCCGAACCTTTCTTTCTGTTTTTTGGTTCGCCGGGATGCCCATTTTTGCCTGGACTATTTTGTTCTTTTCGTCCAGCGGGTCAATTATACGAAGTATTTTTTAACTGCGTCCGCATTCGCAGGGGATGGAAAATCCTCGCCATCCATGGTCGTTAGCAACAAGGCTCTGCCAGAGAAAACCTTCTTGACCACGAATGGACCTTCATAATTGGGTGTCCATTTGCCCCTTCTATCGTTTTGAGGAGGAAAGATCCTTTTCAGCACCATATCACCTACGTGATATACCCGAGGTCGCACCTTCTTGTCAAAAGCACGCTTCATCCGTTGCTGGTATAACTGCCCATGACAGATAGCTGCTAGCCTCTTTTCCTCTATCAGGCTTAGCTCCTCGTACCGGGTCCTTACCAATTCAGCCTCTTGCAGCTTCACGTCCATCAGGACTCTTAAAGAGGGGATTTGAACCTCAACAGGTAATACAGCCTCCATTCCATACACCAATGAGAAATGAGTTGCCCCAATAGATGTGCGCACCGAGGTTCGGTACCCGGGCTACAATCTTCGTACTCAGTCACCACTGTCGTTGGTGTATTCAAACGTTATCCGGGCAACAAAATCTTATTCTCCTTAACTTCCCCATCAGACATCAGAATCCGTTCGGATTTGGGGTCAGGCCCCTCCTCCGGGATCGGTCACTCTCAATCTTTCGATTTGAGTACCTCGAGATGTCCTCATCAGGGAACTCAAACTTCATCGGTTGATTATCCTCCACGGGTTGCTAGACTGTGTAATCAGACAACACACCCCTTTGGTTGCTTCCTGAGAGTATCACAAATCAGTCAACATTCTTTTGCTCCTCACAACCCATCCGGTCGATGCTGGATTCTCACACCCATGCTTGATCGGATCCATCTCGAAATCCACAAAGTGGTATGAACCAGCATAAACTGTCTCTGTCGGCGAGCAGCCTATGCCAAAGTACAGCAAGTTTTCTCGAACAGTGAATGTATTGTTTCACAGTCGGTAAACTTTTTGCTAAGGTAAATTGCATGCTCTTTTCGACAAGACACGTCATGCTGACCCAATTCACCTTGTAGACCCCTCGAAGGCCATCAAGTACATATTAACAGTCTCTTTCCATAGGGAGGCATCAGAATCAGAGGCTTTCTGCAACTTATCCTTTTATTCTTTCAATGCCCCTTGGCAATCATTATTTCACCTGACCGTTTGATTTTTTTCCAACATCCTGAATATGGGTTCACACGTGGCTGTTAGATGAGATGTGAACCATGACAGGTAGTTCAATCTTTCTAAGAAACCACGAACCTCTCTTTTTCTTTCTCGGTTCAGGCATTTTTCTCATATTTTCTTTTTTTTTTTTTTTTTTTTTGCAGGATGAATCTCGATTCCTCCCTTATAATGAACCCCAACATCTTACCGGACCGCACTCTGATAGTGCACTCACTTGAATTCAACCTCAGTTTGAATTGTCTTAACCAGTCAACCGACTTGCCCCGGTCAGCCAGATGCCCCACTTCCGTATGGGACTTTGCTATCATGTCATCAACATAATAATTGATTCCACGATGAATCATATCATGAAACAAAGTCACCATGGCTCTCTGATACAGGCACTGGCGTTCTGCTTCTTTAGAGGACAATCTTCTCTCCATGGCAGCTTGTGCACAACGACACTGGTATCCGACCCTGGCATATCCTGACAGGACCAGACGAAGGTATCCACATGTCCCTTCAACAGGACTACCATTCTGCTTTCGACTCGCCTCTGAAGCGGCTCCCATTTTCATTTCCTTTCTGACCTCGGCGGTACTTGGAATAACAACCTCAACCCGCTCCTCGTGCGGCTGAATCACCTTCTCCTCTTGTTTAAACAACCTGGCTAATTCCAGCAGATCACAATCTTCTTCGCCTTCTTCTTCGGCATGATAGATCGGTTTGTCGAAGTCATATGAGGTGTAACCAAATTGTTATCAACGAGATCCGGAGAATTACTTTTGAAGTTGGGACGAGACAAATCAAAAGAGAGAAAAATGAAAATAAACATTGCCATTTTTATTTGTTTTTAAACTGCAAAAATAAATGAAAAACAGAGAACACCGCTTTTTGACTGAAAAACATCCATTTATTAATGATGCAGAAAATGCAAATTTAAACATGAGGTGGCCCTTACAATGAACCATTACGTGTCGGGCAACACGCATGGCTTTCATGCCAATAAAATCAAAACAAGAAATATTACTCTTTCGGACAAGTGACAGTGATGATCTTTTTTAGGCCTTCCAGCTTCCTGGTACGCACGATTTTATCCATTGATCAATCTCCCAGTCACTGTCAATCTCTCCACCCACCGTATAGGTGTGATCTGAATCTAGCATTCCGGCACTGACAAAGGTGAACGACGGACGACGTCCTCTGTTCTGCTCAGACGAGTCTTGACCTGGATGATAACCAATCCCAAACATATCCGCCTTTACCATAATGCCTATGATCTGTCCCCAGCCTGGGATCCCTCCATTTCTCACCACTTCCACCGCCTGTTTGTAAGAAGAAATGGACGGCTTCTTCTCTTTCTCAACACCAATGGCATTTTCCACCTTGACGGTTTCAGTTGCCAGATTGGGTGCTTTACGTCTTACATCATCCATTTCTACTTTCATCATTCTCTGGACCGGTTCCCCAATTACTACACACCCCTTTGTAGCGATGGCCGCACAACAATCATCAACACGAGAGAAAGCTCCATTTTTCGTCGGGCGTTTTGGGACCACAGACATTGGAATCTTTAACTGATCCTTCTCAGTCACCTCTATCCCCTTCTTGTCCCTCGACATCATTTTCACTTTTACAGGACCATGTTTTGACGCGGGGTCAGCACTATCATCTGCCATCGGTGCAAAGCTGATTGCCTTAGAATCCACCAAGTCCTGGACCACATGCTTAAAAGCTTTGCAATCCTCAACATGATGTCCGGGTGCCCCAGCATGGAACTCGCACCTGACATTCTCATCGTAACCGGCAGGCCTCTGATCAGGTTTTAACAGAGTCAACATCCTCGGCTGCACCAATCCAAGATCCTTCAACCTCTTAAACAGGGAGGCGTAAGTCACGGGCGGCTTATTGAAATGATGATCTGCCGTCCTTCTTCTCACTGGGCCCCCAGCTCTTTGTGTCCTCTGTCGAGGTGGCTGTTGCCGCCGTGGTACAGATGAATCACCAACAGGAATGGTTACGGTGGCCGCATAAGGATGATAACGATCTTTACCGCGTTCTCTTTTAGTCTGCGCACCACCTGATTCAACTTCCTTCTCAAGTTGACCATTGTCAAGGGATTTCTTCCCTACAGAGCCAGAGGGATTTGTTACTTCGGATGACAGAGCCTTTCCCTGAACTTTCTCCTTGATCATCCAGCCCTCAATCCTTTCCAATCTCTCGGCCATGGCTTTCTGCCCCAAGGCAAGCCCTTGCACAACATTGAACAAATCCCTCACCATCTCTTTCAGTTCGAGGATGTCTGTGTTTGGGAAATCCATTAGTCTGGGAGTATTGTGTCTGGTGAAGTATCTGTGAGGTCGGGTTGAGTGCAAAGGTACAACTCTACGAGCAATGATTCCTGCAAAACAGCAAACAGGTTAATATGCATGAATGCAACGTCTATCCATATGAGGAAGATTTTGTCCTTTGATTCTGGTTTCATCGAGACAGATAATATTTCACCAATAACATTTTGACATCCAGATGTCTCTCAGCCAGATTCTCAATCCATAATACTCCCCATATGGCTAGACGTAGGTTTGGTGCAGATGAATGCAAAATGAGAATGATGTATGAATGCAATGTACTGTGCCATCCTCCAAGTCCTCTGATCATCTGTTGCTCTGAATCACAGCCCTGATCTCTGAACCGATCACAACCATCTGAGGGAACAAGTAACCACCAATCCATCTCAAGGGTTCCGAAATAAACGGAAGACAGATACATCATCATCATCATCATCAGACAATCTCTGAGCAGATAACCATAACCATCTGAATCGGCCCGGGGAATCCTGAAATAAACGGATCCCCACTGATAAATAACTCGGCCCAGGGAATCCTGAAATAAACGGATCCCCACTGATAAATAACTCGGCCCAGGGAATCCTGAAATAAACGGATCCCCACTGATAAATAACTCGGCCCAGGGAATCCTGAAATAAACGGATCCCCATTGATAAACGCCACGGACAGCACTCCGGCGTCTCAGAAATAAACGGCCATAAATCCGACTTATAAATATGACCCACGGAACAAAAGTCACCATCTGAACATGCATCTGAAAGAATCACCCTCCCCTCACAGGTAAATTCTAAACAGGTTATCCTAAGGCGGATAATAGTCTCGACAATCGGGCGGAGATACTCAATGGGTTTGCCCTTTCGGGTGTGCCATTGTAGCTCTCCTGAGATCGTCTAAACCAAAGATCCGGGAAATGATCAGTCACCAGAGTCAATAGTTCAGATGAAGTAACTCAACCAAAGTGAAATATTCCACAATGGAAAGCACTATCAAATGAACCTCGTCCGGCTTGTGGTATGTCACATCGCAACATCATGCCCAACCGACATGTGAGCGACGCGAGACCACGCTAATCCTAGGTGTATACTCGGGCCTGGGTTTTAGCCCCACTCAGAACACCCACCCCAAACAGAGGAACCACCTGCATAGAGGACGGCAACATGATAGTATGATGCATGCAGACATTAATGCAAATATAGATACACACTGGTTAGCATAATAAATGCAATAAATAACACACAATAAGCAACCCAAACTAATCCTAAAACGCTAGGAAGGACTCGCTTAGGGACGATGGACCAGCATAGGTCTACATCGGAGTCCCCAGCAGAGTCGCCAGCTGTCGCATCCGCGAAAAATCAACCGGCGAAGCTCAAAAGAAAATACAACACAGAGCCGCCACTGCGCGTTATTTATCCCAAGATAGGGAAAGGAAACGCTCAGAGAAACCTGGAAAGGAAATGGTCTTGCGACCAAAGAGAAAGGGTAAGGGAGTCGGTTACGCAAGGGGAAGGTATTAGCACCCCTCACGTCCGTCGTACTCGACGGGATCCACGTTCTAAAAAAAGAAAAGGTTGCTAAACATCACACACACACACAAGGGAACGCAGGTGGGGTTAGGAGAAGGGAGCTCGATAGGACGTCGCATCCTATGCCTACATATCTTGTCTGGAACAAGAATCAGAGCCACTGTAGTTCGGCTTACGCATGCCAAACAACACAAAACGCACAAACAGATGGCAAACATGGAGCCCGACAACCACTCGATGGAATTACGTCAGCATCCGAACCAAAACACATCCAAAAGGGCAAACGTGGAGCCCGACAGCCAATCACTGGGCTTACGTCGGCATCCGAGCCAAACACACAATTAGATAACAAGCAAACACACGCAAAAAAGAAAAAGGTTGCCCGGAGTGGTCTCGCACGACCACCTGCCTACATACCTCGTCTGGAACAAGGATCAGGGCGATGTAGTTCCCCTGAAAGGGAAAAAGATTTCAGCCAGAAACCGGGGGAAGACGCACTACCAGGGAGCTGGACTCGAGCCTAGTGTTGTCATGCATCGTTACCCTAAGTTCAGTTTTCTATCCTACTTGCATAAGCAAACTACTCCTATCCAGGAAAGAAGCAAGCATACAAGCATACAAAATAATTCACGCATACATCAAATGAGAACAAGCATCTCAAACAGATATCCACATAGCACGCACTATAACCAAACAAGTGGGCTCACACAATAGGTTTGACTGCCTCAGCAAGTCATCTGTACGGGCTGTGTTTGCTCTTAACCTTGCCATTACGAGGCTAAGGTGAAGCAGATGAAAGGTGAAGTGAGGATCAGACCTCACAGCTCTTATCCCTGACCAGGGAGAGCTTCAGACAAGGCAGCGTGGGTCCAGAATGGGGGAACCCTTCTATACTCAGAGACTCTGACACAATGTGCACTGCACAGATCTTGGGTTTGTGTCCCAATGCATCAACACACAGCCGTGTGAGCAGAGGGACGACTCACAGAATAGTGGGGGATAGATTGCATATCCCTACCTTCCACCAATTGCCTTGATTAAGGACTTTACCTGCTTGGGACAAATGTAAACACACACAAGCATCGCCTCTTAAGGAGGACTTCAGACAGTTTGCCCGGTGAAATAACAGACCGGGTCTCCAGACTACATGAAGTTAGGAAGTTATACCTCAATGCAAGTTGCTTAAGCAAAGCAAAGCAAAAGTTCACAAGGAACTGAGCAACTAAAAGTACCTGGAAACAGTCAAACACAGTTAGTACTCAGACAGACAAAAATAAACAGCAAGTATTAATCAGTCAGACTGTACAAACTAATGCACAACAAAGGCAAGCTATGAGCTCAAGCCCAAACTTCACAACCTACAAAACAAAGTTATGTTAGTGTACAAACATCAAACAACATCAATTGAATTGACTTGGATCATTCTCCATAAACATTGCACCTTTTCATCCTGAAAAATCAATCAAATGTTAGAAACTAGACCACTAGGCCAAGCCTAGGGTCCAAAGGCAAGAAAAATTCCTAAACAGCAAGGTATATTCAACCAAACTCAAATTAATGTCAAACAAGAGCCAACACAATTAGTCCCATGTCCATATCATTCATCATGTTCATTTTATGCACAAAACAAATCAAACTATTTCAAATGGAACACCAAACATCCAAACAGAACTATTGCATTCAATTCCATGTCAAAACAATTCCAAAAATCCTCAAATAATTTACACCTAAACAGGACATAATCAAGGTCTAGCATGTCAAATTTTAGCTTAATTGGACAAAGGTATCTATGTCAATGAAAATCAACAAAAACAGACACAATTACATGCTCCAAATCACAACATCAACACATGCATTCACTTCAAAAATTCACAAGTCAATGAAAACAGTAAAGAAATGAGTGGGACCAAAACAGGGATGTCACATCATGTGTCTACAACTATCATACCAAATTTCATGATCATTCAATACCATATGAGCATTTCACAAGGATATTTCAAACACATGTCACACAAGCTTGCACATTTGACCAACAGAGATGAAAAATAGCAATCAAATTGAAAATGCCACATAAAATTCCACAAAAATTCACATAGCATCTTAACATGTTAATGAATCTCCATGTAAAATTTCACATCATTTCACCAAGTCTAAGTCACTCAAATAAATCCAGCAAGTTGACATAATGAGGTGTGACACAAATTGTCACACCTAAGTTCCAAAATTCATAACTCAATCACCAGGAATCAAAAATTCACAAAGTGTACATGGAAATAAACATCAACCAGTCTACAATTACCACAAAAATTTTCAGGCATTTATTTTAGAATATGAGAATTTCCCAATCAAAATGGTAGAATGTATCAAATATAGCACATGTGAAACAAACCTAAGTCAAACACAAATATTACCATGCACAACTTCAACCAATAGGTCAAAAAAATTCTACAGTCAACAAGGAAGTCAACACAAAAATTCTCACATTTTTCTGATTTTTTATTGATTTTTTATGAATTTTTTAAAGTCATTATGAATTTTTAACAATTTTTTGGAATTAAATCATAATTAATTAAAATATCCAGTGGCAGAGTTGTAAATACATGGCGCGGGGGCGGTAAACACCGTATTTGAAAATTCAAACGAAAATAAAGATCTAACACATGAAATTTCCAGAACTCATCGTCTTCTTCAACCCAGCCACTCAAGAACACGTAATCATCAAATCATCACCAAAACGAGCAAACGAATATCCGTTGGACTCGTCTGAACATGTAGAATCTAAATATGAACTTATTTTAACCTAAATGTTCCACTATTTTCCAAATCGATCAACCTAGGGTTTGTTCTCAAAACTTCAAATCCAGATTTCATGCGCTACAGTTATCTATTTCTAAAACTAATCATATCACTGAACTCCACATGAAATGAACTTTAAAACACACATAAGCTTCAAACAAATCATGAGATTCGAAAAATTGCAAAACCTGGAATGGCAGTGTCGTGTTGATGTTCTTTGCGCGTTTTGGCTTCAAACAGATGGAGAAGAATCCTCAGGAAGGTGAATGATGTGCTTGAATTCAATTGATGTTGCTTCTAATGCTCGAAATCTTGATTCACCATTGATGGAGCTTACATGTGCAGTCACGATTCAGAGCTTCTTTCCTTCCAAACTTCACAAACAGTTGATGAGGATGATGAAAGGAGATTGCAGCAAAAGGAAATTCGAAGATTGATCAAGAAATGAGAAAGTTCTTGCCAATTTTGTTCAATGTGTTCTTGAAGAATTTGAGAGAATTCCAAGAGTTTGAGATCTGATTTTGGGATTGTGAATTTTTCTGTTATGATTAGAATGTGATTAAGAATATATATGCCACCTTAATCCAAGCTTAAACATGTTAATTAACCAAATGGAATGATTAGTGAAAATGGTTAATTTCAAGTAAGGGCAAAATTGGAACTTCCCATGCCAGCTCATTGCCACCTCATGGACAGCTCACACACTCTCTAAATGACATGTGTGAGCTGTTGCAACTTGTTTCACTCTCATTGGATGTGTATTTTGAAAAATCACATATGTGGTGGCACTTTGTCCATTTTTGCAATTTCATTTTACAAGACAAATTCCAAATCACAAGGCCTAGGCATGTTATGATGATTCCAACAACTTTCAAATACCATTTATGAAGTGTAGCAAAAATCCCCACTCAAAAATTCCAATTATTTCACAAGTTGGACAATTTTGCCCCTGGTTCATTTAACTGTCCAGTTGAAATTTGACTTTTTGCATTGACCATTTTTGAGAAAATCCAATTATGCACCATGAAAGTACATGTCAAATGGAGTTTGTGCATATAAAGAACTTCCAATTTGGACAATCCATGTGGAAATTATGGCCTCCTGATTATGGGTCATTTCTGAAATTCACTGAGCCATAATTTTCCAACCATACATGGGATTTTCAAGTTCTTGGACTTTTTGGAAAGGTGAGAACAAGATCTACAACTTTCATGTTGAACAAATTTTCATTTGAAGCTTCCTTGGACACGTGGTCTTGAGGTCAACAACTTTCCATTTTTGGAAACTTCAATTACAAGTCACTTTCTATTTTTGGCAGTTTTTGTCCTGACTTGATTTTCTTCATTCTTAAGCTTTGACATGTCAAATAACACTTGTTCCAACATGAATGAAGTGTATCCAACTTATTTCCTCCTCCAAATCCATCAAACCATGTACAGTTGACCACAGTTGACTTTTCAACTGATAGATGAATCTGGCAATGCACTGATCAAGTTAAGCTCCAATCTTCAGATGAAATGGCCCAAGGGTGAAACCCTAGCCTCAATAAGCTCAATATAATCATATAATGAACCCCATAACCATCATAGACCTCATCTCCTGATTATGCCCTGATTAGCCCAATGCAACTGATTAGGGTTGACCAGTGGTCAAAACCCTAATCTCAAGGAATCCTGCTTCAACACTTGATGATAACAACCATGATGATGATGATGTATCATTGCAATCAAGGTGAAGACCAATATCCTTTGAGAACCACAAAACCCTAATTCACAGCCCAATCCTCAGATGGCCCATGATCAGTCAATAAACCCTAGGCTGCACTTTGACTTCCTCATCCTCTGACCAAGACTTGGGAAGATAGCTTGCACAATGTAACCACATGATATGCAATGCCTAATGACCTAAAATGATATGTACAATGTTAATGCTAGTCCCAAGAGAGGAGGGCAAATTTTGAGGTGTTACAGTCAACAGTTGACTTTTTGGTCAACTTTGACCAAAGTCAACCCTATGCCATTGGTCATCCCTAATCACTAAATGACTAGTCCTAACTCTCATGACATTATCCATGTCCATGTTATCTTTGGTTTAACCACTTGTGCTTGGCTTCTTCACTTTAATGCCAACATGGTCATGCCTTGAACATTTGGAGTTTCTTGCTTTGCCAATTCACTTCCACCCTACTGCATTTGCCCTGCTGCACCATCCTACTGCAATGCTCAACTTGCACAAACCAAGTCATGACCAACATAAAATCCAAGCCATAAAGTAAAGCCATGAGTTTGCTGTCAATGTCCAAGCCAAAACCTGTTGTGAAAGTACAACCATTTTCATCCATGAAGCATGCCAAGACATGGTTTGAACTAGCTATGCATACGAGGTAAACCAACACCAGTGTAGCCAACAGTCTGTCTGCAAGAAGACCAACCAACACTTAACATTGCCTTGTAAGCATCCTACACTAACTTGCATCAGCCTGCACAATAGAGTTGTAACATCCGACCTGCAAGCACATTCAACCCTTGTCACTGCAGCAAAAATATGCAACCTTGTTGCCTCGTTATAAAACCAGCATTCACCACCAAACAAATACCACAACCACCTGATCATATGTTGTTCTTACAGTGGTTATATGGAGAAGACAATCCACTTGCACTTGGCATTGAATTCACTTTGGCAAGCATCCTGCATCTGTGGTCTTATAGCAGCCAACAATATGAGATGTCCAACAGAAGGGTTAACCACCTTGCTTTTGCCATTTTCCACTTGAAAACAAGGGTGAGCCTACTGCAGTGGTCATTTCTCCAAGCATGAGGATGAAATTACAAATAACAATGCCAGTTGAGACCATGCAAATCCTGGACAATTTCCAGCTTGACCTGACCTTACCTGCATCACATGAGAAGGATCAAACAAGACCATCAGCAGTTGATAGACCACTTCAATGCATTGGTTCAATTTTGCTAGCAAAGTTAATGCAAGGTGCAACCTGAACCAAGGCAACCCCTGTTGTACCTGCATTAACCATCATTTGCAGCCAACAACCATGTCCTACAACTCTAACAGGATCAACATACATAACACGTGCAGACCCTGCAGAGATTGCCCCACCAAGTCACAACCAAAAAAACTACCCTGCAACACCATGAAAAATATGCAAATGAAGACAGCTCAAAGCAGTCACCTGTGTCACTAGCAGCAAATGCATTAGGAGCGTGACTGGAGTTCACTAACATAACTTGGCATGGATATTAGTAATTAGACAACTTGATCCTGATCTAACAATCATATCTAAAAGAGAAGACCAATCTAGGGAAAAGTTTGAATACTGGCACTTGATAGAAAACCTCTAATCAAACCAATGCTCCATTTTTTTTCACTGCGGTAAAACAAAAAAACGCAATTAATTACCAAAGCGTTAAAAGTCAGAAAAATTCCCAAATTAGAATTAAGACAAAAATAAGGAAGAAAGCACGAGCTCAGAATACCATTTTCGGTTTTAGCATTAACAGGGCGATTTGATTCTGAGAACATCCAAAGTGCTTTGCAGAGTTACTCTTCTGGAACATCAAAGACACCCTTTGAAACCCTAATCAGCAGAACATAAATAGAGAGGGAGAGCGAATCAGTAAGGAGGAGGAATTGACAACGAAAATCGGAGGCGGAATTGAAACTTAAAAGCAAATCAAAACCCTAAATCCCAAATCAAAAAACCGGTATTGGAAAGGAGAAGGAGGCGGAATTGAAACTTGAAAGCAGAAAAACCCTAATCTTAAAATAAAAGACAAACCTATTTGGAAGAGTTGAAGGAGGAGGTTTGAGCTTCATCATTGCCGTCTTCACCGCCGGAGGTGAGCTCTTTTTGCTTCAGCCATGATTTTTTTGTATGATTCTAAAGCGATTAAGTGAAGCGCGATCGAGAGAGAAATTCTTGAGGACGTGTTTGAGTGAGGTTGAGCGATGGGTAAGCGTTTGTTGAGGGTGAGAGCGAGAGAGCGATATCGAGAGAAGAGAGAGCGAAAGAGTGAGATTGAGGAAGAGATTTTCGAACTGAGTGGAGGGAAGTTTAGTTAAAGGGGACGTTCCTCTTTCAATTCCTGCTCTCGCTTTTCTAACAGAGCGACTCTTAACAAGTCCAAGGAAAGTCTTTCCTTTCCCACTTCCCCAAAGTCTTATTGTCTTCTTCGTTTCCCCAAGAGCATTCATGGCTCCTCACCCTCTTCCCCATGTGACTGTTGGGACTCTGTTTCCCACGCGGAATAGGGAGAGACTTATCAACCCATGCCTATACCGTTAGGATCCCTAGTTTAAGTTGGATATTACTCTAAAAAACCCACAAACTATCTCATTCTTTTTTTATTATTTATTTATTTCAATTTATCTTTACCTATTTTTGGAATTTTTTTTTAAAATAACCATTTTTTCGAAATAAAATACGATAATAACCGGGTTTTTCAAAAAAATCCCAAAATAACCATGTTTTTTAAGAGATGCGCCGGAGGAGTTGGCGCATCCCTTAAAAAATTTTGGAGCCTTAAAGGCAGGCGCCAAAGGGGTAGGCGCCCTAGTTAAAGCCCCCATAAGGGAGGCGCCCCTAGGGTTGGCGCCCTTGTGTGCCCCTTAAGGGAGGCGCCCCTAGGGTTGGCGCCCTTGTGTGCCCTTAAGGGAGGCGCCCCTAGGGTTGGCGCCTTAGCCTCCCACTAAGGGAGGCGCCCCTAGGGTTGGCGCCTTAGCCTCCCACTTTTCTAATTTTTTTTTTTTAATTATAATTATTTATAATTTTTTTTTAATATTCCATATTAATTATTTAATATTAATTATTTAATACGTAATAAATATAAATAAAAATAAAATGACTTCATTAAATATATAATAAATAAATGATTACATTAGAATGACCAAAACCCTAATGACCCGCCCGATTATAACGTCCCCCGGTTCCACATCCCGGTGCGTTAGGTTGTCTTCGAGGTCTCCCACGATTTTCTTGCGGTGTTTGTGGTCTTTGGGTGCTGACCTGATCGAGCGATGGCTGGTTGGAAGGTCCGGCAGAGGTTCCGGCGGTATTCGAAAGATGTGTCATCATTTGCTCCCAATACCCGGAGGGGCTGTGGCCAACGGCGCTTCCATAATGGAGTTCGGTACCCATGTCATCGTAGTTAGGGCGTTGGGGTTGGGTGAATTGGGTGAATTGGGGACGGTATAGTTGCCCAAATTGGGTCATTGAGTCGTTTTGAAAACGAAGCAATGGTTCTTGGGGCGTACTATAGTTAAACAGTGGTTGGGTGTTAAATGGTGGGGGGCTACGATGACGTGACTCATATGAATCATCGGGGGAGTAGACGGTTGCGGTTGTGGGGTTTGGTTCTTGGTTTTGTGTTTGGGTGGGTGGTATGAAGGGATTGCGACGTTGGATGGTTCGTTGTTGGGTGGTTGGCATGAACGGGTTGCGATGTTGGGTGTTTGGTTGGTTTGAGTATGTGGTCGGTTGATGTTGTGTGGTTGGTTGTTGGGTTTGGGTGGGTTCACGGTGTTGGGTGGTGAATTGATGTGGGACATACGATGATGAAGCAAGTTGGCGCGGATCTATCAAATACCGCGGCTCAGATACGAATTGCTGAGTTGTTACAGACCTAAACCATGCCATATATTGTTGAGTCGGTCTTACACCTTGGATGACTGGTTCGTTGAGGATGTGTTGTCGTCGATTTCTCCATTGACGACACATGTCTTTTGCAAAGTCTCTCCAGTCCGAAAAATCCCACTGTGCATCGACCCTTTTTTGATGCCAATTCCCCAAACATGTGGGAGACTCTGGGATATGTTGTACCATTCCGAACTGCAGTTTGACCCTGTCACTTTGGTGCATTTCAACTGTAGTGAATCGGATAATTGGTGTCTTCGCTGTCCAAACTGCAGCATCGTCATGGTTCACATCATGATCCAGACCCAGATATGGCCTCCATACAAACTAGAAAAAAATAACAAATCGTTAGATGAGAAATAATTTGAGAACTATTTTAAGATTAACTATAGTTTGGTAGGAGTATTACATCATCATGTCCAATGTGATCCAATAGATTTCGATAGACTACAATAGCGTGTTTCGGACACCTATTGTAGTTCATTCCCCTTACTGACCACCTAAGATAAAAAAAAAGGAGTGAAAAATATTATTTACTGTTAATTTAAATAATAGATATAATTAACAAAATGGTAAATAGTAAAGTGGTAGACTTACTTGGTTGTAAAGGGGAACGCGAATGGACGCTCATTTTCTGGGGCGAGCGACGGCATCCTAGACCACCCCCAAGCTTGAAGCAAATAAGCACATGAAAAAAAAGTACAGGTATTCTTTTTTGCATTTTTACACAATGCACTATATAGATGGGCCAACACAGCTGAACCCCAACTATAAGTGTTTACCTTATTGATGTTGCGTAATAAAGGTAAATACATTATATTCACAGAATTACCTGTACTTTCTGGAAACAAAAAGTTATCAAATAAAATCATAATATAACACCGAGCTTTTATTATCTTCTCATACTCGGTTGAATCTTCAGACAGTACTATACTATTATAATATTGTCTAAGGTATTTTAAATTTATACCTTGCCCCCTTGCTTGACTGGATGTGTCTCCCTCAGGTTCGTCGTCTAACAAAGGGGCACCCAGTAATTCATTGCATATGTCGTTGACATGGTTAACTTTCCCATTGAATGCCTTTCCATCTATACGAAGACCCAACAGCATGTACACGTCCTCAAGTGTGACGGTACACTCACCAATCGGAAGGTGAAATGTGTGGGTCTCGGGTCTCCACCTCTCCAACAAAGCTAGGATGAACTTGTAGTCCACCGAGTACGAAACAATGTTTAGGAGATTTCCAAATCCACATCCTCTAATATATGGTTCTATTAAAGGATCGTGGGGTACATATTCATGTACACGACATCTAAACCGCTTCGGATCCTAATAACAAAAAAAACAAAAATACAATTAGTAGAAGAAATACATTCTAAAGAAATATGTACAAGATGTAATCCATAAATAAAAACTAAAAAGAAAGAGATTTGAAAGGTATAACACAAATAACATAGAGATATTACAAGTAATCCATAAATAGTAACACAAATTCACCGTCTATTTTGGGCGTATCAACCGTGTATCACAGGTTTTTCTTTCTGTAAACCAATTATACAAATTGATGGTACATGGTTGTATGGAAAATACAAAGGAACGTTATTGATGGCAGTGGCACAAGATGGGAACAGCAATATTTTTCCGATCGCCTTTGCCTTAGTTGAAGGGGAGACAGCTGAGGGATGGAGTTTTTTCCTAAGAAATCTCCGATTGCACGTAGCACCTCAACCTAACTTGTGTTTGATCTCTGATAGACACCCCTCAATCATCAGTGCATATAATAACATTGACAATGGCTGGCAAAATCCTCTTTCGACGCATGTGTTTTGTATTAGACATATTGCTCAGAATTTCATGCGAGAAATCAAAGATAAGACGTTGCGTAAGAAGGTTGTCAATGCAGGTTACGCATTGACGGAACCTTCTTTCAAACACTACCGCGACGAAATAAGATTGTCGAACGAAGATGCGGTTCGGTGGATTGATAGTATTCCGTTGGAGAAGTGGACTAGGGCATACGACGGAGGACAACGTTGGGGCCACATGACAACAAATCTTGTGGAATCAATGAACTCTGTCTTCAAAGGAATTCGTAACCTACCAATAACCTCTTTGGTCCAAGCTACATATTTCAGGCTTGGGGCGTTGTTTGAAACCAGACGCTCAAAATGGAGTTCCGTGTTGCAATCTGAACAGTTGTTTAGTGATGCTTCAATGAAATTCATCAAACATGAAGTTGCCAAAGCAAACACACACGTGGTTACGGTATTTGACCGAACAAAAGGTTGGTTTAGTGTTGCCGAGTCCATGGATCACAATGAGGGCATGCCAATGGGACAGTACAGAGTTGAATTAGATAGAAGTTGGTGCGACTGCGGAAGGTTCCAAGCCTTCCGTACCCCCTGCTCCCATGTCATAGCGGCGTGCTCAAAGGTTCGAAGAGATCCATCCTACTTGCTATCTGAAGTTTACAAAGTCGCCAGCCTTTCAAATGTTTATAAAATTAGTTTTTCAGTAGTGGCAAAAGAGGATTATTGGCCAGAATATCAAGGGGAAATCATCTGGCACAACGAAGTTATGCGAAGGAAGAAAAAGGGTCGCCCTAACAGCACCCGAATTCGAACCGAAATGGATACGGCGAACAAAATGGTTAGACTATGTAGTTCATGCCGTCAACCAGGTCACAATCGTAATAACTGTCCTAGTGTTAGAACTAGCACAACCAGATAAATTCAGATGTACGTCTATTGCTATATATGGAAACTTAAATTTATTTCAAAGTATCTCTGTTGCAATATATGGAAAATTAATTTTACTTCATAGTAGACGGCTTTGACGAAAAGACAATTGTTCATAAAAAATAACACAAATAATTAAAACAACTAGAATACAAAAACTATGCGATTACAACCATCGAAACAATTTTGAACATGTACTGCATCATCCTACGAGCGTCTTGGTCGGTTTTAATATCCACCCATTCACGCACTTCTCCGCTTTGGTTGAACGTGGACACAAGCCATTGTATTCTTCTAATCCGTTCACCCTCTCCAATTTCTCCCTCTAACCAACTATACAACGTTCGATTAAGACGTTCAAAAGTATCTGTCTTCCAAAGTCGAACCTGTATCGGAGCCGCAATGGCAGAAAATATTACATCAGCATTTCGTTTTTGAATATATCTAGACATTGTTAAAACAAAGAAAATTAAAAATGGTGGTTGCACTAGACTAGAAGATGAGTTTGAGTGAAAATATAAACTGAGAGATGAATTTGACTGAAAATTTGTATACAAGGTGATCGTATTTATAGAGGCGATAAATCAGACACACAAGACACACAAAAGGGGCACCTAAAAAAACACACAAAAGGCACCTAAAAAAAACCCTAGGGCACACACACAGGCGCCAACCCTAGGAGCGCTTCCCTTAGTGGGAGGCTAAGGCGCCAACCCTAGGGGCGCCTCCCTTAAGGGGCACACAAGGGCGCCAACCCTAGGGGCGCCTCCCTTATGGGGGCTTTAACTAGGGCGCCTACCCCTTTGGCGCCTGCCTTTAAGGCTCCAAAAATTTTTAAGGGATGCGCCAACTCATCCGCCGCATCCCTTAAAAAACATGGTTATTTTGGAAAAAAAATTGAAAAACCGGTTAGTATCGTATTTTATTTCAAAAACATGGTTATTTTAAAAAAAAATCCCCTATTTTTGTCTATATACTTAAGTTGCTGTCAAGGAAATAAATGACCACCAGTGGTTGAGTGGAGAGGGAGCGATTTCATTTTCTTAGTGGAGTGGGTTCGACACCCATATAGGGCACTTTTTTTCTTTTAGCATTCATTTTTTTTATGTTTATGTTTTATTATAATTTCTCCTATACTCGTAGTTGCATTATTGTTTAATAATATCGATTTGTTTTCTTTTAATTTAAACTTTTAAAATCACACTTTTCTCGATTCAATATCGAGCCCATTTTCACACCCTTGTAAGTCGATTGCTTTTTAAGCATCGCCATCAACCTCACATAGCTTACTCTTGGGCTTTCTTACAATGAGTCGGTTCTCTTGCACTTACACTCATATTTCGCATCATTTGTTGTTTGGGCCTGATCTAATTATTTCATGATTTTGAATCCCCATTTGACAAAATGTACCCCACTTCCCCAATGTGTATATAATGTTGTATTGTTTTATTTCTCTATTTGTTTTAGACACTAACCAAAGAGTAAAATCCACCATTTCTGAAAAAAATACAAAAATATGACTCGATCCAACGACGAGTATTTTCTCAATAAACAAATCAATTCATTTCGCCCTCCTATTCTATTCCTTTTCTTTCAAACTTTCATCAAATGCTTGATTCAACGTCAAGCCATTTTCTCTAATAAAAACTCAAAAAATATTAATTCATAGTCAAGACTTTTTCAATAAAGATGGAAGTGGAACGTGGTGTATACCACGCACTCCTGAGACTAGGATTCGAGATGTATATCTCGCCAATCCTAGCTCTCGCCATCATCCAATTTACCCACTTTATTTTCTCAAACACTCATTCAAATCTTTCTCAAACGTCCATCAATACTTGATCTAGGTCAAGTCATTTTCACAACAAAACTCAAAATACTTAATTCTTATTTAACACTTTTTCAATAAAGGTGGAAATGGAACATGGTGTATACCATGCACTCCTGAGACTAGGATTCGAGATGTATATCTCGCCAATCTTAGCTCTCGCCATCGTCTAAAATTGTCAATGCGGTTTCTTCAAACCCTTTCTCAATCAAACCTAAAAATACTTAATCTCTATTAAACACTTTTGCAAATAAAGATGGGAAATGGAACATGGTGTATACCATGCACTCCTGAGGCTAGGATTCGAGATGTATATCTCGCCAATCCTAGTTCTCGCCATCACTCAAAGCACATCCAACCAATCAAAAACCTTTTAAAATGAAAGATATAAGAGATACAAAACAATGTTTCGGCCACGATTGTTGAGTAGAGATAAATGACGTTTTTCCGAATGTAGATTTGTAAATCCTAACACCTAAGTACATATTGCATGACAACTCTAGGGCAGAGCTTCCCCATCTTTAGACCTTTCCGAGCGTCTCCGATCTTGTGGCATGTAGTCCTTTCTATTGCAAAGAGGTAACTGCCTAAGACTCGATTCAGCGAGCTGCGACACCTACTGCTAGGACGTGAACACATCGTCCACTCTCCTTTGACACAACTGGTGTCCTCCTTTTGTAAGTCCATATTCAGATGGCAATCCCTATGTAGCCGAACTACGGCAACTCTGATTCTCATGTTCAGATGAGATACGTAGGCACAAGATGCGATGTCTTGCCGAGTTAGACTAACAACTAACAACTAATCCTTGTTTGCTTTCGCCCTCGTTGTGATTCTTTTTCTCCCGCCCTCGATGCGGTCGAGACTTTCCTTTTCTCTTGCCCTAGTTGCAATCGAGACTTTTGTTCCCGTTAGTTAGCCGAACTACATTATGCTCTGATTCTCATTCCCGATGAGATATGTAGGTATAAGACGCGATGTCTTAGCGAGCACACATCTCTTTCACCCATAGGTAGCCGAGCTACGAAGACTCTGATTCTCATTCCATATGAGATACGTATGCAATGGATGCGACATCCGTGCGAGTCATTTTCTTTGACCCTTTCTTTTAGTAAATAGTACATTAGATAAACACACACCCTTTAGACAAGAAACAACAAGAGTGGATCCCGTAGAGTACTACGGATGCGTAGGGGTGCTAATACCTTCCCTTCGCATAATCGACTCCCGAACCCAAGATTTGGTTGCGAGACCTTGTCTTTTCCTTTCCTCTCTTCAGGTTTACTTCGAGCGTTTCCTTTCCCTCCTTTGGGATAAATAACGCACGATGGCGACTCTTCTGTCATTTTCTCTCGCCGGTTGTTCTTTCGCACACCTGTATTTTTCAGGTTGCGACAGCTGGCGACTCTGCTGGGGACCCGGTTTCCCTAAGCGAGTCCCTCCTAGCTTTTGTAGGTTTCTTGTTTGTTGGGTGTTTATTCTTTTGTACAGTTATTTATTTTCAGCATTTACCTGCTTTACCTTATTGCATTCATGTACATATGCTTGTTGTATCTGTGGGTTCTGTGGGTTGTTTGTTTGTTGGGTTGGGACTGTTCTATGAGAGATAAGCTCACTACCCAGGCTTGAGTGTACACATAGGTGTTAGAGTGGATAGTCATGAGGCTTGCGTGGTATGTTGCTACGTTAAGTCGTTCATGAGGCCCACATTCCAGACGAGGTTTCTGTTGGATATATTTTGTCCTATGGGTGTTCCATAACGACAGATATTCCTTTAGAAATCGTCGACTCTGGTGACCATTTCCCGAGAACTCAGTCGAGGCCTCTCCTCCGAGACGTGATTATGTTAGCTCTGGTGGGCGCATTCTCGCTGCTCAATCCGAGGACCCCGAGACTGGGAACTTGCTTTAAGATATCATGTTGGGGGGAGTCAGTGGAGGTCTTTTGTCCCGTAATAATGCCAAACCTTCAGTGGTAAACGTATTATTCTCGACTGAAGGGCTGAAGCTGACAAACTTCTGTTCTTAGAACCTGCCAGTGAGGGGCGGGCTAAATTCGGGGAACCTTAACCTCCAACCAACCCGGTTTTCTGGAGCAGAGTTTTGATCTTATATTATATTCCTCAGTGGGTTTCTTTTCAGACAGTGCAACCCGACAGATGCTCAAGCAGATACAGCAGTCCTGATTTCCATGTCACTGCATTGCATCACATCATTCTGCATTCATATCATTTAACACATGTTTATCCATTTCTAAGGGTTTACATCTTCTTCTTGATTCCGGTCGGGGTTTTATGGTTCTCCAGAGATGGATATTGGCAGAAAGAGACATGTCGCCTACAAGTTTTCGGTGATCTGTCTGGAGCCTATTCAACAGTTGATGAAGTTAATGGATCCTGATTCTCTAGAAGGATTCCGGAAGGATTACGGTTTGATTCTAAGCTTCGTCACGGTTCTCTCCAAAGATCAACACGATGCTCTCTTTATACTGCTGCAGTTCTATGACCCTCCATTAAGGTGTTTCACATTCCCGGATTATATTTTGGTCCCTACTTTGGAGGAGATTGCCAGTTTTCTCAAAGTTCCTATCAAGTCACAGTTGTTGTTCTACAGTTCTGAGTTTCTGCCCGATCTCAGCATGGTTGCTTCGGCCACATATTTGGGGAAATCAGTCTTGAAGGCTAATATGTGTCAGAAGGGAGGAGTCAGTGGTTTTCATTTGAGTTTCTTACTGGGAGAAGCAAAGAAGAAACTTGAAGATGGTGACCAGAGGGGTTTCAATGCTGTGTTGGCTCTTTGTGTGTATGGGATTGTCCTGTTCCCTAATGTTGCCAAATTTGTGGACATGGACGCAATACGCCTCTTTGTGTTGGGAAATCCAGTGCCGACCTTGCTAGGAGATTTCTTTCATTCGGTGCACCACAGGAATGAGAGTAGAAAAGGAGGATTGTTGAATTGTTGTGCGCCTTTGTTTTATAGGTGGTTCAGTTCTCACCTACCCAAATCAGGAGCGTTCGTTGATGTCGAGGACTCGTTGAGTTGGTCGAAGAGGTTGATGGGGTTGAGAGCTGAAGATATTTCTTGGTGGTCTGACCGGAGCTTGCTTCAGGCGGATATTATTCACAGTTGTGGGAACTTCCTAAATATACCGTTGGTAGGAAGAAGAGAAGGAATCAACTATAATCCTTCTCTAGCAGTCAGACAGTTTGGATATGCTTTAAGAACTCCGCCTTTGGAAAAGGACGTGGAAGAATCACTATTTTTCCATTCTTCGCCTGATTTGACTGTATCCCGTAAGGCAGCAGAGGCCTGGCTCAAGGTGATCAAGAGGGGAAGAACTGTGCTTGGAAAAGGAGATTGTAGAACTTACCCTCAGTATGGAGAGTGGCTTCAAGGAAGAGTCGAAGAGTTTGGTCTGCCGTTTCCTATTGAAGAACCTTTGTATCCACCTATTCCTGAGCAGTCAACAATGGTGAGCCGAGAGGAGTATGACAAATTGAAGAAAGCCATGGAGGAGCTTCAAACTGAAAACTCGGAGTTAAGTGTGAAGTTGCAAGACTATATGCATCAATTCCATGAGGCAGAATATCAGAAGGGGGAAGCCGTCAGATTGCAAGGGGAAGCATAAAGGAAATTAGCTGTGGAGGTGGACTTCTTCAGGAAGACAGACAAGGCCTTGGGATCATCCAGTTCTGAGTTGAAGCGAGTCAAGCAACAATTAATGGATGCTCATGGTAGATTGGCAGGGTGGCAAAAGCGATGGGATGCATTTTCAACTTCTCGGAAGGAAAAGAAGGAGGAGATGGTGACCGAACTGACTGGTCAGATGGAGAAATTGAAGACTTTGCTGAAGGAGAAGAACAATGAGCTGCTGTGCGCCCGTTCTACCAATGGTTACATCACCGATCAACTCAATGAGGCTCGAGGACAGATTGAAGAACTTAAGGTGTTGGCAGGTTTGAAGAAATCCAGACTTGAAGAGGTATTCGGAGAAGATGATGGGAATTACTACAGAGAGCACATCAACGAGTTGGATGGAGTTGTTCACCAAAGGAATCTGCTTATCCGGCGTTTGATAGAATTCCCAGATCATCCTGACACGATAGCATTGCTGGATGAAGTGAGGAGCAATCCTCATGGTTTGTACACAGGAGGTTGAGTCCTGATTATTGCTCCTCCTTTTACTTATTGCTTTGTTGTTGTTTGGTGATGATCCACAGGCTTGTTGTGGAGATCCTCTTTTGATGTACTTTCGGCTAAGGCCCCTTTCCTTGAACTTGTTTGTATGATGGTTTCCCTTTATTGCATATTAATCTCAGAAGTTTATCCATGACACGGTCTTCTCGCACTATTCACCGGATGTGAGACTGGAATCAAGGGGGTAGAATACCTTTTGGAAGTGATAAATATGTCATTGCATTAACATATTCATTTGCATAACATGTGTCGCTGCGGTGTTCTCATATTATTTGGTGTTCCACTAGCAGGATAGTTGATTCAGGAATTCACCGGTACGGTACCCGCAAAAACCAGCAGAAAGCTATGGAGGGTCTACAAGCAGAACTTGCCGAGATGAGGGTCCGCATGAACCAATTCATGGATGTGGTTCAGGGAGTAGCTCAGGGACAGCAGGAGATTAGACAAATGATACAAAGGAATCCCGCAACTACTCAACCAGAGGTCGTGACTGATCCTCCAATTGCAGAGGTTAATGGACCGGGGCCTGTCCCGATCCCACATAACAACCTTGATCAACAACCCATTCACGATGATCAAGATGATCAGTTCTTGCTGCCAGAAGACTTTGGTTTGGGCGATGGCATGGATCCCATGTTCAGGAGATTAGAGGAGAGGCTGAAGGCGGTGGAAGGAAAAAACCCTCTAGGGGTAGATGTTTCTGACTTGGGATTGGTCCCAGGCGTGAGGGTCCCACCGAAGTTCAAAGTCCCAATCTTTGACAAGTACAATGGTAGCTCTTGCCCGAAGACCCATGTGCAAGCCTACTTCCGAAAGATGGTTGCATATTCTGATGACGAGAAGCTACTTATGTACTTCTTCCAGGACAGCCTAGCTGGGGCATCCCTGGAATGGTACATGAGGTTGGATAGAGCCCACATCCGTTGCTGGAGGGATTTGGCGGAAGCTTTTGTGAAGCAATACCAGTATAATGCAGACATGGCCCCAGACAGAACTCAACTCCAGAATCTGTCTCTAAAAAGCAATGAGTGCTTCAGGGAATACGCTCAACGCTGGAGGGAGACAGCTTCCCGTGTTCAACCTCCCATGATGGAAAAGGAAATGGCCAACATGTTCATGAATACGTTGCCTGGACCTTACCTGGAGCGTCTGGTGGGGTGCAATGCCTCCAATTTTGCTGATGTGGTCTCTACCGGAGAGAGGGTAGAAAATTACCTGAAGACCTACAAGAGCCACAATGGAGGTGGATCTTCATCAGGTGTAAAGAAGCCGTTTATGGGAGGACAGAAGCAGAGGGAAGGGGGTGTGAATTATGTGTCTTCATATCAAAACAGGGATAACCGGAGGAATAATTTTCAAAACTATTATCAGTGACCGTATGTTGCAGCTGTGACTATCCCGGCTGCAGCACCACTACAACAACAACAACCACAACGTCAGCAAACTCAGTATCAACAACAACAACAGCCAGGTAACAGACCCGCCTATCAGCAGAGGCAGAGGATGATGGACCGGCGTTTCGACACTCTTTCAATATCGTACGCTCAGCTGCTTACAAGTCTTCAACAACTACAACTTGTGCAGTTACGCACTCTGGCTCCTCCGGTTGGTAGACTTCCGGTGGGTTACGATGCCAATGCTAGGTGTAGTTTCCACTCTGGGGCACCTGGCCACAATATTGAGAACTGCAAAGCTTTTAAGCACGTAGTTCAGGACCTCATAGATTCAAAGGCTATCAGCCTTGCACCGGCTCCTAATGTCGTTAACAATCCCATGCCACATCATGGTGGTGCAAACGTTAATATGCTGGAGGAAGAAGCCAAGTCTGTTAAGGATGTGTTGAAGTTGAAGACTCTGTTGTTGGAAATTAAGGAATGCTTGCTGAAGGCCGATGTTTTCCCCGGTTGTGGGAAAGGTTGTTTGGATTGCGCTACACAGGGTAAGGATTGCTTGAAGCTGCAGCAGGGTATCCAGGTCTTGCTTGACAATGGTACCCTCCAAGTTGAAGACCTGTCTGTCAAAGAGTTTGCTGAAGGGGTAGTTAAAGAGGTGTTTGAAGATGCTGTTGAAGAATTCACAGATGTTGTTCCTGCTGACTGTGTATTTCCCATTGATGTATTTAATTTTTCAAATGTTGTTGCTGATATACCAAACAATGTGTCTGATTTTGATGTAACTGAACTTGATTCCGATGTTCCGGATGTTTTTGTTTCAATGAATGAGATTCCTGAGTATGACTATGGTGTCGCTACTATCACCATCTTTTACCCGACTAATCAGATCAGTGTGCCAGAAGCACAACCAGTGCCACCAGTGCGACCGGCCGCTATGACAATCACAACCCCTGGTCCTTTACCTTTCACAAGCGATAGGGCCATTCCTTGGCATTATGGGGGGAATGTATACACACACGATCATGGGGTGGAACGACCTTTGAAGGTAGAAGAGGGTCAAAAGTCTGAACTCAAAGTTGAAGGTCCCGCAGTGGACAATGTTGGTGGAATCGGGCGATTCACCAGGAGTGGCAGACTATTCTCGCCACCCGTTACCCAAACTGAGAGCACTGATGCCACGGTTAAGGCCAAAGGCAAACAAGTTGTAAATGAGGGCACTTCTGCACCCCATACTGGCCCAAAGCCTACTTTCTCGAATGATGTGGACGAGCTCTTAAGAATCATAAAGAAAAGCGACTACAAAGTAGTTGATCAGTTGGTTCAGACGCCGTCTAAGATATCCATTCTCTCACTCCTGTTGTGTTCCGAGGCACACAGGGAGGCACTTCTGAAGGTCCTTAACGCTGCATATGTGCCTCAGGAGATCTCAGTAAACCAACTAGAAGGGATCATTGCAAATGTTCATGCAAGCAACGGGCTGGGTTTTACTGATTCTGACTTAACACCAGCTGGACGCAACCATAACAAAGCTTTGCATATCTCAATGGAATGCAAAGACACCGTGTTATCTCATGTTCTAGTGGATACAGGTTCCTCTCTCAATGTGCTACCCAAGAGAGCCCTGTCAAGGTTAGAAGTAGAAGGTTTGATCCTGAAACCTTCCGATCTCATGGTGAGAGCCTTCGATGGTTCTAAGAGGTCAGTGTTTGGAGAGGTAGAATTGCCAATTTAGATTGGATCACAAACCTTCAACACCGTATTCTATGTGATGGATATCAGTCCCTCGTACAGTTGCCTTCTGGGTCGTCCTTGGATCCACAATGCTGGGGCAGTCTCCTCAACACTGCATCAGAAGATCAAGTTCCCAGTCAATGGAAGAATTGTCACCGTCTGTGGTGAGGAGGACATACTGGTAAGTAACCTGTCTACCTTTAAGTACGTAGAGGTAGAAGGTGAAATTCATGAGACTCTCTGTCAGGCCTTTGAGTCAGTTCAGATCAAGGATGCAGCTCCGGTGGAAGGGGTTAAAGCAGGAGCCCCTATCTCATCTTTCAAACAGGCACAGGCCTTGGTGGATTCAGGTGTTGCTCCCGGTTGGGGACGTCTGTTGGAATTACCAATGAAGGACGACAAGTTCGGAATTGGGTATCAACCAGCGCTGACTTCTACAACTTCAGCACTTCAGACTCGTCAGGGGCCGATTACTTTCTCCAGTGCTGGCGTCATCCAATATGGCCAGATCTCTGTGATCAACGATGAAAATGGAGATAGTGATTGCGACATCGATAACTGGGTGCGTCCGAGGATCCCTGGTGAAGTCATCAACAATTGGTCTTCCGAGGAAATTGTCCAAGTCACTCTTCTAGAGGAGTAATTTTTCTTTGTTTATTCATGCATGTCCAAGTCTTACGTTCCGCCCAGGGCGTAATGACTCATTGTAGGGCTCATCTATGTGAATACCTGCATTGTTTATCATAAATGAAGGACGTCTTTTTCATTCAAATATTTTGTTCACTGTCTTTCTATTTTTTGCAGTTTTCAAAATTTCAAAAGAATAAAAATATTTGGCAATGTTTTGTTTAGTTTTCACTCACTGTTCACACTCATAAGCACATACCATCACTCATGCAGATGCACATCACCGGATCCTATTGATAACGGTTCTGCTATGGCTCGCCTCGACTTCGAAAATCCAATCTTCCAAGCTGAAGAAGAGGGTGATGAAGACTGTGAACTCCCTGAAGAACTTGCCAGGCTGTTAAAACAGGAGGAAAGGGTCATTCAACCGCATCAAGAGTCTACTGAAGTGATTAATCTTGGCACCGAGGACGTCAAGAAAGAAATCAAGATAGGGGCTGCTTTGGAAGATGATGTGAAGAAGGGGTTGATTGAACTGTTGCAAGAGTATGTTGACGTCTTCGCTTGGTCTTATCAGGATATGCCAGGGCTTGACACAGACATTGTGGTACACCGTTTACCTCTCAAAGAGGGTTGTCCTCCGGTCAAGCAGAAGCTCAGAAGAACAAGACCAGAGATGGCTGTCAAGATAAAAGAAGAAGTGAAAAAACAGTTGGATGCCGGGTTCCTAGCGGTTACCAATTATCTGCCATGGGTCGCAAACATCGTTCCAGTACCTAAGAAGGATGGAAAGGTACGGATGTGTGTCGACTACCGGGATCTGAACAGAGCTAGCCCTAAAGATGATTTCCCATTACCTCACATCGATGTTTTGGTGGATAACACAGCTCAGTTCTCGGTATTCTCCTTCATGGATGGCTTTTCTGGCTATAACCAAATCAAGATGGCACCAGAAGACATGGAGAAGACAACTTTCATAACCCCATGGGGCACCTTGTGCTACAAGGTGATGCCGTTTGGTCTGAAAAACGCTGGGGCAACATATCAACGAGCTATGGTGACTCTATTCCATGATATGATTCATCATGAAATCGAGGTTTATGTGGACGATATGATTGCCAAATCTCAGACAGAAGAAGAACATCTGGTGAATCTGCAGAAGCTGTTTGAGCGTTTAAGGAAATTCAAGCTGAGGCTTAATCCGAACAAGTGCACTTTCGGGGTGAGATCTGGAAAATTGCTGGGTTTTATTGTTAGCGAAAAAGGGATTGAGGTGGATCCTGACAAAGTGAAAGCAATACAGGAAATGCCTGAGCCAAGAACGGAGAAGCAAGTCCTTGGTTTCTTAGGGAGGTTGAATTACATTGCAAGGTTCATCTCTCACCTAACAGCCACGTGTGAGCCAATTTTCAAATTGCTGAGGAAAGATCAGGCTATCAGGTGGAATGACGATTGTCAAAGGGCTTTTGAAAAGATAAAAGAGTATTTGCAGAATCCCCCTATCCTCATGCCTCCAGTCCCAGGGAAACCGCTGATTATGTACTTGACAGTACTTGACAATTCTATGGGTTGTGTTCTCGGTCAACACGACGAGACAGGTAGGAAAGAGCACGCCATCTACTACTTGAGTAAGAAGTTCACAGATTGCGAGTCGAGATACTCAATGCTTGAGAAGACATGTTGTGCACTTGCATGGGCTGCTAAGCGATTGAGACAATACATGCTGTCTCACACAACCCTACTGATCTCCAAGATGGATCCAGTCAAATACATATTCGAGAATCCAGCTCTCACCGGAAGGGTTACTCGTTGGCAAATGGTATTGACAGAGTATGATATCCAGTATACATCCCAGAAAGCCATCAAGGGGAGTATTCTGTCAGACTATCTTGCTCAACAACCGATTGAAGACTATGAGCCGATGAAGTTTGATTTTCCAGATGAAGACATCATGTTCCTCAAGATGAAAGACTGTGAAGAGCCAGTTGTTGGGGAGGGACCTGATCCAGATGAAAAGTGGATTTTAACGTTTGATGGGGCCGTCAACGCCAAAGGAAGTGGAATTGGTGTTGTCATTACTACTCCGAAAGGTGCCCACATGCCTTTCACCGCTCGTCTGACTTTCGAGTGCACCAATAATGAAGCTGAGTACGAGGCCTGTATCTTGGGTATTGAGCAAGCCATTGATTTGAGAATCAAGACTCTGGACATCTTCGGAGATTCAGCTCTAGTGATCAATCAAGTGAATGGTGATTGGAATACTCTCCAGCCCACTCTGGTCCCCTACAGAGATTACACGAGAAGACTGTTGACTTTCTTCACAACAGTAAAGCTGTATCATATACCTCGTGATGAGAACCAGATGGCAGATGCTCTTGCTACTCTATCCTCCATGATCAAGGTGGTTCGGTGGAACCATGCTCCTAGGATCGATGTTATGCGCCTTGATAGGGCCGCGTATGTGTTTGTCGCTGAACTAATGGTTGATGACAAGCCCTGGTATCACGATATCAAGTGCTTTCTGAAGAATCAAGAGTACCCTGGAGGGGCATCCAACAATGACAGAATGACTTTGAGAAGATTGGCAGGCAGTTTCTTCTTGAACAAAGACGATGTGCTGTACAAGAGGAACTTCGACATGGTTTTGCTCAGATGCGTGGACAAACACGAGGCGGACATGTTAATGCAGGAAGTTCATGAAGGTTCCTTCGGTACTCATGCCGGTGGACATGCAATGGCTAAGAAATTGTTAAGGGCGGGTTATTACTGGATGACCATGGAATCAGATTGTTTCAAGTATGCTCGGAAGTGTCATAAATGCCAGATTTATGCTGATAAGGTGCATGTACCGCCGAATCCTCTGAATGTGATGTCTTCGCCGTGGCCGTTTGCTATGTGGGGCATTGACATGATTGGAAAGATTGAGCCGACTGCTTCCAATGGGCATCGCTTCATCCTTGTTGCCATCGACTATTTCACCAAGTGGGTCGAAGCAGTGTCGTTCGCGAATGTCACCAGACATGTGGTTGCCCGTTTCATCAAGAAAGAAATCATTTGTCGCTATGGGATTCCCGAAAGAATCATTACTGATAATGGTTCCAATCTCAATAACAAAATGATGAAGGAGTTGTGCCAGAACTTCAACATTCAGCATCACAATTCTTCCCCCTATCGTCCTAGGATGAATGGTGCTGTTGAGGCAGCAAATAAGAACATAAAGAAGATTGTGTAGAAGATGGTCGTTACGTACAGAGATTGGCACGAGATGCTACCCTTCGCCTTGCATGGGTACCGCACTTCAGTACGTACGTCGACCGGGGCGACCCCTTACTCCCTGGTGTATGGTATGGAAGCAGTCCTACCTGTTGAAGTGGAGATTCCTTCTCTAAGAGTCCTGTTGGATGTCAAGCTAGATGAAGCTGAATGGATTCGGACAAGGTTCAATGAGTTGAGTCTTATCGAAGAGAAGCGAATGGCAGCCATTTGTCATGGGCAGTTGTATCAGAGTCGGATGAAGAGATCCTTTGACCAGAAAGTGCGCCCTCGATGTTTCCAAGTCGGAGATTTGGTGTTGAAAAGGATCCTTCCTCCTCAGACGGATCACAGGGGCAAGTGGACTCCTAACTATGAGGGACCGTATATCGTCACCAAGGTTTTCGATGGTGGGGCCTTAATGCTTGCAACGATGGATGGTGAAGACTTCACTTCCCCGGTAAACTCAGACGCAGTTAAAAAATACTTCGCATAAAATAGACCCGCTGGACGGTAAAAAGAACAGTCCAGGCAAAAATGGGCATCCCGACGAACCAAGAAAATGAAAAGGTTCGGGCAAAAATTAGGGATTTAAAAATGAAAAGATCATACACCCGGTAAATTGAAAACCTGAAAAGGCAACTTAGGCAAAAATGGGTATCCCGGTGGATTGAAAACCCGAAAAGGGAAATCCAGGCAAAAGTTAGGGATTAAGCGAATGACTGCGTTCTGAGTTAGTTTTGAATCTCATCTCATGTCGATGACTGGAAACTTTCAAAAGGAAGAAAACAATCTAATCACCTTTTCAGAAGGCTGATCATCTGGAAGATCTTGAAGAGGGGCAAGTCATAGCAGAATTGGAACCCAATAGAAATCCATTTCACATTGCCATTGGATTAATTCTTGTTTTGCGATTACCTCTTTCCAGGGATTGCTTCCTGATGTAAATGCCTATTCAGAGGCCATTCAATCAATAAAATCATGTTACTCAGTATATCTCTGTTTTCATTTTCATTTTACTGTTTTGTTTGCAAAAATGACGTCCGAATTTTTGATAAACATTGCATCATGACACATAAGGGCTTTACAGGTATATGCTTAATAAACATTTAAAGTTGCTGTGAATTTTAAGTGCTTTGGATCATCTATTCAGAACAGATACCCTCGGGGCATTTCCTGAGCATGTGTGTCAGACTATACACTCCCCAACGGAGTTGACAGTACCAGACTGTATCTTCCCAGCAGAAGCAGCTGCTCCTCAGAGTTCGATGCCAGATCGAGGATTTCAATCCCAGATCGATGATCTCTTTCCTGGAAGCATAACCTCGGTACCGTATCGGTGTTTGCTCCCCCCTGCTGAGTCATCTCTCGTAGATTATGGTTGCCAGAACCACTATCGCTTCCCCCAACAACAGCTTTGCTGCGCCGTTCTCTCCCCAGTCAGAGTCTCGGTATCTCGTCATTGCCGGAACACCGCGTGGCCGGTCATTTCCCCACATAGTTCATTATGCTGTGCATCTCCAACAGTAGTGTCAGGGTCCAGAAGATTGTGATCATTTCCCCAACAGGATTCCTTGCTTCAGCTTGGCATTTTCCCTAGCATTTCGCATCCCTGCATGTAGAATCATATTGCATTGCATCCTCCCAAATCGCGTAGCATTTCCGTTTTCATGGAGCATTACGCCATCGCAAAATTCAAACATACGCATGTAAGCATAAAACATTCTCGGTATCCCCAATGATAAGCCAGAAGTTGCTTCCAGTATTCAGACTGAAGGTTGTTCTTGACTTATTATCCCCGGCGTAGGTCGTTGGCCCACGTGCCGCCTCAATTATCATTTTCCCTATTTCTACCGAGGCTGACAGGCATGAAGTTTCCGGTATCCAGACCGAAGTGGCATTCAGGCCAGTTTCTGATTTTCAGATCGAAGAAGTTTCCGACGATCAGGTCAAAGTACTTGTGGCATTCAGGCCAGTTTCCGATATTCAGATCGAAGAAGTCTCCGACATTCAGGTTGATGCAACTTGTGGCATTCAGGCCAGTTTCCGGTATCCAGACCGAAGTGGCATTCAGGCCAGTTTTTTTCGATATTCAGATCGAAGAAGTTTCCGACAATCAGGTCGAAGTACATATGGCATTCAGGCCAGTTTTTTCTGATTTTCAGATCGAAGAAGTTTCCGACATTCAGGTCGATGCAACTTGTGGCATTCAGGCTAGTTTCCGGTATCCAGACCGAAGTGGCATTCAGGCTAGTTTCCGATTTTCAGATCGAAGAAGTTTCCGACATTCAGGTCGATGCAACTTGTGGCATTCAGGCCAGTTTCCGGTATCCAGACCGAAGTGGCATTCAGGCAAGTTTTTTTCGATATTCAGATTGAAGAAGTTTCCGACAATCAGGTCGAAGTACATATGGCATTCAGGCCAGTTTTTTTTTATTTTCAGATCGAAGAAGTTTCCGACATTCAGGTCGATGCAACTTGTGGCATTCAGGCTAGTTTCCGGTATCCAGACCGAAGTGGCATTCTGGCTAGTTTCCGATTTTCAGATCGAAGAAGTTTCCGACATTCAGGTCGATGCAACTTGTGGCATTCAGGCCAGTTTCCGGTATCTAGACCGAAGTGGCATTCAGGCCAGTTTCCGATTTTCAGATCGAAGAAGTTTCCGACATTCAGGTCGATGCAACTTGTGGCATTCAGGCCAGTTTCCGGTATCCAGACCAAAGTGGCGTTCAGGCCAGTTTTTCCGATGTTCAGATCGAAGAAGTTTTCGACGATCAGGTCGATGCAACTCGTGGCATTCAGGCCAGTTTCCGGTATCCAGACCGAAGTGGCGTTCAGACCAGTTTTTTCGATTTTCAGATCGAAGAAGTTTCCGACAATCAGGTCGAAGTACTTGTGGCATTCAGGCCAGTTTTTCCGATATTCATATCGAAGAAGTTTCCGACAATCAGGTCGAAGTACTTGTGGTATTCAGGCCAGTTTTTCCGATTTTCAGATCGAAGAAGTTTCCGACGATCAAGTCGAAGTACTTGTGGCATTCAGGCCAGTTTTCCGATTTCCAGATCGAAGTGGTGTTCAGACCAGATTTCCGGTGATCAGACCAACATTGATACTCTCATATTCCGATGCTTAGTGTTCAGACTAATGTGCGGCGTTCAGGCCATGGGTATTCCTGTGTTACCATTTGTTTCGGTATCCAGGTCAACTTTCTGTTTCGGTACTCAGGCCGAATTTCACTGTACCAGACGGATTCTTATTTTGAGATTGCTTCTTTGCCGATTCTGACAGGCATTGTTAATTATTTCATGGGGATTCAAGATCAAAATCCGGATCTTCTTAGTATTTAACCATCTCCCACTATGATCATATGAAGAACGTCCTGCTTCATATTCTCTAGTTGAAGACGCTTAAATAGGGGCAACTGTCATACCCCGATTTTGGTCCTGAATTTTTTTATGTTTTTATTTTTGTTTAGCATGCTTGGCCTAACCTTACTTTGGTTTTATATGAGGACTGGTCTTGGTCCAAAGTCATGGTGTTGTTCATGTGATTGTTAATACACATATGGTCTTGGTCATCCAAACAACCAACCTTCTTGTGTCACAAGCCAATTGCCAATCATGCCACTTGATTCATGAATATCCCTTTCAAATCCTAATCTTATACCATCATTTCATGGCCTTGTTAACACGTACTACCAGTCAAGTCATGTTCTTTTCAAAGTCAAGCATTCAAGTCATAAAATAAACCAATTGTAAAACAAATTTCAAACCATTTCAATTCATTTCACATCATTCTAAACCATCACATTTGATTCTGCATAAAAAAAAAGGTACAAGTCTTGACAATTTTGACCAATTGTTGACTTTGGTCAACAGTTGACTTTTTGGTCAACATTGACCAAAGTCACCCAAAACCCAAAAGCCCTAATTTTCACCACAATCATCAATCATTTGTCCATTTACAAGAAAAATGCAAATAAAATTGAATTTTAACCATTTGTTGACTTTGGTCAACAGTTGACTTTTTGGTCAACTTTGACCAAAGTCAACCCTATGCCATTGGTCATCCCTAATCACTAAATGACTAGTCCTAACTCTCATGACATTATCCATGTCCATGTTATCTTTGGTTTAACCACTTGTGCTTGGCTTCTTCACTTTAATGCCAACATGGTCATGCCTTGAACATTTGGAGTTTCTTGCTTTGCCAATTCACTTCCACCCTACTGCATTTGCCCTGCTGCACCATCCTACTGCAATGCTCAACTTGCACAAACCAAGTCATGACCAACATAAAATCCAAGCCATAAAGTAAAGCCATGAGTTTGCTGCCAATGTCCAAGCCAAAACCTGTTGTGAAAGTACAACCATTTTCATCCATGAAGCATGCCAAGACATGGTTTGAACTAGCTATGCATACGAGGTAAACCAACACCAGTGTAGCCAACAGTCTGTCTGCAAGAAGACCAACCAACACTTAACATTGCCTTGTAAGCATCCTACACTAACTTGCATCAGCCTGCACAATAGAGTTGTAACATCCGACTTGCAAGCACATTCAACCCTTGTCACTGCAGCAAAAATATGCAACCTTGTTGCCTCGTTATAAAACCAGCATTCACCACCAAACAAATACCACAACCACCTGATCATATGTTGTTCTTACAGTGGTTATATGGAGAAGACAATCCACTTGCACTTGGCATTGAATTCACTTTGGCAAGCATCCTGCATCTGTGGTCTTATAGCAGCCAACAATATGAGATGTCCAACAGAAGGGTTAACCACCTTGCTTTTGCCATTTTCCACTTGAAAACAAGGGTGAGCCTACTGCAGTGGTCATTTCTCCAAGCATGAGGATGAAATTACAAATAGCAATGCCAGTTGAGACCATGCAAATCCTGGACAATTTCCAGCTTGACCTGACCTTACCTGCATCACATGAGAAGGATCAAACAAGACCATCAGCAGTTGATAGACCACTTCAATGCATTGGTTCAATTTTGCTAGCAAAGTTAATGCAAGGTGCAACCTGAACCAAGGCAACCCCTGCTGTACCTGCATTAACCATCAGTTGCAGCCAACAACCATGTCCTACAACTCTAACAGGATCAACATACATAACACGTGCAGACCCTGCAGAGATTGCCCCACCAAGTCACAACCAAAAAAACTACCCTGCAGCACCATGAAAAATATGCAAATGAAGACAGCTCAAAGCAGTCACCTGTGTCACTAGCAGCAAATGCATTAGGAGCGTGACTGGAGTTCACTAACATAACTTGGCATGGATATTAGTAATTAGACAACTTGATCCTGATCTAACAATCATATCTAAAAGAGAAGACCAATCCAGGGAAAAGTTTGAATACTGGCACTTGATAGAAAACCTCTAATCAAACCAATGCTCCATTTTTTTTCACTGCGGTAAAACAAAAAAACGCAATTAATTACCAAAGCGTTAAAAGTCAGAAAAATTCCCAAATTAGAATTAAGACAAAAATAAGGAAGAAAGCACGAGCTCAGAATACCATTTTCGGTTTTAGCATTAACAGGGTGATTTGATTCTGAGAACATCCAAAGTGGTTTGCAGAGTTACTCTTCTGGAACATCAAAGACACCCTTTGAAACCCTAATCAGCAGAACATAAATAGAGAGGGAGAGCGAATCAGTAAGGAGGAGGAATTGACAACGAAAATCGGAGGCGGAATTGAAACTTAAAAGCAAATCAAAACCCTAAATCCCAAATCAAAAAACCGGTATTGGAAAGGAGAAGGAGGCGGAATTGAAACTTGAAAGCAGAAAAACCCTAATCTTAAAATAAAAGACAAACCTATTTGGAAGAGTTGAAGGAGGAGGTTTGAGCTTCATCATTGCCGTCTTCACCGCCGGAGGTGAGCTCTTTTTGCTTCAGCCATGATTTTTTTGTATGATTCTGAAGCGATTAAGTGAAGCGCGATCGAGAGAGAAATTCTTGAGGACGTGTTTGAGTGAGGTTGAGCGATGGGTAAGCGTTTGTTGAGGGTGAGAGCGAGAGAGCGATATCGAGAGAAGAGAGAGCGAAAGAGTGAGATTGAGGAAGAGATTTTCGAACTGAGTGGAGGGAAGTTTAGTTAGAGGGGACGTTCCTCTTTCAATTCCTGCTCTCGCTTTTCTAACAGAGTGAATCTTAACAAGTCTTGGGAAAGTCTTTCCTTTCCCACTTCCCCAAAGTCTTATTGTCTTCTTCGTTTCCCCAAGAGCATTCATGGCTCCTCACCCTCTTCCCCATGTGACTGTTGGGACTCTGTTTCCCACGCGGAATAGGGAGAGACTTATCAACCCATGCCTATACCGTTAGGATCCCTAGTTTAAGTTGGATATTACTCTAAAAAACCCACAAACTATCTCGTTCTTTTTTTATTATTTATTTATTTCAATTTATCTTTACCTATTTTTGTCTATATACTTAAGTTGTTGTCAAGGAAATAAATGACCACCAGTGGTTGAGTGGAGAGGGAGCGATTTCATTTTCTTAGTGGAGTGGGTTCGACACCCATATAGGGCACTTTTTTTCTTTTAGCATTCATTTTTTTTATGTTTATTTTTTTATAATTTCTCCTATACTCGTAGTTGCATTATTGTTTAATAACATCGATTTGTTTTCTTTTAATTTAAACTTTTAAAATCACACTTTTCTCGATTCAATATCGAGCCCATTTTCACACCCTTGTAAGTCGATTGCTTTTTAAGCATCGCCATCAACCTCACATAGCTTACTCTTGGGCTTTCTTACAATGAGTCGGTTCTCTTGCACTTACACTCATATTTCGCATCATTTGTTGTTTGGGCCTGATCTAATTATTTCATAATTTTGAATCCCCATTTGACAAAATGTACCCCACTTCCCCAATGTGTATATAATGTTGTATTGTTTTATTTCTCTATTTGTTTTAGACACTAACCAAAGAGTAAAATCCACCATTTCTGAAAAAAATACAAAAATATGACTCGATCCAACGTCGAGTATTTTCTCAATAAACAAATCAATTCATTTCGCCCTCCTATTCTATTCCATTTCTTTCAAACTTTCATCAAATGCTTGATTCAACATCAAGCCATTTTCTCTAATAAAAACTCAAAAAATATTAATTCATAGTCAAGACTTTTTCAATAAAGATGGAAGTGGAACGTGGTGTATACCACGCACTCCTGAGACTAGGATTCGAGATGTATATCTCGCCAATCCTAGCTCTCGCCATCATCCAATTTACCCACTTTATTTTCTCAAACACTCATTCAAATCTTTCTCAAACGTCCATCAATACTTGATCTAGGTCAAGTCATTTTCACAACAAAACTCAAAATACTTAATTCTTATTTAACACTTTTTCAATAAAGGTGGAAATGGAACATGGTGTATACCATGCACTCCTGAGACTAGGATTCGAGATGTATATCTCGCCAATCTTAGCTCTCGCCATCGTCTAAAATTGTCAATGCGGTTTCTTCAAACCCTTTCTCAATCAAACCTAAAAATACTTAATCTCTATTAAACACTTTTGCAAATAAAGATGGAAATGGAACATGGTGTATACCATGCACTCCTGAGGCTAGGATTCGAGATGTATATCTCGCCAATCCTAGTTCTCGCCATCACTCAAAGCACATCCAACCAATCAAAAACCTTTTAAAATGAACGATATAAGAGATACAAAACAATGTTTCGGCCACGATTGTTGAGTAGAGATAAATGACGTTTTTCCGAATGTAGATTTGTAAATCCTAACACCTAAGTACATATTGCATGACAACTCTAGGGCAGAGCTTCCCCATCTTTAGACCTTTCCGAGCGTCTCCGATCTTGTGGCATGTAGTCCGTTCTATTGCAAAGAGGTAACTGCCTAAGACTCGATTCAACGAGCTGCGACACCTACTGCTAGGACGTGAACACATCGTCCACTCTCCTTTGACACAACTGGTGTCCTCCTTTTGTAAGTCCATATTCAGATGGCAATCCCTATGTAGCCGAACTACGGCAACTCTGATTCTCATGTTCAGATGAGATACGTAGGCACAAGATGCGATGTCTTGCCGAGTTAGACTAACAACTAACAACTAATCCTTGTTTGCTTTCGCCCTCGTTGTGATTCTTTTTCTCCCGCCCTCGATGCGGTCGAGACTTTCCTTTTCTCTTGCCCTAGTTGCAATCGAGACTTTTGTTCCCGTTAGTTAGCCGAACTACATTATGCTCTGATTCTCATTCCCGATGAGATATGTAGGTATAAGACGCGATGTCTTAGCGAGCACACATCTCTTTCACCCATAGGTAGCCGAGCTACGAAGACTCTGATTCTCATTCCAGATGAGATACGTATGCAATGGATGCGACATCCGTGCGAGTCATTTTCTTTGACCCTTTCTTTTAGTAAATAGTACATTAGATAAACACACACCCTTTAGACAAGAAACAACAAGAGTGGATCCCGTAGAGTACTACGGATGCGTAGGGGTGCTAATACCTTCCCTTCGCATAATCGACTCCCGAACCCAAGATTTGGTTGCGAGACCTTGTCTTTTCCTTTCCTCTCTTCAGGTTTACTTCGAGCGTTTCCTTTCCCTCCTTTGGGATAAATAACGCACGATGGCGACTCTTCTGTCATTTTCTTTCGTCGGTTGTTCTTTCGCACACCTGTATTTTTCAGGTTGCGACAGCTGGCGACTCTGCTGGGGACCCGGTTTCCCTAAGCGAGTCCCTCCTAGCTTTTGTAGGTTTCTTGTTTGTTGGGTGTTTATTCTTTTGTACAGTTATTTATTTTCAGCATTTACCTGCTTTACCTTATTGCATTCATGTACATATGCTTGTTGTATCTGTGGGTTCTGTGGGTTGTTTGTTTGTTGGGTTGGGACTGTTCTATGAGAGATAAGCCCACTACCCAGGCTTGAGTGTACACATAGGTGTTAGAGTGGATAGTCATGAGGCTTGCGTGGTATGTTGCTACGTTAAGTCGTTCATGAGGCCCACATTCCAGACGAGGTTTCTGTTGGATATATTTTGTCCTATGGGTGTTCCATAACGACAGATATTCCTTTAGAAATCGTCGACTCTGGTGACCATTTCCCGAGAACTCAGTCGAGGCCTCTCCTCCGAGACGTGATTATGTTAGCTATGGTGGGCGCATTCTCGCTGCTCAATCCGAGGACCCCGAGACTGGGAACTTGCTTTAAGATATCCTATTGGGGGGAGTCAGTGGAGGTCTTTTGTCCCGTAATAATGCCAAACCTTCAGTGGTAAACGTATTATTCTCGACTGAAGGGCTGAAGCTGACAAACTTCTGTTCTTAGAACCTGCCAGTGAGGGGCGGGCTAAATTCGGGGAACCTTAACCTCCAACCAACCCGGTTTTCTGGAGCAGAGTTTTGATCTTATATTATATTCCTCAGTGGGTTTCTTTTCAGACAGTGCAACCCGACAGATGCTCAAGCAGATACAGCAGTCCTGATTTCCATGTCACTGCATTGCATCACATCATTCTGCATTCATATCATTTAACACATGTTTATCCATTTCTAAGGGGTTTACATCTTCTTCTTGATTCCGGTCGGGGTTTTATGGTTCTCCAGAGATGGATATTGGCAGAAAGAGACATGTCGCCTACAAGTTTTCGGTGATCTGTCTGGAGCCTATTCAACAGTTGATGAAGTTAATGGATCTTGATTCTCTAGAAGGATTCCGGAAGGATTACGGTTTGATTCTAAGCTTCGTCACGGTTCTCTCCAAAGATCAACACGATGCTCTCTTTATACTGCTGCAGTTCTATGACCCTCCATTAAGGTGTTTCACATTCCCGGATTATATTTTGGTCCCTACTTTGGAGGAGATTGCCAGTTTTCTCAAAGTTCCTATCAAGTCACAGTTGTTGTTCTACAGTTCTGAGTTTCTGCCCGATCTCAGCATGGTTGCTTCGGCCACATATTTGGGGAAATCAGTCTTGAAGGCTAATATGTGTCAGAAGGGAGGAGTCAGTGGTTTTCATTTGAGTTTCTTACTGGGAGAAGCAAAGAAGAAACCTGAAGATGGTGACCAGAGGGGTTTCAATGCTGTGTTGGCTCTTTGTGTGTATGGGATTGTCCTGTTCCCTAATGTTGCCAAATTTGTGGACATGGACGCAATACGCCTCTTCGTGTTGGGAAATCCAGTGCCGACCTTGCTAGGAGATTTCTTTCATTCGGTGCACCACAGGAATGAGAGTAGAAAAGGAGGATTGTTGAATTGTTGTGCGCCTTTGTTTTATAGGTGGTTCAGTTCTCACCTACCCAAATCAGGAGCGTTCGTTGATGTCGAGGACTCGTTGAGTTGGTCGAAGAGGTTGATGGGGTTGAGAGCTGAAGATATTTCTTGGTGGTCTGACCGGAGCTTGCTTCAGGCGGATATTATTCACAGTTGTGGGAACTTCCTAAATATACCGTTGGTAGGAAGAAGAGGAGGAATCAACTATAATCCTTCTCTAGCAGTCAGACAGTTTGGATATGCTTTAAGAACTCCGCCTTTGGAAAAGGACGTGGAAGAATCACTATTTTTCCATTCTTCGCCTGATTTGACTGTATCCCGTAAGGCAGCAGAGGCCTGGCTCAAGGTGATCAAGAGGGGAAGAACTGTGCTTGGAAAAGGAGATTGTAGAACTTACCCTCAGTATGGAGAGTGGCTTCAAGGAAGAGTCGAAGAGTTTGGTCTGCCGTTTCCTATTGAAGAACCTTTGTATCCACCTATTCCTGAGCAGTCAACAATGGTGAGCCGAGAGGAGTATGACAAATTGAAGAAAGCCATGGAGGAGCTTCAAATTGAAAACTCGGAGTTAAGTGTGAAGTTGCAAGACTATATGCATCAATTCCATGAGGCAGAATATCAGAAGGGGGAAGCCGTCAGATTGCAAGGGGAAGCATAAAGGAAATTAGCTGTGGAGGTGGACTTCTTCAGGAAGACAGACAAGGCCTTGGGATCATCCAGTTCTGAGTTGAAGCGAGTCAAGCAACAATTAATGGATGCTCATGGTAGATTGGCAGGGTGGCAAAAGCGATGGGATGCATTTTCAACTTCTCAGAAGGAAAACGAGGAGGAGATGGTGACCGAACAGACTGGTCAGATGGAGAAATTGAAGACTTTGCTGAAGGAGAAGAACAATGAGCTGTTGTGCGCCCGTTCTACCAATGGTTACATCACCGATCAACTCAATGAGGCTCGAGGACAGATTGAAGAACTTAAGGTGTTGGCAGGTTTGAAGAAATCCAGACTTGAAGAGGTATTCGGAGAAGATGATAGGAATTACTACAGAGAGCACATCAACGAGTTGGATGGAGTTGTTCACCAAAGGAATCTGCTTATCCGGCGTTTGATAGAATTCCCAGATCATCCTGACACGATAGCATTGCTGGATGAAGTGAGGAGCAGTCCTCATGGTTTGTACACAGGAGGTTGAGTCCTGATTATTGCTCCTCCTTTTACTTATTGCTTTGTTGTTGTTTGGTGATGATCCACAGGCTTGTTGTGGAGATCCTCTTTTGATGTACTTTCGGCTAAGGCCCCTTTCCTTGAACTTGTTTGTATGATGGTTTCCCTTTATTGCATATTGATCTCAGAAGTTTATCCATGACACGGTCTTCTCGCATTATTCACCGGATGTGAGACTGGAATCAAGGGGGTAGAATACCTTTTGGAAGTGATAAATATGTCATTGCATTAACATATTCATTTGTATAACAGGTGTCGCTGCGGTGTTCTCATATTATTTGGTGTTCCACTAGCAGGATAGTTGATTCAGGAATTCACCGGTACGGTACCCGCAGAAACCAGCAGAAAGCTATGGAGGGTCTACAAGCAGAACTTGCCGAGATGAGGGTCCGCATGAACCAATTCATGGATGTGGTTCAGGGAGTAGCTCAGGGACAACAGGAGATTAGACAAATGATACAAAGGAATCCCGCAACTACTCAACCAGAGGTCGTGACTGATCCTCCAATTGCAGAGGTTAATGGACCGGGGCCTGTCCCGATCCCACATAACAACCTTGATCAACAACCCATTCACGATGATCAAGATGATCAGTTCTTGCTGCCAAAAGACTTTGGTTTGGGCCATGACATGGATCCCATGTTCAGGAGATTAGAGGAGAGGCTGAAGGCGGTGGAAGGACAAAACCCTCTGGGGGTAGATGTTTCTGACTTGGGATTGGTCCCAGGCGTGAGGGTCCCACCGAAGTTCAAAGTCCCAATCTTTGACAAGTACAATGGTAGCTCTTGCCCGAAGACCCATGTGCAAGCCTACTTCCGAAAGATGGTTGCATATTCTGATGACGAGAAGCTACTTATGTACTTCTTCCAGGACAGCCTAGCTGGGGCATCCCTGGAATGGTACATGAGGTTGGATAGAGCCCACATCCGTTGCTGGAGGGATTTGGCGGAAGCTTTTGTGAAGCAATACCAGTATAATGCAGACATGGCCCCAAACAGAACTCAACTCCAGAATCTGTCTCTAAAAAGCAATGAGTGCTTCAGGGAATACGCTCAACGCTGGAGGGAGACAGCTTCCCGTGTTCAACCTCCCATGTTGGAAAAGGAAATGGCCAACATGTTCATGAATACGTTGCCTGGACCTTACCTGGAGCGTCTGGTGGGGTGCAATGCCTCCAATTTTGCTGATGTGGTCTCTATCGGAGAGAGGGTAGAAAATTACCTGAAGACCTACAAGAGCCACAATGGAGGTGGATCTTCATCAGGTGTAAAGAAGCCGTTTATGGGAGGACAGAAGCAGAGGGAAGGGGGTGTGAATTCTGTGTCTTCATATCAAAACAGGGATAACCGGAGGAATAATTTTCAAAACTATCATCAGCGACCGTATGTTGCAGCTGTGACTATCCCGGCTACATTATGCTCTGATTCTCATTCCCGATGAGATATGTAGGCATAAGACGCGATGTCTTAGCGAGCACACATCTCTTTCACCCATAGGTAGCCGAGCTACAAAGACTTTGATTCTCATTCCAGATGAGATACGTATGCAATGGATGCGACATCCGTGCGAGTCATTTTCTTTAACCCTTTCTTTTAGTAAATAGTACATTAGATAAACACACACCCTTTAGACAAGAAACAACAAGAGTGGATCCCGTAGAGTACTACGGATGCGTAAGGGTGCTAATACCTTCCCTTCGCATAATCGACTCCCGAACCCAAGATTTGGTTGCGAGACCTTGTCTTTTCCTTTCCTCTCTTCAGGTTTACTTCGAGCGTTTCCTTTCCCTCCTTTGGGATAAATAACGCACGGTGGCGACTCTTCTGTCATTTTCTTTCGCCGGTTGTTCTTTCGCACACCTGTATTTTTCAGGTTGCGACACCTGGCAGCCAGTTCCCTCCACCTCTGTGCATATTCTTTAAACCCCTCATTAGGCTTCTGAGACATACCCTGCAGGTGGGTACGGCTAGGAGCCATATCAGCGTTAAACTGGCACTGTTTAAAGAATGCATCACCAAGATCTTGCCAGCTTTTGATGTCAGAAGATTTCAGCTTGGTGTACCATTCCAGAGACCCTCCAGACAAACTGTCCTGGAAGAAGTACATCCAAAGCTTTTGGTCCATGGTATAAGCAGAAATCTTGCGAACAAAAGCCGGGAGGTGAGTTTCCGGGCAAGAACTCCCATTATACTTGTCAAACGCAGGCGCTTTAAACTTTTGTGGGATCACAATCCCCTCAACCAGCCCCATATTTGACATATTAACAAATCCCGGAGTAGCATGACTTTCCAAGGCACTTATCTTCTCCGTCAGCAACTGAATCTCTTTGCTTGGTGGTTGGACACCATATTGACCAAATTGTTCGTTAAGCATGGAGAACTGATCAGCTTCCCTGTCCTCCTCTCTATCCTCCTCAGCCCCAAAAAAGGAGGAAACAGACTATCATTCATATTGTTGCCCATCGGACCTGGTCTACCGCTCGTGGCAGCACCAAAGCCACCCCCATTGTTGATCACCACGCCAGCAGTTGTCTTTTTTCCGAGATCTCCTCCATCCCTGGAACCACCAAGGCCATGGTTGGAGACACCCTCCAAGTTGACACCACTATTAGCAGCTGAAGCCCGCTCGAGCTTCTCCACTTTATCAGCAAGTGCTTTCTGCCCGACGGCAAACCCTTGCATGACATTGATCAATTCGTTCATTTTCTCCTTCAGCTCAAGAAAATCTGCGTTGGGTAGATCCATTAGAATAGGTGTGTTGCATCTGGTGAAGTATCTGTGCGGACGGGTTGTGTGCAAGGGAATGACTCTACGCGCACAAGCAATGATTCCTGTAACAACTAAGCACGTTAGAAACTGACACCTGCAAAATAGAAGACAAGTTATTATGATTATGCATGAATGCAATGTCTATCCATAAGAGGAACATTCTATCCTTCGATCCTGGTTTCATCGAGACAGATAATAATTCGGCAGCAACATTCTGACATTCATCGAATGAGTTCACCATACAAATCAGAGATATATGATTTAGCAAAGACACCACCCAACCATGTGTGTGCTATGTGAGAGCATACAGGAAAGCAAATAAAGCTTGAAGATTGATCACTGAATGAAAATAACCACTGCATATCAAAAGGGCACCATATGTGCGAGAGTCATACATCTAGTCTGATACAAATCAAATATAATTCTCCAAAATCAGAAAGAAAATACAAACAAGTGAATTTCGTCAACAGGCCTGACGGTAATCCAACACAAATGATAACAAGAGGCTACACTGAATAAGGCCCCATAGACGGCTCTGCATCATCAACCATCTTGGTAAACTTCACGGCGAACCTGAGCTCAGTGTTCTCCTGCTGCAATCTCCCTATCTCCTTCTGGTGAATCTTCATCTGTCTGAAGTAATGATCCCTCTCAGCAAGATAGTGATCTCTCTCAGTAATGATCTTCGCTTTCTCAGCTTCCCATTCTGTAGCAATGATTTTGGCTCTGGCATCTCTCTGATCCCTCACAAGTATTTGTCTCCTCTTCTCATCTTCAATGACCTGCGAAGCTCTAACCAACCTCTCCTTGGTGATGTCGTGCTCCTTTGTAGACAACTCCAATGCTTGGCTGATCTTGCGGTAATAAGCGGTGTCTATCTCGAAGCGCTTCACTTCCATGGCATGTCTCTTATCCTGGTATTCTATTCTCCCCTTGATTTCCTGATTAACCATCCGGATTCTAGCAACACTCATCTCCAACTCAGTCTTCTCTGCTTGCAGCTGATCTCTCTCCCTCTTCATCTCAAGGAACTCTTCCATGCTGACAGAAGAACGTGGCCCCTCAATCAACGAACACTAAGGATCACCTCCAGGAAATGGTAGATGTGTGAGCTCAATCCTCTTCCTAAGCCAATCATCAAATGGAGGAAAAGACCTACTATTAACCTTACCAAAAGGAACCTTGCCCTTTCTCTGAATGTCACGCCACTCATCAGACACTTGCCTCAACCTTGGCTGATTGCCCTCAATTGGGAAGTAGAAAGACTCCTGAATCTCTCGCCCGAGAGGAGGACCCTCCACAGCAAACCCCATCTGTCTCCTAAGAAGCACCGGGTTGTAATTAATGCAACCTTGAACTCCTATAAGAGGCACATTGGGAAGACTTCCACAACTGTAAATGAAATCTCGTCCAGCCATACCATTGTGAGTCCAAGCTATGTCCTTGGCTCGCAAACCCATCAGTCTGATTGACCATTTGACAGTAGGGTCAAGAGAAGCAAAGGCACCTCTGGAAGGCAAATACCCCATGAACCATTTGTACAACAGCTGAGCACAACATCGGATCAATCCCCCACGCCACTTCTCGTTCCGATTATGGACCGAGTAGTACACATCCCCAACCAGGGTAGGAATAGGATTCCTCTGCATAAACAACCTAATAGCATTAATGTCCACAAAGTTCTTCTGATTAGGAAATAGTATGATTCCATAGATGCTCACAGCAATCAAAGCACAGACGGTCCTCCAATTACCCACAACAGCATGCTCCTTGGCTTTAGCCTCCAAGAAACTCAGATGAAAACCGAGTAACTTTCCCTTCTCCTTCAAACCCCCCTTGGTCACTTCCGGGCTCAAATAAAGAGCACGAGAAATCTCAGCAACATCAGGCTCCCCCTTAGTGACATAGAATGGAATCTGATCTCTGATCTGAATACCCAGGATACTGGCATAGTCCTCCATCAAAGGCCCCAACAGGTAATCCGGGAACACGAAGCACCTCAAGCCTGGGTCATAGAACTGGAGAAGAGTATGAATGACGCTCCTATCATTGTCTGTGAGCCTGAAAACCAACTTCAGAATACCACCGTATGCCTCACGGAACATCCCCACATGGTCAGGTGTAATCAATGTTATCATATCTCTCGGCACATCAATCTATGGGTCGAAGAAACTGTAGATAACATCATCTTTCAAACCGGTCCTCATGTCTGGAACAAAGAAGTCTCTCAACCAGGATCTCGAACGAGAATGTCCCCTACATATGGATAAACATGTGTTAGATGCAGATAAATGTAAAATGTTAATGATGCTAATGTATGAATGCAATGCACTGTGCCATCCTCCGAGTCATCTGATCATCAACTGCACTGAGTTACGGCCTCTGAACTGATCACAACCATCTAAGGTACTGAGCAACCGCAAATCCGACTTGGGATTCCAAAATAAACGGAACGGAAGATACATCACCATCATCACCAGAGATCCTCTGAACAGATAACCACAAGACCCTCTGAACCAGCCCAGGGAATCCTGAAATAAACGGATCCCCACTGATAAATACCACGGACAGAACTCCGGCGTCTCGGAAATAAATCCATAAATCCGACTTATAAATAGAACTCTGATCAATAACTGAACCATTAGTCACCATCAAAGTCACCATCAGAACATGCATCTGTAAGAATCAACCTTTCCCTCACAGGTGAATTCTAATCAGGTCATCCTAAGGCGGATAATGGTCTCGACAATCGGGCAAAGATACTCAACGGGTTTGCCCTTTCGGGTGTGCCGTTGTAGTTCTCTTAAGATCGTCTAAACCAAAGATTCGGGAAAGAACGGTCACCGAAGTCACCAGCTCAGATGAAGTGACTCAACCAAAGTGGATACTCCACAAAGGAAGAGCTCCCTCAAAAGAACCTCGTCGGCTTGTGGTATGTCACGTCGCCCAAAACATGTTGACCTAACATGAGAGGCAACATGAGACCACACTAATCCTAGGTGTATACTCGGGCCTGGGTTTTAGCCCCACTCAGAACACCCACCCCAAATCAGAGGAACCAACCTGTACAGAAGACAGCACAATGATAGTATGATGCATGCAAACATTTATGCAAATATATACACAACATAATAATCATAAATGCAATAAATAGAGCAACACAAGCAACCTAAACTATCCTAGAGAACGCTAGGAGAGACTCGCTTAGGGAAGATGGACCAGTCAGAGGTCAACTTCTATGTCCCCAGCAGAGTCGCCAGCTGTCGCATCCGCGAAAAACAACCGGCGGGAAAAAGCAAAACAAATAGAGCCGCCACCGTGCGTTATTTATCCCAAAGAGGGAAAGGAAACGCTCGAAGTAAACCTGGAAATGACATGGTCTCGCGACCAAAGAGAGATGGGATCGGGAGTCGGTTATGCGAAGGGAAGGTATTAGCACCCCTACGCATCCGTCGTACTCGACGGTATCCACGCTCAAAAGAATAGAAGAAAGGTTGCTCAACACTGCTCAAAAGAATGCACACACACACTGAAATAAGACACAGGTGGAAGAAGAAGGGAACGGGCTCGCTAGGATATCGCATCCTATGCCTACGTATCTCATCTGGAATGAGAATCAGAGCTACCGTAGTTTGGCTCACGCACGCCGAAACAAAACACACACAGGAAACCGACTGCCAATCGCTGGACTTACGTCAGACTCCACACAAACAGGAAAACATGGAAACCGAATGCCAATCACTGGACTTACATCAGACTCTGAACCAACAAACACACACAGGAAACCAACTGCCAATCGCTGGACTTACGTCAGACTCCGCACAAACAAACGCCAATAGGATACGGAATGCCAATCGCTGGTCTTATATCCATCTCCTAACACACACAAAAAGGTTAACCAACAGACAAGTTAATAGGGAGTCTGGCACTCGAGCCTAGTAACTGTCAAGCAAACACACACAAAAAGAAAAAGGGTGACAAACAGACAAGTTAATAGGGAGTCTGGCACTCGAGCCTAATAACTGTCAAGCAAACACACACAAAAGGAAAAGGGTGCCGGAGAGATCTCGTACGATCTCCTGCCTACGTACCTCATCTGGTATGAGGATCAGGGCGACGTAGTTCCCCTGAACAGGGGAGAAACTCCTATCCTGACCAGAGACTGGGAAATGACAAACTAGAAGGGAGACTGACTCGAGCCTAATAGTTATCATGCAATCAACAATGGTCCTAGGTTGAGGTTTCTATCTAACTTGCACAGGCAGCAAGCTATCCTAAACAGCACAGGCAAAGTCATACAAGCACAAAAAGCAAGCACACACACTATATGCAAACAATTGGGCTCATACAAGGTTAGGTTGTGAAACACAAGCCAACTGGAATCGGGTATAGTTAGCTCTTAACCCTAACATTGAGAGTTAGGGTGAAGCAGATGAAATGGGAAGTGAGGGTAAGACCTCACAACTCTTATCCCTGGCCCGGGAGAGCTTTGACTCATGAAAGTGCGGGAGTTCAGAAAGTAGGAACTCTTCTCCATATATGACTGACACAACAAAGATCTTGGGTTAATATCCACAATGCATCAACACAAGGTGTGTGAGCAAGGTGGATGACACACTGAATAGCAGGAGATGGATTACACATCTCTTTTATCTGCCAATTGCCTCTAAGGAGGTCTTTTCCTACTTGGCACAAAGATAAACAAACACAAGCATTGCCTCTTAAGGAGGGCTTCAGACAGGTGCCTGCCCACATAACAGGACAGGTCTTCCAGACTACATGAAGTCAAAGGGTTATACCTCAATGGTTAAGCAACCAAGCAAAGCAAAGTTCAAAGTGAACTTAAAGCAACTAATGTACTTGTGGAAACATCAGACAAATCAGTACAAAGTTCATACAATCAAACAACAGTCAATCACACAGTCAGACAAATAAGGCATTAAGCAACAATGTGCAAGCCACAAGCCAATAGGCACAACACAAATAACTTGGCATCAACCTACAAAACAACATATGGTTAGCCAACATCCATCAACTAATCAGCTTAAATGAGTGAGCAACTCCATCATGGTAATGTGCTTAACCTGAAATCCACAATCCAAACAGTGAGTCCAAACCACTAGGTCAAAGCCTAGGGTTAAAAGAGGGTCAAACATTCAAAACAGAACATCAAATTTAACATGGATCAACTTCATTTAATCAAGAACACAACCCAAAAGGTCCCATATCAATATCATTAACCAAAAGCATTTCATGAACCAAACATGGCAAGGTATGCAAATTGTAACCACATTGTGATATCAGAAGCAACAAATGCACATTAAATCAAAAATGATTCAAATAATCTTGACAAAATTCATGAGTAAACACAACATACAACATGATCATCACACAAAAAATTAGAGGCATTAGACATCATTAGGCATGGCAATCACATAGCATAAGTCAAGACAAGCACAACAAGCACATGTGTGACACAAATTGTCACACCAAGTTAGCATAGGCATAAAACAGAAATGGTTCATGGTAAAAACCTCAAACCAAAGCCAACACAACACTCAGCGTGTCTAGAAATAGTGTGCAAAATTTCACAAGCATTGGATAATCCACAAGCATTTCACAAATAAATGAAGTTCAAAGCAATTTAAAAGCTCAAATGTGACCATCCAGAATGAAAAATCTCAATTAATTCAGAAATGATCCCAAAAATTCCAACAAAACTCATGCTCAATCACAACATCCATAGAAAGCATCATACAAAAAATCAAGGCAATTGGAGATCACTTGGCATGGCAAAATCATCAATCAAGTTGAACATCACAAGGTGTGACACAAATTATCACACCTAACTTAGCATGATCATAAAACAGAAATGACACATGATAAAAATACCAAATCAACACCAAAATGTCCAGAAATGAGTCTAGTTATAGCATGCAAAATTTCAGATTCATTGGATAAAAATCAAGCATTTCACAAATGAATAAGCAAGGCAAGGTACAAAATGCACACATGTTCACAAACCCTAGCACAAAAGGAAATTCAGCCAAGCACAATTTATGGAAAAATGATCAAAAAATAATAGACAGAAAATGTGACACAATACAAAAAACCACATATTTTTTGGATGATTATTCAATTTAATATGAATTTTGCAAGTTGATGAAAAATTAAAAATGACATATGAAGTATGTACATAAACACATGGAGGGAAAAGGAAAAATCATGAAAAGAATTTGAATAAAATTGCACTGGCCGGATTCGAACTGAGTAGCATTTCAAATAGTTGGCGCGTGCATATGAAACTCTACGTTTCATTAATCACAGGTGGCAAGGCAAAATGCTGTAAGCCAATCAAAACGCCAAGCAAGCGAGGACGTGGACCAGTACATGTTGAGATACAGACAAACACATGCAATGCATAGAAAAGTGTTTCTAATGGATCAAAAACCGTGGCCTATGCAATCATCATCTTCTCCATCGTGATATTCATGAACAGTGCCATATCACCAAGAACAAATTTCTCAGAAATCCAAATTGAAGCCATCAACATGTAGATCTTTCAACATAGAGCACGAATATATGCATGGCTTAACCTAATTCTACATGTGGAGAGCAAATCGAACACAAGAACATTCATGCACAAAACTTTAAATCGATCTAACTAACTCAATTCTGCATGAAATTTCATGATCTAAAGCTTAGAATATTCAGCATCAAAAGATCAACAACAATAGCATAAGAATTTTGAGAAATGAGAGATTCGATTTGGAACCTCTTTGAAGTGCAGAGATGGAATTCGATGGATCCAAGGCCTTGTGATGCTTCAATGTTCCTCCAGTATGCTTGTATGAGTGATTGGAAGATAGATCGAAGCTTAATTGCTCTTGAATCCAACAGAATTTGACATTGCCATTAATGCTTCCAAGCTTCGAGCATGCTTCAAAACTGCACCAAATCTCTTGATTCCACGTGAAAATCCACTCAATGATACTTCAGAAACCAGGATCAAGCAATGGAAATGGTTTGTGTTTGAAGAAATTTGCAGAAAAATTGAGAGAAAAAGTTTGAGAAATTTTCTAGATCTGAAAATTGTAAGTGTTGTTAGTGAAAAGCAGTTAGGGTTTCTGTTATATACCTCTTACTAATCATGCTCCTAATCATGTTTAAGCAAATGGTAAGTGAATTAGCAAGAATGTGGTGTATGTGCAAAATTGTGATTTTCACCCTATGCATGAAATGCATGGTGAACAGTGCACGGGTTTGGATTCAAATTCACTCAAAATGTCATTTTGGAGCTAAATGCAATGGTAGAATGCTTAAACAATGCACCAATTTTAAACTTCAATTTTTCCCTCCAAAAATCAAGTGAAATGGCAAATGTTCATATGATGATAATGCATGTCATGTAATGCAAGATTTGGAAACTAGAGATCAAAATAAGAACAATGCAAAAAGAGCCATCCAATTTGGAGTTTTGGTTGAGAAGTTATGCTCATTTGAAGTTCAATGTATACTTTGTCAAGTTTTGATCATATCTCCTTAACCACACATGAGAAATCCATGATCTTGGACTTTTTGGAAATGGGAGAGAAAGATCTACAACTTTCTTGTTCAATAAAATTTCATTTGAAGCTTTCTTGATGATGTAATCTTGAGTTGAAAACCTTTCCATTTTTGGCAAGTTCAAATTACAGGTCACTTTCTATTTTTGGAAAGTTTTGGCCTGACTTTAAATTCTTCAACGTTGATGTTTGAAATGTCAAATGAGACTTGTTTGAATATGAATGAAGTATTTCTAATCACTTCCCACCTCCAAATCCAACAGTTGACTTTTGTGGTTGATAGATGACTTGGTCATGCACAGATGATTTTGAGCCTCAACCTCTTGATGAAATAACTCCAACATGAAACCCTAGCTTATACAAGCTCAATAAAATAATATGATGATCTCTATCTCAATAAAGACCTCATCTCCTTAAAAAACCCTAATTGGTATAATGCAACTGATTAGGGTTGACCAGAGGTCAAAACCCTAATCCCAAGGAGCTTAATCAAAAATAATGAATCATGATGATGATGATGTACCATTTCAACCAAGATAATACCCAACCTCCTTGAGGAACCAAAAACCCTAATTGAAGCACAAACCTCAGATGATTAGTGATCAATTCATGAAACCCTCAGGCTTGAATCTTTTAACTTCTCCATCTTCTGAGAAAGACCTAGGAGGATGACTTGGTTATTATTTCCATATGATATGCAAAGATGCAAATGCCTAATGTCCTAAGAAATGAAATGTAATATGCAAAGCTAGTCCCAAGAAAGGAGGGCAAATTTTGAGGTGTTACAAGCTCCAACATCATGAATCCATGGCCTTCCCAATAAGCAGCTATAGGCCGGCTAGATATCCATTACTTGAAAAAGTAATTTGAACGGTGTTTCGTGAACAATCAAATGCTTTAACGATCACACCACTATACCTCATAGGGGCGCCTTGATAGGAAAGTCTGGACAGAGTTGATTTTAGGAGTACATTTAGAGAAGAACAGGTATCAACCAACACATTGGACAACACATCCTCCTTGCATTTCATTGAAATATGTAGTGCCAGATTGTGATTTCTGCCTTCCTCAGGAGGCTCTTCATCATAAAAACTTAAATTATTGTAAGAAGTGATATTAGCTACAATGTAGTCAAACTAATCCACAGTAACGTCGTGCTCTACGTAGGCTTGCTCCAACACTTTCTGCAATGCTTCTCTATGCGCTTCAGAATTCATCAATAGAGACAACATTGAAATCTTTGACAGAGTTTGGAGCAGCTGCTCCACCATATTAAACTCGCTCTTCTTAATCAACCTTAACACTTCATCATCATCGTTAGGCTTCAACTTGCTGGATTCCCCAGACTGACGCACTTGAGCACTAACTGGATTCACTACAGGTGCATCCACCTTCTTATTGACTGCAGCCTCTTCTACTCCCTCTGAAAATATGGGACCAAATACACAACCATTACGGGTCACCTTTACGATATCAGCTATATTCACCACGGAATTTGTCGTAGGCAACGGAACCTCTTGACCATTCTCCACCATGGTTCCATTATACTGATAAGGAACAGCTCTATCAAATGCATACGGGACAGGGCCCTCTAACCATATTACTAACGAAGATATCGATCTATTGACGTTGTTGCTACTGCTATTATCAAACTGAATTACTACCCGCTCAGGGGTCTTAAACACCAACACAATTACATTGACATCATCTACCTCTCTTGACTGAAAAATTTGGATAAGCCCTTCATCTATCAACCTCTGAATATCCCTCTTAACAATGACACATCCTCGAGGGTTCATGCTGCATATCACACAACCATCATGGTCATGCTCACAATCGCTGACCAAACAAATATCTTTATGGATTGCAACCAAAGATTGTCTGATATGGCGAACATCATAAACCTTATATTCTCCAGGAAAATCATCTACCATGTTGACAGAGGAGTTACCATGGGCAAGAAACGCATTAGCTTTCACATTTGGGGGACGGTCTTCAAAGGACACCATCCCACTCTTCACAAGTTTATGTACCTCATACTTTAATGGATAGTAGTTCTCAATATCATGGTCGAGGGCTCCTTGGTGAAAGGCACAACAGAGTTCAGGCTTGTACCATAATGGAAGTGGCTCGGGAATTTGAGGTGGATTTCTAGGTTGAAATAGGTTCTTGAGAACCAAAGATGGATACAGTTTTGTATATGACATAAGAATAGGGTCAAAAGAGACCTTCTTCCTCTAGAAGTTTTGTTGTTGATTATTGTTGTTGTTGTTGTAGTTGGTTCTTTGTTGCGGTGGTTGTTGATGTTGTTGTTGAATTGGCACTGATTAATTGTTGGAATTGTTTGAAAACACTAGAATTACTGATGAAACTTGATGTTGATGCTGACGTGGTTAAGGGTTTCTTCTAACATGAGGCCTCCTCTGCCTCCCCATAGATACTGAGTTGGTTTCCCCTTCTTTCCTTTTGGGAAACCCACTCTCATACTTCTTACTTGATGACACTTCTTCCTTGGATAGACGTCCTTCACGGGCTCCTTCCTCTAACCTCATCCCTATATTTACCATTTCGGTAAAGTCACTGGAGGCACTGGCAATCATACATTCGTAATAAAACGAACTCAGGATTTTCAGGAAAATCTTTGTCATCTCCTTCTCTTCCAATTGAGGATTAATCTGAGCAGCAAGTTCTCTCCATGTTTGAGCATATTCTTTGAATGTCTCTTTATCCTTCTGAGACATAGACCTCAAGTGGTCTCTATCAGGCGCCATATCCATATTATACTTGTACTTCTTCACAAAAGCTTCACCCAAATCGTTGAACGTGCGAACACTTGCAATGTCTAGCCCCATATACCATCTTAGAGCAACACCAGTCAAACTGTCTTGAAAATAGTGAATCAGTAACTGATCATTATCAGTTTGATTTGACATCTTTCTGGCGTACATAACAAGGTGGATAAGTGGACAAGTATTTCCGTTATACTTTTCAAAGTCAGGGACTTTGAACTTCATCGGGATCTTCACACTTGGTACCAAGCAGAGTTCAGTAGCACTCTTACCAAACAGGTCTTTTCCTCTTAATGTTTTCAACTCCTTGTGCAGCTCAAGGAATTGATCCTTTATTTCATCCATTTTCTCATAAACATCTGGGACCTCAGACGGATCAGAATGGTAGATGGTGTCCTCAACTCGAGGCAAGGTATGAACAACTGGAGGTGGCACAGACATGACCAGGCTAGATGTCGACATATAAGCGAATGTATACGCAAACCCTTCAGGCATGAAATTTGGTGGCATCCCCCACAGGAATCCAGCAGGCATAGTTGGACCGGATTAAGTAGCAGCAACAGGACTAGTCGAGGTAGCAACCTCAGAGATGACAATCCTCTGGGGAGGAGTTACGGGAGTTGTTGAAGACTGATTCTGCGCAGCAAGAACAGACTCCATCACAGCAGTCAACCGTGCAATCTAATTCTTCAATTCTCTATTCTCTTATTCCAAATGCTCCATAATTTTGGGTTGATTGGCACGAGTGTTGTATCGGTGAGTCAGTTTGGCCGAAGCACAAAAGAATAACCGATAAGACATCTGACAGAAGAAAACCTGATATACAAATGATGCATGGAATACAATGTTTTTGTTTATTTAATTTCAAGGAAGATACGAAGTTATATTTGCAAATATATGTAATAACAATAATAATAATTTGATTGACCATAAAAATATCTTTTATTCATAAAATTTGGGAAGGATTACACTGAGTACAATTTCAGAAACCAAATTACAAATACAAGAGGAAAGGAAACTTATCATCCTAAGGATCCCTTAGCAACAACGTCAGATGATCTGGCTGTGGGCGCGTACTTCCTTCGGATGCGTCGAATCTTGGGCTCGAAAGATGTCTTCATCTGAGCCTTCTCAAGAACTAGATGATCAACAATCTTCTTCCAAGCACCAGAAGGATGAGGCATACTAGTGGAAGATGGACCCTCTAGCTCTCTCTGTCTCTTCACTGCTTGATCTTCAAGAAGTTTAATAAGTGTGTCTTTGTCCTTTCACTCAAGCTGCAACTCTTTATGCTTTCGGCTTAAAGCATGGAACCTCTCTTCCCTCATATCTTTCTCTTGCTTCATCTTGGCAAGTGCATCTTCCAACTCCTCTATATCTTGGTTAGGGAGAGTTAATGGCTCAGCCACAACCAAAGACATAGGTCTCTCACAAGCATATGGCATCTTCAATTCCAAAGCTCTCTTCTTCACCCAAGTAGTGTAAGCTTCCAAAGCTACACAGTTGCACAGACGAAGCTCAGATATTCCTTTCCTATGCACATTATGCCAAGCATGTATCATCTTCTGCTTCAAATGTTGGGGATCTTTACCCTCTTGATTGAAAAGACCTTTTAACTGAGTGTTATTGGGTTTATCCCTCAAGGGGAGCCCAAGTTGTCGACCAGCCAAAGTAGGGTTGTAGTTGATTCCTCCTTGTGTACCAATGAGAGGCACATTATAGAATTCACCACAATAGTCAATAATATCCAAGCTACTCAATGTAAAATCATACCAAACATTATCATCATTAGTGAGAGACATAAGTCTCTGAGACCACCGTAGACATTGTTTATTCTCTACGAAAGCAGGCGTCTGAGGCAAGTGCGAAATAAACCACTTGTACAAAAGAGGAACACAACACAAAATAGTCCCACCACCTTTAGAATTCCTCAAATGCAAAGAGAAGTACATATCACCCAACAGAGTAGGCACAAGATTCCCAATCAAGAAGATTGTAATGGCGTTAACATCAACAAAACCGTCAATGTTAGGGAACAAAGCTAAACCATAGATGAGCAACACAAAGATGGCTTTGAAAGCTTCCACACTACCAGCTTGAGCAAAGACAGTAGCTTTCCTTATGAGAAACTCGGAATTCAACCCAAACATTCCTCCTTTCTTAACCCAATGAGCCTCAATCTCAGACTTCTTCAGATGAAGAGCTTCAACTATGATATGAGATATGGGAATCTCCTCCAACCCACTAAAAGGAATCTTGTTAGAAACAGGTATTCCCAAGATATGGGCATACTCTTCTAATGTTGGCATAAGCTGATAATCAGGAAAAGTGAAACAACGGTAGAGAGGATCATAAAACTGAACCAACACACTCAAGAGTCCTTCAACCACATCAGTGTATAACACAAATAATAGCTTCCCATGACATTTCTTGAAGTCCAAGGGATCTAATACAAAGGATGATAACTTCCTTAGCTCCTTCAAATCAGGACATCTGAAACTGTACTTCTTAGTGTTCCTTCGTCCATAATCAATGGTCTGAAAATATTTGTAAATAAAACCTCAGTTCCTTGAAGTTATTTTTGTATGATGAATATCATGATGTGCATGAATGCATGAATGCAACAATCACAAATAAGGGATCACACACAAGGAAAACAAACAAAGGTCAAGAGATGAACCAAGTCATTGTCAATATCCATCATCCATTTTGGTGGATTAAGGTTTTCACCTTATCAACACCCAAGTTCCATTGATATTGACAAGACTTGATTGGACCAACCAAGAATCAAAGGGTTTATTATGAGTCACGAGCATAGAGTCAGGTTAAGAACCAATCCAAAGGAGTGTATTAAGGATAAAACCTGTAGATCATGTTCTAAAAAGTTCCCAGAGTCTTAATTTCATCTATCGGATATTACAGGTTAGGATGACTGACTCATCAATCCATAATATTCTCAAGAGAAACTCGTCTGAGTCTAGTATCGTGTAACAACTGTTATCAAGTCTACACCTGAATAGTCTCTGCACTACGTCCTAAATAGGCCAAGTTGGGTTAAATGTTCTACGGTCCTCAACTTCTCGAACCCCAAATCAGAGGGAAGTAATGCCTAACCATAAATAACTTGTGTGACATTAATAACTTCAAAAGGGTCTCCACTTAGTAGATGGGTCTCAAGCCAACTCGTTAAGGACTACTCCACACAAGTCGAACATGACTATACCATCCTCATATCTAATATTGCACTCAAGTTCGGGTTATAACTTATCTCACCATATAGAGATTACCAAGCATAACAAGAAGATTATATCACACAAACAAATATACAAACATCAAATATACAATTATATACACATAAAAAAGTAGACTAAACCCACTGAGGACTACTCCCCAGCAGAGTCGCCACTTAATTTATGTAGCGGTAAATTCATGACCATTAAGCTATGGATAAACTTAATGTCAATAAAACCAGAGTCGCTAGCGCGCTTTTATTGTTTCCAAAGGAAAAGGGAAAAGTACGAACAAAACCCAAAGATAAGAAGTTTTCAAATCAAAACTAATAAAATTCCAAAGATTACAGGTAAGGGGATTGGTTACACAGAGGGAAGGTGTTAGCATCCAAAGTGTCCTAGGTAATCCTAGGGAGCCCTTGTTTATATGTGTATGTATTTTTAGTATAAAATATGTTTGCAACAAATAGAGTGTGAGGATGAGAAAAGAATTCATTAGTTATATTTTTGTGTTTGACAAGACCTTCGGACTTGTGCCTACGTACCAACATAAAAACGAGGGATCAAAACCTCGTAGTTTGTGGTATCAATTTCAAAATGAGTGGATTACTTTTAACAAAACATTAAATTTAAAAGGGGCACAAAAAGGCCAAAAGTTTGAATGGGTGTTAGTTCTTTTTTCTTTTGAAATTTTAAGTCAACATGATTAGATTTATTTACAAGTTTGATTTAAGAAAAGGAGTTTAAAGATTCATTGGCATAAAGCCAAAGTTTCTACTTTGAAATAAAGTACAAGTTTTGAAATCACAAGCAAAGAAGATTTTTATGAAAAGAGGGAGAGATTTGAAATTTAATAAGTAGGAGGAGAAGAAGATACTAGTCCTAAGCATAAAATTAAAAGTTAAGAGTTGAAAAGATCTGACCAATGGGATGAAATCCAACAGACAACAATGTCATATAGAAAACCCATTTTCCCTTTGGACTTTGAATCAAGCAATAATCAGCAAGCAATTAGCAATATGAAGAGCAAAGCATCAAATAAATATGGACACATCCAAGCAAGCAACTTCACAGCTAGCACTCTTCTTTGTCTTCTCATGTATCAGATGACGTACTCCTTGATTAACTCAGAATAAGGCATTAGGCATGTGATAAAAATAATAGTTGCATCAAGTGGGTCCTAATACTCGCATCAGATGAAAGCTCAAATCACAATAACTTGGTCTCAGAAAAGTTGGCATTGGCCAAGTCCTTTTTGCATAGGGAATGTTGCCTAATTCAAAGTCCAAAAATTCAGATCAACACCAACATCCTACACAAACATTTTTTAGGATTTTTGTTGTTTATTAGGTATCTTAAGGTCCTAAGACCACAAACACAAAAAAAAAATACACAAATAAGTATATACAATCACAATATATGGCTCAAATGAGCAAAGTCAAAATGACATAAACATAAACAAGTTAAATGATATGTAAATGACAAATGAATGGTAAGTGACTTGAATTTAAATTGCATAAAGTAAATGACTTGAAAGTAAAGCAAGGTTAATAATAGTTAGTATTAGTCAAAGTTGATTAGATGTTAGTGGAGTTTTTACTTTTCAATTGATTAAGTCATTCTTGGGAGAATAGTCAACCCTCTATTTACAAGCATGGATCCTTGAACCAAGACATCTTCCATAGGAAGGAAAAAAGGCCAAGTTTCCACATAATATTGTAAGACCCCAATTTTGACCCTAAGATTCCTCATGCTATCTCATTATATGCATTGGCATTGGGATCACACCTTAGCATCCTCCTTACCCCTCATTCATTGGGTTTGCATTGGGAAAGATCACCAAGAACCATGTGATTGTATCATACCTTTGTATTTTATCATTTTAATAACCAAAAACCAAACATATGTCTTTGCATTTGTCTAACTCTTTTGTAGGTAGGGCACATGATCACCTTTGATCTATCAAGTTCACATCTAGGGTTTAAGACCCTCATTACTAAGAGCTCAACCAAGGAATGATCCATAAAGGCTATAGGCATCATATATAAGTCCCCATTATTTCTACATATCATTTTTATCAAGGAGTCTTCAAGAGTTTGGGATTGGTTTGCCTTGGAAACCCTAGTTCATCAAGGTATCTTGTGTAACTTCTTCACCAAGCTTCTTCAACAATTGATCAAATATTTCAAGGGATACTTCAAATTTCATCATCTTATGTATATATGATCTCCCATGATCCCAAAAAGTCAAGAGAATTGCAAGTTAGTAAGGTGGTTGATGGTGGTTGACCAGAGGAATTCATCTGATCAAAACTGGGTCCCCTAGACCATATCTCCTACAATTTTCATCATATGAAAATGATTCCAAGAGAAACATTACTCTAAATGACATTACAAACAACTTTCATATTAAGGTCTAGAGCTAGTTTTTCTTGGAAAGTCATTTTGTATGCAAAAAAGATTATAGGTCATTTTGCATAAACCCTAATTTGGAGGTCAACTTCCCAAGGCAATAACTTGCTCATTTTTTATGAGATGAAATATTTCCAAGTTGAACAATCAAATTCAAGGTGTCTAATTCAACTTTTATGTTTGGAGTAAGATCTAATTCAACTTTTATGATCATGTGATATGAGGATACATTATAGGTCATTTTGGACCAATACCATTGAACAAGTGATTTTCCTCAACTTCAAAAATGCATAACTCATTCATCCAAAATCCAAATGAGGTTAAATTTGTGACCATTTTTAAGGTTTTTGAAATAGCTACAACTTTGATGAAGACACTTTTCTCATTTGAAGCTCACATAAAAAGCTAGCCAAGGTGGAATAATGGAACATATGGCTTGACACTTAGAATTTTTTTTGACATGTTGAACTTTTCAAACTTACACCTCAAAATTCATCATTATACAAGCTCCAAATGGAAAAGTGTTCAACATAAGAGTTGCTCCTCTTGATCTAAAATTTCTAAAGAGTCTAATTTCATCCATTTTGGACAAGGTTTGAGAGGTATGCGCATAGTCTGAACATGGTTGCATCAATTGGCAAGTATCAAACTTCAAACAGCCATACACTTTTGCCTTGCATCACAATCCACTTTCAGACTCAATTGCACTTGCATATGGACTTAATTGAGTAGATTCATGGGCACGTACACGCCCATGCAAGCATGCACTTCATTTTACCAAATTTGGAAACATTTTGAAAGGTGCAAATAACACTTGGAAATGCTATAAATAAGAGGCCTTGGAATCAAATTTGAGGACCCTTGCGAGCCAGCTTTTCCTCCCACACTTGAAACCCTCACATTTGAAAGGAAAACCTGATAATTTTCACTTGAAAATTGAGTTTGAATCTCACTGTTTGGAGATTCAAAAAACTCCAGGGTCCAAAGCCTTGTACCAATCCTAAGCCACTTCTGCAAGCTTCCTAAGCAAGATCAAACACGAATTGAAGCAAGAGAGATCAAGTTCTGCATAGCATTGAAGGTATTTTTCCAGATTTTTCTTCTCTTTGATTATCTCTCAATTCTCATCAATTCTCTTGGATCCTTGGTTGTCTAAAGTACTACCAATGTAGGTAAGAAGATTGAGTTGTTTTGAGGTTAAATCGAAGCAGCTCAGTTCATGTACCTCAAATTTCAACTCCATGTATCTCTCAATATACTTGGAGTTAGTTTGAATTGAGGTCAGATTCATGCTCAGTGCCATTTTTTCTTTAAGATCATGTCCTTCTTTTTCATTTTTGTGATAGTGATGAGAGAACCAGTCCGACCAAGGTTATTGGAGAAGATGACCGGCAGTGTGTTGGACAAGTTCTGAGCCACATGATCAAGCCTTTGCGTTTTAATCTTGAGCGTTCCTTTTGATTACCTATTGTGTGGCGCGTTAACTAGTGTACACCTTGGAACGCGTGTTTTCATCCACTTGATCTGCCACCTCAATTAATGAGGAGATCAAGTGGTCCACGTTTTTCTGATTAATTGAATTTTCATTTTATTTGTCTTATTTTCATTAATTCAAATTAAATTTAATATTGATCCAAAAAAATATGAGAGTTTCACCAAAAAAATTTAAATAAAATCCTCTTTCATTTTCTGAATTAAAATTATTTTTGGATCATTATTAATATTTTTCATGATTTAATTGATTTAGTGAAGATTTTAATTGTTTAAAAATACTTTTAAGTTTCCAAAAATTCTGAAATTTTTTCTCCAAGGTCCTTTGACCTTGTTTGACCTATGATAAATCTCATGGCCATTTCTTTGGTGTTTTAATGAGGTTTTAGGAAATTGACCAACCATAATTTAATTTAATACATATTTTTATTATTTTTAATTGATTAAATGCCAAATAAATTGTGTAGATCCATTTTAATTGACTTTGTGAGTTTGACTTATGTTGTTGGGCCTTGGTCAAGGTTGATTTGACTTTGCTAGGTTAAGATCATTGGATCTAGGGGATTAATGGAATGTACATTCCATCACCCAAAATGAATGAATGATCTTAATTTGGTAAAAGTCCTCCTTTGACCAATTTGTGTTGAATCCATTCCCCCTTCCTCTTCATCTCATTCGTCTTCTTTATGCATTCATGTCATGGACCCATGATATCTCTATATCCTAAGGCTAGTTGATTGCAAAATCAACATAAGTATGGATGAGATTAGGCCTCCCACTTTACATATTCATTTTGTGTGTGGTATGTTTCATGAGCATAGTCCATTATACTATGTCTCTAACATGCATTAAACAAAAATTCTATTGCCCGACCTCAAATAGTTGTGACTTCTACATAAGTCCAATTATGATTGCTTAACATAGCGCTAAATTTTGACACAAAAAAGGCATATCATTCTAGTTAGTGAGATTGTAAGTCTCTCCTCTTTCATGGTATTATGTGGAAACTTAGCCTTTTTGCCTTCCTTTGGAAGATGTCTTGGTTCAAGGATCCATGCTTGTGATAAGTGGGTTGAGTGTTATCCAAAGAATGACTTAAACAAAAGCAAAAGCAATACTAACTTCTAATCAACTAACAACTAACATTTAATTTCAAGTCATTTACTTTTAATGCACTTTAATTTTAAGTTTTATTCATCTGCCATTATTCGTACCATTCAAATTGTTTATTTTAATGTCATTTTCACTTTGTCCATTTGGACCATATTTTGTGATATATTATGTTTGTATATACTTGTTTGTTTGTGTGGTCTTTAGACCTTAATATACATAATAAGAAAAAACCCTAAAAAACATCTTGTGTGGACTGTTGGTTTGATCTGAGACTAATGGACTTAGAATTTAGGCCACACTCCTTGTGAAAAGGACTTGGCCAATGCCAACTTTCATGAAACCAAGTGCTTGTGAAGTGAACATTCATTTGATACAATATTGAAGATCCATTTGAGTTCATCTGTAACATAATCGTTGTGAAGCTGTTATTTTGAACCTGTGACTTATGCCATCTTTTGAAGCCATCTGATACATGGGAAATTTTGAAGAAGATCATGGAGTTGCTAAGCTTGGATGTGGCTATCTTTATTTGATGCCTTGCTCTTCAGCTTCCTATTTGTGTATTATTTGTTGCTTGATTCTAAAGTCCAAGGGAAATTTGGGTTTCTATATGACATTCTTGTCTATTGGATTGCAGCCCATTGGTTAAATCTTTTCAACTCTCAACTTTTAAATGTGTGCTTAGGATTAGTCTCTTCATCTCCTTCCCACTTCTTTGATTTCAAAATCTCTCCCTCCTTTTAAAAATCTTCTTTGATTGTATTTGTTTTCTAAACTTTGACCATATTGCAAATTAGAAACCTTGGCCTTATGCCATTGCATTTTCAAATTTCTTCTTAACCAAAGTTGTAAGTGAACTTCACTATACTTGACTTAAAATTTCAAAAAAAAGCCAAAAAGAACTAATACTCATCCAAACCATTTTTAGGACCTTGTGCCTTTGTAAAATTTAAATTTTTGTCAAAAGCAATGCACTCACTTTGAAATTGATACCACGAATTACGAGGTTTTGATCTCTCATTTTTATGTTGGTATGTAGGCACAAGTCCGAAGGTCATGTCAAACATAAAAATATAATTAATGAATTCTTTTCTCATCCCCACACTCTGTTTTACTTGCAAACATCATTTGTACAAAAACACATATGCATACAAGAAAGGCCCCCATAGAAGTACCTAGGACATTTTGGGTGCTAACACCTTCCCTCTGTGTAACCAACCCCCTTACTTATATCTCTGGCATTTTATTAGTTTTGATTTGAAAACTTCTTATTTTTGGGTTTTGTTCGTACTTTTCCCTCTTCCCTTCGAAATAATAAAAGTGTGGTGGCAACTCTGGTTTAATTGACGTCTAGCTTATCCATAGCTTGATGATCATTAATTTACCACTACAAATACCAAGAAAGGGGGAGACTTACAACCTCACTTACTAGAATGCTATGTCTTTAAGGTCAAATTTAGCTCTATGTTAAGCAATCGTAATTAGACTTATGTAGAAGTCACAATTATCTGAGGTCGGGCAATAAATTTTTTGGTGTTAATGCATGTTAGAGATGTGGTATAATGAACCAAACTCCTAAAATATACCACACACAAAAATAAAACAAATCAAAGGATGGACCTATCTCATCTATACTTGTATTGGTTCATCTAACACAAGGTTATTGATGAACCAATTAGCCTTAGGATATTGAGATTTCATTGGTAAATGAAAAGGATGGGAGATAATGGGATTGAAGATGAAGAGGGAAGGGAGATGAGAGAAACACAAATTGGTCATGGGAGGAGTTTTATCAAATTAAAATCATTCATTCATTTTGGGAGATAAAATGTATATTTCCTCAATCCCCTAAATCCAATTATTTTAACTTAACAAAAGTCAAATCAACCTTGACTAAGGCCCAAACACATAGTCAAACATCACAAGTCAATAAAAATGGCTCAACATAATTTTTGCACAATCAATCAGTTAAAAATCAAATTAAAAATGCATTTAAATTAAATTTAGTATGGTCAAAACCTAAAACCTCTTCAAAACACCAAATAAATGGCCAAGAGAATTATCCTAGGTCAAACAAGGTCAAAGGACCTTAGACAAAAAATTTCATAATTTTTTAAAAGTCATAAGTATTTTTAAACAATTAAAAATATGTACAAAAAGAATTCATTCATGAAAAATATCAAAATTAATCCAAAAAATGATTTTAATTCATAAAATCAAAGAGGAAAATATTTAAAGATTTTTGGTGAAAGTCCCATATTTTTTGGATTAAAAATGAAATTAATATGAATCAATCAAAATAACACAAATAAATGGAAAATAAGAAAATATGAAAAATCAATGGCCATCAGATCTCCCTCATTAATTGAGGTGGCAGGTCTGATGGCCACACGCGCGCGTTCCACCATGCACCAAGTCAAATGCGTTGTATGCGTGGTAATCAGAACCGAGGGTTAAGATTAAAACATTTTGAATGGATCTTGTGGATGAGAGGTAGGACAACACATCACCCGATCTATGGCTCCGGTCTTCTTCTCCGGTGGACCTCACGGGAATGGACCACCATCAATCATCACCAAAATGAAAAACAAAGACATGGATTTAAGGAAAAAATTCTCAGGAGCTCGAATCTGGCCTCAATTTTCTCCAATTCCAAGTATATAAAAAGATACAGGGATTTGAATTTTGAGGATCATGAATTGAGTTACATCGATTTGACCTCAAAGCAACTCAATCTTGTTTCCTACATTAGTAGGACTTCAACCAACCAAAAATCACAAAGAATGGTGAAGGATTCAGAGAGAAACGAAAAGATAAAGTTTCTAAAAAATCACCTTCGAGTTGATCCAATTTCACTTGATCTTGATCTTGATTTGCTTCCTTTCTCTTCCTCTTGCTTGCAGAAGCCAACTGAGATGAAAAGGGAAGTGAATTTATGGAGTTTGAACTTCCAAACAGAAGATGAAGTTCAAGCTCGATTTCAAGAGAAATATTCATAAATTCTATGGCAGTGAGAGTTTGGATCAGTCTAGCAAAGTTTGAGAAGGGTGTGTGTCAAGTTCTGATCACAATGAACTTCTATTTATAGCCAATGTAATTGATTTCTACACTCTTCCATTTCATTGTTAAAAAATAGCAACCTTCCATCATGAGCTGCATGAGCGTGTACAAAGCCCAAAGAATGATTGGAAAAGGTCCAAAAGTCTTCACATGTCATGCTGAAGGTGTTAAATTAAGCCATGCATTGTTGGATTGAATTGGATAATGATATTTCTCCAAATGGTACGTCACATTGCACCCATCCGCAAGTCCTTAAATTTAGAACCAAATGAGATGATCTTAGACTTTTTGGAAAGGTGAGATCAAGGGTAACAACTTTCATGTTTAACACTTTTTCATTTGAAGCTTGGATCATGATGAATTTTGAGGTGGAAGTTTGGGAAATCAAACATTGAAAATTTTCTAAATCCCAAGTCAAATGTTCACTTCTTCCACCTTGAATAACTTTTTCTTTGGACTTCAAATGAAAAATGTTCCTTCATAAATGTTGTAGCTCTTTAAAACATATTAAATTTGGTCAAAACTTTGACCTCATTTGGATTTGGCATGAAGGAGTTATGCATTTTAGAATTTGAGGAATATTACTTGTTCAATGGTATTGGCCCAAAATGACCTATAACGTTTCCTCTTGGCATTTGCATTTGCAAGTTAAATTTGAGATTCCTCCGAACATAAAAGTTGAAGTTGACACCTTGAATTTGATCATGGATTTTGAATGGCTTTTATATCATAAAAATTGAGAAATGTATGGTCTTGGGAAGTTGACCTCCAAACTAGGGTTCATACAAAATGACCTATAATCTTTCACCATAAAAAGTGACTTTGCAAGCAAAACTATCTCTTCATTTAAACATGAAAGTTGTTTGTAATGTCATTTTGAGTAACGTTTCTCTTAGAATAATTTTCATATGACAAAAATTGTAGGAGATAGGGTCTAGGGAACCCCAGTTTTGATTAGTTGACTTTTCTGGTTAACCACCATGAACCAACTTGCTAGCTTGATATTCTCTTGACTTTTGGGACTCATGGAGGATCATATATGCATAAGATGATGTAATACAAAGTATCCCTTGAAATATTTGATCAATTGTTGAAGAAACTTGTTGGAGAAGTCACACAAGGTACCCAAATCAATTAGGGTTTCCAAGACAAATAAGCTTCAAACTCTTGATGATTTCTTGATCAAAATGACATGTGAAGATCATGGGGATCACATATGATGCCTGTAACCAATGTGAACTATTTCTTGATTGAACTCCTTGCATTAAGGGTCTCAAACCCTAGATATGAGCTTGATGAAGCATGGGTGAGCATACATACTACCTACAAAAGCAATAAACCATACATTGACATATTTTTTGGTTTTTTGGTTAGTAAATAATGAAAAACAAAGTATGATACAATCAAAAGTGTTTGGTGATCTCTTCCAATGCAAACCCAATGAATAAAGGGGTAAGGAGGATGTCAAGGTGTGATCTCAATGCTAATGCATATGATGAGATAGCATGAGGGATCTTAGGGTCAAAATTAGGGTAGTTGCGAGACCATTAGATTCATCCTTTTGTAGGTTTACTCAGTGTTTCCTTTCCCCCTCTAGGGATAAATAACATTGGTGGAGACTTTGTTTTCGTGTGCGCGTTTCTCCTAGACGCGACAAAGTCGATTATGCAATGGGAAGATATTAGCACCCTACATGTCCGTTATACTCAACGGGGACCATTTTGTTAGTTGTGTATGTTAGTGTTAGCTTAGAAATGTAAGGCTTCTCGAGTTATTAAAAGAAAATGAAAAGCACTAAAAGGTTTATTTTTTATTAGGGTGTCGGGCGAGACTCTAAATCTCGCTCCTACGTATCTTCGGGTGTGATGGAGTACTCAAGACTACGTAGTTCTGGGTAAAACATGTTTATTTGTTGGTATATCTTAGAGAAATCTATTTTGTCTCAATCGACGAAAAAACATTTCTTGCTACCCAAAACAAGAAAAGGTTTGAACTAGTTTTAGGGTTTTGAAAAACGATTTAAAGGTGAAGGGTTTGAGAATGTGGGATGGAAATGGATTGAAAATGTTTGATTTGATAAAAATACTGGACGTTGTATCGAGCGCTTATTTTTTGTTTTTTAAGGGTTGATTTAACGTTAATTTTGAATTAACAATTAACTAACGCAATCAAAACAAAAAGAAATAAAATCGATAAAAGTATACACGTCATGGGGATAGGGGTATATTTTGGGGAATGGGGGTATAATAAAGCGATTAAAGTAATCCCATCAAACAAGTAAATGAAAAAGTATCTCATTGTAAGAAGCCCAAGAGTAAGCCACGGGACCGGAACCCGACCGAAATCGAAAGCAAACTATGTGTCTAAGTGATTTCTGAAAGCTAAATTGTATTTAAGCTTCAAAGTCGCAACACAATGAAGTCGATGCAATAATTAATCAAACAATCAATTAATTAAACTACAAATAATTAATTAATTAAACTACAAACAATTAATAAATTAACAAATAATTAATTACTAATTGTAGCGGGAAATTCATGATCATCAAGCTATTGACAAGCTAGAGATGAATTAACAAGAGTCGCCATCTCGCTTTTATTGTTTCCAAGGGAAAAGGGAAAAAGTACGAAGAAAACCCAAAAGGTAAGAAGTTTTCAAATAAAAACTAATAAAAGTCAGATATCACAGGTAAGGGGGTTGATTACACATAGGGAAGGTGTTAGCACCCAAAGTGTCTTAGATACTCCTAGGGAGCCCTTTTTGTGTGCATATGTATTTTTGTACAAAGTGATGTTTACAAACAAATAGAATGGGGGGATGAGAAAAGAATTCATTAATTATATTTTTTGTGTTTGACAAGACCTTCGGTCTTGTGCCTACGTACCAACATAAAAATGAGGGATCAAAACCTCGTAGTTCGTGATACAAATTTCAAAATGGATGCATTGATTTTAACGAAATTTAAGTTTGAAAGGCACAAAGGCGTAAAATGATTTGAATGAGTTAGTTATTTTTGGCTTTTTGAAAGTTTAGGTCAAGTATAGTTAAGTTTATCTACAAGTTTGATTTAAGAAAATAAGTTTGAAAATCCAATGGCATAAGGCCAAAGTTTCTATCTTTTTACAAAAGTGGTCAAAGTTTAGAACAAAAATAGTTCACACAAAGAAGATTTTGAAAATGGAGGGAGAGATTTTGAAATTAAAGAAATGGGGAGAAGATGAAGAGACTGCCCTATGTACAAAACTTAAAAGTTTAGAGTTGAAAAGATCTGACCAAGTGGGTAGCAATTCAATAGATAAAAATGTCAATAGAAACCCAGAATTCCCTTGGACTTTTAGAATCAAGCAACACACAAATGCACAATTATTTTATCTTGAAGATCAAGGCATCAAATAAAGATGGCCTTATCCAAGCTTATCCTTTCCATGATCTTCTTCAAAGTAGCCCATGCAATAAAGGAATTCCACAAGTCATAGGTTTAAAATAACAGCTTCGCAATGATCATGTTGCATATGAATTTTAGAGAGATCTTCAAAGATGTATCAGATGAATTTTCAAATTGCAAGCATTTGGTTCTTCAACAAGTTGGCATTGGACAAGTCCTTTAGCTTAGGGAGGTTGCCTAGATTCTAAGTCCATTTGTCCAAGATCAAGCCAACAGTCTACTCAAAAGTTTTTTAGGGTTTTTGTTGTTATTATGTACATTAATGGTCAAAGACCATACAAACAAGCAAAATATACACAAACAAAATATAACACACAATATGGTCCAAATGGACAAAGTGAAAATTGCATTAACATAAACAATTAGAATGATATGAACAATGGCATATGAAATAAAGTGCTAAAAGTAAATTGCATTAAAGTAAAGGCTTGAAATTAAAAGTTAGTAATTAGTAGGTTAGAAGTTAGTTTTGTTTTGCTTTTGCGTTTTAATACATTCTTTGGAGAACACTCAACCCACTTATCACAAGCATGGATTCTTGAACCAAAACATCTTCCAAAGGAAGGAAAGAAGGTCAAGTTTCCATACAATACCATGAAAGAGGGGAGACTTACAATCTCACTAACTAGAATGCTTATGCCTTTTATATCACAAATTTAGCGCTATGTTAAGCAATCGTAATTGGACTTATGTAGAAGTCACAACAATTTGAGGTCGGGCAACAGAATTTTGATGTTAATGCATGTTAGAGACATAGTATAATAGACTATTCTCATAAATCATACCACACACAAAAAAGAATATGCAAAAGGTGTGGCCTAATCTCTTCCATACTCATGTTAATTTTTCAATCAACTAGCATTAGGACTTTGAGATGTCATAGGCCAAATGGAATGAATGAATTAAGAAGAGGAATGAGATGAAGTGGGAAGGGGATGAATGAGATCACAAATTGGTCAAAGGAGGACTTTTACCAAATTAATATCATTCATTCATTTTGGGAGATGGAATGTACATTCCATCAATCCCCTAAATCCAATGATATTAACTTGACAAAGTCAAATCAACCTTGACCAAGGCCTAACAACAATAAGCAAACTCAAACAAGTCAATACAAATGGTCAACAAAATTTAATTTGCATTTATTCAATTAAAAATAATAAAATAGTGCATTTAACTCAAATATATTTTGTCCAATTCCTAAAATCTCATCAAAACACCAAAGAAATGGCCATGAGATTCATCATAGGTCAAACAAGGTCAAAGGACCTTGGAGAAAAAATTTCATAATTTTTTGACATTTAAAAATATTTTTAAACAATTAAAAACAAATTCAAAATTAATTAATTCATGAAAAATATTAATAATGATCCAAAAAATAATTTTAATTCAGAATATGAAAGAGAAAAATATTTGAAAATATTTGGTGAAAGTCCCATATTTTTCGGATCAATATTGAATTTAATATGAATTATGGAAAATAATGCAATTAAAATAAAAATTCAGAAAATCAAAAATACGTGGACCACTTGATCTCCCTCATTAATTGAGGTGGCAGATCAAGTGGCCAGGAGCGCGCTATCCACCATAGACATTAGTCAGCGCGTGGCAACTTTGGTAATCAAAACCAACGCTCAGGAATAGAACAAAAGGAACGGATCATGTGGTTCAAAGCCTTGCCAACTCATCACCGGAGCCAGAGCTCCGATCATCTTCTCCGGTGGACCTCACCGGACTGGTCCACCATGAACCATCACCAAAATGAAAAACAAGGACATGATCTTAAAGAAAAAATGGCACTGAGCTCGAATATGACCTCCATTCACTCCAACTCCAAGTATATTGAGAGATACATAGAGTTGAAATTTGAGGTACATAAACTGAGTTGCTTCGATTTGGCCTCAAAGCAACTCAAATTTCTTGTCTACATTGGTAGGACTTCAGACAACCAAAGAATTAATAGAATTGAGCAAGAATTTGAGAGAGTCAAAGAGTTCAATAGAAAATACCTTCAATGGAGGTCTGGATTCAATTGATCTTGATCTTGCTTGTGCTTGGTCTCACTCCACTTGCTTATAGGAGAAATATTGAATGGTTAAGAAGCTATGGATTCCTGAAGAATTGAATTTCAAAACAGTGGATATTCAAGCTCAAATTTAAGAGAATTTTGCAGACTTATCCTGTGCAAAGTGAGGGTTTGAGATGGGGGATCAAAGATGGCGCGAATGTGTGTCCATTTCTGAGCAATTAAAGCTCTATTTATAGCTGAATCAAGTGATAATTACACACTCCAATTCACTTTCCAATTTTGGCAAATGGTGATGCAATGGTGCATGGGCGTGCACAGGCCCATGAAATGATTGCTTGAGTCCACAAATGAATATCAGATGCTCTGAATTAAGCTTGGATTGCAAGGCAAGTGTGCATTGATGTTTGGAGTTTGATCCTTGCCAAGTGAGGTTACCCTGTTTAAGTCATGTGCAGCCTATACATTTCTTGTCCAAAATGAGTGAATTTGAACTCTTTGGAAAGGTGAGATCAAGAGGAACAACTTTCATGTTCAACACTTTTTCATTTGGAGCTTGGAACTTGGAGAAATTTGAGGTGGAAGTTTGGAAATTTTTGACATATCAAAATTTTTCTAAGTGTCAAGCCATATGTCTCAATATCCCACCTTGCTTAACTTTTTATAGGAGATTCAAATGAGAAAAGTGTCTTCATAAAAGTTGTATATCTCTCAAATTCCTTAAAAATGGTCACCAATTTCATGTCATTTGGATTTGAAATGATAGATTTATGCATTTTTGAAGTTTGGAAAAATCACTTGATCAATGGTATAGGTCAAAAGTGATCTATAATGTAACCTCATATCATATGCTCAAAAAAGTTGAATTAGCTCCTAATACAAACATCAAAGTTGAAGTAGACACACTTAATTTTATTATGAAACTTGGAAATATTTCATCTCATAAAAATTGAGCAAGTTATGGCCTTGGGAAGTTGACTTTCAAATTAGGGTTTAGACAAAATGACCTATAACGTTTCAACATAGAAAATGATTTTACAAGCTAAACTAACTCTAGGTCTCAACATGAAAGTTGTTTGAAATGTTATTTAGAGTAAGTTTTCTCTTGGAATCATTTTCATATGGTGAAAATTGTAGGAGATAGGGTCTAGGGAGACCCAGTTTTGATCAGATGAATTCATCTGGCCAACTACCATCAACGAACTTGCTAACTTCCAATTATCTTGAATTTCTTGGTTCATGGTAGATCATATATGCATAATATGATGAATTTTGGAGTGTCCCTTGAGAAATTTGATCAATTGGTGAGATGGCTTGTTGGAGAAGTTACTCAAGATACCTAGTCAAACTAGGGTTTCCAAGGCAAATCACCCTCACAAACTCTTGAAGAAAACTTGATAAATATAATATGTAGAGATCATTGGGACTCATATATGATGTATATAACCATTATTAAATTAATTCTTGGTTGTGCTCTTTGTTCGTGAGGGTCTCAAACCCTAGATGTGAACTTGATGAATCAATGAGATCATGTCCTTCCTACAAAAGAGTTAGGCAAATGCAAAGACATGTTTTTTGTATTTTAGTTAGTAAAATAATAATATACAAGTATGATATAATCACAAAGTTCTTGGTGATCTCTCCTAAAATAAACCCAATGAAAAAGGGGTAAGGAGGGTGCCAATGTATGATCCCAATGCTAATGCTTATGATGGAATTGCATGAGGGATCTTAGGGTCCAAATTGGGGTCTTACACTAATATAAATAAATTACTCAAGAAGTAATATAAACCAAAACTAAAATAAATAAATAAAAGAAAAAGAAAATGGTGCATAAAGTAGGCAGGGGTGCAACCAGAAATTTAATGGACTTGAGCCAACATGTTGAAATCAAGCCCATGGAATCAACCTACATTTTATTTTAACTAAAATAAGTAAAAGAGATAAAATACAAAAAAAAATAATAAAAACAAAAAAAATAATAAAAACAAAAAAAACAAAATGGTTGTCATCAAAGTTAGGGGACAGTGCCACATTCGTAGCATGTTACATGACCATTTTCAAATACCACCTATCAACTCGTGACACGTGACACATCCATTTGAAATAGTGCAAAAAATGCCCTGAAAAGGAAAAAAAAGAATCCCTCTCTCTTTACCTCACACTGGCATCCGTTAGCAGAACACAAGGAAACTTCAAATCTTCTCACCACTCACCTTCGAAAAACAAACGTGGTTCAATAAGAACAAACTCATTTCCTTCATTCAATGATCCGTATTCAAAAGGCAAGAAAAAATACTCGTAAATGAAATCTTTCTCTAACACTACTTATTTCTTTATCAAAAAAAAAAGATCCAAACAAAATCAAAAACAGAAAAAAAAAATAGGCGGCGGCGCAGTTAGATGATGAGATAAATTCGCAGTTAGGAAGGGTTTGAACGGAGGAGAGAAAGGTTGTTGACGGTGGGCGGTTGTTGTAAGGTGTTTCATGTGGTGAAGAAGGACGTTAAAAGCAAGTTGTTGTTGTTGATTCACGGACTTGTTGCGATTTGTTGGTGGGAGTAGTTTAATGGAGAGTTTAGTGAGTGTATAAGAGATAGTAGCATTTTTTTTGAAGTTATTGTGAGGAGTTTGCAGGTAAAAGAAGATTTACAATATGGTGGAGAGGGAAAATAGGTGGTGGTAGGCCAGAAGTTACGGTGTTCAATAACGGTTTATAGTGTTGGCTGGTAGTATAGCATAAACGGGGTGTTTAAAGGTGATTTCGAAGAAGAGGACCAGAGGTAGAGGGAGATGATGATTGTGGTGTTTAAAGGAGGAGGGCAGATGCAGGTGGAGGAAAAGATTTAGGTTTAAGGTTAGTGGTGGTGGTGGTGAGCCAAAGGACATGGCCATGAGAAGGGTAAGGAGAATGAAGGAGAAATTGCCAGTGAGTGTTTGGACTTTATCAGCTGGGTTTGTGTGGTTAACAGTTATGAAGAAGAAAACAAGCTGAAACAAAGTTCTTTTTCATTCCTCATTTCTCTGATATCTGATATATCTCTATCTCAATCTTCAATTTTTTTGTTTGAATTTCCACCCCAAATCAAACAAATATGTCGCGTGTCTTGAAACAAGTGGGTCTCCCCTATCTTCAGTAACATAAATCATATATAAAAGGACTTAAAATGAATAAAAAAATATACGCAAAAGTGCTTGAAAAATTAAAACAAATGCACAAGAATGACCAGCGTGAAATAAACTTCTCGAAAACATACATGTTTTGATCAAATTTTGCAATAAAAAATGATCGATTAAAAAGGCTCGAACTAATCAAAATGTGACCGCAAAAGGAGTCGAAAAATGAAACGAGCACGTCAGGTTAAACTACGTGAACTGTAGATTAGTAAAACTAATGTGTGCAAGCTCGATGTCAAAAAAAATTTCCCGCTAATTTTACACACAGTTAAGAAACAATTCAACCTGTATGTCTGTAGATTCAAAAATTCATTTCGAGCGACATTTTAAACATTAAGCATGTTATGCATGCTATGCTATCCAGATGATGAAAATGTCATGATGTATGCATCGATTTATTAAATGAAGGAAAAATTGCGGTATGACACAGTCCAATCTCAACCCCTTCTCGAATATCCAACATTTTAATATGTCATTTATGCCCCCACGACTACTACCACTTTGGTGAAGTGATTAATGCACTCGTCTAAGGTTTATTTCTTCCTCTGAGTGATCATACTAAGTACGACCATTATTGTGGATTGTCGCTTTCAGAAGGTGAAAGCTTCATAGAGGTGTTTCTGTTGATTCCTTAGGATTGGCAGTAATTATAGAAAACAAATAATGGAATCATCTCTGTTGTTTTAATATGTTGGGTTGAAGAAATTCAACATCTGGACCAACATGTCATGTACGATGTCACGACATCAGGTCTGTGACATCGCACATGTGTAGAAAACTGAATTAATTAATTCAGTATATGTTCTGGGATCAGCAAGGATATCTGGTGAATATCCTAACTCCCAGGTGGAGGTCTTGAAGACTCAATCAGAATATATATAGGCTCTAAATATGGAGATATATATGGAGAGAGTTTAGGAACTTAAAGACCTTGTTTGTAGCAGAATTTTTCTACTGAAGTTGCAACAGCAAAGAACAAGTCTGCTGCAACTTTCTGAAGGCCCAAATCCAGTTGGGTGATTAGGTTATAAATAGCTGATTGTAATCTAGTTTTTGTAAGCCTCTTAGAATGAATTTTTAAGGGTGTGTGTAAGGTAAACCTCCCAATCTGTGGGAAGGTTACCATGTGTCTCTCAGTGGTAAACCTGAGAGTGTTTTGTCACTCAAAGCCTGTAGGCAAGAGTGATTATGTTCTTGAATGAAGCTGTGAAGCAAGTTCAAGGTGTTTGCACATTACATTGTATTTGTAGTGATAGGAATGGAAACTGGAGGTTTCTATCTAGGAGTTCCTAGGTATAGATTGCATTGGGTAGGGATTAAGTGATGAGTTGTAAACGGGGGAGTTTAACTCTGAATTGATACTACTAATAGTGGATCTTCTTCCTGGCTTGGTAGCCCCCAGATGTAGGTCATGTTGGACTGAACTGGGTTAACAATTTCCTGTGTTTGTTTTCCTTCTGTATGATCTAATCATGTCTGCCAAACTGAGCATGTAATTCAGTCTGTTCAGCAAGATAATAGCAGACCTGATACATAGCCTTCTGTTGGAATGTCAAGCAGAATGTTTTGACATTCATCAACAACAGCACATACTGTATAATAAGCTGATGATTCCAGTTCAGTATGTAGAGAAGTCTGGATTTCAAAAGCATCACAGACCTGGCCAAAAGATCATTGTGAAACTGTCAAACTGGGTGTCTTGACAGTTCGTCCAGTAAGCTGATACTGAAGTAAAGACTGGTTGGCCTTTTACAGTACAGCTAATTTAGCACAGTCTGTTTTCAGGAACCAAACAGACTTAGCATATGGTTCTGGACATGGATGTCAAACGGAATGTTGTGACATTCACTCCTGACAGCATAGGCTAAATTGTTGGATGGTTAGTTTTTCTGTTTCAGGATTTTTCTCAGGCTATTCTTCAGGAATCCACCAGCTGATCTAAAATCTAGGAAACTAACAACTAAGCTACAATTAATGAACCTAACAAATAATCTATTTGTTAGCTCCTTAATAAGTGGAGATTAGTTTAACTTGTTACAACCTTTAATTTAGGAAATACAAGTACATGACCAACAAACTGGAACAATGTAATAGATGATGTTCAAAACAAGATTGAGACATCGTGCTGATATCTGTGTAGGAAAACAACAGAAGTGAAGGTTATGGTGCACATAACTAAGAGTTCCTCCTTTCTAGGATGACATAGAAGGAGAGGTCGTGACACTGTGAAAAGGTGCACATTAGTACAGAGTGTAATAACTGTCTTGCTGTAATAGGTACAATGTTAGATCAGATGTCGTGACTTGAAGTAGAACATCTGAATACTGACTACGCCAGAATTTCAGTTTCCATAAAACTGTGCTACTACCTATGAGGGTCTTTAACCATAACAATGCAGATATGGTCAATATTAGTGCAAAGAGCTTACATTTTACTCTCCCATAGACCTGATAATAGTGCAATGATTATCTACATGCTCGGTGTTATCATTTGGGTCTCTGGTCCCATCGTAGCTTTGAAGCTTTTGATATTTTTATATTGATCTCAAAATCATGCAATCGAGGATGCAAGTAGACAAATGGTTCATTTTTTGCTCTGGAACCAAAGTGTATTCTTCATACCTCTCCCTCTTTTGTGGGCAACGAACCTCTAGGGGAGTGTGGCAACCGCTCCTCCCTTCAAGCTCGGGGGGAGGATTCTTGTGTCTACGGTGATGATTGCGAGTCGATGACCTCAGGATCTCTCCTTGCGGTGCTTCCGCTCGAATAGAGGTCAATTCTGGAATGACGACTTGATTATCTTGGGAGGGCGCCTTTAGCACAATACTGTTTCTTGGTGTGACATGACATGTTGCAAGCTCTCTTCCACTATGAATTCTTCATAGACCTGTGCTCTCATTTCTTATTTAGTTTTAATGTAGAATATTTATATTTATTAATTGTTTTATTTGCCATCATGATATACTTACCTCAAAATACTTGCCCCAATCGTGTAATAAAAGAAAGTCCACTCCAATGCCACTTGTTTGTCTAATATTTGCCATCATGAGATTCGCCCTAATTTGTATTGATCGCATTGGACCCATGAAAAGGGAGAGGAATGTTGAAGAACGGTTGGAAATTCACTATACCAGATTGCCAATTATGTACATGCAAAAAGAGGACCCAAACCTTTGTTTTATCTTTACATAATTCATCATCATGCAAATCCATCATAATATAGTCCTCCATTTCCCCACCATGAACCCACCCTTCTCTAAATGTTCATTTAATTATGATAAACAAGCCATGTTAGCTGGCCTTTTGTATACATTTCCTATTTAAGCAAGAACAAACACTTTTTTCCCATCTTAGACCATAAAATGACCACTTTCCATCTTAATAATTATTATATTACACTTTTAACTTTTTAATTATGCATGCCCTACATTTAAGAGCTTTCAGTATATAAAACAAGTCATGATCCACTGCAGTCACTCCTCCTTGTGGTCATGTATTTATCATGTATTTATGACATGTTAGATGAGTTAATCAATGCATAATAGTCTTTGATTTATTTTGCTTTAAAAAAAAAAGTAAGATGGAGGATAGAGAGAGGTGACTGCAGGGAGTTAAATTTCATATAAAACCGCTTCTATATGTGGAAGGTACAAATTCAAGATGTTTATAGAGAGTAAGTATGACAACAAAAATGTTTATAGAGAATAAGTATGACAATAAAATTTATACTCGCATGTTTCTCGGATTCATTTAAAAAAATCTATTTTGACTGATTTGAATTTGAATTTAAGTTTTATGTAATTACAAAATAAAAGAATGAGTCAGATAATATAGCTATTAATACATATTCCGAATCGATAATATAAATTTGTATTTTATTAATTATTTTTTATAATTTAGAATATCAATTGTTTCTTTAATATTTTGATATTTTGGTTTTAATTAATTATTTAAAATATTCAAGAATGTGTGTTTTAAAATATTCAAGAATGTTTTTCTTTTGGCTTTAATATGGAAATCGTTTTGGTAAGTTATTGAATTTTTGTTTTTCATCTTTGTATTTTTTATTTAAAATAACTCTTAATTTTAAATTAATGTTTTGATATTCGTCCATAAAATTATAATTTGTAGTAAGTTTCACAGATAAAAGAAGATAAAAACCTTTTTACCTCTCGAATTTGTCGCGGACTATAAATTTAGGATGAATACTAAAATAATGTTAACATTAAGGGATTATTTAAAAATAAAAAGATATGTAGACCAAAACCAAAAACTTTCTAACGATGATTGATTCACTTAAGCCTTTTCTTTTTTATTTGTAATATAATTTGATGTTAAAAAAATAGATTATTTATATTAAAATAATTAATTACACCGTAAAAATTAGGGGTGTTCGTGATGCGATTTGGATCGGTTTTGGGATAAAATCACATCTGATCCAAAGATAAATTTATTCACGATTCATTTCGATTTTGGATGATTCATTAAAAAATATCTTATCTAATTTGATCCTATTTCATGTGATTTAATTTATATCAAATTTTGGATATCCAAATTACAAATTATATTTTTATTTAAGATTATAAATATGTTAAATAAATAATATTTTATATAATATAACATATAGTATATTATAAAATTAATATTATAAAATTAGAACGATTGATCATGATTGAAACAAATGAAATAATAAAAATAAGTAGACTAAACTAAACTAATAAATAATAATTAAAAAATAAGTATCATCAAATAATAAATTAACAACACATCATATTAATAAAAAATAAATAAGTATAAAAATATATACACGCGACTCAGTTCAGTTTGGGTCGGTTTTGAAAAATTAATTAGAAATCTGATCAAAATCAAACAGTTTTTTTGAAATGACATCCAAACACATCTAATTATATTCGATTTTTTTGCAGTTTTTGATTTTCTTGGATCACTTTGCAATTTTTATTTTGATCGGTTTAAATTTGAACACCCCTACTAGAAATAAAAGTGGGATGGAGATATCAGAAGTCAACCTTAACCTATTTGGATCAAGTGTTCAGAATTTATTATGAAAAGTGTGTGAAGAAAGAGATAGATATATAAGTGGAATGGGATGGAATGGATGATATACTTGACATTTGATCAAGCACTCACGTTGCTTTGAAGTGAATTTGATTTGTAAAACACTTGACGTTGGATATAGTGTGCTTTTGTCTTTTGAAAAAAGATCTTTTTATCGTTTGATTTTATCTTTTTAGTTAGCATGTAATTGAAAGCAATGAAGGAAAGATAAACCTAAGCTATTACATGTTCATGGGAATGAGGGACATATTACGGGGGATGATACCAAACAATACAGGGAATAAGAAATGGAGTTAAACAAATTTCAAACTAATACCATTCCTAAAACAATCAAGTGACCATGATATCCTTAATTGTAAACATACAACACAATGGGAATGGGAGATGCAAACAATGATACACATGATTAAAATGAACACACAAGGCAAATGAAATTAAAATGGATCAAAGTTGGTAGAACCATGCATTAAAAGACATTATTTAATCAAAAGGAAATGAATTTAAAATGTACAATTAATGGAGATTAACCACGTGATCAAGATGAGAAATGGCATACACCATGGTGAATTGAAATGGCATTTTCAACTTTAAAAAATTAGTATCTAATGGTCAAATTTTATGAAAGTTAACCAAATGGTCAAATTGAAATTTATCATGCATATGACATACAAACTATCTAAATAAAATCATACATGAATCATCAAGAATCACTACATTTATATCATAACCTACACCTAAGAAAAACATACTCATTGTGGTAATTGAAGGTAATCAACATGATAATTAAAGTGGACATTAAAAATGGATTAAAATCATCATATGAAAGTGATAAAACAATTAAAAAAAACCTAAAGTACTATCATTAATCAATCTATTTCTAATAATATTTTTTACCACAAAATATAATAAAATGTATCAAGAAAAATAAATGGAAAAAGAGTACTAAAAGATGTAGCAAAAAATATATCAAAACTGATAAAGAAACAAGGGGGGTTCATTCTACAAACAGTGTATAAATAACAATCCTGCGCAGTGCCCGAGGTGAATGGCCCATTGCAATTGATGGCTGGGACAGACGGGTGCAGGGGCAAAGTAAGGTTCAATCCGAAAAGATACACTAAGCCCACACGAGTTAAGGCCCAATACTAACATGGAGCAAGGCAATGTGTAACATGTGTTCGGCACTATGAAACTTCAAATGAAACAAAAGGAAATTCATATTTAATTAAAAGGAAAAAAATGCGTGCAACATGAAGCATTTCATTTCAAACATTCAGATTAAAAGCCATCTTCCCACACCGTCATCCATAGCGCCAGAGGTTGCCTCCGGCAGCGGTGGATCACCAAAATGAAAACGAAAACTACTTCTGGAACCGTGGCAACAAGTTGAGCATGAATTTGGTATCAATTTTAAGAGGAACTCACTCAAAATGCCAAATTGAAGAGATCTCCTCAAGAACCCTAATTATTCTAAGATAAATTAAATACCAAACATAAGGAATCAAAGCCCGAGAGGTTAGGGTTTTGATTCCCCTCGTCTCCTTATACATCTCGGTATCGAGAAATTGATGAAAAACGAAAGTTGGAAAAATCACCTTGTCGGAGAAGATGATATGAAAAATCTTAGGTAAGTTCTCTGATGCCTCTTTCTTTTCCTTGCTTTCAACGCCTTTTTCCCCTCTTCTTCTTGAGAGATTGTGAGATTGCTCTGAATTCGTGAATGATGTGTGAGTTTGTGAGTTTGTGGATTTGAGAATTGATTAAGGTTCCAAGCTTGATTTCGATAGAGATGAAGATTGAGTTGAGTGAATCAGAATGAATGATCTTCTGAGTTTTTGGTAATAAAGGATTGAGAGGTTCTAAGTTTTTGTGCAGATGATGAATGATTGAAAAAAATGGTGTAGATGATTGTGTTTAGGTGATGAATGATCTAGAGGTAGTTATGAAATGGTTGAGAGGTTGTTTATATAGGTTGTTAAGAAGCTTAGGGATTTGTGAAATCAGTTAGAGAATCAGTTAGAGTGGAACTGACTTTGCTGAAATCGAGGCAAAATGGTTATTTATGAGATTGTGAAGTTTGACGTAGTTAGGTTAATTTGTTAGGTTGATTCTGTTATGTTGTGAATGGTTGAGATTGAAGTTTGGTTAGGTTAGATGATATTTGGATGGTTGAGATTGAAGTTTGGTTAGGTTAGATGATATTTGGATGGTTGAGATGTTAATGGAATCGTGTTTTTATGAATTTATTCAACTGACTTGGAATGTTGTTGTATGTGTTGTACAATATCTGTTTTGAATGCATTGCAAGTCTGTTTGCAGAATTGCCATGATTTTTTGTTGTTGCTACCTTTGTTCATTGATTTGGTATGCATGCTCATTGTTTGGTCTGTTTGTGTTTGAATGCAGGATGTATGTTAGGTTCAGCTTAGTTAATTGTTCCGAATTGTTGCAATGTCCTTGTTATGTAGTTTTTTTACTGCTACTTCTTTATTTTGTTCTGCAGGTTATGATCCATTTTGCAGGCCTATTATGATAATTTGCAATGCAATGTGAGATGGTTATGGTTATGCTCATGTTGTTGTTGTTGCTTGGACTGACATGAATGCATTAGCTCTGCAGGATTGTGTTATGGAATTGCACTTGGTTGGTTTGATGACTTGATGTGTTACTTTTGTGCATTGGTTTTTGCTAGGATCAAACCTAGCATGATGGACATCAAGGCTTGACAATGACTTGGAGAAAAATAATGAAAGCAAGTGATCATGGATTTTGATGATTAAAAATGGGCAAGTGGAATTTTGTTAGACTTTAGGATAATCAAGGGGAGTCACTTGACTTTGGTCAAATGGTTGACAAAAAAGCTAATTATTGGCCAAAAAGTCAACTGTTATAGAAATGGTCAAATTTTGTAATTTTTCTATGTATGGACATTTGGATGTGATGTATGAATATAAATGACACTTGTTTAGGAAATGAATAATGTTGAAGATGAAATGAATAATTCAATGATACATATGACCTATGAATCGATGTCTCCTTGCAAATGTAATTCTTCTTTCACTAAACAAGCTTAACACACTTTTTATCCAGCAACTTGAATGCGTGAAGAAATGAATGTGAATGACAAGACTTAGATAAATATAATAATTTAGGATGGACCAATCGACAATGAGATTGCATGAATCAATGGACACATGAACAACCATGACCTAGAGATGACCAAATCACGAATGAAACAAATGGATCTTGTAGGGGATGTGATATGAGATTGAATAAATGAACACCAACCAAGCAAAAGGTGAACATATAAGGCCATGAAATGAATGCTAATAAAACCAATGAGCTTCATAATAGACCAAGGACAAGTGAACTTTTAATGGATATTGAATAAGCAAATGAAACATGCACAATGGATGATAGTGCGTCAGATGAAATTAGGGTTTGATGCGCACACAATGAATAATATTGTCCCAATTAGGGTTTATCTTGGCCATGGAGATATAAGGGGGTCTTTAAAGCAAGAAGCACACACAAAAATCAAAGGTGTAAACACACTAAGGTTTAGCTTGGTTGATCAACCTCAAGATGCTTGAAAATCCTAGCTTTCACTAGGTACACATAACTATACCTTGAATCCAAGATGCATGTCCTCTTATCTTGTATAATGCCAATGTAAGTGGAATGATTGAATATGAGTATATCCATATGAATTAGGGTTATAGACCTAAATGAACATTGTGAAGGGTGTGATAAATTTTGGGGTATGACAGTTGCCCCTTGTCGCGGTGGGAAAAATATTGAGATTAAGCTATTGATTAACTTAACTTCGAAAAAGCAAGAGTCCCACCAAACTTTATTGTTTCCAAAGGTAAATAGGAAAAAGGTCAAACAAAACAAAAAGATAAAACAAAAGGAGAAATTCGGATACAGGGATTAGTTATGCAAAGGGAAGGTATTGCCACCCCCTCACATTTATGGTACTCCATTGAAACCACTTGCAAAAATGTGTTTATGGAGAAAAAAAAGCAGGGTTATTTGTTGATTGATTTTAATTTTAAAAGACATTTTGTCATATTCTAGTGGAAAACTCAAATTTCTACCCACAAGTATGAGGAAATGAGCATTTACATCATCTTGATATGGAGACTTTTACTTGGACTTTCTCACAAGCACGTCTCAACATTCAAGTGGAAAATGTCAATCTTTTCTCAACATATTGTTGAAGTATAGTGGTTTGCATCACTACAAGAATAAACTGATATCTAATCTCTTACAAAAAGGATTATAAAGGAAAATGCACAAAGGCACAAAAGAAGTTTGATGAAGTTTGTCTTTTTTTAGAAGTTTTGAAAAAAAAGGTTCAAGTATGCTTAAATGTTTTATCATTTATTGAGAAAAAGATTTTCTAGATCACTTGATAAAGTCAAGGTTTATTAAGAAAATGGTGTGAAGTTTGAAAACAAGAAGTTTTTGAAATAGGGAGAAGTTTTGAAAATTGAAGAAGTGGTAAAGAGAAGAAAGGACTATCCTAAAGCATAAAGTAAATTACATGAAATAAAATTTCTCATTGTAAGGTAGCCCAAGAGAAAGCCTTTGTGTGTGCAAGTTGTCCTAACCACAAGATGGAGCAAGCATTTGACATTGCTCAAAATAATCATTCATTTCCCTTTAGACTAAGTCACAAGATTAATAAGAACATGGTCAGATGAATACTAAAAGATCTATATGAACAACCAATTCACAAATCCACAAGGCCAAACGCAACCTTCGAGTCTTGAATTGAAGATCAAAGGGTCCAGAGGGATCACAAGGTTTCAGATGGATCACAAAGTATCAGACATACTCCAAGCAAGCGAAAGAACTAAGTCCTAAGTTCCAAAATACTCCTCAAGCAAGGGATAGTAACACAAAGTCCACAAGATTAGATTAAACCTTTTAGGGTCTTAGCCATTTTTATCATGTTTTTGTTCTTTTGAAATAAGAAAGAAAAACAAGAAAAAGTAAAAGGCAATAATGTTAATTACATGAATGTCAATGACATAAATTTAAAGAGCATAAATGTAGAACATAAATTTGAAGAGCATAATATAAGACCCCAATTTTGCCCCCTAAGATCCCTTATGTCATCTCATAGCTTGGCATTAGCATTGGGATCACACCTTGGTATCCTCCTCACATATCATTCATTGGGTTTGAATTAGGAGAGAACACCGAGCATATTTGATTGTATCTACTTTACTTTATTTGTTTTACTAACCAAAATCCAAAAAAATGGCTAGTGTATTCTTGTTTCTTTTGTAGGTAGTGTGTATGTCCACTTGTGCCTCGTCAAGCTCACAACTAGGGTCTGAGACCATCAATGCAAGGGATAAAGTTAGACAAGGTCTACATTGGTTCTAAGCATCATATTTGTATCCCCATTTTATTTATTTGTCATTTTGATCAAGAACTCATCAAGAGTTTGAAGCTTGTTTGTCAAGGAAGCCTTAATTCATCTGGGTATCATGTGTGCCTTCCTCAGCAAGTTTCTTCAATAATTGGTCAAACATATCAAGAGATACTACATTGTACTTAATAATAAGAGTATATAATCCTCCATGAGCCCCAAAGAGCAAAGTAACTTCAAGTTTGCAAGTTGGTTCAGGGAGGTTGACCTGAAAAGTCAACTGGTCAAATTTAGGGTTCCCTAGACCCTATCGCCTACAATATTTGTCATATGGAAATGATTCCAAGATTAACGTTACTCTTTATGCCATTACAAACAACTTTCATGTTGGAATAAAGAGATAATTTTTCTTGGAAAGACATTTTTATGGTGAACGATTATAAGTTATTTTGTTGGTGCCCTAGATAGAAGGTCAACTTCCAAGAACCATAACTTCCTTAATTTATACTATATGAAGATTCTTAAAGTTTCATGATCAATTTCAAGATGTTTTATACAACTTTTATTCTTTGATAAATGTCAAATTCCACTTGCAAGGGCATGTTCCATGAGGAAACATTATAGGTCCATTTTGGTCCTCATCGTTGAACAAGCAATTTTCCTCAACTTCTAAAACCAATAACTCAATCATGCAAGATCCAAATGGTATAAAATTTGTGAAAAAATTGAAGATAATTGAAATATATACAACTTTGAATAAGGAACAAAAGTCATTTTAAGCTCATAGCAAATGTTATTCAAGGTGGAAAAAGGGGTCATTTGACTTTTAACTTAGAAAATTTTCAAGTATGTTTGATTCCTCCAACTTCAAGGCCATAACTCATCATGATCCAAGATTCAAATGGAAAAAGTTCCAACATAAAAGTTGTTCCCCGTGATGGTAGCTTTCCAAAGAGTCCAAGATTATTCAATTTGGATTAAAATCGAGGGACTTGCACATGGTTTCTTTGCACGACCCAATTTGGCAACTTTTGAACTCAAATATTACACATCTTCGCATGACTTCATGTTATGATCTCAACATCATTTGTTCACGATTTTGGACAGGTTGCAATGATCATTTTGGACTAAGAACATGCCCATGCACCCATGCACATTAAATTACTATTTTTGGCCAAAATTTGAAATGGTGCAAAGATCAATTCCATTGCCTATAAATTGAGATGCATTACCTCATATTCGAGAAGGACCCTTGCCCAAGCTCTGCCGAGTAATCCCATAGCCACATGGCAGAGAATACCTTGAATATTTCATTGATATCAAACTTCTAGTTCAACTTTTATTTCTGAACTAGAGCTCCATGGATTCACATCCATTTCCATTCTAATCATCTCGTGCAAGCAAGAGGAAGCAAGACCAAGTGAAATTGCATCAAGGTCAAACTTCAACACTGCAACCCGAAGGTGATTTTTCCAAAAATTCAAATCTTAGATTCTCTCTCATTTCTTAATATTTTGGCTTGATTCTTTGTTAACTGAAGCCCTACCAATGTAGGCATTAATACTAAGTTGCCTTGAGGTTGAATCGAAGTAATTTAGTTTGAACACCTCAACTTTCAACTCCGCATTTCTCATTATAGAGTGAGAGTTGAAAGATTTGGAGGTCATATTTGGAATCCTCGTGATTTTCTCTTTAATTTGATGTATTATCCATAAATTTTGGTGACATTTTGATCTTGACCAGTCCGGTGAGGTGGCCAGAGAAGATGACCGGAGCTAAGGCTCCGGTGGTGTGCTGGCTCAATCGAGACCATATGATCCATTGGCCACGTTCTATTCTGGTCCCTTGGTTGTGATTACCAAGCCTATGCGTGCATTGACTAGAGACCACCATGGATGACACCTAAATTAATGAGGGAGATCTGATGACCCTTGTTTTTTCTAATTTCCAAATTATTTTTTAAATACCATTTTCTTGCAAAATTCATTATAATTCAATTTCAATCCAAAAAATATGGGACTACCACCAAAATTTAACAAATAATTTCCTCTTTCCATTTTTGAATTAAAATTAATTTTGGGATTGAGTTTGATATTTTTAGTGAATTTTGTGATTTTGACTTGTTTTTAATTGATTTTAAACACTTCTGACTTTTAAAAAATGCCAAAAAAATTAGTCAATGGTCCTTTGACCTTGTTTGACCTATGATAAATCCCTTGGCCATTTATTTGATTATTTGAAGGGATTTGAAGTTTTTGACCTTTTAAAATGTATTTTTCTTCATTTAAAAATTGATTTAAATTGTTTTAATTGCTTTATCATTTTTGTAGAGCCACTTTATTGAGTTTGTGTTGACTTAACTTCTGTTGGCCCAGGTCTTGGTTAAATTAGACCTTGACTTGGTCAATACCATTGGACTTAGGGGGTTGATGAAGTTTGAACTCCATGCCTCAAGATGAATGAATGGTATTGATCAAGTGAGGTTCATCGCTTGATCAATTTGGAGATATCTTTCACTTCATGTTCTCATATTCATCTCACTTATTTACCAATCCATTCATGGCCAATGATTTCTCATAGATCAAAATTCTAGTTGATTTATCAATGACCTTGTGTCAGATGAATTAACCTGGGATTGATTGAGATATATTCATCCCCTTTTATTTTTGTGTGTGGTATGCTTTATGAGCTTGGTCTTTATACCTTGTCTCTAGCATGCATTAACACTAATATTATTATTGTCCGACCTCAGATAGTTGTGACTTCTACATCAGTCCAATTACAATTACTTAACATAGAGCTAAATTTTCCCGAAAGCAATAGCATTTTTGTAACTGAGATTGTAAGTCTCCCATACCTCATGGTATTGTGTGAAGATTTTTCCTCTTTTACATTTTTGAGAGCTAGTGGCATAATTGTTGATTTTATCCAAGTTGGATCCCTTCTCATGAATGACGTTTACGTTCATATCTTCATGCTTGTGACTGGATGGTTGAGTGTTCTCCAAAGAGACTTAAACAATTTTCTTATTCCACTAACATTCACTAACATTTCTTTGTATTGACTTTATTTTTAATTTCATTTAATTTAATGCAATTTAAATTCTTGCACTTTATCATTCACTGTCATTTACATTCATGCAAATTATTTATATTTCAGTCATTTTCACTTTGCTCACTTGAGCCATATTTGTGCTTGTGATATATTTTGTGCTTGTGATATTTGTTTTGTTTGTGGTCTTAGGACCTTAAAATACCTAATAAAAAACAAAAACCCTAAAAAATATATTGGTGGACTGTTGGACCTTTGTCTGTGACTTGAGTTGACCTTATGGACTTAGAGTAGGCAATATCCATGCTCGTGACTTACAACAAACCCTTGATTCTTGGTTGATCCAATCAAGTCTTGTCAATATCAATGGAACTTGGGTGTTGATAAGGTGAAAAATCCTAATCCACCAAAATGGATGATTGATCTTGATAATGACTTGATCCATCCCTTGACCTTTGTTTGTGTTTGCCTTGTGTGTAATCCCTTATGTGGGATTGTTGTAGTCATGCATACATGTGCATCATAGCATTCATCAGAAGATAAATTTTGAAGGAACTAAGGTCATATTTGCAAATATTTTCAGACCATAGATTATGGACGAAGAAACACTAAGAAGTACAGTTTCAAATGTCCAAATTTGATAGAGTTAACGAAGCTATCATCCTTTGTAGTTGATCCCTTGAATTTCAAGCAATGTCACGGGAAGCTTTTACCCGTTATGTCTACCGAAGTGGTTGAAGGACTCTTGAGTGTCTTGGTTAAGTACTATGATGCTCTTTATTAGTGCTTCACTTTTCCTGATTATCAACTCATGCCCATGTTGTAACAGTACGCCTATCTCTTGGGTATACCCATATCTAACAAGGTTCCTTTTAGTGGATTATAAGAGATTTTGATATCTCAAGTCACAACTGATGCTCTTCATTTGAAAAAGTCCTAGATCGATGCTAATATGAAAAATAAAGGAGGAACTCGAGGGCTAACTTCTGAATTTTTCATTGGGAGAGCATCTGCTTTTGCTCAATATGGTAGTATGGGTGCTTTTGAAGACATCTTTGTCTTGCTCATCTATAGTTTAGCATTGTTCCCTAACATTGACAAATTTTTTGATGTTAATGCCATTAGAATCTTCTTGATTGGGAATCATGTTCCGACTCTGTTGGGTGACACGTATTTCTCTCTACATTTAAGGAATTCTAAGGGTGGAGGAACCATTGTATGTTGCATCCCTCTTCTGCATAAGTGGTTTATTTCGCACTTGCCTCAGACACCAGTCTTCTTGGAGAACAAGCAATGCCTACGGTGGTCTCAGAGACTTATGCCTCTCACTAATGATGATATTACTTGGTATGATTCTGCATTTGATGTCTTGGAGATCATTGACAGTTGTGGTAAGTTCCCTAATGTGTCTATTATTGGTACACGAGAAGGAATTAACTACAACCTTGCTTTGGCTCGTCGTCAGCTTGGTTTCCCCTTGAAGGATAAACCTAATAACGTTCAGTTAGAAGGTCTATTCTACCAAGAGGGTAAAGATACCCAAAATTTAAAGAGTAGAATGGTGCATGCTTGGCATAATGTTCATAGGAAAGGGAAGAGCTGAGCTTGGTCCATGCCATTATGTAGCTTTAGAAGCTAACACTAGTTGGGTGAATAAGACAACTTTGGAGCTTAAGATATCGTACGCCTGTGAAAGACCTATGTCTATGGTTATGGTTGAACCATTAACTATCTCTAACCAAGATGTAGAGGAGTAGGAAGACACACTATCTAAGATGAAGCAAGAGAGGGACCTTTGGGAAGAACGTTTCCTTGCTTTGAATCGAAAGCAAGTGGAGTTGCAACTTGAGTTGAAAGACAAAGATGCACTCATCAAGATTCTTGAAGAGCGTGCAGTGAAGAGAGAGAGAGAGAGAGAGAGAGATGATTTATTTTCATCTAGTATTCTCGATCCTTCCAGTGCTTGGAAGAAGATCATCGATCAGCTCGTCATTGAGAAAGCTCAGATGAAGACCGCTTATGAGTCAGAGATCAGACGCATCCTAAAGAAGTATACGCCCTTGGCTAGTTTAGCAGATTTAGTTGCTAAGGATCCTAAGGATGATACTTTCCTTTTCTCTTGTATTTGTATTTTGGGTTTCTGAAATTATACTAAATGTAATCCTTCTGAATTTGATGAATAAAAAGAGATTTTTTGGTCAATCCAAAATTGATTATCATTATTGAAATATTTGAAAGTAAGGCTTTGAATGTTCCTAGAAAAATTAAAATAAAAACATTGCATTTCATGCATCATTTTCATAGCAGGTTTCTTTCCTTCTAGCCCTTCGGCCATATGTCTCATTGTTCTTCGTCTTTGTATCAGACAAGCTAACTCATCAATACGATACTCGCACTAATCATCAACGAAGAGTGGATCATTTGGAACAAGAGAACCAAGAGCTCAAGGAAGAAGTTACCAGACTCACCGCTCTTATGGAGTCTTTCATTGCTACTCAGAGTCAACTGACTCCAACTCCTGCAACTCCTCAGCAAAGGATTGTCATCTCAGAGGTTGTTTCAATGCCAGTATCTATGGTTCCTACCAGCCAGCCTGCACAAGCTATGCTTACCGGATTCTCGTGGGGAATGCCTATGAATTTTATTCCTAAAGGTTATGCTCCAACTTTTGCTCCTATGTCAGTATCTAGCCCGGTCATGTCTGCTCCTCCTCAAGTTGTACATGTTATGCCGCGTGTGGAAGAAACCATTTTTCATTCTGAGTCATCTGAGAGCCCTGATATGTACGAGAAAATGGATCAAATGAAAGACCAATTTCAAGAGTTGAAAAAAGAATTGAAGACCCTGAGAGGTAAAGATTTGTTTGGGAAAAGTGTTGTTGAACTCTGCTTAGTACCCAATGTTAAAATCCCTATCAAATTTAAGGTCCCCTACTTTAAGAAGTATAAGGGAAATACTTGTCCTTTGAGTCATCTTGTGATGTACGCCCGCAAGATGTCTACTCAGACAGATAATGTGTTAGATGATAGTACTGATCTAGAAGGGGGGTTGAATAGATTAGGTATTTAAAAATTTAGCGCTTTTTAAAATTGCTTTTAAAGGTTGCGAAAGCTCCCTAGACCACGATCGTCTAAATGATCCGTTACTGGAAAGATCAGATATGTGAGAAACCTAATGGAATGGCTAAGATAAAGCTAATCTACAACAATCTTAATCAATCAGTCAAATACACAAATCCTTGATACAACTACCACCAATGATGAATTAAAACAATGAGAAAACAAGAAAAATATTGATAAACTTGTGTGAGGTTAATTTTAGCAAACACTTGGTGTGCATACTACACCAAGTCTTAATTTCACTGGAATTGATTATGCAATTTTTTCCTTAGTTACAACCAAAGTGGTTGCAACAATTTATCAAACAACTTTAATGCACAACAATTAAGCGAGATGAAGTTACCAATTAGTTTCACACAAGATTCAATTTATGCAGAAATTAAAGAGTTAGAGAAAGAGAGAACAACAACAAATTTGTTTAGGCAGTTCCCCTTTCGGTCTCGCTTTGGGTACATCTATCCCCAATTATAAAACTAGAATTGACATATTTATTATCAATTGCAAAGTTTACACAAGAGAAGAAATGATCACCACCAAGTAAACCTAAGTGTTGTTGTAGATCTTATTCACTTCTCTCCCCTTGATTCGAGTTGAACCAAGTGCTTCAAACATTCCGAACAAACCTCTGATTGTAGATACCTTATTGCAAGAACTCCAAGTTCTCCAAAAGTCTAGCTCGGCTGATTTCGATCAGATATGTGTGAAACCTCCAATTGTAGCTACCTTATTGTAATAACTCCAAGTTATCCAAAACTCTATCTCGGCTGATTTCGATCGTGACATGCTTGAACCCAAACCTTTCTTCACAATCCTCCGGTTACCGTTACTCGTTCGAATGAACCCACCGTTTTTCAAACCTTTCACTCAGCTGAATCTATGACGCAAAGATTTGTGCAAAAACCCCCAAATCTTGGAGGACAAAACCCTAAGATTTTATTCAAGAAAAACCCACTAAAAACCTCTACCCAAACCAAGATACACAATCCTATTTGGACGTTATCACCACAACAATGCACTATGATCAACAAAAATTGTCATGTGTAGTTGTTGAAAAGTGAAGAATGAAGATGAAGAGGAACTTTAGTGTATATCTTTCACTTTTCTTGTTGTTCAAATGAAAATGAGACTCAAGCATATATATAATATTATATATATATATATATATATATATATATTATAATATATATATATATATATATATATATATAATATATATATATATATATATTATATATATATATATATATATATATTATATTATATTATATAATATATATATATATATTATATATATTATATATATTATATATATATATATATATATATATATGATGTATGGACCAAGTGAAAAACACATCAGAACTTTTAGCAAAAATACGCAGTAGAAAAGTGAGTGAAATGAACGACCACTCGACCTATTCACCATGGGTACTCGACCTGTTCAGATCTGCAGCAACACAATTCAAATAAAATAGGTTATGAGTCGAGTCAAACAGGAGATGAGCCGACTCATCTTATTTTTCCATAACTGAGTTGACTTAAAGATTCGACCTGTTCAGACCCGCAACAACACAATTCAAATAAAACAGGTTATGAATCGACTCAAATAGGAGATGAGTCGACTCATCTTGTTTATCCAGAAATGATTCGACTCAAAGACTCAGCTTATTCAGACCCGTGAGTTACAAAGAAAATGACATGCATGAATGAGTCGTCCGCTCCAAAGCATGAGTCGACTCAAAGATTTTAAATGGTCAAAAATGTGTTTTTAAGATGTATTTTGGTCAATCCAAACCATTCTCTTATGGACCTAAGGTACCAACAATGATCAAGTGCAATATTGACATATATGAGATGATCCTATATGCATAGACATATTGAATTGATACTTTGAGCATGTTAAAGAATGAATGCACTCTATGATATGATGACACCATCCAAAGTATACAGTATGAGCTACTAAAAGGTTTTCCATCATTAAAACAAGGACTAAGAACCTTTTTTCCCTCACATAATGATCAACTACTCATTCACTATTTTTCAAGACAGTCTGACTGGTGCATCGCTTTGGTGGTATATGGGTTTAGACAATGCTAGTGTCCGTATGTTCAACGACTTAGGCAAGGCCTTCCTCAAGCAGTACACGTACAACATAGATATGGATCCCGATCATGATCAACTGCGATCCATGTCTTAGAAGGATAAGGAGACGTTTAATGAGTGTGCATAGAGGTGGAGAGAGCTTACTGCTCAAATCAGTCCCCCATTGGAGGAGAAGGAGATGATGAAGGTCTTCCTTAAAACTTTGAGTTCATTCTATTACGAGCGTATGATTGCAAGTGCTCCCAATGATGTCACTGAAATGGTGAACATGGGGATGCGTTTAGAAGATGGTGTCTGAGAGGTCCGTTTGTCTAACGAAGAAACATCTACGAGAAAGAAGTATGGAGGAAGTTTCTCTGAGAAGAAGGAAGGGGAAATTAATTCAGTATCTGTGGGGAGGCAAAGGAGGCCTAATGTGAGGAAAAATTCCAGAACCCAACATCATCATCAAGTATCATTTGTCATTCTAGTATTCACCAATAATTCTGCTATTCAATCAGTACCAGTTCAAGAACAACAACAACAATGTACCCATAACAATCATAACTACAACAATAATTAGCATAACAATTTTTAAAGGAAAAAGGTCACTTTTGATTCCATTTCGATGACTTATGCCGAACTGTATCCTTCTCTTGTCGTCAAGAATTTGATCCAGTCGAGAAATCCTCCACATACACCTCAGCCTATGCCATCGTGGTACAAGCCCGACCTTCACTATGCTTTCATCAGGGGGTACCTGGCCACGACATCGAGAATTTTTATCCATTGAAGTATGAAGTCCAAAAATTGGTCAAAAGTGGGATGGTGTCCTTCGAGGACCGTGCACCAAATGTCAAAGTTAATCCTTTGCATGCTCATGGCAATTCTTCTGCGAATATGGTAGATGGTTGTCCTGGTAAATTCAAAGTTTTTGATGTTTGTCGTATCCAAAGGTATTTGGTGGAGATGCATAGAACTTTGTTCTTGATTAGTGATTGTGAACATGATCGTGATGGTTGTGTTATCAGCAGTGTTAATCCACGAGGATATGTGATTGTCAAGAGGGACATTCAGAAGTTAATGGATGAAGGTGTTATTCAGATCAATCAATCCAGAGATATGGGTAATGATGTGAAAGTAATTGTGCTAGTATTCAAGACTCCTGAGCGAGTAGTAATCCAATTTGACGGCAACAAAAGAGATAATAGATCGGTATCACCGTTGGTAATACGGTTAGCGGGCCTAGTTCTGTATGCATCCGATAAAGATGTACCTTACAAATATAATGCTACTATGATTGACAATGGGCAAGAGGTTCCTCTTCCCATAGAAAATTCAATAGTGAGCATTGTTGATGTTGTTAAAGTGACCCGTAGCGGTCGTGTATTTGCCCAGTATCTCCGAAGGTTATGGAGGATGTTATGGTTGGTAAGAAGGCGTATGTTCCTTTGATTAGTACTGTTAACGCTCCAATTTATCAATCTGGTGAATCCAGGAGGTTAAAGGTTAAGGATGACGATGATGAGGTTCTTCGATTGATTAAGAAGAGTGAGTTCAATGTTGTGGAGCAGTTACTCCAAACGCCATCCAAGATCTATATCTTATCTTTGTTGATGAACTCTGAGGCACACCGAGGGGTGTTGCAGAAGGTGCTTGGGCAAGCATGTCTGGAGCATGGTGTTTCGGTTGATCAGTATGATCATATCGTTGCCAATATCACTTTGTGCAACAATTTGAGTTTCTGCGATGAAGAGCTTCCCGAGGAAGGCAAAAATCATAACTTGGCCCTCCATATATCCATGAATTATAAAGAAGATGATTTTTCCAATGTTTTGGTAGACACAAGCTCGTCTTTGAATGTGCTACCTGAATCTACTTTGGCAAGGTTATCCTAACAGGGAGCACCCAGGAGGTACAGTGGTGTGGTTGTGAAAGCGTTCGACCGTTCTCGTAAAACTCTCATTAGAGAAGTGGACCTCCCAGTTAAGATTGGTTCGAGTGATTTTCAGATTACTTTTCAAGTAATGGATATTCACCCAGCCTACAGCTATTTCCTGGGAAGGTCGTGGATTCATGAGGCCGGTGTTGTCACGTCGACGCTACATTAGAAACTCAAATTTGTTAAGAACGGAAAGCTCGTTGTTGTGGGAGGACAGAAAGCGTTGTTGGTAAGCCATTTGTCTTCTTTCACTCGTGTTGAAGCTGAAGAAGAAGTTGGAACTCCGTTCCAAGCTTTGTCCAAAGCTAATTAAGTTCAGAAGACTGGGGCATCCATGTCCTCTCTAAGAGATGCACAAGATTTTGTTCAGGCTGGTGGCGCAAACAAGTGGGGTTGCATTCTATAAGTCATCAAGAACAATAAAATGGTTGGTCTAGGATTTCAGCAAGGGCCGCTCAAAGGCGATATCAATACTATGCAACAAGTTTTCCGCAGTGGAGGGTTCATTTACAAAGAAGAAGAACACTCAGCTACGATCATTGAAGATGAAGATGAAAGAGACAGCGCCAACTATGTGACACACGGGCAAATTTGCAACAATTGGTTTGTTGTTGACATTCCTATTATAGTCCACCGTTCAAAGTAATATGTCTTACTGTATATGAAAAATCCTTCTCCTATGCCTAAGGGAGAAGTGAAACATTGTAAGGCATTTTCAAATTATCATCAATAAAATACAATTTTATTCATCCATATTTATGTTGTTTTTACTTTTTACTTTTTCTGAAAATGGTAATCACAAAAAACATAAATAAGCAATAATTTTTCCCATATCTGCATAATATTTATTTTCACTTCATATTTCTAAAACCAAAGTATCAAATCATTATGCAGGTTGCTTCTCAAACCCATTGAATATAATAATCCTACTCCCTCCCCAAACTTTGATTTCCCTGTGTTTGAAGCTGAGGAAGAGAATGATGATGAAGACGTCTCTGATGAATTATCCTGATTGCTTGAGCACGAGGAAAGCATCATTCAATCATTCGAATATAAGATTGAGTTGGTCAACTTAGGTTCCGAAGATGATGTCAAGGAAGTTAAGATTGGGTCACAACTTTTCCCAGAGGTTAAGAAGAGGTTGGTTGAGCTTCTCCGAGAATACTCTGATGTGCTTGCTTGTTCTTATCAAGATATGCCAGGTCTGGATATTGATATTGTGGAGCATAGATTGTCGTTGAAGCCAGAATGCTCGACAGTCAAGTAGAAGTTGAGAAGAAGTCATTCTGACATGGCGGTGAAGATCAAGGAAGAAGTGCAAAACCAGATTGGCGTAGGTTTCCTTGTTACCTCTGAGTATCCGCAGTGGATGGTCAATATTATGCATGTTCCGAAGAAGGACGGAAAATTCCACACATGCGTTGATTATAGAGATTTGAATAAAGCTAGTCTGAAAGTTGATTTTCCTCTGCCATGCATTGATATGTTGGTAGACAATACAACTAAGTTCAATATCTTCTCTTTCATGGATGGATTTTACGGTTATAATCAAATTAAGATGGCACTCGAAGATATGGAGAAGACCACATTCATTAGTCCTTGGGGAACATTCTATTATCGAGTGATGCCTTTCAGTTTGAAGAATGCTAGTGCAACATACCAAAGAGATTGAGGTCTATGTTGATGATATGATTTCCAAGTCAAGGACCGGAGATGAGCATATTAAGCATTTATTGAAGATATTCCAGCGTTTGAGGAAGTATAAACTTCGCTTGAATCCCAATAAGTGTACATTTGGTGTTTGCTCTGGTAAGTTATTGGGCTTTATTGTCAGTGAGAGAGGTATTGAATTTGATCATGCCAAGGTCAAAGAAATACAAGAAATGCATGCACCTAAAACTGAGAAGCAAGTCAGAGGTTTTCTCGTTTGCTTAAACTATATTTCAAGATTTATATCGCATATGGCCATTGTAGCGGTAAATTCATGATCATTAAGCTATGGATAAACTTAACGTTAATAAAACCAGAGTCGCCAGTATGCTTTTATTGTTTCCAAAGGAAAAGGGAAAAGTACGAACAAAACCCCAAAGATAAGAAGTTTTCAAATCAAAACTAATAAAATGCCAGAGATTACAGGTAAGGGGGTTGGTTACACAGAGGGAAGGTGTTAGCACCCAAAGTGTCATAGGGAGCCCTTTTTATGTGTGTATGTGTTTTTGGTATAATATTATGTTTGAGAAAAATAGAATGCGGGTATGAGAAAAGAATTCATTGATTATATTTTTGTGTTTGATAAGATCTTCAGACTTGTGCCTACGTACCAACATAAAAATGAGGGATCAAAACCTCGTAGTTCGTGGTATCAATTTCAAAGTGAGTGGATTGCTTTTAACAAAAAGTTTGAATTTAAAAATAGACACAAAGGGCCTAAAAGAGGTTGAATGAGTGTTAGTTCTTTTTGTATTTTAAAATTTTAAGTCAAGTATGGTTAAGTTTATTTACAAGTTTGATTTAAGAAAAGAGTTTAAAAATAAAATGGCGTAAGGCCAAAGTTTCTAATTTGCAATAAAGTCTAAGTTTAGAAATCATGAGTGTAAGACCCAAATTTGACCCTAAGATCCATCATGCTATTCTCATCATATGCATTAGCATTGGGATCACACCTTGGGATCCTCCTTACCCTTAATTTACTGGATTTTCATTAGGAGAGATCACTAAGCACATTTTATTGTATCATACTTCATTTGTCCTTGTTTACTAACCAAAATACCAAAAGTAATATGTCATTGTATAGTTTAACTCTTTTGTAGGTAGTGCACATGCTCACCTATGCTCTATCAAGCTTACATTTAGGGTTTAAGAACCCCATTGCAAGGATATCAATCAAGTTTTGATTTACTATGGCTCTAAGTATCATATATGAATCCACATGATCTTCACATGATATTTTGATCAAGAAATAATCAAGAGTTTGGAGTGGGTTTGCCTTGGAAACCCTAATTCATCTGGGTATCTTGTGTAACTTCTTCAACAAGTTTCTTCACCAATTGATCAAATATTTCAAGGGATACTTTAAATTTCATCATCTTATGCATATATGATCCTCCAAGAGTCCCAAAAGTAAAAATAGTATTAAGCTAGCAAGTTGGTTCATGGTGGTTGACTAGAGGAATTCAACTAGTCAAAACTGGGGTTCCCTAGACCCTGTCTCCTACAATATTTGTCATATGAAAATGATTCCAAGAGAAAACTTACTCAAAATGACATTCCAAACAACTGTCATGTTGAGGTCAAGATCTAGTTTTTCTTGGAAAGTCATTTTTTATGGTGAAAGATTATAGGTCATTTTGTCTAAACCCTAATTTGGAGGTCAACTTCCCAAGACCATAACTGGCTCAATTTTTATGATATGAAATCCATTCAAGTTGCATGATCAAATTCAAGATGTCTACTTCAATGTTTATGTTTGGAGTAAGTTCCAATTCAACCTTTAAATGCATGTGATATGAGGAGACATTATAGGTCATTTTGGGCAAATACCATTGAACAAGTGATTTTCCTCAACTTCTAAAATGCATAACTCCTTCATGATAAATCCAAATTAGGTAAAATTTGTGACCAATTTTAAGGACTTTGAGAGAGCTACAAATTTTGTGAAGGAACTTTTCTAATTTGAAGTCCATAGAAAAATTTACTCAAGGTGGAAGAAGTGAACATATGGCTTGGTACTTAGATTGTTTTTTGATATGTTTGATTTTCCAAACTTCCACCTCAAAATTCATCATGATCCAAGCTTGAAATGAAAAAGTGTTCAACATGAAAGGTGTTCCTCTTGATCTAACCTTTCTAAAAAGTCCAAATGCATCTCATTTGGACAAACTATGAGTGACTTGCGCATGGCTTAAAGTTCAATGACCATTTGGAATATTTGAACTTCCACTTTCCCTACACGAATGCATGGCTTATTAACATGACTTCAGCACTGCTTGCACATGATTTTGGACAATAATTCATCCTTACATGGGCCTATCACATGCCCATGCATCCATGCAAGGCATTTTACTATTTTTGAATTTTGAAAAGAAGTGTGCAAATATCATTGCCTTCGCCTATAAATAGAAGTGTCTATGATCATAATTAGGGACCCTTGTGCGCCAGCTTTGAATCTCCAACCCTAAACCCTCACATTCAAAGGATAACCTTGAGGATTTTCATTGAAAATCGAGTTTGAATCTCCACTATTTTGAGATTCAAATTTCCAAGAGTCCTACTTCTTTCTTGATCCATTTCCACTCCATTAAGCATCCAGAGCAAGGCCAAGCACAATTGAGAGCAAGATCGTGTCCATCTGAACCTGAAGTGAAGGTGAATTTCTGAAGTTTTCATCTCTTCGATTCTCACTCAATTCTCCACTATTCTTGATAATTTTTGGTTGTCTGAAGTCCTACCAATGTAGGCAACAAGATTGATTTGCTTTAAGGTCAAATCGAAGCAACTCAGATCATGATCCTCAAAATTCAACTCCTTGTATCTTTCGATATACTTGGAGTTAAGTAAAATTGAGGCCAGATTCGAGCTCCTGAACATTTTTACTTTAAATTCATGTCCTCCTTTTTCATTTTGGTGATGGTTGAGGGTGGACCAGTCTGGTGAGGTCCACTGGAGAAGAAGGCCGGAGCTCTGACTCCGGCGATGAGTTGGCATGTCTCCATACCACATGATCCTTCTATTTTTTTTAATCTTGAACGTCCAAATTGATTACCACACGTATGGCATATTGACTAGGGAACATCATGGAATGCGTGCTCTGATCCACTTGATTTGCCACCTCAATTAATGAGGGAGATCAAGTGGTCCACGTATTTTTGCATTTTCTAATTTTCATATTAATTGACTTATTTTCATTAATTCATATTAATTTTAATATTGATCCAAAAAATAAGGGACTTTCACAAAAAATTCTCAAATATTTTTCTCTTTCATATTCTGAATTAAAAATATTTTTTGGATCAATATTCATATTTTTCATGATTTAATTGTTTTTATGCATATTTTTAATTGTTTAAAAATACTTTTAAGTTTCCAAAAATAATGAATTTTTTTCTTCAAGGTCCTTTAACCTTGTTTGACCTATGATAAATCTCATGGCCATTTATTTGGTGTTTTACTGAGGTTTTAGGATTTTGACCAACCATAATTTAATTTAATGCATTTTTTAATTAATTTTTAATTATTTAATTGCAAATAATTTGTGTTGAGCTATTTGTGTTGACTTGTTGAGTTAGAATATTATTGTTGGGCCTTGGTCAAGGTTGATTTAACTTTGTTGAGTTAAAATCATTGAATTTATGGGATTGTTGAGATGTACATTTCATCTCCCAAAATGAATGAATGATTTTAATTTGATAAAAGTCCTCCTTTGACCAATTTGTGTTAATTTCATTTCCCCTCCCTCTTCATCTTAATCCTATTCTATCCCTATCCATTTCATTGACCTATGATATCTCTATATCCTAAGGCTAGTTGATTGCAAAATCAACATAAGTATGGATGAGATTAGGTCCACCCCTTTTGCCATTTTCTTTTAAGTGTGGTATGTTTTAGGAGTATGGTTCATAATACCATATCTATAACATGCATTAACACTAAAATTTCTATTGCCCGACCTTAAATAGTTGTGACTTCTACATAAATCCAATTACGATTGCTTACCATAGCGCTAAATTTTGACCCAAAAGGCATAACATTCTAGTAAGTGAGATTGTAAGTATCCCCCCTTTCATGGTATTGTGTGGAAACTTGGCCTTTTTTACTTCCTTTGGAAGATGCATTGGTTCAAGGATCCATGCTTGTGAATAGAGGGTTGAGTGTTCTCCAAAGAATGACTTAAACAATTGAAAAGCAAAAGCAATACTTACTTCTAATCAACTAACATTTGACTAACTTTTAATTTCAAGTCATTTACCTTTTTCACTTTAAATTCAAGTCTTTATTCATTTTCCATTATTCATACCATTTAACTTGTTTACTTTAATGCCATTTTCACTTTGCTCACTTGAGCCATATCTTGTGATTATATTGTGATTGTATATACTTGTTTGTGTATCTTGTTTGGTTTTATGGTCTTTTAACCTTAATGCACATAATAACAATAAAAAACCCCTAAAAAGATTTGTGTTGACTATTGGTTATGATCTGAGACATTGGACTTAGAATTAGGCAACATTCCCTATGCAAAAGGTCTTGGCCAATGCCAACTTTTTCTGAAACCAAGTGCTTGTGAAGTGAACTTTCATCTTATGCAAGTATTGAGATCCCATTTGAGTTTATTTACTACATGGTCTTATTGAATCTGTTACTTTGAGACTGTGTCTAATGCCTATCTCTGAGCCATTCAAGGATTAAGTTATCTGATACATGGGAAATTATGAAGAAGATCATGAAGTTGCTAAGCTTGGATGTGGCTATCTTTATTTGATGCCTTGGTCTTCATCTTTCTACTTGTGTATTATTATTTCTTGATTCTAAAGTCCAAGCGAAATTCGGGTTTCTATATGACATTCTTGTTTATTGGATTGCATCCCATTGGTCAGATCTTTCATCTCTTAACTTTTAAATTTTTGCTTAGGGTTAATCTCTTCATCTCCTCCCACTTCTTTAATTTCAAATCTCTCTCTCCTTTTAAAAAATCTTCTTTGCTTGTGATTTATAAACATAGACTTTATTGCAAATTAGAAACTTTGGCCTTATGCCATTGTATTTTCAAACTCTTTTCTTAATCAAACTTGTAAATAAATCTAACCATATTGACTAAAAATTTCAAAATACAAAAAGAACTACACCCATTCAAACTTTTTTAGTCTCTTTTGCCTTTTCCTAAACTTAAACTTTTATTAAAAGCAATGCACTCACTTTGAAATTGTTACCACGAACTACGAGGTTTTGATCCCTCATTTTATGTTGGTACGTAGGCACAAGTCCGAAGGTCTTGTCAAATACAAAAATATAATTAGTGAATTCTTTTCTCATCCCCACACTCTATTTATTACAAACATAATTTCATACCAAAAACACATGTACACACAAAAAGGGCTCCCTAGGAGTACCTAAGACACTTTGGGTGCTAACACCTTCCCTCTGTGTAACCAACCCCCTTACCTATAATCTCTGGCATTTTATTAGTTTTGATTTGAAAACTTCTTATCTTTGGGTTTTGTTCGTACTTTTCTCTTTTCCCTTGGAAACATTAAAAATGCAATGGCGACTCTGGTTTAATTGACATTAAGTTTATCCATAGCTTAATGGTCATGAATTTACCGCTATAGAAATTAAATGGCGACTCTGCTGGGGAATAGTCTCCAGTGGGTTTAGTCTACTTTTTTGTGTGTATATAATTGTGTATTTGATGTTTGTATATTTGTTTGTATGATATAATCTTCTTGTTTTGCTTGGTGATCTCTGAGTGGTGAGATAAGTTCTAACCCGAACTTGAGTGCAATTAAGATAGGAGGATGGTATAGTCATGTTCGACTTGTGTGGAGTAGTCCTTAACAAGTTGGCTTGAGACCCATCTACTCAGTGGATACCCTTTTGGAGTTATTGATGTCACCCAAGTTATTTGTGGTTAGGCATTACTTTCTCTTATTTGGGGTCCAAGAAGATGAAGACTATGGAACATTTAACCCCTATTGGCCTATTTAGCACATAGTGCGGAGACTGTTCAAGTGTAGACTTGATAACAGTTGTTACGCGATATTACACTCAGACAAGTTTCTCTTGAGAATAATATGGGTTGATGAGTCAGTCATCCTAACCTGTAATATTCGATAGATGGAATTAAGACTCTGGGAACTTTTTAGAACATGATCTATAGGTTTTTATCCTTAGTACACTCCTTTGGGATGTTTATTAACCTAAATCCATGCTCGTGACTCACAACAAACCCTTGATTCTTGGTTGATCTAATCAAGTCTTGTGAATATCAATGGAACTTGGGTGTTTATAAGGTGAAAACTATAATCCCCCAAAATGGATAATTGATCTTGATAAATGATTTGATTCGTCCCTTGACCTTTGTTTGCCTTGTGTGTGACCCCTTATATATAATTATTGCATTCATACATTCATGTGCATCATAACATTCATAAAATGAAAAAATAACTTCAAGGAATTGAGGTTTTATTTGCAAATATTTTCAAACCATGGATTATGGACGAAGGAACACTAAGAAGTACAGTTTCAGATGTCCTGACTTGAAAGAGTTAAGGAAGGTATCATCCTTTGTATTAGATCCCTTGGACTTCAAACAATGTCATGGGAAGCTTCTATCTGTGTTATCTGCTGATGCAGTTGAAGGACTCTTGAGTGTGTTGGTTCAGTTTTATGACCCTCTCTACTGTTGCTTCACTTTTCTTGATTATCAGTTTGTGCCTACGTTAGAGGAGTATGCCCATCTCTTGGAAATACCTGTTTGTGACAAAGTGTCTTTTAGTGGATTGAAAGAGAATCCCAAATCTCATATTATAGCTGAAGTTATTCATTTGAAGAAGTCTAAGATTGGGGCTCATTGGGTGAAGAAAGGAGGAATGTTTGGGTTGACTTCTGAGTTCCTCATCAAGGAAGTGTAGCGGTAAATTCATGATGATCAAGCTATGGATAAGCTAGAGGTTAAATAACAAGAGTCGCCACCGCGCTTTTATTGTTTCCAAGGGAAAAGGGAAAAAGTACGAACAAAACCCAAAAGTAAGAAGTTTTCAAATCAAAACTAATAAAATGTCAGAGATTACAGGTAAGGGGGTTGGTTACACAGTGGGAAGGTGTTAACACCCAAAGTGTCCTAGGTACTCCTAAGGAGCCCTTTTTGTGTGCATATGTATTTGGTACAAAAAAATGATGTTTACAAGCAGATATAATGGGGGGGATGAGAAAAGAATTCAATTAATTATATTTTTGTGTTTAACAAGACCTTCGGACTTGTGCCTACGTACCAACATAAAAACGAGGGATCAAAACCTCGTAGTTCGTGATACAAATTTCAAAGTGGATGCATTGCTTTTAACAAAAATTAAGTTTGAAAGGCACAAAAGGCCTGAAAATGGTTTGAATGAGTTAGTTCTTTTTGGCTTTTCTGAAAGTTTAAGTCAATTATAGTTAAGTTTATTTACAAATTTGATTTAAGAAAAGAAGTTTGAAAATGCAATGGCATAAGGTGAAAGTTTCTATCTTTTTGCAAAGTGGTCAAAGTTTATAACAAAATAAGTTCAATCAAAGAAGATTTTGAAAAGGGAGGGAGAGATTTCGAAATTAAAGAAATGGGGAGAAGATGAAGAGACTAATCCTATGCAAAAAATTAAAAGTTAAGAGTTGAAAAGATCTGACCAATGGGTAGCAATCCAATAGACAAGAATGTCAATAGAAACGCAGAATTCCCTTGGACATTTAGAATCAAGCAACACACAAATGCGCAATTATATTATCTTGAAGAGAAAGGCATCAAATAAAGATAGCCAAATCCATGATCTTCATCAAATTAGCCCATGTAACAGATGAATTCCACAAGTCACAGGTTCAAAATAACAACTTCACAATGATCATGTTGCAGATGAACTCAGAGGGATCTTGAATGATGTATCATATGAAGTTTCAAATTGCAAGCACTTGGTTTCACAGAAAGTTGGCATTGGCCAAGTCCTTTAGCATAAGAATGTTGCCTAAGTTCTAAGTCCATTTGTCCAAGATCAAGCCAACAGTCTACACAAAAGTTTTTTAGGGTTTTTGTTGTTATTATGTTCATTAATGGTCAAAGACCACACAAACAAGCAAAGTATACACAAACAAGATATATCACACAATAATGGCGTGAGTAAGGACTAAAATTAAATGACATTAAAATAAATGGCTTGAAATTAAAAGTTAGTTGCTAATGAGTTAGAAATTAGTATTGTTTTGCTTTTGCTTTTCATTTTAAGACATTCTTTGGAGAACACTCAAGCCACTTATCACAAGCATGGATCCTTGAGCCAATACATATTCCAAAGGAAGGAAAAAGGCCAAGTTTCCACACAATACCATGAAAGAGGGGAGACTTACAATCTCACTAACTAGAATTTTATGCCTTTTGTGTCACAAATTTAGCACTATGTTAAGCAATCGTAATTGGACTTATGTAGAAGTCACAACTATTTGAGGTAGGGCAATAGAATTTTGGTGTTAATGCATGTTAGAGACATAGTATAATGGACTATGCTCATGAAACATATCACACACAAAAATAATATTCAAAAGGGATGGTCTAATCTCATCCATACTTATATTGATTTTTCAATCAACTAGCCTTAGGACTTTGAGATATCATAGACCAAATGAAATGGATGCATAAAGAAGGGGAGTGAGGTGAAGAGGGAGGGGAATGGATCAAAAACTCAAATTGGTCAAAGGATGACTTTTACCAAATTAATATCATTAATTCATTTTGGGAGATGGAATGTACATTCCATCAATCCCATAAATTCAATGATATTATCTTGACAAAGTCAAATCAACCTTGACCAAGGCCTAACAACAAGAGTCAAACTCAAACAAGTCATCACAATTGGTCAACACAAATAATTGGCATTTATTCAAATTAAAAATACTAAAATAAGGCATTTAAATTAAATATGGTTTGCCAAATTCCTAAAACCTCATCAAAACACCAAAGAAATGGACATGAGATTTATCATAGGTCAAACAATGTAAAAGGACCTTGGAGAAAAAATTTCAGAATTTTTAAAGACTTATAAGTATTTTTAAACAATTAAAAATAATCACAAAATCAATTAAATCATGAAAAATATTAATAATGATCCAAAAAATAATTTTAATTCAGAATATGAAAGAGGAATTTATTTGAATTTTTTTGGTGAAACTCTCATATTTTTTGGATCAATATTAAAATTAATATGAATTATTGAAAATAAAAGGAATAAAACAAAAATATGAAAATATGAAAAAACGTGAGCCACTTGATCTCCCTCATTAATAGAGGTGGCAAATCAAGTGGCCTAAAATGCACGTCCCACCAAACACACGAGTCAGCGCGCTGCAGGGATGGTAATCACAATGGACGCGTGAGATTAAAACATTTTGAAATGATCATGTGGCTTAGAACCTGTCCAGCACACCACCGGTGCTGGACCTCCGGTCACCTTCTCAGGCAAGGCTCACCGGACTGGTTCAGTCATCACCATCACATAAATGAAAAAGGAGGACATGATCTGAAAGAAAAAATGGCGTAGAGCACGAATCTGACCTCAATTTTAACTAACTGCACATATATAGAAAGATATGAGGAGTTAAATTTTGAGGTGTGTCAACTGAGTTGCTTCGATTTTACCTCTAAGCAACTCAATCTTCTTGCCTACATTGGTAGGACTTCATACAACCAAAGATCAAAAGAGAATTGAGTGAGAATCAAAGAGATGAAGTTTTCTGAAAATTACCTTCAATGTTATGCAGTTGTTGATGTTGCTTGCTCCAAACACGATCTGATCACACTTGAGAAGCTAGCAGGAAGTGATTAGAGAGGTTGCAAGGCTTTGGATCCCAGAGTTCTTGAATCTCCAACAGTTGAGATTCAAACTCAAATTTCAAATTGAAATTTCTCAGGTTTTCCTTTAGAATGTGAGGGTTTCAATGGGGGGAAAGGCTGGCGCGCAAGGTGTGATTCAAATGAGCATAGAGGTCATGTATTTATAACATGAATGAATGATATTTGCACACTTTAAAAATCTGTCCAAAATTAGCAATGTTGATGGCACGAGTGCATGGGCATGTACAGGCCCATGATGCAATGCAAAAAGGTCCAAAATGATTCCAATTGAGGTCTGAATGAAGCTTGAATGGCAAGGCATTGAGAACTGAAGTTTATGCAATTGATTCTTTCCAATGATGTAGCCCGGTTAAAGCCATGCACAGACCTAACAAACATAATCCAAAATGCATGAACTTGGGTTCTTTGGAAATCCTGGATCAAGGGGAACAAGTTTGATGTTCAACACTTTTTCATTTGGAGCTTGGAACATGGAGAATTTTGAGGTGGAAATTTGGAAATTTCAACATGTTGAAATTTTTTCTAAGTGTCAAGCCATATATCTCAATATTCCACCTTGCTTAACTTTTTATGTGAGCTTCAAATGAGAAAAGTATCTTCATAAAAGTTGTATATATTTCAAATACCTTCAAATTGGTCACCAATTTCATGTCATTTGGATTTGGAATGATAGAGTTATGCATTTTTGAAGTTTGGAAAAATCACTTGTTCAATGGTATAGGTAAAACATGACCTATAATGTAACCTCATATCACATGCTCATAAAAGTTGAATTAGCTCTCACTCCAAACATAAAATTTGAAGTAGGCGTCTTGAAATATATTGTGAAACTTGGAAATCTTTCATATCATAAAAATTGAACAAGTTATGGCCTTGGGAAGTTGACTTTCAAATTAGGGTTTAGACAAAATGACCTATAATGTTTCAACATAGAAAATGATTTTCCAAGCAAAACTAGCTCTAGGTCTCAACATGAAAGTTGTTTGTAACATCATTTTAGAGTAACTTTTATATTTTCAGAATTTTCATATGGTGAAACTTGTAGGAGATAGGGTCTAGGGAGACCCAGTTTTGATCTGATGAATTCATTTGGCCAACCACCATCAACCAACTTGCTAACATTCAATTATTTGGACTTTCTTGGATCATGGTAGAGCATATATGCATAAGATGATGAATTTTGAAGTGTAACTTGAGAAATTTGATCAATTGGTAAGATATCTTGTTGGAGAAGTTACTCAAGATACCCAGTCAAACTAGGGTTTCCAAGGCAAATCACCGTCAAACTCTTGAAGAAAATTTGATCAATATAACATGTAGGAATCAATGGAAATCATATATGATGCTCATAAAAATTCTTGGATTAATTCATGGTTGTGCTCTTTGTCATGAGGGTCTCAAACCCTAGATATGAACTTGATAGATCTATGGAGATCATGCCCTACCTACAAAGGAGTTAGGCAAATGCAAAGACATATTTTTTGTATTTTGGTTAGTAAAATGATAATATACAAGTATGATACAATCATGTAGTGCTTGGTGATCTCTCCCCAAACAAACCCAATGAAAGAGGGGTAAGGAGGATGCCAAGGTATGATCCCAATGCTAATGCATATAATGAAATTGCATGAGGGATCTTAGGGTCAAAATTGGGGTCTTACAGGAAGCTATTGCCTTTTCTCATGCCGGCAGTGTGGATGCTTTTGAGGCTATCTTGGTGTTGCTCATATATGGTTTAGCTTTGTTCCCTAACATTGACGGTTTTGTTGATGTTAACGACATTAGAATTTTCTTGATTGGGAATCCTGTGCCTACTCTGTTAGGAGATATGTACCTCTCTTTGCATATAAGGAATTCTAAAGGTGGTGGAATTATTGTGTGTTGTTTTCGTCTTCTGTACAAGTGGTTTATTCCGCACTTGCCTCACACGCCTACTTTTGTGGAGAACAAACAATGTCTACGGTGGTCTTAGAGACTTATGTCTCTCACTGATGATGATATAATTTGATATGATTCTTCATTGAGTAGCCTGGATATTATTGATTGTTGTGGTGAATTCTGTAATGTGCCTCTCATTGGTACACAAGGAGGAATCAACTACAACCCTGCTTTGGCCTGTCGTCAACTTGGGTTCCCCTTGAGAGACAAACTTAATAACACTCAGTTAGGAGGTCTTTTCTATCAAAAGGGTAAAGATCCCCAACATTTGAAGCATAAGATGGTACATGCTTGGCATAACGTGCATAGGAAAGGAAGATCCGAGCTTGGTCCGTGCAACTGTGTAGCTTTGGAAGCTTACACTTCTTGGGTGAAGAAGAGGACTTTGGAATTGAAGATGTCGTATGCTTATGAGATACTTATGTCTATGGTTATGGTTGAGACATCAACTCTCCCTAACCAATATGTAGAGGAGTTAAAAGACGCACTCGCCAAGATGAAGCAAGAGAAGGATATGTCGGAAGAGCGGTTCCATACTTTGAGCAGAAGGCATGGGGAGTTGCAGCTTGAGTCTAAGGACAAAGATGCACTTGCTGAGCTTCTTGAAGAACGAATAGTGAAGAGACAGAGAGAGACATAGGTTTCATCTTCCTCTAGTATGCCACAACCTTCTGGTGCTTGGAAGAACATTGTTGATTGATCACACTGAATTACACCATGTTTTTGACTCGGATTTCACATGTTTATTATGACTTTATTATCATTTTGTTTGTATTATGCTCTCTTTTATGTTGTTTTTAGATATTTAGCTCTTTCAGACTCTTTTGGAAGAAACGAAGCAAAAAGACCTAAAATTAGGGTTTTTCGGCGAATATTGTACACATGGCGTTGTACATGGCAGCCACTATACGAGAAGCCATGACTCATCAGCCCTCAACCAGAAGGTAACCGCCACGTTCCCATGATCTTTCCCATTTTCACACATGGCGGGCGCCATGAAGGGATGACGGGCGCCACCTTTGCAAATCACGTTCCCACTAAGGAGAAGTTTGAGGGCACCATGGTCTTTGCAAGCTGCTGAAATCCTCTATAAATAGTTCGTTCCATTTCATTTTCAAATTATCCAACTTAGTTTACAACACTAAGACTATATTCTTCATCTGTAAAAGCGGTAATCCGTCACATCGGGGGGTTATCGCACCTTAGTGAGATTGAGTTGGGTCACTTCGAGTTGCTGTCGTCTTTATCTTCAGAGTCAGAGGTTTATTTTCCTTGTACCAGATTTAAAGCCTCCGTTTGGAGCATGTTCTTATTTATCGCTTTTATTTTATTTCTGTGTTGCTTTTATTTATTTAATTTCTGTCTACGCTTTACTTTTATTTAATTTCCGTCTTGCTTTACTTTATTTATTTTTCCGTCTCGCTTTACTTTATTTATTTTCCGTCTTGCTTTAACTTTATTTAATTTTCGTCTTGCTTTACTTTATTTACTTTCTATCTATGCTTTACTTTATTTACTTTCTGTCTATGCTTTACTTTATTTACTTTCTGTCCACGCTTTATTTTTACACTTTTTACTCGTCCCTTACGCCTCACATTCTAAAACAACTTTTCATCATGATCAATATTGTTGTGTTTGTTGGTATTACCATGTCTGGCTAAATCATTTAAAGGTTAGAATATAAGGATTGCGGTTAAAGAGATGTTTCACATATTGAATATGTAGAAACACTTTAAAGGCTGTTTTGATTTTTAACTTGAGTTTTCTGAAACAAACTTGGTTAGTTTTAACTATTCAAGGAGTGCGAAAGCACCCTGGCTTAGTTAACTAGGAACTTTTATCACTTTAAGGAAAAACTATTTTTGAAACTGTGTTCAGACGTGTTGATAGATTTTAAATCAGGAAACTCCTTGGGTAAAACTTTCCAAATCAAAATCACTTTTCAACTAAGTTTATGAGTCTTATTTCTTAAAAATAAGTTTACTACTTTAGCATTCTGCGCACCTTTTATAAGTGACAATAAAAGGCCTTAGTTTAAGGGTAAACTCGGTTCTGAATACGCGAAAGCGACAGTTCCTGTTAAATGGATTCTTTTCAAGAGTAGAAAATATTGCCTCATAAGTAGTTCTATTTATAAAATTGAAACATCACTTAACTGACATGATATACATTCAAACCTGTCTTTATTTACACTGCATTTATTATTTACCGTTATTTTGCAACACCAATATCTCTTTATATACCGCCTTAGATAAACATCGTAACGATAGTAATCAATAGATTGACGATTTGGTCTTTGTGGGATCGAAATTTCTTTTATATTACTTTGACGCGATTCGTGCACTTGCGAACTCACCGATCATTGATAAGCTTGTCCTTGAGAAGGCTCAGATGAAGACTTCTTTTGAGTCCGAGATCCAACACATACAAAGGAAGTACACGCCTGCAGCCAGATCATCTGACACCATTATTGTTAGGGGATCCTTAGGATGGTTAGTTTCCTTTTCTTTTGTATTTGTATTTTGGTTTTTGAAATTGTACTCAGTGTAACCCTTCCAAATTATATAAATAAAAGAGATTTTTATGGTCAATCAAGATTGTGTAATTGTTATTATTATATATTTGCAAAGAAAATCGTATGTTCCTTGAAAATAAAAACAATCAAAGCATTACATGCATCATTTGCATATCAGGTTTTTCTTCTTCCAGATGTCTCATTGGTTATTCTTCTGTGCTTCAGCCAAGGTGACTAATCGATACAATACCCGCGCCAATCACCCGAGAATCATGGAACACTTGGAACAAGAAAACAAAGACTTGAAGGACGAGATTGCCCGCCTGACTTCCATGATGGAGTCATTTCTAGCTGATCAAAGTCAATCTTCTCCAACGCCTGCAACTCCCCCTCCTCAGAGGACTGTCATTTTAGAGGTTGTTTCTTCAACCGTGCCTGCCACTCAGTTCGCTCCCGCTATGCCTACCGGATTCCCGTGGGGAATGCCGCCCAACTTTGTGCCCGAGGGTTTTGCACCTACCTTTGATTCCATGTCGGCATCTAGCCCGGTCATGTTTATGCCACCACCGGTTGTTTATACCCTGCCTCGTGTTGAGGATACCATCTACCATTCTGAGTTGTCTGAGGGTACAGATGTCTATGAGAATATGGATGAAATGAAATACCAATTCTTTGAGCTGTGAAAGGAGTTGAAGACCTTGAGGGGAAAGGATTTACTTGGTAAGAGTGCTGCGGAACTTTGCTTGGTTCCGAATGTTAAGATCCCGATGAAGTTCAAAGTCCCTAACTTTGAAAAGTATAAAGGGAATACCTGTCCACTCAGTTATCTCGTCATGTATGCTAGAAAGATATCGACGCAAACTGATAATGATCAATTACTGATTCATTATTTCCAAGACAGTCTGACTGGTGACGCTTTGAGATGGTACATGGGTTTGGATAGTGCGAGTGTCTGCACGTTTAATGATTTGGGTGAGGCCTTCGTGAAATAGTACAAGTATAATATGGATATGGCACCTGATAGGGACCAACTTCGATCAATGTCTCAGAAGGAAAAGGAGACGTTCAAAGAGTATGCCTAGAGATTGAGAGAGCTAGTCGCTCAGGTTACCCCTCCTTTAGAAGAAAAGGAGATGACCAAGATACTTCTCAAGACCCTGAGCTCATTTTACTATGAGCGAATGATTGCTAGTGCCCCTAGTGATTTTACCGAAATGTTAAATATGGGGATGAGGTTAGAAGAAGGTGTTTGTGAGAGACGGTTATCTAAGGAAGAGGTATCATTGAGCAAGATGTATGGTAATAGTTTCGCTAATAAGAAGGAAGCTGAAACCAATGTAGTATCAGTGGGGAGGAAGAGGAGGCCTCATGTCAGAAGAAGTTTGCAACCACGTAAGCATCATCATCAAGTATCATATGTTATTATAGTATTTTCTATTAATCAATCAGTTCCAGTTCAACAACAACGTCAAAAACAACCACAACAAAGAACACACAACTACAACAATAACTACAACAACAATAATCAACAACAATAGATTTTTGAGAGGAAGAAGGTCTCTTTCGACCCCATTCCTATGTCCTATGCTGAATTGTACCCATCTTTGGTTCTCAAGAACCTTATACAACTAAGAAGTCCTCCACAAATTCCAGAACCACTTCCATGGTGGTATAAGCCAAAGCTTCATTGTGCCTTTCCCCAAGGGGCTCCTGGCCATGATATCGAGAATTGCTACCCACTGAAGTATGAAGTCCAGAAGTTGGTCAACAGTGGGATGGTGTCCTTTGAGGACCGTGCGCCAAATGTCAAAACTAACCCATTACTCGCTCATGGTAACCCTTCTGTCAATATGGTGGATGGTTGTCCAGGGAGTTTCCGGGTGTTTTAATGTGCGATGAATTCGTCGATCGTTGGTTGATATGCATAAAACCCTGTGTGTTATTAGTGATTGTGAGCATGATCACGCCAATTGTGCAGTCTGCAGTGTGAGCCCTCGTGGGTGTTCAGTTGTCAAGAGAGATATCCAGAGGTTGATGGACGAGAATGTAGTACATATTCAACAATCTAGGGATATAGATGATGTCAACGTAATAGTGTCAGTGTTCAAGACACCAAAGAGGGTGGTAATTCAGTTTGATAGCAGCAACAGTAACAATGTCAGCAATAGATCGGTATCATCATTGGTATTATGGCTAGCGGGTCCAGTCCCATATGCATCCGATAGAGTTGTTCCATATTACTATAATGCTACTATGTTAGAGAATAGTCAAGAGGTTCCATTGCCTACAATCATTTCTGTTGTGAGCAATGCTGATGTGACGAAGGTTACCCGTAGCGGTCGTGTTTTTGGGTCAGTGTTCCCGAAGAATGTAGAAGATGTATCTGTTAGTAAGAAGGTTGATGTGACTGTAGTAGATCTGGTTAGCGCTCAAATATGTCAGTTTGGTGAATCCAGCAGTTTGAAGCCTAACGATGATGATGATCTACTCCGTTTAATCAAGAAGAGTGAATTTAATATGGTGGAGCAGTTACTCCAAACTCCTTCCAAGATTTCAGTGTTGTCTCTGCTTATGAACTCTGAAGCACACAGAGAAACATTGCAAAAAATGTTGGAACAAGCTTATGTGGAACATGATGTAACAGTGGATCAGTTCGACCATATTGTGGCTAACATCACTTCCTGCAATAATCTGAGCTTTTGTGATGAAGAACTTCCCGAGGAAGGTAGAAATCACAGCTTAGCGTTGCATATATCGATGAACTGTAAGGAGGATGCGTTGTCAAATGTGTTGGTTGATACCGGTTCTTCACTGAATGTACTCCCCAAATCAACTTTTTCTAGATTGTAATATCAAGGAGCTCCGATGAGATACAGTGGCGTGATCTTCAAAACTTTTGATGGTTCTCGCAAAACTGTTATTGGTGAGGTAGACCTTCTAGTGAAGATAGGTCCGAGTGATTTCCAAATTACGTTCCAAGTAATGGATATCCACCCGACCTATAGTTGCTTGTTAGGAAGGCCATAGATACACGAAGCAGGAGCTGTTACGTTAACTCTGCATCAAAAGTTGAAATTTGTGAAGAATGGTAAGCTCGTCATTGTAGGCGGGGAGAAAGCGCTATTAGTGAGTCATCTATCGTCTTTCTCGTATGTGAAAGCTGAGGATGAGATTGGAACTCCGTTCCAAGCTTTATCTATTGCATAAGAAAAGAGAGTTCGGGGCACCTATGTCCTCTTTTAAAGACGCTCATAAGATTGTTGAAGATGGCGGTTCAGATCAGTGGGCCCGGATGGTAGAGGTCACCGAGAACAAGAATCGTGTTGGTTTGGGATTCCAAAAAGGGACGTCTGTGATTAAGGCTGAAGATGTGCAACCCAGTTTTCGTAGCGGAGGATTCATTCATGGTAATGAACAACACTTAGCTGCAGTGATCGAGGGGGATGAAGATGAAGACTACACCAATTTTGTGACGCATGGAAAAGCTTGCGACAATTGGACCGTTGTCGGTGTTCTTGTTATTGTGCATCATTCTAAGTAATTGCTTTTATTATTTTTTGAAAATCCTTCTCCTATGCCTAAGGGAGAAATGAACATTGTTTGGCATCTTCAAATTTGATCATTAGTAAAATGCAATTCCATTCATCCATATCTATGATGTTTTATACTTTTTGCTTTTTCTGAAAAAATGGTAATCACAAAAAAACATAAATAAATAAATATAATTGTCCATATGCATAATATTTGGTCACAATTCACTTCTCTAAAATCAAAATATCAAATCATTATGCACGTTGGTTCCTAAACCCATTGAATATAATGATCCTACTCCTTCTCTAAACTTTGAATTGCCTGTGTTTGAGGCCGAGGAAGAAAGTGATGAAGAAGTATTTGATGAATTTTCTCCTCTACTTGAGCACGAGGAAAAATCCATTCAACCGTTTGAAGAGCAGATTGAGTTAGTCAACTTGGGTTCCGAGGATGATGTGAAGGAAGTTAAGATTGGGTCTTAACTGTGTCTAGAGGTTAAGAAGGGGTTGATTGATCTGCTCTGAGAATATTCAGATGTGTTTGCTTGGTCCTATCAAGACATGCCTGGTTGGGATTCTGAGATTGTGGAGCATAGATTTCCATTGAAGCCAGAATGCCTGCCAGTCAAGCAGAAATTGAGAAGAACTCATCCTGATATGACAGTAAAGATCAAAGAAGAAGTGCAGAAGTAGATTGATGTCGGTTTCCTTGTTACTGCTGAATATCCACAGTGGGTGGCCAATATCGTGCCTGTTCCAAAGAAGGATGGAAAAGTCTGTATGTGTGTTGATTATAGAGATTTGAATAAAGCCAGTCTGAAAGATGATTTCCCTCTGCCACACATTGATATGTTGGTAGATGATACAACTAAATTCAAAGTGTTTTCGGTTATGGACGGATTTTCTGAATATAATCAGATCAAGATGGCACCCGAAGATATGGAGAAGACCACATTCATTACACCTTAGGGAACATTCTGTTATAGAGTGATGCCTTTCAGTTTAAAGAATGCTGGTGCGACTTACCAGAGAGCAATGACCACTCTTTTCCATGACATGATGCATAAAGAGATCAAAGTCTATGTTTATGATATTATTGCCAAATCTAGTAATGAAGAAGAACATATCGAGCATTTGTTGAAGCTATTCCAGCGGTTAAGGAAGTACAAACTCCGCTTGAATCCCAAAAAGTGTACATTTGGTGTTCGTTTTGGTAAGTTGTTGGGCTTTATTGTCAGTGAGAAGGGTATTGAAGTTGATCCTACCAAGGTCAAAACAATACAAGAGATGCCTGCACTCAAAACTGAGAAGCAAGTCAGAGATTTTCTCGGCCCGTTGAATTATATCTCAATATTCATTTCACACATGACTGCCACATGTGCACCTATATTCAAGCTTCTACGGAAAGATCAATCTTGTGATTGGACCGAAGACTGCTAGAAAGCTTTTGACAGTATCAAAGAGTTTCTGCTTGAGCCTCCGATTCCGTCTCCACCTGTTAATGGAAGACCTTTGATCATGTATTTGACTACGCTTAAAGAGAGTATGCGTTGTGTTCTTAGTCAACAAGATGAGACTGGAAAGAAAGAGTATTCGATTTACTACCTCAGTAAGAAGTTCACTGACTATGAGACTCGGTATTCTATGCTAGAGAAGACTTGTTGCACATTGGCTTGGGTTGCTAAGCGTCTGCGTCAGTATATGTTGAATCATACCACTTGGTTGATATCCAAAATGGATCCAATCAAGTATATTTTTGATAAGCCTGCTTTAACTAGGAGGATTGCCCGTTGGCAGATGTTGTTATCAGAGTATGATATACCGATCTCAGAAAGTAACCAAAGGTAGTGTCTTGGCTGACCATTTGGCTCACCAACCAATTGAAGATTACTAGTCAGTGCAGTATGAATTTCCTGATGAAGAGATTTTGTATTTGAAAATTACAGATTGTGACGAACCATTGCTTGAAGAAGGGCCAGAACCTGGTTCCCGTTGGGGCATGGTATTTGATGGAGTTGTTAATCATTATGGTAATGGCATTGGGGAAATGATTATTACTCCTCAAGGCACGCATTTTCCGTTTATAGCTAGATTGACTTTCAAGTGTACAAACAATATCCCTCGAGATGAAAACCAGATGGAAGATGCTCTTGCAAGATTGGCTTCAGTGATTGTGGTGAAGTATTGGAATGAAGTTCCTAATTTGACCGTGATACGTCTTGATAGTCCAACTCACGTGTTTGCTATTGAAGAAGTCAAAGATGAGAAGCCGTGGTATTTTGATATCAAAAGTTTTCTCCAAAGTCGGATTTACCCGTCTGGGGCATATTTGAAAGATAAGAAGACTTTGAGAAGATTAGCCGGAAATTTCTACCTAATTGGTGATATGCTTTACAAGAGAAACTTCGATATGGTTTTGCTCAGATGCGTGGATAGACACGAAGTAGACCTATTGATGACAGAAGTCCATGAAGGCTCCTTTGGTACTCATTCCAATGGACATGTTATGGCTAAGAAGATGTTAAGAGAAGGTTACTATTGGCTGACAATAGAACCTGACTGTTGCAAGTTTGTGAAGAAATGCCACAAGTGTCAAATATATGCAAATAAGATTCATGTTCCTCCGACACTGTTGAATGTCATTTCCTCTCCGTGGCCCTTCTCCATGTGGAGAATTGATATGATTGGCATGATTGAGCCCAAAGCTTCGAACGAACATCGTTTCATTCTGGTGGCTATTGACTACTTCACAAAGTGGGTTGAAGCGGCACTATATGCGAATGTAACCAAGCAAGTTGTTATGAGGTTTATCAAGAATCAAATTATATGCCGTTATGGTGTGCCAAGTAAGATCATTACGGATAATGGATCAAACTTGAACAATAATATGGTGAAAGCTCTTTGCAAAGACTTCATGATTGCACATCATAATTCTTCTCCCTACAGACCTAAGATTAATGGGGTTGTTGAAGCTGCAAACAAGAACATCAAGAAGATCACTCAGAAGATGGTTGTAACGTACAAGGATTGGTATGAGATGCTACCATTTGCTTTACATGGGTATCGTACATCCATCCGCACTTCAACAGGGGCAACCCCTTTCTCACTTATTTATGGCATGGATGTTGTGCTCCAAGTAGAGGTTGAGATCCCATCATTGTGCGTCTTGATGGAAGCCAAGTAGACTGAGGCTGAATGGTGTCAAACCAGGTATGACCAACTGAATTTGATTGAAGAGAAGAGGTTAACTGCCATGTGTCATGGTCAGTTATATCAGCAAAGGATAAAGAAAGCTTTTGATAAGATGGTCAGACCTCGTGTGTTTAGAGAAGGTGACCTTGTGCTCAAGAAGATTCTATCTTTCAAACCAGATTCCAGGGGCAAATAGACTCCTAATTATGAAGGCCCGTATGTTGTTAAGAGAGCCTTTTCAGGCGATGCTTTAATTCTTACAACTATGGATGGTGAAGAATTCACACGTCCTGTGAATGCCGATGCAATCATGAAATACTTCGCCTAAAAAGAAAAGAACAAATCGCTAAGTTAAAAACCTGAAAGGGAGGCTTAGGCAAAAATGAGCGTCTCGGTGGATTGAAACCCGAAAGGGCGATCCAGGAAAAAATTAGAGACATAAAACAGAAAGAATTATCCCGATAAATTGACTACCCACCTTGGGGCAATTTATGCAAAAATTAGGGATTATGGCAAATAACTGCATCCTGTTGATCTTCAGTCTTGAAGACTTTCTTGAGCATAATGTTTGGTTCTAATTCATCTTCAGCCGAAGCCAAGAGCACAATGGATATCAAAGTCGGTAGAAGGATTAGTGATCATTGTATTCAATGTAGCCCTTTTCCATGTAAATTACCATTTTTCAACCTTTTGTAAAGATCTATGGAGTCTTGTCATTTATAGACTACCATTCTATTAAATAAAGTTGAGTGTTTTATCCAATTGTTTCCACTCTTATTTATTCAGCTAAATAGAATTAAATTCTATTGTGATCATTTTTTAGATTAAAGTTTTAAAATAAAAATTCATGTTTTCTTAAATAATAAATGCAATTACGTTTTAAAGAATCAATCGATTTCATTTAAAGGAATATCAATAGCGGTTTGAAAAGCGGTAAGCCCTGAATGCGAAGCATTATTGGTTTTTCCCCAAACGGTTGGTATGATCCTTATTTCATCCTCAACAATATTCCAGTAGCATTCTCGCAGTATTTTCAGCAGCCGAGTTTGGCTAGTTTCCCCAACTAAGTTTATATTTGCCTCCCGTGAGGTGTAGGCATGTCCTAGTAGCAATTCACACAATTCGGCAGAATTTTGCTTCCCCGCAAGTCTCCATCAGAGTTGTCCCCAACCTCTGTTAGCCCTGATTCTGAGCAGTGTTGTAGTTGTCCCCTGCAGGGTTGTCTCTCATTTGGTATGGTGTTGACCTAAAATTCCCCGCAGAGTTGATGTTACAGTTTCCTCAGCAGATCCTCTCCTTTCTCTCCCCAGCCTGGGTTGACCCTTTGAGGTGGATGATTTTTGTGCATCCCTTTGCACCTTGATCTCTTCAGCAGTTGTTTCCTCCCTTTATGGATTGGCGGAGAATTGTATCGATGATTCAGACCAGTGACATTTGTATCCTTTGTGATTGTTTTGTCAGCATAATCATCATATATACATATACATATACATATATATTCATTTCATTATTGCACTACTAATACACTTTTTGATTCATTATTTCTATGATCCTCTACTACGGTGGTATACTTCCCCCCCCCCCCCCCCACACACATATTTGGTTTGTCTGTCCTCTTTCAATTGTAGAGTGTCAGCCCCCTAAGCAGAAAGAATTTAACCTTTCTCATTCCCCACTGAGTTACTTCCTCGTGGATGATTATTATTTCTGTTTCCTACCCAGTTGATTGTCTGGATGGCACTACTCCCCTTGAGTTATATCCTCATTGGGTTGAGTCTTTGATTAACCGTTTATTTCTAGGTCTTGCCTAGATAGATGCTTTTGGTCCCTTTGAGAGTCTATTACCCAGTAACTGGTAATATTCTTCTCAATGTTTGCAGATTTTTCCTTTTTTCCCAATACCCGACAAAAGTAGCCCTTTTCTCCCCAGCGGATTAGTTTTTCATGTTTCCCCAGGAAGTTTATCCTTGATATGTTCATCCTAACCAATGATAGATATTTTCCTCCCCTGCTTTGAGTTTATCCTTGATATGTTCATCCTAACCGATGACGGATATTCTCTTTTTGGTATTCTACCTAGTAAAAAGGTAGTTGTAATCCCTATTTTCTTCCCCAGAGAGTTAATCCTTGATATGTTCATCCTAACCGATGACGGGTTTCCTTTCTTTGCGGTCTTCTGCCCCGTAGCCGGTAGTTGTAAATCCTGCTTCCCCTAGGAGTTTATCCTTGATATGTTCATCCTAACCGGTGACGGATATTCTCTTTTTGGTATTCTATCCAGTAACTGATAGATGTAATCCCTATTTCCTCCCTGCATAGTTTATCCTTGATATTTTCATCCTAACCGATGACGGATATCCTCTTTTTGGTGTTCTATCCAATATCCGATAAATGTAATTCATAATTTTTAGGCGGTTTATCCTTGATATGTTCATCTTAATCGATGACGGATATCTCTAACAGTAAATTCATGATCATCAAGCTATGGATAAGCTAGACATCAAATAACAAGAGTCGCCACTACTCTTTTATTATTTCCAAGGGAAAAGGGAAAAAGTACGAAAAAAACCCAAATAGTAAGAAGTTTTCAAATAAAAACTAATAAAAGTCAGAGATTACAGGTAAGGGGGTTGATTACACAGAGGGAAGGTGTTAACACCCAAAGTGTCTTAGGTATTCCTAGGGAGCCCTTTTTGTGTGCATATGTATTTTGTACAAAGTGATGTTTACAAGCAAATAGAATAGGGAGATGAGAAAAGAATTCATTAATTATATTTTTGTGTTTGACAAGACCTTCGTTCTTATTCCTACGTACCAACATAAAAATGAGGGATCAAAACCTCGTAGTTCGTGCTACAAATTTCAAAATGGATGCATTGCTTTTAACAAAATTTAAGTTTGAAAGGCACAAGGGCCCAAAAATGGTTTAAATGAGTTAGTTATTTTTGGGTTTTTGAAAGTTTAAGTCAAGTATGGTTAAGTTTATTTACAAGTTTGATTCAAGAAAATAAGTTTGAAAATGCAATGGCATAAGGCTAAAGTTTCTATCTCTTTTGAAATTGGTCAAAGTTTAGAACAAAAGGAGTTCACACAAAGAAGGTTTTAAAAATGGAGGGAGAGATTTTGAAATTAAATAAATAGGGAGAAGATGAAGAGACTACCATATGCACAAAATTTAAAAGTTTAAAGTTGAAAAGATCTAACCAAATGGGTAGCAATCCGATAGACAAGTATGTCAATAGAAACCCATAATTCCCTTGGACTTTTATTCAAGCAACACACAAATTCACAATTATATCAATCTTGAAGAGCAAAGGCATCAAATAAATATGGCCTCATCCAAGCTTATCCACTCCATGATCTTCTTCAAAAAATCCCTTGCAACAGATGAGTTCCACAAGTCACAGGTTCAACAAAACAACTTAACAATGATCAATGTTGCAGATGAGCTGGAGAGATCTTGAATGATGTATTTGATGAATTCAAATTACAAGCACTTGGTTCTTCACAAATTGGCATTGGCCAAGTCCATTAGCAAAGGAATGTTACCTAAGTTCTAAGTCCAATTGGGCAAGATCAAACCAACAATCCACACACAAGTTTTTTTTAGGGTTTTTTGTTGTTATTATGTGCATTAATGGTCAAACACCAATCAAACAAACAAAGTATATACCAACAAAATACATCACACAATATGTTCCAAATGGACAAAGTGAAAATTACATTAACATAAACAATTAGAATGATATGTATAATGGAAAATGATATAAAGTACTAAATGTAAATTGCATTAAAAGTAAAGACTTGAAATTAAAAGTTAATGGTTAGTAAGTTAGAAGTTAGTTTTGTTTTGCTTTTGATTTCAAGACATTCTTTGGAGAACACTCAACCCACTGGCCACAAGCATGGATCCTTGAACCAAAACATCTTCCAAAGGAAGGAAAGAAGGCCAGATTTCCACACAATACCATGGAAGAGGGGAGACTTACAATCTCACTAACTAGAATGCTTATGCCTTTTATGACACAAATTTATCGCTATGTTAAGCGATCGTAATTGGACTTATGTAGAAGTCACAACTATTTGAGACCGGGCAATAGAATTTTTGTGTTAATGCATGTTGGAGACATAGTATTATGAACTATGCTCATTAAACATACCACACACAAAAATATGCAAAAGGTGTGACCTAATCACATCCATACTCATGTTAATCTTTCAATCAACTAGCATTAGGACTTTGAGATGTCATTGGTCAAATGAAAATGAATGGATGAAGAAGGGGAATTAGATGAAGAGGGAAAGGGATGAATGAGATCACAAATTTGTCAAAGGAGGACTTTTACCAAATTAATATCATTCACTCATTTTGGGATATGGAATGCACATTCCATCAATCCCCTAAGTCCAATGATATTAATTTAACAAAGTCACATAAACCTTGACCAAGGCCCAACAACAAACAATCAAACTCAATTAAGTATATACAAATGGTCAACACAATTAAAATGGAATTTATTCAATTAAAAATATTAAAATAATGCATTAAATTCAAATATGTTTTGTCCAAATCCTAAAATCTCATCAAAACACCAAATAAATGGCCATGAGATTTATCATAGGTCAAACAAGGTCAAAGGACCTTGGAGAAAAAATTCATAATTTTTGGACACTTAAAAATATTTTTAAACAATTAAAAATAAATGCGAAATCAAATAATTCATGAAAAATATTAATAATGATCCAAAAAATAATTTTAATTCACAATATGAAAGAGAAAAATATTTGGAAATTTTTGGTGAAAGTCCCTTATTTTTTGGATCAATATTGAATTTAATATGAATTATTGAAGAAAAGGCAATTAAAATAAAATTCAAAAAATCGAAAAATACGTGGACCATCAAATCTCCCTCATTAGTTGAGGTGGCATATCTGATGATCCAAAACACGCGTTTCATGTACACCTGAGTCAACCGCATGGCAAATGGAGTAATCACAAGGAACAATTAAGATTAAAACGTGGGACATGGATCATGTGGCTCAGACTCAAGAGACATCATCACCAAGGCCAGAGCTCCGGTTGTCTTCTCCGGTGAGCTCCACCGGACTGGTCAAGATAAATCATCACCAAAATACAAAACAGGGACATGATCCAAAAGAAAAAACATCACTGAGCACAAATATGACCTCCAATTCCTCCAATTCCAAATATATTAAGAGATATGTGGAATTGAAAAATGAGGTTCATGATCTGAGTTGCTTCGATTTGGCCTCAAAGAAACTCAATCTTCTTGCCTACATTGGTAGGACTTCAGACAACCAAAGAATCAATGGAATTGAGCAATAAATTGAGAGAATCGAAGAGTTTAAAAATTCTGCAAATTACCTTCAATGGAGGTCTGAACTTGATAGATCTTGATCTGAATTATGCTTGGCTTCACTTCAATTGCTTGTAGAAGAGGAATGGAAAGGTTTAGAAGCAAAGGACTTCTGGAGAATTGAATTCCAAAACAGTGGAGATTCAAGCTCAAATTCAAATGAATTTTTCAGGGTTATCCTATGAGAGTGAAGGGTTTTTAATGGAGATTCCAAGTTGGCGCAATGTGTGTGTGTTTTCTGAGCAAATGCAGTTGTATTTATGGGCAAATCCATGTGATATTTGCACACTCTTTTCAACCTTCCAAATTTGGAAAATGATGATAGCATGGTGCATGGGCGCGCATAGGCCCATGAAATGATAGCTTGAAGTCCAAAATGAATGATAAGATGTGTTGGAGCTAGCTTGAAATGCAAGGCAATTGTACACTGTTGTTTGAAGTTGGATCCATGCCAAATGATATCAGCCTGTTTAAGCCATGTGCAGCCTATGCATTTCTTATCCAAAATGAATGAATTTGAGATCTTTGGAAAGGTGAGATCAAGAGGAACAAGTTTGATGTTGAACACTTTTTTATTTGGAGCTTGGAACTTAGAGAAATTTGAGGTGGAAGTTTGGAAAAATTTGACATATCAAAATGTTTCTAAGTGTCAAGCCATATGTCTCAATATTCCACCTTGTTTAACTTTTTATGAGAGCTTCAAATGAGAAACGTGTCTTCATCAAAGTTGTTGTTGGATAAATAAATCCAGCGTCACCCTTAGGGATTTGAATGGGCTTAACATCCCAACCCATGGCGCTTAGAGGGAGCTTACAAACCTCGCTTTAGGTGCAGCCCCTGAGGGCTCATACTATAAGGAAATAAAGTTGCACCCTCACTAAAAGCAATTGCTTTTAGCTCAGTGGTAAGCGCTTGATCCTACAAGTGGTATCAGAGCATGGTCATGGGTTCGAATCCCCTCGGCTGACACTGGGGGGGAGATTGTTGGATAAATAAATCCAGCGTCACCCTTAGGGATTTGAATGGGCTTAACATCCCAACCCATGGCGCTTAGAGGGAGCTTACAAACCTCGCTTTAGGTGCAGCCCTTGAGGGCTCATACTATAAGGAAATAAAGTTGCACCCTCACTAAAAGCAATTGCTTTTAGCTCAGTGGTAAGTGCTTGATCCTACAGTTGTATCTATCTCAAAGAACTTCAACATGGTCACCAATTTCATGTCATTTGGATTTGAAATGATAAAGTTATGCATTTTTGAAGTTTGGAAAAATTACTTGATCAATGGTATAGGTCAAAAGTGACCTATAATGTAGCCTCATATTACATGCTCAAAAAAGTTGAATTAAATCCCACTCCAAACATCAAAGTTGAAGTAGACACACGGAATTTGATTGTTCAACTTGGAAATCTTTCATCTCATAAAAATTGAGCAAGTTATGGCCTTGAGAAGTTGACTTTCAAATTAGGGTTTAGACAAAATGACCTATAATGTTTCAACATAGAAAATGATTTTACCTGAAAAACTAGCTCTAGGTATCAACATGAAAGTTGTTTATAATGTCATGTAGAGTAAGATTTCTCTTGGAATCATTTTCATATGGTGAAAATTGTAGGAGATAAGGTCTAGGGAGACCCAGTTTTGATCAGATGAATTCATCTGGCCAACCACCATCAACCAACTTGCAAACTTCTAACTCTCTTTACTTTCTTGGCTCATGGTAGATCATATATTCATAAGATGATGAAATTTGAAGTTCCCCTTGAGAAATTTGATCAGTTAGTGAGATAGCTTGTTGGAGAAGTTACTCAAGATACCTAGTCAAACTAGGGTTTCCAAGGCAAATCACCCTCAAACTTTTGAAGAAAACTTGATCAATATAACACGTAGAGGTCATGGGGACTCATATATGATTCTTATAAACATTCTAGAATCGGTTCTTGGTTGTGCTCCTTATTCATAAGGGTCTCAAAACCCTAGATGTAAACTTGATGAATCAATGAGATCATGCCCTACCTACAAAAGAGTTAGGCAAATGCAAAGATATATTTTTGGTATTTTGGTTAGTAAAATGATATAATACAAGTATGATATAATCACAAAAGTGCTTGGTGATCTTTCCCAAAACAAACCTAATGAAAAGGGGCAAGGAGGATGCCAAGGTATGATCCTAATGCTTATGCTTATGATGAAATCGCATGAGGGATCTTAGGGTCAAAATTGGGGTCTTACAATATCCTTCCTAATATCCCCAGGTGAGTCTATCCTTGATATGTTCAACCTAATCGATGACGGATATTCTTCCCCTTTGAGTTTGTCTTTGATATGTTCCCTTTAATTGGTGACAGATATTCTTATCCTTAGTGGTCTTCTGCCCAGTAACTGGTAGTTGTAAATCCTATTTGGCTTTTCTCCAGCAGGTTATTCTTACCCAGTAACTGGTAATGAATACACCTCCTGTTTCCCTCAGCGAGTCATTCTTGATATGTTTACCCTAACCGGTAACGAATGTCCTCTTTGTCAGATTATGTTATCTCTCTTACCCAATAACCGGTAATGGATAATATATTTATGTTACACCTGTGTTGAAGTTCATTGCTTTCCCAGTTGAGTTTGGGTGCGTATTTCCTCAGTGAGATCGCCGTTTCCTGCTTGGGTCGAGTATTTCAGTTTTATTCTGATTTACCCGTTTCCCCAACAGATGTTCCTTTTATTCCCCAACTGAGTCTTTCCATTGATTTATTCTCATGGAATACCTCGAGCCCCCTGTAGTTTTCAGTCGTAGCCTGGCCTACACACGACCTTTTTATCCCCCAAAGTCTCTGTTTCCTCAGTGATTTTTCCTTATGGAATGCATTATGCTCCTGTTGACTTTCGGTCTCTCCGGATTCTTTTCCTTTGTGGCAACATTTTCGCCACAAAGATTATTTTACCATTCATATCCTATGCATCATGAGGTCTCTTAGGGACCAAAATTTGTTTCTATAGGTTGTTATTTAAGTCCATTCTATTGAGTCGATACAAAGGTCTTAACCTTCACCTCCTCAGCTAGAATGTACTTAAATAGGGGCAGTTGTAAGACCCCAATTTTGACCCTAAGATTCCTCATGCTATTCTCATCATATGCATTAGCATTGGGATCACACCTTGGCATCCTCCTTACCCCTTATTTGCCGGGTTTGCATTTGGAGAGATCACCAAGCATATTTGATTGTATCATACTTCATTATTATTTGTTTACTAACCAAAATACCCAAAAAAATATGTCATTGTATAGTTTAACTCTTTTGTAGGTAGTGCACATGCTCACCTATGCTCTATCAAGATCACATTTAAGGTTTAAGACCCCCATTGCAAGGACCTCAATCAAGATTTGGCTTACTATGGCTCTACGTATCATATATGAACCCCCATGATCTTCACATGATATTTTGATCAAGAAATCATCAAGAGTTTCGAGTTGGTTTGCCTTGGAAACCCTAATTCATTTGGGTATCTTGTGTAACTTCTTCAATAAGTTTCTTCACCAATTGATCAAATATTTCAAGGGATACTTTATATTTCATCATCTTATGTATATATGATCCTCCATGAGTCCCAAAAGTCAAAAGAATATCAAGCTAGCAAGTTGGTTCATGGTGATAGGCCCTATCTCCTACAATTTTTGTCATATGAAAATTATTCCAAGAGAAACATTATGAAAATGACATTCCAAACAACTTTCATGTTGAGGTCAAGATCTAGTTTTGCTTGGAAAGCCATTTTTTATGGTGTAAGATTATATGTCATTTTGTCTAAACCCTAATTTGGAGGTTAACTTCCCAAGACCATAACTTGCTCAATTTTTATAAGATGAATTCCATTCAAGTTGCATGATCAAATTCAAGATGTCTAATTCAAATTTGATTTTTGGAGGAAGTGCAAATTCAACTTTTAAATGCATGTGATATGAGGAGACATTATAGGCCATTTTGGGCCAATACCATTGAACAAGTGATTTTCCTCAACTTCTAAAATGTATAACTCCTTCATGATCTATCCAAATGAGGTCAAATTTGTGACCAAGTTTAATTACTTTGAGAGAGATACAACTTTTATGAAGGAACTTTTCTTATTTGAAATCCATAGGAAAAGTTACTCAAGGTGGAAGAAGTGAACATATGGCTTGGTACTTAGATTTTTTTTTTTCTATGTTTGATTTTCCAAACTTCCAGCTCAAAATTCATCATGATCCAAGCTTCAAATTAAAAAGTGTTCAACATGAAAGTTGTTTCTCTTGATCTAACCTTTGAATAAAGTCCAAATTCATCCCACTTGCACAAAGTATGAGTGACTTGCGCATGGATTAAAGTTGAATGACCATTTGGCATATTTGAACTTCCACTTTCCATACACGAATGCATGGCTTGTTAACATGACTTCAGCACTGCTTGCACATGATTTTGGACCTGAATACATCATTACATTGGCCTATCACACGCCTCATGCATCCATGCAAGGCATTTTACTATTTTTGTACTTTGAAAATAAGTGTGAAAATATCATTGCTTTGGCCTATATATAGAAGTGTTTATGATCAGAATTGAGGACCCTTGCGCACCAGCTTTGAATCTCCAACCCTAAACCCTCACATTCAAAGGATAACCTTGAGGATTTTCATTGAAAATCGAGTTTGAATCTCTACTGTTTTGAGATTCAAATCTTCAAGAGTCCTGCTTCTTTCTTGATCCATTTCCACTCCATCAAGCATCCAGAGCAAGGCCAAACACAATTGAGAGCAAGATCGTGTCCATCTGAACCTGCAGTAAAGGTGATTTTTCTGAATTTTTCATCTCTTTGATTCTCACTCAATTCTCCATTATTCTTGATAATTTTTTGTTGTATGAAGTCCTACCAATGTAGGCAACAAGATTGAGTTACTTTGAGGTCAAACTGAAGCAACTCAGATCATGATCCTCAAAATTCAACTCCATGTATCTTTCAATATACTTGGAGTTAGGTAAAATTGAGGCCAAATTCGAGCTCCTGAGCATTTTTTCTTTAAATTCATGTCCTCCTTTTTTATTTTGGTGATGGTTGAGGGTGGACCAGTCTGGTGAGGTCCACCAGAGAAGAAGATCGGAGCTTTGACTTCGGCGATGCGTTGTCGTGTCTCCAGACCACAGGATCCTTCTATTTTGTTTTAATCTTGAGCGTCCAAATTTGATTACCACGCGTGTGGCATATTGACTAGGGAACATCATGGAATGCGCGTCTGATCCACTTGATCTTCCACCTCAATTAATGAGGGAGATCAAGTGGTCCACCTATTTTTGCATTTTCTGATTTTCATTTTAATTGACTCATTTTCATTAATTTATATTAATTTTAATATTGATACAAAAAATATGGGACTTTCACCAAAAGTTCTCTTATATTTTTATCTTTCATTTTCTGAATTAAAATTATTTTTTGGATCAATATTAATATTTTTCATGATTGAATTGTTTTTATGCATATTTTAATTGTTTAAATATACTTTTAAGTTTCCAAAAATAATGAAATTTTTTCTCGAAGATCCTTTAACCTTGTTTGACCTATGATAAATCTCATGGACATTTATTTGGTGCTTTGATGAGGTTTTAGGATTTTGACCAACCATAATTTAATTTAATTCATTTTTTAATTGATTTTTAATTGTTTAATTGCAAATAATTTATGTTGAGCTATTTGTGTTGACTTGTTGACTTAGACTATTGTTATTGGGTCTTGGTCAAAGTTGATTTGACTTTGTTGAGTTAAAATCATTGGATTTAGGGGATTGATGAGATGTACATTTCATCTCCCAAAATGAATGAATGATTTTAATTTGATAAAAGTCCTCCTTTGACCAATTTGTGTTGATTTCATTTCCCTTCCCCCTTCATCTTAATCTCATTCTATCCCTATCCATTTCATTGACCTATGATATCTCTATATCCTAAGGCTAGTTGATTGCAAAATCAACATAAGTATGGATGAGATTAGGTCCACCCCTTTTGACATTTTCATTTAAGTGTGGTATATTTTAGGAGTACGGTTCATAATACCATATCTCTAACATGAATTAACACTAAAATTTCTATTTCCCGACCTCAAATAGTTGTGACTTTTACATAAGTCCAATTATGATTGCTTAACATAGCGCTAAATTTTGACACAAAAGGCATAGCATTCTAGTAAGTTAGATTGTAAGTATCCCCCCTTTCATGGTATTGTATGGAAACTTGGTCTTTTTTCCTTCCTTTGGAAGATGTCTTGGTTCAAGGATCCATGCTTTTGAATAGAGGGTTGAGTGTTCTCCAAAGAATGACTTAAACAATTGAAAAGAAAAAGCAATACTAACTTCTAATCAACTAACATTTGACTAACTTTTAATTTCAAGTCATCTACCTTTTGCACTTTAAATTCGAGTCTTTATCCATTTGCCATTATTCATACCATTTAACTTGTTTACTTTAATTCCATTTTCACTTTGCTCATTTGAGCTATATCTTGTGATTATATTGTGATTGTATATACTTGTTTGTGTATCTTGTTTGGTTTTGTGGTCTTTTGACCTTAATGCACATAATAACAATAAAAAACCCTAAAAAAGATTTGTGTGGACTGTTGGTTTTGATCTGAAACATTGGGCTTAGAATTAGGCAACATTCCCTATGCAAAAGGACTTGGCCAATGCCAAATTTTTCTGAAACCAAGTGCTTGTGAAGTGAACTTTCATCTGATGCAAGTATTGAGATCCCATTTGAGTTCATCTGCTACATGGTCTTATTGAAGCTGTTACTTTTGAGCCTATGTCTAATGCCTATCTCTGAGCCATTCAAGGATTATGTTATCTGATACATGGGAAATTATGAAGAAGATCATGAAGTTGCTAAGCTTGGATGTGGCTATCTTTATTTGATGCCTTGCTCTTCATCTTGCTATTTGTGTATTGATATTGCTTGATTCTAAAGTCCAAGGGAAATTTGGGTTTCTATATGACATTCTTGTCTATTGGATTGCATCCCATTGGTAAGATCTTCCAACTCTTAAATTTTAATTTTTTTTTAGGATTAGTCTCTTCATCTCCCCCCACTTCTTTAATTTCAAATCTCTCCCTCCTTTTAAAAAAATTTCTTTGCTTGTGATTTCTAAACTTAGACTTTATTGCAAATTAGAAACTTTGGCCTTATGCCATTGTATTTTCAAACTCTTTTCTTAATCAAACTTGTAAATAAATCTAACCATATAGACTAAAAATTTCAAAAGACAAGAAGAACTACACCCATTCAAACTCTTTTAGGCTCTTTTGCCTTTTCTTAAACTTAAACTTTTGTTAAAAGCAATGCACTCACTTTGAAATTGTTACCACAAACTACGAGGTTTTGATCCCTCATTTTGTGTTGGTACGTAGGCACAAGTCCGAAGGTCTTGTCAAACACAAAAATATAATTAATGAATTCTTTTCTCATCCCCACACTCTATTTATTTCAAACATAATTTCATACCAAAAACACATGTACACACAAAAAAGGGCCCCCTAGGAGTACCTAGGACACTTTGGGTGCTAACACCTTCCCTTTGTGTAACCAACCCTCTTACCTGTAATCTCTGGCATTTTATTAGTTTTGATTTTAAAACTTCTTATCTTTGGGTTTTGTTCGTACTTTTCCCTTTTCCCTTGGAAACAATAAAAGCGCGGTGGCGACTCTGGTTTACTTGACGTTAAGTTTATCCATAGCTTAATGGTCATGAATTTACCGCTACAACAAGCGAAGAAGGTTTTGAAAAAGGGGGGAGAGATTTGAAATTTAAGAAATGGGAGGAGATGAAGAGATTAATCCTAAGCAAAAATTTAAAAGTTAAGAGTTGAAAAGATCTGACCAGTGGGATGCAATCCAATAGACAAGAGTGTCATATAGAAACCCATTTTTCCTTTGGATTTTGGAATCAAGCAATATCAATAAGCAAGTAGAAAAATGAAGAACAAGGCATCAAATAAAGATATCCAAATCCAAGCTAGCAACTGCATAGTCTTCTTCTTAATATTTCCATGTATCAGATGACATACTCCTCGAATAGCTCAGAAAAAGGCACTAGACACAGGTTCAAAGTAACATTTGCATCAAGGCCATGTAGTATATGAACTCAAGTGGATCCCAAAACTTGCATCACATGAAAGCTCAAAGCATAATAACTTGGTTTCAAAAATGTTGGCATTGGCCAAGTCCTTTTGCATAGGGAATGTTGCCTAATTCTAAGTCCAAAGCTTAGATCCAATCCAACAGTCCACACAACATTTTTTAGGGTTTTTGTTGTTTAATAAGTATTTTAGGGTCCTAAGACCATAAACACAAGAAAGATACACAAATAAATATATACAATCACAATAAATGGCTCAAGTGAGCAAAGAGAAAATGGCATAAATATAAACAAGTTAAATGATATATAAATGGCAAATGGGATAGTAAATGACTTGAATTTAAATGACATAAAGTAAATGACTTGAAATTAAAAGCAATAAGAATAAAAGTTAGTCAAATGTTAGTTGATTAGTTGTTAGTATTGTTTTGCTTTTCAACTAATTAAGTCATTCTTTGGAGAAGACTCAACCCTCTATTCACAAGCATGGATCCTTGAACCAAGACATCTTCCAAAGGAAGGAAAAAAGGCCAAGTTTTCACACAATACCATGAAAGGGGGGAGACTTACAATCTCACTTACTAGAATGCTATGCCTTTTGGGTCAAAATTTAGTGCTATGTTAAGCAATCGTAATTGGACTTATGTAGAAGTCTCAATTATCTGAGGTTGGGCAATAGAAATTTTGGTGCTAATGCATGTTAGAGATATGGTATAATAACCCACACTCCTAAAACATACCACACTCAAAAAGAAAATGATCAAAGGGTGGACCTAATCCCATCCATACTTGTATTGGTTCATGAACCAATTAGCCTTAAGATATTGAGATGTCATTGGTCAATGGAAGGGATGGGATAGAATGGGATTGAATATGAAGAGGGAGGGGAAATGAGACAAACACAAATTGGTCATGGAAGGAATTTTATCAAATTAAAATCATTCATTCATTTTGGGAGATGAAATCTATCTTTCATCAATCCCCTAAATCCAATGATTTTAATCCAACAAAAGTCAAATCAACCTTGACCAAGGCCCAAACACATAGTCAAACTTCACAAGTCAATAAAAATAGCTCAACGTAATTTATTCACAATTAAACAATTAAAAATCAAATTAAAATGCATTTAAATTAAAATATGTTTGATCAAAAACCTAAAACCTCTTCAAAACACCAAATAAATGGCCAAGAGATTTATCCTAGGTCAATGAAGGTCAAAGAACCTTGGACAAAAAATTTCATAATCTTTGAAAAGTCAAAAGTATTTTTAAACAATTAAAAATATGCACAAAAACAATTAAATCATGAAAAATATCAATATTGATCCAAAAATTAATTTTAATTCAGAAAATGAAAGAGGAAAATATAATTTTTTTTGGTGAAAGTCCCATATTTTTTGGATCAATAATGAAATTAATATGAATTAATTAAAAATAAGTAATTAAAAGAAATATTCAGAAATCCAAAAAAAGAAGAGTCATCTGATCTCCCTCATTAATTGAGGTGGCAAATCAGATAGATGAAAACGCGTGTTCCACCATGCACCACGTCAAGCGCGCTGTAACAATGGTAATCAGAACCAAAGGTTGAGATTAAAACATTTTAAATGGATCATGTGGGTGGGAAGCAAGACACCTCATCACTGGAGCCAGAGCTCCGGTCTTCTTCTCCGGTGGACCTCACTGGACCGGTCCACCAATAACCATCACCAAAATGGAAAAGCAACACATGGATTTAAATAAAAAATGCTCAGGAGCTCGAATCTGGCCTCAATTTTGTCCAATTCCAAGTATATGAAAAGATACAGAGATTTGAATTTTGAGGATCATAAAATGAGTTGCTTCGATTTGACCTCAAAGCAACTCAATCTTGTTGCCTACATTGGTAGGACTTCAGCAAACCAACAATCAGTCAAAATGGATGAGAAATGAGGGAGAATCGAAGAAGAAAAGTTTTTGAAATCTCACCTTCGAGGAGCTTCAAATTTGCTTGATCTTGCTTCCAATTTGGCTTGGCTTGACTCTAGAAGCTTGCAGAAGATGATTTGAATGGTTAAAAAGTTTGGACTCTTGGAGTTTCAATCCTAAAACAGAAGGAGAATTGAAACTCAGTTTCTTAAGAAACCTTCAAGTTTATCCTTTCAATGGGGTTTGGGGAAGAATGTGGTCGAAGCTTGGGCAAGAGGGATTCAATTTCTGATCATGAAGGGTCCTATTTATAGCCAATGCGAATGATATTTGCACACTTCCAAATTTGGCAAATTTTCAAACTCTCCCTTGAATGGATGCATGAGTGTGTAATAGGTCCATGAAATAATTCCATTTGATCCAAAGTCCAATGTACAATATGCTGAAAACATGTTAGAAGCTCTTGCAAATGAATGTGAAAGTTGGAACTTGAAATTATCCAAATGGTGCCCTAACTTACACCCATACGCAAGTCCCTCAATTTTAATCCAAATGATATGATATTAGATGTTTTGGAAAGGTGAGATCAAAGGTAACAACTTTCATGTTGAACACGTTTTCATTTGAAGCTTGGATCGTGATGAATTTTGAGGTGGAAGTTTGGGAAATCAAACATATTTGAAAATTTTCTAAGTCCCAAGTCAAATGTTCACTTCTTCCACCTTAAATAACTTTTTCTATGAACTTCAAATGAGAACAGCTCCTTCATCAAAGTTGTATCTATTTAAGATTCCTTCAATTTGGTCACAAATTGGACCTCATTTGGATTTGGCATGAAGGAGTTATGCATTTTATAAGTTGAGGAAAATCACTTGTTCAATGGTATTGGCCCAAAATGACCTATAATGTTTCCTCTTGGCACATGCATTTGCAAGTTGAATTTGAACTTCCTCCAAACATAAAAGTTTAAGTATACGTTGTGAAGTTGATCATGGAATTTGAATTGATTTCATCTCATAAGAATTTATCAAGTTATGGTCCTGGGAAGTTGACCTCCAAACTAGGGTTCAGACAAAATAATATATAATCTTTCAACATAAACAATGACTTTCCAAGCGAACCTAGCTCTTTACCTCAACATGAAAGTTGTTTGAAATGTCATTGATAGTAACTTTTCTCTTGGAATCATTTTAATATGACAAAAAATGTAGGAGATAGGGTCTAGGAAACCCCAGTTTTGACTAGTTGACTTTCTCCGGCCAACCACCATGAACCATCTTGCTAGCTTGATATTCTCTTGAATTTTGGGACTCATGGAGGATCATATATGCATAAGATGATGTAATGTGAAGTATCCCTTGATCAATTATCGAAGAAACTTGTTGAAGAAGTCACATAAGATACCCAGATGAATTAGGGTTTCCAAGGCAAACCAACTCCAAACTCTTGGTGATTTCTTGATCAAAATAACATGTGAAGATCATGGGGATACATATATGATACTTAGAGCCAATGTGAACCATTTCTTGATTGAGCTCCTTGTATTGAGGGTCTAAAAATCTAGTTATGAGCTTGATAGAGCATAGGTGAGCACACACACTACCTACAAAAGAGTTAAACTATGCATTAACATATTTTTGGTCATTTGGTGACCTCTCCCAATACAAACCCAATGAATGAGGGGTAAGGAGGATGCCAAGTTGTGATCCCAATGTCAATGTATATGATGAGATGACATGAGGGATCTTAGGGTCAAAATTGGGGTTTTACAACTGTCCCTATTTAAGGACGTTCTAGCTGAGGAGATGAAGGTTAAAATCTTCGTATCCACTCAGTAGAATGGACTTAAATAATAACAATAGAACAAATTTTGGTCCCTAAGAGACCTCATGAGGCATATGATATGAATGTTCAAATAATATTTATGGGGAAAATGTTGCCACAAAGGAACAAGAATCTAGAGAGACTGGAGGTCCGTAGGAGTATAATGCATTCTGTAACGAAAAATCACTAGGGAGACATAGACTCTGCGGGGGGGGGGGGTAAAAGGTTGTGCGTAGGCCAGGCTACGACTTAAAACTGCTGAGGGACACGAGGGATTCCACGAAAGTAAATCAATGGAAAAACTCAGTCGGGGATAAAAGGGAAATTTTGCAGGGGAAATGGGTAAATCAGAACAAAACTGAAATACTCAAACCAAACTCAACTGGGGAAGAATGAACTTCAGCACAGGAGTAACAAAAGTATATTATCCACTACCGATTACTGGGTAAGGAAATAACATACTCTGATAGAGAGGACATCCGTTACCGGTTAGGGTAAACATATCAAGCATGACTCGCTAAGGGCAACATAAGGTGTATTCATTACCATCTACTGGGTTAGAATAACTTGCTGAGGAAAAGCCAAATAGGATTTATAACTACCGGTTACTGGGCAGAAGACCACAAAGAAAGAGAATATCCATCACTGGTTAAAGTGAACATATCAAGGGTAGACTCAAAGGGAAGAATATCTGTCATCGGTCAAGATGAACATATCAAGGATAGACCACCTGGGGAATTAGGAAGAATATCCTTTACCGGTTAGGGTAAACATATCATGGATAAACTGCCTGAAAAAGTAGGAATTATATCTATCAGTTACTGGATAGAATACCGAAAAAGAGAATATCCGTCACCGGTTAGGATGAACATATCAAGGATAGACTCCGAGGGGACAAATAGGAATTACATCTATTAGTTACTAGATAGAATACCGAAAAGAGAATATCTGTCACTGGTTAGGATGAACATATCAAGGATAGACTTTGCAAAAAGGAAGCAGGATTTACAACTAGCGGTTACTAGGCAGAAGACCGCTAAGAGGAGGGAATCCTTCATCGGTTAGAATGAACATATCAAGGATTAACCCTCTTAGGAATGAAATAGGGATTACAACTACCTTTACTGGGTAGAATTCCAAAACGAGAATATATGTCATCGGTTAAGATGAACATATCAAGGATAGACTCAGAAGAGAAAGAATATTCATCATCGGTTAGGATGAACATATCAAGGATAAACTTCCTGGGAAACGCAAAAACGAATCTGCTGGGGAGAAATAAAGGAAGCAGATTACTTTTACCGGGTATTGGGCAAAAATAATGTACTCACAAATCGAGAAGAATATTACCATTTACTGGGTAATAGACTCTTGGGGAATCAAGGTATCTATCTAGGAAAGATCTATAAAGAAAATGTCAATCAAGGACTCAACCTAATGAGGATATAAATCAGGGGGAGTGGTTCCATCTAGATAATCAACTGGGAGGAAGTTGAAATAATGATCATCCATGAGGAAATAACTCAGTGGGGAATGAGAGAGGTTAAGTTCTTTCTGCTTAAGGGGATGACACTCTACAATTGAGGGAGGACAGACACATCAAATATGCGTGGGGAAAAGGATACCACCATAGCAGAGGATCGGAAAAGGAATGAATCATAAAGTGCAATAATAATGCAATAATGAAATCTATGACTGTATATGTATATGTATATATGATGATTATGCTGACAAAACAATCACAGGGATACAAATGTAAATGTTCTGAATCATCGTTACAACACTCAGCCAATCTCAACCGGATGGAGGCATCTGCTGGAGAAAAAGAGTTGCTAAGGATGAACAGGAATCATCCGTCCCGAGGGCTCAATCCTGGTTGGGGAAAAGAAAAAGATCTACCGAGGATCTGCACCATCAACTATGTGGGGAATTTTAGGTCAACACCATATCAAATGGGAGACAACCTTGCAGAGGATCAGGAATATTGCTCGAGAATCAGTGTTAACTGAAATCTGCTGGCGACTTGAGGGGAAACCCAGTCTGTGCCGAATCTATGCAAACTGCTGAGAAAATGCACCTACCAATCAAATGAGGTTAATTAGAAACTCAGCTGGGGGGGGGGGGGACCAACAAAACTCGGTTGGAGTTGCTGAAATTTGGCTGGGGAGGAAACATATGTCACACCAACTACTTGGGGAGAACCGACAATGCTTCGCATTTTAGGGCTCACCATATTCTCAGACCGATGTTGATATTCCTTAAATGAAATCGATTTCTCTTTAAAAAGTAATGGCTTTTTTATATTTTAAGAAAACATGATTTTGATCTAAAAATTTAATTTCAAAATGATCATCATAAAATTTAATTCTATTTGGTTGAAACATAAATAAGATTAGAAACAATTGGATAAAAGCTCAACTTTATTTACTAGAATGGTAGTCTGTAAATGACAAGACTCCATAGATCTTTACACAATTTGAAAAATGGGAATTTACATGGAAAATGGCTACATGGAATACAATGATCATTAATCCTTCTACCGACTTTGATATCCACTGTGCTCTTGGCTTTAGTTGAAGATGAATCAGAACCAAACGTCGTGCTCAAGAATGTATTCAAGACTGAAGATCAATAGGATGCAGTTACTTGCCATAATCTCTAATTTTTGCATAAATTGCCCCAAGGTGGGGTACTCAATTTATCAGGATAATTTTTTTTTGTTTTATGTCTCTAACTTTTTCTGGATCGCCCTTTCGGGTTTTCAATCCATTGAGACGCTCATTTTTGCCTAAGCCACCCTTTCGAGTTTTCAACTTAGTGAGTTGTTCTTTTCATTTTAGGAGAAGTATTGCTTGACTGCATCGGCATTCACAGGACGAGTGAACTCTTCACCATCATTAGTTGTGAGAATCAAAGCACCACCTGAAAAGGCTCTCTTAACAACATATGGGCCTTCATAATTAGGAGTCCATTTACCCCTAGAATCTAGTTTGAAAGATAGAATCTTCTTGAGCACAAGGTCACCTCCTCTAAACACACGAGGCCTGACCTTCTTATCAAAAGCTTTCTTCATTCTCTACTGATATAACTGACCATGACACATGGCAGTCAACCTCTTTTCTTCAATCAAATCCAGCTGATCATATCTGGTCTGACACCATTCAACTTCTTTCAACTTGGCTTCTATTAGCACACGTAATGATGGGAACTCAACCTCTACTAGGAGCACAACTTCCATGCCATAAACAAGTGAGAAAGGGGTTGCCCCTATTGAAGTGCGGATGGATGTACAATACCCGTGTAAAGCAAATGGGAGCATCTCATGCCAATCTTTGTACGTCACAACCATCTTCTGAATGATCTTCTTAATATTCTTATTCGCAGCTTCAACAGCCCCATTCATCTAGGGTCTGTAAGGAGAAGAATTATGATGTGAAATCTTGAAGTCTTTGCAAAGAGCTTCCACCATATTATTGTTGAAGTTAGATCCATTATCAGTAATGATCTTACTTGGCACACCATACCGGCATATAATCTGATTTTTGATATACCTCACAATAACTTGCTTGGTTACATTCATATACGATGCCGCTTCAACCCACTTTGTGAAGTAATCAATAGCCACCATAATGAAACAATGTATGTTCGAAGCTTTGGGCTCAATCATGCCAATCATATCAATTCTCCACATGGAAAAGGGCCATGGAGAGGAAATGACATTCAATAGTGTCGGTGGAACATGAATCTTATCCGTATAAATTTGACACTTGTGGCATTTCTTCACAAACTTGCAACAATCAGATTCCATTGTCAGTCAATAGTAACCTTCTCTCAACATCTTCTTAGCCATAGCATGTCCATTGGAATGAGTACCAAAGGAACCTTCATGGACTTCACTCATCAATAAGCCTGCTTCGTGCCTATCCACGCATCTGAGCAAGACCATATCGAAGTTTCTCTTGTACAACACATCACCATTCAGGTAAAAGTTGTTAGTTAATCTTATCAAAGTCTTCTTATATTTCAAAGAAGTCCCAAGAGGGTAAACCTGACTTTGGAGAAAACACTTGATATCAAAATACCACGACTTTTCATCTTTGATCTCTTCAACAACAAACACATGAGCTGGCATCAAGACGCATCACAGTCAAATTGGGAACTTCATTCCAAAATTTCACCATAATCATTGAAGCCAACGTTGAAAGAGCATCTGCCATCCGGTTCTCATCTCGAGGGATATGATGAAACTTAACCTTTGTAAAGAAAGTTGAAATCCTCCTTGCATAATCTCTATATGGTATCAAACCGGGTTGATTTGTCTCCCATTCACCTTTGATCTGATTCACAACCAAATTTGAATCTCCATAGACGTCAAGATACTTGATTTTGAGATCAATGGCTTCTTCAAGTCCCATAATGTAAGCTTCATACTCCTCCATATTGTTTGTACACTTGAAAGTTAATCTAGCTATAAACGGAAAATGAGTTCCTTGAGGAGTAATAATCACTTCCCTAATGCCATTACCATATTGATTAACAACTCCTTCAAATACCATGCCCCAACAGGACCCAGGTTCCAGCCCTTCTTCAAGCAATGGTTCATCGCAATCTTTCGTTTTCAAGTACAAGATCTCTTCATCAGGGAAGTCATATTGTATTGACTGATAATCTTCAATCGGTTGGTGAGCCAAATGGTCAGCCAAGACACTACCTTTAATTGATTTCTGAGATCAGTATTCAATATCATACTCTAATAACAACATATGCCAACGTGCAATTCTCTCGGTTAAAGAAGGCTTCTCAAAAATATACTTGATTGGATCCATTTTGGATATCAACCAAATAGTATGATTCAACATATATTGGCGCAGATGCTTAGCAGCCCAAGCCAATGCGCAACAACTCTTCTCTAGCATATAATACTGAGTCTCACAGTTGGTGAATTTCTTACTGAGGTAATAAATAGCATATTCTTTCTTTCCAGTTTTGTATTGCTGACCAAGAACACAACCCATACTCTCATCAAGCACAGTCAAATACATGATCAATGGTCTTCCTTCAGTAGGTGGAGACATAATCAGAGGCTCAAGTAAATAATCCTTGATACTGTCAAAAGCTTTTTGGTAATCCTCGATCCAATCACAAGACTGATCTTTCCGAAGAATCTTTCCAAAGACTGACCTTGGCAGGATTAACTTCAATACCCTTCTCACTGACAATAAAGCCCAACAATTTACAAGAATGAACACCGAATGTACACTTATTAGGATTCAAGCGGAGTTTGTATTTCCTCAAAGGCTAGAATAGCTTCAACAAATGCTCAACATGCTCTTATTTATCACTTGATTTAGCAATCATATCATCGACATAGACTCTAATCTCTTTATGCATAATATCATGAAAAAGAGTGGTCATAGCTCTTTGGTAAGTTTCCCTAACATTCTTTAGACCGAAAGGCATCACTCTATAACAAAATGTTCCCCAGGGTGTAATGAATGTGGTCTTCTCCATATCCTCGGGTGCTATTTTTATCTGATGATACCTAAAAAATCCATCCATAAACGAAAAGACTTTGAATTTAGATGTATTATCTATAAACATATCAATGTGTGGCAAAGAAAAATCATCTTTCAGACTAGCTTTATTCAAATCTCTATAATCAACACACATACAGACTTTTCCATCTTTCTTCAGAATAAGCACAATATTGGCCACCCACTACGAATACTCAGCATTAACAAGGAAATCGGCATCAATCTTCTTTTGCACTTCTTCTTTGATCTTCACTGCCATATCAGGATGAGTTCTTCTCAACTTTTGCTTGACTGGCGGGCATTCTGGCTTCAATGGCAATCTATGCTCCACAATCTCAGAATCCAAACCCGGCATGTCTTGATAGGACCAAGCAAAAAAATCTGAATACTCTCAAAGAAGATCAATCAACCCCTTCTTAACCTCTGGACATAGTTGAGACCCAATCTTGACTTTCTTTACATCATCTTCGGAAACCAAGTTTACTAACTCAATTTGCTCTTCGAATGGATGAATGGCTTTTTCCTCATGCTCAAGTAGACGAGATAATTCATCAGGCACTTCTTCATCACTTTCTTCCTCAGCCTCAAACACAGGGAATTCAAAGTTGTTTGGTTCCCCGCAGAGTTGATATTTAATTGATGGAATCCCCAGTAAGTTGTTTGGTTCCCCACTCAGAGTTTTTGCCTCCTGTTGAGACGTGGATTCCCAGTGGAGTTTCCTCTTCTGATGAAAGATCTCCTACATATGGAAGTTTGGATTGAGAGACTGGTTGACTACTCAAATTTGAATATTTTTGGAGCTTTGACATTTACTCATATCAAACTAGAAAAAATTGATCTTAGGGCTATGGAGTGTGTCTTTGATTGTTATTCTAAAGGTGGTGAAGGATTACAAACTATGGAAGATTGATCCTAGAGGATCCAAATTTATCATAAGCAGGGATGTTACTTTTGATGAGACTCGGGTGGGGAGGAAGTGTTAATACTTGGAAGTTAAAGAATTAGAGACTATAATGAAAAAAGGATCAATTTGAGATGGAGGTTCCTACTTGTTATACTAACGGCGAGAATGTAGTTATGATTACTGTTTACAATATTATTAAAGGGATATATACAATGTCTCCTAACTATTAGTTGGTTGTGATAGATTTAAGAGGGAGATTGTACCACCTCAAGAGTATGCCTAGATTGATCTTATTTTTTATGCTTTGAATGTGGATGCAGGGTCGCAAGACTCACAACCAAAGACCTCCGAGAAGCAATCAAAAGTAAAGATAATCAAATATGGTTCATGACGGTAAATGATGAGATGAATTCACCCATAATTGGGAGCCAATGATACTACCTAAGAAACAAATGGTGGTTGGTGTAAGTGAATATTCAAAATGCATGAATGTATTCTAAGAATTTAAGAACTAAATTTTAAGGAAAAGCTTGTAAGGAAGGTCAAGGGGGTGGATTACAACGAAATATTTTCACCTGTGGTAAAATATTATTCTACAAGGGTACTTATGACAATTATAAATCAATATAATCTTGATTTGGAATAGATGGACTTCAAAACAACTTTCTTACATGGAGATCTTCAAGAGACACCCTACATTGAAAAACCTGAAGGTTTTGTAAAAGATAAGGCTAAGGCATATTTTTTGAATAAATCTTTGTATGGGTTGAAACAAAGCTCAAGGCAAATATCGTTGGTTTGATGAATTTATTCTTAATCATATTGTTGTAAGAAGTAACAATGGAAGTTGTGTATACATATTGAAGAGGAATGACAAAGTCATTCTCCACCTCCTTTTGAATATCGATGAATTTTTAATTGCAAACTCCAGGAAGATTGATATTCCTAAGCTCAAGGAGATCTTGAATAGTGAATTTGGGATGGAAGATCTTGGTGAAGCTAAAAGAATAGTGGATATGTATATCATGAGAAGCCGCAAGAAGAATGAATTGTTTTTATCTCAATTTATTTACTTGAAGAAAAGTGTTGAAGCGATTTAGAATGCAAGATGCTAAAACCGTAACACTTCTTTGGGTCATCATACAAAGCTTTCTCTTAAGCAATGTTCTGAAGTCGAAGAAGATAACAAGATAAGGGAGAGTATTCCATATGCATGTAAGGTTGAAAGCATTATGTATGGTATGGTTTGTAGTATACCAGATTTGAAATATATAATAGGCATAATAAGTTGGTTTATGGAAAATCCTGGTCAGATTAATTGAGAAGCTTTAAAGTGAGTGATGAGGTATTTGAATGGTTTTTTAAAGGGTAGTATAAAGTACACAAAGTCAACTCAAGAGGATGACTCTTTGGAGGGTTATGTATATTCATACTGTGCAGGTAATGTGAAAACCTGAAAATCCCTATCTTGTTTTTTTCTTTACGTTGTTTGGGACATTTATAAGCTGGAAGGCCAATAAAAAAATAGTGATTGTGTTATCTACTACTCAAAAGGAGTATAGTGCTCTTATTAAAGAGGTCAAGGAAACCATTTTCTTATAACTCATATTCTAAAATTTCGTAACTACTTTTGAAGTATAATGAATTGAACAGTCGAACTATCTCCTAGAGTGTATCAATTTAATCAAACATAGTAAACAATATTTCTATGTTTTTGTTGATGGAAACCATGATTGATTGTCGTTGTAATGTCCCACACATTTTTGATGTGTGAAAATTATTTGTACTTTATATATATATATATATATATATATAATATATATATATATATATATATATATATATATATATATTATATATATATAATATATATATATATAATATATATATATATATATATATATATATCATTATAATATTGTTTTATAAATACATTAAATGAAGATTATTTTTAAAATATTTCAATAAATATCTATTTAATGAAATGCTTATTTGACTATGATAAATTTACGCATCTTATGGCGCACTTGTTTAATCACATATAAAAATATAATTACTTTAGTTGAAGGAATATTAACCATATTTTTTAACGTAAAATTAACCATATTTTCATTGATTAGATATTGAAGTGTAAAAAAAGGTACACAGTAAATATTTTTCATTAAATAAACTGTATTAAAGAGGAGGAATTTGAGGATAATGACGTATGAGCCATGCATTGGAGCATGTGATATAGTCACTAGTCACATGTTTCCGTAGCCAAAACAAGTTGCATTCTTTGATTCTCTTTGCTTGCTTATATTGCGTGACTACGTCAATGTGCATGGCAGGAATTAAAGGGCCATGTCCTACAAACACTGCAACAACACAAGTTTGGTCAATAAACGTCTGAACTAAGCAATCAGTTATGACAATAATTCAGGGACTCCACATCTCTTCTCTTTGTATTTCTTTGAAAAGAAAAATGTGAGTGGACTTCTTGTTTTTTTTTTATAAACAATTTCTTGTTGTATATAGTTCAGATCCCGAGAACAATCCTCGGATCCTCCCAAATTGATTTTCATAATCCTCCTCTATGTTTTCTTTGTAATAATCCTAATTATATACTATAGTACTTTACATTACAATAAATTGTTTGTGTTAGATACAAACTACTTTCTCCGTCCCAAATTATAAAACCTTATGAACTTTTCAAGAAAATAGAGAAATATAATTATTATTGTATAGGAAAGATAACTTAGGTATGATTTTACAATATTATCCTTCATTTATTATTAATGAAATAAAAATTTAAAAAATTTAAAAATAATAATAATAAATGATAATGGGTATGTTGAAAAAAATAGTTATTAATATCGCATTGAAATTATAAAATGACTTATATTTAAAAAAATTATTTTTGGCAAAATGATTTATAATTTGGGACAAATAGATTAATGTTTAATATTTTGGTCCCTTAGTATATCTTTAGATATCATAAAATGAAAGGAGCAGAACGGAGGGGAGCAAAGTGAGACGGAGGGGATGGAGTGGAGCGGAATGAATTTCTCATTCCATTGTTTGAAAATTATAAAATGGAATAAGACAAGTTGTTCATTCCGTCCAAATTAGAGGAGAAGAAATATGGTGGTAAGTAATTGAATGAAATGAAATCCATATCATTTCATTCTGTTTCACTCCATCCAATTTTAAATGATTCAAACAATAAAATACCATTCTATTCCATCTCATTCTGCTCCGCTCCATCTGATTCCATAAATCCAAACAAAACTTAAAAGTGGACCGTTTCAAAAGATTTAACCCACCACGAGTCATACTATGGATATATGCTAGAGGGGAAGGGATTGTCCGCCATGAAATGAAAAAAAGCAACCACATAAAATTATCAAAACCAAAGAAAGAGTAAATAATAATGTTAAAAATATCAATTACTCCCAAATAAAAATAACACCATAGAGAATCCCTTCCCATGCCAGAGAGACACACCTAATTTCAAAACTCAATCAAAATTGCACTATATAGGAGACATCATAATCTATTCACAAATGTCACACAACACACCTTTTCAATTATAGTTTTTATTCTAAAAACTCTAATCTTTATCTTATAAATGCTAACTTATATTCAGGTACATATACATAATTTATAAACTCTATAATCTCAAACTCACGATCTTTAACTGACTTTATTGTTGGAGTGTATGGAGCCATTCTCGACCACTCCACCATTTCTCAGATCGTCGATCAACGTCCAATTCGGATATTGTGGTTTGTGGGTTAGAACCAAAAGATTTCACAAGTGCATTGTTATAAACATATTTTTCCTTGCAAGACGTCTGACAAGTGGCTAGTTCCATCGTCAATGGGGATGAGCCATGCTATATTAAAGGGATTCAATTGAACTACATGAACCTTGAAAAAACATTTACTATATATATTTTTCTTTTTAAACCCCTTACTTTTATTTCCATCACTAGTCCAAAATGTTTTGATTCTTTTTACGCTCACGACTAGGGTCATGGAAACACTAGTTAAGGATTTTTTATATGACCAATTGTTTATCATTGTGGAGAAAGAGCATCAATAATTTTTTTTCTCATTGAATTGTTTCTCGCCTATTCTTTTCAAACATTGCACAAAGTTTCTGAAACTGTGTGATCGATGCCAGCGGGATAGGTATAACCTCAAGGAGGCACGAAATTACCTAATACGAAATACTGGACGCTGAACCCTTTGATTCTTGGAGTATTAATTTCATGCGACCATTTCTACTATTGTTGTAACACTCACATATAATATATGTCTAGAAAATACATTATACATAGTGTAATACTGGTACTGAAATACATAAGCGCTAGCGACAACAGTGTACATATTACATGAACGAAAGAAAACACTACATGGCACAAAATATACATAAAGGTGCCCAAAAATAAAACTAGGAACTAGATCATTGTAGAATGATCTCAAATATCTACATAGCGGAGAAGTCATCTGAAACATTAGGTAAGCAAGACATCACTCTATCTTGTCCTCACCCTTCGCCTGATCGGAACTACCTGAAAAATAATCAACAACATGCGGTGAGATGATAATTCCAGTGGGTTCCCTATCTTATGGGCCCACTTGGTTCTACATGGTTTTCTAATCAATATCCAACTTAAGTCAACAAGGGAAAGAACACTTAAGTGATGGGGAAAAGTCTCGCAATGTATGGCAACATGCTCATGAGTTCTCACAACTCAAAATAAGTCATTATTCAGATTCACGAAACATCAATCCCTGAGCAGACCTACGTCTAGGGTAAGCTCAGTTCATGCATGCTCGTATGATTCGACTTTTGCGGTGGATATCGGGTCCTCTATGAGTTTCAAACTCAAACCAAGCGACCGTCACCCGTATGAGATTCTAACCCACTTAGGGTATCTTTCACCGTATAGGTCTCTAACCCACTTTGGTGTCCACCTATCCCCCATGTCCGCCATGGTTGAGGATCAAACCCAATTGAGGCATGAATCATTGGAGTCACATCCCATTGCTTACTCATCTAAGCATCTCAAATAGGGATGTACACCATCAAGGGTAAAACATTTTGAATATGTGATCAATTCCATAAGACATAACTAGAATCATCAATCACTGGTGACTTCATTCACCAATATACAAGCAATAACCATGCATGTTCCATACAAAGCGTCTCACTCTCAACTATGGAAACCATTCATTTACGACCTTCACATAAGCATCATACGAATAAATGTCGCTTTCTAATGTTATCTAAGTTATAAGTCTAACTTATGGCCTAAAAACGATCCCTAGGTTAACTTACTCGATTCATTATGTAATTCTCACATTCAACATTGACTCAATACAAGTATAACATAACACGTGATTAATAGTTGATGAAATGCATTTAGAATCATTCAAGAATGAAATTTGAAGTTTTAGGCATGAGCCAATCGATTTGTTGGGGAAGCCCAATCGATTGGTTTATCTCACATTTCTGTTTTTCAAAGAATGTAGAGGATCAATCGATTGATCCTGAGTCTCAATCGATTGGTAGTTGAAAAATTTCCAGTTTTTAAAGTCAGTAAGTTTGTGCAATCGATTGGAGCTCACTATCAATCGATTGGTCCTGCCAAATTTTCATTTTCTTCAAAACAGAATGTTAGTATAATCGATTGTTACTAAGGACCAATCGATTGGTCCCAAACATTTTCCACTTTTCCATACTCAGAAACTTCATTCAATCGATTGGTCTGGAAGGGACTCTAGAACCAATCGATTGGTCCCTGCATAAAACACAGTTTCTTCTGCATAACAACATAGTTTTCAACCTGCATAACATTGTTTCATCTCTAGTAACCAATCTCTTGACATAATCATAAAAACACATCAACAATACTTTCAAAGCAACAACCACATCATTATATCACAAGAATCCAACAACTACAAGAACACACATAGAAGCATCATCAATGAAGATTCACATGATTCATGGAGAAACTAATCATAATATCATTTATATTACTATTAATTCCATGATTTATCAACCTTAACTTCTAAATCTAGAGTTCTACCTAGAACCCATCTTAGGTTTGGAAGAGGAGAAGTTGTTGAGGATGATGAGATGAGATGGTGATGAAGTGATGATGATGGATTCCAAGATTTTCCTCCTCCTTCTTCTCTCCACTAGATTGATTCCTCTTCTTCCCTTGAGTTTCTTCTTTCTCTCTATCTCCCCTTTCTATCTTTCCTTTTTACTGATAAGTTGGAAAATGAGCATGGCACAAGGGTGGTTGGTAGAAGAATATAAGGTAGAAAGGATATATGGCCACAAATGAGAGGAAAACGCGTGGATAGGAAGAATGAAATGGTAGTAACAAATATCCCAAGTGATCCACACTTTTAATATTTGTTCTACTAGAGCAATTGACCTGTTATTAGTGTTACCAAAATGTCCCAATTAATATTAATTAAGTCAATCTGAATTCACTATTTACTCTATTTATCCCAACTAATAACTTTTAGAGCACATAAGAATTCAATTAATAGGAATTTGAATATTTAAGGAAATACGGGGTATTACATCCTCCCCCCCCCTTAAATAAAATTCGTCCTCAAATTTAAATATTACCTGGAAGAGATGAGGGTAGACTTCTCACATTTCAGACTCCAGTTCCCAGGTAGCATCGCCCCGATGTGATTCATCCCACTGAACCTTAATAAGAGAGATCTCCTTATTCATCAATACCTTAAGTTCCCATCATACAATACGACTTGGTAGAGGTTCGAAAGTTAGATCTGCTTCTACTTCTATTGAATCTGGAAGAATAGGATGAAGAGAATCTGGAATGAACTTCCAAGTTGAGATACGTGAAAAACATCATGCATTTCTGATAGAGAAGGTGGTAAGGCTAATTTGTAAGCTACTTCACCAATCCTCTCTATAATATGGTATGGCTACGTATCTCGGACTTAACTTTCACGACTTAAATGGTCCCTTCGGTCTCAATCTTGTGATCACCTTTAGAAACACATGATCACCTTCATTAAATTCCAATGGTCTTCTTCTGTGATCTGCGTAGCTCTTTTGGTGATCTTGTGCTTTCTTTATCTTATCACGAACCATCCTTATCTTTTCCGTAGTCTCTTGAATAATCTTCGGTCCTAAGATTCTTTCTTCACCAACTTCCGTCCAACACAAAGGTGTTCTACATTTCTGTCCATACAAGGTTTCATATGGAGCCATCCCTATACTTGCATGGTAACTATTTTTGTATGCGAATTCAATCAATGGTAAGAGCTCCTTCCAATTTCCTCCACTTTCAAGTACACAAGCTCTTAACATATCCTCTAGTGTGTGTATCATCCTCTTAGTTTGACCATCCGTTTGAGGATGATTAGACATACTCAAACACAACTTTGATCCCATAGCTTGTTGGAATGCCCTCCAAAATCTTGAAGTAAACTTTGGGTCTCTATCAGACACAATACTAGTTGGAACACCATGCAGTCTTACGATTTCTGAAATGAACAACCGTTCAATATGACTTTCCTTGTAAGTAGTTTTCACGACTAAGAAGTGCGCATACCTAGTTATCCGATCCATAATCACCCAAATTAAATCATAACTACCTTGGGTCCAAGGTAACCCTACTGCAAAATCCATTGAAATACTATCCCATTTCCAAACTGGAATCTTTAAAGCTCGCAATAAACCACATGGCTTCTGATGTTCAATCTTTACTTTCTGGCACACCATGAATTCCGGCACATACTCTTCAATATCCTTTTTCATTCCAGGCCACCAGTAGTTCTTCTTTAAGTCTTGATACATCTTCGATGAACCTGGATGTATGGTAAATGCGCCCTTGTGGTCTTCCTCTAAAACTTTTCTTTTCAATTCGACATCATTCGGGACATAAATCCTTTGATTAAAAAACACAACTCCATCTGGTGATTGAGTGAAACCTGGTTGAGTCGACATCTCTTGCAACTTCTCATCTATCATTTGTCCTTGCTGGATTTCTTCCTTTAGGTTAGAAGTAACATTCAAATTTCCCATTATCACACCATCCTGCATCCAATTAAACTGAAGGTTAAGATGTATGAACTTTTCCAACAATGCGTATTCTAACATCATTAACTCAACTTTATGCATCTGTAAGACCCCAATTTTGACCCTAATATCCCTCATGCTATCTCATCATTTGCATTGGATTTGGGATCACACCTTGGCATTCTCCTTACCCCTCATTCATTGGGTTTGCATTGGGAGAGGTCACTAAGCACATTTGATGTATCATGCTTTATTTTTCATTATTTACTAACCAAAATACCAAAAATATGTCAATGTATAGTTTGTTACTTTTGTAGGTAGTGTGTGTGTGTGTTCCCATGCTCCATCAAGCTTACAACTAGGGCTTGAGACCCTCAATGCAAGGAGATCAATCAAGAGGTGGTTTACATGGACTCTAGACATCATGTATAGATCCCCATAGTCTTCACATATCATTTTGATCAAGAAATCATCAAGTGTTTGAAGCTTATTTGCCTTAGAATCCCTAATTCATTTGGGTATCTTGTGTGACTTCCTCAACAAGTTTCTTCATCATTTGATCAAATATATCAAGGGATAGTTCATATTACATCATCTTACACATATATTATCCTCCATGAGCCCCACATATCAAGAAAATGTCAAGTTTGCAAGTTGGTTCATGGTGGTTGACCAGAGAAACTCAATTGATCAAAACTGGGGTTACCTAGACCCTATCTCCTGCAATTTTTATCATATAAAGCTTATCCCAAGAGAAACATTACTCCATATTACATTACACACAACTTTCATGTTGAAGTCAATACCTAGTTTTGCTTGGAAAGTCATTTTTTTGGTGACAGATTATAGGTCATTTTGTTTGAACCCTAGTTAGGAGGTTAACTTCCAAGGACCATAACTTCCTCAATTTTTATGATATGAAATCCATTCAAGTTTAATGATTAAATTCACGATGTTCTCTTCAACTTTTATGTTTAGAATAAGTTCAAATTCAACTTGTAAATTCATGTGCCAAGAGGAAACATTATAGGTCATTTTGGGCCATTACCATTGCACAAGTGATTTTCATCAACTTATAAAATGCATAAATCCTTCATGAAAAATCCAAATAAGGTCAAATTCATGACTAAATTTAATAGGTTTGAAAGAGCTACAACTTTGATGAAGGAAGTTTTTCCATTTGAAGTCCATATCAAAAGTTATTCAAGGTGGAAGAAGTGAATATTTGACTTGGTACTTAGAAATTTTTTAAACATGTTTGATTTTCCAAACTTCCACCTCAAAATTAATCTTGATCCAAGATTCAAGTGGAAAAGTGTTAAACATGGAAGTTATTCCCCTTGATATCACCTTGCACATGGGTTCTTTTTAAGGGACCAATCAGATGATTTTCACCTTCACATTTCAAACTCAAATGCATGGCCACATGACCTGATTTCAGCATGATTCACAAGCAATTTTGGACCTGAATACATCACTTGATAGGCCTATCACATGCCCATGCAAGCATGCAATGAAAATTGCTAAATTTGGCAAAATTTGGAAGTGTGTGGAAATGAATCACATTGTCTATAAATACATCCCTTCCTGCTCAGAAATAAGGACCTCATGCCCAAGCTTTGAACCTTCAATCCAAACCCTCACCATTAAAGGATAATCTTGAAGGTTTTCATTTGAAAATTGAGCTTCAAATCTCATTCTGTTTTGAGATTGAAACTCCAAGAGTCCAATCCATTTTCTGATCTTAATCACTTCCTACAAGATTCTGAAACCAAGCCAAGAACAATTGGGATCAAGGTCAAGCTAGGTTGAAGCTCCCTCAAAGGTAATTTTTCAGAATTTTCATCTCTTCGATTCTCCCTCAATTCTCCACTATCCTTTGTGATTTTTGGTTGGCTGAAGGCCTACCAATATAAGTAAGAATATTGAGTTGCTTTGAGGTCAAATCGAAGCAACTCAGTTCATGATCCTCAAAATTCAAATCCCTGTATCTTTTTATATACTTGGAATTGGAGAAAATTGAGGCCAGATTCGAGCTCTTGAGCATTTTCTCCCATGGCCAATTTGTGTTTCTCTCATTCCCCTCCCTCTTCATCTTCATCCATATTCTCCCCCATTCCTTTATTTGACCAATGAAATCTCAAGTATCCTAAGGCTAATTGGTTCATCAATGACCTTGTGTCAGATGAAGCAATACAAGTATGGATGATATAGTCCATCCCTTTTGATCTTTTCTTTTAGTGTATGGTTGTTTTAGGAGTTTGGTTCATTATACGAATATCTAACATGCATTAACACCTAAATTTTATTGCCAGACCTCAGATAGTTGGGACTTCTACATAAGTCCAATTACGATTGCTTAACGTAGAGCTAAAATTGACCCTAAAAGGCATAGCATTCTAGTAAGTAAGATTGTAAGTCTCCCATCTTTCATGGTATTGTGTGGAAACTTGGCATTTTTTCCTTCCTATTGAAGATGTCTTGGTTTAAGGATCCATGCTTGTGAATAGATGGTTGAGTGTTTTCCAAAGAATGACTTAATCAATTAAAAAATAAAACACTACTAACATTCAATTAACCTTGACTAACATTTGCCTAACTCTTATTAATGTTTCTTTAATTTCAAGTCATTTACTTTATGCAATTTAATTTCTAGTCATTTATCATTCATTTCCATTTACATTTCATTAAACTTGTTTATGTTTATGCCATTTCCACTTTGCTCATTTGAGCCATATCTTGTAATTGTATATATTGTTTGTGCATTTGTTTGTGGTCTTAGGACCTTAAAATACTTAATAAACAACAAAAACCCTAAAAATGTTTGGTGGACTGTTGAGCTTGATTTGATCTTTTGGACTTAGGATTCGGCAACATTCCCTGTGCAAAAAGGACTTGGCCAATGCCAACATTTTGAGACCATGTTATTGTGAACTGAGCCTTCATCTGATGCAAGTCTTGGAATTAATTTGAACTCATCTTCTATATTGTCTTGATGCAAATTGTTATTTTGATCTTGTGTCTAATGCTTTATTCTGAGTTGATCAAGGAGTATTTCATCTGATACATGAGAAGACAAAGAAGATTGCTAGCTATGGGAATTGCTTGCTTGGATGTGGATATCTTTATTTGATGCCTTGATCTTCATGATGTTTGATGTTGCTAATTTCCTGATTGATTATTGCTTGATTCAAAGTTCAAGGGGAAAATGGGTTTTCTATATGACATTCTTGTCTGTTGGATTGCATCATGTTGGTAAGATCTTTTCAACTCTTAACTTTTAATTTTATACATAGGATAGCCACTTCATATCCTCCTACTTCTTAAATTTCAAAATCTCTCCCCCTTTTTAAAAAAATTCTTTACTTGTGATTTGAAACTTAGACCTTATTTCAAATAGAAACTTTGGTCTTATGCCAAAAAAATTTCAAACTCCTTTTCTTAAATCAAACTTGTAAATAAATCTAATCATATTAACTTAAAATTTCAAAAAGATAAAAAGAACTAACAACTTCATTCAAACTTTTGGGCCTTTTGTGCCTTTCTTATTAACCTTTTGTTAAAAATAACTCACTCACTTTGAAATTGTTACCATAAACTACGAGGTTTTGATCCCTCATTTTTATGTTGGTACGTAGGAACAAGTCCAAAGGTCTTGTCAAACACAAAAATATAATCAATAAATTCTTTTCTCATCCTCACACTCTATTTTTCTCAAACATCATTTAGACCAAAAGACACATACACACATAAAAAAGGGTGCTAACACCTTCCCTCTGTGTAACCAACCCCCTTACGTGTAATCTCTGGCATTTTATTAGTTTTGATTTGAAAACTTCTTATCTTTGGGTTTTGTTCGTGCTTTTACCTTTTCCTTTGGAAACAATAAAAGCACGGTGGTGACTCTGGTTTTATTGATGTTAAGCTTATCCATATCTTGATGGTCATGAATTTACCGCTACAACATCTCCTTCTGACTTAAGACATCTGCAACCTTATTCTCTTTCCCTGGGTGATACTTAAGCTCAAAATCAAAGTCTTTCAAATACGTATTTCAAACTCTTATGGTCACTAAACAACTCAAAACATACTCCATACAAGTAATCCATCTCCTCTGTCTCATGTTCAACTCTTTCTGGTCAAATACGTATTTCAAACTCTTATGGTCACTAAACAACTCAAAACGTACTCCATACAAGTAATGTCGCCACACCTTCAATATAAAAACAATAACAGATAATTCAAGAACATGAGTTGGATAGTTCTCTTCATGAGTCTTCAAATGATGAGAGGCATATGCTACAACCTGACCACTCTGCATTAACACCCCTCCTAATCCTTTCTTAGAGGCATCACAAAATACTTCATAAGACTTACTAGGATCAAGGATGATTAAAACATGAGCAGTTGTTAGTTTTTTTCCTCCAAACTCATGAAACTCTACTCACACTTCGAATCCCATTTAAAAGAAATTTCCTTTCGGGTAAGTCTAGTCATTGGTAAAGCTAACTGAGAAAACCCTTTAATAAATCTTTGATAGTAACCTGCCAAACCTAAGAAACTTCTGACTTCAGAAGCATTCTTCGGTCTTTCCCAATTAATAACTTCTTCGACTTTAGATGGATCTACTGATACTCCTCCCTATGATATGACATGACCAAGAAACATCACTTCGTCCATCCAAAATTCACACTTACTTAACTTGGCAAAAAGTTGCTTCGCTTGCAGTACTGATAGAACAATCCTTAGGTGTTCTCCGTGCTCTTGCGGAGTACGAGAATAAATAAGAATGTCATCAATAAAGATCACAACGAACTGGTCCAAGTAAGGTTGAAATATCCGATTCATATAGTCCATGAAAACAGCAGGGGCATTCATCACACCAAAAGGAATTACAAGGAACTCATAATGGACATATGGGTTCTAAATGCGGTCTTTGGTACATCTGAATTCTTGACTCTGATTTGATGATAGCTCGGCTGTAAATCAATCTTTGAGAACACACAGGCTCCTTTCAATTGCTCTAGCAAATCATCCATCCTTGGCAGGGGGTACTTGTTTTTAATGGTTACTTTATTCAACTGGCGATAATCAATACACAATCGCATACTACCATCCTTCTTCTTCACTAGTAACATTGGAGCTCCCCATGGTGAGACACTAGGTCGAATAAAATGCTTGGTTAACAACTCTTCAAATTGATCCTTCAACTCTCTCAACTCGAGTGGCGCCATACAATACGGAGAAACGGAGATTGGAGCCGTCCCATGTATCATATCAATAGAGAATTCCACTTCCCTTTCAGGAGGAAGAAAAGTGATGTCCTCAGGGAAAACTTTTGGAAATTCACAAACGATAGGAATTTGTGTCACATTCAGATTGTCACTAGGTTCCTTGGTGAGAACCAAGAGAACCGACTTTTCCTTCTCAAATAAGAAATTAACCATACCAATCATACCTTCCAAGATAGTAGTTAATACATCCTTTGGAGTAGCTTCACTAGATGGAATGATGATTAACTTCTCTTCACATCCAATAAACAACGAATTAGCGGAAAGCCAATCAATCCCCAAAACCACATCAACCTTCTTAAGTGGTAAACAAATAAGATCAATCTGGAAAATTCCACCATTCACCGAAAGCGAACAATTTTCACAAATTAACGGTGTCTCAACCACATCATCCATGACGGTAGTAACCACCTAAGGAGGAGACAAAGGAATTACTTGCAAGCTAAGACGCTTCATACAACAAATTGATACAAAAGAGTGTGTTCCCCATAATCAAACAATACATAATAGGGATGATCATTGACGAGACACGTACCAACAATCAAAACATTGCTGCTCTTAGCCTTCCTTGCATCCAAAGTATAAACTCGATCAGTGTTCCTTCCTTGCATCTGATTCTTATTTTGAGGAAAATCCCTAGCCATGTGTCCGTCCCTCTGACAAGTAAAACACCTAATTACACTTCCAACACATCTTCCAAAATGAGACTTCTTACATACTTGACATTGCGGGGGATGGTTAGGTCTTGCATGCTGCACTTGTTTTCCTTTGAAAGATTGAGGTCTAGGCCTAAACTGGCTACATGGCCTTCCCTGATCCTTCTGCCTAATCCTATATTGATCCCTTTCTTCTTGAACTTTCTTCAAACTATTCTCAGCGACATAACATTGTCTTAGCAGTTCAACATAAGTAGTGAATTCGCTTTGAGAAACACTATGAGAAATTTCACCTCTTAAACCAAAAAAGAATTGATCGATTTTCCACTTCTTATCTGGTGCGTACACGGCCTGTCTAGAATAAGAAGCCATATCTTAAAAATTTCCAGCATACATAGCCACTGGCATATTACCCTGTCTAAGCTGCTGAAACTCAAGTTCTTTCTGAGTCCTCAAAGAGCTAGGAAAATACATATCTAGAAAAGTAATCTTAAAATGCTCCCAATCCCTAGGTACTCCTTGATTGGTCATAAGAGTCGAAGCACTTTCCCACCACCTCACAGCAGGACCCCTTATCATGTGAGAAGCAAACACAACTTTATTTTCTTCACTATAATGCACAATCTGAAAAATCCTCTCTATGCTGGTTACCCACTCATGAGCCTTCACAAGATTTAATCCACCATGGAACTCAGGAGGATTCATGCGAAATAAATCTCGGAAACTACCACCTGCAGCTTCTTGTGGAACCCCTTGAGGATGAAGACCACCATTCAACTGTTGCATCATATGATGCATGAATTGGTTCTGCTGCTGCATCTGTTGCACAAACTGACGCCATTGAAAACCTTAACTACCACTTGGTGGTTCTGAATCTGAATTCTGAATTCTGGATCTACCACGACCTCTGCATCTGTCAACCATGATCCTGAACATCATACAGATAAAATTAAGTTGATCAGGCTCAATACTATGTGTCGCATACGCGAAAAACAACCGGCGGGAAAAGACACAGAGCCGCCATCGTGCGTTATTTATCCCAAAGGTGGGAAAGGACACGCTCGAAGTAAACCTGGAAAAGAAATGGTCTTACGACCAGAGATTGCAAGCATCGGGAGCCGGTTACGCAAGGGGAAGGTATTAACACCCCCTCACGTCCGCCGTACTCGACGGGATCCACGCTCAGAAAGAATAGAAGACGATTGCTGAATAACTGCTCAAAAACTGCACAAAACTGGAATAGAACACAGACGAAAGAAGACGGAGAAAGCGGACTCGGCAGGATGTCGTATCCTGGGCCTACGTAGTTTGTCAGACACAAACATCAGAGTCGACGTAGTTCGGGGAAACGGGAAACGTGCTCGCTAGGACATTACATCCTATGCATACGTATATTCTCTAACCAGAGAAAGAATCAGAGCACTCGTAGCTCGGCTAACGCACGCCGAAACAAAACACTAAACAGGAGACGCTAAGACGTTAGAGCAAACACACAACTGGAAACAAACTGCCAATGGCTGGTCTTACATCTGACTCCGAACAACCAAACGCAAATAGGAAATGGAATACCAATCGCTGGCCTAACATCCAACTCCACAAAAGAAACACCAACAGGAAACTGAATGTCAATCGCTGGACTTACATCAGACTCCGAACAAACAACAAACAACGGGAAACCGAATGCCAATCGCTGGACTTACATCAGACTCCGAACAAACAACAAACAATGGGAAACCGAATGCCAATCGCTGGACTTACATCAGACTCCGGACAAACGCACACGAAAAAAGAAGGGTCTCGATTGCAACTAGGGCAAGAGAAAAGGAAGGTCTCAATCGCAACGAGGGCGAGAGAAAGGGAAGGTCTCAATCGCAACGAGGGCGAGAGAAAAGGATCAAAGTTAGTTGTCAGTCAAACTCGACAAGACATCGCATCTCGTGCCTACGTATCTCATCTGGACATGAGAATCAGAGTTGCCGTAGTTCGGCTAAACTATTTCTATTTGTTTTATGTTTTTTAGGTGAACAACGTTACTATGCAATCTACCGGATGCTCGACCTTTGGAGACTTACTCACCTGTAGTAGAAGGAGTTAACGTGTCCTTAAGAGGGGATAATGTTTGTTTGTGTTTTAGGAAAGCTCACGCAAGAAAGGAAGTCCTAGACGAAGGAACCGTGCTACCTTAATTGACATGCAAACGAGAGACTATGCGAAGTCTAGCAAACCTAAGGGGATACAATCACACCACACACAAACATATAACATGAAGTAAACACACCAACACGGGGCTCAAACATCAAGGGTGAGGCTTTAGTCAAGGGGTCATATCAACCTCGACAAACAAGCCGGGCTTTAGTCAAGGGGTCATATCAACCTCGACAAACAAGCCAACTGTAGGGTATGAAGGCTCTTAACCACTGACATTGACCGTCAGGGTGAGCAGATGAAAGGTAATGAGGATTGGTCCTCATAGCTCTTAACCCGGGCCTGGGTGAGCTTGAATCAATGAAAACGCGGGAGTCCAGAATATGGGACTCTACTCCACTCGACTGACTCTATATACAAGGATCTTGGGTGTTTATTCAAATGCATCAGCACGTAGTGCGAGCAAGATGAAAGACTCAACTGAATAGCAGGGGATTGATTGAAAATCCCTTCTATCTGCCAATTGCGTCTTCACTTAGGAGGACTTGAAGTACATGGCACAAAAGTAAACAATCACAGGCACTGCCTCTTAAGGAGGACTTCAGCCAAATGCCTGCCAAACATAAACGACAGGGCTTCCAGACTACATGGAGTTAGAGAGGTTACCTAAGTGGTATGCCAACCACAAGCAAAGCAAAGCAACTCAAATAATGAGTTAATGCTACTAAAGTACCTGTAAGAAAATCAAACAAGTCAATATTCACATTCAGACGAACCAAACAGACAGTCAACAGTGAGACAACCAATATACACAATGTAAGTCAACAACTCAAGTGAGTTCATCACCAAGGACCTACAACACAAGAAAGGTTAGTGGACAAAGAATTTGCATCTCAAGGCATGAGATCAACATAAACCATTGGGACTAGGAGCTTGAACCTGAAATGCAAAACTCAAATGATGAGTACAAACCACTAGCACCAAGGCTAGGGTCAAAGGCAAGCTAAAAAGTCAAAACAGCAACCAATATTCATCATGAAGCATATTTAAACAAGTAAGAACATATCCTAAAAAGGACCAAGTCAAAAGTATTAAGCAAAGTCATCTCATGAGCAAGATATGGCAAAGGCAATTTCAAAGCACATAATTGGTCATCAAGGATGAAAATTCCATATTAAAACAGAAATGAATCAAACAATCATGGAAATTTTTATGTGCACACATCATATCAAACAAAATCATCATGCCAAAAATCAGAATCAACAGTGCTCAATTGACCTAGAAATGAAAATGCACAAGTATGACATCAAATTGTGTGACACACATTGTCACACCATGCAATCATGTGTCTAAAACAGAAATGGAAAATGAGTAAAATGCACAACCAAGCCTCAAAAATCATGCCAGATGTTAGGAATCAACAAACCAAATTTCAAATTAATTGGCCAATGTATGAGCATTTCACAATAGAATGAATGAAGCATGTCACATTTGCATACATGTTCAAATAACAATTCACCATTCAAAATCCAGAAATGATAAAAATCAGAAAATCACATCATAAAATAATAGACACTTCAAGGAGCATGTGAGAAAAAATTGCATTCAATTTGGACTTGTTTTCAATTAGTTATGATTTTTTGAACTAGCATGAAATAAAATGGAATTAAATGTGAAAACATGAAAATAATGTGAAAATTGATGGAACTTGGAAATGCCATGGCTGAGGATCGAATGGAGGTTCAAAGCGCGTCTAAAACGACGCCGTTTTGGCTACGAGGAATAAAAATGAAAAAAATGCAGAAATGCACTCAGTGGGAATCGAAGGAGGTGTGCGAGTGCGTCAAAACGACGTCGTTTTGGCTTATGGCTAGGGTTTTGCAGACGGCGGCTGGGAACTGTTCACGCACGGTGGAAACCACCGTCTTCTTCATGAAGACGGTGGCGCTACAGTAGCTGTGCTCAATTTTTTTTGTAGAATTCACAAACCAATACATCATTCGAAAGGTTATCATGCAAGGAACACGGATCAAGCAATATTTAAGTCTAATAATCCATGGATAAGGAGAATCGATCAAAAACATTCATGCACTCAAACTTTCAATTCAACATATCTCAATGAATATTGCACCATTTTTAATTCTAAAAGCATCAGTGTGATCAGCATGGAGAGAGCTATCTAAACATGTACATAACAACAAGAATTAAGATGTTCGAAAATCACACCGCTTGAAGATCAATCAATGGCAGCAGTGGATTCAAAGGCCTAGCTGTGTCCAAATCTCTTCTATCAACCTTGTTATGAAGTCTGATGTAGAAATTGAAGCTTGAAACGAGCTAGATCTTGATTAATTTGCCACTTCCATCTTCATGTTCTTGAGCTTGCACACCTTGATTCTTCACCAAATGCTTCAATCAAGAGCTTGAATTCTACCAAATGATGATCAAGAAACCAGAATATCCATAAAAATCATGTGTTACTTGAAGATTTTTTGAATTATGATTGAGAGAAATTTTGGAGGGAAAACTTAGATCTAGATCTAGAATGAATAAAAACTGAAAAATTCTGTTATGATTAGCCTTTTATATGCTTCCCTAATCACATTGCTAATTACACTTAGGCATGGCTAATGAAAGTTTAATGAGATATGAGGTGTAGTGCAAATTTGGAAAGATGAACCCTCTTGATGAACCCTCTTGATGCCAGTTCCAGTTGCCAAGATGCAATGCAATATGCTATGTTAATGCAATGTTAATGTAATGTTAATGACCTAAAAATGAAATGGATGCATGAATGAGGGGTGAAAATTTGAGGTGCTACAGCTGCCCCTATTCAATCAACTGGGAACCTGAATGGATGAGAGCAACGACTGTCAGACCTTCAAGGTAAACAGGGATTGAATACCAAAGAACCGTAGAATTTGCACTCTGCGGGGGATGATCAAATAAACAGTCGACTTAATATACACTGATATCAAGGAAAGCGGAGCCATTTACCGATGGCTGCTGGTGGAACAGTCGACTTGATATACACTGATACCAAGGAAAGCGGGGCAATTTACCGATGGCAACTTCGACTGGGGAGGAACAAGATGTTCACAACTGGAACCAGACAAGACGTTTACCGACGACTCTACTAGGGATTTTGATATGTACCAAAGAAAGGATACATGACCAGAAATTGACCGATGACTGGGGGATAACTCGACGTTTACCGACATCGAAAGATGATGTTTACCGACACCAACAAAAGGACGACCAGACATTTACCGATGACTAGAAAAAAGGTACACAACCAGACGTCAACGGACGAATGGGAAGAGAAACCACGACCAGACGCCAACGGACGAATGGGAAGAGAAACCACGACCAGACGCCAACGGACGAATGGGAAGAAAACTCAACCAGACATCAACGGATGAACGGGAGAAAGAAATCACGACCAAACGCCAACGGACGAATGGGAGAAAGAAACCACGACCAGACGCCAACGGACGAATGGGAAAGAACTCGACCAGACATCAACGGATGAATGGGAGGAAAAAACCACGACCAGACGCCAACGGACGAATGGGAAGAGAAACCACGGCCAGACGCCAACGGACGAATGGGAAGAAAACTCAACCAGACATCAACGGATGAACGGGAGAAAGAAATCACGACCAAACGCCAACGGACGAATGGGAAGAAACTCAACCATACATCAACGGATGAATGGGAGAAAGAAACCACGACCAGACGCCAACGGACGAATGGGAAGAAACTCAACCAGACATCAACGGATGAATGGGAGAAAGAAACCACGACTAGACGCCAACGTACGAATGGGAAGAAAACTCAACCAGACATCAACGGATGAATGGGAGAAAGAAACCACGACCAGACGCCAATGGACGAATGGGAAGAAAACTCAACCAGACATCAAGGGATGAATGGGAGAAAGAAACCACGACCAGACGCCAACGGACGAATGGGAAGAAAACTCAACCAGACATCAACGGATGAATGGGAGAAAGAAACCACGACTAGACGCCAACGGACGAATGGGAAGAAAACTCAACCAGACATCAACGGATGAATGGGAGAAAGAAACCACGACCAGACGCCAACGGACGAATGGGAAAGAGAAACCACGACCAGACGCCAACGGACGAATGGGAAAGAGAAACCACGACCAGACGCCAATGGACGAATGGGAAAAGAAACCACGACCAGACGCCAATGGACGAATGGGAAAAGAAACCACGACCAGACACCAACGGACGAATGGGAAGAGAAACCTCGACCAGACGCCAACAGACGAATGGGAAAGACTCAACCAGACATCAACGGATGAATGGGAGAAAGAAACCACGACCAGACATCGAAAGATGATGTTTGGGAAGAGAAACCACGACCAGACGCCAACGGACGAATGGGAAAGACTCAACCAGACATCAACGGATGAATGGGAGAAAGAAACCACGACCAGACATCGAAAGATGATGTTTGGGAAGAGAAACCACGACCAGACGCCAACGGACGAATGGGAAAGACTCAACCAGACATCAACGGATGAATGGGAAGAGACTCGATGCTACGGACATCGAAAGATGATGTCTATTGACACCAAAAGAAAGGACCCACACGAGGATCAACACGACACTTACTGGTATCGCAAGGACGACATCTACCTATGTCAAACAAGGCTGACACTTGCCAGGGACTACATTGGAGAGTCACGCTTTCCTTTCACGGACAGGTGAGGAAATAAACCTCTCTGGGGATTGTCAATTCTGAATGCTGTCAAGAGCAACCGCTGCAAATGTGCCATTCAGATGTTGAAAACTGATCCGCCTCTACTGGGGATACGATCCAAGCCTACAAGATGCGAGGGGAGGAAAACTCCTATTGGGAAAACAAGTGATCACTTTGCTGAGCACACAATTCCTGATTCGATCTTCCAACTCTGTGGGGAATAACACTGCTGGGGACGCTTGCTGATCTGTCATTCTCGAAACGGCAGAGAAACCCACCCAACTAGGGAGTCCCTTGTTGGGAAAACACCAACCCCTCAACCATGTTGGGGAAACCAATTCTGAAATCGACCCAAATGACCCAGCGTCACGATGCTAAACTTCTCAGAGTAACACCTTCACCAACCATCTCAATCCTTGAATGGTAACCACGACTTAGTTTATGCTTGCAATGCTGATGCATGAGTTTTTTTTCCAGCGTAATGCTCCATAACCATGGAAATGCTACGCAATTAATGATGCAATATGCTATGCTTATCTAAATGATGAATGCATAAAAAAAAGTCCCCTCTAGGGACGACACTGGGGAGCTCGAGGAACTCTGCTGAGGAACTCAATATTACTCCGATCTCCACCCTGCTGGGGAACAGCGCTGCTGCTGGGTAAAGGATAATCCTCACAGGGGATGGTCTCCACTGAACCCGATCCATTTGGGGAGTTCGCTGGGGAAGACAACCAACACACCCGCGCTGGGGAAACAGCCAATTTCAGACTTGCTAGGGAAAAACATTCTCATCCCTGCTGGGGATTACAGCAACCTCCAGACCTGGCTGCTGAGGAACAATCTCAACCCACAGACACCTCCGCTGGGGGGAATGGCAACTTTCAGACTTGCTAGGGAAAAACATTCTCAACCCTGCTAGGGATTACCGCGAACTCCAGACCTGGCTGGGGGGACTGTTAACTCAACCCTGCTGGGGATTACCGCGAACTCCAGACCTGGCTGGGGGAACAAACTCAACCCACAGACACCTCCGCTAGGGATATGGCAACCTTCAGGCTCGCTGGGGACGCTAACAGACCTCAGACTTGCTGGGGAAATACTCTTCTCGACCCTGCTGGGGATGATAACCAATCTCAGGCTGGTGGCCGAGGAAACCACCGCTCTCGAACCCGCTGGGGAGATAACGACCTCGAACCCTCTGGGGAAATACGACCTACTTGACACGGGACGTCCGTCGACTCGTCGAACACTGGGGTTCACCATCCAACCATAGTGACAACTTCCCACTTTTGAGAGCTCCCAGACTCATCCTTCTGATTCATCGCCTTGTATTCTCAGCTTCTCTAGGCTTCGAGACAATCGATCTCCTCAGATTCGGGCCAACTCTCTAATCCTCAAACTTTGAAGAGTCTTCTTGATTACCCTCTAGGATCGTCGTCATTCTTTTGCCGTTTTTTCACCGTTCTTCTATCCCTTGCCCCTGATTGGACTCTGCGGGGATCTCTTGTCAAAATGCTTCACATCACAACCTGCAAGTGAGTGAAAATAACCAACAACACCTGCAAAAGAGATCGTTAGATAAAAACGTGCCCCAGGCGTGCCAAGATTTCAACACCTAGGTCACTCAAGCTTCCGAATAAGATTTCACGTCTTCAATCTCGTAAACATGCATCGGAAGGGACCTCTATGTTTTAAAATGCAAAGATTCTTTATCAAAATAAATAGATGTTTTTGCAATCAAAGCGGTAATGAAAAGAAAAACTAGAATTATTTGACTGAACATGCATTTATTGATTGAACCAAGGTGGCTCATGACTGAGCAAAACACCGGAAGCAATCCCTGAAAAGAGGTAATTGCGTACAAAAGGAAAAATCTATCCTAATGGCAATGTGAAACCGTGATCTCATCGAGTTCCAACTCGGTTACACCCCATATGTCCTCAAGACTCCCCGTGCTTTCTGCCTTTTGAACAAGACGCTTCCGACCGATCCCTGCCGGGAATTATCCAGGTGTCTTAACCAAAGTACAAACGATCATGCTGGACGCAGTTGTTCGTTTCATTCCCTCTTTTGCCTGGACCGTCCTTTCGGGTTTTCAGTCCACCGGGATACCCTTTTTTGCCCAAGCCGCCCTTGTGGGGTTTTCGACTTGCCGGGTGTACAGTTTTTTCTTTTTTATCCCTAACTTTTGCCCGAACCTTTTCATCATTTTTTTTTTCGGTTCGCCGGGATGCCCTTTTTTGCCTGGACTATTTTATTCTTTTCGTCCAGCGGGTCAATTTTTACGAAGTATCTTTTAACTGCGTCCGCATTTACAGGGGATAGGAAACCCTCACCATCCATGGTCGTCAACAACAAGGCTCTGCCAGAGAAAACCTTGACCACGAATGGGCATTCCTAACTGTGTTTCCACTTGCCCCTACGATCTTTGAGGAGGAAGGATCCTTTTCAACACCACATCTCCCACGTGGTACCCACGAGACCGTACCTTTCGGTCAAGAGCACGCTCGTTGCTGGTACAACTGCCCCAGGACGGTTACCAGCCTCTTTTCCTCAACTAGGCTCGACGCCTCATACCGAGTACTTATCCACTCAGCCTTTTCCAATTTCACATCCATCAGGACTTCTCACTGATGGAATCTGAACCTCAACTGGCAACACGGCCTCTATCCCATACGCAAGTGGGAAAAGCGTTACCCTAGTAGATGTACGTGTCGAGGTTTGGTACCCAGGGTACAAGCTTCATACTCAGCCACCATTGTTGGTGCATTCAAATGCTAGCTGGGCAGCAAAAGGACCGTGGGATCCCCTTTGGAGTAACCAAAGCAACACCAACTCCGCTTCCATTCACGTTAACGACCCCATCAAACATCAGAATCCGTTCGAATTCAGGGTCAGGCCCCTCCTCCGGGATTGGTTCCTCACAATCTTTCGATTTAAGAACCATGATGTCCTCATCAGGGAATTCAAACTTCCTCGATTGATAATCATCAATGGGCTGCTGGGCGAGGTAATCAGACAGTACACCCCCTTGATTGCCTGCTGAGACGTGTACTGAATATCGTATTCAGTCAAAATCATTTGCCCTCTCGTAACCCGTCCAGTCAATGCTGGATTTTCAAACATGTACTTGATCGGATCCATCTTGGAAATCCACAAAGTGGTATGAACCAGCATATACTGTCTCAGTCGGCGAGCAGCCTATGCCAAAGTACAACAATTTTTCTCGAGCAGTGAATATATTGCTTCACAGTCGGTAAACTTTTTGCTAAGGTAAATTGCATGCTCTTTTCGACCAGACTCGTCATGCTACCCCAGTACACACCCCATAGACCCCTCTAGGTGTATACTCGGGCCTGGGTATTGGGCCCCACTCAGAACACCCACCCCAAATCAGAGGAACCAACCTGTACAGGAATCCAGCACAATGACAATATGATGCATGCAAACATATATGCAAATATATACAACCACAGTATAATAATCATAAATGCCATAAGCAAAGCAGTAAAAGCAACCACAACTACCCTAGAGAGCGCTAGGATTGACTCGCTTAGGGAAGATGGACCAGCAAGAGGTCAACTTCTCTAGTTTCCCTAGCAGAGTCGCCAGTTGTTGCATACGCGAAAAACAACCGGCGGGAAAAGACACAGAGCCGCCACCGTGCGTTATTTATCCCAAAGGTGGGAAAGGAAACGCTCGAAGTAAACCTGGAAAGGAAATGGTCTTACGACCAGAGATTGCAAGGATCAGGAGTCGGTTACGCAAGGGGAAGGTATTAGCACCCCCTCACGTCCGTCGTACTCGACGGGATCCACGCTCAGAAAGAATAGAAGACGGTTGCTGAATAACTGCTCAAAAACTGCACAAAACTGGAATAGAACACAGACGAAAGAAGACGGAGAAAGCGGACTCAGCAGGATGTCGCATCCTGGGCCTACGTAGTTTGTCAAACACAAACATCAGAGTCGAGGTAGTTCGGGGAAACGGGAAACGTGCTCTCTAGGACATCGCATCCTATGCATACGTATCTTCTCTAACCAGAGAAAGAATCAGAGCACTCGTAGCTCGGCTAACGCATGCCGAAACAAAATACTAAATAGGAGACGCTGAGACGTCAGAGCAAACACACAACTGGAAACAAACTGCCAATGGCTGGTCTTACATCTGACTCCGAACAACCAAACGCAAATAGGAAACGGAATGCGAATAGCTGGCCTTACATCCAACTCCACAAAAGAAACACCAACAGGAAACTGAATGCCAATCACTGGACTTACATCAGACTCCGAACAAACAACAAACAACGGGAAACCGAATGCCAATCGCTGGACTTACATCAGACTCCGAACAAACAACAAACAACGGGAAACCGAATGCCAATCACTGGACTTACATCAGACTCCGGACAAACGCACACGAAAAAAAGAAGGGTCTCGATTGCAACTAGGGCAAGAGAAAAGGAAGGTCTCAATCGCAACGAGGGCGAGAGAAAGGGAAGGTCTCAATCGCAACGAGGGCGAGAGAAAAGGATCAAAGTTAGTTGTCAGTCAAACTCGACAAGACATCGCATCTCGTGCCTACGTATCTCATCTGGACATGAGAATCAGAGTTGCCGTAGTTCGGCTAAACTATTTCTATTTGTTTTGTGTTTTTTAGGTGAACAACGTTACTACGCAATCTACCGGATGCTCGACCTTTGGAGACTTACTCACCTGTAGTAGAAGGAGTTAACGTGTCCTTAAGAGGGGATAATGTTTGTTTGTGTTTTAGGAAAGCTCACGCAAGAAAGGAAGTCCTAGACGAAGGAACCGTGCTACCTTAATTGACATGCAAACGAGAGACTATGCGAAGTCTAGCAACCCTAAGAGGATACAATCACACCACACACAAACATATAACATGAAGTAAACACACCAACACGGGGCTCAAACATCAAGGGTGAGGCTTTAGTCAAGGGGTCATATCAACCTCGACAAACAAGCCGGGCTTTAGTCAAGGGGTCATATCAACCTCGACAAACAAGCCGGGCTTTAGTCAAGGGGTCATATCAACCTCGACAAACAAGCCAATTGTAGGGTATGAAGGCTCTTAACCACTGACATTGACCGTCAGGGTGAGCAGATGAAAGGTAATGAGGATTGGTCCTCATATCTCTTAACCCGGGCCTGGGTGAGCTTGAATCAATGAAAACGTGGGAGTCCAGAATGTGGGACTCTACTCCACTCGACTGACTCTATATACAAGGATCTTGGGTGTTTATTCAAATGCATCAGCACGTAGTGCGAGCAAGATGAAAGACTCAACTGAATAGCATGGGATTGATTGCAAATCCCTTATATCTGCCAATTGCGTCTTCACTTAGGAGGACTTGAAGTACATGGCACAAAAGTAAACAATCACAGACACTGCCTCTTATGGAGGACTTCAGCCAAATGCCTGCCAAACATAAACGACAGGGCTTCCAGACTACATGGAGTTAGAGAGGTTACCTAAGTGGTATGCCAACCACAAGCAAAGAAAAGCAACTCAAATAATGAGTTAAAGCTACTAAAGTACCTGTAAGAAAATCAAACAAGTCAATATTCACATTCAGACGAACCAAACAAACAGTCAACAGTGAGACAACCAATATACACAATGTAAGTCAACAACTCAAATGAGTTCATCACCAAGAACCTACAACACAAGAAAGGTTAGTGGACAAAGAATTTGCATCTCAAGGCATGAGATCAATATAAACCATTGGGACTAGGAGCTTGAACCTGAAATGCAAAACTCAAATGATGAGTACAAACCACTAGCACCAAGGCTAGGGTCAAAGGCAAAGTAAAAAGTCAAAACAGCAACCAATATTCATCATGAAGCACATTTAAACAAGTAAGAACATATCCTAAAAAGGACCAAGTCAAAAGTATTAAGCAAAGTTATCTCATGAGCAAGATATGGCAAAGGCAATTTCAAAGCACATAATTGGTCATCAAGGATGAAAATTCCATATTAAAACAGAAATGAATCAAACAATCATGGAAATTTTTATGTGCACACATCATATCAAACAAAATCATCATGCCAAAAATCAGAATCAACAGAGCTCAATTGACCTAGAAATGAAAATGCACAAGTATGACATCAAATTGTGTGACACACATTGTCACACCATGCAATCATGTGTCTAAAACAGAAATGGAAAATGAGTAAAATGCACAACCAAGCCTCAAAAATCATGCCAGATGTTAGGAATCAACAAACCAAATTTCAAATTAATTGGCCAATGTATGAGCATTTCACAATAGAATGAATGAAGCATGTCACATTTGCATACATGTTCAAATAACAATTCACCATTCAAAATCCAGAAATGATAAAAATCAGAAAATCACATCATAAAATAATAGACACTTCAAGGAGCATGTGAGAAAAAATTGCATTCAATTTGGACTTGTTTTCAATTAGTTATGATTTTTTGAACTAGCATGAAATAAAATGGAATTAAATGTGAAAACATGAAAATAATGTGAAAATTGATGGAACTTGGAAATGCCATGGCTGAGGATCGAATGGAGGTTCAAAGCGCGTCTAAAACGACGCCGTTTTGGCTACGAGGAATAAAAATGAAAAAAATGCAGAAATGCACTCAGTGGGAATCGAAGGAGGTGTGCGAGTGCGTCAAAACGACGTCGTTTTGGCTTATGGCTAGGGTTTTGCAGACGGCGGCTGGGAACTGTTCACGCACGGTGGCGCTACAGTAGCTGCGCTCAATTTTTTTTGCAGAATTCACAAACCAATACATCATTCGAAAGGTTATCATGCAAGGAACACGGATCAAGCAATATTTAAGTCTAATAATCCATGGATAAGGAGAATCGATCAAAAACATTAATGCACTCAAACTTTCAATTCAACATATCTCAATGAATATTGCACCATTTTTAATTCTAAAAGCATCAGTGTGATCAGCATGGAGAGAGCTATCTAAACATGTGCATAACAACAAGAATTAAGATGTTCGAAAATCACACCTCTTGAAGATCAATCAATGGCAGCAGTGGATTCAAAGGCCTAGCTATGTCCAAATCTCTTCTATCAACCTTGTTATGAAGTCTGATGTAGAAATTGAAGCTTGAAACGAGCTAGATCTTGATTAATTTGCCACTTCCATCTTCATGTTCTTGAGCTTGCACACCTTGATTCTTCACCAAATGCTTCAATCAAGAGCTTGAATTCTACCAAATGATGATCAAGAAACCAGAATATGCCATAAAAATCATGTGTTACTTGAAGATTTTTTGAATTATGATTGAGAGAAATTTTGGAGGGAAAACTTAGATCTAGATCTAGAATGAATAAAAACTGAAAAATTCTGTTATGATTAGCCTTTTATATGCTTCCCTAATCACATTGCTAATTACACTTAGGCATGGCTAATGAAAGTTTAATGAGATATGAGGTGTAGTGCAAATTTGGAAAGATGAACCCTCTTGATGAACCCTCTTGATGCCAGTTCCAGTTGCCAAGATGCAATGCAATATGCTATGTTAATGCAATGTTAATGACCTAAAAATGAAATGGATGCATGAATGAGGGGTGAAAATTTGAGGTGCTACAGCTGCCCCTATTCAATCAACTGGGAACCTGAATGGATGAGAGCAACGACTGTCAGACCTTCAAGGTAAACAGGGATTGAATACCAAAGAACCGTAGAATTTGCACTCTGCGGGGGATGATCAAATAAACAGTCGACTTAATATACACTGATATCAAGGAAAGCGGAGCCATTTACCGATGGCTGCTGGTGGAACAGTCGACTTGATATACACTGATACCAAGGAAAGCGGGGCAATTTACCGATGGCAACTTCGACTGGGGAGGAACAAGATGTTCACAACTGGAACCAGACAAGACGTTTACCGACGACTCTACTGGGGATTTTGATATGTACCAAAGAAAGGATACATGACCACAAATTGACCGATGACTGGGGGATAACTCGACGTTTACCGACATCGAAAGATGATGTTTACCGACACCAACAAAAGGACGACCAGACATTTACCGATGACTGGAAAAAAGGTACACAACCAGACGTCAACGGACGAATGGGAAGAGAAACCACGACCAGACGCCAACGGACGAATGGGAAGAGAAACCACGACCAGACGCCAACGGACGAATGGGAAGAGAAACCACGACCAGACGCCAACGGACGAATGGGAAGAGAAACCACGACCAGACGCCAACGGACAAATGGGAAGAGAAACCATGACCAGACGCCAACGGACGAATGGGAAGAAACTCAACCAGACATCAACGGATGAATGGGAGAAAGAAACCACGACCAGACGCCAACGGACGAATGGGAAGAAACTCAACCAGACATCAACAGATGAATGGGAGAAAGAAACCACGACCAGACGCCAACGGACGAATGGGAAGAAAACTCAACCAGACATCAACGAATGAATGGGAGAAAGAAACCACGACCAGACGCCAACGGACGAATGGGAAAGAACTCGACCAGACATCAACTGATGAATGGGAGGAAAAAACCACGACCAGACGCCAACGGACGAATGGGAAGAGAAACCACGGCCAGACGCCAACGGACGAATGGGAAGAAAACTCAACCAGACATCAACGGATGAACGGGAGAAAGAAACCATGACCAAACGCCAACGGACGAATGGGAAGAAACTCAACCAGACATCAACGGATGAATGGATGAATGGGATGAATGGGAAGAAACTCAACCAGACATCAACGGATGACATGCATGATGCAAAAAGAGGCACTCAATTTGGAATTTTAGATAAAAAGTTATGGCTCTTGGAAGTTCCATGCACACTTGGCAATGATTTGATCATAACTCCTCAACCATTCATCAGATGCTCATGATCTTGGACTTTTTGGAAATGGGAGAGAAAGATCTTCAACTTTCATGTTGGACAAAATTTTATTTGAAGCTTCTTTGATGTTGGAAAGTCAAGTTGAAAGTGGTCCAAAAACTTGCCATTTTTGGAAACTTGAAATTACAGGTCACTTTCCATTTTTGGAAACTTTTGATCTGGCTTCAAAACCTTCAAGGTAGATGTTTGCCATGATGAATGAACCTCTTTTGGACATGAATGAAGTGTCTCAAACCATTTCTCCATCTCCTAGCCTTCAGTTGACTTTCAGTTGACTTTGATGGCCCCCAGATGACCTGGACATGCACTGATGACTTTTGAGCCTCTAGCACTTGGTACAATAGCTTCAAAATGAACCTTGATTCATATAAGCTCTCTAGAATACTCATGTGGCCTCCATCTCAAGGAAATACTTGCCCTTTTTGCACAGATGAACCCTCTTGATGCCAGTTCCAGTTGCCAAGATGCAATGCAATATGCTATGTTAATGCAATGTTAATGTAATGTTAATGACCTAAAAATGAAATGGATGCATGAATGGGGGGTGCAAATTTGAGGTTCTACACTATGAATATAACATCAAGGACAATGATGACAACCCACATATGAGGCAGAAAGGAATACTTATAATATATCATGGCTAGGTCGAGGATACCACCTGCTCTGATACCAATTGTAACACTCATATATAATATATGTCTAGAATACACATTATACATAGTGTCATACTGGTACTGGAATACATAAGCCCCTAGCGACAATAGTGTACATATTACATGCCCGAAAGAAAACACTACATGGCACAAAATATACATAAAGATGCCCAAAAATAAAACTAGGAACTAGATCATTATAGAATGATCTCAAAAATATATACACAACAGAGAAATCATCTGAAACATCAGGTAAGCAAGACATCACTCTATCTTGTCCTTACCCTTCGCCTGATTGGAACTACCTGAAAAATAATCAATAACATGGGGTGAGATAATAATCCCAGTGGGTTCCCTATCTTATGGGCCCACTCGGCTCTACAGGGTTTTCTAATCAATATCCAACTTAAGTCAACAAGGGAAAGAGACTTAAGTGATGGGAAAAAGTCTTGCAATGTATGGAAACATGCACATGAGTTCTCACAACTCAAAATAAGTCACTATTCAGATTCACAAAACATCAATCCCTGAGCAGACCTACGTCTAGGGAAAACTTAGTTCATGCATGCTCGTACGATTCGACTTTCGTGGTGGATGTCGGGTCCTCTATGAGTTCCAAACTCAATTCAAGCGACTGTCACTCGAATGGGACTCTAACCAACTTAGGGTCTCTTTCACCGTGTGGGCCTCTAACCCACTTTGGTTTCCACCTATCCCCCATGCCCCCCATGGTTGGGGCTTAAACCCAATTTAGGCACGAATCATTGGAGTCACACCCCATTACTTACTCATCTAAGCATCTCAAATAGGGATGTACATCATAAGAGGTAAAACATTCTGAATACATGATCAATTCCATAAGACATAACTAGATTCATCAATCACTAGTGACTTTATTCACCAATATACAAGCAATAACCATGCATGTTCCATACAAAGTGTCTCACTCTCAACTATCGAAACCATTCATTTACGACATTCACATAAGCATCGTACGAATAAATGTCGATTTCTAATGTTATCTAAGTTATAAGTCTAACTTATGGCCTAAAAACGATCCCTAGGTTAACTTACTTGATTCATTATGTAATTATCACATTCAACATTGATTCAATACACGTATAACATAAAAAGTGATTAATAGTTGATGAAATGCATTTAGAAACATTCAAGAATGAATTTTGAAGTTTTAGGCATGAGCCAATCGATTGGTTGGGGAAGCCCAATCGATTGGTTTATCTCACATTTCTTTTTTTCAAAGAATGCATAGGATCAACCAATTGATCCTGAGTGTCAATCGATTGGCAACTGAAAAATTTCCAGTTTTCAAAGTCAGTAAGTTTGTGCAACCTATTGGAGCTCACTATCAATCGATTGGTCCTGCCAAATTTTCATTTTCTTCAAAACAGAAAGTTAGTACAATCAATTGTTACTAAGGACCAATCAATTGGTCCCAAACATTTTCCACTTTTCCATACTCAGAAACTCTATTCAATCGATTGGTCTGGAAGGGACTCTAGAACCAATTGATTGGTCCCTGCATAAAACACAATTTCTTCTGCATAACAATATAGTTTTCAACCTGCATAACATTGTTTCATCTCTAGTAACCAATCTCTTGACATAATCATAAAAACATATCAACAATACTTTCAAAGTAATAACCACATCATTATGTCGCTAGAATCCAACAACTACAAGAACACACATAGAAGCATCACCAATGAAGATTCACATAATTAATGGAGAAACTCATCACAATATCATTTATCTTACTATCAATTCCATGATTTGTCAATCCTGACTTCTAAATCTATAGTTATACCTAGAGCCCACCTTAGGTATGGAAGAGGAGAAGTTATTGAGGATGATGAGATTAAATGGTGATGATGTGATGATGATGGATTCCAAGCTTTTCCTCCTCCTTCTTCTCTCAACTAGCTTGCTTCCTCTTCTTCCCTTGAGTTTCTTCTTTCTCTCTATCTTCCCTTTCTATCTTTCCTTTTTACTGATAAGTTGGAAAATGAGCATGGCACAAGGGTGGTTGGTACAAGAATATAAGGTAGAAAGGATATGTGGCCACAAATGAGAGGAAAAACGTGTGGATGGGAAAAATGAAATGGTAGTAACAAATATCCCAAGTGATACCATACTTTTGATATTTGTTCTACTAGAGCAATTTGCCTGTTATTAGTGTTACGAAAATGTCCCCATTAATAAAAGGTCAGTCCCAAATAATATTAATTAAGTCAATCTAAATTCACTATTTACTCTATTTATCCCAACTGATAACTTTTAGAGCACATAGGAACTCAATTGATCTCAATTTATAGGAATTTGAATATTTAAGAAAATACGGGGTATTACAATTGTACTTTAATTCTTATGTTTTGGTGTGTGTTGACTATGTCATTAAGTTAATTAAGTTAGTTGAATCTATTTCCTCTAATCTAAATGATGTCCACATTGGGTTACTTTTAGAAGTTCGAAGTCTAGAGATGGCATCATGACATAATGCATAAAATTTACAAATACACTTTCTTAAACATGTCTCAAGTACCTCCCTCCAAATATAATAAACACACTTCCCTAAACATGCCCCAAGAATGCATCAACGTAAAGTTTAAAGTGTAAGAAAATCATGAATAAAAAATAGTGCAACATAAATTTTTCTTTGATGAATCCTTACGAATGGTCATGAATTAAGTACTATGTAATTATCTCTTGTAATGAAGTACCTTTGTAGTCAAAATATGTAACCAAATCAAGAATGTTGCTCAGATGACAATGTCTCTAAGTAATTCACACAAAGAGACTTCAAACAAGAGAGACTTTCTACAATAGTGCCAATCAAATGAGTGAAACTTCTGAGAAAATATCGCAAAACTGGTGTGCAATTAGGATTTATATCAAACATGGATTTTTCACCTAAAGGTTCTATTTATAAAACCACCCATGCGCTTCATAATTTAATGTGTTTTGCATTTCTTAAATTCATGTTGGTGTGCTCTAAGAGTGTTCCGATAAATAATAAAATGAGTCATATTCATTTAATATCTCATTTATGTGTTCTCATGTGCCTTTACATGTAGATTTTCATAACATTGATTATAATATTAAATTTTATTTTTAATATTCTAAATAACGAATACTCCTTCTGTCCCAAATTATAAGTCACTTTATTAAAAAAATTGTCCCAAATTATAAGTCATTTTACAATTTCAATGCAACATTAATGACATTTTTCCCAATACACCCTCTATCATTTATTACTATTTCTTCTTACAAATCTTTAAATTTATCTTTCATATATAATAAATCAAGAGAAATACTCTAAAGTTATGCATAATTTATCTTTCTCATATAACAATCATTATATTTTTTAATTTGCATAAAATATGCAAAGCGTCTTATAATTTGGGATAAAGGAAGTAATATATATCAACACATCACTTCTAGCTTATTTACGAGAATATCATGTGATTTGATGTAACCTTTTTGTGATAATGATCATTTGCATAATTTCTCTTTTGATCTTATATCTTCATTGAACAAAAGTTATAACATGTGTTGCCCTTGTATATAATTCAACATTACATTCCTTGATATATGGGTAGACTTTGTAACAACAAACAATTTTCATACCTCATATTATCTTATTTCCGCACGACCATATATTTTATTGGCACACTCTATCAATCGGACTTTACATATTACTCCTTTTATGTAAGAGGAGAAAGTATCATCTAGGTAATTTGTGAGTGCAACTTTCCATTAGATGTATTTTGTATGATGTCAAAACTAGGATACTTAGTGTTTATATATATTAAATGGTATTCTCTGAGTCTAAATGTGCATCTTAGTATTAGAAAGTATAAAACATATTGGAAAAGGTGTAGGTAAAGTTTCATGCATCAAAAAATGGTTTATATGTGAAAAACAGTCTATGTGTCGACACATAGAAGAAAAAAATTTCTACATGTTGACACATACGAGCTTAAGGTCAGCACATGTAACTCATTTTAAAGTCTGTAGCCTCTATTTGATGTGTCGCATCTAAAGGTCGACACATGCATCGTATGTACCGACACATGACTTGCATAGGTCGACACATACATTAAAAATCTTGAAAGTTTGCATTATTTTCGATTCCTTTTGCATTCCTTTTGCTTTAAACTTACATACATATATATACTTCATGCATGCATCATTTCGAGCAAGGTTCTAGAGTAAACCTACATGAAACCAATATTTCAAAGTGTTCTCATCATCTTCAACCTTATTCTATGCATACACACAAACAAACTACACATAATCATTCTTTGCTTGGGTGCCATTTAGAATCGGTTGATAACATCCAATTTAGGTTTATTGAATTGTAAAATGGGTTGAGATCTTTGAGGGGTTCAAATAAGAAAACCAAACCGGGGTTTCCCTTCAAGATCAATTATGCATTTGAAGGTTTTGGACAAGGTTACACATTTTGGATCCAATCAAGTGAAGACTTTGAAAAACAGAAGATTCTTGCAAAGGAGTAGCGTAGGACGGTGGATCATATTGGTAAATCTTGGGTTACAACAATTCACAATTTGGATTCGATCGAGTGAGGGCTTTGAAGAACAAAAGGTTATTGCAAAGGAGTAGCGTGAGACGGTGAATCAAATTAGCATTGTTCAGTTACTTGATCAAGGGAAGAGAAAATGTTAGAATCAACATGAAACTTAGGGTTTATAAGGTTTGGATTACTACATTTCTCTTGTATTCTACTTTTGCAAAGTAAGTTTTTCATTATCTTAATCCGAGTTTGAATTGAGGGCAGGCGTACCCATAGGGAGGTTGATTGGGGAACTATTTAAAGAAATCCTTGTGTACTCTTTCTCTCTCTATCTCTTTTACGTTTCATTTGCAAATGATTAATTTCGTCGATTATGCGATCAATATGTTTGGTGAATCCTTTTGAAAACCATTTTAAAAAGGTTTTATGACCAACAAAAAGAAGAAGAAAAAGAATGAAAGTCATTATATGCTTTACTCTACTAATAAATCATCTTATTATCTATTACAAAAAGCTTTTGAAAATCTACAAAGAGAAGACACATACGCTTTTAAAAGATTAGCTTCAAACAAAATAATCTTTTCACATTTAGAAGATAAAGTTTTAGAAACCAAAAAGAATATGGAAGCTCTTAAGAAATCTATGGTAGACATTCTAAAAGATAAAAATGAGGATAAAGAACCTTCATGGTTTGGTTGTGAAACTTGTCACATTTGGCAAAAAGAGATAAACACTCTTCAAGATGAATTAGATAAGGCATTACAACCAAATGTAACTTTTGCTATTGATACTACTAAATAAGATGCCTTCTTATAATCTATATAGGAGGTATAGATTTGTTGAAAAGGATCAAAATAGAAAAAGTCTCTCTTCTCAAAATTTAACTTGTCATTATTGTTGCAAGAAAGGTCACACTATTGAAAAATGAAAGTTTAGGAGACTTTTTGTTCCTAAAGATGTTTTTCAATGGTTGCCTAAATGCAACCAAGGTTTCACTCACCATGAAGGACCCAATGAAGATTGGGTACCTAGCACTATATTGCAGGATAAATGTCTTGGCTCTATGAAGAGAGTATGTAATCTCATTTATGGATTCTGAAGACATATATCGAGTTACATCTCTCTATTTCATTGACTTTTTGGCAAGGAAGAAGGGTTGAGTGACCAAGGAAGTCAACAACTAGTGCTCATTAATTGGTAAAAGATGTGTAGATTACATTTAATGTTTCCTATCCGAGAAATATCGAAAAATATATTTTGTTTCATGATGTAGGTATATCTTCAAAAAGACATACTCAAGGACATCGAATAAGGGTTTGCTAAACCTAAAACAATGAATATTGAGGAGGATAAAGATAACTATCATGAAAAGGAAAATAATGAAAGTCCAACAAAAAATGGATGATCATCAAATCAATAACTTTCTAGGATTTATTACATATCACAATATCTAGTAGTTGGTCAAAGTTAAAAGTGGTAAGAGCGTTGATGTCAAAAGGTTTTGTTGCATATTTTTCATTTTTTCCAACTTTCGTTCGAGAGTTCCTTGTGGAATGCAAGTGCATCTTCTGTCATTTGTACGATGAGGTAATATCATTTCAATTTTCGCTTTGTAAGTAAGTCCTTTCTTTTACCTGCTTATTTTTCAAAGGTATAAGATTTACTTTGTGTATGAGATATGTTATGAGTGTTCATTTCAAAAAATTTCAAGTGATAACCATTGTGTGTTTCATTTAATATGTTTATAGTGACCTCATTTAAATGTCTTCACATGTTTTTCTATACTGTTTTATTGTATGCTTAGATTAGCGTGTTTGCATCTTTATGGCTAGAAAATCATGAAAAATAATAATTTACATGTGTCTCTCAATAATCATTCATGCATGTTTCAATTCTAATCCTTCAAAGTTGACCCAAAATCAAATGTGTTAAAATTTTTCACTTTTTGCACTTCATGTGTCGACACATGTTTCGTATAGCTCGACTCATGAAAACATTTTTCAGAAATTTTAAAATTTGTTTAAGTATGTGTTGACTCATGTTTTTATAGGTCGACTCATAGAATAAATATTTCATGTATTGGTTATTCTCGAGTCTTTCCTTTTTCCCCTACGGAACTTTGTTTGTCCCCAGCCAGTTCACCCTGTGGAAACTGTTATTCCCCACAAAGATCCCGATTTACTGATAACACTGAAATTTACCGTATTTTCGACTCTGATTTCACATGCATTCTAGTTGTTTTATTGTTATTTTGTTGTGTTATTGCTATGTTTTCCTTTGTTTTCAGGTTTTTACTTTAATCGGAGCCCCGATCGAGAAAAGGAGCAAAAAAGAGCCAAAAACCCTAAAATTCAGCATTTTGTACTTGTGGCTTACCCCATGGCTGGCGCCATAGACCCTGCCATGACGTGTCCAAGCTCAACTTCCCTCAACTTCCATGTTCCACACTACTTCCACTAAGGCGCCTCATTTTGTCCTTGTGGCGGGCGCCATGGCCTTGTGGCGGGCGCCACAAGAGGAAAGTTTTTCCCTCCCATTTTCAAGTTGAAGGGCATCCTTGTGATTTCCATCTTTTTACTTGCTTATAAATAGAAACTCGAAATCACTTTTACAATCATCCAAACTTAGAGCAAAAGCAAACTCAGAGCAACTTTGTTTCACTTAGGCATATATTCAGTATTTTAAAGTGGTAATCGCTTCGCATTGGAGTGTTACCACAATTGTGTAATCGAGTCTGTGATAGAGTCTGTAATCGAGTTTGGAGCACTTTGGAAGGAAGTTAATCCTGCCGCCATTTTCATTTCCGCTTTGGAATTTACTCAACCCTCCGATTGGAGCAGGTTTTTATTACTTGTCTTTATCTTATTTATTTTCTCGCACTCGCTTTACTTTATTTATTTTCTCGCACTCACTTTACTTTATTTATTTTCTCGCACTCGCTCTACTTTATTTATTTTCCCGCACTCGCTTTACTTTATTTATTTCTCGCACTCGCTTTAAATTATTTATTTTCTCGCACTTGCTTTAAATTATTTAGTTTCCGCACTCGCACTACTTTTATTTACTTTCCGCACTCGCACTACTTTTATTTAATTGAATGCACTTTTACTTTACCATGTCTAACTAAATTTATAAGGTTAGAATGTAAGGATCATAATTGAACCGATAATCCGTACAATTGTTCTTAGAAACACTTAATGGCTATTTTAACTTTCAACTTAAGTTTTCCCACACTTCAATTCCGTTGGGTAAGATCGAAAGTCGTCCAATGTCTATCTAAACTTAATTGTTTTTAACTATTTCAAAAACAACGAAAGCGCTTTGTTTAGTTCATTAGGAGTTTTTAACTCAAGAAGAAAAGAGATTTTAAAACTATTTTCGGACGCGTTTATAAGTTTAGAGTCTGGTTCGTGAGAACCTCTTTTGGTTAAGAAATCTAGGTTATAATACTTTTCAACTTAGTCAAGATACTATATTTCTTAAAAATAGGTTTACTACTCTAACGCAATGCGCGCCTTTTTATAAGTGACAATAAGAGGGTTTGATTAGGGAGTACAACTCGGTTCTGAATACGCGAAAGCGACAATTCCTGTTAAATTAGTTCTTTTCAAAGTAGAAAACATTGCCCATAAGTAGTTCTATTAGCAAGTACTTGGATTATCAATTGATTATGTGAATTACATTTGACCCTGTCTTTATTAACTAATCTTTATTCAACACTTTACTTTTCATTGTACACTCCAAAAACACCTATTTCGATTGCCTTTGATAAACAACATAACAATAGATAATGATAGATTGACACTTCGTCTCTGTGGATTCGACAATCTTTTATATTACTCTGACGCGTTCATATACTTGCGAAAGCACCGCATCATGTTTTTGGCGCCGTTGTCGGGGACCAATTTCGTCAAATTTCTTTTTCCTATTGTTATATCATTTAGACTTAGGCATTTCCCGCCGGTCAATACGAAGAACTCGCAGCACCGGAAGTTTAAGCTTAGTATACCCTCTGGCGGAACCTGAACGTTACGCTCGCGCACGTTTATTCTTTAATAGAATTAAGAGAGCTATGGCCGAAGATCAAAACCAAAGACCTCTTAAAGATTTCGCTCAACCATCAAACGAAGAACCTAGTTCTAGTATAGTAAGCCCAACCATCCCAGCTAATAATTTTGAACTTAAACCATCCTTGTTGCAACTAGTGCAATAGAGACAATTTGCAGGTCTCGCTACTGAAAACCCAAACCAACATTTAAAAATATTTCTTCAATTAGTAGACACTTTTAAAACCAATGGAGCTTCTCCTGAGGCAATATGTATAAGATTATTCCCTTTTTCCCTCAGAGATAAAGCTCTATCATGGTTAGATTCCCTTCCACCCAATTCCATTACGACTTGGGATAACCTTAGAAGAGTTTTTCTTGCTAGATATTTTCCCCCGAGTAAAACCGCCATTCTTCGAAACCATATAACTAGATTTACCCAAAACCAAGGAGAATCGTTGTTCGAAGCTTGGGAGAGATATAAAGAGTTGTTAAGAGCATGCCCACATCATGGCTTAGAAAATTGGTTAATCATTCAAACCTTCTATAATGGACTTCACTATAACACAAAGATGACCATCGACGCTGCCGCAGGCGGTGATCTGATGAATAAACCTTATCCTGAAGCTAGTGCCCTCATCGAAGATATGGCTCAAAACCATCAATCATGGGGAGTCGAACGAGCGACAGTTGAGAAAAAGGAAGCCCAAGGAGGAGGGCATGAACTAAGCTCTATAGACATGATGCAAGCTAAAATGGATGCATTAGCCCTCAAGGTCGAGCATATGTGCATAAACCCGAATACTGTAGCCGCAGTTTCGTCGGATTGTGAGATATGTGGAACCAAAGGACACCAATCTGCAGAATGCAGTCTATTAAACGAAACCCACTCTGAGCAAGTGAACTACACCCAAGGGAAACCATATTCGAATACCTATAACCCTGGATGGAGGAATCACCCGAACTTCTCCTATAAAAACAATAACCCAATCCAAAATAATGCACCTCCGAGACCTAGTTATCAAGTCCCTAGATCAAATCAACCTATGCAACCTGTACCATCAAAGCCGAGCCTTGAGAAAATTATTGAAAATTTTATCACCGCTCAAACCCAACAAAACAAGGAGTTCATGAACCAAAACATTCATGTTAACGAATTGATTACTCAGTTAGGAACCAAGGTTGACCAAATAGTTACTCATACCAAGATGCTTGAAACCCAGATCTCTTAGGTAGCTTTAAACCAAGCCCCTCAGACTACACCTGAAGGACAATTCCCTGGACAACCTAAACAAAATCCGAGAGGACAAGCCAATGTCATTACCCTACGAAGTGGGAACGCTTATGATGAGCCACCAAACCCTAGATTGAGTGAACCCGAAACTTCTAAGGAATGTACCAAGCCCCCGGACAAAGTAAAGGAACCAGAAGAATCTGAAAACCAGGAAGGTCGAGAAAAAGGAGAAGAACCTAAAGATAAAACTTATGTACCACCCTCGCCATATAAACCACCTATACCATATCCGCAAAGACTCAAACAAACCCAGATCAATAAACAGTATCAAAAATTTATTAAAGTTATAGAAAAGCTTCATGTAGAAATCCCTTTCACAGAAGCCATCACCCAAATACCTTCTTATGCAAAGTTTCTCAAAGACATCCTTACCAACAAATGTAGACTTGACGATCCGAAGCCTTTGGAATGTAATGCTATTTCCGAGGACAAATTAGCGAAGAAAGATAAAGATCCTGGAAATTTATCCATTCCTTGCCTTTTGGGTAATCATGTCATCGAAAAAAGCTTTTCTAGACTTAGGAGCTAGTGTGAGCCTAATGCCTTTAGTGGTTTGTGAGAGGTTAAACTTAGGAGAATTAATACCCACTAAAATGTCACTTCAGTTAGCCGATAGATCTGTTAAATATCCGATAGGCATTTTAGAAGATGTTCCTATTAGGATATGCCAGTTATTTATCCCTACTGATTTTGTTGTCATGGACATCAAAGAGGACAATGATATACCAATCCTTCTAAGTAGACCATTCTTATCGACTGCAGGAGCCATAATAGATGTCAAGAAAGGAAAGTTGACATTTGAGGTAGGTGACGAGAAAATAGAATTTATACTTTCGAAATTTCTTATGGCACCTGTGATGGGAGACTCGTGTTATGCCTTAGATATCATTGATGAATGTGTTAGAGAATTAGAACAAAAAGAAATTATAAAAACAATTAAGTTACCATCAACTCTCATAAGGGAAGATGATGACTTTAAGAAACCCTACATCGATGATAACCTTTACGAATGTTTATCCCTTACTCCAGATCCTATGCCATGCCCTAAGAAACCAACCTTAGAACTTAAGGAACTGCCTAAGAACCTGAGATATGAGTTCCTCGATGAAAAGATGAACCATCTAGTTATAGTTAGTGCTACCTTGAGCCAAGAGGAAACGAACCAACTTTTAGGTGTTTTACGAAGATATCCCTCAGCCTTAGGATATAATATCTCTGACCTGAAAGGTATAAGCCCATCCGTTTGCATGCATCGGATTTCGCTCGAAGAAGATTCAAAACCCTCTAGGGAACATCAGAGAAGAATAAACCCTATAATGAGTGATGTCGTTAAAAAGGAAGTTCTTAAGTTACTTGAGGCAGGAATCATCTATCAGATCTCGGATAGTAAGTGGGTGAGCCCTGTGCATGTAGTACCTAAAAAGGGAGGCATCACAGTCGTGCAAAACGATAAAGGCGAACATGTAGAAAAACGTTTAGAAGGAGGATGGCGGATGTGTATAGATTATAGAAAATTAAATAAAGCAACTAGGGAGGATCATTTCCCTTTACCATTTATAGACCAAATGTTGGAGCGTCTAGCCAGACACTCTTACTTATGTTATCTAGATGGATACTCTGGATTCTTCCAAATACCTATCCACCCCGAAGATCAAGAAAAAACTACCTTTACATGGCCTTATGGAACTTTTGCCTACAGACGAATGTCGTTCGACCTCTGTAATGCCCCAGCTACTTTCCAATGATGCATGATGTCAATCTTTGCAGACTACCTAGATGGTATCATGGAAGTGTTTATGGACGATTTCTCGGTTTGCGGATTTTATTTCCACAATTGTCTTGCTAACCTTGAGAAAATACTGGAGAGATGCGTGGAGGTGAACCTCGTGCTAAACTGGGAAAAGTGTCATTTCATGGTGACCGAAGGAATAGTTTTAGGACATATAATTTCCGAAAAAGGTATAGAGGTAGATAAAGCTAAAATAGAAGTTATAGAAAACCTAAAACCCCCAAAAACCATCAGAGAAGTCCGAAGCTTCCTTGGACACGCTGGATTCTACCGGCGTTTTATTAAGGACTTCTCCAAAATAACTAAACCTTTAACCGGACTTTTAATGAAAGATGCTGAATTCATTTTCGACGAAAAATGTAATGACGCATTTAATCTTTTAAAACAAGCTTTAATATCGGTACCCATTATGAAACCGCCTGATTGGTCGGAACCTTTTGAGATAATGTGCGATGCTAGTGATTATGCAGTTGGAGCCGTTCTAGGACAAAGGAAAGATAAAAAATTACATGCCATCTATTATGCCAGTAGAACCCTAGATGCTGCCCAACTTAACTACGCAACAACTAAAAAAGAATTACTCGCTGTAGTTTTCGCTATAGACAAATTTAGATCTTATCTAGTAGGAGCAAAAATTATAGTTTACACCGATCATGCTGCCATTCGTTACCTATTAAGTAAAAAAGATGCCAAGCCCAGGTTACTCCGATGAATTCTATTACTACAAGAGTTTGATTTAGACATAAGAGATAAAAAAGGCACTGAAAATGTAGTAGCCGATCACCTTTCTAGGTTAGAACATCTAAAACCTGAACTAGTACCCATAAATGATGATTTCTCCTATGATAGACTGGTCGCTAGAGTAGAAACCATAAAAGATAATAACCTAGATCCTTATGAGGACCCTCAAAATTCCCTAGCAATAAGTAACGTACCCTGGTATGCAGACTTCGTTAATTACCTAGCTGCTGATAAAGTACCCCCTGATCTTGACTACCACCGCAAGAAGAAATTCTTCCACGATGTGAGAAACTTCTATTGAGACGAACCGCTCCTTTTCAAAAGGGGTAAAGATGACATTTTTCGCCGTTGCGTTCCAGAAGAAGAGGTAAATAATATTATCAAGCATTGTCATTCTGCACCCTATGGTGGACATGCGAGCACATCTAAGACATACGCCAAGATTCTTCAAGTTGGCCTATTCTGGCCTACCATGTGGCGTGATGTCTATGCTTGCATTGTCAAATGTGATAGATGCCAACACACTGGAAACATTTCAAGGCGTGATGAAATGCCTCTAAGAAACATTCAGGAAGTAGAACTCTTTGACGTATGGGGTATAGATTTCATGGGACCTTTTCCACCATCCTTAGGAAACAGGTATATCTTAGTAGCTGTAGACTATGTGTCTAAGTGGATTGAAGTTATAGCTGCACCCACAAACGACACTAGGGTAGTAATCAAATTATTTAAAAACTATATATTCCCTAGATTTGGAACACCACGTTTAGTCATAAGCGATGGAGGATCACACTTTATATCGAGAATATTTGACAAACTTTTAAGAAAATATGGAGTTAGGCATAGAGTAGCAACACCATACCACCCACAAACTAGTGGCCAAGTAGAAGTATCTAATAGGGAGATAAAACAAATCCTAGAGAAAACTGTTTCTATTTCTAGGAGAGACTGGTCTCAGAAGCTTCAAGAAGCATTATGGGCCTATAGAACCGCTTTCAAAACCCCTATAGGAACTACTCCTTATCAACTAGTTTATGGAAAATCCTGTCACTTACCGTTCGAATTAGAGCATAAGGCCTATTGGGCCATTACAACTTTGAATTTAGACTACCTAGCCGCTGGAGAAAAGTGTACCCTAGATATTCATAAATTAGAAGCACTTAGGCAATCGGCCTACGAGAATGCAAAAATATATAAAGAGAGGACAAAAACCTATCACGACAAAAGAATAATAAAGAAAAATTTCAATATAGGCGATCCTGTTCTCCTTTTTAAATCTAGGTTACGACTCTTCCCTGGAAAGCTACGTTCAAGATGGACTGGTCCTTTCGAAGTATCCAAGATTCTGAGATTCGGAGCCGTAGAAATGAAGAACGATACTTGTAGTCCATTCATTGTAAATGGACAAAGACTGAAGCTCTACGAAGGAGGAGACATTCCAGCATACTACTCAAGCCACACCCTGATTGATCCACCAATTCCTACTACTACAGGTGTATAAATTCTTATCGTCAAGCTAATGACGTTAAACAAGCGCTGCGTGGGAGGCAACCCATGGTTTTTCTTTCATTTTACTTTTTCGCATTTATTTAATTTAATTTTTTATTTTATTTTATCATATTTTGCATTGAGACTAAAATTTGAATGGTTTGCACTTTCAGGATCACTTTCTTAACTTTTACAGGATGCAAGATTTCGATGACATGCACGTGGCCTATAGAGATAATGCTCAGAGGGAGCGTTACATCGCTCTGTATCAGCGCCCTATGGCACCCACACGTTATCCTGATCAGCACTGTATGGAGGCACTGGGTATCGAGCCGAGTATCCGATTCCTTAGCCACTAGCTTCACTGGGACGAGTTTGCTGATGACTTGAGTAACACCTACAGGAACCTGACTTTGGAGTTCCTGAGTTCATTTGACTATGACCCATATTTTGGACCAGATGGGTATGCTGCTTTCAGGCTTTTCGGAGTTGAGTACTCTTTCAGCCAGAAAGAGTTCGGCGACCTTTTGGGCTTCCAGACCACTCCTGATGCTATCCCGGAGACACCTATGGGATATTTTCTAGGTAAGGAGGTTGAGATGTTTTGGAGTGATATATCGGGTTGCTAAAAGTTAGGATCCATCTACACAGCTGTCTCATGTTATACATAACCCCGCCTTCAGATACTTTCAGATGATATTAACACATTCCTTCTTGGGAAAACCGGATGCAGAGACACTACTGAGTGAAGAGGAGATCTTCCTATTATTTTGTGTATCCCAGTCTCGCCCAGTAGCATGTGGGAACTTTTAATTATACAGTCTCAGCGGTATCTCCAGATCTACCGAAGGAGTCATCCATGTTGGCGGAATCATCACGCAGATCGCTGTCGCCTTAGGTCTGTCTCGCAAGCTGTTACATCTTCGGACCTACTGTGGCTGCACTACCATGGACATCGACTTCTGTTTGACCAGAGGGTTGATGAGGAGAGCCTCTTTCCACCCATGTCAGTTCCGACTGCTAGTCGACAACGAGGCTATCCATTACTTCACACTGCCAGATCCTATGATGACCAGTGTGCATGATCCAGCGAATTGGAGTTATGCTCTAGAGGGCCAGGGAGAGACCGTAGAGGAACCGAGATCACCACCCATTGCTGAATACACGCCTACACCACCATCTCCCAGAATCACTGTTTTCTCTAATAATCTTTCATTGCAGACACTCGACATCCGCACTTAGATTGCTGAGTATCGTAGAGAGATCGCAACGCTTAGGCAGGAGGTGGCTGACCTCACTTTACAGATGAGAGTGTCCGATCTCACCCATGCTACTGAAGCCAACTATCTATATCAGGAGATCACAGAGCTCAAGCAGGAGGTAGCCATGCTCCGTGGATCCTCTCAGGAAGATGACATCCCCACTATATGATCTCACCATTTCATCTTATTTTATCTCTTTTTTATATTTCTCGTATTTACATAACTCATCTTATATTATCGCATTTGGAATATTATATAAACTACATCTATACATTGATATTTCTACTTTTATCTATATATGTCTTATTTTTCGTTTTATTTGCATTTTTTATTTTTCAGTTATTTATTTATTTATTAGTCTAATATTTAATTTTTGTTTCATTTTTATTTTTGTTTTTACCTTTATAAAATTATGCAAGTCAATGATGCTAGGAAAATCACAAAACAAATGCTATTCGGACCCCTCAAAGCCAAAAGACAAGAGAAGCCCAAACCAAAGGACCAAAATCCGGCCCAGCCAGATTTGGCCTTATGGCGCCCGCCATAGACCCTATGGCGCCCGCCGTACACCCTGTGGCGCCCGCCACAGCGTCTGTAACAGGTCGGGGCAGAACCCTTTTCTTCACCATTTTTGTAACTTACAACCTTCCAAACCCATTTTTTCACCTTGGAAAAACATCCTTGAACCCACAAAAAGCTCATACTTTTCTAACCACCACACCGTATAAATCATTTTTCCGATTTCCATTTTCATTTTCATCCGTCAGATTTCGTAAAAATCCAACCTTTTCACAAACCACTTCATCTTCTTCATCACTTTTCAAGAGCTTTCAAATGGAGTTTAACGGATTCATTCTTCGAGGAGGGAAACCGGGGGATAGACAAAGAAAAATTATTGAACGGTTGCAAAATCGGGAAATCCTCCTGACAAGGTATGTTGACGAAAACTGTCTCTACACTTTAGTATCTATCATAGCATATTTCATTTATTAGATAATTTAGGTTTGCATAATTTCTTTTCCAACAAAGAACCTACCTATGAGCGGTTGACAATTGAATTTTTGAGTTCCTTAATTTATATTGTCAACCCTAACACTGCTAGCACAGTTGGTACTGTCAGATTTAGAATGTTTGCTATTGAATACGAATTCAGTACCGACGAACTAGCCAGCTTGTTAGGAATCACTCATGGGGACGGTGCTATTTGTGAGGCCCCTTTGGATTCCGAATGGTCTGTTGAGGTATTTTCCTTCTGGGAGCGTTTATCAAACACTTCCATAAACTCTTTTGAAGGAGTTCTTGCCTCAACTATCCATAACCCGACCATCAGAGTTTTTAGATATCTGTTGGCATGCACTATTTTTGGCCGGGAGAATCCAAATAAGGTTAATGCTAGAGAGCTTCTATTTTTACAAGGAAGCCTCACAAATAGACGTATTAATTCGGTCCCGTTCATGCTTGCTCATATGACTTTAACTTTGAATAAAGCGGGACCGATTTCTTTTGGTGGATTGATTACATCTATTGCTCGGGCACTTAACCTGAACAATCAGATGGCTACCCTAGACCCCTTACCTCCTCGCACAATTAACCTAAAATTTCTAAGAGACATGAAATTGTGCCGTTCGAGGAGAGAAGGAGGTTATAAGCTTATGGTTCATGGTGTAGCCATCCCATCTGTTGTTTTACCGTGCACTAGACGTACAAATGTACGAGATGAAAGGAATTGGACCTACGCTTTAGATACCCCACCTGTTTTGGGTCCTCTTCCTCCTAACATTCCTGATGAGGCGGGACATGATATTGATGATGAATATGATCGGCGAGAGAGATCTCCAGTACCCCATGTGTCCCCCCATCATCCTTCACCACCACACACCGCACCATCTTCTTCTTCTGCAGGTACCACTCCTGGCTTCTATATTACAGAGGAGATGTGGCGTGACCACATGGCTAGAGAGCAGAGGCGTGACGACCTACTCTCTACCATCCAGCAACAAATGGCGGATAACATGAGCTTCATGCAAGAGTCGCAGCGGAGGACAGACAGGTCCTACGACACTGTTTTACAGTCTCTGCTTATGATTACCAATACACAAGCCCGTCAGCAACAATACCACCAGCAACACATTGCTGTCATAGAAAACACTTAGGGTACCATTTTAGGTCACCTTCGAGAGGTAAGGGCCGCTCAGAATGCCCTGCAGGCGAGGATGGATCAGAGAGATCGTCGTCGTACCCGATCCCGCCGTCCACCTCAGGATGGCGAGGGCACTAGTGGTCAGCAATAGGTTGTCAGGTAACTTTTCCCTTATCTTATTTCGAAACATTGGGGACAATGTTCGATTTAAGTGTGGGAGGAGACTCTATCGTCTTTTCTTTATTACCTTTCTCGTTTTTTCCTTTATCGCTTTTTCTTTGCTGTTTTTAGATAGTTTATTTCCTTTTAGTTGTTTATTTTGCTTTTTAGTATAATGCATGAGTCTGACGAGTCACCAAATATAGTATATCTTTAGTACAATCCTACCTCCCCATACCTTTAGCCCCACCGAAATTTTTTTTGCAAAAGAAAATAGTGTTATTCCGAAAGTTTTTAGGTTTTAAAGACATGTTTTGAGTAAGGATGCGGTAACTTGGGAGAACTTTGCGAAACATCAGTATTATTTTAGCACCATAGACTTCGTAAATATAGGAACCACTCCCGAAACCCCATATACCATGGCCTTAATCATCATTTCCGTATAAGTCCTCAGTAGTTTATCTCAGCAGTCAGCTCCGGCCTACGCATCCTCTACGTAGGGGACCGATGCAAATAAGTGAATGATCCAGAAAAACAAAAAAATAAAAGAAAGCAAAAAAAAGGCAACTCCGGTATAGGTGACCCTCACAAAGTCATTTAAACCAAAGAATTTTAAAAAATTGCTACAAAAAGAAAAAGAAAAAGAAAAAAAGAAAAAACTTACCCACTGTTGGTTGGTTCAAAGGTATCTGGAACTGAACTCGGTAGGGCGGATTACGATCCAATCCCCCACAACTACAGTTGGGTCCAATAAAAGGGTTTACACATAATTATGTGCCAGAAATCCCATGCTCAGATCATAATCACTAACATGCCACTCTACTATGAAGCATGTATGGATAACGGGCTTAATGTGATTGCGTCTGAATGAAAAGGACACAAAAAGAGATGAAGAGGCAGACCTAGGTATTGTGGGATAATATGGGTTGGTTAATATAGGAATGAAGTTTATGTCCGTATTTGCGGATCAGTGTCATCATGATACCCTTAGTTCACTCAGTTAGTACCTATCACTGCATCCCGACTTAAACTTAGATTTTTTACCTGAAGCACTCGTTTACACAGATTTTCTTTTATGAGCTTTTTAATGTTTTACTTGAGGACAAGCAAAGGTTTAAGTGTGGGAGAATTTGATAACACTGAAATTTACCGTATTTTTGACTCTGATTTCACATACATTCTAGTTGTTTTATTGTTATTTTGTTGTGTTATTGCTATGTTTTCCTTTGTTTTTAGGTTTTTACTTTAATCGGAGCCCCGATCGAGAAAAGGAGCGAAAAAGAGCCAAAAACCCTAAAATTCAGCATTTTGTACTTGTGGCCTACCCCATGGCTGGCGCCATAGACCCTGCCATGACGTGTCCAAGCTCAACTTCCCTCAACTTCCACGTTCCCCACTACTTCCACTAAGGCGCCTCATTTTGTGCTTGTGCCGGGCGCCATGGCCTTCTGGCGGGCGCCACAAGAGGAAAGTTTTTCCCTCCCATTTTCAAGTTGAAGGGTATCCTTGTCATTTCCATCTTTTTACTTGCTTATAAATAGAAACTCGAAATCACTTTTACAATCATTCAAACTTAGAGCAGAGGCAAACTCAGAGCAACTTTGTTTCACTTAGGCATATATTCAGTATTGTAAAGTGGTAATCGCTTCGCATTGGAGTGTTACCACAATTGTGTAATCGAGTCTGTGATAGAGTCTGTAATCGAGTTTGGAGCACTTTGGAAGGAAGTTAATCCTGCCTCCATTTTCATTTCCGCTTTGCAATTTACTCAATCCTCCGATTGGAGCAGGTTTTTATTACTTGTCTTTATCTTATTTATTTTCTCGCACTCGCTTTACTTTATTTATTTTCTCGCACTCGCTTTACTTTATTTATTTTCTCGCACTCGCTTTACTTTATTTATTTCTCGCACTCGCTTTAAATTATTTATTTTCTCGCACTCACTTTAAATTATTTACTTTCCGCACTCGCACTACTTTTATTTACTTTCCGCACTCGCACTACTTTTATTTAATTTAATGCACTTTTACTTTACCATGTCTAACTAAATTTATAAGGTTAGAATGTAAGGATCATAATTGAACCGATAATCCGTACAATTGTTCGTAGAAACACTTAAGAGCTATTTTAAATTTCAACTTAAATTTTCCGGCACTTCAATTCCGTTGGGTAAGATCGAAAGCCGTCCAACATCTATCTAAACTTAATTGTTTTTAACTATTTCAAAAACAGCGAAAGCGCTTTGTTTAGTTCATTAGGAGTTTTTAACTCAAGAAGAAAAGAGATTTTAAAACTATTTTCGAACGCGTTTATAAGTTTAGAGTCTGGTTCGTGAGAACCTCTTTTGGTTAAGAAGTCCAGGTTATAATACTTTTCAACTTAGTCAAGATACTATATTTCTTAAAAATAGGTTTACTACTCTAACGCAATGCGCGCCTTTTTATAAGTGACAATAAGAGAGTTTGATTAGGGGGTACAACTCGGTTCTGAATACGCGAAAGCGACAGTTCCTGTTAAATTAGTTATTTTCAAAGTAGAAAACATTGCCCATAAGTAGTTCTATTAGCAAGTACTTGGATTATCAATTTGTTATGTGAATTACATTCGACCCTGTCTTTATTAACTAATCTTTATTCAACACTTTACTTTTCATTGTACACTCCAAAAACACCTATTTCGATTGCCTTTGATAAACACCATAACAATAGATAACGATAGATTGACACTTGGTCTCTGTGGACTCGACAATCTTTTATATTACTCTGACGCGTTCGTATACTTGCGAAAGCACCGCATCATTTACATTCATATCATATAATAAGCATTTTGTGGTATCTTAGGGCCAAAAATTGGATCTTTGATATTTAAGTCTCTCCAATCTAGTCCAGACGAAGATTTCAACCTTCATATCACCAAATTGAAGAAACTTAAATAGGGGCATCTGTCATACCCTAATTCTTAACCCTAAGATTCCATATATCATTTGCATCATTACAAACAAACAAGGTCACATCTTGGTCTTTCCCCTTATCCATCTTTGGGTTTGCTTCTTGTAGGGATCAACAAACACCTCTTTGTTGGATTGATTTATCTTTGTGTTTATATGATTAGTTTTGTATCTAACTACTAATCAAAATATCAAAAAATATGTCTTGTTTCCCTTAAGTTTATTTTTCAAGGTAAGGGATTTTTAACCAAGGACATCTCAAAGTTTTGTGGCTTACTTCTCAAGGAAAGTCAAAGGTTCATGTGTGTATTTCCATGCCTTATTCAACAAGCAACTTCAATATTTGAGAAGTTTAATCAAGAGGAAATCAAGGACATCTTATTTTGAGTTCATATGATCACCCATGCGCTTTTAAATGCAAGGAAAGTCCAAGTACAAAAGCTTGTTCTAAGTGGTTTGACCAAAAAGTCAACATTTTGAAATCAAAGTTCGAAGGATCACAACTCCTTCAATTCTCAACATTTTTGATTTTTTTTCATATGACTCTTCTCAACATCCTATACAACTTCTCTTTACCTGACAAGAGCCAGTTATGCTTGGAGGATCATCAAAAGTTTGGAGACATTATAGGTCATTTGTGGACTTAGTGAAATTTGACCTATTTTCAAGTGACTTTTCCCCAACTTTCAAGGTTCATAACTTCTCTAATTTTAAACATATGAGGCTGATTATTTTTTCAGAATGTCATTTGTGATTCCCTCTTGTAGCGGGGTATTCGTTACCTTTAGATTTATTGACTAAATCAAAAATAAATCATACAATTCGAGTCGCCACCGCACTTCTATTTATCCAAAGGAAAGGTTACAAAGCGAACAAAAACCGAGAAGTTTTATCAAATCAAAAACTAATAAAAATGTCAGAGATCTGGGTAAGGGGGTTGGTTATGCAATGGGAAGGTTTTAAGCACCCAAAACATCCTTAGTACTCTAAGGGAGCCCTTTTCACCAATGTTGTAAGGTAGGTTAGTATTTATGAGAAATATTTGTGCAAACATGATTGTGGAGATGAGAAAAGAATATACAATTTATTTACAATTTTGTATTTGAATGGATAAACCCATTGCCTACGTACCATCTTAAAAAGATTAGGATCAAAACCTCGTAGTTCGGGGTAAAAATCTCAAAAAAAGAAGTTGGTGAATTGATTGGTCCAAAAGCCTTAAGGTCTTTTGTTATCAAAGGGACAAAACTCAACCTAAAACCACAAATCCACCATGTGAGAAGAGCTTCAACATGCTAGTGAGGGGTTAACCCTGTAATAAGCATGGAAGTCTTATAGTCCATCACTAAGGATATAGGTGAGTATTATATCAACCTCTAGGATAACTCAAACCTAATAGCTAATGTTTATGAAAAACTTTGGCAAAAGTGGTCATTGGAACCACAAAAACAATTGAGTGAGTTGTATTTACAAATGAAAAGTGTTCACAAAGTAAGGTCAAAGTTGACTTAAGGATTCAATTCAAAATAAGTGTTATGAAAAGAGTTTGGAAAATCAAAAGCATAGTGCTTAGGTTTCTAATTTTTGAAAACAATGTTAATGTTTGCACAAGAGTTTGGCCTGGGTTAGAGTGGAGAGAAGAAGAGAATGGCTAGGTCCTAGACATGCAAAGATGAAGGAAGTGAAATAAAACCACATGGAGTTCCCTTCTTGAGATCACAAAGATGATCCAAGTTGCTCCCATCCTTTGGAATTAGCAAGCAATAAGCAAATAACTCAAGCAATCAAGCAAATAACAATCAAGCTCCTAGGAATCTTCTAATTGGCTCAATTTTAAGATCCCTAGCACACAAGAACACACAAATTAAAAATTTCCACAAAAAAAATAAAGAATGGACAATAGTGAGTTTAGAATTAGGATCCTTTCAATGTTCATCTTCAAGATTAAGCATTCTAAAGGCATGAGGCCTAGTTGCTCTTTGACAATTTTAGCACTCTAAAGGCATGAGGCCTAGTTGCTCTTCAAACTCCATTAGCTTAGGTAAGGTCCTAAAATCTAAGTCATTTGTCCATTTGCATTGGGCTCACACAAACAAAACAAAACAAGCACAATAATATATACACAATAATGTACTCAAGTGAGCAAAAGGAAAATTGCATTAACATAAACATGAGCTCAAGTGAGCAAAGGGCAAATGACAAATGAATAAATGAGCAAGAAATTAAATTGCATTAATGTAAATTGCAAGAATTAAATGCTTGAATTAAAAGTTAGTCATTAGTAGTTAGTGTTAGTGTGCCATAAGGCAATTTAGCGCTATGTTAAGCAATCGTAAGTGGACTAATGTAGTAGTCACACCTATCTGAGGCCGGTCAATAAAACTATAGGCAACAAACACAAGTTAGAGACCATGACTAGTAAGCCAAGCTCCTACAACTTGCCATGCCAAAAGAAAAGAAGAATGATCTTGTATTGATTTAGGTTTTTTGCTTGACCCAAAAGAAACCTATCCTTAATGCAAAGAAATTCAGTTGATCTTTGATCAAGATGAATTTGACTTGAACCAAGAAAGGTTAAGCCTCTCATATGTCAAGACTACCACCAATATTTAACTCATTGATCAAAAAGAAAAAAGAAGAAGAAGAAGAAATGGAAATGTACATAAATGGAATTCAAATGACATAAACAAAAATACATTGACCAAAAATGAATGGAATCAAAGTCAATCAATGGTAAACAGAAGTGAGATGAAACTTCGAAGTCAGGAAACAACTAAAATATTTTTGGTATTTTTTGAATTAAAAATAATACTTGAATTAAAATAAACAAATAAAGGTCAAACTTCAAATCCAATTCAAATCAATTTGGAAAAGTCCAATTGGATCATCCTAAGTTCAACAAGGTCAAACAAGGTGTGACAAATTTTTTCATCATTTTTAGAAAATAGAAACTAATTTTAAACAATTAAAAATGAAGAAAATATAACATAATTGAACTAAAATCTCAAATAAATCTCAAATCAATTAAGAATTGATGAGAATATTTTTCATGGATTCATCATCATTCAAAGATGTTAATAAAATATTTTTGCATTTTTTGAAGATTGGAAACTATTTTAAATGAATTAAAATAACCAGAAAAGAGAAAATTCACAAAAAATATTAAATGACAAAATAAAAAGAAAATTAAAAATCATTTTCAGAAACTAGAATTAAAAAGGAAAATAATGCAATTGGTCCCATATTTTTTGGATTTAAAATGAAAGAGTTGTGAATTTTTGAAATAAGAAGAAATAAAAGAAAATAGAATAGAAAATCAGAAATTAGAAAAATCCTGGCGCGTTGGATCACATTCATTAATTGACGTGTCCAATCTGAGGGCTGTGAGGCACGCGCGTATGATGATCCAAAGTCAAATGAGAAACACAGGGCATTAATAAAGTCATAACATTGCATGGTCCAGATCAGATCGGAGTCAAAGCATCAAATGGCTGGGAACTTAGCCACGTGGGGATGGTGGTGGAAACCACCGTCTTCTCCGGTGAGCTTCACAATTCCGGTGGAATTTGCAGGTTTTGAAAACTTAACCAAAATGGACGATCCTCATATCACTGGAAGCTAGGGTGATGTACATCACCTCTGTGCCATTGGTTTCTACTCTAGACTCTCATGGAAGGAGAAATCTGAGTTAGAAATTCATGGTGTTCAAATTGAACTTGATCAATTCATGAAATTAAATACACAGATCAATTGCCTCTCACATGAGGACTTTAGAGGAACCAACAAACACAAGAAATGAGCAAGATCCAAGGAGTTTCGAATCAAAAAAGTTTGAACAACAACCTTTGAAGTGCAGCTTTACAAGGCACGATCTCTTCCAATTCTTTGATGCAGTGTGATCTTGAGATGGCAAAGGAGCTAGGCTAAGGAATTGAAGCTCAATAATCAACCAAGGAAGTTGAAAATTTAACTGAAAAAATTGAGAGTGAAAAGCAAAATTCCTTTGAGTGAAGGGTGGGGATTCAACTCTGCAACAATTTAGGCGCCTTAAGGTTGGAAATGAATGAAGCCAGACATCTGTATTTATAGCAAATGATGATGCAAGCCATGGAAAATTCGTGTGCATGTGGAATGAGGGCCTCCATGCATGGCCCTGTACAGGCGCATATGAGGCCCAAAATCCATTGCAAATGCAAGCTGATATGAGTATGCAATGGTTTGGACGTGCAGTTTAGATTACATTGGGTTGTGCATGGAGTTTTAACATTGTTTCCATAAATGAATATAAATCTTCTCCTCTTCAAAAATGCACTTACCAAATTGAAACATAGCCATGTGGGTAATGGTTGGAAAGGTCTTGACATAAGGAACAAATGTTATGTTGAACAAAAATCCATTTGGTGTTGGGAAAACATGTGCATGGAAATTTTGCCAAAATGGACCAACTTCTAGCCCTTATGTTTCAATGATGCAAGCCTTAAATGACAAAACCTTCAACGTCAAAGTTGTAGATAGTTTCAAGACAATCAATTTGGACTTAAATTTTGCATCATTTGTATTTTTGATGAGAATGTTATGGCCATTTGAAGTTGGACTTTTTCATATTTCAATGACTTTGGTCCAAAGTGACCTATATTGTTTTGTATTATCACATGTACTTAGTTTAGGATTATGAAATTTTGTCCAACATAACATTTGAATTATACATCTTAAAATTTCCAATGCATTTGATCCCACCTCAAAATCATGAAAAATGAGTGAGTTATGCCCTTGGGAAGTTGACCCAAAATTAGGGTTTCAGTCAAAATGACCTATAATGTTTTGAAATGAATGATGACCTTTCAAGCTTCAAATAAATTTTTGATGAACATGAAAGTTGTTTATATGGTTCTTAAGAACATTGTTACTCTTAGGGTCATCTTCATTTGACAAACACATCAAAAGTTAGGTCTCAATGGATTTCAAAATAGTCAGATGAATTGACTAATCAACTTCTCAAGTCCAAACTTCAAATCTTGTTGAATTGATGATTGAGGACACTCAGATAGGCACATATATGCATGAAATGATGAATGAAAGAACTTCCCTTGATTGTATTTGATCATGGGTTGTGGTTGCTTCATGAGCAAGGGACAATTGATGCATAGTTGAATTAGGGTTTCCTTGGGAAACAATCCTCAAGCCCTTTGGTTTATCTTGATCAAATTGACAAATTGAGATAATTGGGAGGCATATATGATGATTGAGAGCTTTGGGAACCATTGTCATGCTTTCTTTCACTTCATCTGGCCATTCTTTGAGTATAGGGGCCTCCTAGGAGCCTTAGGTCACATGATTGCTCAAGCCTAAAAACAAAAGATGTTAGTGACATATTTTTGTGCTTTTGGTTAGTAAACAAAATAAGAAAAGCAATAATATACAATTCAAGCATGCTTGGTGGTCTCAAACCAACTCACACAAGTCCCACCCTAGGGTTAAGGAGCCAAGATGCTATGATCCTTGAGGCAAATGCAATGTGCAATGATATGATGCCATGAGGGATCTTAGGGTCAAAATTAGGGTCTTACAGATGCCCCTTTTTAAGGTCATTCTAGCCGGAGATATGAAGGTTAAAATCTTCGTCTCGACGCGGTAGAATGGGCTTAAATAATAATAAAGAGACGAATTTTGGTCCCTAAGAGACCTCATGATGGAAATGTATGTATGTAAAAGTTAATACTATGTAGGGATATATGTCCGCAAAGGAAAAAGAAATTAGGAGAAACTGAAAATCCATATGAGTAATACACTCATGAATGGGACAGAGACTCTGGGGATTTTACCGGGGAATAAAGGGAATAAAAATGCGTGAGCAGGTCACGACTTGAAACTTGCTGAGAGACACGAAGGGATTCCACGAAAATAAATCAATGGAACGACTCGAGCTGACGCAAAGATGCATGTATTGGGGAATATGCCAATACAGCAAAACTATCCACAAAGGATACTTCGGATAAAAATCCGGCCTCAGATAGGGAAAACCCACCAAGGGACTCAGGCTGGGAACATCCACAAAGGACTCAGCTGAGGAATAAACATTTGAGGAAGACCTAAAAAGGTATGTTTCAACTCAGGAAAATATGACTCCACAGGGGACAAAAGTCATAATAGGGAGCAGAAGGAAGGAACACCAAGGATACCGGTTACTGGGCATATAATAGGTGACCAACCAAGGCGTGAATTGGGGAATATTTACAAAACACTCATCATCCGAAAGGAGGGCTGAAAGAGCAAACTCGATTACAGGATGGGCATTCGACTCCATAAGGAAATACGAATCTTACTCGACCGGGGAAGAAAAAGACTACGACTGAAGAGCGCATGAGATATATTATCGGGATACCGGATACTGGGTATAAAATGATGACCAATCAAAGGGGAGAAATAATCATTACCAAACAAAGGGTAAATGAAAGACGACTCACTGGGGATAAATTGCTTGATCAGAGCAATTATCCAAGAGATATATCACCGGTTCCTGGGTGGTATACTTAAAAGGTGAAGGAATATCAATACCGAATATTGGATAAAGATAACCAATCAAAGAGGGAATTACATCTACCGGTTACTGGGTAGGAAACCACAGAAGAGAGTAACCGTCATCGGTTAGGATGAAAAAAAATCAAGGGTTAACTCTGCAAGGGGATAAAATGGGGTTTACAACTACCAGTTACTGGGTAGAAAACCACAGAAATATGACTTACAACTACCGGTTATTGGGTAGAAGGCCACATAAATAGGACTTACAACTATCGGTTACTGGGTAGAAGGCCACAAAAATAAGACTTACAACTACCGGTTATTGGGTAGAAGGCCACAAAATTCCGCCGGGGAAAAGATGGACAATTACTGGTTACTGAGCAATCGTTCACTTGAACCACAGGGAAGTGAAGGGGAAATAACAAGGGTAGTCAATCTAGGGACAAACTAGAGAGACACAATGAAACGAGACTCAACCCGATAAGGATATAACTCAGGGGAGTAATTCCATCCCAATACATATTTTGGGAGGATACTGAAACAAAAAAATCCATGAGGACATAACTCAATGGGGGATATAGAAGAAAGGATAGACACTTTCTGCCTATGGGGCTGACTCTATATGGAGAGATTAGACACAAACATCTGCTTGGGGAAATATGTATCACCAAATAGCAGGAGGCAACAAACAAGGATATATGGCAAAGAATGCAACATGAATATCTGAATGTTATAATATGCATGTATATGCGTGGTTTATGTATGATTAATGCTGACAAATAGACATATCTAACACAAACAGGTCCAAGAATCAATGGACAAACGTCCGATACTACATCTCAAAAGAGAAAGCTAGGCCCACAAGAGAAATTCAATCTGGTGGGGGCAACAAATACCAGGAAACACCAATCTCTGCAGAGGATAAAGACCAATGCTGATAATCGAGCGAAGTCGCTGCCAGGGACAAAGATCACTGCTAGGGGAACAAGCAGGATCACCGGGGATCAGAGACTGCTATTGGGAAATAGCGAGGGATCACAACCAAAGTTGGGGATCTTCCAACAGTATGCAGAGACAAGGATAAGATCAGTCAGAGACATCTACTGGAGATCTTATTAGGGGGTGATGTGGAATTCTGTGGGGAACAAACACCAAACAGAAGCACATCAAACAAATCATTCACTTCTAACCACGAAAGGAATATCTCTGCTGCGAAGGAGGAGAACCAGTCACTCCGCTGGGGAAGGAATCAACACATCTTCCTCAGACGTTCCAACGCCAAACTAGGATCATACAAAGCTGGCAAGGGGGAACTACGCGGATAAGATTCCATCGTAGAAGCAACTCTACTGGGGAATCTACCGGGACAAGATAGGAAACTTTGTGGGGAACATCCTCCAAACAGACGTTTCAAAAACCATCACACTTCCTCATACTGCTGGAGAAACAAACTCTGCCGAGGAAAAGAGAAACTACACTCCACTGGGGATAGAAAATAAATTTTTTCATCACCCGCTCTGTTAGCAGGAAAAACTCATCCAAGAAGGAAGAAGTAACAACAATCAGACTCCGATCAGGCAACTCTCCTGGGGAAGACTGCTGGTGATCAACCCGAGGATAACCCAAAGGCGATCAGCTGGGGATAAACTGCTGGACCAAACTAGGGAAGTCTAACGTGAACAACCCTGCTGAGGATGAATGGGAAGCAAACCTGCTGGATATCAATGTACGTGAATCTGTTGGGGATAGGTTACAAACCAACTCTGTTGAGAATTCCACTCATGTTGGGGATTTCCTGCTCACTCTGCAGAGATTTCCAATCTGAATGAGGGAAGACCAAATTCCTCGAATATAGCATATCAATTTATCAATCTATAAGGGATTTTAGGTCGATCCACACAAGGGATGACAACCATATAGTTGATAGCACATATGCTAGATCCAGACTTAATGGGGAGTTAGAAGACTGAAACCACACTCCAGACTCTCAGGGGATCTGGTGGAGTTAGAGATATACTTCTCTAAACAAATCAGGACCAAATCTCCAGACTCTCTGGGAAATTTGGTGATGCATAATCTTCTTATGCGCTCGCGAAGGAGACAACCTGAAAGATAATGAAGAGAATATAAATATGCTAGGAATAATGAACAAATGCCTTACCCTTTTGGAGATCATACTATCCTTGGGAGAGCGTTGAAGATGTCCTAGTTATCCTTTCAGTCGTTGTGAATGTTCACTTTGTTTAAAAAACAGTTTATAAAAAACTTTATTTATTTAAAACAATGATATTTATCAATTAAAACATGCAAACATTTGTTGAATAGAAACAAATCAGAGTGCAAAGAATTGGATAAAGGCTCAAATTTATTTGATGGAATGGCAGTCTGCAAATGGCAAGACTCCATGGATCTTTACAAATTTGAAATTGGTGATATATATTGGAAAAAGGCTACATTGAACATAATGACCATGTCTCCACCAACTCTGAATCCAATGTATTTGAAGCTTCAGTTGACAATGACTGAGCGAGAATCTTTGACAGAAGACAGCTTGAAAAACAAAGTCTTGTCAGGATAGAGTTACTTGCCAAATCCCTAAATTTTGCCTAGATTGCCCCAAGGTGAGGTACTCAATCTAGCGGGATGTATATATTCATTTTTTATGTCTCTAACGTTTTCCTGGATCGCCCTTTCGGGTTTCAATCCACCGAGACGCTCATTTTTTCCTAAGTCGCCCTTTCGGGTTTTCAACTTAGCGAGCTATTCTGTTTTTATTTAGGTGAAGTATTTCTTGACTGCATCTGAATTCACAAGACGAGTGAAATCCCCCCCATCCATAGTTGTAAGTATCAAAGCACCGCCTGAAAAGGCTCTCTTAACAACATATGGACCTTCATAGTTTGGAGTCCACTTGCCCCTGGAATCGGGCACGAAAGATAAAACTTTCTTGAGCACGAGGTCACCTTCTCGGAACACACGAGGCTTGACCTTCTTATCAAAGGCTTTCTTCATCCTTTGCTGATATAACTGACCATGGCACATGGCAGTCAATCTCTTCTCTTATATTAAATTCAGCTGGTCATAACGACTCTGAACCCATTTAGCCTCAATTAACTTGGCTTCCATCAAGACTCTCATTGATGGGATCTCAACCTCCACGGGGAGCACAACCTCCATGCCATATACAAGAGAGAAGGGGGTTGCCCCTGTTGAAGTGCGGACAGACGTACGATAGCCATGCAAGGCAAAAGGCAACATCTCATGTCAATCTTTGTACATAACAACCATCTTCTAGATAATCTTCTTGATGTTCTTGTTAGCACCTTCAACAGCCCCATTCATCTTGGGTCTATAAGGAGAAGAATTATGATGTGCAATCTTGAACTCGCTACACAGCTCTTTCATCATCTTGTTGTTCAAGTTAGATCCATTATCAGTAATGATCTTGTCTGGCACACCATAACGGCATATGAGTTGGTTCTTGATAAACTTCACAACCACTTGCCTGGTCACGTTCACATACGACGCTGCTTCAACCCACTTAGTGAAGTAATCAATTACTATGAGAATAAACTTGTGACCGTTGGACGCTTTTGGCTCAGTCATGCCAAGCATGTCAATTCCCCACATAGATAAAGGCCATGGTGATGAAATCACATTCAGAAGTGTTGGGGGAATATGAATCTTATCCGCATAAATCTGACACTTATGGCATTTCTTCACATATTTGCAGCAGTCAGACTCCATTGTCAACCAATAGTAGCATGCTCTCAACATCTTCTTTACCATGCCATGTCCATTGGAATGAGTACCAAATGAACCCTTATGGACTTCAGTCATTAACAGGCCTGCTTCGTGTCATTCCATGCATCTGAGCAAAACCATATCAAAATTCCTTTTATAAAGCACATCGCCATTGAGGTAGAAACTGCCAGATAGTCTCCTCAAAGTCTTCTTATCCTTAACAGATGCCCCAGGAAGGTAAACTTGACTCTGAAGAAAACACTTGATCTCATAATACCATGGCTTATCATCTTTTACTTCTTCGACTGCAAATACATGAGCTGGTCTATCCAAGCGTATCATAGTGATGTTGGGGACTTCATTCCAGAATTTCACCACAATCATCGAAGCAAGTGTAGCAAGCGTATCTTCCATCCGATTCTCATCTCGAGGAATATGATGGAAGTCAACCTCAGTAAAGAACGTTGAAATCCTCCTCACATAATCTCTATATGGGATGAGGCCAGGCTGATTCGTCTTCCATTCACCCTTAATTTGATTAACAACAAGGGCCGAATCACCATAAACATCAAGATGCTTGATCCTAAGATCAATACACTCTTCTAATCCCATAATATATGCCTCATACTCCGCCATATTATTCGTGCATTTGAAATTTAGCCTTGTTGTAAAAGGAAAATGTGTGTCCCGAGGAGTAATAATCACTGCCCTAATACCATTTCCATATTGATTTACAGCGCCATCAAACACCATGCTCCATCGGGAACCAGGCTCTGGCCCTTCATCGAGCGTAGGCTCATCGCAATCTTTCATTTTCAAATACAGAATCTCCTCATCAGGGAAGTCGTACTGAACTGACTGATAATCCTCAATTGGTTGATGTGCCAAGTGGTCAGCCAAGACACTACCTTTAATAGCCTTCTGAGCTCGATACTCAATATCATACTCAGACAACAGCATCTGCCAACGGGAAATCCTCCCAGTTAAAGCAGGCTTCTTAAAAATATACTTGATCGGATCCATTTTGGATATCAACCAAGTCGTATGATTCAACATATACTGGCGTAAGCGCTTAGCAGCCCAAGCCAAAGCGCAACATGTTTTCTCAAGCATTGAGTATCGAGACTCACAATCAGTGAACTTCTTACTCAGATAGTATATGGCATATTCTTTCTTCCCTAATTCATCTTGCTGACCTAGGACACAACCCATAGAGTCTTCAAGAATAGTCATATAAATAATCAAGGGTCTCCCTTCCAGAGGTGGAGACAGAATCGGAGGCTCGGACAGATACTCTTTGATACTGTCAAAGGCCTTCTGGAAATCCTCGGTCCAATCATGACGCTGATCTTTCCGGAGGAGCTTGAATATTGGCGCACATGTGGCAGTCATGTGGGATATAAATCTGGAAATATAATTCAAGCGGCCAAGAAAACCTCGGACTTTCTTCTCAGTTTTGGGCGCAGGCATCTCTTGTATTGCTTTGACCTTGGCAGGATCAACTTCAATACCTCTCTCGCTGACAATAAAGCCCAATAACTTGCCGGAACAGACTCCAAATGTACACTTGTTCGGATTCAAGCGGAGTTTGTACTTCCTCAAATGTTGGAAAAGCTTCAACAAGTGCTCTACATATTCATCTTCCGTTCTCGACTTCGCAATCATATCATCAACATATACCTCAATCTCCATGTGCATCATATCATGAAACAAGGTAGTCCTAGCGCGTTGATACGTGGCTCCCGCGTTCTTCAAACCGAAGGGCATCACTCGATAACAGAATGTTCCCCAAGGTGTGATGAATGTTGTCTTCTCCATATCCTCGGGTGCCATTTTCATTTGGTTATAACCGGAAAATCCGTCCATAAATGAGAAGACATTGAATTTAGCTTTATTGTCTACCAACATATCAATATGTGGTAGAGGGAAATCATCTTTCGGATTAGCTTTATTCAAGTCTCTATAGTCCACACACATTCGGACTTTTCCATCTTTCTTAGGAACGGGCACAATATTGGCCACCCATTGAGGATATGTAGAAGTCACCAGAAACCCCGCATCAATTTGCTTATGAACTTCTTCTTTAATCTTCACTGCCATATCAGGATGAGTTATTCTGAGCTTCTACTTCACAGGCACACACTCAGGCTTCAAAGGCAGGAAATGTTGCACGATATCAGTATCCAATCCAGGCATGTCTTCATATGACCAGGCAAAGACGTCGACATATTCTCGTATCAACTCAATCAACCCTTTCTTAACAGACTCTTCCAGGAGTGCCCCAATCTTCACTTCACTAACACAATCTTCAGACCCCAAGTTGACTGTTTCCAGATTCTCAAGATGTGGCTGAATGATCTTATCTCCGTGCTCAAGCAAACAGGTAATCTCATCAGGATTCTCTTCAACATCATCTTCTTCGGCCTCAAATACAGGGAACTCAAAGTTGGGAGATGGTGTTGGATCATTATGTTCATTGGGTTTGATCAACCTGCATAATGATTTTGGATATAAAAGAGATTTTAGAATTCAAACAAGGCAAATCATTATGCAGATGAAAAGATTGATTTTATTTTATTTTTAGGGTTTTTTGTGATCAATAATTTCATGCAAAAAAGCAAAAAGTGAAAATAATTTGGAAAAACAAACATTTAACATGAATTTATTGAATGAATATCATTGTATTTATGTGCCAACAATGTCATCACTTCTCCTTTTTGCATGGGAGAAGGGTTTTTAAACAAAAATGAACATTACGTGGACTTATGGACAACTGTTGGAACATCAACAACGACCCAATTATTACAGACTCCTCCAGGAATGACAAAGTTGCCAGAATCTTCCTCTGCATTATCCTCCAGAACAGCAGCAGCTTCCTGGTCTTCAACCGTGTGGATGAAACCACCACTCTGAAATAACCCATGTTTGTTGAAAGTGCCTGAAGAATACCCTATGCCAGCCCGGGATTTATTGTCTTCCAGCTTGATCATTTGTCCTAAACCAGTAGTTGCGCCATGCTCAATGGCCAACTTCACATCATTGTAGGATGCAAATGAAGAAGTTCCTTTCTTAGAAAGCTCAACAATAGACAAGGCTTGGAACAGAGTCCCAACCTCATCCTCAGCATCAATATAAGAAAAGGAAGACAAATGGCTAACCAAGAGACCCTTCTCTCCCCCTACCACCACCAACTTCTTGTTCTTGACGAACTTCAACTTTTGGTGTAGGGTGGATGTCACGGCGCCTGCCTCGTGAATCCATGGTCTGCCCAACAAATAACTATATGATGGGTGGATATCCATGACCTGAAAAGTGATATAGAAATCACTAGGTCCTATCTTGATTGGGAGCTCAACCTCGCCAATCACAGTCTTGTGCGATCCATCAAAAGCCTTGACGACCACTCCAATCTGCCTCATGGGAGGCCCCTGATATAAAAGTTTGGCCAGAGTGGATTTTGGCAACACATTTAGCGATGATCCAGTGTCTACTAGCATGTTAGACAAGGCATTATCCTTGCAATTCATAGAGATGTGAAGTGCCAAATTGTGGTTCTTTCCCTCCTCGGGAAGATCAGCATCACAGAAGCTCAGGTTGTTACAAGGAATAATGTTTGCAACAATGCTATCAAATTGTTCTATGGTGACGTCATGATCTACATACGCCACGTCCAACACCTTCTGCAAAGCTTCTCGGTGTAGCTCAGAGTTCATCAATAAAGACAACACTAATATCTTTGAAGGCGTTTGTAGCAACTGATCTACAACATTATACTCACTCCTCTTGATGAGCCTCAGCATCTCATCACAGTCCTCTTTCATCATGCCATTCTGGCCAACAAGGACATGAGTTCTAACAACGGCGGCAGGTCTATCAACAGCAAGTGCCGGATTCGGAGAAGAAGAAGAATTCCCCAAAGGAAGGACGACACTATCAGCAACATCAGCTCTTCTGGTGTCAGCCTGGGGTTTCGGTGGCACCGAGAAAACACGACCACTGCGGGTCAATCCACTAACATCAGCAATATTCACAACAGAAGTGGAGGGTAGAGGCACCTCCTTCCCATATTCCAATGCAACCGCATTATAACGATAGGGAACAACCTTGTCGGAAGAGTATGGAACAAGGCCAGTTGGCTTAATTATGAGAGTAGGAGAAGCTTTCTGCTTGCTGCCATCATATCTGACAACAACAGGCTCAGGTATCCTAAATACAGGGGATATCACATTCACTTCATCCTCATCACGATTCTGAAGTATCTCAATTACACCCTGATCCAGCATTTCTTGGATGTCTTTTCTGACTTGACGACATGCTCTCTCATTGACAGTGCAAACACGACAACTTTCATGGTCATGCTCGTAGTGATTGTATCCACATAATAGTATGTGCATCTTAACCAAAGATTGTCGGATATGGCTGACATATCGGACCTTGTATTTACTAGGGCAACCCTGAACCATATTAACAGCAGATTTCCCATGCTCGAGCAATGGGTTCTTCTTGACGTTAGGGCCTACGTCCTCAGAAAATAGTATACCGCTTCTCCAAAGGTCTTGAACCTTAGTCTTCAATGGGTAGCAATTATCCACATCATGTCCGGGAGCACCAGAATGATAAACACAGTGAAGCTCGGGCTTATACCATCATTGAGGGTTGGTAGGTATAGCAGGTGGGTCACGTGGAGTGATCAACTTCCTTTCAATTAAAGAAGGATATAACTCTGTGTAGGTCATCAGAATAGGATCAAAAGTGAACCTCTTCCTATCATAGCTCGTGCTGGTTTGATTGTTGTTTCGAGGATGGTAGGTCTGCTGTTGAGGACGGTGCTGTTGTCGCTGATACTGTTGATGTTGCTGTTGCTGGTTCTGATGTTGATAATGCTGGTTTTCTCTAAAAGCAGGTGCTATACGAGCCACCTGGTGCTGGTTACTGGCGGGATGCATAGTCTTCCTCTTCATAGAGGGTCTTATTGATTTAACATGGGAGGACACAACATGTGCCTCTCCATCTTTCTTCTTAGCAAATGTCCCATAATGTTTGGCAGAAGAGCCTTCTTCTCTGGTCAGGTGCCCTTCCCTGACTCCTTCTTCTAAACGCATCCCCATGTTCACCATCTCGGTGAAGTCAAAAGGAGCGTTAGCAATCATCCGCTTATAGTATAATGAACTCAAGGTCTTCGGGAAGATCTTGGTCATTTCCTTCTCTTCTAGTGGAGGCACAATCTGTGCGGCCAATTCACGCCACCTCTGGGCGTACTCCTTAAAAGTTTCTTTCTCCTTCTGGGACATGGCCCTCAGTTGGTCTCTATCGGGAGCCATATCAACATTGTATTTGTATTGCTTGACGATGGCTTCGCCAAGGTCGTTGAAGGAGCGGATGTTCGCACTGTCCAGACCTATATACCATCTTAGAGCGGCACCGGACATGCTATCCTGGAAGTAGTGGATCAGGAGTTGATCATTGTCAGGCACTTTGAATTTGACAGGAATTTTGACATTAGGCACTAAACATAGCTCAACAGCAAATTTGCCAAAGAGGTCCTTACCTCTGAGAGTTTTAAGTTCCTTGTGCAGCTCAAGGAATTGATCATTCATAGCATCCATTTTCTCATAGGCATCTGGGCCTTCAGACGGCTCAAAGTGATAAATGGTGTCATCTACTCTCGGCAAAGTATGCACGACTGGAGGTGGCACAACAAGGACCGGGCTAGATGCCGGCAAAGAAGCAAAAGTAGGGGCAAGACCCTCAGGAAAAAAGTTGGCGGGCATCCCCCAGGGAAACCCGGTTGACATAGCAGATGGCGCAAAATGGGCACCAGCAGCAGGCACGGTAGAGGAATCAATCTCAGAAATGACTGTCCTCTGGGGAGGAGTTGAAGGCGTTGGAGAAGACTGGCTTTGGACGGCCAAGAATGACTCTATCAGGGCAGTCAATCTTGCCACTTCCTCCTTCAATTCTCTGTTCTCTTTCTCTAGGTGATCCATTAGCTTTGATGAATTGGCTCTGGTGTAGTACCGGTGCGTCAGCTTGTCTTCAAAATAAATGAAGAACACAGAGTTAGACCACTGAACAAGGAGCCTGGAACAAAACCTGCTTATGCACATGATTCATGCAATGCTTGTGCATATGATTTTACTTTTTATCAGAGGAACTTTAGAGTTCTATTTGCAAATATTAGAAAATATTAATCATTTAGACATATATGGAATATCATATCAATAATATCTGGAAAAAAAATTTACACCAAAGAAGTACAGTCTTGGTAACCAAATATAATACAAGAGAGAAGGAAAATGAACATCCTATGGAACCCTAGAAACAATCGTCCAAAGCTCTCGAGATCGGAAGATAAGTTGCACGAAGCCTCTTCACCTCTCTCTCATAGGCTGCCTTCATATCTTCCTTCTCCTTGGTGAGTCTATCGTACTTCCTCTTCCAAAACCTGGAAGATTGAGGAAGAAGAGAAGTCACCACATCATCAGGCTTGTCGATAACCTGATGCTCCAGAAACTCTATCAACGCATCCTTGTCTCTGAGCTGCTGAAGTAGCTCCTCTCGCTCACGGACCCAGGCACGCGAATGGTCTTCATCTCTCAACTCCTCTACTCCTTGGTTAGGAAGGGTTGAAGGCCCAACCATAACCATAGGTGTAGGTCTCGGGTAATCATAGGGCATGCGGTACTCAGAAGCTCTCCTCCTAACCCACAGGGTGTAGGGTTCCAAAGCAATACGATTCTTCAGACCAAGCTCTTTCCTTCCCTTCCTATGAATCTTGCGCCAAGCACGAACCATCCTGCCCTTCAAGTTTTGGGGATCTCTACCCTCTTGAAAGAACACACCTTCTAACAAAATGTTATTAGGTTTATCCTTTAAGGGGAACCCAAGCTGACGACATGCCAAAATAGGGTTGTAGTTAATCCTACCACCTGTACCAAGAAGAGGCACATTGGAGAATTCACCATAAGAGTCAATAATTTGCACACCATCATACACACGGTTAAACCAAAAGATATCATCATTAGTGAGATACATGAGTCTCGTGGACCACCGTTGACATCCTTTGTTCTCCTTGAAGGCGATCGTCTGTGGCAAGTGCGAAATAAACCACTTGTACAACAGAGGCAAATAGCACACAATGGTACCACCACCCTTTGCATTCCTCATATGCAAAGAGAAATAAGTGTCACCCAACAGAGTCGGAACGGGATTAAGAGTAGAGAAAATCCTAATGGCGTTCACATCCATAAAATTGTCGATGTTGGGGAATAACACTAGCCCATAGATGAGAAGTACAAATATGGCCTCAAAGGCATCCTCACTTATGGCCTTCCCATACAAAGTAGCTTGAGCAATGAGGAAATCAGATGGGAGACCTGGAATTCCACCTTTGGTAGTCATATGAGCACCAACAATAAATTCATCTATATGCAACAAATCAGCAATTTCTTGAGAAGAAGGAAATCTCTCCAAGCCACTGAACGACAACTGATCTAGAATAGGTATACCCATAAGATAGGCATACTCCTCAAGCGTAGGCAAAAGCTGGAAATCCGGAAATGTGAAGCAACGATACATAGGATCATAGAACTGCACCAACACACTCATCAGACCTTCATCCACCTAAGTAGCAAGAATAGACAGAAGCATCCCATGACGAGCCTTGAACTCCAAGGGGTCTAATACATAGGATGTCAAACTCCTTAACTTTTTCAAGTCGGGTTGTCTAAAACTGTACTTCTTTGTATTCCTTCTTTGCTTATCCATGTCTAAAAATTTGCAAATAGACCTCTTAAGTTCCTTGAAAATTTTCTCATTGTTGATGATATGGATGTGTATGAATGCATGAACGCATGGATGCAACAATCACACTCAAGGATCAAGCAAATCACACCACACAAAGGTCATGGGATGGATCAAGTCATCCTTAATATCAATCATCCATTTTGGTGGATTATGGTTTACACCTTATCAACACCCAAGTTCCATTGATATTAAGGATGTACAAGAACGGATCAACCATGAATCAAGGGTTTGTTGCAAGTCGAGAGCATGGAGTCTCGGTTAAGAACCACCCAAAGGGAGTGTACTATGGTTAAACCTGACAATCATGTTCTACAAGAGGTTCCCATTGTCATCATCCCATCTTTCAGATATTATCGGATAAACGACTACTCGTATTCCAAAATTATTCTCAAGAGAGACTCTTATGAGTGTAGTATCGCGTAACAATCGTATCAAATCTTACACTTGAACGACCTTCGCACTACATCCTAAAAATAGGCCAAGATGGGTTTGGTAAACTAAGGTCCTTGGCTTCTAAGGCCTATATTGGAAAGAGTAATGCCTAACCACGACTACTCGTGTGACATTATTGATCCCAACATAACCTCCACCAAGTGAATGGGCTTGCAACTCAACTTGCTAAGGAATAACTCCACACAAGCCAACAAGACTATGCCATTCTTCTATCATAAGTGCACTCGAGTTCGGGTATAGAACTCATCTTACAAGAGACCACCAAGCACACAAGCATTTGATATATATCAAGCAATTCATACATTACTGTAGCACCTCAAATTTGCACCTATCATTCTACATACATTCTCATATTAGGTCATAGCATAACATGGTCCACTGCATAGCATTGCATTGTCCCATTTGCCTCAAGTGCAAGCCAGTCAAGAAATTAGGTCAAACTGATCAGGAGATCAGTCAATCAAGCAAGCAAGTGTGTTTCTCAAGGAGCCAAGGCCCTAGGGTTGGTCCAACATGTTCACATGACTTGGGGATCCATTTGAAGTGTTTAGGTCAAAGATTGGATGCTCAGAAGCCATCAATCAATGCACAATCAATCAGAAACCCTAAAAAGTCAAACTTGGTCAACTGTGGTTGATTTTATGGTTTTAATGGATGGATTTGGTTTGAGAGAGCTTATTCATGTCCCAATAGGCCTCACATATCATGGCAAACAACATCATTGAAGAATTTGAAGCCAAACAGAAAATTTCCAAAAAATAGAAACTGGACCTGTAATTTTGACTGCCAAAAATGGAAACTTCTTGAGCCTAAGCTTACATCATGATACAAGCTTCAAATGAATTTTTGCCCAACATGAAAGTTGAAGATCTTGTTCTCCCATTTCCAAAAAGTCCAAGAACTCTCAATTCCCATGCATGGTTGTCAAGATATGATCAAATCATTTTCACAAATTCTTGAACTTCAAAAGGCCATATCTCTCAAACCATTTGGCCAATTTTGGTGGGGTTTTTTCCTACAAGTCCTATTTAATCCCCTCTTTCCAAAAATGTCATCCTCATGTACCAAAACCTTACCATGCAAAATGGCCTTTTTGGACTTGTCTTAATTAAATTCAAGTATGGTGCAAAAATGACTTTGTGAAATAACCATTTTTAGGACATTTGGCCAATTGGAACTTGTTTGAATTGTTATTTGAAGCTTGCCCAAGGCCCAAACTCGGGAAGACCACACACCTCCATGTGCATTTGGTTGAAACTTAGCAAAATGAGCAAAATGGTCCATTTGTGATAATCATGATTAACACTTGCTGAGCCAACACTAAACAGAAGTATATATACATATTTTCTGTCCATTTCCAACCCTAGCAGCCTCACTTCTAACAGAAAAAGATCATTTCTCTCAAAAACACTCTTCTTGCATTTTGGAAAATTTCTGCTCAAACTTCCAAAGAGCTCGAGTCCTGCCTTGTTGTTTCATCATCTGACCATCATTTGGAAGCTATTTGAAGCACCAAACACCAACTGTACAGCATTCTCGTGTTCTGTTTTACCAAGCACACATCAATGGTGATTTTCGATTTGAGCATTCTTAAAGGCTTTTGAGCTACAAGTCGTTCTCCATTCAACCTTGGAAAGCTTGCTGGACATCTATTTCACCTCAATACATCCAAACAACACGATTCAACTCAGTTCTCCAAATTTGGTAAGAAATTCGAACTTGGCCATTTGCAAAATTATGAGATGCTTATTATAAATCTTTTGATGCTGAGAACAATGGGCTTTGAACCACTTAAAATGACTGAATAATTAGGGAGAAATGTGAATTTGAAAGCTGATGCTCAAACATGTTTTTGTGTGATACTTGTTGTGTGGTTTGATTCCATGAAAATGAATTTGGTATTCTTAATGTGTGTTGTTTGGTGATTCTGATGCCATGTTGTTTGTACATTTCTGGGTTAAATTCGTTTTCATGATGTTGGTTGCATGAAGGTGATTACTGTACCTCCAAACCCTAAGCACACGAGCCCAGAATTTTGTGAAATCGTGTTTGGCTCTTTCAATTGCATGGATGTTACTGTTTCATTAGCATGAAGCCTGTCCCAGCGTGCCACATCCCCAGCAATACGCACCGTTTCATTTAGTATTTCACATAATTACTGAAATGCCATTGTGCCCAATTAAATAATTATTTCATGTTTATTTATTCAATGTTTATTTCAATTGATGCATCAATTTTGTAAAATTCATAACATCTCCATTTTAATTCCAAATTTCATGGGACTTGTTGCATTGTGTTCATATGGATCCCTAGTTTTTTATCATGATTTTTGCTGATTTTTTGGATGAGTGAATCTTAAATGGCATTAGGGTTAGTGACATGTATGCACATTTTGTACCTTTTGCCAATTCATTTGTGAAATGGTCATGACTCATCCAGTGGACTTGGAATTTTTTGAGAATAAACTAGACTCATTCATGTTTATTTTGATGTAAAGTTTGTGCATTTCTCATTTCTGGATTGTGAGTTGTGAATTTTTGAAGTAGGGTGTGACAATTTGTGTCACACCATTGTGGTGTAACTTGTTGATTTTTGATACCATGCTTCTTGACCTCCAAATGAATTGATTTTTTGCATGAACCTACTCTTGTATGTCTAGTTTGTATGTGATTTTTTGTGGAATTGTTTGTGCCATTTTCCATTTGTTTGAGATTTTCTCCCCTGTTTGACCAAAATGTTGACCTCATGTGATGCATGTTGCCATTTCATTTGTGAAATCCTCATACTTTATTAGATGGACATGAAATTTTACATGAGATAACTAGACATCCTAAGCTTTGCCATGGTTTTAGTCCCATTCATTTATCATATGCCATCTCTGATTTATGAATTTTTCAAGTTGATGCATGATTGGTTGACTTCTTTAAGCATGTTCAAAATTGCTTTGACTTTCTGATTTTCATTGACTGCCTTCCACTTGTCCAAATGAGATGAAATTTGACATGCTTACCATGCTATGTGTTAGAATTGATCATGATTTATTTGGTGATTTTTGGAAATGTTTGAGTTGACTTTTGATGCAAGTCTTTCTGTTGACTTCTATGAGCTCTCACTTGCCATGCTTTGACTTCTTTTGCTTATGAAATGATGATGATGCATGATATGAACATGAACCCAATTGGAATTGTTTCTTGATTGATTAAACATGATTTTGAATGCTTGCCCTTTGCTGTTTTGACTTTTTCATTCTCTTTTGACCCTAGGCTTGCCCTAGTGGTCCTGTTACTCACTTTTGAGCTTGTGTTTTCAGGTTAAGCTACAAATGACCAATGAGACCATTTCTTTTTGATTGAATTTGCTTAAGTATCATTGACTAACTTGTTGTTTTGTAGGTGGCTTGAGCTTTGTGCCTTGCACATTCATTGGTTTCTAACTGACTATTAATGTCTGTTTCCCTTTGTTTTGCTTTTGAATGGTGTACTGATCTGTTTGACTATTTCAGGTACCATTAGTTGCTTAGTTCTCTGAACTTGCTTTGCTTTGCTTTAATAGCAACTTGCTTTTAGGTATAATCCCTTAATCTTCATGTAGTCTGGAAGACCTGGCCTGTTACTTGGCCAGGCAACTGTCTGAAGTCCTCCTTAAGAGGCAATGTTTGTGTATGTTTAATTTGTCCCTGTACATATGCAAAGTCCTCCTAAGTGAAGAGGCAATTGGCAGAACCAAGGGATAAGCAACCTATCCCCTGCTATTCTGTGTGTCTTCTGCTTTGCTCACACCACTGTGTTAATGCATTGCAGATACAAACCCAAGATCTTGTACAATTGTACAGTTGAGTCAGTATCAAATGTGTAGAAGGGTTCCCACTTTCTGAACCCACACATTCTTGTCAAATGCTCTCCCTGGCCAGGGATAAGAGCAATGAGGCACACCCCTCATCTCCTTTCATCTGCTTCACCTTAGCCCCTCAATGGCAAGGTTAAGAGCACCATTTACCCCGTTCCAGAGGTTTGTTTGTTGAGGTTGATATGACCCCTCGACTAAAACCTAGCCTTGATGTTTGAGCCCCTTGTTGGTGTGTTTATTTCATGCTGTATGTGTTTGTGTGGTGTGATTGTATCCCCTAGGTTTGCTAGACTCCGCGTAGTCTCGTTTGCATGTCAATTAAGGTAGCACGGTTCCTTCGTATAGGACTTCCTTTCTTGCTTGAGCTTTCCTAAAACACAAACAAACATTATCCCCTCTTAAGGATACGTCCACTCCTTCTACTACAGGTGAGTAAGTCTCCAAAGGTCGAGCATCAGGTAGATTGTGCAGTGACGTTGCCCACTTAAAAAACACAAACCAACAGTAATAGTTTAGCCGAACTACGGCAACTCTGATTCTCATGTCCAAATGAGATACGTAGGCACGAGACGCGATGTCTTGTCGAGTTTGACTAACAACTAACACTAATTCTTTTCTCTCGCCCTCGTTGCGATTGAGACCTCCCCTTTCTCTTGCCCTAGTTGCAATCGAGCTGTGCAAGTTAGGTTAGGTGTGGCTTGCTTCCTGTGCAAGTCATGTTTAGGATAGGCTTGCTTCCTGTGCAAGTTAGCTAGAAACCTTAACTTAGGGACGATTTTGCATGACAACATCTAGGCTCGAGTCGTAGTCTCCCTAGTGTTGTGTCTCCCTCTGTTATCTGGTTAGGCTAGTCCTTTTTCCCTGCGTAGGGGAACTACATCGCCCTGATCTTCAAACCAGATGAAGTATGTAGGCAGGAGATTGAGCTGATCTCTCCGGGCGCCCTTTTTGTTTTGTTTGTGTGAGTTGTTTCTCCTTTTCTGGTTGGAGTCCGACATAAGTCCAGCGATTGGCAGTTGGTTTCCTGTGTGTGTTTTGGTTCGGATGCTGATGTAAGCCCAGTGATTGGCATTCAGGCTCCACGTTTGCCTTTTCCCGTGTTTGTTTGTGTGTGTGTCAGCCGAGCTACGAATGCTCTGATTCTTCTCTCGTCCGAGAAGATACGTATGCATAGGATGCGATATCCTAGCGAGCATGCGTCGTTTCCCCAGTCCGAATACTTCGACTCTGATGTCTATGCCTGATAGACTAAGTAGGCCCAGGATGCGATATCCTGCCGAGTCCTGTTTCGTCTGTTTTCTTGTGTCTCTTTCAGCCAGTGTGTGTGTGTGAGCAGTGTTTTAGCAACCATTTTCCCTTCCTATTGTGCGTGGATCCCGTCGAGTACGACGGATGCGTAGGGGTGCTAATACCTTCCCTTCGCATAACCGACTCCCGATCCCATTCTCTTTGGTCGCGAGACCATGTTCTTTCCAGGTTTACTCTGAGTGTTTCCTTTCCCTCTTTTGGGATAAATAACGCACGGTGGCGGCTCTGTTGTTCTTGTTCTCCCGCCGGTTTTTCGCGTAATGCGACAATTACAAACAATACATTCATCCCAAATTTACACAAAAATATGTCACAAATAATATACAATACAATACAACAAGAGTAAAAAGTAGGCAAAACCCACTAGGCAAATAAGTGTCCCCAGCAGAGTCGCCACTTTTCTGTAGCAGGGTATTCGTTACCTTTAGATTTATTGACTAAATCAAAAGTAAATCATACAATTCGAGTCGCCACCGCACTTCTATTTATCATAAGGAAAGGTTAGAAAGCGAACAAAAATCGAGAAGTTTTATCAAATCAAAAACTAATAAAAATGTCAGAGATCTGGCTAAGGGAGTTGGTTATGCAATGGGAAGGTTTTAAGCACCCAAAACATCCTTAGGACTCTAAGGGAGCCCTTTTCACCAATGTTTTAAGGTAGGTTGGTATTTGTGAAAAATATTTGTGCAAACATGATTGGGGAGATGAGAAAAGAATATACAATTTATTTACAATTTTGTGTTTGAATGGATAAACTCATTGCCTACGTACCATCTTAAAAAGATTAGGATCAGAACCTCGTAGTTCGGGGTAAAAATCTCAAAAAAAGAAGTTAGTGAATTGATAGGTCCAAAAACCTTAAGGTCTTTTGTTATCAAATGGAGAAAACTCAACCTAAAACCATAAATCCACCATGTGAGGAGAGCTTCAACATGCTAGTGAGGGGTTAACCCTATAATAAGCATGGAAGTCTTATAGTCCATCACTAAGGATATAGGTGAGTATTATATCAACCTCTAGGATAACTCAAACCTAATAGCTGATGTTTATGAAAAGCTTTGGCAAAAGTGGTCATTGGAACCACAAAAACAATTGAGTGAGTTGTATTTACAAATAAAAAGTGTTCACAAAGTAAGGTCAAAGTTGACTTAAGGATTCAATTCAAAATAACTTTCATGAAAAGAGTTTGAAAAATCAAAAGCATAGTGCTTAGGTTTCTAATTTTTGAAAACAATGTTAATGTTTTCACAAGAGTTTGACTTGGGTTAGAGTGGAGAGAATAAGAGAATGGCTAGGTCCTAGACATGCAAATATGAAGGAAGAGAAATAAAACCACATGGAGTTCCCTTCTTGAGATCATAAAGATGATCCAAGTTGCTCCCATCCTTTGGAATTAGCAAGCAATAAGCAAATAACTCAAGCAATCAAGCAAATAACAATCAAGCTCCTAGGATACAAGAACACATAAATCAAAAAGTTCCACAAAACAAATAAAGAATGGACAAGAGTGAGTTTAGAATTAGGATCCTTTTAATGTTCATCTTCAAGATTAAGCATTCTAAAGGTATGAGGCATAGTTGCTCTTTGACAATTTTAGCACTCTAAAGGCATGAGGCCTAGTTGCTCTTCAAAGTCCATTAGCTTAGGTAAGGTCCTAAAATCTAAGTCCTTTGTCCATTTGCATTGAGCTCACACAAACAAAACAAAACAAGCACAATAATATATACACAATAATGTGCTCAAGTGAGCAAATGAAAAATTGCATTAACATAAACATGAGCTCAAGTGAGCAAAGGGCAAATGACAAATGAATAAATGAGCAAGAAATTAAATTGCATTAATGTAAATTGCAAGAATTAAATGCTTGAATTAAAAGTTAATCATTAGCATTTAGTGTTAGTGTGCCATAAGGCAATTTAGCCCTATGTTAAGCAATCGTAAGTGGACTAATGTAGTAGTCACACCTATCTGAGGCCGGTCAATAAAACTATAGGCAACAAACACAATTTAGAGACCATGACTAGTAAGCCAAGCTCCTACAACTTGCCATGCCAAAAGAAAAGAAGAATGATCTTGTATTGATTTAGGTTTTTTGATTGACCAAAAAGCAACCTATCCTTAATGCAAAGCAATTCACTTGATCTTTGATCAAGATGAATTTGATTTGAACCAAGGAAGGTTAAGCCTCTCATATGTCAAGGCTAACTACCAATCTTTAACTCATTGATCAAAAAGAAAAAAGAAGAAGAAGAAGAAATGGAAATGTACATAAATGGAATTCAAATGACATAAACAAAAATACATTGACCAAAAATGAATGGAATCAAAGTCAATCAATGGTAAACAGAAGTGAGATGAAGCTTAGAAGTCAAGAAACAAATAAAATATTTTTGGTATTTTTTGAATTAAAAATAATACTTGAATTAAAATAAACAAATAAAGGTCAAACTTCAAATCCAATTCATATCAACTTGGAAAAGTCCAATTGGATCATCCTAAGTTCAATAAGGTCAAACAAGGTTTGACAAATTTTTTCATCATTTTTAGAAAACAGAAACTAATTTTAAACAATTAAAAATGAAGAAAATATAACATAATTGAACTAAAATCTCAAATGAATCTCAAATCAATTAAGAAATTAATGAGAGTATTTTTCATTGATTCATCATCATTCAAAGATGTTAAGAAAATATTTTTGCATTTTTTGAATATTGGAAACTATTTTAAACGAATTAAAAATAACCAGAAAAGAGAAAATTCACAAAAAATATTAAATGGAAAAATAAAAAAAAATAAAAATCATTTTCAGAAACTAGAATTAAAAAGGGAAATAATGCAATTGGTCCCATATTTTTTGGATTTAAAATGAAAGAGTTATGAATTTTTGAAATAAGATGAAATAAAAGAAAATTGAATAGAAAATCAGAAATTAGAAAAATCTGGGCGCGTTGGATCACATTCATTAATTGACGTGTCCAATCTGAGGGCGGTGAGGCGCGCGCGTATGAATGTCCAAAGTCAAATGAGAAACACATGGCATTAATAAAGTCATAACATTGCATGGTCCAGATCAGATCGGAGTCAAAGCATCCAAGGGTTGGGAACTCAACCACGTGGGGACGGTGGTGTAAACCACCGTCTTCTCTGCTGAGCTTCACAGTTCCGGTGGAATTTGCAGGTTTTGAAAACTTAACTAAAATGGACGATCCTCATATCATTGGAAGCTGGGGTGATGTACATCACCCCTATGCCATTGGTTTCTACTCTAGACTCTCATGGAAGGTGAAATTTGAGCTAAAAATTCATGGTGTTCAAATTGAACTTGATCAACTCATGAAATTAAATACACAGATCAATTGCCTCTCACATGAGGATTTCAGAGGAACCAACAAACACAAGAAATGAGCAAGATCCAAGAAGTTTCGAATCAAAAAAGTTTGAACAACAACCTTTGAAGTGCAGCTTTACAATGCACGATCTCTTCCAATTCTTTGATGATGTGTGATCTTGAGATGGCAAAGGAGCTAGGCTAAGGAATTGAAGCTCAATAATCAACCAAGGAATTTGAAAATTGAACTGAAAAAATTGAGAGTGAAAAGCAAAATTCCTTTGAGTGAAGGGTGGGGATTCAATTCTGCAGCAATTTAGGCGCCTTAAGGTTGGAAATGAATGAAGCCAGGCATCTGTATTTATAGCAAATGATGATGCAAGCCATGGAAAATTTGTGTGCACTTGGAATGAGGGCCTCCATGCATGGACCTGTACAGGCGCTTGTGAGGCCCAAAATCCATTGCAAATGCAAGCTGATATGAGTATGCAATGGTTTGGACGTGCAGTTTTGATTACATTGGCTTGTGCATGGAGTTTTAACATTGTTTCCATAAATGAACATAAATCTTCTCCTCTTCGAAAATGCACTTACCAAATTGAAACATAGCCATGTGGGTAATGGTTAGAAAGGTATTGACATGAGGAAAAAATGTTATGTTGAACAAAAATCCATTTGGTGTTGGGAAATTAATGAAAACTGATCATGAATTTCAAGGTGCAAAACATGTGCATGGAAATTTTGCCAAAATGGACCAACTTCTAGCCCTTCTGTTTTAATGATGCAAGCCTCAAATGACAAAACCTTCAACATAAAAGTTGTATATCTTTTCAATAAAATAAATTTGGACTTAAATTTTGCATCATTTGGATTTTTGATGAGAAAGTTATAGGCACTTGAAGTTGGACTTTTTCACATTTCAATGACTTTGGTCCAAAGTGACCTATAATGCTTTATATTATCACATGTACTTCTTTTAGGATTATGAAATTTTGTCCAACATAAAAATTGAATTAGACATCTTAAAATTTCCAATTCATTTGATCCCACCTCAAAATCATGAAAAATGAGTGAGTTATGTCCTTGGGAATTTGACCTAAAATTAGTGTTTCAGTCAAAATGACCTATAATGTTTTGAAATGAATGATGACCTTCCAAGCTTCAAATAAATTTGTAATGAACATGAAAGTTGTTCATATGGTTCTTAAGAACATGTTTTCTCTTGGGGTCATCTTTATTTGACAGACACATCAAAAGTTAGGTCTCAGTGGATTTCAAAATAGTTAGATGAATTGACTGATCAACTTCTCAAGTCCAAACTTCAAATCTTATTGAATTAATGATTGAGGACACTCACATAGGCACATATATGCACGGAATAATGAATGAAATAAATTCCCTTGATTGTATTTGATCATGGGTTGAGGTTGCTTCATGAGCATGGCACAGTTGATGCACAATTGAATTAAGATTTCCTTGGGAAACAATCCTCAAGCCCTTTGGTTTATCTTGATCAAATTGAAAAATTGAGATACTTGGGAGGCATATATGATTATTGAGAGCTTTGGGAACCATTTTCATGCTTGCTTTCACTTCATCTGGCCATTTGTAACACCTCAAAATTTGCCCTCCTCTTCTTTAAAAAAAAAAAAAAAAATTTGTTGCAGGCTGCGAGTCGACCATAAGGGTCAGCGCATGGACCACGGGTCAGCGCATAGCATGTTTGAGTCGACCACAGGTCAGCGCATAGCATACTTGAGCCGACCTATGGTCGACCGCTCGTGCGAAAACTCAGTTTTCTGAGTATTTTCCACTGTGTGAAAAGCTGTTTTTTGGTTGGTAAGTTGGTTATTTTCCAAATTTGCTCCCACACCTTATTTTCACTTAATCACAATTAACCAATTGCTAATTTCACTTTCAGTATGATTAGTACAGCATATAAATACCATAATCATAACAGAATTGGGAGGTTAATCACAATTCCCAATTCTAGATCAAGATTCACAAAATTCTCAAAATTCTCTCACTTTTTTCTCCAAATTTCTTCAATCACAATCACTTTTCCTTGGTGGATTCATCATCCTGAGCTATTATTGAGCATTTTTGGACGTGGAAACAGAGGAATTCATTGCATACAAGTTCATGTTCATCTCTTGAAGCTTCCATGGCAGTTGAGGATTTGGCTTGATTCAAGAGCATTTGAGCTTCCAATTCATCATCATTTACATCCCTAAGCCTACTGGAAGGAGATTTGGAGCATCATAAAGCTTGGAAACACGTGGATTCAAAGCTGCTCATCAAGAGGTTACACTTTCGACCTCTTTAATTCTCCAAATTGTTGTGATGTTCTTATAGATCTTAGTATGCTGATCATTGTAAGCTTTGAATCGTGTGAATTGGTGTTGTTTTGAGTGAGATATATGCATTTGAAGTTTGGATGTGAATCTTTGATTTCTTCGATTTCTTCGATTCGTGCGTATGTTGTTGTTTTTGTTTGAATGCTTGCTTGATCTTTGATGTATGAACCATGGCGAATCGTTTGGTATAGCTTTTACCAGTTTTTGGAACGTTTTTTGGATCTGGAAATTTCCAGAAGATGATCTTCATCTTCCTCGTGTGAGCATTTGCGTGTCCAGTATTTGCTACCATTTCTCTAGGACTTTAGCTACGAATTAGCTAGGAATTTTGGTTTGCTACGAAATGCCATGCAGCGCGCTAAGTCTAGGGTTTGTGACTGAAACGTTGCCGTTTTGTTTAGGCGCCAAAGTCAAATTCAAAAAGGGGCCTGGTTCGATTCCAGGCGGTGACATTATTTCAAAATGCTTCACATATTTCTCATTTCCCTCCATTCATTTCTATATGCTTGCTTCATCATTTATTTTTTATTTTTTCTTCAACTTCTAAAATTCATATATAATTGAAAAATGCTCCAAAAATGATGAGATTTTTGCATTGTGTTTCTCTTTTTGTCTACTATTTTTTGATTATTAATTCCAAAATTGTGCCTGGCCTGGAAATTATTTTGCCTAGAGAGTTTGAATACATGTCCATTTTATACATTGCCTTGCCATATCCTTTGTGAAATGCTCATTTTTAATCCAATGCTCATGAAATTTTATATGTTGAAACTAGACATCTTGCTGGACATTTTGGTGTTGAGTTTGCATTTTTATCAATTGCCATTGCTGATTTATGATTTTTCTAAGGGAGGTGTGACAATTTGTGTCACACCTTGTGATGTCCAACTTGATTGATGAATTTACCATGCTAAATGATCTCCAAATGTCCTGGATTTTTGTATGGTCCTTGATATGAATGTTGTGAATGAGCATGATTTTTGTTGGAATTTTTGGGATCATTTCTGATTTAATTAAGATTTTTTATTCTGGATGGTCACATTTGAGCTTTTGAAATGCCTTGAACTTCATTTGATTGAGAAATGCTTGTTCCTTATCCAATGGATGTAAAATTTTGCACACTAATTATAGACATGCTGAATGTTGTTTTGGATTTGGTTTGAGGTTTTTACCATGTTTCATTTCTCTTTTAGGCTTGTGCTAAGTTGGTGTGCCAAGTTGTGTCACATATGTGCTTGATTGTGCTTGCCTTGGCTTATGCAATTTGATTACCATGCCTAATGTTGTCCAAATGCTCTAATTTTTTGTGTGATGATCATGTTGTATGTTCTGTTTACCCATGAATTTTTCCAAGATTATTTGAAGCATTTTTGATTTATTGTGCATATGTTCATTCTGGTGTCTCAATGTGATCACAACTTGCATACCTTGCCATATTTGGTTCATGAAATGGTTTTGGTTAATGGTATTGATGTTAGACCTTTTGGATTGTGTTCTTAATTGAATGAAGTTGATTCATGTCAAATTTCATGTTCTGTTTTGGATTTTTTCTCCATCTTTGACCCTAGGCTTTGACCTAGTGGTTGGTTGCTTATGTTTGAGCTTTGATTTCAGGTTGAGCACTCAAGTTCCATAGTTGTTGATGCTCTATCACTTGAGCCTGTGATGTTTACTTTTGACTACTAACCTTGTGTGTTTTGTAGGGTTGTTAACTCATTTGAGTTTGACTTGTTGGCTTGTGCCTTTGCTCATTGGGTTTGACTGTTTGATATTCATGTTATCTGTTTGTCTGTACAGTTGAACTGATTTGTGTGATGTTTCCACAGGTACATTAGTTGCTTAAGTTCACTTTGAACTTTGCTTTTGCTTGGTTGCTTAAACACATAGGTATAACTCTCTGACTTCATGTAGTCTGGAAGACCTGTCCTGTTATGTGGGGTGTAGCACCTCAAATTTGCACCTATCATTGTACATACATTTTCATTATTAGGTCATTAACATTTAACATAGTCCACTGCATAGCATTGCATTGTCCTTTGCCCCAAGTGCAAGATCATCAGACAGATTGGGTCAAACTGGTCAGGAGATCAGTCAATCAAGCAAGCAAGTGCAATTCTCATTGAGCCAAGGCCCTAGGGTTTGTCCAACATGTTCACATGACCTAGGGGTCCTTTGGAAGTGTTTTGGTCAGGGATTGGATGTTCAGAAGTCATCAGTCAATGCACAGTTTGCCAGAAACCCTAAAAAGTCAAACTTGGTCAACTATGATTGACTTTATGGTTTTGATGGTGGGATTTGGTTTGAGAGAGCTTATTCATGTCCAAATAGGCCTCATATATCATGTCAAACACCATCATGGAAGAATTTGAAGCCAGATCAGAAATTTCCAAAAAATAGAAACTGGACCTGTAATTGAAACCTGCCAAAAATGGAAAGTCTTGATCCTCAAACTTACATCATGATACAAGCTTCAAATGAATTTTTTCCCAACATGAAAGTTGAAGATCTTGTTCTCCCATTTCCAAAAAGTCCAAGAACACTCAATTCCCATGTATGGTTGGCAAGTTATGATCAATTCATTCTCCAAAATTTTTGAACTTCAAAAGGCCATATCTCTCAAACCATTTGGCCAAATTGGGTGGGGTTTTTTCCAACAAGTCACATTTGATCCCCTCTTTCCAAATATGTCATCATCATTCACCAAAACTTCACCAATCAAAATGGCATTTTTGGACTTGCATGAATTAATTTCAAGTGTGGTACAAAAGTGAATTTTTGAGATAACCATTTCTAATCAATTTGGCCATTCAAACATGTTCTGAAATTGCATTTTGGTCATGTTACAAAGCCCATTTTCGTGCTACAGCCCTTGCACCTCACCCCTTGAGCAAAAGTGATCAATTAGCAAAAGGACACTTTTTACCAACTCCCATTTCACTTTTTCATTAACCATGATTAGCACCATTAAACAGCATATATATTCAACATATTCTCTCTGAAAACCCTAGCAGCAGCCAACATTCCAAAACAGAAAATCATTTTTCTCTCAAACACCATTTTTCCACTTTTGCATTTTCTGCCAAGAACCTTCAAAGAACACGATCCTTGCTCACTTGTTCTTCATTTTGCCATCACTTTGGAAACTATTTGGAGCCTTGTATCCCAACTGTAAGCACAGCACACGACTGTTTTCTCCATGAACTCATCAATGGCAGTTCAAGTTCTGGACCATTTCAAGCTTTCCTGAGCCAAGCTTCCTTCACCATTCACCTTGTGGAAGTTTGTTGAGCACCTGTTTCGAGCAAATCAAGCCAAATAACCACTGTTACACAACTGCACTTCAATCTGGTAAGTTTTTCGACTCTCACCATTTTCAAAACTATAATATGCTTATGATAGGTCTCCTTGCCATGATTATAATGAAACTTAAATCACTGAAAATGGTTAAGTATGCTGAAAGTTACATGGATCTAAAGTTTGCTAGTTGAATATGTTTTTATTCGATTCATGATGTTTAGCTCAAATTATTGAAAACCAAGCCTGGATTTGGATTGTGTGATGTTAGACGGTTCTAATGGTATGCTTAATTTAAGTTTCTGGGAAATTTGTTCTTCCATGGATGAATGCTGTTACTGTAGCTAACCAAAACCCTAAATGCATGAGCCCAGATCATGTTGCTTCATTTGATTTTCGTTTTGCATGGAATTTACTATTTCATTCCCATACAGCCAATCAAAACATTTCCTCTCAACGCCCAAAACGACCGTGCTTTGTTAAGTGGTTTGGATAATTTCAAAAATGCCATTCGTGGCACATGACTCATTGCATTATATTGTTTTTCTTCATTTAAATTTCATTTTTGATCTCTAACTTTGAAAAATCATATCTCCTCCATTTTAAATCCAATTTGAGTGGGATTTTTTGCATTCTTTTCATCATGATCTGTACTTAATTATAATATTTTTTCCAGAATTTTGTGATCAATGGATTTTATTTGGCATATTGGTTTGTGACATGTATCAATATTGTACACATTTTACCAAAACCTTTGTGAAATAGTCATGACTTATCCTTTGACTTTGAAATTTTTTGTGCTTAAACTAGACACATTCATGGTGATTTTGGTGTAGAGTTTGTGAATTTATCTTATCTGGTTGTTGAGTTATAATTTTTTGAATTAGGGTGTGACAATTTGTGTCACACCAATGATGTGCAAATTCATGATTTTCATTACCATGCTTCTTGAACTCAAATTGGTTTGAATTTTTGCATGAATGTACTATTGGATGTCTAGTTTACATGTGAATTTTCTTGGAATTATTTGTGGCATTTCCTAATTGTTTGGGATTTTCTCCCCTGCTTGGTCATATGTTGACTTTTTGTGATACATGTTCCAATTTCATTTGTGAAATTCTCATACTTTATTAGATGGACATGAAATTTGACATGTGATTAGTAGACATCTTAAGGTTTATCATGGTGTTGATCCCATTCATTTCTCATATGCTATCACTGAGTTATGATTTTTTGAAGTTGATACATGTTTGGCTGACTTCTTTGAGCATGTTTGAACTTGCCTTGCCTTTCTGATTTTCATTGACCTACTTCCCATGATCCAATTGAGTTGAAATTTGGTGTGCTTACCATGCTATGGATTATGTTTGATCATGATTTATTTGATGATTTTTGGGATTGTTTATGATTGGTTTTTAAGTTGAGTCTTGCTGTTGACTTCTATGGGCTTCTAAATGCCATGCTTTGACCTAATCTGTTCATGAAATGATGATGATGATTGATATGAACATGAAACCAATTGAGTTTGCTTCTTGATTGCTTGAACTTGATTTTGATTGAAATTCATTTGCTGTTTTGACTTTCTTATCTCTTTTTGACCCTAGGCTTGTCCTAGTGGTCATGTTGCTCATGTTTAAGTTTGTTGTTTCAGGTTAAGCAGCAAATACCCAAAGAGATCAATACAAATTGATTGAGCTTGATTGAATATCATGACTAACTTGTTTTGTCTTGTAGGTTGCTTGGCTCACATGCCTTGAGCCTTGTGCATTGTACACTTAGCTTGTTTGTGTTGACTGGTTGATATCTGTTTCCTTTTGCTTTAATTTTGAAATTGTGTACTAATGCTGTCTGACTGGTTTCAGGTACTTTTAGTTGCTCAGTTCCTTGTGAACTTTTTGCTTTGCTTTGCTTGATAAGCAATTTGCATTGAGGTATACCTTTCTATCTTCATGTAGTCTGGAAGACCTGGCCTGTTACTTGGCCAGGCACCTGTCTGAAGTCCTCCTTAAGAGGCAATGTTTGTGACTGTTTACATTTGTCCTTGTACAGAGTCAAAGACCTCCTAAGTGAAGAGGCATTGGCAGACACAAGGGATATGCAATCTATCCCCTGCTATTCTGTGTGTCATCTGCTTTGCTCACACCACTGTGTTGATGCATTGCAGATACAAACCCAAGATCTTGTACAATTATACAGTTGAGTCAGTTTCAAATGTGTAGAAGGGTTCCCACCTTCTGAACCCACACATTCTTGTCTTAAGCTCTCCCAGGCCAGGGATAAGAGCTGTGAAGTCTTATCTTCACTCACCTTTCATCTGCTTCACCTTAGCCCCTCAATGGCAAGGTTAAGAGCTAACACTACCCAGTTCCAGTGGTTTGTTTGTTGAGGTTGATATGACCCCTCGACTAAAACCTGACCTTGTTTGAGCCCATTGCTTGCATATAGTGTGTGCTACTTGTGCTTGTGTGTTTGCTTTAGCTTGCTTCCTGTGCAAGTTAGGTTTAGTTTGACTTGCTTCCTGTGCAAGTTAGGTGTGGCTTGCTTCCTGTGCAAGTCATGATTAGGATAGGCTTGCTTCCTGTGCAAGTTAGCTAGAAACCTTAACTTAGGGATGATTTTGCATGATAACATCTAGGCTCGAGCCGTAGTCTCCCTAGTTGTGTCTCCCTCTGTTATCTGGTTAGGCTAGTCCTTTATCCCTCCGTAGGGGAACTACGTCGCCCTAATCCTCATACCAGATGAGGTACGTAGGCAGGAGATGAGCTGATCTCTTCGGGCGCCCTTTTTCTTTTTCAACCCTTTGTGTTTCAACCCCCTTGGGTTGCGTTTTGGTTCGGATGCTGATGTAAGTCCAGTGATTGGCAGTCAGGCTCCACGTTTGCCTGTGTTTGTTTGTGTGCGTGTTAGCCGAGCTACGAATGCTCTGATTCTTCTCTCGTCCGAGGAGATACGTATGCATAGGATGCGATATTCTAGCGAGCATGTGTCGTTTCCCCAGTCCGAACTACTTCGACTCTGATGTCTATGCTTGATAGACTAAGTAGGCCCAGGATGCGACATCCTGCCGAGTCATTCCGTCTTGTTTGTTTCTTGTGTCTCTTTCAGCCAGTTGTGTGTGTTTTGAGCAGTGTTTTAGCAACCATTTTCCTACCTATTGTGCGTGGATCCCGTCGAGTACGACGGATGCGTAGGGGTGCTAACACCTTCCCTTCGCATAACCGACTCCCGATCCCAATCTCTTTGGTCGCGAGACCATGTCTTTTCCAGGTTTACTTCGAGCGTTTCCTTTCCCTCTTTTGGGATAAATAACGCACGGTGGAGGCTCTGTTGTTCTTGTTTTCCCGCCGGTTTTTCGCGTGATGCGACAGCTGGCGACTCTACTGGGGAGATAAGAGAAGTTGACCTATGCTGGTCCATCTTCCCTAAGCGAGTCTCTCCTAGCGCTCTCTAGGATAGGGTTTGGTTGCTATTGGCTGTTATTTATTGCATTCATTTGTATATATGTGCATTTATCGTTTGCATTTATTGTTTGCATTAATGTTTGCATTCATTCATTGTTTACCTGGCTGGCTGGTTGTCTGTTTCTCTCTGTTGGGGTGGGAGTTACATGAGGTAAAAGGCCCAATACCCAGGCCATGAGTGAAATCTAGGATACTTAGGAATAGAGTGATTCATGGGAAGCGGGTGGTATTGCGCCACTTAGCGGAACATTGATATCACGAGCAGTTCAGACCCTGGTGGGATATTATCGTTACATACTTCGGGTGTGTATATGATGATGTTCTGCGAAAGGTTATTTATGCTGCGTTTCTCTCGACCTTACCCTGGCCTAGATGACACCCGTGAGTGGGGAGGGAATGATCATTATTACAGGTACAGTTGGTGACTTGTTGGTGACTTGTTGGTGACTTGTGATCCTGTTGGTGACTATTGGTTCAGAAGTTTGGGGTCTCAGATGACTTTGGGTTTCAGATGAATTTGTGGTTCCGAGTTCAAGCCGAAGCTTTGATCCTGTGTTCTGAGAGACACAGCCAACCAGTCTTGTCTGCATCATTTGCATCATAACATGTTTATTTTCAAAAAATACGCAAAAAAAAAAAAGGGGAAAAAGAAAAGAAAAAAAAACTAACTAATCCCTGCATGCATATCATTTCTCAGGTACATTCCAGAGCTTGTTCACTGATAGAGATGGCAACAGTCCCAGAGTTGAAGCGGAAGACTTGTTCCTACAGCTTTCACCGTGAACCTTTGATGTCTCTGATTGAGTTGAGCAACCTTATGACCAGTGGTAACCAGAAGGGGTTTGTTGACCAGTATGGAGATATTCTGACACTGTTGAAGATGGTAGTCGATCCGGTGCCGTTGCAGACTCTTCTACAGTTCTACGACCCAGAGCTGCATTGTTTCACCTTTCAGGATTATCAGTTGGCGCCTACTCTTGAGGAGTACTCCATTCTGCTGATTGTCCCGGTCCGGTATCAGGTTCCCTTCTTGGATGTGCCCAAGGAGGTTGATTTCGGAGTTGTTGCCAGAGCTCTCCATTTGGGTATCAAGGAAGTCAGCGATAGTTGGAAGTCCAGTGGGGATGTTGTAGGATTGCCTTTGAAGTTTCTGTTGAGGGTAGCTAGAGAAGAAGCAGAGAAGGGAAGTTGGGAAGCCTTTCATGCTCAGTTGGCCGTCATGATCTATGGGATCGTCCTGTTTCCGAGTATGCCCAATTTTGTTGACTATGCTGCAGTCAGTATTTTCATTGGAGGAAATCCAGTTCCTACTCTATTAGCTGACACTTACTATGCCATTCACAGTAGGCATGGTAAGGGTGGGGCTATCAGGTGTTGTCTCCCGCTTTTGCTCAGATGGTTCTTGTCTCTCCTGCCAGTCAGTGGACCTTTTGTGGATGCTCAGAGCACGCATAAGTGGACTCAGAGGGTTATGCCTCTTACCTCCTATGATATCAGATGGCAATATTACCGGATGGATGTGCGTAACGTCATTATGAGCTGTGGAGGATTCCGTAATGTGCCACTCGTAGGGACTAGGGGTTGCATCAATTACAACCCGGTTCTTTCTCTCCGCCAGTTGGGGTTTGTGATGAAGGGAAGACCACTTGAGGCTGAGGTAGCAGAAAGTGTGTATTTTGAGAAGCAGAGTGACCCGGATAGATTGGAGCAGATAGGAAGAGCTTGGAAGTCTATTGGTATGAAGGATGGATCTGTCTTAGGGAAGAAGTTTGCCGTTGCTATGCCCGATTACACTGATTGGGTCAAGGAGAGAGTAGAAACTTTGTTGTTACCCTACGATAGGATGGAGCCGTTGCAGGAGCAACCACCTTTGATCCTTGCTGAGAGTGTGCCTGCGGAGCACTACAAGCAAGCCCTGATGGAGAATCGCCGTTTAAGAGGGAAGGAGCAAGATACCCAGATGGAGCTGTACAAAGCCAAAGCTGATAGTTTGAACTTGGCTCATCAACTCAGAGGAGTGCAAGGAGAAGATGCTAGCAGACTGAGAAGCAAGAAGAGATCCTACGAGGAGATGGAGAGCATGTTAGATGCAGAACACCGGGAGCGCTTGAGGTTGCAGAGAGTTGAGGCCAGCTATCAGAAGAAGATCAGAGACTTGGAGAAACAACTCAGAGATAAAGACATCCAGTTGAAGAAGGAAGTAGACTTGAGACAGGCATCAGAGAACCACCTTGGAGGAGAAGCGGTAGAGCTTAGACGACAACTGAAGGAGAAGATCACTCTTTTGCCAGAATGTTCAGAATGTGACCTGTTGATAGACCAGTGTCAGTACTTGAAGACTCTCATTCCGGGAGGCCGTTTGTCTTAGCTTGTATCTTTGATATGTATGTTGAGAATCACCTCCAGGCTTGTTGGATGGGATTCATTGTTGTACTCCGATTGTTTGGATTTTCTTTGTCGACTTTGTTGTATGATCCTGTTACTCATATAGATGAGGTTGTTGGTTTCACCTTGTACTCATCACTCTTGTGTATTTGTTTCTGTGCTTCTATGTTGTTCTTGCTGCAGGTTGCCATCTTTTGAGGATGACTCAGGCTCTTTGAATGCCTGAGGAATGAACATATCATGTGCATCATACGCATCATTAGCACCATACTCATATCATTTTGCATAACAGGTGTTCTTGGTCGTGACTTCTCACTCTTGGTTCCTGTTCAGGCAGGATAGCTGATCAACGTCCGCACCGCTACTCAACAAGACTGAATCAACAGAGAGGTATGGATCAAGTTCAAGCAGAGTTGGCTGAGATGAAGGCTAACATGGCCCAGTTTATGAATATGATGCAAGGGGTTGCACAAGGTCAAGAAGAACTTCGAGCCCTGGTTCAGAGACAAGAGGCTGCAATTCCACCGGTCAACCATGCTCCGCCAGAGGGAGGCCCGGTCAATGATAATAATGTTGCTGCTGCTGTACCCATCAACAACTATGCTGTAGGTGATGAGTTGGGAGGTATTCGAATCAACGGTCAACCTATTGCTCCAGATGTCGCTAATGCCAGAGCGGTCCGTGCCCCGGCCCGTAATCCTGCTCCGATTGTTGACAGACAAGAGGATATGTTCACTCTGCTCAGTGAAGACGAAGACGTTCTGGGAAGGGTTGATGAGAGGGATCGTAAAGTTGATGCCCTTGCTGAGAAAATTAGAGCTATGGAATGTCAGAATTCTCTTGGTTTTGATGTTACCAATATGGGGTTGGTGGAAGGTTTGAGAATCCCTTACAAGTTCAAAGCACCGTCCTTCGATAAATACAACGGTACTTCTTGCCCTCGCACCCATGTGCAGGCTTATTATCGAAAAATCTCTGCGTATACCGATGATGAAAAGATGTGGATGTATTTTTTCCAAGATAGTCTATCTGGGGCTTCTTTGGACTGGTACATGGAATTAAAGAGAGATTCGATCCGATGCTGGAGGGATCTGGGTGAGGCTTTCTTGAGGCAATATAAACATAACATGGACATGGCGCCTAGCCGGACTCAGCTGCAGAGTCTATGTCAGAAATCCGGAGAGAGCTTCAAGGAGTACGCCCAGAGGTGGCGTGAACTGGCTGCTAGAGTTCAACCCCCTATGCTGGAGAGGGAGTTGACAGATATGTTTATCGGTACTCTTCAGGGTGTGTTTATGGACCGGATGGGGAGCTGCCCATTCAGTAGTTTTTCTGATGTTGTCATTTGTGGAGAGAGGACTGAGAGCTTGATTAAAACTGGGAAGATCCAAGATGCTGGTTCCTCTTCTTCTAAGAAGCCGTTTGCTGGGGCACCTCGTCGAAGAGAGGGTGAAACTAATGCTGTTCAACACCGCAGAGATCAGAACAGAAGTGAATATCGTCAAGCTGCTGCAGTAACCATTCTGGCACCTCAACCTCGTCAACAACAACAACAAAGAGTTCAACAACCGCAACAACAACAACAGCAACGTCCGTATCAGCCCAGACAAAGGATGCCTGATCGACGTTTTGATTCGCTACCCATGTCGTACGCCGAACTGCTGCCCGAACTACTCAGGTTGGGGTTGGTTGAGTTGCGTACAATGGCTCCGCCTACAGTATTGCCTCCTGGGTACGACGCCAACGTCCGTTGTGACTTTCACTCTGGGGCACCAGGGCATCATACTGAGAAGTGTCGGGCTCTCCAGCACAAGGTCCAAGATTTGATCGATGCCAAGGCAATCAACTTCGCTCCAGTGCCTAACGTCGTAAACAACCCTATGCCTCAGCATGGTGGGCATAGAGTGAACAATATTGAGGGGAAAGAAGCTGAAGATCTGGTTGTTAATGTTGATGATGTTCAGACTTCTCTGCTAGTTGTGAAGGGTCGTCTGCTGAATGGGGGTATCTACTCGGGCTGTGATGAGGATTGTTTGGGCTGTGCCGAATCTGAGAATGGTTGCGACCAGTTAAGGACCGGTATCCAGGGTATGATGGATGAGGGTTGTTTGCAATTCAGTAGGGCTGTAAAAGATCGTGGGACAGTGTCAACTATCACCATTTACTTTAAACCAACTGAAGGACGTGGACAAAGGGTCGTTAGTGCACCTGCAACAAATGGTACCCCAGTTACCATTTCCGTGCCTGTAACCATCAGTGCTCTAACTACTATCGTTGCGTCTGGAAGAAGGGCTGTTGAGAATAGTAGAGCCGTGCCGTGGAAGTATGATAATGCTTACCGCAGTAACAGAAGGGCTGAAAGTCAGACGAGACCAGTGAATCAAGCTCCAGTGATAATTGGTTTACCGAATAGGGTTCCTGCAACTGTTGGTCCGGCTGTGGATAATGTAGGGGGTCCAGGAGGTTTTACCAGAAGCGGTCGTCTGTTCGCACCGCAGCCTTTGAGGGACAATAATGCTGAGGCTCTCGCCAAAGCAAAGGGTAAGCAAGCTGTGGTTGAGGAAGAACCTGTTCAGAAGGAAGCGCCCGAGGGCTCATTTGAGAAAGACGTGGATGAGTTTATGAAGATAATCAAGAAGAGTGACTACAAGATTGTAGAAGAATCAAGAAGTGTTGTCTCACGTATTGGTAGACACCGGGTCGTCGCTGAATGTGTTGCCTAAGCAGATTCTGAAGAAGATTGATGTGGAAGGGTTTGTGCTTACTCCCAGTGACCTGATCGTTCGTGCTTTCGACGGCTCCAAACGTTCTGTGTGTGGGGAAGTTACCTTGCCTGTGAAGATAGGTCCTGAGGTATTCGATATCATCTTCTATGTTATGGACATCCAGCCCGCCTATAGTTGTTTATTGGGGCGTCCATGGATTCATGCAGCAGGGGCAGTCTCGTCGACTCTCCATCAAAAACTCAAGTATGTCTGGAACGGTCAGATTGTGACTGTGTGCGGTGAAGAAGAGATTCTGGTGAGTCATCTATCCTCGTTCAAATATGTTGAGGTGGATGGCGAGATCCACGAAACCTTATGCCAGGCGTTTGAGACTGTGGCTCTTGAGAAAGTGGCGTACGCTGAGCAGAGGAAGCCAGGTGCTTCGATTACTTCTTACAAGCAGGCTAAGGAGGTTGTTGATTCCGCAAAGCTGAAGGGGCTGGGGTGGTGGACTTGCCTGTCAAAGAAGACAAATTTGGCGTTGGTTATGAACCTCTCCAAGCAGAGCAGAATGGTCAAGCGGGTCCGAGTACCTTTACCAGCGTTGGGCTGATGAATCATGGCGACGTCTCTGCAACCGGTAGTGAAGACTGTGACAGTGATTGTGATTTGGACAACTGGGTTCGCTCGTGTGCACCAGGGGAGTCTATCAACAACTGGACGGCTGAAGAAGTGGTTCAAGTTACTCTTTTGACAGAGTAATTTTCTGTTGTTTTTTCATTTTGCATGAAAATCCTACGATCTGCCCAAGACGTAGTGATTCATTGTAGGGCCTCATCATGTTTTAATGATTATCATTAATGAAGGACATTTTTTGCAATCAAACTTTGTGATCCTGTTTTCTTTTTTTTTTTTTTTTTTTTTTTTTTTTTCATTTTTTTCAAAAAAACAATAAAAATGGCAATATTTTTGTTTTTGTGACTTTATTGAACTCTTTTTCTAAAACAAAGCATTAAACATGCAGAAGCGATCTTATGGCATTCACTATGAACAGTTCTGTTATGGCGCAGTATGATTTCGACAATCCCATCTACCAAGCTGAAGAGGAGAGTGAGGAAGACTGTGAACTTCCTGCAGAATTGGTCAGATTGCTGAAGCAGGAGGAAAGGGTCATCCAACCTCATCAGGAGGAGTTGGAGGTTGTTAATTTGGGTACTGAGGACGCCAAAAGAGAAATCAAGATTGGGGCTGCTTTAGAGGACTCTGTCAAGAGGAGGCTGATTGAGATGCTGAGAGCATATGTGGAGATATTCGCCTGGTCATATCAAGATATGCCTGGGTTAGATACAGACATTGTGGTGCACCGATTACCTCTTAGAGAAGGATGTCCTTCGGTCAAGCAGAAGCTTCGTAGAACGAGTCCTGATATGGCAGCTAAGATCAAGGAAGAGGTTCAGAAGTAGTGGGATGCAGGTTTTTTGGCTGTTACGAGTTATCCCCCATGGGTGGCCAACATCGTTCCTGTGTCGAAGAAGGATGGTAAAGTCAGAATGTGTGTCGATTACCGGGATTTGAATAGAGCGAGTCCGAAAGATGATTTCCCTTTACCTCACATTGATGTATTGGTTGATAATACGGCTCAATCCTCGGTATTCTCTTTCATGGATGGTTTCTCTGGATATAATCAGATCAAGATGGCGCCAGAGGACATGGAAAAGACGACATTCATTACACCTTGGGGCACGTTCTGCTATAAGGTGATGCCATTTGGGCTAAAGAATGCTGGTGCTACCTATCAGAGGGCAATGACGACTCTTTTTCATGACATGATGCACAAAGAAATTGAAGTGTACGTAGATGATATGATTGCGAAGGCGCAGACAGAAGAGGAGCACCTGGTTAATTTGTAGAAGCTGTTTGACCGGTTGAGAAAGTTCAAGCTGAGGTTGAATCCGAACAAGTGTACGTTTGGGGTGAGATCAGGGAAGCTTTTAGGCTTCATTGTCAGTGAGAAAGGGATTGAGGTTGATCCAGCGAAAGTCAAAGCTATTCAAGAGATGCCTGAACAAAAACGGAAAGCAGGTCCGTGGGTTTTTAGGGAGATTGAACTACATTGCAAGGTTCATATCTCATCTAACAGCCACGTGCGAACCAATTTTCAAACTGCTTAGAAAGAATCAGGCGATCAAGTGGAATGATGATTGTCAGAAAGATTTTGACAAGATTAAAGAGTATTTACAGAAACCTCCAATCCTTATACCTCCAGTTCCAGGGAGACCTCTGATAATGTACCTGTCAGTGACTGAAAACTCGATGGGGTGTGTATTGGGACAGCATGACGAGTCTGGTCGAAAAGAGCATGCCATATACTACCTTAGCAAAAAGTTTACCGACTGTGAAACAAGATATTCACTGCTCGAGAAAACTTGCTGTGCTTTGGCCTGGGCTGCTCGCCGACTGAGGCAGTATATGTTGAACCATACTACCTTATTGATTTCTAAGATGGATCCAGTGAAGTACATCTTTGAGAAACCGACTCTCACCGGACGCGTTGCTCGTTGGAAGATGATTCTAACAGAATATGATATTCAGTACACGTCACAAAAGGCCATCAAAGGTAGTGTTCTGTCAGACTACCTCGCCGAGCAACCGATTGAAGATTATCAGCCTATGATGTTTGAATTCCCTGATGAAGACATCATGTATCTTAAGATGAAAGATTGCGAAGAGCCTCTTATTGAGGAAGGACCGGATCCGGATGACAAGTGGACACTGATGTTTGATGGGGCTGTGAATATGAACGGTAACGGTGTTGGGGCAGTATTGATCAATCCTAAAGGTGCTCATATAGCTTTTTCTGCCAGATTGACGTTTGACGTCACCAACAACGAAGCTGAGTATGAGGCTTGTATCATGGGGATAGAAGAAGCCATTGATCTGAGGATCAAAACGCTTGACATTTATGGAGATTCCGCTCTAGTGATCAATCAAGTCAACGGAGATTGGAATACGAACCAGCCGCATTTGATTCCGTATAGAGATTACACCAGAAGAATACTGACGTTCTTCAAGAAGGTGAAGTTGTATCATGTCCCCCGGGATGAGAATCAGATGGCTGATGCTTTGGCAACTTTGTCTTCTATGATCAAAGTTCATTGGTGGAATCATGTGCCACATGTTGCGGTGAATCGACTCGAGAGGCCTGCGTATGTGTTTGCAGCCGAGTCTGTTGTGATTGATGAAGCGCCAGCGTGGTATTATGACATCAAGAACTTCCTCAAGACTCAGGAGTATCCTGAAGGTGCGTCGAAGAATGACAAGAAAACCCTGAGAAGGCTAGCTGGAAGCTTCTATTTGAATCAGGATGATGTGCTGTATAAGAGAAACTTTGACATGGTCTTGCTCAGATGCGTGGACAGACCCGAGGCGGACATGTTAATGCAGGAAGTTCATGAAGGTTCCTTCGGTACTCATGCCGGCGGACATGCAATGGCTAAGAATTTGTTAGAGCGGGTTATTACTGGATGACTATGGAATCCGATTGTTTCAAGTATGCTCGGAAGTGCCATAAGTGTCAAATTTATGCTGATAAGGTGCATGTACCACCAAGCCCTCTGAATGTCATGAATTCGCCTTGGCCGTTTGCCATGTGGGGCATTGATATGATTGAGAAGATTAAGCCTACTGCTTCGAATGGACATCGCTTCATTTTGGTAGCAATTGACTATTTCACCAAATGGGTGGAAGCAGCTTCCTATGCTAACGTTACCAAACAAGTGGTTACCCGGTTCATCAAGAAAGAAATCATCTGTCGTTATGGAGTTCCGGAGAGAATCATCACTGACAATGGTTCGAATCTCAATAACAAGATGATGAAAGAGCTTTGTAAAGATTTCAAGATTGAACATCACAATTCTTCTCCTTACAGACCGAAGATGAATGGTGCTGTAGAAGCGGCGAACAAGAATATCAAGAAGATTGTGCAGAAGATGGTCGTTACGTACAAGGATTGGCATGAGATGTTGCCTTTCGCTTTGCATGGGTACCGTACCTCAGTACGTCGACCGGGGCAACCCCTTACTCCCTTGTGTATGGTATGGAAGCTGTCCTACCTGTTGAAGTGGAGATTCCTTCTCTGAGAGTTTTATTGGATGTCAAGCTGGACGAAGCCGAGTGGATTCGAACAAGGTTTAACGAGTTGAGCCTTATCGAAGAGAGACGGCTAGCAGCTGTATGCCATGGACAGTTGTATCAGCGAAGGATGAAGCGAGCCTTTGATCAGAAAGTGCGTCCTCGAAGCTATCAGATCGGTGATCTAGTTTTGAAGAGGATCCTCCCTCCCGGTGCAGATAACAGGGGCAAGTGGACTCCTAATTATGAAGGTCCATATGTTGTGAAAAAGGTATTCTCCGGTGGAGCCTTGATGCTTACAACTATGGATGGTGAAGATTTTCCGTCTCCTGTTAACTCAGATGTAGTCAAAAAATACTTCGCATAAATTGACCCGCTGGACAAAAAGAAAAAAGAGTCCAGGCAAAAAAAGGGCATCCCGGCGAACCAAAAAAACAGAAAGAAAAGGTTCGGGCAAAAATTAGGGATAAAAGTGAAAAAGAATTTGTACACCCGGTAAGTCGAAAACCCGCAAAGGCGGCTTAGGCAAAAATGGGTATCCCGGTGGATTGAAAACCCGAAAGGGCGATCCAGCCAAAAGAGGGATTAAAGCGAAGACTACAGTCTGAGTTGTCTGTACTTCATCGAGCTTTGTCGTCTGCCATCTCGAAAGATGTGATCCGTCCAGTCATTCTTCTCAGAAAGCAGGGAGTTGGGAGGAAAACTGATGATCTGTGAATTATAACAGAATTGGGAAATAGTGGATGCCGTGTTCACATTGCCATTAGGATAGATTTTTCCTTTTGTGCGCAATTATCTCTTTCTAGGAATTGCCTCCCAATGTATTTGCCTTTTCAGGCACATTTTCAATCAATAAAAAGTCGTTATTCAGATAAATGGCTCTTTTGTTTTTATTTTTACTGTTTGCAAAAATGTCCGAATTTTTGATAAGCATTGCATATAAAAACATGAAGGCTAAACAATAACTTGCAGGATGACGAAACATTTGAAAATCATTTTGAATGTTGAGGACACTTGAGCGTATCTTGTCCATGTATCCCCTGGGGGCATTTTGTTGTGCTGTTTTTCAGGTTGGCATCTGTGAGGACGTTTCCTCAGCAGATATTCTCCCCAAGCAAGTTTGGAAGCTATCAGAGCTATGTTCCCCTGCGGAGACGTCTGTGGATAGTGCCTTCTATTCCCCAACAGATCTAAGGATTGCCTATCCCCCAGCAGGCCTGTATTTGCCGATTTCCTCCCCGAGTGAGGCAGGTTCATTGAAATTTATCTCCAACATTTATCCTATCTGTGGACTGAAGGATATCCCCAGCGGAGTTTACCTTCCCCCCAGCAGCAGTGCTATTCTCCAACATGAGTGAGAAGTCGTTGCTCTCCCTGCAGAGTCTCCCCGCAGAGTTGGAGTACCCGATCAGTTTTGGCTCCCCAGCCGGAGTTTTTCATCATTTTTGCATTTTTGCATTTTGGTGATCATTGCATCCTCAAACTGCGTAGCATTCCCATTCAATATGGAGCATTACGCCATAGAAAAATTCAAACATATGCATTCATGTGTTAACCCAATCAGACAATATCCCCGGCAGAGGCGGATCATTTTGTTCAACATCGGTGCAGCAAGTCTGCTACAGTTGCTCTTGACAGCACTCAGGATTGATTTCCCCACAGAGGTTTATTACCTCACCCGTTGGCGACAGAAAGTTTGTTTCTCCCTAGTGAGACCCCCAGCAAGTGGTCAACCTTGCCTTGACATATCTAAGATGTCGTTCTTGTAATACCGGTAAGTGTCATGCCAGCACCCGCGTGTGTTTCTTTGTTTGGTGTCGGTAAACACCATTGTTTCGGTGTCTGTAAACATCGGGTATTCTCCCCAGTCATCGGTAAATGTCTGGTCATCATTTTTGGTGTCGGTAAACACCATTGTTTCGGTGTCTGTAAACATCGGGTTTTCTCCCCAGTCATCGGTAAATGTCTGGTCATTTTTGGTGTCGGTAAACACCATTGTTTCGGTGTCGGTAAACATCGAGTCTTTTCCTCAGTCATCGGTAAATGTCTGATAATCCCCAGCTAGAGATCCCCAGTAGAGTCATCGGTAAATGTCCTATCTGGTTTCCAGTTGCAAATATTTGTTTTTTCCCTTAGTGAAGTGTTCCCCAGTCATCGGTAAATGTCTGGTCGTTTTTGGATGTCGGTAAACATCATCTTTCGATGTCGGTAAACGTCGAGTCTCATCCCAGTCATCAGTAAATGTCTGGTCATGCTTTGTTGCCTTGTTAATAAAATCAAGATCCCCAGAAGTCGTCGGTAAACGTCTTATTTAATTACACCACAAAGACTTTGTTCCTCCTCAAGTGGAGACGCCATCGGTAAATGGCCCCGTATGCTTTGATATCGGTAAGTATTGAATGCCCAGTTTTATCCGCCATCGATAAATGGCCCCGTTTTCTTCGATATCGGTAAATAGCGGATCCCCAGTTGCAGTAGCCATCGGTAAATGGTCGAGTTGAAGTTGATATCGGTAAATGTCAAGTTTCTTTGAAACCACCATCGGTAAATGGTCTTGCTTCCTTTTACATCAGAGTTGTTTCCCAGCAGCCATCGGTAAATGGTCTTGCTGAAGTTGATATCGGTAAATATCAAGTTACCAGTTTCTAACCATCGGTAAATGGTTTCGCCTTTCTGAAGTTGTCAATTGCAGGCGTCATCGGTAAATGACGTGGTTCTTCTTGTATCATATCTGGCAGAGTGCAAATTTCTACGGTTCTTGGTATTCAATCCCTGTTTACCCTGGAAGTCTAACAGCCGTTGCTATCATCCGTTCGGGTTCCCAGCTGATTGAATAGGGGCAGCTGTAGCACCTCAAATTTGCACCTATCATTGTACATACATTTTCATTATTAGGTCATTAACATTTAACATAGTCCACTGCATAGCATTGCATTGTCCTTTGCCCCAAGTGCAAGATCATCAGACAGATTGGGTCAAACTGGTCAGGAGATCAGTCAATCAAGCAAGCAAGTGCAATTCTCATTGAGCCAAGGCCCTAGGGTTTGTCCAACATGTTCACATGACCTAGGGGTCCTTTGGAAGTGTTTTGGTCAGGGATTGGATGTTCAGAAGTCATCAGTCAATGCACAGTTTGCCAGAAACCCTAAAAAGTCAAACTTGGTCAACTGTGATTGATTTTATGGTTTTGATAGTGGGATTTGGTTTGAGAGAGCTTATTCATGTCCAAATAGGCCTCATATATCATGTCAAACACCATCATGGAAGAATTTGAAGCCAGATCAGAAATTTCCAAAAAATAGAAACTGGACCTGTAATTGAAACCTGCCAAAAATGGAAAGTCTTGATCCTCAAACTTACATCATGATACAAGCTTCAAATGAATTTTTGCCCAACATGAAAGTTGAAGATCTTGTTCTCCCATTTCCAAAAAGTCCAAGAACACTCAATTCCCATGTATGGTTGGCAAGTTATGATCAATTCATTCTCCAAAATTTTTGAACTTCAAAAGGCCATATCTCTCAAACCATTTGGCCAAATTGGGTGGGGTTTTTTCCAACAAGTCACATTTGATCCCCTCTTTCCAAATATGTCATCATCATTCACCAAAACTTCACCAATCAAAATGGCATTTTTGGACTTGCATGAATTAATTTCAAGTGTGGTACAAAAGTGAATTTTTGAGATAACCATTTCTAATCAATTTGGCCATTCAAACATGTTCTGAAATTGCATTTTGGTCATGTTACAAAGCCCATTTTCGTGCTACAGCCCTTGCACCTCACCCCTTGAGCAAAAGTGATAAATTAGCAAAAGGACACTTTTTACCAACTCCCATTTCACTTTTTCATTAACCATGATTAGCACCATTAAACAGCATATATATTCAACATATTCTCTCTGAAAACCCTAGCAGCAGCCAACATTCCAAACAGAAAATCATTTTTCTCTCAAACACCATTTTTCCACTTTTGCATTTTCTGCCAAGAACCTTCAAAGAACACGATCCTTGCTCACTTGTTCTTCATTTTGCCATCACTTTGGAAACTATTTGGAGCCTTGTATCCCAACTGTAAGCACAGCACACGACTGTTTTCTCCATGAACTCATCAATGGCAGTTCAAGTTCTGGACCATTTCAAGCTTTCCTGAGCCAAGCTTCCTTCACCATTCACCTTGTGGAAGTTTGTTGAGCACCTGTTTCGAGCAAATCAAGCCAAATAACCACTGTTACACAACTGCACTTCAATCTGGTAAGTTTTTCGACTCTCACCATTTTCAAAACTATAATATGCTTATGATAGGTCTCCTTGCCATGATTATAATGAAACTTAAATCACTGAAAATGGTTAAGTATGCTGAAAGTTACATGGATCTAAAGTTTGCTAGTTGAATATGTTTTTATTCGATTCATGATGTTTAGCTCAAATTATTGAAAACCAAGCCTGGATTTGGATTGTGTGATGTTAGACGGTTCTAATGGTATGCTTAATTTAAGTTTCTGGGAAATTTGTTCTTCCATGGATGAATGCTGTTACTGTAGCTAACCAAAACCCTAAATGCATGAGCCCAGATCGTGTTGCTTCATTTGATTTTCGTTTTGCATGGAATTTACTGTTTCATTCCCATACAGCCAATCAAAACATTTCCTCTCAACGCCCAAAACGACCGTGCTTTGTTAAGTGGTTTGGATAATTTCAAAAATGCCATTCGTGGCACATGACTCATTGCATTATATTGTTTTTCTTCATTTAAATTTCATTTTTGATCTCTAACTTTGAAAAATCATATCTCCTCCATTTTAAATCCAATTTGAGTGGGATTTTTTGCATTCTTTTCATCATGATATGTACTTAATTATCATATTTTTTCCAGAATTTTGTGATCAATGGATTTTATTTGGCATATTGGTTTGTGACATGTATCAATATTGTACACATTTTACCAAAACCTTTGTGAAATAGTCATGACTTATCCTTTGACTTTGAAATTTTTTGTGCTTAAACTAGACACATTCATGGTGATTTTGGTGTAGATTTTGTGAATTTATCTTATCTGGTTGTTGAGTTATAATTTTTTGAATTAGGGTGTGACAATTTGTGTCACACCAATGATGTGCAACTTCATGATTTTCATTACCATGCTTCTTGAACTCAAATTGGTTTGAATTTTTGCATGAATGTACTATTGGATGTCTAGTTTACATGTGAATTTTCTTGGAATTATTTGTGGCATTTCCTAATTGTTTGGGATTTTCTCCCCTGCTTGGTCATATGTTGACTTTTTGTGATACATGTTCCCATTTCATTTGTGAAATTCTCATACTTTATTAGATGGACATGAAATTTGACATATGATTAGTAGACATCTTAAGGTTTATCATGGTGTTGATCCCATTCATTTCTCATATGCTATCACTGAGTTATGATTTTTTGAAGTTGATACATGTTTGGCTGACTTCTTTGAGCATGTTTGAACTTGCCTTGCCTTTCTGATTTTCATTGACCTACTTCCCATGATCCAATTGAGTTGAAATTTGGTGTGCTTACCATGCTATGGATTATGTTTGATCATGATTTATTTGATGATTTTTGGGATTGTTTATGATTGGTTTTTGAGTTGAGTCTTGCTGTTGACTTCTATGGGCTTCTAAATGCCATGCTTTGACCTAATCTGTTCATGAAATGATGATGATGATTGATATGAACATGAAACCAATTGAGTTTGCTTCTTGATTGCTTGAACTTGATTTTGATTGAAATTCATTTGCTGTTTTGACTTTCTTATCTCTTTTTGACCCTAGGCTTGTCCTAGTGGTCATGTTGCTCATGTTTAAGTTTGTTGTTTCAGGTTAAGCAGCAAATACCCAAAGAGATCAATACAAATTGATTGAGCTTGATTGAATATCATGACTAACTTGTTTTGTCTTGTAGGTTGCTTGGCTCACATGCCTTGAGCCTTGTGCATTGTACACTTAGCTTGTTTGTGTTGACTGGTTGATATCTGTTTCCTTTTGCTTTAATTTTGAAATTGTGTACTAATGCTGTCTGACTGGTTTCAGGTACTTTTAGTTGCTCAGTTCCTTGTGAACTTTTTGCTTTGCTTTGCTTGATAAGCAATTTGCATTGAGGTATACCTTTCTATCTTCATGTAGTCTGGAAGACCTGGCCTGTTACTTGGCCAGGCACCTGTCTGAAGTCCTCCTTAAGAGGCAATGTTTGTGACTGTTTACATTTGTCCTTGTACAGAGTCAAAGACCTCCTAAGTGAAGAGGCATTGGCAGACACAAGGGATATGCAATCTATCCCCTGCTATTCTGTGTGTCATCTGCTTTGCTCACACCACTGTGTTGATGCATTGCAGATACAAACCCAAGATCTTGTACAATTGTACAGTTGAGTCAGTTTCAAATGTGTAGAAGGGTTCCCACCTTCTGAACCCACACATTCTTGTCTTAAGGTCTCCCAGGCCAGGGATAAGAGCTGTGAAGTCTTATCTTCACTCACCTTTCATCTGCTTCACCTTAGCCCCTCAATGGCAAGGTTAAGAGCTAACACTACCCAGTTCCAGTGGTTTGTTTGTTGAGGTTGATATGACCCCTCGACTAAAACCTGACCTTGTTTGAGCCCATTGCTTGCATATAGTGTGTGCTACTTGTGCTTGTGTTTGCTTTAGCTTGCTTCCTGTGCAAGTTAGGTTTAGTTTGACTTGCTTCCTGTGCAAGTTAGGTGTGGCTTGCTTCCTGTGCAAGTCATGATTAGGATAGGCTTGCTTCCTGTGCAAGTTAGCTAGAAACCTTAACTTAGGGATGATTTTGCATGATAACATCTAGGCTCGAGTCGTAGTCTCCCTAGTTGTGTCTCCCTCTGTTATCTGGTTAGGCTAGTCCTTTATCCCTCCGTAGGGGAACTACGTCGCCCTGATCCTCATACCAGATGAGGTACGTAGGCAGGAGATGAGCTGATCTCTCCGGGCGCCCTTTTTCTTTTTCAACCCTTTGTGTTTCAACCCCCTTGGGTTGCGTTTTGGTTCGGATGCTGATGTAAGTCCAGTGATTGGCAGTCAGGCTCCACGTTTGCCTGTGTTTGTTTGTGTGCGTGTTAGCCGAGCTACGAATGCTCTGATTCTTCTCTCGTCCGAGGAGATACGTATGCATAGGATGCGATATCCTAGCGAGCATGTGTCGTTTCCCCAGTCCGAACTACTCCGACATCCTGCCGAGTCATTCCGTCTTGTTTGTTTCTTGTGTCTCTTTCAGCCAGTTGTGTGTGTTTTGAGCAGTGTTTTAGCAACCATTTTCCTACCTATTGTGCGTGGATCCCGTCGAGTACGACGGATGCGTAGGGGTGCTAACACCTTCCCTTCGCATAACCGACTCCCGATCCCAATCTCTTTGGTCGCGAGACCATGTCTTTTCCAGGTTTACTTCGAGCGTTTCCTTTCCCTCTTTTGGGATAAATAACGCACGGTGGCGGCTCTGTTGTTCTTGTTTTCCCGCCGGTTTTTCGCGTGATGCGACATGGGGCAGGCACCTGTCTGAAGCCCTCCTTAAGAGGCAATGCTTGTGAATGTTTATTTTTGTGCCAAGCAGGAAAAGTCTTTTGATAAGGCAACTGGCAGATAAAAGAGATGTGTAGTCCATCTCCTGCTACTCAGTGTGTCATCCACTTTGCTCACACCTTGTGTTGATGCATTGTGGATATCAACCCAAAATCATTGTTGTGTCAGTCATATGTGCAGAAGAGTTCCAACTTTCTGAACTCCCACTTTCATTTGTCTAAAGCTCTCCCAGGCCAGGGATAAGAGCTGTGAGGTCTTACCCTCACTTCCCATTTCATCTGCTTCACCCTAACTCTCAATGTTAGGGTTAAGAGCTAACTACACCCGATTCCAGTTGGCTTGTGTTTCACAGCCTAGCCTTGTGTGAGCCCATCTGTTTGTATATAGTGTGTGTGCTTGCTCTTGTGTTTGTATGACTTTGCTTGTGCTGTTTAGGATAGCTTGCTGCCTGTGCAAGTTAGATAGAAACCTCAACCTAGGACCATTGTGGAGTACATGATAACTATTAGGCTCGAGTCAGTCTCCCTTTTAGTTTGTCATTTCCCAGTCTCTGGTTAGGAGGGAGTTTCTCCCCTGTTAAGGGGAACTACGTTGCCCTGATCCTCATACCAGATGAGGTACGTAGGAAGGAGATCGTACGAGATCTCTCCGGGCACCCTTTTCCTTTTTTGTGTGTGTTTGCTTGACAACTAGCAGGCTCGAGTACCAGACTCCCTGTTGGCTTGTTTGTTCAGCTTTTTTGTTGCTTTTGACGACTCAGCGTCCGGTTAATCTCTTGCTTTTTTGGAGTCTGACGTAAGTCCAGCGATTGGCAGTCGGTTTCTTGTGTGTGTTTGTTGGTTCGGAGTCTGATGTAAGTCCAGCAATTGGCATTCGGTTTCCATGTTTGCCTGTTTGTGTGGAGTCTGACGTAAGCCCAGCGATTGGCAGTCGGTTTCTTGTGTGTGTGTGTTTTGTTTCGGCGTGCGTGAGCCGAACTACGGTAGCTCTGATTCTCATTTCAGATGAGATACGCAGGCATAGGATGCGATATCCTAGCGAGCCCGTTCCCCTCTTCTCCCATCTGTGTCTTATTCCAGTGTGTGTGTGCATTCTTTTGAGCAGTTTTAGCAACCTTTCTTCTATCTTTTTGAGCGTGGATCCCGTCGAGTACGACGGATGCGTAGGGGTGCTAATACCTTCCCTTCGCATAACCGACTCCCGATCCCATCTCTCTTTGGTCGCGAGACCATGTCTTTTCCAGGTTTACTTCAAGCGTTCCCTTTCCCTCTTTGGGATAAATAACGCACGATGGCGGCTGTGTTTGTTTTGTTTTTCCCGCCGGTTGTTTTTCGCGGATGCGACACCATTCTTTGAGTATAGGGGCCTCCTAGGAGCCTTAGGTCACATGATTGCTCAAGCTACAAAACAAAAGATGTTAGTGACATATTTTTGTGCTTTTGGTTAGTAAATAAAATAAGAAAAGAAATAATATACAATTCAAGCATGCTTGGTGGTCTGAAAGCAACTCACACAAGTCCCACCCTAGGGTTAAGGAGCCAAGATGCTATGATCCTTGAGGCAAATGCAATGTGCAATGATATGATGCCATGAGGGATCTTAGGGTCAAAATTAGGGTCTTACACCTCTATAAGTTTTCTTCAATGATCAAGTCAAAATATGCTTGGATGGCCATGGAATTCATTGAGACATTACAGGTCATTTTAAGCCATGAAGCACTCAAAATTTTCCAAGTTATATGATCAGTTTTTCATGCTGTCGCATCACGCGAAAAACCGGCGGGAAAACAAGAACAACAGAGCCGCCACCGTGCGTTATTTATCCCAGAAGAGGGAAAGGAAATGCTCAGAGTAAACCTGGAAAAAGCATGGTCTCGCGACCAAAGAGAATGGGATCGGGAGTCGGTTATGCGAAGGGAAGGTATTAGCACCCCTACGCATCCGTCGTACTCGACGGGATCCACGCACAATAGAAAGGAAAATGGTTGCTAAAACACTGCTCAAACTCACACACACTGGCTGAAAGGAGACAAAAGAAACTGACTGAAACTGACTCGGCAGGATATCGTATCCTGGGCCTACTTAGTCTATCAGGCATAGACATCAGAGTCGAAGTAGTTCGGACTGGGGAGACAACACATGCTCGCTAGGATATCGCATCCTATGCATACGTATCTTCTCGGACGAGAGAAGAATCAGAGCATTCGTAGCTCGGCTAACACGCACACAAACAAAACACAGGCAAAGGCAAACGTGGAGCCTGAATGCCAATCACTGGACTTATATCAGCATCCGAACCAAAACACACACAAAGAGGCAAACGTGGAGCCTGAATGCCAATAGCTGGGCTTACATCAGCATCCGAACCAAAACACACACAAAGAGGCAAACGTGGAGCCTGAATGCCAATAGCTGGGCTTACATCAGCATCCGAACCAAACACACGCACACTGGAACCTAACTGCCACTCGATGGACTTACATCAGCTTCCAAGCACACAACAACACAACAAGTTGATAGGGAGTCGGGGACTCGAGCATATAACTGTCAAGCACACACACAAACAAACAGACGACAAAATGCTAAGGAGTCAGGCATTCGAGCCTAGCAAATGTCAAACAACACACACAAAAAGAAAAAGGGCGCCCGGAGAGATCAGCTCAATCTCCTGCCTACATACTTCATCTGGTATGAAGATCAGGGCGATGTAGTTCCCCTACAGAGGGATAAAGGACTAGCCTAACCAGATAACAGAGGGAGACACAACTAGGGAGACTACGACTCGAGCCTAGATGTTATCATGCAAATTCATCCCTAAGTTAAGGTTTCTAGCTAACTGGCACAGGGAGCCAGCCTATCCTAGTCATGACTTGCACAGGAAGCAAGCCACACACACACTTAACTTGCACAGGAAGCAAGCCAAGCAAAACCTAACTTGCACAGGAAGCAAGTCTAAACCAACCCTAACTCGCACAGGAAGCAAGTCAAACAATCCTAACTTGCACAGGAAGCAAGTCAAACAATCCTAACTTGCACAGGAAGCAAGTCAAACAATCCTACAAGCACAGATAGCACACACTATACACAAGCAAGTGGCTCAAACAAGGGTTAGGTTTTAGTCGAGGGGTCATATCAACCTCAACAAACAAACCTCTGGAAATGGGTGAAATGTTGCTCTTAACCTTGCCATTGAGGGGCTAAGGTGAAGCAGATGAAAGGTGAGTGAAGATAAGACTTCACAGCTCTTATCCCTGGCCGGGGAGAGCTCAAGACAAGAATGTGTGGGTTCAGAAAGTGGGAACCCTTCTACACATTTGATACTGACTCAACTGTACAATTGCACAAGATCTTGGGTTTTTATCTGTAATGCATCAACACAGTGGTGTGAGCAAAACAGAAGACACACTGAATAGCAGGGGATAGGTTGCTTATCCCTTGGTTCTGCCAATTGCCTCTTCACTTAGGAGGTCTTTGACTATGTACAAGGACAAATGTAAACAGTCACAAACATTGCCTCTTAAGGAGGACTTCAGACAGTTGCCTGGCCAAGTAACAGGCCAGGTCTTCCAGACTACATGAAGTTAGGAAGTTATACCTCAATGCAAATTGCTTATACAAGCAAAGCAGAGCAAAAGTTCACAAGGAACTAAAAGCAACTAAAGTACCTGAAATCAGTCAAGCACAGTTAGTATACAAGTCAAAGTTAAATCAGAATGAAACAAAGGTTAACAGTCAGCACAAGCAGATAGGTGTGCAATGCACAAGGTTCAAGGCATGTGAGCCAAGCAACCTACAAAACAAGCATGTTAGTCAATGACATTTAAGCAAGCTCAATCAAAAAGAATTGGTCTCATTGGTCATTTGTTGGTCAACCTGAAAACACAAGCTCAAAGGTGAGTAACAGGACCACTAGGACAAGCCTAGGGTCAAAAATGAATGAAAAAAAGGTCAAAACAGCAAAGGGCAAGCATCTAAAATCATGTTCAAACAATTAAGAAACACAACCAATTGGGTTCACATTCATATCAATCACTATCATCATTTCATGAACAAATTAGGTCAAGATATAGCAAACAGAGGCTCATAGAAGTCAACAGCAAGACTTAACTCAAAAGCAATTTTAAACATTTCCAAAAATCACCAAATAAATCATGATCAATCACAATCCATAGCATGGTAAGCATGTCAAATTTCATCTCATTTGGACAAGTGGAAGGCAGTCAATGAAAATCATAAAGTCAAAGCAATTTTGAACATGCTCAATGAAGTCAACCAAACATGCATCAACTTAGAAAAATCATAAATCAGAGATGGTGTATGATAAATGAATGGGACTAAAACCATGGCAAAGATGAGTATGTCTAGTTATCTCATGTAAAATTTCATGTCCATCTAATAAAGTATGAGAATTTCACAAATGAAATGGGAACATGTGTCACCAAAAGTCAACATATGACTAAACAAGGGAGAAAATCTCAAACAATTAGGAAATGTCACAAATAATTCCAAGAAAATTCACATGTAAACTAGACATACAAGAGTAGGTTCATGCAAAAAATCAGATCAATTGGAGGTCAAGAAGCATGGTATCAAAAATCATGAAGTTGCACATCAATGGTGTGACACAAATTGTCACACCCTAATTCAAAAAATCATATCTCACAAAACAGCAATGATAAATTCACAAACTCTACACCAAAATCACCATGAGTGTGTCTAGTTTAAGCACAAAAAATTTGGGAGCCATTGGATAAAGTATCACCATTTCACAAATGTTTTGGCAAAGTGTACAAAAATTGGTCACATGTCACAAACCCTAATACCAATTAAAATCCATTGATCACAAAATTCTGGAAAAATAATGATAAAAAACTAGACACTTTTATGATCATGATGCAAAAAACCCCACTGGGTTTGGATTTAAAATGAGCAATTTATGAATTTTGCAAGATGGTGAACAAATTGGAAGAACATGGACAAAATAACATGAATAAGCAAAGTCAACCGAGTTGACCAGTGGCACGGTCGTAATTCTGGCCATCACTAACTTAAACGACAGCGTTTAGCAAAGACAAACCAAATAATTTGATTGGTTAGCAACTAATGGAACAGTAACATCCCTCACACATACGTGAAAAACCCAGAAAATCATGGCAATGCAATTAGGGTTTACAGCTACAGGACAACATTCATCACCTTCATGCAATCGAATTTTCCAAATGCCCAGAAAACAAAATTAAACACATAGACATGATCAGCAAGGCATGGACATCATGAATCTATCACTAATTTTCAGTAAAGCAACACACACGCCATGAATCAAACAGAAGAAATTCAAGCATCCAATCTTGCTCAAGAACAAATATGGCCAGAAATGATCGAGTAGCATATCAACAGAACCATTGGAGCATGTACAATACAAATCCAAGCATGGTTTTCATGGAAACAAACTATGATAAGAGATTCGAGCAAAAATGCAAATGAACACAAAACTTCATTCTCAGATTTCTTGCAAACTAGTCAACCAAATTACATGAGACAAACTTCATTGGATTCAGCATAACAAGACCTACATTAAGTATGGCACAGATTTAAAAAACAAAGGATTCGAAATTTTACCAAAGATGAAACTCAGTGATGACTCAGTGCTCCTTTGGCTTGTATGAGCTTGAACGGGTGAGGATTATGCTTCCATAAGTTGAATGGTGAAGGATCCTAGCTCATGGATGCTTGCTCATGCTTAAATCTCATTCTGCCATGAAAAGGTTCTTTGGAAAATAGTTGAATCAAAGCCGCTTCCAGTTGAGTTTTGATGCTTTAAAATGCTTTCAAATGCTGCTTGAATGAAGAAACAACAATGGCCAGGCTCAGTTCTTTGGAAGTTTTTTGGACAGGTTTTGCAAAAGAGTGAAAAAATGAAGTTTTTAGAATGAGTGATTTCTATGTTGCAATGTGTTTGATGGCTGCTAGTTTTGGGGTTTCATTTTACAGAAAATGAGGAAAAGATCTGCTGTTTTGATGTGGTACTTGATGGTTCATGAAAATATGGAAAGAGTGGGTGAAAGTGTACTTTTGTCCAAATTACAAGCAAGTTAGGCATGGCAACATGTACTGCACAAAAAGGACTTGGTAACATGTCTCAAATGCATTTTCAGATCATATTTGGATAGTAGGAATGGTGGGAAATGATTAATTTGAAAAGTCAAAATTCCACTCACTTGAATTTAATTCATGCAAGTCCAAAAATGCCATTTTGATTGGTGAAGTTTTGGTACATGAAAGTTACATTTTTGGAAAGAGGGGATCAAATGTGACTTGTAGGAAAAAACTCCACCCAAATTGGCCAAATGGTTTGAGAGATATGGCCTTTTGAAGTTCAAGAATTTTTGAAAATGATTCGATCATAACTTGCCAACCACACATGGGAATTGAGTGTTCTTGGACTTTTTGGAAATGGGAGAACAAGATCTTCAACTTTCATGTTGGGCAAAAATTCATTTGAAGCTTGTATCATGATGTAAGTTTGAGGATCAAGACTTTCCATTTTTGGTAGGTTTCAGTTACAGGTCCAGTTTCCATTTTTGGAAATTTCTGATCTGGCTTCAAATTCTTCCATGATGGTGTTTGACATGATATATGAGGCTTATTGGGACATGAATGAGACCTCTCAAACCAATTTCCATCATCAAATCACTGATTAAATGGACAGTTGACCAACAGTTGACTTTTAGGGTTTCTGACTGATTGTGCATTGACTGATGACTTCTGAACATCCAATCCTTGACCAAAACACTTCAAATGGATCCCCAAGTCATGTGAACATGTTGAACCAACCCTAGGGCCTTGGCTCCTTGGGAATTGTGCTTGCTTGCTTGACTGACTGATCTCCTGATCAGTTTGACCTAATTTCTTGACTGGCTTGCACTTGAGGCAAATGGGGCAATGCAATGCTATGCAGTGGACCATGATATGCTATGACCTAATATGAAAATGTATGTACAATGATGGGTGCAAATTTGAGGTGCTACAACTGCCCCTATTCAATCAGCTGGGAACCCGAATGGATGAGAGCAACGGCTGTCAGACTTTCAGGGTAAACAGGGATTGAATACCAAAGAACCGTAGAATTTGCACAATACAGGGATCCACCAATGGAGACGTCCGCTGGGATCTGATACTTATTACTGGGTATTTTTTTGTTTTTTGTTTTCAAAGGGTACAGCCACATCCAGACATCGCAACGACGATGAATGGGGGAAAGAAATCACAACTAGATGCCAACGGACAACTAGGAAAAACTCAACGTTTACCAAGACCAACGGAGCGATAACCAGACGTTATTGAATGACTGGAAAAGATACAGCCATACGTCAACGGACGAAATGGGAAAAACTCAACGTTTACCAAGACCAACGGAGAGGTAAACAACTGGGGACGACCAGGAAAAACTCGACGTTTATCGGGACCAACGGAGAGGTAACCAGACATTAATGAATGACTGGAAGAACTCGACCAGACATCGACGGATGAGTGGGAGAGAACTCGACGTTTACAGACATCGAAAGATGATGTTTACAGACACCAAAAAAGATCGACCAGACATTTACTGATGGATGGGAGAAAACTCGACGTTTACAGACATCGAAAGATGATGTTTACAGACACCAAAAAGATCGACCAGGCATTTACAGATGAATGGGAATACTCGACGTTTACAGACATCGAAAGATGATGTTTACAGACACCAAAAAGATCGACCAGACATTTACAGATGAATGGGAATACTCGACGTTTACAGACATCGAAAGATGATGTTTACAGACACCAAAAAGATCGACCAGACATTTACATATGAATGGGAATACTCGACGTTTACAGACATCGAAAGATGATGTTTACAGACACCAAAAAGATCGACCAGACATTTACAGATGAATGGGAATACTCGATGTTTACAGACATCGAAAGATGATGTTTACAGACACCAAAAAGATCGACCAGACATTTACAGATGAATGGGAATAAGAGAAACACAACCAGACGTCAACGGACGAATGGGAAAAACTCGTCGTTTATCGAAACCAACGGAGAGGTAAGTCCACATGGGGAATGGCACAACTAGACATCATCGGATGACTAGGAAAAACTCGACGTTTATCGACACCAACGGAGAGGAGGAATTTTCACTAGGGAAGGGAGGCCGACGTTACGAACATCGAAAGATGATGTTTACAGACATCCAAAGAAAACCAGACACTTACGCATGATTGGGAATCACCGAAAGATGGTGTTTACCGACACCAAAGAAACAACACACGCGGGTGCTGACAGGATACTGACATTTACAGGATGACATGGCAAGGCCGAACACTTGCAGGGGGTCTCACTGGGGAGAAGCAGGCTTTCCTTTCACCAACGGATGAGGGAATAAACCTCTTATGGGGATTATCAACACCAATTGTTGACTGGAGCAACTGTAGCAAATGCGTTGTACAGGTTGAACAAAAATCCGTCTCTGCAGGGAATACAGTCTAATGGGGTTTCGAACATATGAATGCATATGTTTGATTTTTCTATGGCGTAATGCTCCATTTATGAATAGGAATGCTACGCGATTTTTTGAGGATGCAATGATTACTACATGCAAAATGCAAATGAACCCTGGCTAGGGAGCCAAAATGATCAGATACTCTGACTCTGTGGGGAGACTTCTCTTGGGGAAATACTCTGCGGGGAACTCTGCTTGGGGAATGGCGAAGCGACTTCGCTGGGAGGAAGACTCGACCAATCTTCAGATAGGGTAAACCCTGCTTTGGAGAATGTCTGTTACTCCGCTGGGGATAACCCACGCGATCCATAGGTAGAATCAACTCAACTGGGGATGCAGATATCAGTCTACTACAGAAACTCGTCCAATCCACTGGTAGGATGAACTCTGCTGGAGAAATAAATGCTACTCCACTAGGGACGACCCAACCAATCCATATGTAGGAAAATCACTGCTGGAGATGTATTTCATGAGACCCGCTCCACTCGGGGATAACAATCAAAAGATTGACCAAAGAGTGCATGAGATATATTATCTATAGCCGTCAAAACGTAGATAATACACTCGCATGGAAGATTATCCATAATCGGGTTGCAGGTTGTTAAATGAATAATCGACCGAAAAGAAAGGCATCTGGGTACCAGACTAGTTATGCAAAAGATGACCAATCAAAAGAGGATAAAGTTGCTTATTCGGAGCAAGTATCCAAAAAGAAGGGGAAGACCCACTGGGGACAATACTGCTTGATCAAGGCAAGTATCCAGAGGGGAAAGAATGTCAATATCACGAACCGGATACTGATAACTGCAAAGAGGGGATTACATCTACCGGTTAGTAGGCAGAAAACCACGGAAAAGTAACCAGTCATCGATAGGATGAACACAAAGGGTTAACTCCAACAAGGGGATGAAAGTGGGATTTTACAACTACCAGCTAGTAGGTAGAAAACCACAAAGATAGGACTTACAACTACCGGTTTGTAGGTAGAGGCCAACAAATTCCGCTGAGGATGAGATGAATGAGTGCCGGTTAGTGAGCGACTATTCATTTATGCCCCAGGGAAGCACAGGAGACAACGGAAAGCCAATTTAGGATTGATCCAAAAAGGCAGACTGAAACAAGACTCATCCTAATGAGGAAAGAACTCAATAGGGAAAACCCATCCCATTAGGGAGGGAACGGAAGCAACCGTCATCCACGAGGATGTATCTCAGTGGGGAAATGGCAGGAAAGGATAGACACTTTCTGCTTAAGGGGTTGGCTCTACATGGAGAGATCGGACACACCCATATCTGCTAGGGGAGAATCTACCGGAGAGATCTGTATCACCAAATAGCAGGAGACAACCATCAACAGATACACGGCAACAGCTGCATCATGAGTATCTGAATGCTATGATTATGCATGTATGCATTATGCATGATGAATGTATGATGAATGCTGACAAACAGACATGCTCAACACGCAGGTCCGGGAATCAAACGTCTGGAGAGAAAACCAAAGCCAACAGAGAGAAAAGAAAATCCACTGGGGACTGGGATATCAGGGAACACTTATCCTGCAGGGGAGAAAGGCCACCCGAGGCTTCCGGAGGGATCGTCGGTCACAACCGGAGAGAAGAGTTCAACATACAAGCGGATGCGCCACAACAACTTGTGCTAGAGATACCAAGAAGCAATCAGATCTCTGATGAAGATAGATAGGCATTGAGAAAGCTTTTCATGCCAATAACTCCGTTGGGGAATCTATCTGAGGGACATGATGGAGTATTGGGATGTCAATTTGCAAAATACTGAATCTTCCAAGAAAAGCACCCATGCTGGGGAGAGATGAAGACTGCTCTGCTGGAGAGGCGAAAGTTGAAGTCTTCGGTAAACACTCTGCTAGGGGAGCTGCCCCACAATAATGTCCGAAACAGCAAACTTGCTGGGGATGCCCCACGATAGGGCTCAAACAGCACTCTACTGGGGATGCCCCACAATAGAGCTAACAGGGATTTGGAGGAAGAATCTGTACTGCCGGGAACATGAAGATGAACAACTTCAAACAACACTGCATCGGGCAACTTCACTGAGGAGAGACCATACGAGGTTCTGCAGGACAAAGATACAGTCATGCTCGAGATACGAACAATTGTCTTACCTGTTGGTAATCATACCACTCCCGGGAGAGCACTGTGGGTCTCCTAAGTATCCTTCCATCATCGTGAATGTTCACTTTGTTTAAGAACAAAAAATTTTTTTTGAAAAATTTGTTTATTTTGAAAAAACAATGATACTTTATCAATTAAAACATGCAAAACGTTTGTTGAGTTGAAACAAATAAGAGTGCAAATACTTGGATAAAAGCTCAAATTGATGTGATGGAATGGTAGTCTGCAAAGGGCGAGACTCCATAGATCTGTGCAAGTTTGAAATCGGTGATGTATATTGGAGAGGGATACATTGAACATAATGACCTTTCCTCTACCATTCTGAATTTTCGATGTACTCAAAACTTCAGTCGACGACAAATCGAGAATTCCTGACGGATGACAGATATAGAGCACGGTCTTGTCAAGATGCAGTTACTTGCCAAATCCCTAATTTTTGCCTAGATTGCCCCAGTGTGAGGTGCTCAATCTAGCGGGATGCAAATTCTTTTTTCAATGTCTCTAACTTTTGCCTGGATCGCCCTTTCGGGTTTTCAATCCACCGAGACGCTCCTTTTTGCCTAAGTCGCCTTTTGGGGTGTTCGACTTAGCGAGCTTTTGCTTTTTTGTCTTAGGCGAAGTATTTCTTGACTGCATCGGGATTCACAGGACGAGTGAACTTCTCCATCCATTGTTGTAAGTGTCAAAACATTGCCTGAAAAGGCTCTCTTGACAACATATGGACATTCATAGCTTGGGGGTTTACTTGCCCCTGGAATCGGGCGCGAAAGACAAGACCTTCTTGAACACAAGGTCACCTTCTCGGAACACACGAGGCTTGACCTTCTTGTTGAATGCTTTTTTACTCTCTGCTGATATGACTGTCCATGACACATGGCAGTTGATCTCTTCCTTTCGATCGAATTCAGCATCAGCCAACTTGGGACTTTGAGGGTGCTATTTTTTTGTTTCTTTCTTTCTTTTTCTTTCTTTTGATCTGGATTTCTTTTGATTTTTTTTTTGATTTTGCACCCTCCTCTTTCTTTTTCTTTTTTCTTTTTCTCTTTTTTTTTTCGATGCCCTAGTTGGCTGTTCTGCTGATTCTCGGGATGCAGCTGAGTGATCTTCTTTTCTTGCTCAAGAAGTCGGGAAATCTCGTCAAGAATCCCTTCAACATCATCTTCTTCCGCTTCGAATACAGGGAATTCAAAATTGGGAGATGACGTCAGATCATTATGTTCAATGGGTTTGAGATACAACCTGCATAAAGATTTAGAGATGAAAAGCTCTTTGAAAATCAAACAAGACAATCGTTATGCAGATGAAAAGATTGCTTTTATTCTTGTTTTTTAGGGTTTTTTGTGATCGCCAATTTCATGCAAAAAAGCAAAAAGGGAAAACAAATGGAAAACAAATGTTTTAACATGAATTATTTGAATGAAAATATCATTGCACAAAATGTTGCCAACAATGTCATCACTTCTCCTTTTGGCATGGGAGAAGGGTTTTTAAACAAAGTGATTGTTACTCTGACTTATGAACAACTGTGGGAACGCCCACAGTGACCCAATTGCGATAGATCCCTCCAGGGATGACAACTGTCAGTATCCTTTGCATCAGCAGCTTCTGTTTTCTGAACAACCCTTCTGAAGAAAAAGTCGGCGCCAGCCCAGGACTTGTTATCTTCAAGCTTGATTATCACGGGGACCCAAGTCTTCACAGTTCAGAATACCTGCCCTCACGAGGTCTTGAACCTTCATCTTCAACTGGAAACAGACTATCCACATCATGACCAGGAGCACCCGAATGATACACACAATGCTGTTCAGGCCTATACCACCACCGAGGGTTGACGGGTATGGGCGGCGGGTCTCTGGGAGTAATCAAGTTCCGCTTTAGCAGAGTAGGACATGGGGATTGGATCAAAAATGATCTTCTTCCTCTCATTACTCGTACTGGCTTGCTGGGAAGCCTGCTGCTGAGGACGATGTTGTTGATGCTGATATTGCTGAGTTGGTCTTCCCTGCTGTTGTTGAATTGCTGGAATAGTCACAGCAGCAGCCTGACGATACTGTCCTCTGTTCACACTCCTCCTACGGTGCACGACATTTGTCTCACCCTCTCCCCTTCTGGGTGCCCCAGAGGATGGCTTCTTAGAACCGGAAGAACTTGAAGAGCCAGGATGGCGAACCGGAGCGCGGGTTGCTCTGACATTAACAGTCTCTGCAGCAAGAGGCTGTTCACTGATTCTGATCCCCTTCAATTCATCACCCATGGCATAATCATTGACGAGAATAGTGACAGCAGCATTCTCATGAACGGGTACACCCACTGGTGAAGCACGGTGGACTGGTGGAATCACGGCTTCCAGTCTCTGGGCTAAGGCACGCAACTCCTCTTGCCCCTGAACAACTCCTTGCATCATCGTCATGAACTGGGCCATGTTTGCCCTCATCTCGGCCAATTCTGCCTGAACTTGATCCATACCTCTCTGTTGATTCAGTCTTGTTGAGTAGCGGTGCGGACGTTGATCAGCTATCCTGCCTGAACAGGAACCAAGAGTGAGAAGTCACGACCAAGAACACCTGTTATGCAAAATGATATGAGTATGATGCTAATGATGCGTATGATGCACATGATATGTTCATTTCTCAGGCATTCAAAGAGCCTGACCCATCCTGAAAAGATGGCAACCTGCAGCAACAAGAGAACAAACAGATACAAGGAAAATGAGAACAACAGGGAAATACTGACAACCTTATCCATACATAAGGGTAAAAAGGTCAATACCACCGAGTCAACAGAAAATTCGCATAAACAGAGTACAAAGAAATGAATCCCATCCAACAAGCCTGGAGGTGATTCTCAACAATGAAGATCCAAAGACGGGGTACAAACAAATGAATCCCATCCAACAAGCCTGGAGGTGATTCTCAACAAAACACAAACAAGGATACAAACTAAGACAGACGGTCTTCTGGAATGAGGGTCTTCAGGTAATGGCACTGGTCTATCAACAGTGTGCATTCTGAACATTCTGGTAGAGGGGTAATCTTCTCCTTCAACTGTCTTCTAAGCTCTAAGACTTCTCCTCCAAGATAGTCTTCTGATGCCTGTCTCAAGTCTACCTCCTTCTTCAACTGGATGTCTTTATCTCTGAGTTGCTTCTCCAAGTCTCTGATCTTCTTCTGATAGCCGGCCTCAAACCTCTGCCGTCTCAAGCACTCCCGGTGTTCTGCATCTAACATGCTCTCCATCTCCTCGTAGGATCTCTTCTTGCTTCTCAGTCTGCTAGCATCTTCTTCTCGCACTCCTCTGAGTTGATGAGCCAAGTTCAACCTATCAGCTTTGGCTTTGTACAACTCCATCTGGGTATCTTGCTCCTTCCCTCTCAAACGGCGATTCTCCATCAGGGCTTGCTTGTAGTGCTCCGCAGGCACACTCTCAGCAAGGATCAAAGGTGGTTGCTCCTGCAACGGCTCCATCCTATCGTAGGGTAACAACAAAGTTTCTACTCTCTCCTTGACCCAATCAGTGTAATCAGGCATAGCAACAGCAAACTTCTTCCCTAAGACAGATCCGTCCTTCACACCGATAGACTTCCAAGCTTTCCCTATCTGCTCCAATCTAGCCGGGTCACTCTGCTTCTCAAAATACACACTTTCAGCTACCTCAGCCTCAAGCGGTCTTCCCTTCATCACAAACCCCAACTGGCGAAGAGAAAGAACCGGGTTGTAATTGATGCAACCCTTAGTCCCTACGAGTGGCACATTACGGAATCCTCCACAGCTCATAATGACGTTACGCACATCCATCCGGTAAGATTGCCACCTGATATCATAGGAGGTAAGAGATATAACCCTCTGAGTCCATTTATGCGTGCTCTGAGCATCCACAAAAGGTCCACTGACTGGCAGAAGAGACAAGAACCATCTGAGCAAAAGCGGGAGACAACACCTGATAGCTCCACCCTTACCATGCCTACTGTGAATAGCATAGTAAGTGTCAGCCAACAGAGTAGGAACTGGATTTCCTCCAATGAAAATACTGACTGCAGCATAGTCAACAAAATTGGGCATACTCGGAAACAGGACGATCCCATAGATCATGGCGGCCAACTGAGCATGAAAGGCTTCCCAACTTCCCTTCTCTGCTTCTTCTCTAGCTACCCTCAACAGAAACTTCAAAGGCAATCCTACAACATCCCCACTGGACTTCCAACTATCACTGACTTCTTTGATACCCAAATGGAGAGCTCTGGCAACGACTCTGAAATCAACCTCCTTGGGCACATCCAAGAAAGGAACCTGATACCGGACCGGGACACTTAGCAGAATGGAGTACTCCTCAAGAGTAGGCGCCAACTGATAATCTTGAAAGGTGAAACAATGAAGCTCTGGGTCGTAGAACTGTAGAAGAGTCTGCAACGGCACCGGATCGACTACCATCTTCAACAGTGTCAGAATATCTCCATACTGGTCAACAAACCCCTTCTGGTTACCACTGGTCATAAGGTTGCTCAACTCAATCAGAGATGTCAAAGGTTCACGGTGAAAGCTGTAGGAACAAGTTTTTCGCTTCAACTCTGGGGCTGTTGCCATCTCTATCAGTGAACAAGCTCTGGAATGTACCTGAGAAATGATATGCATGCAGGGATCAGTTTTTTTCTTTTCTTTTTTTTTTTTTTTTTGTATCTTTTTTTTATTGCGTTTCTTTTGAAAAATAAATATGCTATGATGCAAATGATGCAGACTGGACTGGTTGGCTGTGTCTCTCGGAACACAGGATCAAAGCTTCGGCTTGAACTCGGAACCACAAATTCATCTGAAACCCAAAGTCATCTGAGACCCCAAAATTCTGAACCAATAGTCACCAACAGGATCACAAGTCACCAACAAGTCACCAACAAGTACCTGTACCTGTAATAATGATCATTCCCTCCCCACTCACGGGTGTCATCTAGGCCAGGGTAAGGTCGAGAGAAACGCAGCATAAATAACCTTTCGCAGAACATCATCATATACATACCCGAAGTATGTAACGATAATATCCCACCAGGGTCTGGACTGCTCGTGATATCAATGTTCCGCTAAGTGGCGCAATACCACCCGCTTCCCATGAATCACTCTATTCCTAAGTATCCTAGATTTCACTCATGGCCTGGGTATTGGGCCTTTTACCTCATGTAACTCCCACCCCAACAGAGAGAAACAGACAGCCGGCCAGGTGAACAGATGAATATGAATGCAAACATTAATGCAAACAATAAATGCAAACAGTAAATGCAAATATATACAAATGAATGCAATAAATAACAGCAAACAGCAACCAAAACCCCAACCTAGAGAGCGCTAGGAGAGACTCGCTTAGGGAAGATGGACCAGCATAGGTCAACTTCTCTTATTCCCCAGCAGAGTCGCCAGCTGTCGCATCACGCGAAAAACCGGCGGGAAAACAAGAACAACAGAGCCGCCACCGTGCGTTATTTATCCCAGAAGAGGGAAAGGAAACGCTCAGAGTAAACCTGGAAAAAGCATGGTCTCGCGACCAAAGAGAATGGGATCGGGAGTCGGTTATGCGAAGGGAAGGTATTAGCACCCCTACGCATCCGTCGTACTCGACGGGATCCACGCACAATAGAAAGGAAAATGGTTGCTAAAACACTGCTCAAACTCACACACACTGGCTGAAAGGAGACAAAAGAAACTGACTGAAACCGACTCGGCAGGATATCGTATCCTGGGCCTACTTAGTCTATCAGGCATAGACATCAGAGTCGAAGTAGTTCGGACTGGGGAGACAACACATGCTCGCTAGGATATCGCATCCTATGCATACGTATCTTCTCGGACGAGAGAAGAATCAGAGCATTCGTAGCTCGGCTAACACGCACACAAACAAAACACAGGCAAAGGCAAACGTGGAGCCTGAATGCCAATCACTGGACTTATATCAGCATCCGAACCAAAACACACACAAAGAGGCAAACGTGGAGCCTGAATGCCAATAGCTGGGCTTACATCAGCATCCGAACCAAAACACACACAAAGAGGCAAACGTGGAGCCTGAATGCCAATAGCTGGGCTTACATCAGCATCCGAACCAAACACACGCACACTGGAACCTAACTGCCACTCGATGGACTTACATCAGCTTCCAAGCACACAACAACACAACAAGTTGATAGGGAGTCGGGGACTCGAGCCTATAACTGTCAAGCACACACACAAACAAACAGACGACAAAATGCTAAGGAGTCAGGCATTCGAGCCTAGCAAATGTCAAACAACACACACAAAAAGAAAAAGGGCGCCCGGAGAGATCAGCTCAATCTCCTGCCTACATACTTCATCTGGTATGAAGATCAGGGCGATGTAGTTCCCCTACAGAGGGATAAAGGACTAGCCTAACCAGATAACAGAGGGAGACACAACTAGGGAGACTACGACTCGAGCCTAGATGTTATCATGCAAATTCATCCCTAAGTTAAGGTTTCTAGCTAACTGGCACAGGGAGCCAGCCTATCCTAGTCATGACTTGCACAGGAAGCAAGCCACACACACACTTAACTTGCACAGGAAGCAAGCCAAGCAAAACCTAACTTGCACAGGAAGCAAGTCTAAACCAACCCTAACTCACACAGGAAGCAAGTCAAACAATCCTAACTTGCACAGGAAGCAAGTCAAACAATCCTAACTTGCACAGGAAGCAAGTCAAACAATCCTACAAGCACAGATAGCACACACTATACACAAGCAAGTGGCTCAAACAAGGGTTAGGTTTTAGTCGAGGGGTCATATCAACCTCAACAAACAAACCTCTGGAAATGGGTGAAATGTTGCTCTTAACCTTGCCATTGAGGGGCTAAGGTGAAGCAGATGAAAGGTGAGTGAAGATAAGACTTCACAGCTCTTATCCCTGGCCGGGGAGAGCTCAAGACAAGAATGTGTGGGTTCATAAAGTGGGAACCCTTCTACACATTTGATACTGACTCAACTGTACAATTGCACAAGATCTTGGGTTTTTATCTGTAATGCATCAACACAGTGGTGTGAGCAAAACAGAAGACACACTGAATAGCAGGGGATAGGTTGCTTATCCCTTGGTTCTGCCAATTGCCTCTTCACTTAGGAGGTCTTTGACTATGTACAAGGACAAATGTAAACAGTCACAAACATTGCCTCTTAAGGAGGACTTCAGACAGTTGCCTGGCCAAGTAACAGGCCAGGTCTTCCAGACTACATGAAGTTAGGAAGTTATACCTCAATGCAAATTACTTATACAAGCAAAGCAGAGCAAAAGTTCACAAGGAACTAAAAGCAACTAAAGTACCTGAAATCAGTCAAGCACAGTTAGTATACAAGTCAAAGTTAAATCAGAATGAAACAAAGGTTAACAGTCAGCACAAGCAGATAGGTGTGCAATGCACAAGGTTCAAGGCATGTGAGCCAAGCAACCTACAAAACAAGCATGTTAGTCAATGACATTTAAGCAAGCTCAATCAAAAAGAATTGGTCTCATTGGTCATTTGTTGGTCAACCTGAAAACACAAGCTCAAAGGTGAGTAACAGGACCACTAGGACAAGCCTAGGGTCAAAAATGAATGAAAAAAAAGTCAAAACAGCAAAGGGCAAGCATCTAAAATCATGTTCAAACAATTAAGAAACACAACCAATTGGGTTCACATTCATATCAATCACTATCATCATTTCATGAACAAATTAGGTCAAGATATAGCAAACAGAGGCTCATAGAAGTCAACAGCAAGACTTAACTCAAAAGCAATTTTAAACATTTCCAAAAATCACCAAATAAATCATGATCAATCACAATCCATAGCATGGTAAGCATGTCAAATTTCATCTCATTTGGACAAGTGGAAGGCAGTCAATGAAAATCAGAAAGTCAAAGCAATTTTGAACATGCTCAATGAAGTCAACCAAACATGCATCAACTTAGAAAAATCATAAATCAGAGATGGTGTATGATAAATGAATGGGACTAAAACCATGGCAAAGATGAGTATGTCTAGTTATCTCATGTAAAATTTCATGTCCATCTAATAAAGTATGAGAATTTCACAAATGAAATGGGAACATGTGTCACCAAAAGTCAACATATGACTAAACAAGGGAGAAAATCTCAAACAATTAGGAAATGTCACAAATAATTCCAAGAAAATTCACATGTAAACTAGACATACAAGAGTAGGTTCATGCAAAAAATCAGATCAATTGGAGGTCAAGAAGCATGGTATCAAAAATCATGAAGTTGCACATCAATGGTGTGACACAAATTGTCACACCCTAATTCAAAAAATCATATCTCACAAACCAGCAATGATAAATTCACAAACTCTACACCAAAATCACCATGAGTGTGTCTAGTTTAAGCACAAAATATTTGGGAGCCATTGGATAAAGTATCACCATTTCACAAATGTTTTGGCAAAGTGTACAAAAATTGGTCACATGTCACAAACCCTGATACCAATTAAAATCCATTGATCACAAAATTCTGGAAAAATAATGATAAAAAACTAGACACTTTTATGATCATGATGCAAAAAACCCCACTGGATTTGGATTTAAAATGAGCAATTTATGAATTTTGCAAGATGGTGAACAAATTGGAAGAACATGGACAAAATAACATGAATAAGCAAAGTCAACCGAGTTGACCAGTGGCACGGTCGTAATTCTGGCCATCACTAACTTAAACGACAGCGTTTAGCAAAGACAAACCAAATAATTTGATTGGTTAGCAACTAATGGAACAGTAACATCCCTCACACATACGTGAAAAACCCAGAAAATCATGGCAATGCAATTAGGGTTTACAGCTACAGGACAACATTCATCACCTTCATGCAATCGAATTTTCCAAATGCCCAGAAAACAAAATTAAACACATAGACATGATCAGCAAGGCATGGACATCATGAATCTATCACTAATTTTCAGTAAAGCAACACACACGCCATGAATCAAACAGAAGAAATTCAAGCATCCAATCTTGCTCAAGAACAAATATGGCCAGAAATGATCGAGTAGCATATCAACAGAACCATTGGAGCATGTACAATACAAATCCAAGCATGGTTTTCATGGAAACAAACTATGATAAGAGATTCGAGCAAAAATGCAAATGAACACAAAACTTCATTCTCAGATTTCTTGCAAACTAGTCAACCAAATTACATGAGACAAACTTCATTGGATTCAGCATAACAAGACCTACATTAAGTATGGCACAGATTTAAAAAACAAAGGATTCGAAATTTTACCAAAGATGAAACTCAGTGATGACTCAGTGCTCCTTTGGCTTGTATGAGCTTGAACAGGTGAGGATTATGCTTCCATAAGTTGAATGGTGAAGGATCCTAGCTCATGGATGCTTGCTCATGCTTAAATCTCATTCTGCCATGAAAAGGTTCTTTGGAAAACAGTTGAATCAAAGCTGCTTCCAGTTGAGTTTTGATGCTTTAAAATGCTTTCAAATGCTGCTTGAATGAAGAAACAACAATGGCCAGGCTCAGTTCTTTGGAAGTTTTTTGGACAGGTTTTGCAAAAGTGTGAAAAAATGAAGTTTTTAGAATGAGTGATTTCTATGTTGCAATGTGTTTGATGGCTGCTAGTTTTGGGGTTTCATTTTACAGAAAATGAGGAAAAGATCTGTTGTTTTGATGTGGTACTTGATGATGGTTCATGAAAATATGGAAAGAGTGGGTGAAAGTGTACTTTTGTCCAAATTACAAGCAAGTTAGGCATGGCAACATGTACTGCACAAAAAGGACTTGGTAACATGTCTCAAATGCATTTTCAGATCATATTTGGATAGTAGGAATGGTGGGAAATGATTAATTTGAAAAGTCAAAATTCCACTCACTTGAATTTAATTCATGCAAGTCCAAAAATGCCATTTTGATTGGTGAAGTTTTGGTACATGAAAGTTACATTTTTGGAAAGAGGGGATCAAATGTGACTTGTAGGAAAAAACTCCACCCAAATTGGCCAAATGGTTTGAGAGATATGGCCTTTTGAAGTTCAAGAATTTTTGAAAATGATTCGATCATAACTTGCCAACCACACATGGGAATTGAGTGTTCTTGGACTTTTTGGAAATGGGAGAACAAGATCTTCAACTTTCATGTTGGGCAAAAATTCATTTGAAGCTTGTATCATGATGTAAGTTTGAGGATCAAGACTTTCCATTTTTGGTAGGTTTCAGTTACAGGTCCAGTTTCCATTTTTGGAAATTTCTGATCTGGCTTCAAATTCTTCCATGATGGTGTTTGACATGATATATGAGGCTTATTGGGACATGAATGAGACCTCTCAAACCAATTTCCATCATCAAATCACTGATTAAATGGACAGTTGACCAACAGTTGACTTTTAGGGTTTCTGACTGATTGTGCATTGACTGATGACTTCTGAACATCCAATCCTTGACCAAAACACTTCAAATGGATCCCCAAGTCATGTGAACATGTTGAACCAACCCTAGGGCCTTGGCTCCTTGGGAATTGTGCTTGCTTGCTTGACTGACTGATCTCCTGATCAGTTTGACCTAATTTCTTGACTGGCTTGCACTTGAGGCAAATGGGGCAATGCAATGCTATGCAGTGGACCATGATATGCTATGACCTAATATGAAAATGTATGTACAATGATGGGTGCAAATTTGAGGTGCTACACATGCCAACTTCAACATGACATAAATTTATGCTCAAGCATCGAAATTCAACCTTTCTTGGCACATTGTAATCTTGGCCATGATGTTAACACATTGCAAAAAGAATGAGGTCAAAAAGCTTCCTAAGTAGGGTGCCCCATTGGGTTGTACATGGTGACTTGTAACTGAAGAAATTGCCATTGCCCGAACTTTGAACTTCACTAATCTTAATTCTAAGCCAGATTAGCATGTGTTTTGGACCTTAACAACCAAGTCTCTAGAAGTTAATTTACCTTTGAAATGCATCATTTGGCAGAGATTTGGTGAGTTTCAAGTCACACTTTTCACACACTTGGATCAAATTCATTTTTCCTGAATTCTGCATCATTTAACAAGTATTTGGACCCAATCACATTCCCTATAAATAAAGGAAGCTATTGCATTCATTTCTAAGGTTTGGAGAGCCAAGAAATCCCTGCTGCAACTTGATATTTTTCCTGAAAATTCAATTATCATGTTTTGAGTTTCAACTTGTTTCAATTCAATTTCTTGATTCCATTAGCATCTGCGACATCCTCTGAAACTTTTGCAACAATTTCCAAGCTCTGAGACCTCCTGAAGTGCTCTAACTAGATAAAGTTTCATCAACTTCTGATCACCATCCAGACAAGGTAGTTTTGAGCATCATTTAAACTCAAACAAGTTATTATAATGTAGTCTTTCACTCTTTGATGCTTTCGTCTAACTTATCTGGTTTCGATTGATCATGTTCATCATTTAATTTTATGTTTCGTGGCTTACTTGTTTCTGAAACTTCTCTGAAATTCCCTATGCTTAGTTCACATAAATGAATTTGGATCACAATGGTTGTGGTCTCGTGTCTTGAATTTGCCAAACGATGAAACTCCGGTGAGAGCTCACCGGAGAAGACGACCAGAGCTTTCTCAGGTTGTTTGAGTTTGATCAGACACGTTGGCAGAAGGAAATCTTTTGATTGGTTGGATTTAAAATGGATCATGTGTTTGGCTTAAGCGTGTTCCATTGTGTTCTCTAACATTTGGAGTGTTAGATTTGCCACATCAATTAATGAGGCGTGATCCAACGCTCATTGTTTTTTCTGGTTTTAATTATTTTTCTTTTATTATTTTTAATTGATTTTTTAAAAAAATTCATAGTAATGTCATTTTTTATCCAAAAAATCCCAATATAATTTCTAAACTTCTCTTTTATTTTTCTTCATCTAATTTTTTTCACTAATTTTATATTTTTCATGAATTTTCTATTTTTCAAGATTTTTCTCTTTTCCCCATTGTTTTAACGTGTTTAAAAATACATTTCTATATTTTAAAATTCTGAAAAAATTATTATATACTTGTTATTTTATTTCCAACCTTCCATAATTTTCATGGCCACTTATTTGGTGTTTTGAAGGACTTTATGGATTTTCCATTTTATTTCTATTTTAAAATTCATTTAAAAATACCTTTGATGCATTTTTATATTAATAATTACATTTTTATTTGTGTGACCCTTGTGAACTTCTGTTGGCCATGGATCATGATGGTTTGTACTTCAAGTCTCATCAAACTCAATGGATCTTGGGTGTTGATGGGGGTGAAAACTCTAATCCAACAAAAAGGATGATTGATTTTGATGATGACTTGATCAAACTTTTGGTCCAATTTGGGTGTGACTTCTGTAGCGGTAAATTCATGATCATCAAGCTATGGATAAGCTAGACATCAAATAACAAGAGTCGCCACCGCGCTTTTATTGTTTCCAAGGGAAAAGGGAAAAAGTACGAACAAAACCCAAAAGTAAGAAGTTTTCAAATCAAAACTAATAAAATATCAGAGATTACAGGTAAGGGGGTTGGTTACACAGAGGGAAGGTGCTAGCACCCAAAGTGTCCTAGGTACGCCTAGGGTGCCCTTTTTGTGTATATATGTATTTGGTACAAAAATGATGTTTACAAACAAATAGAATGGGGGGATGAGAAAATAATTCATTAAATATATTTTTATGTTTGGCAAGACCTTCGGTCTTGTGCCTACGTATCAACATAAAAATGAGGTATCAAAACCTCGTAGTTCGTGATACAAAGTTCAAAGTGGATGCATTGCTTTTAACAAAAATTAAGTTGGAAAGGCACAAAGGCCCAAAAATGATTTGAATGAGTTAGTTCTTTTTTGGCTTTTTGAAAGTTTAGGTCAAGTATAATTAAGTCTATTTACAAGTTTGATTAAGAAAAGGAAGTTTGAAAATTCAATGGCATAAGGCCAAAGTTTCTATCTTTTGCAAAGTGGTCAAAGTTTAGAACAAAATAAGCTCAATCAAAGAAGATTTTGAAAAAAAGAGGGAGAGATTTTGAAATTAAGAAATGGGGAGAAGATGAAGGGACTAATCCTACGCACAAAATTAAAAGTTAAGAGTTGAAAAGATCTGACCAAATGGATAGCAATCCAATAGACAAGGATGTCAATAGAATCCCAGAATTCCCTTGGACTTTTAGAATAAAGTAACACAAAAATGCACAATTATATTATCTTGAAGAGTAAAGACATCATATAAAGATAGCCACATCCAAGCTTTATCCATTTCATGATCTTCTTCAAACTTAGTCCACGTAGCAGATGAATTCCACAAGTCACAGGTTCAAAATAACAACTACACAATCATCATGTTGAAGATGAACTCAGAGGGATGTTGAATGATGTATCAGATGGAGTTTCAAATTGCAAGCACTTGGTTTCTCAGTAAGTTTGCATTGGCCAAGTCCTTTAGCATAGGAATGTTGCCTAAATTCTAAGTCCATTTGTCCAAGATCAAACCAACAGTCCACACAAAAGGTTTTTAGGGTTTTTGTTGTTATGATGTACATTAATGTCCAAAGACCACACAAACAAGCAAAGTATACACAAACAAGATATATCACACAATATGGTCCAAGTGGGCAAAGTGAAAATTGCATTAACATAAACAATTAAAATGATATGAACAATGGCAAATGTATAAAAGCTAGAATTAAATGACATTAAAGTAAATGGCTTGAAATTAAAAGTTAGTTGTTAATAGGTTAGAAGTTAGTATGGTTTTGCTTTTGCTTTTCATTTTCAAGTCATTCTTTGGAGAACACTCAACCCACTTATCACAAGCATGGATCCTTGAGCCAGGACATCTTCCCAAGGAAGGAAAAAAGGCCAAGTTTCCCCACAATACCATGAAAGAGGGGAGACTTAAAATCTCACTAACTAGAATGCTATGCCTTTTATGTCACAAATTTAGCGCTATATTAAGTCATCGTAATTGGACTTATGCCGAAGTCACAACTATTTGATGACGGATAATATAATTTTGGTGTTAATGCATGTTAGAGACATAGTATCATGGACTTTGCTCATGAAACATACCACACACAAAAAGAATATGCAAAAGGCGTGTCCTAATCTCATCCATACTCATGTTAATTTTTCGATCAAGTAGCCTTAGGACTTTGAGATATCATAGGTCAACTGAGATGAATGCATAAAGAAGGGGAATGAGATGAAGAGGGATGGGAATAGATGAAAACTCAAATTGATCAAAGGAGGACTTTTACCAAATTAATATCATCCATTCATTTTGGGAGATAGAATGTACATTCCATCAATCCTCTATATCCAATGATATTAACTTGACAAAGTCAAATCGACCTTGACCAAGGCCCAACAACAAGAGTTAAACTCAAACAAGTCAACACAATTGGTCAACAAAATTAATTAGCATTTATTCAAATTAAAAATACTAAAATAATTCATTTAAATTAAATATGGTTTGTCAAATTCCAAAAACTTTATCAAAACACCAAATAAATGGCCATGAGGTTTATCATAGGTCAAACAAGGTCAAAGGACCTTGGAGAGAACTTTTCAGAATTTTTGAAGACTTAAAAGTATTTTTATACAATTAAAAACAAATTCAAAATCAATTACATCATGAAAAATATTAATAATGATCCAAAAAATAATTTTTATTCAGATAATGAAAGAGGAAATTTTTTGAATTTTTTTGGTGAAACTCTCATATTTTTTGGATCAATATTAAAATTAATATGAATTAATGAAAATAAAGCAAATAAAATGAAATTCAAATAATCATAAAAAACGTGGACCGCTTGATCTCCCTCATTAATTGAGGTGGCAGATCAAGTGGCCACTAACGCGCGTTCCATGTTGGACTTGAGTCAACGCGGAATAGGCTTGGTATTTAAAAGCAACACACGAGATTAAAACATTTTGAAAAGGATAAATGGCTCTGAACCATGCCAACACATCACCGGCGTCCAAAGGCCGGTCATCTTCTCCGGTGACCCTGGCCGGACTGGTTCACTCATCACCATCAAGAAAATGAAAAAGAAGGACATGATCTGAAAGAAAAAATGGTGTAAAGCACGAATCTGACCTTAATTTTAACTAACTCCACATATATAGAAAGATATGAGGAGTTGAATTTCTAGGTGTGTCAACTGAGTTGCTTCGATTTGACCTTTAAGCAACTCAATCTTCTTGCCTACATTGGTAGGACTTCTGACAACGAAAGATCCAAGAGAATTGAGTGGAATTAAGAGAGAATCAAAGAGATGAAATTTTCTAGAAAATACCTTCAATGTTGGTCTGGATTCACATGTTCTTGCTTTGGCTTGTGCTTGATCTTGCTCAGTATGCTTGCAGAAGTGGATTAGAATACACAAAAGGTGTTGGATCCCTGGAGTTTTGAATCTCAAAACTGTGAGAATTCAACTCAATTTCCAAAGGAAATTCTCAGGTTTATCCTCTGAAATGGAAGGGTTAGGGGTTTAGGATCAAAGCTGGCGCGAATGTGTGTTGAATTATGAGCATATGGAGTTCTATTTATAGCTGGATCATGTGATATTTGCACCTTCAAATTGACTTTCCAAAATTGGGAATAAGTGATACATGGGTGCATGGGTGTGTACAGGCCCATGAGATCATTCCATTTGATCCACAATTGAGTATGAGTAAGTCTGAAATCAACTTGGAATGCAAGGAAAATGTATATGGAAGCTTGAAGTTTGATCTTTGCCAAATGATAATATCATGTTCAAGCCATGCGCAGCTCTAGCAAATCTTGTCTAAAACGGATGAAATTGGACTTTTTGGAAAACTTAGATCAAGAGGAACAAATTTCATGTGCAACAATTTCCATTTGAATCTTGCATCATGATGAATTTTGAGGTGGAAGTTTGGAAATTTCAACATATTGAAATTTTTCTAAGTGTCAAGCCATATATCGCAATATTCCACCTTGCTTAACTTTTTATATGAGCTTCAAATGAGAAACATGTCTTCATCAAAGTTGTAGATCTTTCAAATACCTTAAAAATGGCAACTAATTTCATGTAATTTGGGTTTGGGATGATAGAGTTATGCATTTTTGAAGTTTGGAAAAATCACTTGTTCAATGGTATATGTCAAAAGTGACCTATAATGTAACCTCATATCACATGCTCATAAAAGTTGAATTAGATCTCACTCCAAACATCAAAGTTGAAGTAGACATATTGAATTTGATTGACTTTCAAATTAGGATTTAGACAAAATAACCTATAATGTTTCAACATAGAAAATAATTTTCCAAGAAAAACTAGCTCTAGGTCTCAACATGAAAGTTGTTTGGAATGTAATTTAGAGTAACTTTGCTCTTGGAATCATTTTCATATGGTGAAAATTATAGGAGATAGGGTCTAAGGAGACCCAGTTTTGATCAGATGAATTCATCTGGCTAACCACCATCAACCAACTTGCTAACCTTCAATTCTCTTGACTTTATTGGCTCAAGGTAGATCATATATGCATAAGATGATTAATTTTGAAGTGTCCCTTGATATATTTGATCAATTGGTGAGATAGCTTGTTGGAGAAGTTACTTAAGATACCCAGTCAAACTAGGGTTTCCGAGGCAAATCACCTCCAAACTCTTGAAGAAAACTTTATCAAAATAACATGTAGGACTCAATGGAACTCATATGTGATGCTCATAACCATTCTTGGATCCATTCATGGTTGTGCTGAGGGTCTCAAACCATATATATGAACTTGATGAATCAATGTGATCATGCCCTACCTACAAAAGAGTTAGGAAAATGCAAAGACATATTTTTGGTATTTTGATTAGTAAAATGATAATATACAAGTATGATACAATCACAAAGTGCTTGGTGATCTCTCCCAAAAAAAACCAAATGAAGGAGGGGTAAGGAGGATGTCAAGGTATGATCCTAATGCTAATGCTTATAATGGAATTGCATGAGGGATCTTAGGGTCAAAATTAGGGTCTTACAACTGCCCGTATTTAAGGACATTCTTACTTAGGAGGCGAAGGTTGAAATCTTCAACTCGACTCAGTAGAATGGGCTTAAATAACAACACAGAAACAAATTTTGGTCCCTAAGAAACCTCATGATGCAAATGACATGAATGCAAAAGTTAATTCTTTATGGGGAAATATGGCCACAAAGGAAAAGAAATCAGAGAGACCGAAAGTTCGCAGGAGTATAATGCATTCCATAAGGAAAACTCACTGGGGAGACAGAGACTCTGGGGGATAAAATGAGTTATACGTAGGCCAGGCTACGACTTAAAACTACTGGGGGACTCGAGGAATTCCATAGAAACATGGAAAGACTCATCCCAGGAACAACAACATCTGCAGGGGATACCAGTAAGTCAGGATAAAACTAAAGTACTTGAATCATGCAGGAAAAGCAATTTCACTAAGGAAATGCGCACTCAACTCGATTGGGGAAGAAATAAACTTCAACACAGGAGGAGTGGAAATCTATTATCTACTACCTACTGTTGGGTAAGGAGATAATAAAGATCTGACAAAGAGGACATTTGTCATCGATTAGGATGAACATATCAAGGATGGTTCACTGGAAAATGCCAGGTGGAATATTCATTACCGATTACTGGGTAAGAATTCCTTGCTGGTGAAATTGCAAAAAATAGGATTTACAACTACCAGTTACTGGGCAGAAGACCAAAGATGAGAATATCTGTCACCGGTTAAGGTGAACATATCAAGGATAAACTCGACAAGGAAGAAAATCCGTCATCGGTTAAGATGAACATATCAAGGATAGACTTGCCTGGGAAATGTCAAGGAGGATACCCGTCACTGGTTAAGATGAACATATCAAGGATAAACCAACTGAATAAAAAGTAGGAATTACATCTATCTAGTGTTGGATAGAAGATCAATCAAAGAGAAAATCCGTCACCGGTTAGGATGAACATATCAAGGGTAGACTCTGAGAGGAGAGAAAATAGGAATTACATCTATCGGTTACCGGATAAAAGGCCAATCAAAGAGAAAATCCGTCACCGGTTAAAGTGAACATATCAAGGATTAACTCTGCGAGGGGGACAAAAGTAGGATTTACAACTACCGGTTACTGGGTAGAAGACCGCAAAGACAAGGAAACCCGTCATCGGTTAAGATGAACATATCAAGGATTAACTCTCTGGGAAACAAGAATAGGGATTACAACTACCTTTTTACTGGGCAGAATACCAAAGGTGAGAGAATCCGTCATCGGTTAGGATGAACATGTCAAGGATAAACTCAGGGGAGGGAAAGATATCCATCACCGGTTAGGGTGAACATATCATTGATATACTTTCGGAGGAATAGATCCATTGGGGACTCTACTGAGGAGAAAACAAGGATACTTTTGCCGGGTATTGGGCAAGAAGTAACAAACTGCAAACTAAGAAGAATATTACCAGTTACTGGGCAATAAACTCTTAGGAGACTCGAAGCACCTATCTAGGTAAGAGCTAGAAAGAAACAATCAATCAAGACTCAACCCAATGAGGATATAACTCAAGGGGAGTGATTCCATCTAGATAAACAACTGAAAGGGAAACTGAAATAATAATCGTCCACATGGAAAAAAACACTGTGGGGAAGAGGAGAAAGGTCAAAGTCTTTCTGCCTAAGGGGTTGACGCTCTACAAATGAGGGAGGACAGATACCAAAATTTGTATGGGGATAAAGTACCGTCATAGAGAGAATGGGAATCTCAAATCGACAAGTTAATCAAGATATGCAAACATGCAATTATGAAATTATATGAATGTATATTTATCTCTCTCTCTCTCTCTCTCTCTATATATATATATATATATATATATATATATATATATATATATATATATAATATATGCTGACAAAACGATCACAAAGGATACAAAGGTGTTGCAAAGAATTGAATCATCGGTACAATCCACGATCAATCCACAAAAGAGGGAGACAACCACTGGAGAACAGAGAGATCAATCAAACCAAAGGCTCAGAACCTAGCAAGGGAGGAGATATGCTAAGGAAAGGAGAAGTTATCGAGTCTGCAAGGAATTTTAGGTCAATACCATATCAAATGGGAGACAACCATGCAGAAGGTAAACACAAATAGCTGTTCAGAAACCAGGAGGGAACTCTAACTATGAGCGACGCGGATGGCGACTGGTGGGGAAACCAATGCGATCTATTGGGGAAAAGTTCTTACTCTAATGAAGATCAACCCTGTTGGGGAATACAGAAACACTGCCGAGAAATAACACGCCGCAAGGTACTGAATCAACCAACTTAGCTGGGAAAAAGAATCGGGACTCCGCTAGGGAACAAACACTCCACAGGGGAACTGGATCAACACAAATAACTAGGGATACCCGAAGGGTCAACAACTTGGGGAACCTCCGATGCTTACCACTTAAGGACTTGCTGCTCTTTGAAGTGCTATTGATACTTCTTTTTTAATTTGCTTTGAAAAATTCTTTCTTTTATATGTTTTCAGAAAAATATTTTGATTAAATTTTTTTAATTTTCAAAATGATCATAATAAAATTTAAACTATTGACTGAAGTAAATAAGAGTAGAAACAATTGGATAAAAGCTCAGCTTTATTTAATGGGATGGTAGTCTGTAAATGACAAGACTCCATAGATTTTACAAAGTTGAAAATGGTAATTTACATGGAAAAGGGTTACATTGAATACAAATGATCCTTAGTCCTTCTACCAACTCTTAATATCCACTGTGCCCTTGACCGCTGCTGGGATGATGAATCAACGTCAACCCTTGTGCTCAACAAATTCTTCAAAATTGCACGATCAATAGACTGCAGTTACTTGTCATAATCCCTAATTTTTGCATAAGTTTCCCCAAGGTGGGGTACTCAACTTATCGGGAAATCTCTTCTGTTTTTTATGTCTCTAACTTTTTCCTGGACTGCCCTTTCGGGTTTTCAATCCACCGAGACACTCTTTTTTGCCTAAGCTGCCCTTTCGGGTTTTCAACTTAGCGAGTTGTTCTTTTCTTTTTAGGCGAAGTATTTCTTGACTGCATCTGCGTTCACGGGACGAGTGAACTCTTCACCCTCCATATTTGTAAGAATCGAAGCACCACCTGAAAAGGTTCTTTTAATAACATATGGGCCTTCATAATTGGGAGTCCATTTTCCCCTAGAATCTGGTTTGAACAAAAAAATCTTCTTGAGCACAAGGTCACCTTCTTTGAATACCCGAGGTCTGACCTTCTTATCAAAAGCTTTCTTCATCCTTTGCTGATATAACTGACCATGGCACATGGAAGTTAACCTCTTCTCTTCAATTAAATTTAACTAGCCAAACCTATTCTGACACCATTCGGCCTCAGTCAAGTTGGCTTCCATGAGCACACGCAACGAAGGAATCTCAACCTCTACGGGGAGCACTACTTCCATACCATATACAAGAGAGAAAGGGGTTGCCCCTATTGAAGTACGAACGGATGTACGATACCCATGCAAAGCAAATGGGAGCATCTCGTGCCAATCCTTATACGTGACAACCATCTTCTGGATAATCTTCTTAATGTTCTTATTCGCACCTTCAACAACCCCATTCATCTTAGGTCGGTAGGGAGAAGAATTATGGTGTGAAATCTTGAAGTCTTCACAAAGAGCTTCCACCATTATGTTATTCAAGTTCGATCCATTATCATTAATGATCTTACTTGGCACACCATAGCGGCATATGATCTGATTCTTGATAAACCTCACAACAACTTGCTTGGTTACATTTGCATACGATGTCGCCTCAAACCATTTGGTGAAGTAGTCAATTGCCACCAAAATGAAACGATGTCCATTCGAAGCTTTGGGCTCAATCATCCCAATCATATTAATTCCCCACATGGAGAAGGGTCATGGGGAAGAGATAACATTCAATAGTGTCGGAGGAACATGAATCTTATCAGCATAAATTTGACACTTGTGGCACTTCTTCACAAACCTGAAACAGTCAAATTCCATTGTCAGCCAATAGTAACCTGCTCACAACATCTTCTTCGCCATTGCATGTCCATTGGAATGAGTACCAAAGGAACCTTCATGCACTTCGGTCATCAACAAGTCTGCTTCGTGTCTATCCACGCATCTGAGCAAAACCATGTCGAAGTTTCTCTTGTACAATATATCACCATTCAAGTAGAAATTGCCAACTAATCTTCTCAAAGTCTTCTTATCTTTCAAAGACACCCCAGGAGGGTAAATCTGACTTTGGAGGAAACATTTGATACTGTAATACCATGGCTTCTCGTCTTTGATCTCTTCAACAGAAAACACATGAGCTTGCCTATCAAGACGCATCACAGACAAATTGGGAACTTCATTCCAATATTTTACCATAATCATTGATGCCAACGTTCCAAGAGCACCTGCCATCCGATTTTCATCTCGAGGGATATGATGAAACTCAACCTTTGTAAAGAAAGTTGAAATCCTCCTCACATAATCTATATATGGTATTAAACTGGATTGATTTGTCTCCCATTCACCTTTGATCTGATTCACAACCAAAGCTAAATCTCCAAAGACATCTAAATACTTGATTCTAAGATTCATGGCCTCTTCGAGCCCCATAATGCAAGCTTCATATTTTGCCATGTTGTTTGTACACTTGAAAGTCAATCTAGATGTAAAGGGTAGATGCGTTCCTTGAGGAGTAATGATCACTGCCCCAATGCCATTTCCTTATTGATTAACAGCTCCATCAAATACCATGCCCCAACGGGAACCGGGTTTTGGCCCTTCTTCAAGCAATTGTTCATCATAATCTTTCATTTTCAAGTAAAAAATATCTTCATCAGGAAAGTCATAATGTACTGACTGATAATCTTCAATTGGTTGGTGAGCCAAATGGTCATCCAAGATACTACCTTTGATCGCTTTCTAAGATCAGTATTCGATATCATACTCTGATAACAACATCTACCAACGAGCAATCCTCCCAGTTAATGCAAGCTTCTCAAATATATACTTGATTGGATCCATTTTGGAAATCGACCAAGTGGTATGATTCAACATATACTGACGCAGACGCTTAGCAGCCCAAGCCAATGCGCAACAAGTTTTTTCAAGCATAGAATACCGAGTCTCACAGTCGGTGAACTTCTTATTGAGGTAGTACATCGCAAATTCTTTCTTTCCAGACTCATCTTGTTGACCAAGAACACAACCCATACTATTTTCGAGCACAGTGAAATACATGATCAACGGTCTTCCTTCAACAGGTGGAGACAAAATCGGAGGCTCAAGCAGATATTCCTTGATACTATCAAAAGCTTTCTGGCATTCTTCGGTCCAATCACAAGACCGATCTTTCCGAAGAAGCTTGAATATAGGCGCATATGTGGCAGTCATGTGGGAAATGAATCTGGAAATATAATTCAAGCGGCCGACAAAACCTCTGACCTGCTTCTCTGTTTTGGGTGCAGGCATCTCTTGTATTGCTTTGACCTTGGCAGGATCAACTTCAATACCCTTCTCGCTGACAATAAATCCCAACAACTTACCTGAACAAACACCAAAAGTACACTTATTGAGATTCAAGCGGAGTTTATATTTCCTCAAACGCTGGAATAACTTCAACAAATGCTCAACATGTTCCTCTTTATCAATCGATTTGGCAATCATGTCATCAACATATACTTCAATCTCTTTATGCATCATATCATGAAAAAGAGTAGTCATTGCTCTTTGGTAAGTCGCACCAGCATTCTTTAGACCTAAAGGCATCACTCTATAATAGAACATTCCACAAGGTGTAATGAATATGGTCTTCTCCATATCTTTGGGTGCCATCTTGATCTGATTATATCTGGAAAATCCATCCATAAACGAAAAGACTTTGAATTTAGCAGTATTGTCTACCAACATATCAATGTGTGGTAGAGGGAAATCATCTTTCTGACTCGCTTTATTCAAATCTCTATAATCGACACACATGCAAAATTTTCCATATTTCTTTGACACATGCACAATATTGGCCATCCATTGCGGATACTCAGCGGTCACAAGGAAACCAGCGTCAATCTGCTTTTGCACTTCCTCTTTGATCTTCACAACCATATCAGGATGCGTTCTTCTCAACTTCTGCTTGACTGGCGGGCATTCTGGCTTCAACGACAATCTATGCTCCACAATCTCAAAATCTAAACCAGACATGTCTTGATAGGTCCAAGCAAACATATCAGAATACTCTCGAAGAAGATCAATCAACCCCTTCTTGACATCTGAGGACAGGCGAGACCCAATCTTGACTTCCTTCACATCATCCTCGGAAACCAAGTTGACAAGCTCAATCTGCTCTTCGAACGATTAAATGGTCTTTTCATCTTGCTCAAGAAGACGAGATAATTCATCACTCACTTCTACATCACTTTCCTCCTCGGCTTCAAACACAAGGAATTCAAAATTTGGAGAAGGAGGAGGATCATTGCATTCACTGGGATTAGGAACCAACCTGCATAATGATTTGATATTTTGATTTTAGAGAAGTGAATTTGTGACCAAATATTATGCAGATGGACAATTATATTGTTTATTTATGTTTTTTTTTATGATTACTATTTTCAGGATAAAGCAAAAAGTAAAAACAGACATCATAGATATGGATGAATATAATTAATTTTATTAATGATCAATTTGACAATGCCCAAACAATGTTCACTTCTCCCTTAGGAATAGGAGAAGGATTTTAAAAACATATAAAAGAAATTACTTAGATCGATGTAAGATAACAGGAACATCAACATCAGTCCAATTTTTGCAAGCCTTTCCATGTGTTACAAAATTGGTGTCGTCTTCGTCTTCGTCATCCTCTTGCACAGCAGCTAAGTGTTGTTCATTGCCATGAATGAACCCTCTACTACAGAAGCTAAGTTGCATATCTTAAGTCCTTGCAGTTGATGAACCTTTATGGAACCCCAAACCGGTTCTGCCTTTGTTGTCGGAGACCTCTACCATGCGCCCCCACTGATCAACATTGCCTTCTTCCACAATCTTCTTAGCATCTTTTAATGAGGACATAGGTGCCCCGACTCTCTTTTCAGCAGCAATAGATAAGGCCTGGAACGGAGTTCCAACCTCATCCTCAGCTTCCACGTAAGAGAAAGATGACAAATGGCTAATCAACAACACTTTCTCTCCACCAACAATCACTAGCTTGCCATTCTTCACAAATTTGAGTTTCTGGTGCAATGTTGAGGTAACAACTCCTACCTCATGGATCCATCGCCTTCCCAACAAGAAGCTGTAGGCCGGGTGGATATCCATTACTTGGAAAGTAATCTGAAAATCACTCGGACCTATCTTAACTAGAAGGTCCACTTCACCGATAACTGTCTTGCGCGAACCATCAAAAGCTTTGACGATTACACTGCTATACCTCATAGGCGCTCCTTGGTATGATAGCTTTCAAATAGTTGACTTCGGAAGCATATTCAGTGATGACCCGATGTCAACAAGCACATTTGACAAAGCATCCTCTTTGTAATTCATAGAATTGTGCAAAGCCAGATTATGATTTCTACCTTCCTCAGGGAGTTCTTCATCACAGAAACTGAGATTATTGCAAGAAGTGATGTTAGCCACGGTATGATCGAATTGATCCACTGTAACATCATGTTCTACAAAATCTTATTCTAGAACTCTCTGTAGTGCTTCTCTGTGCGCTTCAGAATTCATGAGCGGAGACAACACTGAGATTTTTGAGGGGGTTTGGAGCAGCTGCTCCACCATATTAAACTCACTTCTTTTAATCAACCGAAGTACCTCATCATCATCATTGGCCTTCGCATCGCTGGATTCACCAGACTTACCCTTTAAAGCACCAAATGGATATGCAACAGGAACTTCTACCTTTTTACTCACAAATGATTCCTCCTTATCTTTTGGGAACACCGACCTAAACACTCGACTAGTGTGGGTCACCTAGGAAACATCACCAATGCTCACCACAGAGCTAGTTGTAGGCAACGAAACCTCTTGACCACCCTCTATCATTGTAGAATTATACTGATATTGTACAACTTTATCAGATGAATACGGGATTGGGCCCGCTAACCGTATTACCAACGGCGATACTGATCTGTTGCTGACACTGTTACTGCTGTTGTTGTCGTACTGAATTACCTATCTCTCTGGCTGCTTGAAAATAGGCACTATGACATTCACATCGTCATCTACATGATGGGATTGAACAATTTGAATCATGCCTTCATCCATCAGTCACTGAATGTCCCTTTTCACGATTTCACAACCCCTCGGGTTAACACTACAAATAGCACAACCATCATCGTCGTGCTCACAATCTCTTACCAAACAAACATCCTTTGCATATGCACTAAGGACCTTCTGATGAAACGCACATCAAAAACTTTAAACTCTCCAGGACAACCATCCACCATATTCACAGAAGAGTTCCCATGAGTGGGCAACGAGTTTGCTTTCCATTCGGCGCACGGTCCTCAAAGGACACCATTCCACTCTTCATCAGCTTCTAAACCTCATACTTGAGTGGGTAACAGTTCTCTATATCATGTCCGGGTGCTCCTTGACGAAAAGTACAACAGAGTTCAGGTTTATACCACCAAGGAAGTGGCTCTGAAATCTGTGGCGGGTTTCTTGGTTGAATCAGGTTCTTGAGAACCAATGATGGATACAATTCTGCATAAGACATAGGAATCAGGTCGAAAGAGACCTTCTTCCTCTCAAAGTTTTGTTGATGATGATTTTTGTTGGTATTGTTGTTTTTGTAGGTGTTCGTTCGTTGTTGCGGTTGTTGTTGTTGATGTTGTTGTTGTTGAATTGGTGTTGATTGTTGATTAGAAAATACTGGGATAATGGAAGATAATTGATGATGATGATGTTGACGGGATATTGGATTCCTTCTGATCTGAGGCCTCCTCTTCCTCCCATTGCTTATTGCATTCGCTTCATCGTCCTTCTTCTTGCTAAAACTACTGCCATACCTCTTGCTCGTTGACGCCTCATCCTTTGACAAACGTCCCTCTCGAACTCCTTCCTCAAGCCTCATCCCCATGTTTACCATTTCGGTAAAGTCACTGGGGGCACTAACAATCATTCGTTCATAATAAAATGAACTCGGGGTCTTTAGAAAGATCTTTGTCATCTCTTTTTCCTCCAAAGGAGGGGTGATCTGAGCAGCCAATTCCCTCCATCTTTGCAAGTACTCTTTGAATGCCTCTTTATCCTTCTAAGACATAGACCTCAGCTGGTCTCTATCAGGCGCCATGTCCACGTTGTACTTATACTGCTTGACAAAAGCCTCTCCCAGGTCATTGAAAGTACGAATGCTTGCACTATCCAACCCCATATACCAACAGAGTGCAACACCGGTCAAACTGTCCTGGAAATAATGAATCAACAGTTGATCATTATCGGTCTGAGTAGACATCTTGAGAGCATACATCACTAGATGACTGAGCGGACAAGTATTCCCCTTATATTTTTCAAAGTCAAGCACTTTGAACTTCAACGGGATTTTGACGTTGGGCACTAAACACAACTCAGCGACACTCTTTCCAAACAAATCCTTTCCCCTTAGCGTCTTCATTTTCTTGCGCAACTCAAGAAATTGATCCTTCATTTCATCTATTTTCTCATAAACATCCGGACCCTCACACGGCTCGGAGTGATAAATGGTGTCTTCTACATGAGGTAAGGTGTGCACAATGGGAGGTGGCACGAACAGGACCGGGCTAGACGCCGGCATGAAAGCAAAAGTAGGCGCAAAGCCTTCAGGCACAAAGTTGGATGGCATTCCCCATGGGAATCCAACAGGCATAGTAGGCGCAAAGTGAGCGGTGGCAGCAGGCATGGTAAAGGTAGCCACCTCTGAAATAACTGTCCTCGCAGGAGGAGTTGCAGGCATTGAAGAAGATTGATTATGAGCAGCAAGAACTGACTCCATCATGGCAGTCGGGCGGGCGATATCGTCCTTCAGCTCTCGGTTCTCTTGTTCTAGATGCTCCATAATTTTGAGATGATTGGCGCGGGTGTTGTACCGGTGAGTCAGCTTGGCTAAAGCATAGAAGAAACACCAATGAGACATCTGGCGAAAGAGAAAACCTGCTTATGCAAATGATGCATGAAATGCAATGCTTGATTATTTATTTTTGTTTTCAAGGAACTTACTATATCATTTGCAAACATCAATAATTGCAATAATTTTTATATGACCAAAAAATCTCTTTTCATTTATATAATTGGAAGGATTACACTGAGTACATGTTCAGAAACCAAATGAAAAAAAATACAAGGGAAAAGGAGACTAGTCATCCTAAGGATCCCTAACAACATCATAAGATTTGGCCGAAGGCACGTACTTCCTTCGAATGCGAAGGATATCGGTCTCAAGAGAAGCCTTCATCTGAGTCTTCTCGAGGACAAGCTGGTTAACAATCTTCTTCCAAGCAACGGAAGGCTGAGGCATGCTAGAAGATGAAACCTCTGGCTTTGTCTGTCTCTTTGTTACTCGGTCTTCAAGTAGCTCAATGAGTGCATCCTTGTCCTTAGACTCCAACTTCAACTCTTCATGCTTCTTTCTCAAAGCATGGAAACGCTCTTCCCACATATCCTTCTCTTTTCACGAGTGCATATTCCAATTCCTCTACATCTTGGTTAGGGAGAGTTAATGGCTCAACCACAACCATAAACATAGGTCTTTAACAAGGATAAGGCATTTTCAACTCCAAGCTCTCTTCTTCACCCAAAGAGTGTCAGCTTCCAAAGCTACACAATTGCGCGGACCAAGCTTAGGTCTTCCTTTCCTTTGCAAATTACGCCAAGCATGCACAATCTTCTGGTTCAAATGTTGGGGATCTTTACCCTCGTGATAGAAAAGACCTTCTAACAAAGTGTTATTAGGTTTGTCTCTCAAGGAGAACCCAGGTTGACGACGAGCCAAAGCAGGGTTGTAGTTAATTCCTCCTTGTGTACCAATGAGAGGCACATTAGAGAATTCACCATAACTATCAATAATCTCCAAACTGCTTAAAGACGAATCATACCAAACTATATCATCATTAGTGAGAGACATAAGTCTCTGAGACCACCGTAGACATTATTTGTTCTCCACAAAAGCAGGTGTTTGAGGCAAGTGCAAAATAAACTACTTGTACAGAAGAGGAATACAACAAACAATAGTCCCACCACCCTTAGAATTCCTTAGATGCAAAGAGAAATACATATCATCCAACAAAGTAGGCACAGGATTCCTAATCAAGAAAAGTCTAATGGCGTTAACATCAACAAAATCGTCAATGTTAGGGAACAAAGCTAATCCATAAATGAGCAACACAAAGATAGCTTGAAAAGTATCCACACTACCGGCTTGAGCAAAGGCAGTAGCTTCCTTGATGAGGAAATCAGATGGCAATCCAAACAATCCTCCTTTCTTCACCCAATGAGCCTCTATCTCAGACTTCTTCAAATGAAGATCTTCAACAATAAGATGAGATATGGGAATCTCTTCCAATCCACTAAAAGGCACTCTACTAGAAATGGCTATCCCCAAGAGATGATAGTACTCCTCTAACGTAGACGCAAGCTGATAATCCGGAAAAGTGAAGCAACGGTAGAGAGGATTATAGAACTGCACTAACACACTAAAAAATCCTTCAACCACATCAGCAGACAAGATAGACATAAGCTTCCCATGGTGTTGTTTGAAGTCCAAGGGATCTAATACAAAATATGCTAGTTTCCTTAACTCTTTCAAGTCGGGACATCTGGAACTGTAATTCTTAGTGTTCCTTCGTCCACAATCCATGGTCTGAAAATATTTGCAAATGATACCTTAGTTCCTTGAAATTTCCGTGTGATGAATGTTATGATGCGCATGAATGCATGAATGCAACAATCACAAATAAGGGATCACACACAAGGCAAAAAAAGGTCAAGGGATGAATCAAGTCATTGTCAAGATCAATCATCCATTTTGATGGATTATGGCTTACACCTTATCAACACCCAAGTTCCATTGATATTGACAAGACTTGATTGGATCAACTGAGAATCAAGGGTTTGTTGCAAGTTACGAGCATGGAGTCTGGGTAAGAGCCATCCCAAAGGAGTGAACTAAGGATAAAACTCGTAGATCATGTTCTAAAAAGTTCCCAGAGTCTTAATTCCATCTATCGGATATTACAGGTTAAGATGACTGACTCATCGACCCATAATATTCTCAAGAGAAACTCGTCTGAGTGTAGTATCGTGTAACAACTGTTATCAAGTCTACACTTGAACAGTTTCTGCACTACTTCCTAAATAGGCCAAGAGGGGGTAAATGTTCTACGATCCTCAGCTTCTCAGACCCAAATTAGAAATAGTAATGCCTAACCACAAATACCTGTGTGACATTCCCAAATCTAAAAGAGTCTCCACTGAGCAGATGGATCTCAAGCCAACTTGTTAAGGACTACTCCACACAAGTCAAACATTACTATACCATCCTCCCATCTTAATTGCACTCAAGTTCGGGCTATAACTTATCTCACCACTCAGAGATCACCAATCACAACAAGCATATTACATCACACATACATATATACAAACATCACATATATACAAAAATATATACACACAAAAAGTAGGCTAAAACCACTGGAGACTACTCCCCAGCAGAGTCGCCACTTAATTTCTGTAGCAGTAAATTCATGATCATCAAGCTACGAATAAGCTAGACATCAAATAACAAGAGTCGCCACCGCGCTTTTGTTATTTTCAAGGGAAAAGGGAAAAAGTACGAACAAAACCCAAAAGTAAGAAGTTTTCAAATCAAAACTAATAAAATGTTAGAGATTATAGGTAAGGGGGTTGGTTACACAGAGGGAAGGTGTTAGCACCCAAAGTGTCTTAGGTACTCCTAGGGAGCCCTTTTTGTGTGCATATGTATTTGGTACAAAAATGATGTTTACAAACAAATAGAATGGAGGGATGAGAAAAGAATTCATTAAATATATTTTTGTGTTTGGCAAGACCTTCGGTCTTGTGCCTACGTACCAACATAAAAATGAGGGATCAAAACCTCGTAGTTCGTGATTGTTGAAAAGTATATTTTCGGAAAATGTTTTTATATCGTATCCACAGAGATTGGTTGTTATTACCGCCGTTCTATAATCCAGATTGTTATAAGTTTAGAAAGTAACTAAGTTGTTTTGTTTGAAAAGTTATCTTTTGAGTAAAATGTCACTAAAACAATAAAATGGTTTTAATCAAATGTAAAAGGCTTGGCAAGATTGGAGTTCACTATTCAAATTGCTTATGATTCCTTATGACAACTATATAGATTCAAGATTATTGATGATGTTCAAGTATCCTCTCAATATCATTTATGTCTAAATGATATTGTGATAATCACTATATTAATCTTTAGACGATTTCTCCACCTAAATATCAATATAGCAATCTTGAATGGTTGATACAAAAGAAGAGTAGTGAATAAATCTATTTCTACAACTTATTCACTACTTGAAAGTATATTTTAGGTCAAGACTTAAATAATCTCTTTCAACAGCTACTCAAATCTAATATTCAACTTAGGGCAAAAATATCATTCAATACATCAACAATCTTTTATCATATATAAGAGTCAAATGAAATGCATAAACAAATAGGGATAGCTACTACCTCCAATCTTGACAAAATGGGGTTTAGCTCCTCATCATCATTTTGGAAATCAAAAAAGGCAACGATAAGAAATCTGTTTTTCTCTTGCAAAATATCAAACTATCAATGAATGAATGAATGAACAATTTCCATTCTGTTTTCTAAAAAGGTTTGGCCTTTCCTAAAATGCTCCTTTTCATCTAAAACTGAAAATCCCCCCTAAAACAGATACAGAAATGGCAAACACAGTTGGCCTTGAAAACAGCACACTTGGCCAAAACAGCTTGCTGGATTCGCAAGGTTTGCGGCGCGAACTGAAGCGACTTCAGCTTCCTTGCCTTGCAAGCTTCATACAAATATTCTTCCAAATGTTAATCTTCAAAATTAGGCCTCCAAAGTACATTCAACACTTCTTCCAAAATATGATCTTGCATTCCGAAGCTCTCTTGCCCAAAAATTCTACAAAACTAACAAATATGTGAAATAACTACTCAAAACAACATAAATTAAACCTAATTGCATTTATACAAAATAGTGAGAATAAAAGTGTGTAATTACATCAATAATTGGTAAAAGGGACCAATAAAATTATATAAAAAGTAGTACTAATTGGCCCCTAACAACTCTCCCCAACTTAGCATTTTGTTTGTCCCTTAACAAAAGTTTCCACCATCACAACCAAAGCAATGACACAAAAGATTGAAACAAGGATTAACCAAGTACATTCAAATGGTTCAAAAGTGTTTGGCACTTTCTCAATCCACCTATCTCAATTCTATACAAAACATGAATAAGAGAAATGGTTGAGTGCAAAAATCATACCAAGGAATTCAAAGCCATATATGTCAAAATTGAATCAAACTTACATACACATCATAGTAATGATGAATAACATGAAGGTTTACTTTCACTCATCCAAGCAATTAAATCAACAACAACTCAAATCATGCCGTCATCAAAACAAATACCAAATCATGTGAAAAATGAGAATCAAGAGGTCTTTCAAGGGTTATAATGTGGCTTGGGTTACAAGAAAGGATATGATTAAGAGGATTCAACAAAGTTGCCTATCCTAAGGGAGCATTCCCAAACATTCAACTCTACACAATTTCCATTTCTTTGATCCCTATCTTTTTCCTTTTCTCATCTTTTTTACATCCACACAACCATGATCCTTTTCTTTGGTTTTTCTTTCTTTTCTTTTTCTTTGCTCTATGGTTTCAAGGGTGATTTCTTTTTCTTGTTTCTTTTCATATTTTCACCCTTTCATAAAAACTCACTTCTCCAAGTTTCTAATCAACTCTTTTTACTTTACTCTCCCCAACTTTAGATTCCAAAACCAAATTTATTCAATAATTCTCCCTACTTAGACATAAACAAAAGGCAAAATTTGCAAACAACTCGGTTTGAGGGTTCAATTGACACGAAAGAAATTAGGATTCATTTATTCACAAAATTTTCAATTGATTTTACACTTATCAATCAAATGAATCCTACAGTAAGCTCAAAGGAGGTTAACTAAGGATTACTCCTCACAAGGTTAGTTGATTCAAAACTTTTTGGTCAAGTGGTTTTTCTCATAACATTCAATGCCTCTATCATTTTCAAAATTTTCACACAAAAATAGATTAATGCATGATTTAGCATGATAAGAATGAGTTGAAATAATGCTCGGTTTCCTGCATTTTAGTGTATAATGGAAAGCTTCCTCACAATTGGTTAAGTCCTATTTTGATTCAAAAATGACATATATTTCAATGAATTTATGATATGGAATTTGCACACACCATCAAACTACTCATGTTAAGTCTAGAAAGTGATAAAGTGTACCTTGAAATACCGACACTAATTCTTATCATCACCACTCGAAGTGTCCTATGCTTCTTTCTTTGCGAACATTTCTTGGTTGCTTTAAGCTTGACTTAAGAGTAAGAATAATTAAACAAAAAAATGTTGGTAAACCAAATTGATTGTAACACACTTAAATCTCAAAGAGTATTCATGCAATTAACAAAACAAACTAACAAACCAAGGTTTTGGTGAACTAGAGCCACCCAAAAGTACAATCAAAATTTTACAAAAGCACTAATAATACAAAGAAAACTCAAAATAAAAACAACTCTAAAATTCACAAACTCCTCAATCTTCCTCCTCTTGGCCACCACCAACAGATCCAAGGACGTCCTCCATCTCATCGTCATGGCTTGCACCACCTCCTGCACCCCCCATAAAAGCTGGCCTGCCCTCAGGCCAATTAGCATAAGCAACATATTCCGCCTAGGAAGGAAATGTGCGGGCTTCAGGTGCAAGGAAAGTGTTCTGAAATTATTGCTGCATAGCATCAAAGATAAATGATTGAGACCTCCTAGAGGCCTCAAAGCTCTCACAACAATAATTAGCAAATGCCATCTGATCGAAAGTTGGAGTAGTGCGGGCTCGGGGTCTAGCGGACGAAGTCCCAACTCTTTCGGCTATGTCCATCTGGCTTTGGCAAAACCTGTTCAGATAAGCATCATTAATAACACTAGTGATAGAGAAATGTACTTCATCCGGAATGGGAACATTTGTCCGTCGGCAAAGTCCCATAATTAGCCCCGGGTATGCAAGAACACCTACTTTACCACCAAACTTTGTTCCGCTTATAGCCATCTTGCGCATTTCCCCCGCAATAATGGATGCTACATCAACAGATTTACCTATCATGGTGTAATACAATAAACACCCTACATCCAAAGGGATAGTGGTGTTGTGGCTCCTTGGCCGGATATTGTTTAACAGCAGCACCAGAAATGCCCTTGCCTCCAGATTCATATTTTCTCTCTTCCATGACTTTGGGAGTCCTTGATCATTTAAGTCAACTGTCTTTCCTTCAAGGCATAAGGTAGCGCTCACCGCTGGAAGATCCCAAACGTTGGAAAATTCCTTGGTACGATACTCGCACCGCTCATTCTCTCCCAAGGTGAGAGGATTACCAAGATATGTGTTAATTGCATCTCTGCCGAAAGAAATAATCTTGCCTCTTACTCTTGTTTGGTAATTGAAAGCTACTCCTTCTTCAAGATGCAGAGCATTTGCATAAAACTCTCGCACAATGTCGTAATTGATTGCCGACTCTGGTTCACAATGTTTGCTCCATCTTCTTCTCTCAAAATTAATACCAAATTCCGATAAGTCCCACCCGGTGATAAGCGGATGAACCTTTCCGGTTGGATGGTTCTCTTGATTAATTTTTCAAATCTTTCTTCATGTTCATCACTTGTGAACCGTCTCAATGAACGAGAAGGACCGGAATACATGGTTTTTGTTCTCTTAGACATCTGCAATAAAAATCAGAACAACCACAGAACAAACCAATAGGGGAGTGAGTAATCAAAAGCATAAAACATGAGACTGGAATTTCCCAGTTCCCGGCGCGAAGGCCCGTTCGCGGCGCGAACCCAGCGAACCATAAAATTCCAGGAGCTTTCTAGGGTTCCTAAGGTTTGCACCACCACAGTCATAATCACAATTCCTATCCTAATCCTAATCTGAATCCACTTTAGACATGCAAAGTTATTTCAAGTGTCGCATTCCAATCTTTACAAAACCCTATTCATACCTAAGTGAGAACCCAAAAGGAATGGAGAGGAAATGAAGAGAACAAACATACCTTGTTGAAGTTGACTTGATTCTTTGTTAACAAATTGGAATTTAGGAGATGGAGAGGAAAAATTTGAGTTTTGGAAGTGGGCAGTGGGAGTGTTCAAGACAAGTTGAAGTTTGTAAAAATAAGGATGACTTGAAAATAACCTAAACAAAACTTAAGTGGTTCTGCCACGCTTAGTTCGCTGGGCGAACTTTGTTCGTGGCTCGAACTGAAGCTTTCCATTCAGTTTGCGGGGCGAACTGAAGGAATTTCTGAAAAAATTTAATTTGCAGTGGACAGAACTCAAGTTTCACAAAATTAACACAATAGAATATCATAACAATCAGAATTGACAAAATATAAAATGCAGACTTACAACGTTGGGTTGCCTCCCAACAAGCGCTTTGTTTAACGTCGTTTTGAGCTCGACGGTTCAATGATTAGCTCGGTCCGGCTAGGGAGATGACACAAACATCCCGATTTACTTCGCCACTATGGTAGAATTTGAGTCTTTGTCCATTTACAATCCATCTCTTCTGTGACTTTGGATCCTCGAACACAATGGCCCCATAGTTGGGCACCTATTTGACAACAAACGGTCCTGACCACTTTGACTTCAACTTACCAGGGAACAACTTCAACCTTGAGTTGAAAAGAAATACCATTTGTCCAACTTGAAACTCTTTATGACGGGCCTTTTCATCATGATATGCTTTTACCTTTTCCTTGTAAAGTTTATTCGAATGTTAAGCGTTGTTCCTTGATTCCTCCAATTCATGGAGTTGTCCTTTTCTTCTTTCTCCAGCTAAAGTGGAGTCGAAGTTCAAGAATTTGAGATCCCATAATGCTCTATGCTCCATTTCCACCGGAATATGACAAGTCTTCCCATACACCATTTGAAATGGAGTTAGTCTAATAGGTGCTTTGTAGGCGGTACGATACACCCACAAAGCTTCATCCAGTTTTAAAGATCAATCTTTTCTTGAATTCGAGACTGTTTTCTCAAGGATCTGCTTGACTTCCTGGTTAGAAACCTCCGTTTGACCATTCGCTTGTGGATGGTAAGGAGTGGTCACCTTGTGTTTTAAACCATAATGTTGCAAAACTTTTTCTAAAGGTGTATTGCAAAAGTGTGATCCTCCATCACTTATCAACACCCTAGGCACACCAAAACGTGAGAATATGTTTTTCTTTAAAAATTTAATCACTGTTTTGGCATCGGCCTTAGGTGAAGCAATTGCTTCCACCCACTTCGAAACATAGTCAACGGCCACTAGTCTATACTCATTTGAGAATGAGGAGGCGAATGGACCAACGAAATCAATACCCCAACAATCAAAAACTTCTAAATCAAGGCGTCACTTGAATCGCATACAGTTTTTCATCCGGAAATTCTTCTCTTACTTCCTCTTATTTGTTTGTAATGTCCACATTGACCAAACGAGACAAATGATCCGCCACCAAGTTTTCGGAACCTTTTTTATCCCGGATTTCCAAATCAAACTCTTGCAATAAGAGAAACCAACGTATTAGTCTTTGTTTGGAATCCGGCTTAGCTAGCAAATATTTGATCGCCGAATGGTCGGTGTAGACTACAACTTTTGACCCTATCAAGTAAGCTCTAAACTTTTCCAATGCGTACACTATAGCTAGTAACTCTTTTTCAGTTGACACATAATTGACTTGTGCCTCATTTAACACTTTACTAGCATAGTGGATAGCATGAAAAACTTTATCTCTTCTTTGACCCAACACCGCACCAACCGCATAATCGCTTGCGTCACACATAAGTTCAAAATCAAGTTTCCAATTTGGTGCCACGATTATGGGTGCGGTGACTAACTTTTCTTTTAAATCAAGGAAAGCTTTGACACATGACTCATCGAAAAGAAAGTGTGTACCTTTGTTGAGCAAGTTACTCAATGGCTTTGCTATCTTTGAAAAATCTTTGATGAATCTCCGATAGAAACCGGCATGTCCGAGAAAGCTCCTTATTCCTTTTATATTTGTTGGAGGTGGTAATTTCTCAATGACTTCCACCTTAGCTTTGTCAACTTCTAATCCTTTGGAGGAAATCTTGTGACCGAGTACAACACCTTCGGTGACCATAAAGTTGCATTTTTCCCAATTGAGCACTAAAACCACATCAAGATGTTTTAGGCACAAATCAAAAGATGATCCATAAACGGAGAAATCATCCATGAACACCTCAATGCATTCTTCTATTAAATCCGAGAATATCGCTTACATACACCGTTGAAATGTTGCCGGTGCATTACATAACCCAAAAGGCATTCTTCGGTAAGCAAAGATGCCAAAAGGACATGTAAAAGCTGTCTTCTCATGATCCGCCGGATTGACCGAAATTTGGTTGTACCCCGAATACCCGTCCAAGAAACAATAGAAATTTTTGCCGGCTAACCTTTCCAACATTTGGCCCATGAAAGGTAGTGGGAAGTGATCTTTCCTTGTAGCTTGGTTTAGCCTTCTATAGTCAATATACATCCTCCACCCGGTTACCGTTCTTGTTGGAATCAACTCACTTTTATCATTTTTGATAACCGTCATGCTACATTTTTTGGGAACTACTTGCACCGGACTCACCCATTCACTATCGGAGTTAGGATAAATCATTCCGGCTTCCAAGAGTTTGACAACTTCTTTCCGAACTACTTCTTTCATTGATGGATTTAGACGCCTTTGAGGTTGTGCAACGAGTTTGAAATTTTCTTCCATCATGATCTTATGCATACAATAGGCCGGACTAATACCCTTCAAGTCGGATAACACCCAACCTATTGCACCCTCGTTCTTTTTCAGCACTTGTATCAATTTGTATTCCTCTTTTGTGAACAAGGTGTTGCTAATGATCATCGGTTTGGTACACTCGTCGCCAAGGAACACATACTTCAAATGTGAAGGTAGCATTTTCAACTCTAGTTTTGGTTCTTCCATTTTCTTTGTCGCATCCAAGTCTTCATTTGTTTCTTCATGATAAACAAGCTCCCCACAAGACTCTAATTCATGCAATATTGCTTCAATCTCTTTTTCTTCATTTTCGGTCAACACATTGTAAGCTCCGATAAGAGATCTATCTACAGGATTAGAAATATGAACTTGGTTTGAGACCTCCACTATTTCCTCTTCGGTTGCATCGATTTGGAAAGAATCATGCTTGTCATTTGGATGCTTCATGGCTTCAAAAAGATTGAAGGTCACCTCTTCATCTTGCACTCTCACTTTCATTAGTCCATCATCAATGTCAATCATCATCCGGGTTGTTTTCATGAATGGTCTTCCAAGAATAAGAGGAACATCACGATCCTCATCCATCTCCACTATCACGAAATCTACCGGAAACAAGAATTTGTCAACCTTCACTAGCATATCTTGAGCAACTCCATATGGTGAAGTGGTAGATTTGTTGTCTAGTTGTAAAGTCATCTTTATAGATTTGATCTCAACATTTCCTAATCTTTTAACAATGGATAGGGGGATTAAATTGATGCTAGATCCCAAGTCAATCAACCCATTACCAATGTAGGTGCCTCCAATGGTTACCAGTAAAACGACTTGGCCTGGATCGGATTCCTTCCTTGGGAGAGTCTTTTGAATGATGGCACTACAACGTGCATCGAGCAAGATTGTCTCGTCTTCCACATGTCTCCTTTTCTTTGTGAGAATATCCTTCATGAACTTTGCATACCGTGGCATTTGCTCTAATGCATCGGAAAATGGAATATTGATTTGAAGTTGTTTGAATATGTCCATAAACCGTGTATAATGTCTAGCATTGTCCTTCTTTGATGGTGCATGTGGATAAGGTAGATGTTGAGTTGGAATGACGCTCGCACCTTTCTCTCATTTCTTCTTCTTTCTTGGTTCGACATCCTTTTTCCCTTCAACTTCAATCTGTTGCTTTGTTGACAATTCCTGCTCTTTTCGCGGCGCGAAGGGAGATCGCGGCACGGACTGAAGAGTTCCTACCACTTTCTCCTTTGCTCAAACCACATCCTCTTTTTCCAGCACAACGTCCATATCATTCTCTACTGTAATTTCCTCACTTTTTCCACTTGTCAACTCTTTACCGCTTCTCGTGAAAATTGCTTTACAATGTGTAGCACCTCAAATTTGCACCTCCCATTTGTATCTACATTTCATTTTTTAGGTCATTAACATTGCATTGTCATTGCATAGTCCATTGCATCTCATCAGGCAAGACTGGTCAAGAGATTCAACTGTGCAAGGTAACAAGTGCATTTTCTATGAGATCAAAGCCCTAGGGTTGGTACAATGAGTTCACATGACCCAAGGATCATTTGGAAGTAGCTTGGCCAAAGGTTGGAGGCTCAGAGATCATCAGTCCATGTGCAAATCATCTGAAACCCTAAAAAGTCAACAAAAGTCAACTGTCAATTCAACTATGGATTTGAAGGTGGGAAATGGTTAGAGATGCCTCATTCATGTGTAAACAAGTCTCATTTGACCTCTCAAACATCAACATTGAAGAATTTGAAGTCAGATCAAGACTTTCCAAAAATAGTAAGTGACCTATAATTTGAAAGTTTCCAAAAATGGAAAGGTTTTGGACCAACTTCAACTCAAGATTACATCATCAAGAAAGCTTCAAATGAAATTTTGTCCAACATGAAAGTTGAATATATTTCTCTCCCATTTCCAAAAAGTCCAAGATCATGAATTTCTCATGTGTGGTTGAAGAGATATGATCAAAACATGGCAAGGTGTACTTGAAGATTCAAATGGGCATAACTTCTCAACCAAAACTCCAAATTGGATGGCTCTTTTTGCATTGCTCTTATTTTGATCTCTAGTTTCCAAATCTTACATTACATGACATGCATTATCATCACATGAATATTTGGAAATTCACTTGATTTTTGGAGGGAAAATATGGAATTTAAAATTTGTGCATTATTTGAACATTGTGCCATTGCCTTTAGCTCCAAAACAGATTTTTGAGTGAAAATGAATCACAATTCGTGTACTATTCACATGCATTTTCATGCATAAGGGTGAAAATCCGAATTTTCATTTACACATATTTGTTAATTCCATTTGCATTGGCTTAAACTTGATTAAGGCATGATTAGTAGAACATATATAAGCCTAATCTCTAACTGTTTTTGAAAACAACAATCACAATTTCAGATCTAGATCTAGAACTCCAAATTTTTCTCTCACTTTTTTTTCTTGAAATTTCTTCACATTCAATCCATTCTTCTTGCTTAATTCTTGTTGCTAAGGTGTTCTTGAGCAGGTTTACACGTGGAGTTGAAGGAAACAGTACAAGATTGAAGCATATTGAAGCTTGGAAGCATCCATGGCAAATTCAAATTCTGGTGGATTCGTGTGCAGTTGAACCTCCTTCTCTCATCCAATCAACTTCACAAGCATCATAGAGGAGTTTTTGAGCATTGCAAGGCTTAGACAACACAAAATTCAGTTCTGCTCTCCAAAGAGGTTCCAATTCGATCTCTCTAATTCTTAAAATTCTTGTGTTATAGTTGTAGATCTTGTGATGCTGGTTACTCTGAGCTTTAAACCATGAAATTCCATGCAAAATTGAGTTAGTTATGGTAGGTTAAAGATCCATGCATGAAACTTGATTTGCTCGATTTGATCTTAATATGAGGAGTTGTGCTTAGTTGTTAGTTGATTTGTGATCTATGATGAATATGCTACATGATGATGGCCTTGAGTTTAAGATCTGGAGATTTTGTTCTTGCTGCATATGCACTGTTCATGATTCACGATGAAGATGATGATGTTCATCTTTTGGCAACGCTTTTGATTCACTTTCTGCAACGCAAATCCGTTCCAATATGTTAGTTTAGGGCTCGCTTGTGATTGGTTGTTTCAAATGGCCATGCTGTAGTCTGATTGGTCTGTTTTGTTGACCATGCATGTTGACCTGCCAACGTTTAAATGAAACGCTGAGTTTCATTCAGCCAAGGCGCGCCACTATTTGAATTTGGCTTGTGTTCGATTCCGGCCGGTTCCAATTATTCAAATGTTTTTTATGATTTTCCTTTTCCCTCCATGTATTCATACCATGCTTCATATGTTTTTTTATTTTATTTCAATCTTTAAAAAATCAAAACAAATTGAAAAATGCTCCAAAAAATTCTTGGTTTTTTTCTACTTGTTCCTTAGAATGTCTAGTTTTTTTATCATCATGATTTTACAAGTTGTGCTTGGCTGGATAATTTTTTGTGCTAGAATGTTTGAACATGTATGCTTATTTGACCTTGCCATGCTTATACCTTTGTGAAATGCTTGTTTCTTATCCAATGATTCTGAGAATTTGCATGATGAAACTAGACACTTTGCTTAACATTTTGGTGTTGATTTGGTATTTTTATCATGTGTCATTTCTGTTTTATGATCATGATAAGGTGGTGTGACAATTTGTGTCACACCTTTTGATGTTCAACTTATGTGATGTGTTTGCCTTGCCAAATGATCTCCAATTGCCCTGATTTTTTGTGTGATGCATGTTATAGATGTTGTGATTGCTCATGATTTTTGTTGGAATTATTTGGATCATTTCTGATTTAATTGAGATTTTTCATTCTGGTTGATCACATTTGAGCTTTAAAATTGCTTTGAACTTCAATTGATCATGAAATGGATTTGGTTAATGATATTGAGATGAGACCTTTTGGATTGTTTCAAAATGTGTTTGAAGTTGATTCTTGTTAATTTTCAGCTTCTGTTTTGAATTTTTCCTCCACCTTTGACCCTAGGCTTTGACCTAGTGGTTTGCCTCTCACATTTGAGCTTTGATTTCAGGTTGAACATCCAAGTTCCATAGTTGTTGATGCTTCATCATTTGAGCATTGTTGTTTTCTTTTGATTACTAATCTTTGTGTATTTTGTAGGTTGAGGTTGACTCATTTGAGTTTGACCTTTGGCTTACACATTTTGTACATTGGGATTGACCGTTGCTTATTAACTGTTATCTGTTTGTTTGAACTATATACTGATTGGTTTAGATTTTTCACAGGTACCTAAGTTGCTTTGAGTTCTTTTGAACTTGCTTTGCTTTGCTTGGTTGCTTAACCACTGAGGTATAACTCTCTGACTTCATGTAGTCTGGAAGACCTGTCCTGTTATGTGGGCAGGCACCTGTCTGAAGCCCTCCTTAAGAGGCAATGTTTGTGTTTGTTTACTTTTGTGCCAAGCAGGAAAAGTCCTCTTATGAGGCAATTGGCAGATAAAAGAGATGTGAAATCCATCTCCTGCTATTCAGTATGTTATTCACTTTGCTCACACACCTTGTGTTGATGCATTATGGATAATAGCCCAAGATCTTTGTTGTGTCAGTCATATGTGGAGAAGAGTTCCTACATTCTGAACTCCCACACTTTCATTTGTCTGAAGCTCTCCCAGGCCAGGGATAAGAGCTTTGAGGTCTTACCCTCACTTCCCATTTCATCTGCTTCACCCTAACTCTCAATGTTAGGGTTAAGAGCTAACTTCACCCGATTCCAGTTGGCTTGTGTTTCACAGCCTAACCTTGTATGAGCCCAATTGTTTGCATATAGTGTGTGTGCTTGCTTTGTGTGCTTGTATGTATTTGCTTGTGTTGTTTAGGATAGCTTGCTCCCTGTGCAAGTTAGATAGAAACCTTAACTTAGGGATCGTATGCATGACAACTTCTAGGCTCGAGTCGTAGTCTCCCTAGTAGTTTGTGTCTCCCTTTGTATCTGGTTAGGCTAGTCCTTTTTCCCTGCGTAGGGGAACTACGTCGCCCTGATCCTCATACCAGATGAGGTACGTAGGAAGGAGATGAGCAGATCTCTCCGGGCAACCTTTCGCTTTTTCAACCCCTTTGTGTTGTGTTAGAGTCTGACATAAGTCCAGCGATTGGCAGTTGGTTTCCTGTGTCTTGTTTGCTTGTTGGAGTCTGACGTAAGTCCAGCGATTGGCAGTTGGTTTCCTGTGTGTGTTTGTTGGTTAGGACTCTGATGTAAGTCCAGCGATTGGCATTCGGTTTCCATGTTTTCCTGTTTGTGTGGAGTCTGACGTAAGTCCAGCGATTGGCAGTCGGTTTCCTGTGTGGTTTTGTTTGGCGTGCGTTAGCCGACCTACGAGTGCTCTGATTCTTCTCTGGTTAGAGAAGATACGTATGCATAGGATGCGACATCCTAGCGAGCACGTTTCCCCTGTCCCGAACTACGTCGACTCTGATGTCTGTGCCTGACAGACTACGTAGGCCCAAGATGCGATATCCTGCCGAGTCCTGTTTCTCTTGTCTTTCTGTGTGTTCCTCCCAGCATTGTGTGTGCAGTTTGTGATCAGTTTTTAGCAACCTTTCTTCTTTTCTCTTGAGCGTGGATCCAGTCGAGTACGACGGATGCGTAGGGGTGCTAATACCTTCCCTTCGTATAACCGACTCCCGATCCCATCTTTCTCTGGTCGCGAGACCATGTCTTTTCCAGGTTTACTTCGAGCGTTTCCTTTCCCTCTTTTGGGATAAATAACGCACGGTGGCGGCTCTGTTGTTTCGTTTTCCCGCCGGTTTTTTCGCGTAATGCGACAGCTGGCGACTCTGCTGGGGACATAAGGAAGTTGATCTCTTGCTGGTCCATCTTCCCTAAGCGAGTCACTCCTAGCGCTCTCTAGGATAGTTTAGGTTGCTTGTGCTGTTGTATTTATTGCATTTATGATTATTATACTGTGATTGTATATATTTGCATATATGTCTGCATGCATCATATTATCATTGTGCTGACTCTGTACAGGTTGGTTCCTCTGATTTAGGGTGGGTGTTCTGAGTGGGGCTAAAACCCAGGCCTGAGTATACACCTAGGATTAGTGTGGTCTCATGTTGCCTCTCATGTTAGGTCAACATGTTTTTGGCGACGTGACATACCACAAGCCGGACGAGGTTTATTTGAGAGTGCTCTTCCTTTGTGGAGTATCCACTTTGGTTGATTCACCTCATCTGAGCTGGTGACTTCGGTGACCGATCTTTCCCGGATCTTTGGTTTAGACGATCTTACGAGAGCTGCAACGGCACACCCAAAAGGGCAAACCCGTTGAGTATCTTTGCCCGATTGTCGAGACCATTATCCGCCTTTGTTGATGTATTGACTTGAATCTTTCCCAAGCCTCATTTAGAGACTCGTTACTTCCTTGAGTGAATACCGCAATAGCCGTTTTGGCTTTCATGAATCGGGATTGAGGGAAATATCTTGCTAAGAACTTTGCTTCTAGCGAATTCCAATCCGTCATCACTCTTGGTGCTTGATCAAGGTACCACTCTTTTTTCTTTCCCACTAAGGAGTGTGGGAACATCCTCTTAAATAATGCTTCTTCACCCGTTTCATCAATTCCCGTAGAACCCGCAATCTCATAGAATTTAATGAGATGGGTATACGGATCTTCATGGTCCATTCCGGTGAATGGATTTGCATAGAGAAGTTGGAGGATTCCGGTCTTCATCTCCGTATTCCTTCCTCCATGAGAAAATTGAGCATTCCTTCTTGGACAATTAGCGGACATTTCGGTAGGAGTGTCATCCGCCATGTTTCCGTCACAAGCCTCTACAACCACTTCTTCGATTTGAACAAGTGCGAAAGTAGATGCTTCTTCTCTCCGGTTCCTCTCTTCGGTTAGTTTCCTTCTTCTTCGTGTTTTGCTATTGAGCTTTCGAAGTGTTCTTTCAATTTCGGAATTGAATTGAAATTGCTCCTTGGCAGCTTTTCCTCGCATGCACTAGAATCTACAAAACTAACAAACCAAGTGAAACACAAGAGGGAGAGTAATAAAAGTAACAAAACTTAGAACAATGAATTATTGCAATGCTTGTAATATCGAACACCAATCCCCAACAACGACGCCAATTTGTTGAAAAGTATATTTTCGGCAAATATTTTTATATCATATCCACAAAGATTGGTTGTTATTACCGCCGTTCTATAATCCAGATTGTTATAAGTTTAGAAAGTAACTAAGTTGTTTTGTTTGAAAAGTTATCTTTTGAGTAAAATGTCACTAAAACAATAAAATGGTTTTAATCAAATGTAAAAGGCTTGGCAAGATTGGAGTTCACTATTCAAATTGCTTATGATTCCTTATGACAACTATATAGATTCAAGATTATTGATGATGTTCAAGTATCCTCTCAATATCATTTATGTCTAAATGATATTGCGATAATTACTATATTAATCTTTAGACGATTTCTCCACCTAAATATCAATATAGCAATCTTGAATGGTTGATACAAAAGAAGAGTAGTGAATAAATCTATTTCTACAACTTATTCACTACTTGAAAGTATATTTTATGTCAAGACTTAAATAATCTCTTTCAGCAACTACTCAAATCTAATATTCAACTTAGGGCAAAAATATCATTCAATACATCAACAATCTTTTATCATATATAAGAGTCAAATGAAATGCATAAACAAATAGGGATAGCTACTACCTCCAATCTTGACAAAATGGGGTTTAGCTCCTCATCATCATTTTGGAAATCAAAAGGCAATGATAAGAAATCTATTTTTCTCTTGCAAAATATCAAACTATCAATGAATGAATGAATGAACAATTTCCATTATGTTTTCTAAAAAGGGTTGACCTTTCCTAAAATGCTCCTTTTCATCTAAAACTAAAAAGCCCCCCCTAAAACAGATACAGAAATGGCAAACACAGTTGGCCTTGAAAACAGCACACTTGGCCAAAACAACTTGCTGGATTCGCAAGTTTCGCGGCGCCAAGGGAGTTCGCGTCGCGAACTGAAGCTACTTCAGCTTCCTTGCCTTGCAAGCTTCATACAAATATTCTTCCAAATGTTAATCTTCAAAATTAGGCCTCCAAAGTGCATTCAACACTTCTTCCAAAATATGATTGTGCATTCCAAAGCTCTCTTGCCCAAAAATTCTACAAAACTAACAAATATGTGAAATAACTACTCAAAACAACATAAATTAAACCTAATTGCATTTATACAAAATAGTGAGAATAAAAGTGTGTAATTACATCAAAAATTGGTAAAAGGGACTAATAAAATTATATAAAAAATAGTACTAATTGGTCCCTAACAGTGATACAAATTTCAAAGTGGATGCATTGCTTTTAACAAAAATTAAGTTTGAAAGGCACAAAGGCCCAAAAATGATTTGAATGAGTTAGTTCTTTTTTGGCTTTTTGAAAGTTTAGGTCAATTATAGTTAAGTCTATTTACAAGTTTGATTAAGAAAAGGAAGTTTGAAAATTCAATGGCATAAGGCCAAAGTTTCTATCTTTTGCAAAGTGGTCAAAGTTTAGAATAAAATAAGCTCAATCAGAGAAGATTTTGAAAAAAAGAGGGAGAGATTTTGAAATTAAAGAAATGGGGAGAAGATGAAGGGACTAATCCTATGCACAAAATTAAAAGTTAAGAGTTGAAAAGATTTGACCAAATGGGTAGCAATCCAATAGACAAGAATGACAATAGAAACCAAGAATTCCCTTGGACTTTTAGAATAAAGCAACACAAAAATTCACAATTATATTATCTTGAAGAGTAAAGGCATCATATAAAGATAGCCATATCCAAGCTTTATCCATTCCATGATCTTCTTCAAACTTAGTCCACATAGTAGATGAATTCCACAAGTCACAGGTTCAAAATGACAACTACACAATGATCATGTTGTAGATGAACTCAGAGGGATCTTGAATGATGTATCAGATGAAGTTTCAAATTGCAAGCACTTGGTTTCTCAACAAGTTGGCATTGGACAAGTCCTTTAGCATAGGAATGTTGCCTAAATTCTAAGTCCATTTGTCCAAGATCAAACGAATAGTCCACACAAAAGTTTTTTAGGGGTTTTGTTGTTATTATGTACATTAATGGTCAAAGACCACACAAACAAGCAAAGTATACACAAACAAGATGTATCACACAATATGGTCTAAGTGGACAAAGTGAAAATTGCATTAATATAAACAATTAGAATGATATGAACAATGGCAAATGTATAAAACCTAGAATTAAATGACATTAAAGTAAATGGCTTGAAATTAAATTTTAGTTGTTAATAGGTTAGAAGTTAGTATGGTTTTTCTTTTGCTTTTCATTTTTCAAGTCATTCTTTGGAGAACACTCAACCCACTTATCACAAGCGTGGATCCTTGAGCCAAGACATCTTCCAAAGGAAGGAAAAAAGGCCAAGTTTCTACATAATACCATGAAAGAGGGGAGACTTACAATCTCACTAACTAGAATGATATGCCTTTTATATCACAAATTTAGCGCTATGTTAAGCAATCGTAATTGGACTTATGTAGAAGTAACAACTATTTGAGGTCGGACAATAGAGTTTTGGTGTTAAAGCATGTTAGAGACATAGTATCATGGACTATGCTCATGAAACATACCACACACAAAAAGAATATGCAAAAGGTGTGGCCTAATCTCATCCATACTCGTGTTAATTTTTCAATCAACTAGCTTTAGGACTTTGAGATATCATAGGTCAAATGAGATTAATGCATAAAGAAGGGGAATGAGATGAAGAGGGAGGGGAATGGATGAAAACTCAAATTGATCAAAGGAGAACTTTTACCAAATTAATATCATCCATTCATTTTGGGAGATAAAATGTACATTCCACCAATCCCCTAAATCCAATGATATTAACTTGACAAAGTCAAATCGACCTTGACCAAGGCCCAACAACAAGAGTCAAACTCAAACAAGTCATCACAATTGGTCAACAAAATTAATTAGCATTTATTCAAATTCAAAATACTAAAATAATACATTTAAATTAAATATGGTTTGCCAAATTCCTAAAACCTCATCAAAGAACTTCAGAAAGACCTAAAAGTATTTTTAAACAATTAAAAACAAATGCAAAATCAATTAAATCATGAAAAATAATAATAATGATCCAAAAAATAATTTTTATTCAGAATAGGAAAGAAGAAATTATTTGAATTTTTTTGGTGAAACTCTCATATTTTTTGGATCAATATTAAAATTAATATGAATAAATGAAAATAAAGCAATTAAAATGAAATTCAAATAATCAGAAAAAACGTGGACCACTTGATGTCCCTCATTAATTGAGGTGGAAGATCAAGTGGCCACCAACACGCGTTCCATGGTGTACTTGAGTCAACGCGGCATAGGCTTGGTATTTAAAAGCAACACACGAGATTAACACAATTTGAAACGGATCAATGGCTATGAACCATGCCAACACATCACCGGCGTCCAAAGGTCGGTCATCTTCTCCGGTGACCCTGGCCGGACTGGTTCACTCATCACCATCAAGAAAATGAAAAAGGAGGACATGATCTAAAAGAAAAAATGGCGTAGAGCACGAATCTGACCTCAATTTTAACTAACTCCACATATATAGAAATATATGAGGAGTTGAATTTCGAGGTGTGTCAACTGAGTTGCTTCGATTTAACCTCTAAGCAACTCAATCTTCTTGCCTACATTGGTAGGACTTTAGACAACCAAAGATCCAAGATAATTGAGTGGAATTAAGAGAGAATCGAAGAGATGAAATTTTCTAGAAAATACCTTCAATGTAGGTCTGCACTCAACTGTTCTTGCTTTGGATTATGCTTGATCTTGCTCAGTATGCTTGTAGAAGTGGATTAGAATGCACAAAAGGTGTTGGATCCCTGGAGTTTTGAATCTCAAAACAGTGAGAATTCAACTCAATTTCTAAAGGAAATTCTCAGGTTTATCCTCTGAAATGGAAGGGTTAGGGGCTTAGGATCAAAGTTTGCGCGAATGTATGTTGAACTCTGAGCATATGGAGTTCTATTTATAGCTGGATCATGTGATATTTGCACCTTCCAAATGACTTTCCAAAATTGGAAATGAGTGATGCATGGGTGCATGGGCGTGTACAGGCCCATGAGATCATTCCATTTCATCCACAATTGAGTGTGAGTAATGAAGGTGAGAAAAACAAGAAAGGGGGGTTTGAATTGTTTTGGAAAATAAGCGCTTTTTCAGACAAAGACCACACAAGGAATTTATATTGGTTCGCTTATAACACAAAGCTACTCCAGTCCACCCGGCCAAGGTTATTTCGCCTTCAATAAGGACTTAATCCACTAATCTTGAAAGATTATTACAACCAACGTCTAAGAGAAAGATCTCTTAGTCCTCTCAAGTATACAGACTGCGCAGAGTCACTTGAGGAAATAAAGTAATAGATAAAAAGGGTTTGTAATCTAGAGTGCTTCTAGGATAAAGCAAATATTACAACAGTAAGAACAAAAGGATGTTTCACGTTCTAAGCAAAAGATTCGTGAAAGATTGAGAGAGAGAGAGAGAAGAAAACGTTTATGTGCGTTGGTGTGTGTCTCAATGCTGATTGCTGTGCTTTATATAGAGGTGAAAGGACCGTTGAAATTGATGGTAGATAATTTTGTCTTAATTAGGAATCAATGCCATAACTTCTGTTGTTTCTTGCCAAAACAACTTTGTCTCCCTGAATAACTTCTTCCAAATAATAGTTCCTTTCCATTTAAATTTGAAGTTGACGTTATTCATTCTGAATTAGGAAATCCATTATCAGAGTTTACGTAACTCTGTTAATCTGAGATCTTGCTATGTGGATTCGGAGCTTCTGATGTTTTGATATCTTAGGCTTCTGATGATGACTTCAGATGTCGCTGAGAGCTTCTGGAATTGAGATATACCTTTGTTCAGAGTCAGAACTTCTAGAGTGTACTCCTTGTTCAGATGCCTCTGATGTTTTTGCTGTTTTGCTCAGAGTTAGAACATCTTGAGCGCGTTACTACTTCAGATGCTTCTGATAATTTGTATCTGATATGATTCTGTATCTGATGACGTAATCAGATTCCTTTCTTTTTGTTTAGATTCCTGCACACTTAGAAACTTTTTGTTAGAGTGCCATTTTTGGTTTCGTCTTTTGTTATCATCAAAATCTTGGAATCTGTTGTAGAACAATTTTTGTTCTTACAATCTCCCCCTTTTTGATGATGACAAAACAAACTCAATTAGCAGATGAAACATAGAAAAAATCAGATCAGATAGAAGTGAACTCCCCCTGAGATAGGCTGGGGAGTTCAGAAGTTCTTACCAGAGCTTCCAAGCAATGAAGTTTCTTGATACCTTCTGCAATTCTTAAGTCCAGAGTTAGATGAATTTATTTTTAAGGAATAGTATGTTTGCAGCGAGCTTAGGGTATTAAGCAATTTTTCATCAGAGCTATATTTGATTTCTCCCCCTTTTTGTCAGAATCAAAAAGACTTAAATAAAATAATCAACAAAACATTTTATATATTCAGATAGCAGACATTAGAGATGATGACAAGAAAAACAAACAACAGAAACAAAGATAAGCAAGGCAACAAGCAAAAGATCCTAAGTGCCTAAGGGTTGGGAGGGGGAGGCATTCTCTGAAGCAGTTGAGTCAGCAGGTTCTGGATATTGTCGTTAACGGTGTCCTGTTTGTCCATTCTGGCTTTGAGTTCCTTCTGGTCTTTCTGAAGTTCTTCAAGTGTCTTGAGAACCATAGGAATGACAGTAGAGGACTCCCCCTGAGTCAGAGCACTCTGTTCTTCAGCAGCTCTGGCTTCAGCTTCTGCGGCTGCCTTTGCTTCAGCTTCAGCAGCAGCAGCAGCAGCATCAGCTAGAGCTTTGGCCTCAGCTTCCTTGGCCCTTTGGATTTCTGCTTGTCTGGCTTTTTCTTCTTCTTGCCTTCTGGCTTCTTCTTCAGCTTCTCTGGCCAGACGCTCCTGTAGTCTTGCCTCAGCATCTTTGATGAAGTCGTTTCTAACTTGCTCAGAGATGTGCTTCAGCTTGAAGGCCTCAGAAGTCATCCAACCAATGGCTTTGTTCCAGTGTGTCCTTATAGAGTCGGGATCATCACTGATGCCAGAGTTTATGGTCAGAGACTTGAACTTTTGTACTGAAGCCCCTGCGAACAGCATAATGGCTTCCTTTAGGGTAGGCAAGGAATGTTCAGGTTCAGATGTTTGAGGTGGAGAGGTTGGAGGGCTTAGGTTTAGTGTTTGAGGTTCAGGTTCAGGTTCAGATTCAGGTTCAGGTTCAGGTTCAGATTTAGCGGAAGGGTTTGGAGGGATAGTGTCAGAGGTATGAAGGTCAGAGGGATGAATTACAGAAAGAGTGATGGTTGGTTGTGGTGAAGTTACTTCAGGTGGAGGTGGTGTTGGTTGTTGAGAGGCAAGGCTTTGAGCCTGAAGTTGGGCTAGGGTTGGAGAGGTTGGGTCAGAGTGTTCTGTATCTGAGGAAATGGTAAAATAGGGAGGTGATTCTAGGGCTGTGGATGAGGAAGTGGTTTAATTTAATTGTTCGGCTTCGGATAGTGGTAACGAGGTATTGGCAAGATTGAATTTTGGTAGAGGTTGAGAGGATCTGGTTGTAGAAGGAGGGGTTTCAGATGTGGTGTAGATGGGGGTTGGTAGAGGAGTAGAAGAAGCCAATGGCTGTACAGAGGGAATAGCAGAGGAAGACTTACCAGAAGATTCTTGCAGAGGTGCTGGAGGTCTTGATTCAGAAGTTTCTCCTAGCCTTGCTTTCTTCGCTCTTGAAGACTTCTCAGATGGACCTCTTTTGAACTTAACGAAGTCTGATTCTGAATCTAGCATATCGTCTAGTCTGAAGTCTAAGATGTCCACTCCTTCATCCTTCAGACGTTGGAGATAGTGGAGGATTGCCTCTCTGGGTTCATTCTTGTAGAACCTTGCGAGGCCATGTGGCATCTTCCTCTGATCTTTTAAAGCGTCCCAAGAGGTGTCCAGCGTAGGTTTGACTTGAATCTTCTTCAGAATTCCCATGCTCTTCAGATTTCTGGAGTTCAGAGGCCTTCCAGTGTCAATTGCCAAATCTTCCATGAGTTTGTTTTTCTCCAGATGATCTACAAGCCCATTTTCAATCAGAACATCAGAGAGAAGTCTTCCCAAAGGGATGTAGGTTCTGGGTTTCATGTTGTTCCTGGTCTCCCGTACGGAGTCTCTGAGATATTTGAAGAGGAGGGCTGGGAGGCAGAGCTTCAGACCCTTATGAATACAGTACAGAATACACTTCTGATCTGTATTGATGTAATCTGATGAGTTGGATGCTGGGCGATGATGAATAGTTCCCAGAATGATCTTGAGCACACTCGGAGATTCTGATGTAGTTCTTTGTTCTTTGAGGGATTTCCTTCTGTGTTGAGTTTGAAGATGGTGGGGTTGATTTCCTGAGCAATGTACCTTGCCCTAGGATTGATGTTGTAAATCCTTCTTCCTCCAACATTCTCCATGTTCAGCAAGGAGGCAATTAATTTTTCAGTAATCTCTATCTTTACCCCCAGAACGTAGGAGACGATGAAATGGTCGTCAGCGTCAGCAAACCTCCATAATTCTTTGATGAGGTTTGGGTAAACAGGGCCATAGAGCCGTTGAAAGTAGTTTTCCCAACCTTGTTGACGGAGTTCTTCAGTTAGGTCTACTCCATTCCTCTTCATGTTGTTGAAATCCACAAGAGATTCACACAAAACTTCCAGTTTTTCAAAAGGAGTTGCGAGATTGATGTGAGCCTCACGGTCAAGAATATGAGGTTCTTTGTAAACTGGTGTTATGGTTACGCCTGTAACTATTGGAGTAGGAGTGCTTGTGCTTTGAGCTGCGTTGCTGGAATCCATTTGTTGAGAGTAGTTGAATACTGATTGTTGTTGAGAATCCATTGATGATGAAGAACAATATGAATATGAACTGCTTGCAGAAATGCCTGAGAGAACTGGTTTGAGAAAGTGAGTGAGAGTGAAGAGTGTGTGAAGTGTGAGAGGAGTGTTTAAATACCCTAAACAAAACGCATGCAAAACGACACACAAATCAGCGTTAGCACAAAAACCAAGTTAGCACGCTTAGAGGGAGAAATGATTATGGCTCATTAATGCACACTGCTCGAGGAGATCTCAAACGTCTGTCCTTTGAATTTCTTCTGGACAGCTGTCTAGAAGTTCCAAGGTTAGACGCAATTCACTCCACGTGTTAATGTATCTGATCTTTAGGAATACCACAGGATTGGTTCCTGAAGATTTCTAACTCAGATATCTTCTTAACTTGGTAGAAGTATCAGAGTCAGAGGCAGAAGCTCATTTGTTTATGTCAGAGTCTCATTTTACATTTTCAGAGGCACAATTTATTCAGGACAATTTTGAATGTTCAGATTTTCTAGGATAAAAAGAAATCTATCTTCAGCTAAAGGCTTAGTAAAGATATCTGCCCATTGATGATCTGTATCAATGAACTTCAATGTTACTATCCCTTTCTGAACATAGTCTCTGATAAAATGATGTTTTATTTCAATGTGCTTAGCTCTGAAGTGTAAAATGGGATTCTTACTTAAACAAATGGCAGCAGTATTATCACAAAAGATAGGAATGTTACTCTCGAAGATTTGCAGATCTTCTAGCTTATTCTTCATCCAGAGCATCTGAGTAGTGCACAGTGATGCTGAGATATATTCTGCTTCTGCAGTTGATAGAGCGATAGTTGACTGTCTTTTGCTGGCCCAGGATATAAGATTGTTTCCTAGGAGTTGACAATTTCCAGATGTGCTTTTTCGTTCCAATCTATCTCCTGCGTAATTTGCATCACAGTAACCCGAAAGTCTATACTCTGATGTTTTCTCATACATCAGGCCCAGGTTAGGAGTTCCTTTCAGATATTTGAAAATTCTCTTAACTGCTGTTAAGTGAGTTTCTCTAGGATCTGATTGGAATCTGGCACAGAGACAGACACTAAAGAGAATATCAGGTCGAGTAGCAGTCAAATAGAGAAGGGAGCCTATCATACCACGATAGAGCTTCTGACAAACCTTTTTACTGATTTCTTCCTTTTCAAGAATGCATGTTGGATGCATGGGAGTCTTTGCAGGGTTGCATTCAGCCATGTCAAATTTCTTCAGAACATCTTTTATGTATTTGCTTTGATGAACGTACGTGACTTCTGAAGTTTGGTTAATTTGAATTCCTAGAAAGAACTTTAGTTCTTGCATTAAGCTCATTTCAAATTCTGCCTGCATTAACTCAGAGAATTCTTGACAAACAGAGGCGTTAGCAGAACCAAAAATAATATCATCAGCATATATCTGACATATCATGAGATCATTGTTAAGGTTTTTACAAAAGAGTGTGGAGTCAACTTTCCCTCTGATAAAATTGTGTTCCAGAAGAAAATTACTTAAACGTTCATACCAAGCTATGGGAGCTTGTTTAAGTCCATATAAAGATTTTTTAAGTTTAAAGACATGTTCTGGAAATTTGGATTTTCAAAACCTGGAGGTTGGTTGACATACACTTCTTCTGATATATAACCATTAAGGAATGCGCTCTTGACATCTATTTGATATAATTTAATAGAATGGTTAATAGCAAAAGATACAAGAAGACGAATAGATTCTAACCTTGCGACTGGAGCAAAGGTTTCATTGTAGTCAATACCTTCTTGTTGACTGTAACCTTGAGCTACCAGTCGAGCTTTGTTTCTGACGACTTCTCCTTTCTCATTCAGCTTGTTTCTGAATACCCATCTGGTTCCAATAACGTGAGTGCTTCTGGGCTTGGGAACAAGATCCCAGACATCATTCTTTGTGAATTGATCTAACTCTTCTTGCATAGCTGAAACCCAGTCGTTATCTTGAAGTGCTTCATCACAGGATGTAGGCTCGATCAGAGACACTTCCCAGAGGCGTCTCTTCAGAGGTCCTGAAGGTAGATCTGGTTCTGACAGGTTCGTCTTTGTTGCCCAGAATCAAATCTTCAGATACATTGATGCGACTTTTAGCTTTCTTTGGGATTACTGGAGAATGAATTTCCTCAGAGTTCTGAGTGGCAGTTGCTTCTGGAGCTTTATCAGATCCTGCAAGAGTGATTTCTAAATCTACAAAATTTTCAACTAGCTTTGACTTTTCAGGGTCAAGCTTATCGTCAAATCTGACATGAATTGATTCTTCCACAATTTTGGTTTCTGTATTGTATACTCTGTAGCCTTTAGAGCGTTCTGAGTATCCTAACATAATACCTTTCTGTGCTTTGGAATCAAACTTGTTCAGATGTTCTTTAGTGTTTAAAATAAAGCAAGAACATCCAAATGGATGGAAATATGAAATGTTTGGTTTTCTTCCTTTACACAGTTCATAGGGAGTCTTTTCCATAATAGGTCTTATGGAGATTCTATTCTGAATATAACACGTTGTATTTACAGCTTCGGCCCAAAAGTGCTTAGCCACATTTGTTTCATTGATCATGGTTCTGGCCATCTCTTGGAGTGTCCTATTCTTCCTCTCTACAACTCCATTTTGTTATGGAGTTCTAGGGCAGGAGAAATCATGGGATATTCCATTAGAGTCAAATAATTCCTCAAAATCTTTGTTTTCAAATTCCCCACCATGATCACTTCTGACTCTAATAATTTTAGAGTCAAATTCTTTTTGCACTTTGGAGCAGAAACTAGTGAATACAGAATGTGACTCACTCTTGTGCTTTAGGAATTTCACCCATGTCCAGCGACTGAAATCATCAACAATTAAATCAATGTGAAGAAGTTCCAGAGGCTTAGAGGTGGTAACAATAGTTTTCTTTTTGAAAGAGGTTTTTGAAAATTTTCCTTTCTGACATGCTTCACATAGAGCATCTGAAGAAAACTTCAGTTTAGGTAGGCCTCTGACTAACTCAAGTTTATTTAGCTGAGATAGTTTTCTCATGCTAATGTGGCCCAAGCGTCTATGCCATACCCATTGCTCTTCGTGAACAGCCATCAGACATTTCACATTTTGTTCTTTTAAATTAGAAAGATTAATTTTATAAATATTGTTTTTCCTCTTGCCTGTGAATAGGACAAAACCATTGTTTTGATTTATGGCTTTACATGTTTTTTTATTAAAGATCACGTCATAACCGTTATCACTTAATTGACTTATGGATAACAAATTATGCATTAATCCTTCCACGTAAAGGACATCAGATATAGAGGGAAGAGTACCATTACCAATAGTTCCGGAGCCTCTGATCCTTCCTTTCTGATCTCCTCTGAAACCTACGAATCCAGCGTCTTTAAGTTCCAGGCTTTGGAACATAGACTTTCTTCCTGTCATGTGTCGCGAGCATCCAGAGTCCAGGTACCATGACTGGTGTTTGAACTTTGCTGCATAGGATATCTGCAACATAAACAATCTTATCTTTTGGTACCCAGAGTCTTTTGGGTCCTTTCTGATTAGTTTTCCCAGAGTTTTTTATAACTTTGGGTTTTCTAGCATTTTCAAATTTTTGTTCTTGTGTGTGTGTAGTGATATGAAAATGGAGATTTGAGTTGGTCACTAGTAGAAGTTTTATCTTCCTTAGGATCATACCCAATTCCCTTTTTATTGTTTTGACTGACTCCATAAATCATGGATGCCATAACACTCCTTCCTATCCCATTTTTCAGAAATTCTTGAAAGGCTTCTTCATATTTATAAATTATCATATTTGAAGTCTGTGGAGCTTGAGATAATGCTTCTTCCAGTTCTAAAAGATTTTTATTTGTTGCATCTCTTTGTAATGTTAAAGATCTGATTTCATCTTCTCGTTTTAGAATTGTCATCTCAAGTTTGCCACATTCTTCAAATTTTTCTTCAAGACAGCCTTTTATTGCTTTAAACTTTTGTTTTAATTTCTGATATGAGTTAAGAGTTTCTGACAAGCATGATTCTAGATCAGATCGAGAGAGTTCAGAAAATACCTCTTCAGATTCTTCATCTGAACTGTTATTAGATGTGGTAGCCATGAATGCTACATTGGCCTGTTCATCAGAGTCAGATTCTGATGAGTCAGATTCACTATCGTCCCAGGTAGCCATCAGTCCCTTCTTGGTTCTGAGGGGATTTTTCTTGAAGCTCTCTTTTCTGGAGTTGTCTTTCTTTAGCTTGGGGCATTCATTCCTGTAGTGACCTGTTTCTTTACATTCATAGCAAGTAACATCTTTGTTAGTTTTACCTTTTGAGGTTGATTCTGATCGATCCCCTCTGGGTCTTGGTCTTCTGAAGTTGTTGTTCCTCTTTTTCCAGAGTTGTTTAACTCTTCTGGTCAGGAGGGACAATTCTTCTTCCTCATCAGAATCTTCTTGTTCAGAGTCATCTGCATCTTCTGTCTCGGCCTGGAATGCTTTGGTTCGGTCAGATTTGCGTCTTTCAGATCTGGACTTTAATGCTACAGACTTGTTCTTCTTCTGAGGTTCATCTTCCTCTAGTTCTATCTCATGGCTTCTGAGGGAACTTACAAGCTCTTCAAGACTGATATTGTTCAGATCCTTAGACAACTTCAGAGCAGTGACCATGGGTCTCCACTTCTTTGGCAAGCTTCTGAATATCTTTTTGACGTAGTCTGCAGTTGTGTACCCTTTGTCTAGAACTTTGAGACCTGCAATAAGAGTTTGGAATCTAGAGAACATTACCTCTATGGCTTCGTCATCCTCCATTTTGAAGGCTTCATATTTATGGATAAGCGCCAGAGCCTTTGTCTCTTTGACCTGAGAGTTTCCTTCATGAGTCATCCTCAGAGAGTCAAGTATGTCTTTGGCTGTTTCTCTGTTGGTGATCTTTTCATACTCGTTGTAAGATATAGTATTGAGAAGTATGGTTCTGGCCTTGTGATGATTTTTGAAAACTCGCTTCTGATCATCTGACATCTTACTTCTGGGAACTTCAACTCCATCCTCTGTGACAGGAGGTTTGTATCCATCTGTGACAATGTCCCAGAGATCAGCATCATAGCCTAGAAAGAAGCTCTCAATCCTATCTTTCCAGTAGTCAAATTTTTCTCCATCAAAGACAGGAGGCTTAGCATTGTAACTGTCTCTTTCATTTGTGTGGGCCATGGTTTTTCTCGTTCTGGATCTCTCTACACTGTTAAGTGTTTGATTAGAAAATCAATAACAGAGCCGAAGCTCTGGTACCAATTGAAGGTGAGAAAAACAAGAAAGGGGGTTTGAATTGTTTTGGAAAATAAGCGCTTTTTCAGACAAAGACCACACAAGGAATTTATACTGGTTCGCTTATAACACAAAGCTACTCCAGTCCACCCGGCCAAGGTGATTTCGCCTTCAATAAGGACTTAATCCACTAATTTTGAAAGATTATTACAACCAACGTCTAAGAGAAAGATCTCTTAGTCCTCTCAAGTATACAGACTGCGCAGAGTCACTTGAGGAAATAAAGTAATAGATAAAAAGGGTTTGTAATCTAGAGTGCTTCTAGGATAAAGCAAATATTACAACAGTAAGAACAAAAGGATGTTTCACGTTCTAAGCAAAAGCTTCGTGAAAGATTGAGAGAGAGAGAGAGAAGAAAACGTTTATGTGCGTTGGGGTGTGTCTCAATGTTTATTGCTGTCCTTTATATAGAGGTGAAAGGACCGTTGAAATTGATGGCAGATAATTTTGTCTTGATTAGGAATCAATGCCATAACTTCTGTTGTTTCTTGCCAAAACAACTTTGTCTCCCTGAATAACTTCTTTCCAATAATAGTTCCTTTCCATTTAAATTTGAAGTTGACGTTATTCATTCTGAATTAGGAAATCCATTATCAGAGTCTACGTAACTCTGTTAATCTGAGATCTTGCTATGTGGATTCGGAGCTTCTGATGTTTTGATCTCTTAGGCTTCTGATGATGACTTCAGATGACGTTGAGAGCTTCTGGAATTGAGATATACCTTTGTTCAGAGTCAGAACTTCTAGAGCGTACTCCTTGTTCAGATGCCTCTGATGTTTTTTCTGTTTTGCTCAGAGTTAGAACATCTTGAGCGCGTTACTACTTCAGATGCTTCTGATAATTTCTATCTGATATGATTCTGTATCTGATGACGTAATCAGATTCCTTTCTTTTTGTTTAGATTCCTGCACACTTAGAAACTTTTTGTTAGAGTGCCATTTTTGGTTTCGTCTTTTGTTATCATCAAAATCTTGGAATCTGTTATAGAACAATTTTTGTTCTTACAAGTAAGTCTAAAATCAACTTAGAATGCAAGGCAAATGTATATGGAAGCTTGAAGTTTGATCTTTGCCAAATGATGATATCATGTTCAAGCCATGCGCAGCCCTAGCAAATCATGTCCAAAACGGATGAAATTGGACTTTTTGGAAAGGTTAGATCAAGAGGAACAACTTTCATGTTCAAAACCTTTCCATTTGAAACTTGTATCATGATGAACTTTGAGGTGGAAGTTTGGAAATTTCAACATATTGAAATTTTTTCTAAGTGTCAAGCCATATATCTCAATGTTCCACCTTGCTTAACTTTTTATGTGAGCTTCAAATGAGAAAGGCGTCTTCGTCAAAGTTGTATCTCTTTCAAATACCTTAAAAATGGTCACCAATTTCATGTTATTTGGATTTGGGATGATAGAGTTATGCATTTTTGAAGTTTAGAAAAATCACTTGTTCAATGGTATAGGTCAAAAGTGACCTATAATGTAACCTCATATCACATGCTCATAAAAGTTGAATTAACTCTCACTATAAGCATAAAGGTTAAAGTAGACATCTTAAATTTGATTGTGCAACTTGGAAATCTTTCATATCATAAAAATTGAGCAAGTTATGGCCTTGGGAAGTTGACTTTCAAATTAGGGTTTAGACAAAATGACCTATAATGTTTCAACATAGAAAATGATTTTCCAAGAAAAAATAGCTCTAGGTCTTAACATGAAAGTTATTTGGAATGTCATTTAGAGAAACCTTTATCTTGGAATAATTTTCATATGGTGAAAAGTGTAGGAGATAGGGTCTAGGGAGACCTAGTTTTGATCAGATGAATTCATCTGGCCAACCACCATCAACCAACTTGCTAACCTTCAATTATCTTGACTTTCTTGGATAATGGTAGATCAAATATTCGTAAGATGATTAATTTTGAAGTGTCCCTTGAGAAATTTGATCAATTGGTGAGATAGCTTGTTGGAGAAGTTACTTAAGATACCAAGTCAAACTAGGGCTTCCAAGGCAAATCACCTCCAAACTCTTGAAGTAAACTTGATCAAAATAACATGTAGGACTCAATGGAACTCATATATGATGCTCATAACCATTCTTGGATCAATTCATGGTTGTGCTGAGGGTCTCAAACCCTAGATATGAACTTGATGAATCAATGTGAGCACGCCCTACCTACAAAAGAGTTAGGCAAATGCAAAGACATATTTTTGGTATTTTGATTAGTAAAATGATAATATACAAGTATGATACAATCACAAAGTTCTTGGTGATCTCTCCCAAAACAAACCCAATGAAGGAGGGGTAATGATGGTGTCAAGGTATGATCCCAATGTTAATGCTTATGATGGAATTGAATGAGGGATCTTACGGTCAAAATTGGGGTCTTACAAATTCTCTTGTGTCTCTCTTCTTCATCTCTTTCTTTTCCCTTTGATGGATTGGATGACTTGTGTCCATCTTGTTCATGATGTATGGATTGGTACTTGATGAACTTTCATCATTTCAAATCTACCTCCTAGTTGATCATAGATCATTTAAGGTACTTTGGATTGATGCATAAGTTTATCCTAAGTGTCATGAAGTGTGGATTGAAGTAATGGACCATCCTCATAGCCTTTGTGCTTGATCATCCACTTTCTTTTCTTTTTTGTGTGTGTAACGATAAATTCAAGACCATTAAACTATGGATAAACTTGACGTCAATAAAACCAGAGTCGCCACCGCGCTTTTATTGTTTCCAAAGGAAAAGGGAAACGTACGAACAAAACCCAAAGATAAGAAGTTTTTAAATCAAAACTAATAAAATGTCAGAGATTACAGGTAAGGCGGTTGGTTACACAGAGAGAAGGTATTAGCATCCAAAGTGTCCTAGGTACTCCTAGGGAGCCCTTTTTGTGTGCAAGTGTTTTAGTTGAAAAAGATGTTTGATAAAATATAAAGTGGGGGATGAGAAAAGAATTCATTAATTATATTTTCATGTTTGACAAGACCTTTGGTCTTGTGCCTACGTACCAACATAAAAATGAGGGATCAAAACCTCGTAGTTCATGGTAAAAATTTACAAGAAGTTAGTGAATTGATTTTAACAAAAGTTTAATAAGAAGGCACAAAAGACCAAAGTTTTGAATGATGTTTTTAGTTCTTTTTGTCTTTTTAAAATTAAAGTCAATATGGTTAAATTCATTTACAAATTTGATTAAGAAAAGATTTTAAAATTCATGGACATAAGACCAAAGTTTCTAATTATTAAAACATGTCTAAGTTTGAAATCACAAGCAAATAAGGTTTTTGAAAAGAGGGGGATATTTTGAAATTTAAGAAGTGGGAGAAGATGAAGGGATTATCCTAGATATAAATTAAAAGTTGAGAGTTTAAAAGATCTGACAAATGGGATGCAATCCAACAGATAAGAATGTCATATAGAAACCCATTTTCCTTTGGACTTTAGCAAGCAACAAGCATAAGCAATATCCAACCAATTATATGAAGGCCATGACATCAAATAAAGATAGCTAGAATATACCAGCAAGCAATCCAATAGCTAGCAATCTTCAACTTCTTCTAATGCATCAGATGAAATATTCCTTGATCAACTCAAAACAATCATCAGACATCAACAATAATAACAATATACTAAGTAAGCACATAGAAAAGAATTCATTAATTATATTTTCATGTTTGACAAGACCTTTGGTCTTGTGCCTATGTACCAACATAAAAATAAGGGTTCAAAACCTCTTAGTTCGTGGTTAAAATTTCAAAGAAGTTAGTGAATTGATTTTAACAAAAGTTTAATAAGAAGGCACAAAAGGCCAAAGTTTTGAATGAGGTTGTTAGTTCTTTTTGTCTTTTTGAAATTAAAGTCAATATGGTCAAATTTATTTACAAATTTGATTAAGAAAAGATTTTAAAATTCATTGGCATAAGGCCAAAGTTTCTAATTATTAAAACATGTCTAAGTTTGAAATCACAAGCAAAGAAGGTTTTTGAAAAGAGGGGGAGATTTTGAAATTTAAGAAGTGTGAGAAGATGAAGGGATTATCCTAGATATAAATTAAAAGTTGAGAATTTAAAAGATCTAACAAATGGGATGCAATCCAACAGACAAGAATGTCATATAGAAACCCATTTTCCTTTGGACTTTAGCAAGCAACAAGCATAAGCAATATCCAAGCAATTATATGAAGGCCATGATATCAAGTAAAGATAGCCAAAATATACCAGCAAGCAATCCAGTAGCTAGCAATCTTCAACTTCTTCTAATGCATCAGATGAAATATTCCTTGATCAACTCAAAACAATCATCAGACATCAACAATAATAACAGTATACCAAGTAAGCACATAGTCAAAGTGACCGATGAGTCAAATTCAACTCAAGGTATCTTATATTAGATGAAAGGTACAAGCAAGGATATGTCAATCTCAGATAATGGCATTGTCCTAGTCCTCAAAGCATAGGGAAGTTGCATATCCTAAGTCCAAAAGTTAATATCAAGTGCAACAGTCCACCAACATATTTTTTAGGATTTTTATTGTTATTAGGTGTTTTAAAGTCCTAAGACCACAAACAAAATCAAAGCAAAGCAAACAATATATACAATCACAGGATATGACTCAAGTGACCAAAGTGAAAAGAACTGAAACATAAACAAGTCGCGTGAAATGTAAATGGAAGATGAATGATATATGTACTTAAATTTAAATTGCATTAAGTAAATGAATTGAAAGTAAAAGAAAAATGAATAAAATTTAGTCAAGTGTTAGTAAAATGTTAGTGAAGAGTTTTAATTATTAAGTCATTCTTTGGATAACACCCAACCATTCATTCATAAGTATGAATCCTTGAACCAAGACATCATCCATGAGAAGATCTCCAACTTGGATAATTCAACAAGTATGCCACTATCTCTCATGAAAGGAAAAAAGGTCAAGTCCTTACCCAATGCCATGAAGAATGGGAGACTTACAATCTCACTTACTAGAATGATATGCGTTATCGATCAAATTTAACTCTATTTTAAGCAATCGTAATTGGACTTATGTAAAAGTCACAACTATCTGAGATCGGGCAATAAACATATAGGTGTTAATGCATGTTAGAGGTTTGGTACAAAAAACCAAACTCCTAAAGCATACTACACACTAAAAGAAATGAGGGAAGGACCAATCTCAGTCTGGCTCATGTTGATTCATCTAACACAAGGTCATTGATGAATTAACTATTCATTAGACATGAAGAGATTTCATTAGTCAATGATGGATTGAGGAAGAATAGGGATGAAGATGAAAAGGGAAGGGAAAATAGAATCCAAATTGATCATAGGAGGAATTTCATCTAATCAATATTATCCATTCATATTGGAAGATGAAAGGTACATTTCATCAATCCCCTAAATTGAATAGTATTGGTCAAACAAAAGTCAAATTAATCATGAACAAGACCAAACAGAAAGTCAAACATCACAAGACCATAAAAATAGCTCAACATAATTTTCAAGCACTTATTCAATTAAAAATCAATTTAAAAATGAATTGAAAGACATTTTAATTTGAAAAAAACCTCAAATCCCTTTAAAACACCAAATAAATGGCCAATGGATTTATCCTAGGTCAAACAAGGTCAAAGGACCTTAGACAAAAATTTTCATGATTTTTGGAAAGTTAGAAGTATCTTTAAACAATTAAAAATAAGTCCAAAAACATTTAATTAATGAAAAATATCAAAATTAATCCAAAAAATAATTTTAATTCAAAATATAGAAGAGAAAAATATTTAAAGATTTTTGGTGAAAGTCCCATATTTTTTGGATTAAAAATTAAATTAATATGAATTAAACAAAATAAAGGGATTAGATGAAAAATCAGAAATAAAATAGAAATTCAAAAAAATAAGGGCCATCAGATCTCCCTCATTAATTGAGGTGACAAATCTTATGGCCAAGCGCGTGCGTTCCATGGTGCATTGCAGTTAACATGTGACACAAGTGGTAATTAGAAAGGAGGGTTGAGATTAAAACGTGGACACGAGATCAAAGGGTTGGAACCTTTCCAACACATCATCGGAGCCCTAGCTCTAGTTGTCTTCTCTGTTGGAACTCACTGGACTGGTCCACTATCAACCACCACTAAAATAAAAAGTGAGTAAACTATTTTAAAGAAAAACGCTCAGGAGCTCAAACCTGGCCTCAATTTCTTCCAATTCCAAGTATATTGAAAGATACATGGATTTAAAATTTGAGGAGCAAGATCTGAGTTGCTTTGATTTAGCCTCAAAGCAACTCAATCTTGTTGCCTACATTGGTAGGTCTTCAGACGACCAATAATCAATCAAAATAATTGAGAAATGAGGAAGAATCGAAGAAGAGAAGTTTGAGAAAATTCACCTTCGGGTAGCTTCAATTGAGCAAGATCTTGATTTGAATCCACTTGGTTCTTCCTCCTCTTGCTTGTAGTGACCAATTGAGATGAAAAAGGCAATGAATCCTTGGATTTTGAAACTCAAAACAGAAGGTGAAATTCAAACTTGATTTCAAAGAAACCTTCAAGGAATTCTATGGAGTAGGGTTCAGAAGTGGTTTGACAGGGCTTAAGAAATGTGTGTGTGAAGTTCTGAAGCAATGCTTGGTTATATGGTTGCATGGACGTGTACAAGGCCCATTGAATGATTCCAAAAGGTACAACATTGCGTGTAAATCAACCTGAAATGATATCATGTGATCATGCATTATGGAAATGGAAATTGAACATTGATCTTACCAAATGAAGCCTTGTAAAGAACCCATGCACAAGTCCTTCAATTCTTGTCCAAATGAAGTGATCTTGGATGTTATGTAAAGGTGACATCAAGGGGAACAACTTTGGTGTTGAACACTTTTTAATTTGGATCTTAGATCATGAGGATTTTTGAGGTGGAATTTTTATAAATCAAACATGATTGAAAATTTTCTAAGTCCCAAGTCAAATGACCACTTCTTCCACCTTGAATAACTTTTGCTATGAGCTTCAAATGAAAATGGTTTCTTCACCAAATTATTAGCTCATTCATACCTATTCAATTTGGTTACACATTTGAAACCATTTGGATTTTGCATGAGGGAGTTATGGATTTTAGAAGTTGAGAAAAATTGCTTGTTCAATGGTAATGGCCCAAAATGACCTATAATGTTTCCTCTTGGAACATGCCCTTGCGTGTAGAATTTGACATTTCTCAAAGAATAAAAGTTGGATAAGGCATATTAAAATTGATCATAAAACTTGGATTTCATTTATAACATAAACATTGAGCAAGTTATGGTTCTTGTAAGTTGACATTCCATCTAGGGCACATACAAAATGACCTATAATCTTTTACCATAAAAAATGACTTTCCAAGAAAAATTAGCTCTTGAAGACAACATGAAAGTTGTTTGGAATGTCATAAAGAGTAAAGTTTCTCTTGTAATCATTTTCATATGACATAAATTGTAGGAGATAGGGTCTACAGAACCCTAGTTTTGACCAGTTGACTTTCTCTGATCAACTTCTTTGAACCAACTTTAAAACTTGAAGTTCTCTTGATCTTTAGGAATAATGGAGGATCATATATGTATAATATGATGTAAAATGAAGTATCCCTTGACATATTTGACCCGTTATTGAAGAAACTTGTTGAGGAAGTCACACAAGATACCTAGATAAATTAGGGCTTCCAAGGCAAACAAGCCTCAAACTCTTGATGAATTCTTGATCAAATTAACAAATTAAGGACATGGGGATCCATATATGATGTTTATAACTAATGTGGATTATTGTTGGATTCATTTCTTTGCATTGAGGGTATCAAACCTTAGTTGTGAACTTGATAGGGCATAGGCGGACACACATACTACCTACAAAAGAAACAAAAACATATATAAACATATTTTTAGTATTTTGGTTAGTAAACAAAAGAAAAATAATGTATGCTACAATTAAATGTGCTTAGTGATATCTCCCAATACAAGACCAATTAATGAGGGGTAAGGAGGATACCAAGGTGTGATCCCAAAGCCAATGCAAATGATGAGATATCATGAGGGATCTTAAGGTTAAAATTAGGGTCTTATAGCTGCCCCTATTTAAGGACATTCTAGATGAGGATGTGAAGGTTAAAATCTTCGTATCAACTCAGTAGAATGGACTTAAATAACAATATCTAGAAAAGAAATTGTCCGTAAGAGACCTCATGATGCATATGATATGTATGCAAAAATAATCTTTATAGGGAATATATTGCCACAAAGGAAAAGAATCTGGAGAGACCGAAAGTCCACAGGAGCACAATGCATTCCATAAGCAAAACTCACCAGGGAGACAAAGACTTTAGGGATATAAGCTATGCGTAGGCCAGGCTACGACTTGAAAACTACTCGAGACACGAGGTGTTTTCTATGAAAGTAAATCAATGGAAAGACTCGGTTGGGGAGAAAGGAAAGTCGTATGTATTGGGATAACACCAATACAACAAGAAACACCTACTGGGGAAATGCGTAAATCAGAGCATAGTTGAAATAGTCAAACGTAAAAAGGGGTTTGGCGACTTCACTGGGGAAATACAAACTCAAACTCAATTGGGGAAGAAAAACTTCAACACATGAGTAAAAGAGATGTATTATCTACTACCGGTTACTGGGTAAGAAGATTAATACACTCGGACAGAGGAACATTTGTTACCGGTTAAGGTAAACATATCAAGGATGACTTGCTGAGAAAAATGAGGCATATTCATTACCGGTTACTGGGTAAGAATGACCCACTATGAAAATATATCAAGTAGGATTTACAACTACCTGTTACTGGGTAGAAGACAAAAGAGAGAGTATCCGTGACTGGTTAAAGTAAACATACAAAGGATAAACTCACAAGGAAGAATATCCGTCACCAGTTAAGATGAACATATCATGGATAAACTACTGGAAAAAATAGGGTTTACAACTATTCGTGGGGAATAGAAGACCAAACAAAGAGAAAATTCGTCACTAGTTAAAGTGATCATATCAAGGATGAACTCTGAGGGGAGAATATGACTTATATCTACCATTTACTGAGCATAATACCGCAAATTAGAATTACAACTACCGGTAACTGGCTAGAAGACCGAAGAAAGAGACAATACGTCACTGGTTAAAGTGAACATATCAAGGATGAACTCTTCTGGGGAAAATAGGAATTACAACTACCTTTTTACTAGCTAGAATACTAAACAGGAATAATATCCGTCATCGGTTAAGATGAACATATCAAGGATAAACTTACCGGGGAAACCAAAAAATGAATCCACTGAAGAAAATCAAAGAAGTAAATTACCTTTTACCGATTACTAGGAAAATTAACATAGCTAAAGTACTCATCATCAAGAAGAATATTATCAGTTACTGGGCAATAAACTCTAAGTGGGCCAAAAAATCTATATAGGTAAGAACTCGAAAGAAACGGTCAAACAAGACTCAACCTAATGAGGATATAACTCAAGGGGAATGGTTCCATCCAGATAACGAACTAGGGAGGAAACTGAAATAATAATCATTCACGAGGAAATAACTGAGTGGGGACAGGAGAAAAGATAAACTTTTTCTGCTTAAGGGGATGACACTCTACAATTGAGGAGGACAGACACACCAAATTTGCATGAGGATATAACATCACCAAGGCAGGGGATCAGAATAAAAATCAAATGCGATAAAATGCACAATGAGATATCTGATGATGTGTTTTATGCATGAGTATGTGCATGATCATGCTGACAAACGAGCATAAAGAATACAAATAACAAAGATCAGGTTTATCACAACTAGATGTTTGACTAATCTCAACAAGGTGGAACACCAACTAGAGAACCCGCTAGGGATGAAAATAAATCACCGGGAATATAAATCCTCACTGCAAGATGAATCCAACTCTAGTTGGGGAAGGACACGGAGAATCATGCATCCAAACCAAAATGTTGAGGATAAATAGGTGTAAGACCCCAATTTTGTCCCTAAGATCCCTCATGGCATCATATCATACCATATCATTGCCTCAAGGATCTTTGTACACCTTTGCTTCCCTCCTAGTGGGTGAGTTATCTTGTGAGTGTGGTTCTTGATCACCAAGCATGTATTGCATTTGTGTATCATTGCTTTTCATCTGTCTATTAACCAAAAGTACAAAAATATTGTCATCTAACCATGCTACTTGCAGATGAAGCCAGCTAGGTCAAATCAGTCAAAACAGTCATTGAGCAATAGATGGTGGCCATTCTTGAAGAATTTGGGCACCATGATCATTCATCAAGAGTTCATATGAGTTGTGACATCATTTTGAATCAAGATCTCAAGTGGTAGGGGCTTGGAATCCATCAGAACAAGGTTCAGTCAACCAAGAACCTAGCAAAGTCAACTGTGGTCAACTGTGCATTTAATCAGTGATTTGATGGTGGGAATTGGTTTGAGAGGTCTCATTCATGTCCATATAAGCCTCATATAACATGTCAAACATCCACAGTGAAGAATTTGAGGTCAGACAAAAAGTTTCCAAAAATAGTAAGTTGACCTGTAATTGGAATTTGCCAAAAATGGAAAGTTCTCCTCCTCAAAATTACTTCATCATACAAGCTTCAAATGAATTTTTGTCCAACATGAAAGTTGAAGATCTTGTTCTCCCATTTCCAAAAAGTCCAAGAACACTCATTTCTCATGTGTGGTTAGCAAGTTATCATCAAATCATTCTCAAGAATTTTTGAACTTCAAAGTGAGATAACTTCCAAACCATTTGGCCAAATTGAGTGAGGTTTTTTGCTACAAGTCACATTTGATATGCTCTATCCAAATCCTTCATCACATTTCACCAAAAATCATCCAATCAAAATGGCCTTTTTCAAGTGCATTGAATTAAAAAGAGAGAGGTGAAAAATTGACTTTCAAATTAAGCCTTGCCTACACTTCCTACCAATTACAAATGTTCAAAAACCAAATTTGGGATGTGTTTAGGCCCATTTTCGCACTGTAGCATGCCATGCACATGCAACTTGAGTGTTTTTACCAATTGACCAAAACACCTTCATTTAAGCTAATTTCATTTACCACTTCATTAACCAAGCTTAGGCATTGTTAATCAGAGTATATATTACACATTTCAGACTGAAAACCCTAGCCACATTTTACAAAACTCAGATTCAAACATATTTCTCTCAAAAACTCTCATTCTTCACTTAGAATTTTTCTGAAAAATCTCCAAAGGATTCGTGCTTCTGTGTATTGGTCCATCATTTACCATCATTCTTGAAGCCTTTATAAGCTGAATTGCACAACTGTAGAGCCATTTTCAGCACTGTTGCATTGAAGCTTCATTCATGGCAGCTACTTGTTTGAGCTAAATCGTGCAAGTTGAGCTCCAAATCCTACTTCTATTCATCAATACAAACATCACTGAGTTACTGTTTCTGCATCCCAAGGCCAAATAACCACGGTTCCATCTCTGTTCTTCAAATCAGGTGAACTTTCGAATCTTGCTATTCTTAAAATGTTGACATGCTTTGGATAGATCTTGCCTTGCTGGTTATACTGAACTTTAAATCGTGAAATTTCATCGAGTATTGTGAAAGTTATGTTGAAATGAAGTTTGGTGGTTAGACTTTATTTTGCTCGATTCATCCATGATAGTTTGATTTAGGTTAAAGCATTGTTGGATTATTGATGAGCATTAGGAGATGAACACAATGGTATATCGATTGTTGATTTTGGTTACAATTTGTTCTTGCTGGAAAATCTGGAAAAATGTTGAAGAACACGGTCAAAACCCTAATTTTTCCATGCCAAACCCGCGTTTGATCCTCTGAACCTCGCTTTGCATGTGATTTTCACGTTTTTCCGCCATAAGGCCAATCGCTGGCTGCCACGCCCTTAAGTGAAACGCGGCGTTTCACTTAAGTGGCTTCGTAATTACAAGTTTGCCATTGCCGATATTTAATTCATTTAAATCATTTTCTTTTTTCCAATTTTAATTTCATTTTGATCTTCAATCTTAGAAAATCCATAACTCTTCCAATACTTGTCCAAATAATATGGGATTTTTTGTGGAATGCTACTCATCATCTCTAGTTTATTATGGTGATTTTTCCAGATTTTTTGCACGTGTGGATTTTAAAAATGCCTAGGGTTTGTTCATGTGTATCCATTTTGTGTATGCCATGCCATTTTGCTTGTGAAATGATGATACTTAATCCAATGCCTCTGAAAATTTTTGTGCTTAAACTAGACATGTTCATGGTGATTTTGGTATAGAGTTTGTGATTTTATCATTGCTGGTTGATGAGATATGATTTTTTCAATAGAGGTGTGACAATTTGTGTCACACCATTCATGTCCAACTTCATGATTTTAATTACCATGCTTATTGAACTCAAAATGGTCTGGATTTTTGCATGAATATACTTATGGATGTTGAGAATACATGTGAATTTTTCTGGAATTATTGATGGCATTTCCTATTTGATTGGAATTTTCTCCCCTGTTTGGTCATTTGTTGATTTCTTGTGATACATGTTTCTATTTGATTTGTGAAATTCTGGTTATTAATTGGATGGATGTGAAATTTGGCATGAGTAATGTAGACATCTTGAAGTTTTTCATGGCTTTGATCCCATTCATTTATCATGTTTTGTTTCTGTTTTATGATTAATTGAAGTTGGTGCATGTTTTGATGCTTTGTATGAGTTTGCTTGAACTTGCTTTGACTTTCTGATTTTCATTGACCTACTTCCCTTGATCCAAATGAGCTGAAATTTGGTATGCTTATCATGTTATGGATGATGTTTTATCATGAATTATTTGAGGATTTATTGAAATGTTTGTGATTGGATTTGAGTGGAGTCTTTCTGTTGACTTCTTTGAGGTTCTATTTGACTTGCTTTGACCTAATTTGTTTGTGAAATGATAATGATGAATGATATGAATGTGAAACTACATGGGTTTGTTTCTTAATTGTTTGAACTTGATTTTGGATAGCTTTCACTTGCTGTTTTGGATTTTTTATCTCCTATTGACCCTAGGCTTGTCCTAGTGGTCTTGTTTCTCATGTTTGAGTTTGCTTTTCAGGTTAAGAATCAAATGCTTTAAGGAAATTAATGCAAGTTAATTGAGTTTGATTGATTATCATGAACTAACTTGTTTGTTTTGTAGGATGCTTAGCTCATATACTTTGAGCTTTGTGCTTTGCACATGGGATTAATTGTGTTGACTGTTGATCCTTATCTTATATTGGTTTTGAATTTGAGTTGTATACTGATTTTATTTGATTGATTTCAGGTACCATTAGTTGCTAATAGTTCTTTGAGAACTTGCATTGCTTTGCTTGATAGCATTTGCATTGAGGTAGAATCTCTTGTCCTCATATAGTCTGGAAGACCTGGCCTGTTACTTGGCCAGGCAACTGTCTGAAGTCCTCCTTAAGAGGCGATGTTTGTGCTTGTTTACTTTTGTCCCAAGCAGGAAAAGTCCTTTAAATAAGGCAATTGGTAGAATCCAAGAGATATGTAACCTATCTCCTACTATTCTGTGTGTCACTCACCTTGCTCACACCACATGTGTTGATGCATAGTGAGTAAAAACCCAAAATCTATCGAGTCTAACTTGTGGAGAGAGTTCCTACCTTCTGAACTCCCACACCTTCTATCATTTGAAGCTCTCCCTAACCAGGGATAAGAGCATGAGGCACACCCCTCATATCCTTTCATCTGCTTCACCTTGGCTCTCAACGTCAAGGTTAAGAGCACCATTAACCCTATTCCAGTTGGCCTCAGTGCCTAACCCTTTGTATGAGCCTCATTGTTTGGTTATAGAGTGTGCTGAATGACTTTGGTTGATTGATTACTTAGTTCATTTGTACATGTCTGCTTGCATGCTTTGTGCATTTATCATCATTAATTGCTCATTAGTGCATGATCATTTCATTTGTCTTTGTGACATATCTTTGTTGTTTGCCCATTGAGGACAATTGTAAGACCATTCATTGGCCATTGTTCCTATGATATGGAAGTGAGTATAAGACCATTTCATTGGCCACTCATCTTCTCTTTGCTTGATGCATTTGGTTGATTTATGTGAGGATGCAATTGTAAGTCTGTGTAATTTGGCATTTGTTTTCCCATGATCATATGTTGGAGGTTAGAGTAAGCCCAGATAGATTGGCATCTGACATCCAAGTGTTTGCTTTGTTTTTGTTGGAGATTGGTATAAGCCCAGATAGATTGGCATCCGGTATCCACTTTTTATTTCTTTGTTGAGGAGATTGGTATAAGTCCATAGAGTGGCCTCTGATATCCAGTTTCGTTTTAGGAGATTGGTATAAGTCCAGTGATTGGCATCCGGTATCCGCTTTTGTTGACTTTCTTCTTTTGCTTGCTTTTGCGTTATTACTCATTGTCTATTCCAAAGGACACTTGAATCATCTTCTATATGATTTCAAGAGGTGAACCTTCTAGGAAGTTTTACACTCCATCTTCATCCATTCATCCCTCTTTGTCCTAAACCTTTTCACACATTACTTTCAAAACTTGAGATAAATATTGTGCAAACATCTTCATGCTTTCAAATTAGAAACCTGGACCCTAAGTCCTTGACTTTTCAAACTCCATTTCATAATACTTCTTTTGAATCAATCTTAATCATCCTTTGACCCTCATTTTGTAAATACTCATAATCAATTAACTTCACCCATTCAATTGTTTTGTGGCTTTGTCCATTCTTGTTAAGTTTTCATACATTAGCCATAGGTTTGATTTATCCTAGTTGGTTGATGTGAATCTCACCTATTCGTCCTTAGTCGATTGAATTGTAAGTCTTCCTTGCTTATTATAGGGTTAACCCCTCACTAGCAAGTTGAAGCTTTTCTCACATGGTGGACTCGTTGTTGGTATAAGGTTGAGTTTTCTCCCGTGGATAACGTAAGACCTTAGGGCTTGTGTTTAAAATTGAATCCACTAACTTTCGGAAATCTTATAGCCAAACTACGGCGTTTTGATCCTTACCTTTTATGGAAAGGTACGTAGGCAACGGGTTCATCCGTTCAAACACAAAAATAATAAAATGTATATTCTTTTCTCATCATCCCAATCATGTTTGCACAATAAATATTTCATAACAAATAACAGTTTTGTACAACAAGTGTGAAAAGGGCTCCCTAGGAGTACCTAGGATGTTTTGGGTGCCTAACACCTTCCCATTGCGTAATTTACCCCTTACCCAGACTCTCTGATCTTTTCATTAGTTTTCTATGTGTAAAACTTCTTAGGCTTTTGTTCGCTTTTTAGCCAGCATCCTTTGGATAAATAAAAGTGCGGTGGCGACTCGAATCATTGTATGCTTTGCTTTTGATTTAATCAATAAATCATATAGCGACGAATACACCGCTACAGAAAAGTGGCGACTCTGCTGGGGAAAAATCCTTGGTGGTTTTGCCTACTTTTCACCCTTGTTGTGTGCTATATTGTTATTTGTTATATGACATATTTTTGTACCATTTGGGATAACTGTATTGATTGTAACGTTTGAATTGCTTGATATACAATTGCTGTTTGCTTTGGTGATCTGTGAGATGAGTTCTATACCCGAACTCGAGTGCACTCTAGGATAGGAGAATGGCATAGTCTTGTTGACTGGTGTGGAGTATTCCTTAGCCAGTTGACTTGCGAGTCCATTCAATTGGTGGAGGTCATGTTGGATTAATAATGTCACACAAGTTATTTGTGGTTAGGCATTATTCTTTCAATCATGTGCCGCAGAAGCCAAGGACTGTAGTTTACCAAACCCATCTTGGCCTATTTTTAGGACGTAGTGCGGAGGTCGTTCAGATGTAAGTTCTGATGCGATTGTTACGCGATACTACACTCATAAGAGTTTCTCTTGAGAATATTTTTGGAATACGAGTATTCGTTCCTCCGATAATATTCGAAAGACGGAATGATGATTATGGGAACCTCTGGTAGAACATGTCTGGCAGGTTTAAACCCTAGTACACTCCCTTTGGGTGGTTCTTAACCGAGACTCCATGCTCGTGACTCTCAGCAAGCCCGTGATTCGTGGTTGAGTCGTTAAGACAACCTTAATATCAATGGAACCTGGGCGTTGATCAGGTATAAAACCTAAATCCCCCAAAACGGATGGTTGATATTAAGGATGTTCGAGCCGGTTCATGTACCGTTAATATCAATGGAACTTGGGTGTCGATAAGGTGAAAACCTAAATCCACCAAAATGGATGATTGATATTAGGGATATAATGAGCTTTCCCATGACCTTTGTTTGGTGTGACTTGTTTGATCCTTGAGTGTGATTGTTGCATTCATGCATTCATGCATTCATCTACACTTCATGTCATCAGAAAAGAAGAAAATTTTCAAGGAACTTAAAAGGGTTTATTTGCAAAATTTTCAGACATGGAAAGACCAAAAAGGCATACAAAGAAGTACAGCTTTAGACAGCCCGATGTAAAAGAGTTAAGGAATCTGACATCTTATGTATTAGATCCCTTGGGTTTCAAAGCTCGCTATGGAAAGCTTCTACCTCTGCTGACTACTCAGGTTGATGAGTACTCTAGCCCATTTTTATGATCCTCTGTATCATTGCTTCTCATTTCCGGGCTTCCAGTTGCTGCCTAATTTGGAGGAGTATTCTCATCTTATTGGGATCCCGATTCTGGATCAAGTGTCGTTCAGTGGCCTAGAGAGTATTCCGACTGCTCGAGAGATTGCCAACTTGTTGCACATAGATGAAGATTTGATTAGGGCTAATCTGACTACCAAAGGCGGAATTCAGGGCTTTCCTTCTGAGTTCCTCATTGCTCAAGCTACCTTTTATGGGAAGGCCATGAGTGAGGATGCCTTTGAGGCTTTGTTTGTGCTGCTCATCTATGGATTGGTGTTGTTTCCCAACTTTGACAAGTTCGTGGACATGAACGCCATTAGGATCTTCTCAGTTCTTAATCCCGTTCCGACTTTGTTGGGCGATGCCTATGTCTCTTTGCATCTGAGGAACGCAAAGGGTGGAGGAGTTATTGTCTGCTGTCTACCCCTGCTGTACAAGTGGTTTATTTCGCACTTGCCGCAGACAGTTGCTTTCAAGGAGAACAAGGGATGTCTACGGTGGTCTCAGAGACTTATGTCTCTCACTAATGATGATATCACTTGGTATGATCGCGTGTATGATACCGTCCAGATCATTGACTATTGTGGTGAATTCCCTAATGTGCCTCTTCTTGGCACATGTGGTGGGATCAGCTACAATCCCATTCTCGCACGACGTCAGCTTGGGTTCCCCCTGAAGGATAAACCTCATAACATTCTGTTAGAAGGCGTATTTTTTCAGGAGGGTAAAGATCCCCAAGGCCTGAAAGCCAGATTTGTCCGTGCTTGGCGCAGTATTCACAAGAAGAGTAGGAACGAGTTGGGTCCAAAGAACTGCATTGCTTTGGAGCCATACACCTCTTGGGTCAGACAGAGAGCTGCCGTGTACTTGATGCCATATGATCACCCGAGACCTACACCGTTGGATGTGGCTGGGCCTTCAACCCTCCCTACCCAACGTGTAGAGGAGTTGAGAGAAGAAGACCTTTCACGTGCTTGGATCCATGAAAGAGAAGAATTGCTTCAGCAGCTTAAGGAGAAGGACGCTATGATTGAGTTCCTCGAGCATCGAGTGATCGACGACCCGAACGACACTTGGACCTCTCTGCTTCCTCAGTCTTCCAAATTCTGGAAGAGGAGGTATGATCGACTTGCAAAGGAGAAAGCAGACATGGAAGCAGCCTATGAGAGAGAGATCAAGAAGCTGTGTACTTCTCGTCTTCCAGCATCCCGAGCTTCTAGGGATCCATAGGATGTTTATTTCCCTTTTCTCTTTGTAATGATCAAAAAATGTTGTACTCCTTTGTCTCGATATATTGAATGAAATATTTTCCGTGAGAAAATTCAAATGCTTTAACTATTCAAAATATTGCAAATAATACCCTAAGGGTTCCTTGAAAATAAACAAAGCATCTGCACAAGCATTTCATGCATCATTTTTGCATAAGCAGGTACCCTTTGTTTCTGGTCTTCTTGTCCTAACTCTGTGTTCTTCATTTATTTTGAAGACAAGCTGACTCACCGGTATTATACTCGAGTCAATTCTACGAGAGTCATGGAGCAGCTAGAACAAGAGAACAGAGAACTGAAAGAAGAGGTCGCCAGACTTGGCGCTTTGATGGAGCAACTCCTCGCTGCTCAAAATCAACCTGCTCAATTGCCGGCAACTCCTGCCCAGAGGACGGTCATCTCAGAGGTCGTCGCTTCGACTGTGCCAGTCAGTGCTCATCAGGTGCCCAATGCTATGCCAGCCGGGTTCCCTTGGGGGATGCCTCTAGGTTTTATGCCTGATCGGCCTGCTCCAACTTTTGCTCATATGCCGGCATCTAGCCCGGTCCCTGTTGCTGCTCCTCCTGTCGTACATACCATGCCAAGGGTAGACGACACCATCTACCACTCCGAGCCATCTGAAGGCCCGGACGTTTATGAAAATATGGACGCCATGAACGACCAATTCCTTGAGCTGAGAAAGGAATTGAAGACTCTTCGAGGTAAAGATTTGTTCGGCAAGTCTGCTGCCGAGTTGTGCCTTGTTCCCGGTGTGAAGATACCGATTAAATTCAAAGTACCTGACTTTGAAAAGTATAAAGGGAACACCTGTCCACTCACTCACCTGGTCATGTACGCCAGGAAGATGTCTACCCAGACTGATAATGATCAGCTTCTGATTCATTATTTCCAAGACAGTCTGTCCGGTGCTGCGCTCCGATGGTACATGAGCTTAGACAGTGCCAATATCAGATCCTTCAACGACCTTTGCAAAGCCTTCGTCAAGCAATATAAGTATAACTTCGATATGGCGCCTGACCGAGATCAACTCAGGTCCATGTCGCAGAAGGACAAGGAAACTTTCAAGGAGTACGCCCAGAGGTGGCGAGATCTGGCAGCTCAGATTACTCCACCGCTGGAGGAGAAAGAAATGACCAAGATCTTTTTGAAGACTCTTGGCTCATTCTATTATGAGCGGATGGTAGCAAGCGCTCCCTCTGATTTCACCGAGATGGTGAACATGGGGATGCGTCTTGAGGAGGGTGTCCGTGAAGGACGATTGGCGAAGGATGAGAGCTCTTCTTCTAAACGATATGGGGCGTTTAAGAGGAAGGATGGGGAAGCACATGCTGTGCAATCCCATCCCAAGCACAGAAGACCCTCTGCTCAGAGGAAGCCTGCACGTCGTGCCGGTCATCAGCACCAGGTGGCTCATATAGCACCTGTCTTTAAAGACAATGCTCAGCAACATCAGCAATATCAGCATCAGCAACAATATCAACAGCCTCAGTATCAGCAACAACATCGTCCACAGCAACAGGCTTATCAGCATCGTGGCAGTACAACCAATCAAGCTAACCTGAGTTATGATAGGAAGAAGATCAGCTTCGATCCAATTCCTATGACATATGCAGAGCTTTATCCTTCCTTGTTGGAAAGGAAATTGGTTTCTCCCAGGGATCCTCCTGCCATTCCTGCAAATCCACAATGGTGGTATAAACCAGATCAGCATTATGTTTACCATTCCGGTGCTCCGGGTCATAACATTGAGAATTGCTACCCACTCAAGACTAAGGTTCAAGACCTTATGAGATGTGGAATCTTGAGTTTTGAAGATTCAGGCCCGAATGTCACCAAGAACCCATTGCCTGCACATGGGAAGTCAGTTAATATGGTTCAGGAATGCCTTGGGAAGTACAAGGTCAGATATGTAAGCCACATTAGGCAGTCGTTGGTTGAATTACATCGTTTGCTGTGTCAGTACAGCTACTTAGAGCATAACCACGACAAGTGACGCGTCTGCTCGGTTAACCGCTTGGGTTGCAACCAGGTACGCCGAGAACTTCAAGAGCTGTTAAACGAAGGAACCATTGAGATTTTGCAGAATCGCAACGTTGATGAAGACGAGCCTGAAGTGAATGTGATTTCACCAGTGTTCAAGCTGCCCGAGCCTGTTGTTATCCGCTATGATAGCAGCAAGCCGAAGGCTTCCCCTTCTTTGGTCATTAAACCTGCAGGCCCTGTGCCTTACTCTTCAGACAGAGCCGTACCATTCAGATATAACCCTGTTGCTGTGCAAGATGGGGTAGAAGTGCCTTTACCTTCAACTTCTGTGACCAACGTCGCTGATGTAAGTGGGTTGACCCGAAGTGGTCGTGTGTTTTCTGCGCCTCCTAAGGTTGTTGCTTCTGATACTGTCGAGCGTCCGGTTGGGACCGCTGTGAATATTCAGAATCCGGCACGTGATGTTGCCAAACCATCCTCCTCTGTACAAAAAACTCTCGTTTCTTCAGTTGGCCCGAGTGGCATTGTAGATGAAGAATCTGATGAGATGCTGAGACTCATCAGGAAGAGTGAGTACAACGTTGTAGACTAGCTTCTACAAACGCCATCCAAGATTTCCATTCTTTCTCTGCTGCTGAATTCAGAACCCCATAGGGAGGCTCTGCAGAAAGTCTTGGATCTGGCGTATGTTGATCACGATGTCACCATTGAGCAATTTGATAGTATTGTTGCAAACATCACCGCTTGCAACACTTTGAGCTTTTGTGACGTTGATATCCCTGAGGAGGGAAGAGACTACAACATGGCTTTACATATCTCCATGAATTGCAAATCTGATGCAATGTCCAATGTGCTGGTGGACACTGGATCTTCTTTAAATGTATTGCCAAAAACCACACTCTCCAGATTGTCATATCAAGGTCCTCCTATGAGGCAGAGTGGGGTTGTTGTGAAGGCATTTGATGGGTCGCGCAAGACCGTGATTGGGGAGGTTGATCTCCCAATCAAAATCGGACCAAGTGACTTCCAAGTTACCTTCCATGTAATGGATATCCACCCATCTTATAGCTGTCTCTTAGGCAGACCATGGATTCACGAGGCTGACGCCGTGACATCCACCCTACACCAGAAGTTGAAATTTGTCAAAAATAAGAAACTGGTTGTAGTAGGGGGAGAAAAGGCTCTCCTGGTTAGCCATTTGTCTTCTTTCTCGTACATTGACGCTGAGGATGAAGTTGGAACGCCATTCCAAGCTTTATCTATTGATGAACCAATCGAGAAGAAGTCTCCTTCATTTTCTTCCTACAAAGATGCGAAGCTGGCCATTGAATGTGGTGCAGTTGCTGGTTTAGGGAAGGTGATCGAGCTTGAAGACAATAGATCCCGGGCTGGCATTGGCTACTGTTCTGGGGCATATAATGAGCAAGGTTTGTTCACAAGTGGAGGATTCATCCATGATGATCAACCTGAGGAGGAAGCTGCTGCTATCTTGGAAGAAGATGCAGAAGACGTGAACAATTTCGTTATTCCTGGTGGTGTCTGCCACAATTGGGTCGCTGTAGATGTTCCTACGGTCATCCATAGATTAGAGTAATTGTTCACTTTGTTTAAAACCCTTCTCCCATGCCAAAAGGAGAAGTGATGACATTGCTGGCAAAGCATATATACAATGATGTTTTCATTCAATTAATGCATTGTTAAACATTTGTTTTTCCTTTTGTTTTCACTTTTTGCTTTTCTGCATAAAATCAGTGACCACGAAAAAACCCATAAAAACAAGAATAAAAGCAACCTTTTCATCTGCATAATGGTTTGTTTGTTTAAATTCTGAAGTTTTTCATTAACCAAAATTATTATGCAGGTTGATCCTAAAACCCATTGAACATGATGATCCAACGCCATCTCCCAATTTTGAATTCCCTGTATTTGAGGCAGAAGAAGATGAAGTTGAGGGGATTCCTGATGAGATTACCCGTCTCCTTGAGCACGAAGAGAAGATCATTCAGCCGCATCTCGAAGACTTGGAAACAGTCAACTTGGGGTCTGAGGATTGTGTTCGTCTGGTAAAGATTGGGGCACTCCTTGAAGGGTCTGTCAAGGAAGATTTGATCAGTTTGCTACGAGAATATTCAGATATCTTTGCTTGGTCCTATGAAGATATGCCGGGTTTGGATACAGATATTGTGCAACATTTCCTGCCTTTAAAGCCTGAGTGCGTGCCTGTGAAGCAGAAGCTCAGAAGAACTCATCCAGATATGGCAGTGAAGATCAAAGAGGAAGTTCAGAAGCAAATTGATGCGGGGTTTCTGGTGACTTCTACATATCCTCAATGGGTGGCCAATATTGTGCCTGTTCCTAAGAAGGACGGAAAAGTCCGTATGTGCGTTGATTATAGAGATTTGAATAAGGCTAGCCCGAAAGATGATTTTCCTCTACCACACATCGACATGTTGGTAGACAATACAGCCAAATTCAAAGTCTTTTCGTTAATGGACGGATTTTCCGGATATAATCAAATCAAGATGGCACCAGAGGATATGGAGAAGACAACATTCATCACACCTTGGGGAACATTCTGTTATCGAGTGATGCCCTTCGGTTTGAAGAACGCCGGAGCCACGTATCAACGAGCTATGACTACCTTGTTTCATGATATGATGCACAAGGAGATAGAGGTCTATGTTGATGATATGATTGCTAAGTCCCGAACGGAAGTTGAGCATATTGAGCATTTGTTGAAGCTTTTTCAGCGTTTGAGGAAGTTTAAACTTCGCCTGAATCCGAACAAATGTACATTTGGAGTCCGTTCTGGCAAATTGTTGGGTTTTGTGGTAAGTGAAAGAGGTATTGAGGTTGATCCTGCAAAGGTCAAAGCAATACAAGAGATGCCTGCACCCAAAACTGAGAAGCAAGTTCGAGGTTTTCTTGGCCGCTTGAATTACACTTCCAGATTTATATCCCACATGACGGCCACATGTGCGCCGATATTCAAGCTCCTCCGGAAAGATCAGTCTCATGATTGGACCGAGGATTGCCAGAAAGCTTTCGACAGTATCAGAGAATATCTGTCTGAACCTCCGATATTGTCTCCGCCTGTGGAAGGAAGACCTCTGATCATGTATTTCACAGTCCTTGAAGACTCGATGGGTTGTGTACTCGGTCAACAAGATGAATCAGGGAAGAAGGAATTTTCTATATACTACCTCAGTAAGAAGTTTACTGATTGTGAGTCTCGATACTCTATGCTTGAGAAGACGTGTTGTGCTTTGGCTTGGGCTGCTAAGCGTTTGCGCCAATACATGATAAATCATACAACTTGGTTGATATCCAGAATGGATCCGATTAAGTATATCTTCGAGAAGCCTGCTTTAACTGGGAGGATTGCCCGTTGGCAGATGTTGTTGTCTGAGTATGATATTGAGTATCGAGCTCAAAAAGCTATCAAAGGTAGTATCTTGGCTGACCATTTAGCGCACCAGCCGATCGAAGATCATCAGTCTGTTCAGTATGACTTCCCTGATGAGGAAATTCTGTATTTGAAGATGAAAGATTGCGATGAGCCTACACTTGATGAAGGTCCGGAACCTGGTTCCAGATGGACGATGGTGTTTGATGGCGCTGTTAATCAATATGGAAATGGAATTGAGGCAGTGATCATTACTCCTCAAGGCACACATTTTCCTTTTACAACAAGGCTAACTTTCAAATGCACGAATAATATGGCGGAGTATGAAGCCTGTATTATGGGACTTGAAGAATGCATTGATTTGAGAATCAAGTATCTTGATGTGTATGGTGATTCGGCCCTGGTTGTTAATCAGATCAAGGGTGAATGGGAGATGAATCAGCCTGGTCTCATCCCATACAGAGATTACGCAAGGAGGATTTCAACATTCTTCACAGAAGTTGAATTTTATCACATTCCTTGAGAGGATAATCGGATGGCAGATGCTCTTGCTACGCTCGCTTCCATGATTGTGGTCAGACGGTGGAATGATGTCCCCAATATTACTGTGATGCGCTTGGACAGACCAACTCACATATTTGCAATTGAAGAAGTGAAAGATGACAAGCCTTGGTATTTTGATATCAAGAATTTCCTCCAGAACCAGGTCTACCCGCCTGGGGCATCTGTGAAATTTAGGAAAACTTTGAGAAGGTTGTCAGGCAGTTTCTACCTCAGTGGTGAAGTGCTGTATAAGAGAAACTTTGATATGGTTTTGCTCAGATGCATGGATAGACACGAAGCAAACCTGTTGATGACTGAGGTCCATGAGGGTTCATTTGGTACTCATTCCAATGGACATGCCATGGCTAAGAAGATGTTGAGAGCAGGCTACTATTGGCTGACAATGGAGTCTGACTGTTGCAAGTATGTGAAGAAATGTCACAAGTGTCAAGTTTATGCGGATAAGATTCATATTCCTCCAACACTTCTGAATGTGATTTCATCACCATGGCCTTTCTCTATGTGGGGAATTGACATGATCGGCATGATTGAGCCGAAAGCGTCCAACGGACACAGGTTTATTCTCGTAGCAATTGATTACTTCACCAAATGGGTTGAAGCCGCTTCGTACGCAAATATAACCAGGCAGGTGGTTGTGAAGTTTATCAAGAACCAGCTGATTTGCCGTTATGGTGTGCCAGAGAGGATCATTACTGATAATGGATCTAATTTGAGTAACAAGATGATGGATGAGTTGTGCGCTGAATTCAAGATTGCACACCATAATTCCTCTCCCTACAGACCTAAGATGAATGGGGCTGTTGAAGTTGCTAATAAGAATATCAAGAAGATTATCCAGAAGATGACTGTTACGTACAAAGATTGGCATGAGATGCTGCCATTTGCTTTGCATGGATATCGTACGTCTGTACGCACTTCAACAGGGGCAACCCCTTTCTCTCTTGTTTATGGCATGGAGGTTGTTCTCCCAGTAGAGGTGGAGATCCCATCAATGAGAGTCTTGATGGAAGCCAAGTTGACTGATGCTGAATGGATTCAGAGTCGTTACGACCAATTGAATTTGAATGAAGAGAAGCGGTTAACTGCCATGTGTCATGGTCAGTTATATCAGCAGAGAATGAAGAAAGCATTCGATAAGAAGGTCAAGCCTCGTGTGTTCCGAGAAGGTGACCTCGTGCTCAAGAAAGTTTTGTCTTTCGCGCCCGATTCCAGGGGCAAGTGGACTCCAAACTACGAGGGTCCATATGTTGTTAAGAGAGCCTTTTCAGGCGGAGCTTTGATGCTTACAACAATGGATGGGGAGGATTTCGCTCGTCTTGTGAATTCAGATGCAGTCAAGAAATACTTTGCCTAGAAAAAAAGTATATGCAAATGAAAAAACAGAATAGCTCGCTAAGTTGAAAACCCGAAAGGGCGGCTTAGGCAAAAATGAGCGTCTCGGTGGAGAACCCGCAAGGGTAATCCAGGCAAAAATTAGAGACTTGAAAAAAAGAATATTTGCGTCCCGCTAGATTGAGTACCTCACTCTGGGGCAATCTAGGCAAAAATTAGGGATTTGGCAAGTAACTGCATCCTGACAAGACTTTCTGTTCCACAGCTGTCATTTCGTCAGAGAATTCTCGATTCGTCGTCAAACTGAAGCTTCGAATGCATCGAGATTCAAATTGGTAGAGAAAGGATCATTATGTTTAATGTAGCCCTCTTCCAATATATATCACTGATTTCAAATTTGTACAGATCTATGGAGTCTTGCCATTTGCAGGCTACCATTCCATCAAATGAATTTGAGCTTTTATCCAATTATTTGCACTCTTATTTGTTTCAATTCAACAAATGTTTTGCATGTTTTAATTGATAAAATATCATTGTTTTTAAACAAATCAAAATTTTCAAAATCTGCTGTTTTTACAAATTTTTCAAAATCTGCTGTTTTTAAATAAAGTGAATATCCATAAGGTTGAAAGGATACTCAAGAATATCTCAGTGCTCTCCCAAGGGTGGCATGATCTCCAACAGGTAAGACATTTGGTTCATAATCCTGCTTTGGCTGTATCTCCTTTCTCCAGATCTTGTGATGGGGTTGTTCCCCAGCATAGTTGCAAGCAAAGTGTTGATTGAAGACTCAGTTTTCTCCAGCAGCAGTTTTCCCCAGTAGAGTTGCTTATGCAGTTGGATTCTACTTGGATGATGTTTTTCTCCTTCAGTGGGTTGTTCCCCGGAGTTGTTTGGAGTTGCAGAACTTTTGTTTGATGCTGAGATCCCCTGCGGATCTTCGAGATTTTCTCTTGTTCCCCAACAGATTCGTCTTGGTGGCTGTTTTGCTCGTTGTGACTTTCTGTACCCTAGTTGGGTTATTTGTTGATCCATCACTCAGAGATTTGGTGTTCCCTGATATCTCTGATCCTCTGCTTCCCCAGCAGTACCCGCAGATCTATGCTTTATAGCATGTAGATCTCCGCAGATTGACTTTCCAGTTGGTTCTCCCCTGGAAGTATAGTACCGGGCGTTTGATTCCTGGACCTGTTTGAGTTAGATATGTCTGTTTTGTCAGCATTCATCAAACATAAATCACGCATATTCATGCATATTCATAAACATTCAGATATTCATGATGCATTTCTCGCCAATACATCTTTTGTTGATTGTTCCTTGCTATGGTGATGCAGATCCATAATAGATCTCCCCTAGCAGATGTCGGGTGTTAAATCTCTCCATATAGAGTCAACCCCATAAGCAGAAAGTGTCTGTTGTCTTTCCTTCTGCAGTTCCCCATTCACTACGCCAAAAACTGGAATAGACAGCGCCCCTTAGAGGGCGCTTTATTACAAAAGCGCACTCTAAAGTGAAGAGAAAAAATAAGGAGCATACTATTGGAATAGACAGCGCACTTTAGAGGGCGCTTTTGTAACAAAGCGCACTCTAAAGTGAAGCGAAAAAATAATGAGGAAATGGAGGGACACCAATAGAGGACGCTTTATTGAAAGCGCCCTCTAAGGGTAACCTTAGAGGGCGCTTCTAAAAAAGCGCTCTCTATGTCCATGTACATTTCCAGTTTATAAGGCGCTTTTGGAAAGCCTTAGAGAGCGCTTTTAGAAGCGCCCTCTTAGGCCCCCTTTAGAGGGCGCTTTTGTAACAAAGCGCCCTCTAAAGTGAAGCCAAAAAAAAAATGGAGGGACAACAATAGAGGGCGCTTTTGTGAAAGCGCCCTCTAAGGTTACCCTTAGAGGGCGCTTTTGAAAAAGCGCTCTCTAAGTCCATGTACATTTCCAGTTTAGAAGGCGCTTTTGGAAAGCCTTAGAGAGCGCTTTCAGAAGCGCCCTCTTAGGCCCCCTTTAGAGGGCGCTTTTTTTAAAAAAGCGCCCTTTAAGGTCCCCTTTAGTAAATATTAAAATTATAACATATACTGCATGTCTCTTTATTTTCCCTCTCTATAAGCTATTTCGTTTACGTAACTGGGTTTTCTCTCAACTGCGATTACTCTCTACTGCGATTACTCTCGTCCTCCGTTCGTTCTCCCTCCCTCACCGTCATCGTCGCCGTTCGTTCTCCCTCCCTCACCGTTCACGTTCACTGTGTTAACCTCTTCCACCGTCACTGTTCACTTTCTTCTCCGTCGTTACCGTCACCTTTAAGGTATTTCTCTTCTCCATCGTTACCGTTCACTTTCTTCATCTGTTTGATTAGGGCATTTTCTAAACTTAGTTTTTCATTTTGTGCATTATGTTGATTAATGTTGTTTAGGGCAAACTGAGTCTTTTATTTCTGATTGAAAACTGATATATTTGAAGTGTGTTTGAGCTTGTGCTTGGAAGTTTGATGATTATGGATGCAAGTTTGTTCATGTTCCAAACACCATAAGTTTGCATTGGTCTTTTGCATGCAGTAGGTGTGTGTGAGTTTGTATTCAATAATGATAAAAAAAAAAGAGTTTAGATTGTTGTAACATGAGAGAAATGGAAGGTATATGAATGTGTTCACGTATTGAATCATTGTCTTACTTGGGTCTTATTGAATCATTTCTATATTACAGATAAAATGGCTAACCAAGACGATACCCATGCCGCGAAGGAATCACGTAATAATGTTGAAAAAGAAATCAAACGAGGATTGACTGTTATGAAGTCAATCATTCGTGCAAGAGACAAGGGTGTAAAATTTGAAGTACATTGGAGTGCTGAAGACCAACTAATTGAGCCTAACGGTTCAATGTTGGCAAGTTACATTGGTTTCCTTGTTCGCCAACATATTTCGATTACATGTGATAATTGGAGAAGTCCGGACTTGAAGGTTGGCAAGGAAAAAATATGGTCGGAGATACAGGTACTTACCATATATTGTTATATGTTTTTTTTGTTGACTATTTGTTAACCATATATTGTTATAATATTACTTTATAATAACACACTCCATTTGTATGTTTTTTAGAGATCCTTTCACATCGATGAAAGCCGGCAAAAATATTGTATTCAATTGGCCGGAAAAAGACTCCGAGGATTTCGATCCTTTTTGTGCAACAAATTTCTCAAGGATGAGGAAGGAAAATTTGTTGAAGGAGAACGGCCAATGAAGTATGCCGAGATTATTTCAGCCGATGAATGGGATAACTTTGTCGCCAAACGAAGAAACGAAAAATTCCATGTAATGTCTATTAATTATGGTATTATACAATTGTTAAGTTACTTGGTTCTAATATGCCTTAAACTTTTTTATCCAGGAAGTAAGCGACATAAATAGGAAAAGGGCATCAAAACCCGCGTATCCGTACAAAAAAGGGCGTACGGGTTATGCACGGTTACAACAAAGAATTGTGAGTATATTCAAATGCTATGAGCTTATACATTGTCACAATATGTTATAATTGATGATCTTATAATCTAATTCAATGTGTAGCTAGCCGAGGAGAAAAGTGACGCAACATCTCTTCCGGATCACGTATTATGGAAGGCTGCTCGGGTTGGGAAGGATGGGGCTGTCGTTGAAGCGGTCCAAAATGTTTATGACGAATGTGTAAGTATATGTAACATTATTTCTTTAATTATATCAAAATTTTGTTAGACATATAATTCATTTTTAATCTCCTCTAATAATATTTCAGGAGACTTTATCCCAAACCGTACCTTCAACCGAGGTCCAGGATTGCAGGAGCGTACTTAGTCGAGTACTAAATGTTCCTGAGTATTCCGGTCGTGTGAGGGGTAAGGGTTTTGGTGTGACTCCGTCGTCATTTTATAAAAAAACAAAAACAAAAAATCCTACCAACAAAGAGGTGATGGAGACCTTGGCGGAGTTAAGGGCACAAGTACTCCAACTGCAAAACGAGAATGCAAGGTATAGAGAGGAAAGGTGCGCTTCCGAGGCAAAAGATACTAGTGACCGAGCTAGTATCAATCATCAACCGAAATTTCCCGAGGTAATTATATATGTTATTATGAAATTAAAATAGCACTTTTTTACTTGACACATATACAAGTTAACAATAACATTTATTATTGGTTTAGGGCATTTCACCTTGTCAGCTGTATCTATCGTCACCAACTTATCGCATGGTTGGCAAGGGAAAAGTGCACAATACTTCGGGTGAATTACTTCACCATAATCCCCTCCCGGTGGGATTTATGAAAGTTTCGGTTGACCTCGTATTAGATACGGACGCCCGTCTACCATTACCCGACGTTGTTTCAGAGACAACGTTGATGCGAGATGCAGTCGGATCCTTTGTCGGTTGGCCGTCAGATCTAATTTTCCCTGATGCCGAGGTATATATGTTCTAAATGATTATGAATATTTAGTATTCACATTTCAATTCAGCTACAATTATGATATTTAATCAATCCTTATTACATGGTAATGTTAGACTCCTACAAGACCCACCCCTAAAGCTGGTAAAGGGATTTCAAGACGCATCGAGTCGGTTGCATCTCAAAAAGAGGTACAAATATATATACCCATTGAATTATATACACAACGATTCTTTTGCATCACAAAAAGTAATGATTTATTTTATATGAATTTTTAGGTTCCCGGTCGAAAGTTGAAAAGCGATGGTAAGGATATTCCAACGAAGGATATTCCAACGAAGGATATTCCAACGAAGGATATTCCAACGACGGCCGGGACAAAATCTCAAATTATGATGCGTCTTGAGAAAATGGTGGAAGAGTCCGATATTATGGACGGGTCCATTCGTAGTATAAATTTTGATGAAGGTGTTTTCGGAAAAGCTCATTTCGAAATAATTGGAAAGGAGGACATGCAACAACTTTTTGAGCACGACGAATTGGGCATCGCTATCATTCATACATACATATGGTACTCCGATCAATCTATAATTTACTTAGTTGAACAATTTATTTACACATTTCAATGAGTAGTCTAATATTTATTATGTTTCTATTTAAGGTATATGTATGACAAATTGATGCGGGGAACTGAATTGTGTAACCGTTTCAATTTTATTGCTGCTTCCCGTGTCAACGTAACGTTAATATCGAAAAATCCAACATCCGTAAAGAATGATCTAGTCGATAGATTCATGGCGGCCGGCGATAATACTACACGCAGTTTGTATTTTTTACCGTTTAATTCTGGCAACGGGTTAGATTTTCTTTCTAATAATTTCATTCTAATCTATGTATATCTTTTACGTAGAAAATTTTCATTCATCTAAATTTTTGTTTTATTTTAGAGTGGTCACTGGGTGTTGGTTGCTATGGATCTTTCGAGACTAATAGTGTATTATCTCGATTCGTTATCGGGTGATTGGAGTAAATATCCGGGTTTGAAGAAGACGGTTGACACGTAAGTGAAATTTCCCTAAATATTCGTGTGTATTTCTATATTTAATTATGTCTGTTAGATTGATCTCAATATACGTTTTTATTTTGTTAGGGCAATAATAAAATTTAGATCGAAAAAGAATTACCGCATTAGGAAGGACATTACCTGGGTCAGAGTTCAGGTATATATTAAGTATCTTATTTTTGCTTATAATAGTGTTTGTTTTTTTGCTTATAATAGTGTTTGTAAGAAATTAACTATATATATATTGTTTGTTTTTCTGTGTAGTGTCCTCAGCAAAATAATTCGGTCGATTGCGGATTTTTTGTATTGAGATTTATGAGAGATATCATTGCGTTGAATCGTATAGACATCCCAAAAATGGTATGGAATAATAACTTAGGGTTTATTTTAATATTATCGGATAACTCATCTAATTTGTTACTAAATCATGAATATGTTTTATTCTCTTAATTGTAGTACTTTGAGGAATACAAATCTTACTCAAGAGCTCATTTGGATGAAATGAAGGATGAATTGTGTCAATTCATTGTTGATCAAAATATCATATAGCTAGGTTATATATTGTTGTACATATATGTATGGAATGTTGTTGTTGTATGCTGTTGTTGTATATATGTTGTATATTGTTGTTGTACTTTTACTAAATCATGAATATGTATGGAATGTTGTTGTTGTATGCTGTTGTTGTATATTGTTGATCAAAGAATCATATATTAATGTTGTATATATGGAGGATTAATGTTGTATATAAATGGATTCATGTTGTATATATCAATGGATTAATGGTGTATAACATTGGATTAAAGGATGAAATCAATATGAATTTTACACTTTTGCAGCATGCGAACAGGTTACCAATTAAATATCCACTGTTTTTCAAACAAATTTTTTTAAAATAACTAACACTTTAGAGGGCGCTTTCTGTAGGAAGCGCCCTCTAAACACTTTACATTGAGAACTTTAGAGGGCGCTTTGTCCAGAAAGCGCCCTCTAAACACTTTACATTGACAACTTTAGAGGGCGCTTTCTGCAGAAAGCGCCCTCTAAAGTGTTAGTTATTTTAAAAAAATAAGAGCCCTCTGAACACTTTACATTGACAACTTTAGAGGGCGCTTTTTCCAGAAAGCGCCCTCTAAACACTTTACATTGACAACTTTAGAGGGCGCTTTTTCCAGAAAGCGCCCTCTAAGGTGTCCCTTTATGGACCACTCCAGAGGGCGCTTTTTTCATAAAGCGCACTATAATGTGGCCCTTTAGACAGCGCTTTCTCCAGGAAAACAAAGCGCTGTCTTTACCTATGCCAGCGCCACTTTAGAGGGCGCTTAAAAGCGCTGTTATAGGCCAAAATAAGCGCCCTCTTTTCCCTTATTTGGCGTAGTGATTGAGATATATCCTCGTGGATGACGGTTTCTTCCGTTTCCTCCCAACATATATATTGGGATGGATTTTCCTATTTGAGTTACATCCTCATTAGGACGTGTCTTGATTCAGTCTGTCTTTTCGGTTTATTCCCGAATTGGCTATTTGTCAAATGTCTTGTGCTTCCCAGTGGGTTGTTCCCCAGCGGAGTTTTTCGGGCCTCTACCCTTATACCGGTAGTTGTAAGTCCTATTTTCTTTGCCCTTTCAGCGGAATTGGTGGTTATATACCTTTTATTCCTCGAAAAGTTTTTCGGTTTTCTACCTCGTATTTGGTAGATGTAAACCCTAATTCATAGTTATCCCCACCAGAGTATGGCTATTACCTCGTATTCGGTAGTTGTAAGTCCTATCTCTTTTCCCCTAACAGAGATAACCTTTGTGGTTCGTCCCGATTGTAAGTGGATCCCTGTTGTTGTGGTTTTATCCCTAACAGAGTTGGTGTCTCCCTGTGGTAATTTCTATCCCCAGTTGAGTTTGTGGTCTTCTACCCCGGATTCGGTAGTTGTAAATCCCAAGTGTTGATGTTTCTCCCCAGCGGAGTTTGTACCTTGTGGTACAGTTGGATAATTGTCGGATGCTTGCAATTTATCCCCAGCGGGTCTCCTTTCATTTACCCTTGTGTTGGTAATGTTGTTGTTCCCTTTGATTGGTCATCATTATATACCTAGTTTGGTATCCCGATACCTTTCTTTTCGGTTGATTTCTCCTTTATTAACCCAGTAACCGGTTGTGGATAATCTTCCATGCGAGTATATTATTCACGGTCTGCCGGTAATGAATAATATATCTCATGCGCTCTTCAGTCGAGGCCTTTCGTGTTTCCCTGGTCGAGTAAGTTTCGTTATTCCCCTTTTGCGGAATCGAATATTTATTGAGTTGGATAATTGCCGGATGCTTGCAATTTATCCCTTTGAGTTGTCTTTCGTTTACCCGGATGCTTGGTATCGATTGTCTCTCTTCTTGGTTAGTCACCTATTATATACTTCGGTATCTCTGGTGTCTTTTCCTTTCGAGTATATTATTCACGGTCAGCCGGTAATGAATAATATGTCTCATGCGCTCCTTGGTTGGAGTCCTTTGTTGATCTTCCCCAGCTGAGCAAGATTCGTATTCTTTGAAGAATCGAATATCCATCCTTAAACCAGTTTGTGTTTCGGATGATGAGTGTTTTGGCATATATACCAATTCACGTGTTCGGTGGATCACCTATTATATACCTCGGTATCTCTGGTGTTTCTTACCATGCGAGTTTATTATCTACGTTCTGACGGTAATAGATAATATATCTCATGCGAGTTTTCTTATCCACGGTCTGCCGGTAATGGATATTATATCTCATGCACTCTTTGGGTTTGTGTCCCCAGTTGAGTAAGGTTCGTTTTCCCGTTGTGGACTCGGATGTCCATCCTGTAAGTCGATTTGCTTTTTCAAGCCCTCCTTTCGGATGATGAGTGTTTTGGCATATATACCAATTCACGCTTCGGTCAGCCACCTATTATATGCCTCGGTATCCCTGGTGTTCCTTCCTTTCTGCTCCCTATTATGACTTTGGTCCCTTGTGGAGTCAGATTTTCCTGAGTTTATGTACCGTTTCCAGGTCTTTCTCAGATACTTGGTTGATTGATATCTCTCACCCTTATACCGGTCTTAGATATTCATTCTTCCTGAGTTTGTTACCCTTATACCGGTAACATCTCATTCTTTGGTGCTTCCTCAGTGGAGTTTCCTATTGCTTTTTCCCAGGAGTCAGCTTGTGTCTCTCCAATGGATGTTCTTCCTTTGGGATTTTCTTCTCCCCAGTGTGAGTCCTTCATTCCCCAGTTAGGTCTCCAGTCTGATTTCTGTTATTACCCTAATTAGAGTCGTGTCTTGTTCACGCTGTGTCAGTTTTGTTTTTCCCCAACTTGTAGTCGTGTCCTGCTCACGCATTCTTTTTCTTTTACTATCCCCAATGAGAATCTTGTTAGAGTCTCTGTTCCTGGTGAGTGTATTACTCTGATGGATCGTCTTTTCTTCTGGGTGAACTGTATCCCCACAGAGTTTGTGTCTTTTGCATACATACATTTGCATCATGAGGTCTCTTAGGGACCAAAATTTGTCTCATTACTGTTATTTAAGCCCATTCTACCGCGTCGAGATGAAGATTTCTTAACTTCACTTCTCCGGCTAGAATGACCTTAAATAGGGGCATCTGTAAGACCCCAATTTTGTCCCTAAGATCCCTCATGGCATCATATCATACCATATCATTGCCTCAAGGATCTTTGTACACCTTTGCTTCCCTCCTAGTGGGTGAGTTATCTTGTGAGTGTGGTTCTTGATCACCAAGCATGTATTGCATTTGTGTATCATTGCTTTTCATCTGTCTATTAACCAAAAGTACAAAAATATTGTCATCTAACCATGCTACTTGCAGATGAAGCCAGCTAGGTCAAATCAGTCAAAACAGTCATTGAGCAATAGATGGTGGCCATTCTTGAAGAATTTGGGCACCATGATCATTCATCAAGAGTTCATATGAGTTGTGACATCATTTTGAATCAAGATCTCAAGTGGTAGGGGCTTGGAATCCATCAGAACATGGTTCAGTCAACCAAGAACCTAGCAAAGTCAACTGTGGTCAACTGTGCATTTAATCAGTGATTTGATGGTGGGAATTGGTTTGAGAGGTCTCATTCATGTCCATATAAGCCTCATATAACATGTCAAACATCCATAGTGAAGAATTTGAGGTCAGACAAAAAGTTTCCAAAAATAGTAAGTTGACCTGTAATTGGAATTTGCCAAAAATGGAAAGTTCTTCTCCTCAAAATTACTTCATCATACAAGCTTCAAATGAATTTTTGTCCAACATGAAAGTTGAATATCGTGTTCTCCCATTTCCAAAAAGTCCAAGAACACTCATTTCTCATGTGTGGTTGGCAAGTTATGATCAAATCATTCTCAAGAATTTTTGAATTTCAAAGTGAGATAACTTCCAAACCATTTGGCCAAATTGAGTGAGGTTTTTTGCTACAAGTCACATTTGATATGCTCTATCCAAATCCTTCATCACATTTCACCAAAAATCATCCAATCAAAATGGCCTTTTTCAAGTGCATTGAATTAAAAAGAGAGAGGTGAAAAATTGACTTTCAAATTAAGCCTTGCCTACACTTTCTACCAATTACAAATGTTCAAAAACCAAATTTGGGATGTGTTTAGGCCCATTTTCGCACTGTAGCATGCCATGCACATGCAACTTGAGTGTTTTTACCAATTGACCAAAACACCTTCATTTAAGCTAATTTCATTTACCACTTCATTAACCAAGCTTAGGCATTGTTAATCAGAGTATATATTACACATTTCAGACTGAAAACCCTAGCCACATTTTACAAAACTCAGATTCAAACATATTTCTCTCAAAAACTCTCATTCTTCACTTAGAATTTTTCTGAAAAATCTCCAAAGGATTCGTGCTTCTGTGTATTGGTCCATCATTTACCATCATTCTTGAAGCCTTTATAAGCTGAATTGCACAACTGTAGAGCCATTTTCAGCACTGTTGCATTGAAGCTTCATTCATGGCAGCTACTTGTTTGAGCTAAATCGTGCAAGCTGAGCTCCAAATCCTACTTCTATTCATCAATACAAACATCACTGAGTTACTGTTTCTGCATCCCAAGGCCAAATAACCACGGTTCCATCTCTGTTCTTCAAATCAGGTGAACTTTCGAATCTTGCTATTCTTAAAATGTTGACATGCTTTGGATAGATCTTGCCTTGCTGGTTATATTGAACTTTAAATCGTGAAATTTCATCGAGTATTGTGAAAGTTATGTTGAAATGAAGTTTGGTGGTTAGACTTTATTTTGCTCGATTCATCCATGATAGTTTGATTTAGGTTAAAGCATTGTTGGATTATTGATGAGCATTAGGAGATGAACACAATGGTATATCGATTGTTGATTTTGGTTACAATTTGTTCTTGGTGGAAAATCTGGAAAAATGTTGAAGAACACGGTCAAAACCCTAATTTTTCCATGCCAAACCCGCGTTTGATCCTCTGAACCTCGCTTTGCATGTGATTTTCACGTTTTTCCGCCATGAAGCCAATCACTGGCTGCCACGCCCTTAAGTGAAACGCGGCGTTTCACTTAAGTGGCTTCGTAATTATAAGTTTGCCATTGCCGATATTTAATTCATTTAAATCATTTTCTTTTTTCCAATTTTAATTTCATTTTGATCTTCAATCTTAGAAAATCCATAACTCTTCCAATACTTGTCCAAATAATATGGGATTTTTTGTGGAATGCTACTCATGATCTCTAGTTTATTATGGCGATTTTTCCAGATTTTTTGCACGTGTGGATTTTAAAAATGCCTAGGGTTTGTTCATGTGTATCCATTTTGTGTATGCCATGCCATTTTGCTTGTGAAATGATGATACTTAATCCAATGCCTCTGAAATTTTTTGTGCTTAAACTAGACATGTTCATGGTGATTTTGGTATAGAGTTTGTGATTTTATCATTTCTGGTTGATGAGATATGAGTTTTTGAATAGAGGTGTGACAATTTGTGTCACACCATTCATGTCCAACTTCATGATTTTAATTACCATGCTTATTGAACTCAAAATGGTCTGGATTTTTGCATGAATATACTTATGGATGTTGAGAATACATGTGAATTTTTCTGGAATTATTGATGGCATTTCCTATTTGATTGGAATTTTCTCCCCTGTTTGGTCATTTGTTGATTTCTTGTGATACATGTTTGTATTTGGTTTGTGAAATTCTGGTTATTAATTGGATGGATGTGAAATTTGGCATGAGTAATGTAGACAACTTGAAGTTTTTCATGGCTTTAGTCCCATTCATTTATCATGTTTTGTTTCTGTTTTATGATTAATTGAAGTTGGTGCATGTTTTGAAGCTTTGTATGAGTTTGCTTGAACTTGCTTTGACTTTCTGATTTTCATTGACCTACTTCCCTTGATCCAAATGAGCTTAAATTTGGTATGCTTATCATGTTATGGATGATGTTTGATCATGAATTATTTGAGGATTTATTGAAATGTTTGTGATTGGATTTGAGTGGAGTCTTTCTGTTGACTTCTTTGAGGTTCTATTTGACTTGCTTTGACCTAATTTGTTTGTGAAATGATAATGATGAATGATATGAATGTGAAACTACATGGGTTTGTTTCTTAATTGTTTGAACTTGATTTTGGATAGCTTTCACTTGCTGTTTTGGATTTTTTATCTCCTATTGACCCTAGGCTTGTCCTAGTGGTCTTGTTTCTCATGTTTGAGTTTGCTTTTCAGGTTAAGAAGCAAATGCTTTAAGGAAATTAATGCAAGTTAATTGAGTTTGATTGATTATCATGAACTAACTTGTTTGTTTTGTAGGATGCTTAGCTCATATACTTTGAGCTTTGTGCTTTGCACATGGGATTAATTGTGTTGACTGTTGATCCTTATCTTATATTGGTTTTGAATTTGAGTTGTATACTGATTTTATTTGATTGATTTCAGGTACCATTAGTTGCTAATAGTTCTTCGAGAACTTGCATTGCTTTGCTTGATAGCATTTGCATTGAGGTAGAATCTCTTGTCCTCATGTAGTCTGGAAGACCTGGCCTGTTACTTGGCCAGGCAACTGTCTGAAGTCCTCCTTAAGAGGCGATGTTTGTGCTTGTTTACTTTTGTCCCAAGCAGGAAAAGTTCTTTAAATAAGGCAATTGGTAGAATCCAAGAGATATGTAACCTATCTCCTACTACTCTGTGTGTCACTCACCTTGCTCACACCACATGTGTTGATGCATAGTGAGTAAAAACCCAAAATCTATCGAGTCTAACTTGTGGAGAGAGTTCCTACCTTCTGAACTCCCACACCTTCTATCATTTGAAGCTCTCCCTAACCAGGGATAAGAGCATGAGGCACACCCCTCATATCCTTTCATCTGCTTCACCTTGGCTCTCAATGTCAAGGTTAAGAGCACCATTAACCCTATTCCAGTTGGCCTCAGTGCCTAACCCTTTGTATGAGCCTCATTGTTTGGTTATAGAGTGTGCTGAATGACTTTGGTTGATTGATTACTTAGTTCATTTGTACATGTCTGCTTGCATGCTTTGTGCATTTATCATCATTAATTTCTCATTAGTGCATGATCATTTCATTTGTCTTTGTGACATATCTTTGTTGTTTGCCCATTGAGGACAATTGTAAGACCATTCATTGGCCATTGTTCCTATGATATGGAAGTGAGTATAAGACCATTTCATTGGCCACTCATCTTCTCTTTGCTTGATGCATTTGTTTGATTTATGTGAGGATGCAATTGTAAGTCCGTGTAATTTGGCATTTGTTTTCCCATGATCATATGTTGGAGGTTAGAGTAAGCCCAGATAGATTGGCATCTGACATCCAAGTGTTTGCTTTTTTTTGTTGGAGATTGGTATAAGCCCAGATAGATTGGCATCCGGTATCCACTTTTTATTTCTTTGTTGAGGAGATTGGTATAAGTCCACATAGTGGCCTCTGATATCCAGTTTCGTTTTAGGAGATTGGTATAAGTCCAGTGATTGGCATCCGGTATCCGCTTTTGTTGACTTTCTTCTTTTGCTTGCTTTTGCGTTATTACTCATTGTCTATTCCAAAGGACACTTGAATCATCTTCTATATGATTTCAAGAGGTGAACCTTCTAGGAAGTTTTACACTCCATCTTCATCCATTCATCCCTCTTTGTCCTAAACCTTCTCACACATTACTTTCAAAACTTGAGATAAATATTGTGCAAACATCTTCATGCTTTCAAATTAGAAACCTGGACCCTAAGTCCTTGACTTTTCAAACTCCATTTCATAATACTTCTTTTGAATCAATCTTAATCATCCTTTGACCCTCCTTTTGTAAATACTCATAATCAATTAACTTCACCCATTCAATTGTTTTGTGGCTTTGTCCATTCTTGTTAAGTTTTCATACATTAGCCATAGGTTTGATTTATCCTAGTTGGTTGATGTTAATCTCACCTATTCGTCCTTAGTTGATTGAATTGTAAGTCTTCCTTGCTTATTATAGGGTTAACCCCTCACTAGCAAGTTGAAGCTTTTCTCACATGGTGGACTCGTTGTTGGTATAAGGTTGAGTTTTCTCCCGTGGATAACATAAGACCTTAGGGCTTGTGTTTAAAATTGAATCCTCTAACTTTCGGAAATCTTTTAGCCGAACTACGGCGTTTTGATCCTTACCTTTTATGGAAAGGTACGTAGGCAACGGGTTCATCCGTTCAAACACAAAAATAATAAAATGTATATTCTTTTCTCATCATCCCAATCATGTTTGCACAATAAATATTTCATAACAAATAACAATTTTGTACAACAAGTGTGAAAAGGGCTCCCTAGGAGTACCTAGGACGTTTTGGGTGCCTAACACCTTCCCATTGCGTAATTTACCCCTTACCCAGACTCTCTGTTCTTTTCATTAGTTTTCTATGTGTAAAACTTCTTAGGCTTTTGTTCGCTTTTTAGCCAGTCCTTTGGATAAATAAAAGTGCGGTGGCGACTCGAATCATTGTATGCTTTGCTTTTGATTTAATCAATAAATCATATAGTGACGAATACACCGCTACAATAGGGACCTGCTGAGGATCCTAACAAAATAAAGCTGTCGGGGATTTTAAGTCACCACCGTATCAAATGGGAGATAACCTTGCAGGGTAGACCACCAATACTGCTCAGAATCGAGCGCCGATGGGGAAAAAGCTCCTATTAAAAGATGGCAGTTCACTAGGGTCTCAAGTCACAATCAAGAGATAAAACTCTGAGTGAGGAGAGCCAGATGCTCTACTAGGGATTTTATCAATAAACACCTTTGTGGAGCTTTGTTGAGGATGCAATGATTTTCCAAGACACATCAAAGACCACAAATCTTCAACAATCATCCGATTCTTCTCGGAGATTGAGAAATAAACCAATTCCAAGGCCCAATAATATCAACCTGATCTGCCAACTCACGTAGGGGAGAAATTGTCACGGCTATGCAACACAAATAAATGCATCGGAGAAGTGGAGACCAAATAAATGTTCCAAAATAATCCAGGGTTCATTCATCAAGTCACAAACTGGGAAATGTAGGAACAAGAACGTCTCAATTGGGGAAAGATGAATTGTTAAGGGAACAAATCATCAGCTCAGCCGGGGAAGAAGAATTGTCCACCAACTCTACTAGGGATGATAAGTTACTCGGAAAGAAACTTATCAACCATGCTGGGGATGAATGACGAACTGTTGGGGAGGATGAAGTCACAAACTGCTCGGAGAAGACCAACAAATGCTTCACACATCAAGACTTACCGTTCTTGAGATAGTTGTTGACATTCCTTTTTGAAATCGATTACTCTTAAAGTAAATTCCTTATTATTTTAAGAAAAATGAATATTCATTAATTTATTTATTTCAATATTCTCATCATAAAAATTCAATTTTAAAATAGAAACAAGTGAGAATAGAAATAATTGTATAAAAGCTTAACTTTATTTAATATAATGGTAGTCCACAAATGGTGGGCTCAATCATGCCAATCATATCAATTCCCCATATGGGGAAGGCCCATGGGGAGGAAATAACATTCAAAAGTGTTGGAGGAACATGAATCTTATCCACATAAATTTGACAGTTGTGGCATTTCTTCACAAACTTCCCACAATCAGATTCCATTGTCAGCCAATAGTAACCTACTCTCAATATCTTCCTTGCCATAGCAGGTCCATTGGAGGGAGTACCAAGAAACCTTCATAGACGCTTAGCATCCCAAGCCAATGCGCAACATGTCTTTTCAAGCATAGAATACTGAGTCTCACAGTCGGTGAACTTTTTACTGAGGTAGTATATTGCATATTCTTTCTTCCGAAATTCATCTTGCTGACCAAGAACACAACCTATACTTTCTTCAAGCACAGTCAAATATATGATCAACGGTCTTCCTTCAACAGGAGGAGACAAAATCAGAGGCTCAAGCAAGTACTCCTTGATACTATCAAAAGCTTTATGGCAACCCTCGGTCCAATCACAAGACTGATCTTTCTGAAGAAGCTTGAATATAGGCGTACACGTGGCAGTCATATGTGATATAAATCATGAGATATAGCTCAAGTGGCCAAGAAAATCTCTGACTTGCTTCTCAATTTCGGGTGTAGGCATCTCTTGTATTGCTTTGACCTTGGCAGGATCAACTTCAATACCCATCTCGCTGACAACAAAGCCCACCAACTTACCATAATGAACACCAAAAGTACATTTATTGGAATTCAAGCGGAGTTTATATTTCCTCAAACACTGGAATAACTTCAACAAATTTTCAACATGCCCTTCTTCATCACTTGATTTAACAATCATATCATCAACATAAATTCCAATCTCTTTATGCATCATGTCATGAAAAAAAGTAGTTATAGCTCTCTGGTACATTGCACCAGCATTCTTCAAATTGAAGGGCATCACTCGATAACGGAATGTTCCCTAAGGTGTGATGAATATAGTATTCTCCATATCTTCGGGTGCCATCTTATCTGATTATAACCGGAAAATTCGTCCATAAACGAAAAGACTTTGAATTTAGTTGTAATGTCTACCAACATATCAATGTGTGGCAGAGGAAAATCACCTTTCAGACTATCTTTGTTCAAATCTCTATAATCAACACACATACGGACTTTTCTACATTTCTTAGAAACATGCACAATATTGGCCACCCATTGCGGATACTCGGAGGTAACAAGGAAACCAACATCTTTTTGTTTTTGCACTTCCTCTTTGATCTTAACTGCCATATCAGGATGAGTTCTTCTAAACTTCTTCTTGACTGGCGAACATTTTGGCTTCAACGACAATCTATGCTCCACAATCTCAGAATCTAAACCAGGCATGTCTTGATAGGACCAAGCAAAAACGTCAGAATATTCTCGAAGAAGATCAGCCAACCCCTTCTTAGCCTCTAGACACAGTTGAGACCCAATCTTGACTTCCTTCACATCATCATCAGAACCCAAGTTGACTAATTCAATCTGCTCTTCAAATGGATGAATGGATTTTTCCTTGTGCTCGTGAAAACATGGTAACTCATCAGATACTTCTTCATCACCATTCTCTTCCTCGGCTTCAAACACAGGGAAATCAAAATTTGGAGAGGAAGTAGGATCATTACATTCAATGGGTTTGACAACCAACCTGCATAATGATTTGATATTGCGATTTTAGAGAAGTGCAGTGCAAACAAATATTATGCAGATGGAAAGTTCATTATTTATTTATGTTTTTCATTTGTGATTACCATTTTTAGAAAAAAGCAAAAAGTAAAACAAACATCATAGATGTGGATGAATAAAATTGTATTTTATTGATGATAATAAGAAAATTCCCAACAATGTTTCACTTCTCCCTTAGGTATAAGAGAAGAATTTTTCTTAAAATAATAAAGCAACAAATTACTTCGAGCGATGCATAATAATAGGAACATCAACAACAACCCAATTGTTGCATGTCTGGTGATGAGTTACAAAGTTGGCGCAAGCCTCGTCTTCAACACCACTATCTTCAATAATGGCAGCTGAGTGTTGATCATCCTTATGAATGAACCCTCTATTCTTGTTCTCAATAACTTCCACAACGCGACCCCATTTGTCGGTGCTACTAGTCTGAACAATCTCTTTTGCATCCTTCAAAGAAGACATGGGTTCCCCAACCTTCTTCAATTCATCAACAATGGACAAATCTTGGAACGACGTTCCAACTTCCTCCCTAGCATCTACAGAAGTAAAGGATGACAAATGGCTTACTGATAATGCTTCCTCTCCACCCACGACAACAAGCTTGTCGGTCTTCACAAATTTCAACTTTTGGTGTAGAGTAGACGTCACAACGCCAACTTCATGAATCCAGGGCCTTCCCAATAAACAACCTTAGGTCGGGTGAATATCCATTACTTGAAAAATAATTTGAAAATCACTTGAACCTATCTTAATTGGAAGGTCCACTTATCCAATGACGATTTTCTGAGAACCATCGAATGCTTTAACAACTACGCCACTGTACCTCATCAGGGTGCCTTGATAAGAAAGTCTTGCTAGAGTTGACTTTGGAAACACATTCAATGATGACCAAGTGTCAACCAACATGTTGGACAGGGCATCCTCCTTACAGTTCAGTGAAATATGAAGCACCAAGTTGTGATTCCTACCTTCCTCCGGAAATTCTTCATCACAAAAGCTCAGATTATTATAGGAGGTAATGTTGGCAATAATATGGTCAAACATATCCACAGTAACATCGTGTTCCATATAAGCTTGTTCTAACACCTTCTGTAAGGCTTCTCTGTATGCCTCTGAATTCATCAATAACGATAACACAAAAATCTTTGATGGTGTTTGAAGCAACTACTCCACAATGTTAAATTCAATTCTTTTAATCAGACGTAACACCTCATCATCATCATCATTAGTCTTCAACTTACTTGACTCACCAGACTGACATGTTGGAGCACTAACTGGATTAACTGTAAGAATCTCTGCCTTCTTCCCCACGGAAACATCTTCCACAACTTTAGGAAAAACGGGACTGAACACACGACCATTATGGGTCACCTTCACTACATTCACAATGTTCACCACTGAATCTTCCACTGGGAGAGGAACCTCTTGACCTCTTTCAATCATGGTGGCATTATACTGGTATGTCACAACTTTATCAGATGCATAGGGGTCAGGGACCGCTAATCGTGTAACTAACGGCGATACCGATCTGTTGACATTATTGTTGTTGGTGCTATCGAATTGAATGACTACCCGCTCAGGGGTCTTGAACACTAGCACAATGACGTTCACATCATTTCCCATATACCTTGACTTTTGTACCTGGATAACATTCTCATCCATAAACCTTTGAATATCTCTTTTGACAATTACATACCCACGGTGGTTGACACTACAAATAACACAACCATCATCGTCATGTTCACAATGGCTCACCATGCACAAATATTTGTGGATCTCCACCAAAGACCTACGGATACGACATAAATAGAAAACTCTGAACTTCCCTAGACAGTCATCCACCATGTTTACAAAAGTGTTACCATGAGCAGGCAACAGGTTGGCTTTCACATTCGGCGGTATGTCCTTAAATGACACCATACCACTCTTAACAAGCTTCTGAACCTCATACTTCAAAGGGTAACAATTTTCAATGTCATGACCATGGGCTCCCTAGTGAAAACCACAGTGTAAATTTTGTTTGAACCACCATGATAATGGCTCAGGAATTCGAGGAGGGTTCCTTGGTTGGATAAGATTCTTAACAACCAAGGAAGGGTACAATTCTGCATAGGTCATAGGAATAGGTGATAACACGAAATTATATCATATTTTAGGACTTAATTCCATTAAATTCTATGACTATTTATTTCGGTTTACTGCATTTTATGAGATATTACGTGGTATTTTCTTCCTATTTGTCTCAGGTAGTCTATTTTGAAGAACAAGTGAAAATGGAAGAAAAGGAGGTGCAAAAAGGAGAGAAAAGGAACCAAATGCCAAAGCCCAGCCCAAAGCGCACAAGTCACCAATGTTGTGCCTGTGACGGACGTCACAGGGTGCGTGACGAGCGTCACGCAAAGCAGCCTTGTGACGGACGTCACACATGGTGTGACGAGCGTCACACCGTTCCACTATTTTTTTGGCGCAAGTAACGCCCTCAGAAGACTTGAAGAAGAGACGTTGAGGAGTTTGTGTCCTATATCCACGCCGTGCATTTAGCCACGTTGAAGAACTTGAGAAACGGAAAGCAGTTACCAGCACCAATATAAATAGCTATCTCTAAAACCTAAAAGGGTTCCTCGGTTTTTTCCACGCTCATATTGCCGAAGCTTTGCCAATTTTCTTTTCACGCTTTTGCTTATTTTTTTCTTTTCCAGCAACTTAACATCGTTTATTTTATTTATTTCTTTTGCAAGTTCTACATTCTTTTTCCCTTGCAATTTACCTTTCCCCTTTTAGCATTTAGATATTTTTCGCATAATAGGTTCTACACCGGAAACTATTGTGCAACTTTTTATCGGATCTAACCTTACGTTAGATTCTAGTTTTATTTCCTTGGTTTAATTTATTGTTTAATTGAAGAATCGAAGAACAAATCCTACCGGCTTGTGGTGGAGTGTTCAAGACTATTGTATTACGCATTCAGGTTCTTTAATCATTATTTAATATTTTGTTTTATTATTTATCTATATTATCTTCCTGGAATGAGTCTGTTTATGCATGATATGTATGCTTGTTTATTTAGCATGTCTGGCTAATTCGCCTAGGTATCGGTATGTAAAGTAAGCAGAATAAGGGATCAAGACTGAGTCGGTCTATTTAAACTTAAAATTAAAATCAATCTTTTTACGGTCTCAACTTACAGGTTTAATAACAAGATTTTTTACAAAAAGTAAAGGACATAAAGAAGTTAAAATCAATAGAGCGAGAGTTTGAGGTTTTAACTGGACAGTGTAAGTTAGGCATTAATTCTAGATCAGGGCGAGAGCAAGTTTTAGAGTTAATTAAATTCTGACCTTTTCCAAAAAGTATTTTTAAAGATTGAATGTGAGGACGAGAGTTAAGCATTTGGATTTAATTGTATAACCTAAGTCAACAGAGCGAGAGTTTGAGATAAGGGTGTTTAAAACGGTCAGTGTTTTCTTAAAAAGAGTTTCTGCAACTTTATTGCTTTCAAAATATGGTTTTTGACTTAATTATAAGTGACAGCTACATTAATATAAAATCATGGTTTATTCAACAGAGCGAGAGTTTGAGATAAAACCTTTAACCAATAAAGTTAACTGAAACGATTTACTTTAAAACCAAGAAACCGACAAAGACTTGATTCCCTAGTTTTGACGAACTACATATCGATATCCGTTTTATTAATGTTTAATCTAGATCTTAGTTTAGCCTTTAGTTTTTCCCCAAACAATCAAACATTTTTCACCTTAGATTTACGTAGTAACCTTAGATAACGGTATATCGATTCATAAGTCCCTGTGGGATCGATATCTTTTAAAACTACGCGATAGAACTGTGCACTTGCAGTTTGTATCCCATTCTCGACTCACGCAGTCGAGCGATCAAGTTTTTGGCGCCGTTGCCGGGGACTTTTATTTAATCGATATCGTAACTCTTCCGTTACGTTGTAGAGACTAAGGTTTCTTTTTCTTCTATTCTTTCTTTTGTTGATTTGTATGCCACGCACTCGCTCACAAGGCGAACCGCTCTATCTACGAATCAACGATATCGAACTATATCTCCGAGTCTTACGACGAATTCGGGAATATCGTGCTGAAAACAATCTCCCTCCTATCGAACTTCCTGATATCAAAAACCTTTTTCCTTCGATACCCGAGATGGCAGAACCAGCTCGTGCTCTTAGAGATTACGCCGCTCCATCGCAAGATGAACCACATTCAAGTATTGCTCCGCCCGCAATCGAAGCAAACAACTTCGAACTTAAACCTTCGCTGTTGCAGGCTGTGCAACAGAACCAATTCTCTGGAAATCTTACCGAAGATCCAAACCTTCATTTATCCGTATTTGTTCAATACGCTGATACTGTTAAAGCTAATGGCGTCACTTCAGAGGCAATTCGACTTCGTCTTTTTCCTTTCTCCTTAAGAGATAGCGCTAGAAGATGGCTTCAATCTCTTCCTTCCAACTCAGTCACCACCTGGAACGAGTTGAAGAAAGTTTTTCTTGCCCGATATTTTCCGCCAAGCAAAACAGCTATGTTAAGAGCCCAGATAAACGGATTTAAACAGAAAGACAACGAGTCTCTTTTCGAAGCATGGGAAAGATACAAAGACACGATGAGACTTTGCCCACACCATGGTTTGGAAGACTGGTTAGTAATTCACACATTTTATAATGGTCTCTTATACAACACAAGGTTAACAATAGACGCCGCTGCAGGTGGTGCACTAATGAACAAACCTTATGCTGATGCTTACCAGCTTATCGAGAGCATGGCCCAAAACCACTATCAGTGGGGAACCGAACGAACAACGGTGGAAAAACCTCAACCGAAAACTGGCATGTACGAGATAAGTAACCTTGATCACGTCAATGCAAAAGTGGATGCTTTGGTCCAGAAAATTGAAAGTTTAAACGTATCACCTCCAGCCGCCGTGGTTGCTATAACTCAGAATTGCGAGGTCTGTGGAATCCAAGGCCACACTCCTGCGGAATGTCAACTCTTGACTGGAATCCAAGCAGAGCAAGTAAACTATGCTCAAGGAAGCCCCTATTCGAATACCTATAACCCAAATTGGAAGAACCATCCAAACTTTTCATATAAGAGTAATAATGCTTTATACGCACCTGGACAGTCTCCAAATCAAGCCCCATCTATACCACCGGGATATCAGAAACCGAATCCATCCATGCCTAACAATAATACCCCTAGAAAATCCAACTTGGAAATCATGATGGAAAACTTTATAGCTTCCCAACAACAAACCAATAAAGATTTCTTAAACCAGAACATACATACTGGCGAACAACTTAAACAACTAGCAAGCAAAGTAGATGCCTTGGCTACCCATAACAAAATGCTAGAAACACAAATATCTCAAGTAGCTCAACAACAAGCACCTACTGCTGCACCAACTGGTACATTCCCTAGACAGCCCCAACCTAATCCGAGAAGCCAAGCTCATGCAATTATATTAAGAAGCGGAACGGAAGTGGAAGGACCGTCTGATCCAAGGATAGAAAACCAAAACCCTAAGAAATCAACTGAGGAAAGTGAACCTAAGGAAAAGGAAGAGAGTAATAAGGAAACCCTAGAAAAGAAGGAACCTTATGTACCTCCACCACCTTACAAACCACCTATACCTTACCCTCAAAGGCTTGTTAAAACCAAAGATGCGGGCCAATTTAGAAAATTTGTTGATCTCCTTAAACAATTAAACGTTACAATTCCGTTTACCGAAGCTATTACGCAGATGCCCTCATATGCTAAATTCTTAAAAGAAATTCTTTCTAATAAGAGGAAACTTGAGGATAGCGAAACCGTTACACTCCCTGCCGAATGTAGCGCTATAATCCAAAACATGCCTCCTAAACTCAAGGATCCGGGTAGTTTCTCTATACCCTGTCACATAGGAAAATTTGTCATCGACAAAGCCTTATGCGATTTAGGAGCCGGAATTAGCATTATGCCTTTATCCATATGTAAGAAACTGGAAATGGGAGAATTAAGACAGACCAAAATGTCCGTGCAACTAGCAGATCGTTCCATCAAATATCCTGTAGGAATCCTTGAAAACGTTCCCGTACGCATAGGTCAGTTTTACATTCCCACTGACTTCACAATTATGGACATTAGAGAAGATGATACTACACCTATTATACTAGGAAGACCATTCTTAGCAACTGCCGGTGCAATCATAGACGTAAAACGAGGACGACTCACCTTCGAAGTAGGTGAAGAGAAAATTGAATTCATTCTTTCCCAACTCTTGAAAGCACCTGCAATAGAAGATACATGTTACTTCATGGATATCATCGATGAATGCATAAAAGAAGCAGAGTTAGGAGAAGACAAATCATCAGACTATCTTTTGGAGGACAAATCTAACCAATGCTTAGAAATAACACCGGACCCTACGCAATGTCTTAACAAACCAACCCCTGATTTGAAAACACTTCCCAAAAATCTGAGATATGAATTCCTAGACTTAGAACTTGAACGACCTGTGATAGTTAATGCAGATCTAGGAAGACTCGAAACAGAAAAACTCTTACATATCTTAAGGAAATATCCAACCGCACTAGGATACCACATCACCGATCTTAAAGGAATAAGCCCTTCTATTTGTATGCACCGCATCATGTTAGAAGAAGACTGTAAAACCTCTAGGGAACACCAGAGGAGACTAAATCCGATCCTGAGTGAGGTAGTAAAGAAGGAAATAACCAAGTTATTGGAAGCGGGTATTATATATCCTATATCTGATAGCAAATGGGTCAGTCCTGTACACGTTGTACCAAAGAAAGGAGGCATAACCGTTATTGAAAACGAAAAAGGAGAAACTATAACTAAACGAATCGAATCGGGATGGCGAATGTGCATTGATTATAGGAAACTAAACAAAGCAACCCGAAAAGATCATTTCCCTTTACCATTCATTGACCAAATGTTAGAACGATTAGCAAAACATTCACATTTCTGTTATCTAGACGGTTATTCAGGCTTCTTTCAAATACAAATTCACCCTGATGACCAAGAAAGGACAACGTTCACATGCCCTTTTGGTACCTTCGCTTATAGACGAATGCCGTTTGGTTTGTGTAATGCCCCTGCGACCTTTCAAAGATGCATGATGGCAATTTTCGCCGACTTTCTCGAAAACATCATGGAAGTATTTATGGATGACTTTTCCGTATACGGACAAAGTTTCGAAGAATGCCTTGAAAACCTGGAAAGAGTTCTTGAGCGATGTGTAAAAGTAAACTTAGTACTTAACTGGGAAAAGTGCCACTTTATGGTACAAGAAGGAATTGTTTTAGGACACATCATCTCGAACAGAGGAATTGAAGTAGACAAAGCCAAAATAGAGGTAATCGAAAATCTTCAACCCCCAAGAACCGTGAGAGAAGTACGAAGCTTTTTAGGACACGCCGGTTTTTACCGACGATTCATCAAAGATTTCTCTAAGATAACTAAACCCTTAACCGGACTGTTGATGAAAGATGCCGAATTCATATTCGACGATAACTGTTTAAAAGCATTTCAAACTCTTAAACAAGCATTGATCTCAGCACCCATAATGCAGACACCAGACTGGAATGAACCATTCGAAATAATGTGCGATGCCAGTGATTATGCTGTAGGTGCTGTTTTAGGACAAAGAAAGGATAAAAAGCTTCACGTTATATATTACGCTAGCAGAACCCTGGATGAAGCGCAAATGAATTACGCCACTACCGAGAAAGAACTCCTAGCAGTGGTATTTGCGCTAGATAAATTTCGTTCTTACTTGGTAGGAGCCAAAATAATAGTCTACACTGATCACGCTGCTATCAGGTACCTTCTAACAAAAAAGATGCTAAACCTAGACTCCTAAGATGGATCTTGTTGCTACAAGAATTCGACTTAGAAATCAAGGACAAGAAAGGAACTGAAAACGTAGTAGCAGACCACCTCTCTAGACTTGAGAACCTTGAACCGGAAAGAACATCAATTAATGATGATTTCTCGTATGACAAACTTATAGCTACTTTGGAAGAGAACAACTCCGACATGCAAGTAGAAACCACCTTAGCTATATCTGTCACACCATGGTACGCTGATCTAGTCAATTATTTAGCTGCCGGAATAGTTCCACCTACTTTATCTTACCAGCAGAAGAAACGATTCTTCCACGACATAAAACACTATTACTGGGATGATCCCTTACTTTTCAAAAGAGGCCCCGATGGTATTTTCCGTCGATGTATACCCGAAGAAGAGGTAGAAAATATAATCCAACACTGCCACTCCGCTCCTTATGGTGGACACACAAGTACATCCAAGACCTGCTCTAAAATCCTACAAGCTGGCTTTTATTGGCCAACTATATGGAAGGACGTACATGCGGCTATTAAGGAGTGTGACAGATGTCAACGCACGGGAAACATATCTAGACGTGACGAGATGCCGCAAAAAGGTATTTTGGAAGTAGAGATTTTTGACGTGTGGGGGATAGACTTCATGGGACCTTTTCCATCCTCTTTCGGTAACAAATACATACTCGTGGCAGTTGACTACGTATCAAAGTGGATCGAAGCTATAGCTTCTCCAACAAATGACACCCGAGTAGTAACTAGACTCTTTAAAAATATAATATTTCCGAGATTTGGCATCCCAAGAATAGTAGTCAGTGATGGTGGATCACACTTTATATCCAAGGTACTCGAAAAACTACTACTTAAGTATGGAGTGAGACATAGGATAGCGACACCTTACCACCCTCAAACCAGTGGACAAGTGGAAGTATCTAACAGAGAAATCAAGCAAATACTAGAAAAAACGGTAGCCACTTCAAGGAAAGATTGGTCATTGAAATTACCAGAAGCTTTGTGGGCATACCGAACTGCTTTAAAACCCCCATAGGGACGACCCCATTTAAGCTCATTTATGGAAAATCCTGTCACCTCCCGGTAGAATTAGAACATAAAGCCTATTGGGCTATTAGAAATTTAAATTTGAATTATAAAGCCGCCGGTGAAAAGAGAATCCTTGACATAAACGAATTAGAGGAACTCAGAAGAGACGCCTATGAAAATGCCAGAATCTATAAAGAAAGAACAAAACAATGGCATGACAAGCGTATATCAAGGAAAATCTTCAAGCAAGGCGACGCAGTACTTTTATTTAACTCTAGACTAAAGTTATTCCCGGGAAAACTACGATCCAGATGGTCAGGGCCTTTTCATATCACTAAAGTCTTTCCCAGTGGAGCGGTAGAAATAAAAGGACAATCTACAGAACCGTTCACCGTAAACGGGCAACGTCTGAAACACTATCACTATGCGGAAACCAACGAGGATTCGCAAATCCTACACTTAGACGAAACGCCCCCAGGACCTATAGATTATATTTAACAGTTTCTTTGTCGAGCTTGCGACATTTAAACAAAGCGCTTAGTGGGAGACAACCCACAAATTAATTTGTTATTTTATTATTCTATTATTATCATTTCCCTATTTCTTTCTTAATTATTCTTTTAATTTCTGTTTAATATTCATTCTTGATTTATTCAAAAAAAAAAAAAAAAATAATATAATAATAATAATAATTTTTCTCTTCCTTCGGCATTTGGCCAAATCCTGACTTAAACTCATGTTTTCTTTTCTCTAGCTAACACTAACCAGATGGGACATATTGATCGTATGGGTATCAAGTTCAGAGGAATGGCTCAGAAACAAAAGTTTGAAGAACTAGCCGCTAGAGAGATGCTACCTAGTTTATATGCTGATGATTGGGCTATGACTGCCCTTGGACTGAGACAGAGTGTCCTGTATTTGCTGAATCAGATAGGATGGGAGACCTCCCCTATCCTGAGACATTTCACCACCTACCGGAGACTCACACTAGAATTCCTTAGCTCATTAATCTATCTACCCAGCCATGGAAAAGGAATTAGCAGAGGATTTATCCAGTTCAGAATGTTCAATATGGAGTACCAATTTAATATTAGAGACTTCACCAACCTTTTGGGTTTCCCTACCTCCTTTGATACATTCACTGTAAGCCAGGAAGAACTTTTTGAATATAGAGAGCTTGAACACTTTTGGGGTAAGCTGACTGGAAATGATGAGCCCGAAGAACATGAGTTTCTCTCTGGAAACATACATAATCCGGCTTTTCGCTATTTCCATAAGATCCTGACCCACACTTTATTTGGGGAGAAGCCAAACAGTACTTCAGTTTCACGTGATGAACTTTTCATCATATTTTGTGCTTCCCAGAACCGTCCAGTAAACGGTGCCACTTTTATGTTAGCTAATTTGGACCACCTTATCCAGGATGAGCGAGCACCCATTAGAATAGGCGGTTTAATAACTATGATAGGTAATGCCATTGGATTACGTCAGCCTATGCTTGACCTTAGCCCTTTTTGTGGCATTACTACTATGAGTATACCTTTCCTCTTCAACACTATGTTTATAGCAAACCTAGGGTCTGATGAGTTTGAGCTTATTATTGATAACCAGGTTCTCTGCCTATTCACCATGCCCGATCCTAGGACTAGTGTTCATAACCAAAGGAACTGGCTCTATAACCTGAATGAAACCCCAACTCCTGCTGGATCCACTGAATCCATCCAGGATTATGAGATTTGTAATGACTATGAGAATTATGTTGACCAGATCTCTCATGCTGAATTTGACCCTCAGACACCATCCGGCTATCATGATATTGACCCTCCTCCTCAGCCTGTTCCGACCGAAGAATCAGCCATACCTGACCTCCGACATCATATGCCCGGAACTGATTATAACACCGCCATTGAAGCTTTGATGTCAGAACAAGACGCCCTCAGAGGAGAATTTACTAACATGAGAGACGAAGTTCTAGGATACATGAGCAGTATGACGAATCAGTTTCACGAATTGCTACATCATGTTAACTCTTTTGCTCCTCCGGCCAGAGATCGTACAGAGGGATAGAGTTTAGTTATTTTTCTAAGTTATTTAGTGTCAAGTTAGATTATTTATTAATGTTAGTTGAATTCATGTTTATTTCTCTTTCATTTCATTATTTTCCTTTCCTGTATTACATTATGATCATTTTTATTGAAGTTGTTTATTTAATTTTATTATGCAAAAGCTATTATGCTCTACTGTTGCTTCCTATGAATTATTACTATACAAAGCAGATTAAGCGTGCACAATAAATTAAATTGCAGACTAAACTGATCATAAGCAAAACAAAAATAAAATTCACCAACCAAAGTAATTCTGTGAAGCGCCACTGAGGCCTTTCCAAAAAGGAAAGTGTGACGAGCGTCACACTATCCATAACGGCCGACACGCTTAGTGCCTGTTACGAGCGTCACATCCCTGTGACGAGCGTAACACTCCTCAGACTAGTGAACGTTAAGGAGCCGTTGGAGACGAACATTACACCTTTAACTTTTTACCTTCCCCATTCATTTTTCATTTAACCACACTAAATTACTTTTCAACCACTTTTTCTTTCCACCTTCCAAATTCTTCTCCTATAAATACCCACCAAACCTTCCTTCATTCACCACAAACAATTCTCTCCTATCCAATACATTTCTTTTTCTTTCCAAATCACCCCTTCAAAATTCATCATAATGGCGAGAAATCAGAATTTCGGAAACATCATCTTCCGATCCGTAGATGACAATTATCAGAGGGAGCAATTCGAGCGTTTCCAACAGCGAGGCGTCGTTTCCACCAGGTACCCCGATTTACCTTGTTTACAACAATTAGGCTTACTCCAAGGTATCGAATGGATGCTCCGTCAAGCCAACTTAACCTTCCTTTGCACTCATAATCAACCCACCTACCCATCCCTAACCTTAGAATTCTTAAGTTCATACGACTACACCACTCCCGCCGGTGAAGACGAATTGCTAACCGGTACGGCAACCTTCCGTATGTTTAACACCGAGTACTCTCTAACCCAAAACCAATTGAGTACCATGCTACAATTTCCCACAGAAGGTCTGCTGCATGCCAGAATCCCTCCAACCTCAAACTGGAACACAGTTGGCATTTTTGGCCTTTTTAAGAAAATTTCCGGTATAGATACCTACAACTGGGAAGAACTCCTTCTCTCCCATATACATAACCCCACTATCCGGTACTTTATCCGCATCTTGCAAAACACAGTTTTTGGAAGGCCAAACAACAACAAGGTCAACTCAAAGGAACTATTTTTCCTCCAGTGCGTTTTCGAACCAGATACTCAGGTAAACGCCGCCTCCTTTCTCTTTCATCACATCCGCACCTTATGTGCTAGAGGCAGGCAACCTTTTATAATTGGTGGCTTAATCACCACCATCGCACTTGGCCTAAACCTAGGGGATAAACTCCAAACTTTAGAATCCCTACCTCCCCTATCTATGGATACCAGCTACTGTCGATCCAGCCGCTTGATTAAGAACAGAGTAGGCGGAGGATATTATCTTATGGTGAACAACCAGGCAGTCCCAAGCGTTGTTCTACCAAATACTGCCCTCACTGATGTCACAAACCCCGAGCGCCACCTCTATGATCTCAACGCTCCTGAAACCACCGAGCCTTCACAAACAAACCCGCAAACAGATGAGTTTGAAGAAATGGAACAAGGTGATCATCCGCCTACACAACAGTCAGTCCCGCTCAACCCTTCCGGCAATACAACTGGCCCATCCTCCCAACGTCGTCGACGAAGAAGGCCTGCAACCAACGACGACATTATGGATGCTATCGATGGAATGCAGGCACAGAATGTCGAGATGCTGCAGATGATGCGTCAAATGCAACAGCAACAGGACGCTAGGAATGCCATAACCGACCAGCGGTTTACTGAGTTGTTCAGCAGGTTCGACAACTTAGACTTACGTCAGAGATCACCAGGTCCAAGAACCAGAGGCGGAAGACAACCTTAGTTGTAGTTTCCTTTTCCTTTCCATATTGTATTTCATTTCCTTAAAACATTGGGGACAATGTTTAATTTAAGTATGGGGGGGAAACTTGTTTCTTCCATTTCCATTTTTCAAGTATGTTACCTTCCCTTTCACTGTTATTTCCCTTTCTTATTATCTGAAAAAAAAAAAAAATTTATTATAATTTTAAGTTAAGTCCCTAGTGTGAAATATTTCTATTATCTATTCCCCTCAATTTTCTTGAGCCATAACAAAACAAATTTTAACACACCCAATAAGTATAAAGGTTGCTTACTTTATAAAACTTGAGTGAAATCAAGACAAAAAAAATCATTACCATAACAACGCTCTGAGAACCTCAACATGTTAGATCAGGATAAGTACCTATTATACCGATTCCTCGAACTTTTAGCTTTAGAGTAACCCCGAGTAGTTTATACGAGAAGTCAGCACCATCTTAATAGCAAACTACGTGGAGAGCCGATGAATATAAGTGAATGATCCCCAAAGTAACATAAAATATATGAATATATCAGGAAATGCACTGATTAAATTAGGTGATCCTTACCAGAACATTTAATCTAAAAGTTGCAGATCATGCAAAAGCACAATATGAAAGATCCATTATGAGTTGGTTCAGTAGGTATCTGGTACTGAACTCGGTAGGGCGGACTACGGTTCGATCCCCCACGATTTGCAATGGACTGAATAACGAAGTTATCCGACTTATGTACCAGAACTTCTAGCTAAAAGCGGATCAGAATCACTAACCGGTTACTCCACTATGTGCACGAAAATATAAAGGGCTTAATGTGATTTCGCTAGAATGAAAGCGGGTGAAATAAAAGTAAAGGAACTAGGATAACTATAATGGCATTACTTGAACTGATTTGCATAAGGTAGGGTTATCTAAGTTGTAACGGTAGTTGTTGATGTCAAGATTAAACTCAAATTGCTTCTAAACAAAATCCATTTGCAACCTATTACGAATTGATGTGTGTTTTGAAACTTCGCCTGGCTAAATTTTTGAAAACGATTTCTATACTGAATTTTGCTTGAGGACAAGCAAAGATCTAAGTATGGGGGAGTTTGATAACACGAAATTATATCATATTTTAGGACTTAATTCCATTAAATTCTATGACTATTTATTTCGGTTTACTGCATTTTATGAGATATTACGTGGTATTTTCTTCCTATTTGTCTCAGGTAGTCTATTTTGAAGAACAAGTGAAAATGGAAGAAAAGGAGGTGCAAAAAGGAGAGAAAAGGAACCAAATGCCAAAGCCCAGCCCAAAGCGCACAAGTCACCAATGCTGTGCCTGTGACGGACGTCACAGGGTGCGTGACGAGCGTCACGCAAAGCAGCCTTGTGACGGATGTCACACATGGTGTGACGAGCGTCACACCGTTCCACTATTTTTTTGGCGCAAGTAACGCCCTCAGAAGACTTGAAGAAGAGACGTTGAGGAGTTTGTGTCCTATATCCACGCCGTGCATTTAGCCACGTTGAAGAACTTGAGAAACGGAAAGCAGTTACCAGCACCAATATAAATAGCTATCTCTAAAACCTAAAAGGGTTCCTCGGTTTTTTCCACGCTCATATTGCCGAAGCTTTGCCAATTTTCTTTTCACGCTTTTGCTTATTTTTTTCTTTTCCAGCAACTTAACATCGTTTATTTTATTTATTTCTTTTGCAAGTTCTACATTCTTTTTCCCTTGCAATTTACCTTCCCCTTTTAGCATTTAGATATTTTTCGCATAATAGTTTCTACACCGGAAACTATTGTGCAACTTTTTATCGGATCTAACCTTACGTTAGATTCTAGTTTTATTTCCTTGGTTTAATTTATTGTTTAATTGAAGAATCGAAGAACAAATCCTACCGGCTTGTGGTGGAGTGTTCAAGACTATTGTATTACGCATTCAGGTTCTTTAATCATTATTTAACATTTTGTTTTATTATTTATCTATATTATCTGCCTGGAATGAGTCTGTTTATGCATGATATGTATGCTTGTTTATTTAGCATGTCTGGCTAATTCGCCTAGGTATCGGTATGTAAAGTAAGCAGAATAAGGGATCAAGACTGAGTCGGTCTATTTAAACTTAAAATTAAAATCAATCTTTTTACGGTCTCAACTTACAGGTTTAATAACAAGATTTTTTACAAAAAGTAAAGGACATAAAGAAGTTAAAATCAATAGAGCGAGAGTTTGAGGTTTTAACTGGACAGTGTAAGTTAGGCATTAATTCTAGATCAGGGCGAGAGCAAGTTTTAGAGTTAATTAAATTCTGACCTTTTCCAAAAAGTATTTTTAAAGATTGAATGTGAGGACGAGAGTTAAGCATTTGGATTTAATTATATAACCTAAGTCAACAGAGCGAGAGTTTGAGATAAGGGTGTTTAAAACGGTCAGTGTTTTCTTAAAAAGAGTTTCTGCAACTTTATTGCTTTCAAAATATGGTTTTTGACTTAATTATAAGTGACAGCTACATTAATATAAAATCATGGTTTATTCAACAGAGCGAGAGTTTGAGATAAAACCTTTAACCAATAAAGTTAACTGAAACGATTTACTTTAAAACCAAGAAACCGACAAAGACTTGATTCCCTAGTTTTGACGAACTACATATCGATATCCGTTTTATTAATATTTAATCTAGATCTTAGTTTAGCCTTTAGTTTTTCCCCAAACAATCAAACATTTTTCACCTTAGATTTACGTAGTAACCTTAGATAACGGTATATCGATTCATAAGTCCCTGTGGGATCGATATCTTTTAAAACTACGCGATAGAACTGTGCACTTGCAGTTTGTATCCCATTCTCGACTCACGCAGTCGAGCGATCAATAGGGTCAAAAGAGACCTTCTTCCTCTCAAAATTTTGATGATGATTATTATTATTGTAGTTGGTAAGTTGTTATGGTTGTTGTTGATATTGTTGCTGAATAGGAACTGATTGAATGGTTGAATTGTTGGAAAAGACTAGAATTACTGATGAGACTTTGTGTTGATGTTGACGTGACGGAGAATTCTTCCTCACATGAGGCCTCCTCTGCCTCCTAGTTGATACTGCATTAGTTTCTCATTCCTTCTTTTTAGAGAAACTCCCACCATACTTCTTACTTGTTGGTGATTCATCTTTGGACAGACATCCCTTACAGACTCCTTCTTCCAATCTCATCCCCGTGTTTACCATCTCGGTAAAATCATTGGGGGCACTAGCAATTATTCGTTCATAGTAAAATGAACTCAGCGTCTTCAAGAAAATATTAGTCATCTCCTTTTCTTCCAAAGGTGGACTAATTTGAGCAGCCAACTCCCCCCATCTCTAGGCATATTCTTTGAATGTCTCTTTGTCCTTCTAAGACATAGACCTCAACTAATCTCTATCTAGCTCCATATCCATATTATACTTATACTATTTGACAAAGGCCTCACCCAAGTTGTTAAAAGTACAGATGCTAGCACTGTCTAGGCCCATATAACATCTGAGGGAAGCTCTAGTCAGACTATCCTGGAAGTAGTGAATCAGCAACTGGTTGTTATCAGTTTGAGTAAACATCTTTCTATTAGAACAAGATTTTGGTTATGCAATTTATCTCTATGTTTTGCTGATAACAAAGAATGAAATATTTTGGTACCCTAATGTAGCGGTAAATTCATGATCATCAAGCTATGGATAAGCAAGACATCAAATAACAAGAGTCGCCACCACGCTTTTATTGTTTCCAAGGGAAAAGGGAAAAGTACGAAAAAACCCAAAAAATAAGAAGTTTTCAAATCAAAACTAATAAAATGCCAAAGATTACAAGTAAGGGGTTGTTGGTTACACAAAAGGAAGGTGTTAGCACCCAAAGTGTCCTATGTACTCCTAGGGAGCCCTTTCTTGTGTGCATATGTATTTTGTACAAATGATGTTTACACACAAATAGAATGGGGGGATGAGAAAAGAATTCATTAATTATATTTTTGTGTTTGACAAGACCTTTGGACTTATGCCTACGTACCAACATGAAAATGAGGGATCAAAACCTCGTAGTTCGTGATACAAATTTCAAAGTGGATGCCTTGCTTTTAACAAAAATTAGGTTTGAAAGGCACAAAGGCCTAAAAATGGTTTGAATGAGTTTGTTCTTTTTGGCTTTTGAAATCTTTAAGTTAAGTATAATTAAGTTTATTTACATGTTTATTTAAGAAAAGAAGTTTTAAAAATGCAATGCATAAGGCCAAAGTTTCTTGTCTGCAAAATGGTCTAAGTTTAGAAACAAAACAAGCACAAACAAAGAAATTTTTTAAAAGGAGGGAGAGATTTTGAAATTAAAGAAATGGGGAGGAGATGAAGAGACTAATCCTAAGCATGAATTTAAAAGTTAAGAGTTGAAAAGATCTGACCAATGGGCTGCAATCCAATAGACAAGAATGTCATATAGAAACCCAAATTCCCTTGGATATTAGAATCAAGCAACAAACAACGCACACAATATTAACTTGAAGAGCAAGGCATCAAATAAAGATAGACACATCCAAGCTTAGCCATTCCATGATCTTCTTCAAATTTGCCCATGTAGCAGATGAATTCCACAATGCCACAAGTCACAGGTTCAAAATAATAGCTTCACAATGATCATGTTGCAGATGAACTCAAATGGATCTTTAATGATGTATCAGATGAAGTTTCAGATTACAAGCACATGGTTACATGAAAGTTGGCATTGGCCAAGTCCTCTGCATAGGGAGTGTTGCCTAAATTCTAAGTCCAATTGTCTAAAACCAAACCAATAGTCCACACAAGATATTTTTTAGTGTTTTTTGTTCTTATTATGTACATTGATGGCCAAAGACCATAGAAACAAACACAATATACACAAGAAAAATATATCACAAAATATTGTCCAAATGGACAAGGTGAAAATGACATTAACGTAAACAATTTGAATGGTATGAATAATGGCAAATGAATAAGGCTTAAAAAATAAAGTGCATTAAAGTAAATAACTTGAAAGTAAATGTTAGTTGTTAATGAGTTAGAAGTTAGTATTGCTTTTGCTTTTTATTTTAAGTCATCCTTTGGAGAACACTCAACCCACTTATCACAAGCATGGATCCTTGAACTAAGACATCTTCCAAAGGAAGGAAAAAAAACCAATTTTCCACACAATACCATGAAAGAGGGGAGACTTAAAATCTCACTAACTAGAATGTTATTCCTTTTGTATCAAAAATTTAGTGCTATGTTAAGCAATCATCATTGGATTTATGTAGAAGTCAGAACTATTTGAGGTCGGGCAATAGAATTTTGGTGTTAATGCATGTTAGAGACATAGTATAATGGACTATGCTCATGAAACATACCAAACACAAAAAGATTATGCAAAAGAGGTGGCCTAATCTCATCCATGCTTATGTTGATTTTTTAATCAACTAGCCTTAGGATATTGAGATATCATAGGTCCATGATATGAATGCATAAAGAAGAGGAATACGATGAAGACGGAGGGGAATGAATCAAAACTCAAATTCGACAAAGGAGGAATTTTACCAAATTATGATCATTCATTCATTTTGGGAGATGGAATGTACAATACATCAATCCCCTAAATCTAATGATCTTTGTAACACCCTTCTAAAATACCCCAAATTAATTAATTCAATAAAATATAAATCAGAGTAGATATGCAGTTAAGGGTGTCACACTGACACTTCACACCATTCATCAAAATAATTCGTCATGCTCATTTATTTATCAAAATAAAACATTGCACAATACGCAGCGGATAAAGATCAAATCAATCATACAAGCCATGTAACACATTACATGTAAAGTTGTTCAACAACCAAATGAAAACAAATAAAACATCCCGTCCCGATGTTACATCTACCAGAGCATGACTCACTAATGAACTACGCTAGACTCCAATCACTAGCTTCTACTCAATCACTGCTCGTTACCTGAAAACATAGTTGTAAGGGTGAGTTCCTCAATCGATATAATAAGCATTATAAAATATCATGTAATGCTAAGTAAATGAACACATCTCATCACCCTAATCATATCACACATTCAGTAACGACAACATCAACTCATACTCAAAATCATGCTCAACATAAACATCAAAACACACGTATAATATTGGAACACATCCATTCATATTATACACAATACATACATTATGCAATGAGACTCCATGCATGCGGTACCGACTATTCGTGAACACATAGTTCAACCTCACCGATCAAATCCAGATACGGCTACCAAGCTCACTAGTCCCACTCATTTGAGACCTAGTGACTCACATCACTAATTCCTCACCATGGGAATTAGCTACCACCCCAAGGGCCATGCTATGCACGCTAAATCACCTAGCATGCAAACATCAACAACAATCCACAATAACTCATCACTAATTCGTCACCATGGGAATTAGCTACCACCATAAAGGCCATACTATGCACGCTAAATCACTTAGCCATGCAAACATCAACAATCATCCACAATGGACATATGCTCACACTCTAAGCCATAAACAGTCCATTCACAATTGCATACATAATAGATACATCCACAGCATTATGCATACAATCATACATCATCCACATATTTATCACATAATCATATCATGCCACATAATCAATCACAGTATTAGCACGCTCTACTAATACCCCTACCGCTCAAAACAACGGGAAATGATCCCTATTATATCATACGCCAATATAGGCCAAACATCAAACATGCACACCACATTTAAATATAAATTTTTCACATTTCACACAGTGTTAACCGGTTAACGCCCTGGGTTAACCGGTTAACGCAACACAGAACACGCTTCCTGGCAATTCACAACAGTGTTAACCGGTTAACACCCTGGGTTAACCGGTTAACGCAAGACAGACAGCAATATTTCACAATTCATAACAGTGTTAACCGGTTAACACCCTGGGTTAACCGGTTAACGCAAGACAGAAAGCTGTTCCTGCGCTAACACGAAGCAGAATGCAGAATTCTCCGCATTTTCCGCCGTTGGAGGACTTCCGGACCTCCGATTCCAATTCCGTAAAAAGCTACACTTTCGGAAAATCAAGACTCATCCAATTACAGATTCAATTACAGCTTTAACATAACTTATTCATCTCAATTTTTCAGCATTTCAACATCCCAATTAGGGTCAAATCAATGGCTTATCACTACCCATTACATGTTAATCCATAATACCCATTAAACGACGATAAACCCCCCTTACCTGAGTTAATCCGGCAATCCTTTAGCTTCAAGCTCTTCCTTCTTCAACCTTCTTCTCCTGCTCTTCCTCTTTGCCCTTTTCTCACTTTCTTCCCTTTTCTCCCAATGTTACGTGTTCTCTGTTTTCACGTAAAACCCTTTTTACCAAATGGGACCTTATATATATTCCAACTTTATTATTCCAATAATAATCCAATTATTTAATTAAATTAATAAATATACTATTAACTTAATTTTAAATAATTATCATATTTTATCGGGGTGTTACAACTCTCCCCCACTAAAAGAGTTTTCGTCCTCGAAAACATACCTCAAGCGAATAACTCAGGATAAGACTCCTTCATCTGACTCTCAAGTTCCCAAGTCACATTGCCACCTGCTGGTCCTCCCCAAGCTACCTTCACCAAAGCAATCTCTTTACCCCGCAACTGCTTCGACCCTCGATCCTCGATCCTCATAGGTGATGTTTCAACAGTCAGGTTATCTCTCACCTGTACATCATCTACTTGGACCACATGCGACGGATCAGGAATGTACCTCCTCAACTGAGACACATGAAAAACCTCATGCAAATTCGCAAGTGACGGCGGTAAAGCGATACGATAGGCTACCTCCCCTATCCTCTCCAAAATCTGATAAGGACCAATAAATCGAGGTGTCAACTTCTTCGACTTCAAAGCTCGACCAACCCCAGTTATCGGAGTAACACGAAGAAACACATGATCTCCCTCTTGAAACTCAAGTGACTTCCTCCTCTTGTCGTGATAACTCTTCTGACGACTCTGAGCAATCCTCATCTTCTCCTGAATCATCTTAATCTTTTCCGTAGTTTGTTGAACAATCTCCGGTCCAACCACAACACTCTCACCGGACTCATACCAACATAAAGGTGTCCGACATCTCCTACCATACAAAGCTTCAAACGGTGCCATACCAATGCTCGAATGAAAACTATTGTTGTAGGTAAACTCAATCAAAGGTAAATAACAATCCCAAGCACCTCCCTTTTCCAAAACACAAGCCCTCAAAAGATCCTCCAGTGACTGAATCGTCCTCTCAGTCTGACCATCAGTCTGCGGATGATATGCAGAACTCAATCTCAGCTTAGTTCCCAAAGCCTTCTGTAAACCTTCCCAGAACTTCGATGTAAATCTAGGATCTCTGTCCGAAACAATACTCGACGGAATACCATGCAAACTTACAATTTTCTCAATATACAACTCAGCTAATCTCTCTAACGGATAATCCATTCTGATCGGAATGAAATGAGCCGATTTTGTCAATCTGTCAACAATCACCCAAATAGCTTCAAAATTCTTAATTGTCCTCGGTAAACCAGAAACAAAATCCATACTGATACTATCCCACTTCCACTCTGGAATAGCCAACGGTTGCATTAACCCAGACGGCTTCTGATGCTCAATCTTTGACTTCTGACAAGTCAAACAGGAATAAACAAAACTCGCAATTTCTCTTTTCATTCCCGGCCACCAAAATAACTTTTTCAAATCATGATACATCTTCGTAGCCCCAGGATGAATACTCAGGCCACTACGATGTCCTTCCTCAAGAATACTCTTCTTAAGTTCGGTAACATCCGGAATACACACCCGATTACCAATTTTCAAAACACCATTCTCATCAACTCTGAATTCACCACCTTGACCTTGATTCACTAGAGTCAACTTATCAACCAAAAGCACATCGGATTTCTGACCCTCTCTAATCTCATCCAAAATACCACTCGTTAACTTCAACATTCCCAATTTAACACTATTGTGAGTACTCTCACACACCAAACTCAAGTCTCTAAACTGCTCAATTAAATCCAATTCCTTAACCATTAACATAGACATATGCAATGATTTCCGACTCAATGCATCAGCCACTACGTTTGCTTTACCCGGATGGTAATTCAAACCAAAGTCATAATCCTTCGGAAACTCTAACCATCTCCTCTGTCTCATATTCAGCTCTTTCTGATCAAACAAATACTTTAAACTTTTATGGTCACTGAAAACCTCAAATCTTGACCCGTACAAGTAATGCCTCCATAACTTCAGAACAAATACCACAGCTGCCAACTCTAAATCGTGTGTCGGATAGTTCCTCTCATGAACCTTCAGTTGTCTCGAAGCATAAGCTACAACCTGCTTATTCTGCATCAAAACACCACCCAAACCCAACAATGAAGCATCACAGTAAACCTCAAATGGTTCCGATGGACTCGGTAATATCAGAATAGGAGCAGTAGTTAACCTCCTCTTTAACTCTTGGAAACCTTCTTCACATTTTGAGTCCCAAACAAACGCTTGCCCCTTTCTAGTCAACATCGTCAACGGTAACGCCAACTTAGAAAATCCCTCAATGAATTTCCTATAATACCCTGCAAGTCCAAGAAAACTCCTTATCTCAAAAACTGACTTCGGAGCTTCCCACTTAGATACCGCTTCTATCTTAGAAGGATCAACAGCAACACCACCTCTTGAAATCACATGACCAAGAAAACTAACCTCTTCTAACCAAAATTCACACTTAGACAGTTTAGCAAATAACTTCTTTTCTCGTAGAACTCCTAAAACCACTCTCAAATGTTCAGCATGCTCTTCTTCAGATTTCGAATACACCAAAATATCGTCAATAAACACCACAACAAACTTGTCTAGGTACGGATGGAAAATCCTATTCATATACTCCATAAATACCCCAGGCGCATTAGTCACACCAAAAGGCATTATAGAATACTCATAATGTCCATACCTTGTTCTGAAAGCAGTCTTCTGAATATCCTCAGTTTTCACACGTATCTGATGATACCCCGATCTCAAATCTATTTTGCTGAACACACTCGCACCAACCAACTGATCCATCAAATCATCAATCCTCGGCAAAGGATACCGATTCTTGATCGTCACTTTATTCAGTTGCCTGTAGTCCACACACAACCTCATAGTACCTTCTTTCTTCTTAACAAATAACACTGGTGCACCCCACGGTGACACACTCGGACGAATAAACTTCTTATCCAACAGATCTTCCAACTGACTTTTCAATTCAGTTAACTCAACAGCAGACATACGGTACGGAGCCATCGACATTGGCCTAGTACCAGGTACCAAATCAATCGAGAACTCAACTTCACGCTCTGGCGGTAATTCATTCACTTCTTCAGGAAACACATCAGGAAAATCACACACCACGGCTAGATCGCAAATCGCCAGTTTATCTTTAGCCTCCAAAATCGCTAACAGCATAAACAACTCTGCCCCATCTGCTACCGCCTCATTCACCTGCCTCGCTGATAAAAACAAACTCTTTCCTTCCTCAATCTCAGGAAAGATCACAGTCTTATCAAAACAGTTGATATAAACTCGGTTAAACACCAACCAGTTCATACCCAGGATAACATCAATCTGCACTAGTGGAAGACACACGAGGTCCATCCCAAAGTCTCTACCAAAAATACTCAAAGGACAATTTAAACAAACTGAAGTAGTAGTCACTGAACCCTTCGCAGGAGTATCAATCACCATACTCCCATGCATCTCAGATATCTCTAATTTAAGTTTCACAGCACAATCCAAAGATATAAAGGAATGAGTCGCACCTGTGTCAATAATAGCTACAAGAGGAAAGCCATTAATATAACACGTACCTCGGATCAAATGATCATCTGCAGAAGTCTCAGAACCCGATAAAGCAAAGACCTTGCCTCCCGACTGGTTCTCTTTCTTCGGCTTAGGACACTGTGGGCTAATATGACCCACCTCTCCACAGTTGAAACAAGTCATAGTCTTCAACCGGCACTCTGCAGCCAAGTGACCACCTTTGCCACACTTGAAACACTTCTTCTCAGCACTGGTACACTCATGGAAACGATGTCCAGCCTGACCACATCTGTAACACTTAGCAGGGGCACTAGAGTCTCCCCCACTAGGTCTCTTCATCCCACTCTGTCTCTGGAAACCTTTGCCAGCTGCATACGGTTTCCCACGATCATTCTGATTCTTGCCTTTCCTATCAACCCTCTGCTGATAGTTCTCCGTTCTGGCCTTGGTATCCTGTTCAAAAATCCTGCAGTAGTCAACCAAGTCAGAAAACACTCTAATCTGCTGATACCCAATAGCCTGCTTGATTTCGGGACGCAACCCGTTCTCAAACTTCACACACTTTGAAAATTCCCCAGTAGCCTCATCATAGGGAGTGTAATACTTCGACAGCTCTGTGAACTTAGCAGCATACTCAGTAACAGACCGGTTGCCCTGCTTCAATTCTAGGAACTCTATCTCTTTCTTTCCTCTGACATCCTCTGGAAAGTACTTCCTCAGGAATCTCTCTCTGAACACCGCCCAAGTGATCTCAGCATTCCCAGCAGCTTCCAACTCAGTGCGGGCAGCAACCCACCAATCATCTGCTTCCTCTGACAGCATATGCGTACCGAACCTGACCTTCTGGTTATCGACACACTCAGTCACTCGGAAGATCCTCTCGATCTCCTTCAACCACTTCTGAGCACCATCTGGATCGTATGCTCCTTTGAACATTGGAGGATTGTTCTTCTGGAACTCACTCAGTTGACGAGCAGCTCCCATTCCCACAACATTCAGATTCCCTCCAAGTACTCCAGCTAGCATACCCAGAGCCTCAGCAATCCCAGCATCGTCTCTACCTCTTCCAGCCATCTCTATTTTGAAAGCCCAACAAGCTAAAACAATAAGTACTGATAGGGTTACACAACACCTATCACGTACAGGGAAACAGAATAATTACGACTCGACTCGACCGACTATGCTCTGATACCACTAATGTAACACCCTTCTAAAATACCCCAAATTAATTAATTCAACAAAATATAAATCAGAGTAGATATGCAGTTAAGGGTGTCACACTGACACTTCACACCATTCATCAAAATAATTCGTCATGCTCATTTATTTATCAAAATAAAACATTGCACAATACGCAGCGGATAAAGATCAAATCAATCATACAAGCCATGTAACACATTACATGTAAAGTTGTTCAACAACCAAATGAAAACAAATAAAACATCCCGTCCCGATGTTACATCTACCAGAGCATGACTCACTAATGAACTACGCTAGACTCCAATCACTAGCTTCTACTCAATCACTGCTCGTTACCTGAAAACATAGTTGTAAGGGTGAGTTCCTCAATCGATATAATAAGCATTATAAAATATCATGTAATGCTAAGTAAATGAACACATCTCATCACCCTAATCATATCACACATTCAGTAACGGCAACATCAACTCATACTCAAAATCATGCTCAACATAAACATCAAAACACACGTATAATATTGGAACACATCCATTTATATTATACACAATACATACATTATGCAATGAGACTCCATGCATGCGGTGCCGACTATTCGTGAACACATAGTTCAACCTCACCGATCAAATCCAGATACGGCTACCAAGCTCACTAGTCCCACTCATTTGAGACCTAGTGACTCACATCACTAATTCCTCACCATGGGAATTAGCTACCACCCCAAGGGCCATGCTATGCACGCTAAATCACCTAGCATGCAAACATCAACAACAATCCACAATAACTCATCACTAATTCCTCACCATGGGAATTAGCTACCACCATAAAGGCCATACTATGCACGCTAAATCACTTAGCCATGCAAACATCAACAATCATCCACAATGGACATATGCTCACACTCTAAGCCATAAACAGTCCATTCACAATTGCATACATAATAGATACATCCACAGCATTATGCATACAATCATACATCATCCACATATTTATCACATAATCATATCATGCCACATAATCAATCACAGTATTAGCACGCTCTACTAATACCCCTACCGCTCAAAACAACGGGAAATGATCCCTATTATATCATACGCCAATATAGGCCAAACATCAAACATGCACACCATATTTAAATATAAATTTTTCACATTTCACACAGTGTTAACCGGTTAACGCCCTGGGTTAACCGGTTAACGCAACACAGAACACGCTTCCTGGCAATTCACAACAGTGTTAACCGGTTAACACCCTGGGTTAACCGGTTAACGCAAGACAGACAGCAATATTTCACAATTCATAACAGTGTTAACTGGTTAACACCCTGGGTTAACCGGTTAACGCAAGACAGAAAGCTGTTCCTGCGCTAACACGAAGCAGAATGCAGAATTCTCCGCATTTTCCGTCGTTGGAGGACTTCCGGACCTCCGATTCCAATTCCGTAAAAAGCTACACTTTCGGAAAATCAAGACACATCCAATTACAGATTCAATTACAGCTTTAACATAACTTATTCATCTCAATTTTTCAGCATTTCAACTTCCCAATTAGGGTCAAATCAATGGCTTATCACTACCCATTACATGTTAACCCATAATACCCATTAAACGACGATAAACCCCCCTTACCTGAGTTAATCCGGCAATCCTTTAGCTTCAAGCTCTTCCTTCTTCAACCTTCTTCTCCTGCTCTTCCTCTTTGCCCTTTTCTCACTTTCTTCCCTTTTCTCCCAATGTTACGTGTTCTCTGTTTTCACGTAAAACCCTTTTTACCAAATGGGACCTTATATATATTCCAACTTTATTATTCCAATAATAATCCAATTATTTAATTAAATTAATAAATATACTATTAACTTAATTTAAATAATTATCATATTTTATCGGGGTGTTACAATCTTAACCTAGCAAAGTCAAATCAGCGTTGACCAAGGCCCAACAACACAAGTCAAACTCATACAACCCATCAAAAAGGCTCAACACAATCATTTGGCATTTATTCAATTTAAAAAAACTAAAATAATGGATAAAATTAAATATGGTTTGTCAAATTCCTAAAATCTCATAAAAACACCAAAGAAATGGCCATGGGATTTATCATAGGTCAAACAAGGTCAAAGGACCTTGGAGAAAAAATTTCAGAATTTTTAGAGACTTAAAAGTATTTTTAAACAATTAAAAATATTCCCAAAATCAATTAAATCATGAAAAATATTAAAAACAATCCAAAAAATAATTTTAATTCAAAATATGAAAGAGGATTTTATTTAAATTTTTTTGGTGAAACTCACATATTTTTTGGATCAGTATTAAAATTAATATGAATTAATGAAAATCAAAGAAATAAAATGAAAATTAGAAAATACAAAAAATGTGGACCACTTTACTCCCTCATTAATGGAGGTGGCAGATCAAGTGGTCATCAGCGCGCTTTCCACCATGGACTTAAGTCAATGCACCACAGGGATGGTAACCAAAACCAACATGTGAGATTAAAACATTTTGAATTTATCATGTGGCTCAGAACCTGTCCATTACATCAACGGCGCTAAACCTCCGGTCACATTCTCAGGCGAACCTCGCCGGATGGTTCAGTCATTAGCATCACATAAATGAAAAAGGAGGATATGATCTAAAAGAAAAAATGGTGTAGAGCACGAATCTGACCTCAATTTTAACTAACTCCACATATATAGAAAGATATGAGGAGTTGAATTTTGAGGTGTGTCAACTGAGTTGCTTCGATTTGACCTCAAAGCAACTCAATCTTCTTGCCTACATTGGTTGGACTTCAGACAACCAAAGATCCAAGAAAATTAATGAGAATTGAGTGAGAATCAAAGAGAAGAAAATTTCTGGAAAATACCTTCAATGCTGTGCAGAACTTGATCTTGCTTGCTTCAATCCTTGCTTGATCACACTCAGGGAACTTGCAGAAGTGGTTTTGAAATGGAACAAAGCTTTGGATCCTGGAGTTTTTGAATCTCCAAACTGTGATTCAAACTCAATTTTAAGATTGAAATTTCTCAAGTTTTCCTTTGAATTGTGAGGGTTTGAAAAGAGGGGCAAAGCTGGTGCGCAAGGGATCCTTCAAATGAGCTCAGAGGGCTTGTATTTATAGCAATTGGGAATGTTATTTGCACACTTGAATTTTCTTCCAAATTTGGCAATTTCATGCACATGCTTGCATGGGCATGTACAGGCCCATGAAGCAATCTATTTTGGTCCAAATGCATATGAAATGAAGCTTGAATGGCAAGGCAATGCTATGTGATATTTTGAACATTTGATCTTTCCACTTGATGCAGACCTGTGAAGACCATGTGCATCCCTAGTAAACCTTTTCCAAAATTGATGAAATATGACTCTTTGGAAAGATTAGATCAAGGGGAACAACTCTTATTTTGGACACTTTTCCATTTGGAACTTGAATATCCTGGTGAATTGTGAGTTGGAAGTTTGGAAATTTCAACATGTTGAAATTTTTTCTAAGTGTTAAGTCATTAACCTCAATGTTCCACCTTATGTAACTTTTCATGTGAACTCCAAATGAGAAAAGTGTCTTCATCAAAGTTGTATGCCTTTAAAATACCTTAAAATGGTCACCAATTTCATGTCATTTGGATTTATAATGATAGAGTTATGCATTTTTGAAGTTGATGAAAATCACTTGTTCAATGGTATAGGTCAAAAATGACCTATAATGTATCCTCATATCACATTCTCATAAAAGTTGATTTATCTTTCACTCCAAACATAAAAGCTAAAGTAGACATATTTAATTTGATTGTGAAACTTGGAAATATTTCATCTCATAAAAATTGAGCAAGTTATGGCCTTGGGAAGTTGACTTTCAAATTAGGGTTTAGACAAAATGACCATTAATGTTTCAACATATAAAATGAATTTCCAAGAAAAAGTAGCTCTAGAACTCAACATGAAAGTTCTTTGTAATGTCATTTAGAGTAATGTTTATCTTGGAATCATTTTCATATGGTGAAAATTGTAGGAGATATGGTCTAGGTGGACCCAGTTTTGATTAGATGAATTCATCTGGCCAACCACCATCAACCAACTTGCTATCATGCAATTCTCTTGACATTTTAGGCTCATGGTAGATCATATATGCATAAGATGATGGATTTTGAAGTTTAACTTGATAAATTTGATCAATTGGTGAGGAAGCTTGTTGAAGAACTCACTCAAGATACCCAAACTAACTAGGGTTTCCAAGGCAAACCACCTCCAAACTCTTGAAGAACACTTGATCAAAGTAATATGCAAAGATCAATGGGACTCATATATGATGCTTAGAGACATTGTGGATTAATATTTGGTTGTGCTCTTAGCCATGAGGGTCTTAAACCCTAGATGTGGACTTGATAGATCAAATGGAGATCATGTCCTACCTACAAAAGAGTTAGGCAAATGCAAAGACATATTTTTGGTATTTTGGTTAGTAAAAATGATAATATACAAGTATGATACAATCACATAGTGCTTGATGATCTCTCCAAAAATAAACCCAATGAAAAAAGGGCTAAGGATTATGCCAAAGTGTGATCCTAATGCTAATGCATATTATGAGATTGTATGAGGGATCTTAGGGTCAAAATTAGAGTCTTACAGCTGCCCCTATTTAAGGACATTCTAACTGAGGAGATGAAGGTTAAAAATCTTCGCATCGACTCAGTAGAATGGGCTTAAATAACAACATATAGAAACAAATTTTGGTCCCTAAGAGACCTCATGATGCATATGGTATAAATGTAAAAGTGAATTCTCTGTGGGGAAATGTTGCCACAAAGGAAAAGAAATCAGAGAGACTGAATCTCTGCAGGAGCATAATGCATTCTGTAAGGAAAACTCACAAGGGAGACAGAAACTCTGAGGGGATAGAAAGGGTATGCGTAGGCCAGGCTATGAATTACAACTGTTGGGAGACTAGAGGAATTCCATAAACATAGAAAGACTCAGCCAGGGGAAACAAAAACATCTGCAGGGGATACGAGTAGGTCAGGATAAAACTGGCGTACTTGAATCATGCAGGAAAAGCGACATCACTAAGGAAATGCGCACTCAACTCAACTAGAGAAGAAATAAACTTCAACACATGAGGAGCAGAAATCTATTATCCTCTACCTATTACTGGGTAAGGAGATAATAAAGATTTGACAGAGAGGACATCCGTCACCGGTTAAGATGAACATATCAAGGATGACTCGCTGGGAACCGCCAAGAGGGATTATTCATTACCGGTTACTGAGTAAGAATAGCCTTGTTGGGGAAAACTGCAGGAATAGGATTTCCAACTACCAGTTACTGGGCAGAAGACCCAAGATGAGAATATCTGTCACCGGTTAGGGTGAACATATCAAGGATATACTCAAAATGAAAGAAAATCCATCATCGGTTAAGATGAACATATCAAGGATAGACTTGCCTGGGGGCGTCAAGGAGGACATCCGTCATCGGTTAGGATGAACATATCAAGGATAGACTCAAAAGGAAAGAAAATCTGTCATCAGTTAAGATGAACATATCAAGGATAGACTTGCTTGGGGGCGTCAAGGAGGATATCCGTCATCGGTTAGGATGAACATATCAAGGGTAGATTCCGTAAGGAAGGAATAGGGATTACATTTATGAGTTACTGGATAGAACACCGCAAGAAGAAGGAAACCCGTCAACGGTTAAGATGAACATATCAAGGATTAACTCTCTAGGGAACAAAATAGGGATTACAACTATCTTTTTACTGGGCAGAATACCAAAGATGAGAAATCTGTAATCGGGTAGGATGAACATATCAAGGATAAACTCAAAATAGGGGAATAAAATATCCGTCATCGGTTAGGATGAACATATAAAGGATATACTTCCTAGGGAAACATGAAAATGAATCCGCTAGGGAGAAAAAGGTAAATTTTCCGGTTATTGGGCAAGAAGTAGCAAACTTCAACCTAAGAAGAATATCACCATTTAGGTAATAAGCTCTTAGGGGACCCAAAGCATCTATCTAGTTAAGATCTAGAAAGAAACGGTCAATCAAGACTCAACCCAATGAGGATATAACTCAAGGGGAGTGATTCTATCTAGATAATCAACTAGGGAGGACACTGAAATAAAAATCGTCCACGAGAAAATAACCCAATGGGGAAAGGAGAAAGGTTAAAGTTTTTTCTGCTTAAGGGGCTGGCACTCTACAATGGAGGGAGGACAAACACCAAATTTGTATGGGGATAAAGTACCGCCATAACAGAGAATAAGAATCACGTGATGAAATATATGAGTATATATATATATATATATATAATATATATATATATATATATATATATATATGTTTATGTATATGCGATGATCATGCGGACAAAACGATCGCAAACGATACAAAGGTGTAGCAGATTCAAATCATCGATACAATTCTCAGTCAATCCACACAAGAGGAAGACAACTGCCGGAGAAAAGAGAGATCGACATCCCAAAGGCTCAAACCTAGCTGGGGAAGGAGGAGATCTGTTGAGTAAACCGTTATCGAGTATGTGGGGAATTTTAGGTCAATACAATATCAAATGGGAGACAACCATGCAGAGGATAAACACATACTACTCAGAGACCAGGAGGAAACTCTGACCGGGAGAGAATCTGATGATGATTGGTGAGGAAACCAAAGTTCTACCGCAATCATGCAAACTGCTGAGGACAACATCCTTACTCTGCTAGAGATAAAAAACTGGTGGGGTAATAATCACCAATCTTGCTAGGGAATAACCACAAGATCCCCTGGGGGATAAACATTCCGTAGGGGAACTTAATCAACCAACTTAGCCTACTATTATACCGGGGAATGGCGACCAAAAACCGAGTGCTGAAGAATGCCGTTGGGGATGGAAGAGAAATTGTGCCTACTGCTCGGGGAGGACTAATGCTACTCCACACTTAGGGCTTACTGCCTTCGACCCACTGATGATATTTCTTTTAAATGAAATCGATTGCTTAAAGTTCATGCTTTTATATGTTTAAGAAAAAATATTTTTATTTTAAAATTTTAAATTTCGAAAATGATCACAATAAAATTTAAACTATTTGGCTAAAATAAACAAGAGTAGAAACAATTGGATAAAAGCTCAACTTTATTTAATAGAATGGTAATTTAAATGGAAAAGGGTTACATTGAATACAAATGACCACTAATCCTTCCACCAACTCTTGATGTTCACTGTGTTTTTGGCCGCTACTAGGGGTGGTGCATCACCGTCGACCGTTGTGCTCAACAAAGTTTTCCAAACTGAAGATCAGCAGGATGCAGTTACTTTCCATAACCCCTAACTTTAGCATAAATTGCCCCAAGGTTAGGTACTCAATTTATCGGGATGATTCTTTTTGTTTTTTGTCTCTAACTTTTTCCTGGATCACCATTTCGGGTTCTCAATCCACTAAGACGCTCATTTTTGCCTAAGCCTCCCTTTCAGGAGATGTTCTTTTCTTTTTCGGAGAAGTATTTTTGGATTGCGTCCGCGTTAACAGGACGAGTGAAGTCTTCACCATCCATAGTTGTAAGAATCAAAGCACCACCTGAAAAGGCTTTCTTAACAACATATGGGCTTTCATAATTAGGAGTCTGTTTTCCCCTAGAATCTGGTTTGAACGATAAAATCTTCTTAAGCACAAGGTCACCTTTTCTGAGTACACGAGGTTTGACCTTCTTATCAAAAGCTTTCTTCATCCTCTGCTGATATAACTAACCATGACACATGGCAGTCAATCTCTTCTCCTCGATTAAATTCAGCTGATCATACCTAGCTTGACACCATTCAGCCTCAGGCAACTTGGCTTCCATGAGCACACATAATGAAGGAATGTCAACCTCTACGGGGAGCACTGCTTCCATACAATATACAAGAGAAAAAGGGGTTTCCCCAATTGAAGCATGGATGGATGTACGATACCCGTTGTAAGACCCCAATTTTGACCCTAAGATCCCTCATGCAATTCCATCGTAAGCATTAACATTAGGATCATACCTTGGCATCCTCCTTACCCCTCTTTCATTGGGTTTGTTTTGGGAGAGATCACCAAGCACCATGTGATTGTATCATACTTGTATTTTATCTCTTTTACTAACCAAAATACCAAAAACATGTCTTTGTATTTACCTAACTCCTTTTGTAAGTAGGGCATGATCCCATTGATCTATCAAGTTCATATCTAGGGTTTGAGACCCTCATGAACAAAAAGCACAACCATGAATTGATACAAGGATGGTCACAAGTATCATATATGAGTCCCAATGATCTCAACATGTTATATTCATCAAGTTTTCTTCAAGAGTTTCAGGGTGATTTGCCTTGGAAACCCTAGTTTGACTGAGTATCTTGAGTAATTTCTCCAACAAGCTATCTCACCAATTGATCAAATTTCTCAATAGAGACTTCAAAATTCATCATATTATGCATATATGATCTACCATAAGCCTATAAAGTCAATAGAATTGAATATTAGCAAGTTGGTTGATGGTGGTTGGCCAGATGAATTCATCTAATCAAAATTGGGTCTCCCTAGACCCTATCTCCTACAATTTTCACTATATGAAAATGATTCAAAGAGAAAACATACTCTAAATGACATTTCAAACAACTTTCATGTTGAGACCTAGAGCTAGTTTTGCTTGGAAAATCATTTTCTTTGTTGAAACATTATAGGTCATTTTGTCTAAACCCTAATTTGAAAGTCAACTTCCAAAGGCCATAACATGCTCAATTTTTATGAGATGAAAGATTTCCAAGTTGCACAATCAAATTCAATATTTATACTTCAACTTTTATGTTTGGAGTGAGAGCTAATTCAACTTTTATGAGCATGTGATATGAGGTTACATTATAGGTCACTTTTGACCTATACCATTGAACAAGTGATTCTTCCAAACTTCAAAAATTCATAAATATATCATTTAAAATCCAAATGACATGACATTGGTGATCATTTTGAAGGTCTCTGAAAGAGCTACAACTTTATTGAAGACACTTTTCTCATTTGAAGCTCCCATAAAAAGTTAAGCAAGGTGGACTATTGAGATATATGACTATTGAGATAACATGTTGAAATTTCCAAACTTCCACCTCAAAATTCATCATGAGACAAGCTTCAAATGGAAAGGTGTTGAGCATAAAATTTGTTCCTCTTGATCTAACCTTTCCAAAAAGTCCAAGTTCATCCATTTTGGACAAGAATTGCTAGGGTTGCGCATGGCATGAACATGGTATCATCATTTGGCAAAGATCAAACTTCAAGTTTCCATACACACTTGCCTTGCAATCCAAGTTGATTTCAGACTCTCTCACACTCATTTGTGGACCTAAAGCAATGATCTCATAGGCCTATACATGCCCATGCACCCATGCATCATCCATTTCCAATTTTGGAAAGTGATTTGAAAGGTGAAAATATCACATGATTCAGCTATAAATAGAGCTCCATATGCCCAGAATTAAGAATACATTCGCGCCAGCTTTGATCCTAGACCCCTAACCCTTCCATTTGAGAGGATAATCCTGAGAATTTCATCTTGAAAGTGAGTTTGAATCTCACTATTTTGAGATTCAAAACTCCAGGGATCCAAGACCTTTTGTGCATTTCACTCTACTTCTGTAAGCATTCTGAGTGAGATCAAGCACGAGCCAAGGTAAGAACAGTTGAATCTAGACCTGCATTGAAGGTATTTTCCAGAAAATTTCATCTCTTTGATTCTCTCTCAATCTCGGTCAATTCTCTTGATTCTTTGGTTGTCTAAAGCCCTACTAATGTAGGCAAGAAGATTGAGTTGCTTAGAGGTCAAATCGAAGCAATTCATTTTTCCTTGGCTAGGATGTTCTTCTTGCCACACTCTTGGTCAATCCGGATTATGCTTGTCCAAGCACTTCTTACTCTCTTCACGGCTGAATTGAGTGGATCCACGGTATTGACGATGAAAGGTACAAGGTATGAATCCTCCAGAGGACTCAATATGGCATATCCCAATTGTATCTTAAGTAGCACGGGATTATAGTTGATATAACCATGTGTTCCTATTAAGGGAACATTTGGGAACCCTCCACATCTTGAAATGACATCCTTGGTTTCACATTCTCTCTTATACTAAAGGATTGAACTGGCGGAGAGAGATGCGAACTTTTGGGGCTATGAAAGGTTATTATAAGAAAAGGGTCCATGTTGAGGCGCACGATTCCTCATCCATATGTGTAAAAGGGGAGTGAAACAGAGAAAGGCCCCTCCTTTTTTCTCATTCCTTGTATGGACGGTATGATAGAAGTCGGCGAGCAAGAAAGAGACCAGGTTATTGGCTAGGAATACTTCCACTGCCAAGTGATCCACAAACTTGTTTATGTTAGGGAATAGAATAATTCCATAAATCAGAAGTGCTAATGCCGTGCTACAGAAATCTGGACTTTCTTCGTTAATCATCTTCCAAACATCGGTTTCAAGTAATTTTTGTGTTAAACCTTTAATGGCACTTATAGGTCCCCAATTAGCCACTAGTTCATTGGTGTTGATACCCTAGACGACGGAGTGTTCGAACAAGAAAAAACCTTCTTCCAACTTGGGAAAGGGGTTTTATACCTTTATCGATTGGTTGAGAAGTCTCCCAATATCATCCAGAGTTAGGGAAATTTGAAAGTCATGGAAAGTGAAGCATCTCAGAGGGATATCATAATATTGAGCCAATGTGGTGATTGCACCATAGTCATCCTTTTTTGTCAAGAGGTCTATGATGTTGCCAAAGGTAGCTATGAATTTGTTATCTTTGAGGGATGTTACCCTAGAAAAAAGGACTTTCAAAGTGTCAATATTTTTACTCTTGTATCTGAATGAGAAAGTGATTTTCCTTGCTAATGGATCCATGATTGTGTTGGTAAAAAGTCTTGTATTTCCGTGTTTAAACAAACGAAATGCTTAATGGATTTGCTTTATTGATTAATGATGTATGAATATTCATGAATGCATGGACGGATGAACAATTCCTATTAGTTTCCATGGAACTTTAGGCACGGGGTTCAACATTTGGGATTACTGTGACGAAGTGTGAGGTTTCATAATGATTGTTTTTCAAACTAGGGTTCTCACTTTGCATGATCTAGGGCTTTTGAGAAATTGGGTGTAAGACACTACCCTTAGAGTCATGGACTGCCTTGATTGTCTGTCGCTTATGTCAATTTACTAGCCAGGTGACAACTCCATAAAGGAAATCTACTCTAAGTGTGATCTTCATATCAATCCTCACGAGGAAAGTTCCTCGGGGACCTATACTACGCGACCATCGGTCTAGGCCGATCAAGGTTAAATGTTTTACAAAAGGGGTTTTTGGGTCACAGACTCTAATGAAGATAAGGATGCTTATGCTGAAAGCTCGACGATCAATAATACCTCTAAGAGAGTCTTCACTAAGTGAGGCTCTCGTATGACCCTACACGAGGAAAGCTCCCCGGGGACCAATACTACTCAACATATCCTATCTCAAGTAAGCTCTCAGACTCGGGTGAAGATTCTTTCACACAAGGTTTTTAATTTGCAATCATTGTTGTAACCATTTTCCTTCATCACATAGCAAAAGCTTAGGACCAACAAAGAAATATATACATAGATTAGTAACAAAAAAAAATATACAAAAAAAAATGGATAAATCCTCATATACGCTAAAAAAAGGACAACCTAAACTAGACTAGACTTGCTTAGGGAATTTCATTCCCCAGATGAGTCGCCAGTACTCACAACCGAGGTTTCGATTGGGTGTACGAAGCTGGAAAGACTGAACTAAAAGAATGACTCCTCGATCAAAGTGAAAGAAAAGGAAAAAATAGAAGAGTCGCCACCAAATTTTGTTTGATTTCCTCTATCAGAGAGGAGAGAATAAATAGTCGATAAAACCCTTAAAAGGAAAAGGTGCATACAGGAAGTGCAAATGTGGATAAAGAATCGATCTCGCAACCAAGACTTGGGTTCGGAAGACGGTTACGCAAGGGGAAGGTATTAGGACCCCTCATGTCCATGAGAACCATTTAGTATAGTTAAGTATGGTTAGTAGTATGTACAAGTCCAGTACTCGAGGATCATATATCCTTAAGTTAAAAGATTCAAAATATGGCGCATCAAGGAATAACTTATCACTGATGCAAAGTATTGAAGATGATCAAATGATCAACTAATAATAAATTTGCAACAATAAAAGTTATGGAAACCCCAAGTCCATCTATCAATAGCTTGACAAAAGGAAGACTATACCAACTCAAGGGTTAAAGGTTAACAAGTTCATTGATGATTAAGTTAGACAAGTTATACAAGGGTTAATGTAAAATATGAACAAGTTAGTATAATAGTTAGTGGGTTAGTATGTCAATTGAAACATAATGAATCAAATGAAACCACAAGTTAGTATGTAAAAAAGTAAAGCTTCAACTATGTGTCAAATGATCCAAGTTTGGTTGATATAGAGGTAACTTATCTATGCCTCAAAGTATCTTGAATGATCCATTGATCATTCATTGATAGATTTGAAGCATAGAGGGTTCAAACATCCCTAATCAAACCATAACCACGACTTAATAGACTTCATTAGCTACCAATGTTCAAGACCTCATAAGTCCATAAAAAATTTCTTAAATGAAATGAAATAAAACATAATAAAATAGTAGAGACAAAAATAATATGAGTTTCTGTTGAGAATATTTTCAGCAAAATAAAAATAAGTGGTAAAAAATAAATAAAATAAAGGAAAAAGAAATAAAAATGGAACAAATGAGCGCATTATGGATTGAACCCCTGGCCTTGGGATCATGGGGGGTCAACCACCTCATCCACTAGCCCAAGCGCCCTTTAGTGACTCAGAAGTGCATTAATATAATAAAATAATAAAACAAATAATGAAATGGGATGTGCGGGTAAGCTGGCCAATCAGGACATGACAATGACTAGTGTCAAATTCAAAAGCGCGCGCAGCCTAGTCGTCTTTAACCTTGAGACACTTAAATTGAATCCTCAAAACACGTGTTTTTCATTGGATTTAAACATGGAAACATCACCAAAACTTATTAACAAACTAACCTCCACGCTCATGAGCAATTGATTAGCTCTAAGTATGGAGTATTTTGCAAAAAATCAGAAGAACAAGTTAACCTAAAATAAACATTAAATTAAGGATAATGAACAATCAGTACTCAAACCATAGAGTTAATGATCAGTGGATGATTTCGAGTTGATTGGTAACTTATTCTAATGAAGTGTGTGAATGTAGCTACCTGATCGGAATCGGTTTCATAAGTGAACTTCGATGAGTTGGTGCAGCTCAGGTGAGGTGTTGGGAAGGTGAGTTAAGGTTTGGAAAAGTTTTAGTGATTCTTATGGAAGGATTATGGGTGGTTGGTTTGAGTTGAGAAGCTTTGAAACTCAAAAAGAGTATTCTTGGCTATTTTTGAAGGGAGAACTTGGTTTTGTAGCAGGGTATTCTTGGCTATTCAAGCTTGGTTCTGAAGTGGAATACCTTCCTCTATTTATAACGAAGGTGAGGGAAGTGTTTGAAGAAAGAATGAAGAGGTTTGCCTCAAAAAGTGGTTGAGCTCGAAAGTGAAAAAGTGGGAGGCTTGTGGGGGAAGCTTTGCTAAGGTTATAACCTAGTTTGCCTTCCAAATCATTTTGTCTACACTCTAGCATGAAAATGGAGGGACATGGGGGCTTCAAAAATGGTTGGAGTGGCCTTTATTTTTATCTATTTTGGGAAAAACCAGAACTTTGCACATGGCTCAGGTTTGAGGATTTCTGAGCTTTTCACACCAAAGTTAACTTCTATTTGGGCCTTGTTTGTTGCATAACATGTTACAAGCCAAAAGGAATCAGATTGAAGTGGATTAGGACCTTGGTGAATCAATATGCATATTTTGGCTGACAGGGTTTGATTTGTGCATCATGACAATTTCCAATTTTTGAACTAGGGCGAAATGAAATTGGCCCGTGCATTTTGCATGAAAGTTTTGCTAAATGTTCCTTTCCATGTCCTTGATCAAATGCAAAAGGAACCAGGTCAAAAGAAGTTGTGGTTTGGAAATGGAAACATAGTAAAGCGGTGGTCTTGGCCAATGCAAAAATAGAGGTCCTTGCCCAATGAATTAGGTCTTGGACCTTGAAACAAAGTTTAAGAGGGACTCAATTAGGACATTTTTCTTGACTAAGATCTTAAAAATCATGCATGTTGAAAAAGTTATGAGCTTTGGACCAAATCATAGGCCATTCTTGCCAAAATGTGACCAACCAACTTGACCTAGAAACGTTATTTTGTGATTTCTTGATTTTTAAGGCACAGTGGTGGATGTTTGAAGATCATGTGATCATATTATGATGTATAATTAAGTTTGGAGATTTTTGAAAGTGGATTTAGGTCATCTTAATAGGTGAATGCAAAGCCTTGAAAATCCAAAAACCATGACCAAACCAATGACTTGTTACATGACTGAAATGGATGTTTGAATGATGAATTATGTTTGAAATTTACTTGAATTAATGGTAAATGAATGGTGGCATGATAGGGTGATCAAATGAAGCAAGGCCAACGATTAAAGGATGCCTAAACTAGGATTAAAGAGTGAGTGATATGTCATGAGTAATCCTCCAAGCTTGTGGGAAGCTTGAGAATGAGGAGAGGGTTGAGGCACACCTCAACATGATTAGTGGGTCTTGATGCTTCATATATGAACCCCATGCCTTTGGGTTATGGAACATTATGGATCATTAGGTACAAATTCTTATGAGATGATATGTGTGGGATGTATGATCATGAATTAGGGTTATGGAGGGTGAGATGGAGGTAGGTTAAATTTTAGGGTATGACGATCAGTTGAATCAATTTTCAAATGTACGTTGAATTATCGGGCAGATGTCAGTTTTCTTAATCTATGATTCATGAAGTTTAACCTGGCGTGCTCATTTAATTTTTAGACTACTCTTTCGAACGTATTTTGATCAGCATTAGCCTTTTCAACCGGGCATTATTTCCTTTAGAATTTGATCAAAACTTGTATAGTTCTGAGAAGTCTATTTCATACTGATCATTTTAACACATTCATATAAATGTTTTCGGACATTTTTGTTCCAGATTTTTGTTCCGTTTTTGCCCGATTATTTTTGTTCTTTAGCCAAATTAATAGGAAGATTTATTTAGAATTATTTGTATTTTCGATTTGATTTTAATTTGTGGTTGTTTATTTTTAATTTAATTAGTAAGGATAAAATAGTTATTTTGTTTTTAAATCAAATTAGGAAACCAATCACATTATGACACTTGTCTTTTTTTATTTTGCAAATTTATTACAACTTGGACCATTAGAAACATGACACATGGCCTAAGATGAGATCCTCTGAGTCCAAGTTGATTACAAGTGGAATGAATATGTTTTTGGAGTCTTATCATTTTATCATGTTTTTGTTGTTTTTAATGCATGATGACAATAAAGTAAACACAATAGTAAACATGCATGATGAGTTTATACAATGAATGTGATGATGATAAGTACTTTAATGTAAATTGCAATGTAACAACATAAAATTAAATAACAAAGTAACAATGATAATAACAATGGTTAGGGGTAATCAAAGTTAGTATAGTTAAGTATGGTTAGTAGTATGTACAAGTCTAACACTCGAGGATTATCTATCCTTATATCAAAAGATTCAAAATATGGTGCATCATGGGATAACTTATCACTGATGCAAAGTATTAAAGATGATCAAATGATCAACTTATAATAGATTTGTGACAATGAAAGTTATGCAAACCCCAAGTCCATTTATCAATAGCTTGACAAAAGGAAAACTATACCAACTCAAGGGTTAAAGGTTAATAAGTTGATTGATGATTAAGTTAGACAAGTTATACAAGGGTTAATGTACAATATAAACGAGTGAGTATAGTAGTTAGTGGGTTAGTATATCAATAGAAACGTAATGAATCAAATGAAACAACAAGTTAGTATGTATACAAGAAAAGCTTCGTCTATGTGTCAAATGATCCAAGCTTGGTTGGTATAGAGATAACCTATCTATGCCTCAAAGTATCTTGAATGATCCATTGATCATTCATTGATAGATTTTATAGAATAGAGGTTTCAAACATCCTAAATCAAACCATAATCATGACTTAATAGACTTCATTAGCTACCAATGTTAAAGACCTTATAAGTCCATCAAAAACTGCTCAAATGAAATTAAATAAAACATAATAAAATAGTAGAGACAAAAATAATATAAGTTTGTGTTGAGAATATTTTCAACAAAATAAAAATAAGTGGTAAAAAAATCAAGTGAAGTGGAAAATAAATGAGGTGAAAAATAAATAAAATAAAGGAAAAAGAGAGAAAAGTGGAAGAAATGAGTGCGCTGGGGGTCGAACCAATGATCTTGGGGTCATGGGGGTCAACCCCCACAACCACTAGGCCTAGCGCCCTTTGGTGACTCAGAAGCGCAATAATATAATAAAATGATAAAACAAATAATGATATGGGATGCGTGCGTAAGCTGGCTAATCATGATACGACAACGACTAGTTTTAAATTCAAAAACACACGCAAGCTGGCATATAAGGACATGGCAACGACTAGTTTCAAATTCAAAAAAGCATACAGCCAAGTCGTCTTCAACCTTGATACACTAAAATCAAATCCTCAAAACACATGTTTTTCATTGGATTTAAACATGGAAACATAATCAAATCTTATCAACAAAATAACCCCCACAGTCATGAGCTATAGATCGGCTCTGAGTATGGAGTGTTTTGCAAAAAATTAGAAGAACAAGTTAACCTAAAATAAAAATTAAATGAAGGATAATGAAAAATCAGCACTCAAACCATAGGGTTAATGATCAATGGATGACTCCAAGTTGATTGGTAACTTATTTTAATGAAGGGTGTGAGTGTAGCTACCTCATCGAAATCGATTCTAGAAGTGAACTCCGATGAGTTGGTACAACTCAGGTGAGGTGTTGGGAAGGTGAGTTAAGGTTTTTAAGAGTTTTAGTGATGATTATGGAAGGATTAGTGGTTGGTTTGAGTTGAGAAGCTTTGAAACTCAGAAAGCGTATTTCTATTTTTGAAGGGAGAACTTGGTTTTACAGCATGGTATTCTTGGCTATTCAAGCTTGGTTCTGAAGCGGAACACCTTCCCCTATTTATAACGAAGGTGAGCGAAGTGTTTGAAGAAAGAATGAAGAGGTTTGCCTCAAAAAGTGGTTGAGCTCGAAAATGAAAAAGTGGGAGGCTTGTGGGGGGAAGCTTTGTTAAGGTTCTAACCTGGTTTGCCTTCCAAATCATTTTGTCTGCACTCTAGCATGAAAATGGAGGGACAAGGGGGCTTAAAAAATGGTTGGAGTGGCCTTTATTTATATCTATTTTGGGAAAAACCAGAACTTTGCACATGGCTCAGGTTTGACAATTTCTGAGCTTTTCACACCAAAGTTGACTTCTATTTGGGCCTTGTATGTTGCATAACATGTTACAAGCCAAAAGGAATCAGATTGAAGTGGATTAGGACTTTGGTGAATCAATATGCATATTTTGGCGACAGGGTCTGATTTGTGCATCATGACAATTTCCAATTTTCGAACTAGGGCGAAGTGAAATTGGCCTCTGCATTTTGCATGAAATTTCTACCAAATGTTCCTTTCGATGTCCTTGATCAAATGAAAAAGGAACCAGGTCAAAAGAAGATTTTGTTTGGAAATGGCAATGTAGTAAATCAGTGGTCTTGGCCAATGCAAAAATCGATGTCCTTGCCCAATGAATTAGGTCTTGGACCTTGAAACAAAGTTTAAGAGGGACTCAATTACTACATTTTCTCTACTAAGATCTTAAAATCATGCATGTTGAAAAAGTTATGAGCTTTGGACCAAACCATAGGCCATTCTTGCCAAAATGTGACCAACCAACTTGACCTAGAAATGTCATTTTGTGATTTCTTGATTTTTAAGGCACAATGGTGGATGTGTGAAGCTCATGTGATCATATAATGATGTATAATGAAGCTTGGAGATTTGTGAAGTGGATTTAGGTCATCCTAATAGGTGAATCCAATGCCTTGAAAATCCAAAAACCATGACCAAACTAATGACTTGTTACATGACTGAAATGGATGTTTGAATGATGAATTGTGTTTGAAATTTACTTGAATTAGTGGTAAACGAATAGTGGTATGATAGGGTGATCAATGAAGCAAGGCCAAGGATTAAAGGATGCCTAAACTAGGATTAGAGAGTGAGTGAGATGTCATGAGTGATCCTCCAAGCTTGTGGGAAGATTGAGAATGAGGATAGGGTTGAGGCACACCTCAACATGATTAGTGGGTCTTGATGCTTCATCGATGAACCCCATGCCTTTGGGTTATGGAATATTATGGATCATTAGGTACAAATTCTTATGAGATGATATGTGTGGGATGTATGATCATGAATTAGGGTTATGGAGGGTGACATAGAGGTAGGTTAACTTTTAGCGTATGACAATCGGTTGAGTCAATTTTCAAATGTACGTTGAATTACCGGGCAGACGTCAGTTTTCTTAATCTATGATTCATGTAGTTTAATCTGACGTGCTCATATTATTTTTTCGACTACTCTTTCGGTTGCAATTTGATCAACTTAAGCCTTTTCAACCGGGCATTATTTCCTTCAAAATTTGATCAAAACTTGTATAGTTCTGAGAAGTCTATTTCACACTGATCATTTTAACACATTCATATAAATGTTTTCGGACATTTTTGTTCCGTTTTTGCCCGACTATTTTTGTTCTTTAGCCAAAGTAATCGGAAGATTTATTTGGAATTATTTGTATTTTCGATTTGATTTTAATTTGTGGTTGTTTTTTTAAAATTTAATTAGTAAGATAAAATAGTTATTTTGTTTTTAAATCAAATTAGGAAACCAATCACATTATGACACTTGTCTTTTTTTATTTTGCAAATTATTACAACTTGGACCATTAGAAACATGACACATGGCCTAGGATTTAGATACTTTTTCCTCCTCTTCTTTTCCTTCACATGGTTAAAACACAAAACTTTTCCTAAGATGAGATCCTCTAAGTCCAACTTGATTACAAGTGGAATGAATCTTTTTTTGGAGTCTTATCATTTTCTCATGTTTTTGTTGTTTTTAATGCATGATGACAATAAGGTAAAGACAATAGTAAACATGCATGATGAGTTTATACAATGAATTTGATGATGATAAGTACTTTAATGTAAATTGCAATGTAACAACATAAAAGTAAATAGCAAAGTAACAATGATAATAACAATGGTTAGGGGTAATAAAAGTTAGTATAGTTAAGTATGGTTAGTAGTATGTACAAGTTTAACATTGTGCTAAATTATATAGTTCAAATTTCTGATTTTATTTCGGGTCCCTTGGCTTTCTCTTGGGTCTTCTTACAACGAGATTTTTTATTTTTATAATCGTCTTTCGAGCTTGTTTTTGTTTAATTGTTATATTGTATCCCCATTTCAACAATTGTACCCCCATTCCCGTAATTTGTAAATAGGTTATTTCGCTTTCGTTTTTATTATTATTATGTCAATTGACAGTTAACAAAGGATTAAAATCAACATTTTTCAGAATAAAAAAAAAGAATAGAACAAAAAAAAATACTCGATCCAACGTCGAGTAATTTTCCCAAATCATAACCATTTCCACTATCCACTTCTCCATCATTTTCAAAACCCTCAAATTATTTCACCTATTTTTAATTCAAACTTAAATAATAAAAAACCTCGATCAAGCATCGAGTGTCTTTTCCCTAATCAAATATGAATTACCTAATCATGCTTAAAACATTGTCTCAAAAGGGTGAAAAGGGAGATGGTATAGAGCCTTCGATTCCTCTCCTCAATTGTATGGATACGAGTTGCCTTACTCGGCTATTCGAGTAATCGTCATCCATTAAAAACTTCTAATCTGATTCACCTCAAATCGCTTTAATAATCAAAACTTAAGCCAAACTCATTTTTCTAATAAACTTGGATGAAAAAGGAGGTGGTCTAGAGCCTTATATTCCTTTCCTAGAGTACTTGGATACGAGTAGCCTTACTCAGTCATTTGAGTATTTGTCGTTGTACCAAATACATTAATCTTATCTAAATCCTTTTGAAATTAGGATGAAAAGGGAGATGGTCTAGAGCCTTCTATTCCTCTTATCGAGTACTTGGATACGAGTAGCCTTACTCGACATTCGATTAATCATCATCCAACAAAACACTCAACCAATCAAACTTGTTTTCCTCCCTTGCACGATATCAAAAACCATTTCAGAAACGAGTATACTTTATCAATATTGAAGTGAAACAAGCAAAGACTTCATCTTCCAAGAGCGAGCAACCCAGTAGCCTTGAGTTCTCCATAGCACCTGGAGATACCTAGGAGCCAGATTGAGAAATCTTGTCAGGAACCCCAATAGTAAAAAGACATTTTCCTTTCTTTCTTTTCTCACTCATTAAGTAGAAGATCACAATTAACATCGCTAACACTCTATCAAAATTCTAACTAAGAGGTTCTCGTTGAGTATAACGGATATGAGGGTGTAAGACCCCAATTTTGACCCTAAGATCCCTCATGCCATCTCATCATATGCACTAGCATTGGGATCATACTTTGGCATTCTCCTTACCCCTCTTTCATTGGGTTTGTTTTGGGAGATATCGCCAAGCACCATGCGATTGTATCGTACTTGTATTTTATCATTTTACTAACCAAAATACCAAAAATATGTCTTTACATTTGCCTAACTCTTTTGTAGGTAGGGCATGATCACCTTGACCTATCAAGTTCACATTTAGGGTTTAAGACCCTCATTGCTAAGAGAACAACCAAGGAATGATCCACAAAGGTTCTAGGCATCATATATGAGTCCCCATGATCTCTAAATGTTATTTTGATCAAGCATTCTTCAAGAGTTTGGAGTTGGTTTGCCTTGGAAACCCTAATTCATTTGGGTATCTTGTGTAACTTCTTTAATAAGCTTCCTCATCAATTTATCAAATTTATCAAGGGACACTTCAAGATTCATCATCTTATGCATATCTGATCTACCATGAACCTAAAAAGTCAAGAGAATCGCAAGTTAGCAAGTTGATGGATGGTGGTTGACCAGATGAATTTATCTAATTAAAACTGGGTCTCCCTAGACCCTATCTCCTACAATTTTCATCATCTGAAAATTATTCCAAGAGCAACGTTACTTTAAATGACATTACAAACAACTTTCATGTTGAGGTCTAGAGCTAATTTTTCTTGGAATGTCATTTTCTATGTTGAAACATTATAGGTCATTTTGTCTATAGCTTAATTTGAAAGTCAACTCCCCAAGGCCATAACTTGCTCAAATTTTATCAGATGAAAGATATTCATGTTGCACAATCAAATTCAAGATGTCTAATTCAACTTTGACTTTTGGTGTTGGAGCTAAATCAACTTTTATGAGCATGTGATATGAGAATATATTATAGGTCATTTTGGACCAATACCATTGAACAAGTGATTTTCCTCAACTTCAAAAATGCATAACCCCCTCATTCTAAATCCAAATGATGCCAAATTGGTGACCGTTTTGAAGTTCTTCGAAAGAGCTACAACTTTTATAAAGACACGTTTCTCATTTGGAGCTCACAAAAAAAGTTAAGCAAGGTGGAATAATTGAATATGTGACTTGACACTTATAAAATATTTTAACATGTTGAAATTTCCAAACTTCCACCTCAAAATGCATCATGATACAAGTTACAAATCAAAAAGTTTTCAACATAAGAGTTGTTCCTCTTGATCTATGCTTTCCAAAGAGTCCTAATTCATTCATTTTGGGCTAAGTTTGATAGGCCTACGCATGGTGTAAACAGACCTGTATCAGTTGGCAAAATCAAAGCTTCAAATGTTCAAACAACTTTGCCTTGCCCTTCATGCTTCATGCAAACCTCATTTCAGTTAACTATGGACCTAAATGGATTGATTCATGGGCCTGAACACGCCCATGAAAGCATGTGCATTTCATTACCAAATTTGGAGATTTTTTCAAGTGTGCAAATAACACTTCTCATGGCTATAAATAGAGGTCCCCTGCATCAATTCAAAGGACCTTGCGTGCCAGATTTGCCCCCAACCTTTCAAACCCTCTCAATTCAAAGGAAAACCTGAGAAATTTCATTTGAAATTTGAGTTTAAATCTCACTGTTTGGAGATTCAAAAACTCCAGGATCCAAAGCTTTGCATTGTTCTTTAGCCACTTCCACAAGCTCCATAAGCAAGATCAAGCACGAATTAAAGCAAGAGAGATCCATTTTTGCATAACATTGAAGGTAATTTTCCATATTTTTCTTCTCTTCGATTCTCTCTTAATACTCATCAATTCTCTTAGATCCTTGGTTGTCTGAAGTCCTACCAATGTAGGCAAGAAGATTGAGTTGCTTTGAGGTCAAATCGAAGCAACTCAGTTAACACACCTTAAAATTCAACTCCACGTATCTCTATATACATTTGGAGTTAGTTAAAATTGATGTGATATTCATGATCTATGCCATTTTATCTTTAAGATCATGTACTCTTTTTTCATTTAGGATGTGGTGATGATTGAACCAGTCCGGTCAGAGTCATCAGAGAAGATGATCGGACTTTGGCTCCGGCAATGCGCTAGAAGCGTTCAAGGCCATTATATGAGTTTGAAATGTTTTAATCAGGAGGGTACATTGTGGTTATCAGGCGTGTGGACATTTGACTCAAACGCATCATGGAACGTGCGCGCTCTACCACTTGATCTGCCACCTCAATTAATGAGGAAGATCAAGTGGTCCATGTTTTTTTTATTATCTGATTTTAGTTTTTATTCCTTTGATTTTCATTAATTTATATTAATTTTAATATTGATCCAAAAAATATGAGAGTTTCACCAAAAAAATTTAAATAAAATCCTCTTTCATTTTCTTAATTAAAATTATTTTTTTGGATCATTATTAATATTTTTCATGATTTAATTGATTTTGTGAATATTTTTAATTGTTAAAAAATACTCTTAAGTTTCCAAAAATTCTGAAAATTTTTCTCCAAGGTCCTTTGACCTTGTTGACCTATGATAAATCTAATGGACATTCCTTTGGTGTTTTGATGAGGTTTTAGGAAATTGACCAACCATATTCAATTTAATGTATTATATTTAATATCTTTAATTGTTTAAATGCCAAATTGATTGTATAGAGCCATTTTGATTGACTTTGTGAATTTGACTTGTGTTGTTGGGTCTTGGTCAAGGTTGATTTGACTTTGTTAGGTTAAGATCATTGGATTTAGGGGATTGATGGAATGTAAATTCCATCTCCCAAAATGAATGAATGATCTTAATTTGGTAAAAGTCCTCCTTTGTCCAATTTGAGTTGAATCTATTTCCCCTTCCTCTTCGTCTCATTCCCCTTCTTTATGCATTCATGTCATGGACCTATGATATCTCAATATCCTAAGGCTAGTTGGTTGCAGAATCAACATAAGTATGGATGAGATTAGGTCCCCCACTTTGCATATTCTTTTTGTGTGTGGTATGTTTTATGAGCATAGTTCATCATACTATGTCTCTAACATGCATTAATACCAAAATTCTATTGTCAGGCCTTAAATAGTTGTGACTTCTACATAAGTCCAATTACAATTGCTTAACATAGCGCTAAATTTCGATACAAAAGGCATAGCATTCTAGTTAGTGAGATTGTAAGTCTCCCCTCTTTCATGGTATTGTGTGGAAACTTGGCCTTTTTTCCTTCCTTTGGAAGATGTCTTGGTTCAAGGATCCATGCTTGTGATAAGTGGGTTGAGTGTTCTCCATAGAATGACTTAAACAAAAGCAAAGCAAAAACAATACTAACTTCTAACTCATTAACAACTAACATTTAATTTTAAGTCCTTTACTTTTAATGCAATTTAACTTTTAAGCCTTATTCATTTGCCGTTATTCATATTATTTTAATTTCTTATGTTAATGTCATCTTCACTTTGTCCACTTGGACCATATTTTTTGATATATCTTGTGTGTGTATACTTGTGTTTGTTTGTGTGGTCTTTGACCATTAATGTACATAACAAGAATAAAAACCCTAAAAAATATCTTGTGTGGACTGTTGGTTTGATCTGAGACTATTGGACTTAGAACTTAGGCAACACTCCCTATGTAAAGGACTTAGCCAATGCCAACTTTCATGTAACTAAGTGCTTGTGATTTGAAACTTCATCTAATACATCATTAAAGATCCATTTGAGTTCATCTGCAACATGATCATTGTGAAGCTGTTATTTTAAACCTGTGATTTGTGCCATCTTGGAATTCATCTGCTACATGGGAATCTTGAAGAATATCATGGAGCTGCTAAGCTTGGATGTGGCCATATTTATTTGATGTCTTGCTCTTCAACTTGCTATTTTGTGCATTGTTTGTTGCTTGATTCTAAAAGTCCAAGGGAATTTAGGTTTCTATATGATATTCTTGTCTATTGGATTGCAGCCCATTGGTCAGATATTTTCAACTCTCAACTTTTAAATTTATGCTTAGGATTAGTCTCTTCATCTCTTCCCCACTTCTTTAAATTCAAAATCTCCCCCTCCTTTTAAAAAAGGTCTTCTATGTTTGTGCTTGTTTATTCAAGCTTTGATCACTTTACAAACTAGAAACCCTGGCCTTAAGCCATTGCATTTTCAAACTTCTTTTCTTAATCAACATTGTAAATAGACTTAATTATACTTGACTTAAAATTTTCAAAAGCCAAAAATAACTAACTCATTCAAACCATTTTAGGCCTTTGTGCCTTTCAAACTTAATTTTTTGTTAAAAGCAATGCATCTACTTTGAAATTGGTACCACGAACTACAAGGTTTTGATCCCTCATTTTTATGTTGGTACGTAGGCACAAGTAAGAAGGTCTTGTCAAACACAAAAATATAATTAACAAATTCTTTTCTCGTCCCCCCTTCTATTCGGTTGCAAACATCATTTGTACAAAAACACTTATGCACACAAAAAAGGGCTCCCTAGGAGTTCCTAGGACACTTTAGGTGCTAACACCTTCCCTCTATGTAACCAACCCCCTTACCTATAATCTTTGGCATTTTATTAGTTTTGATTTGAAAACTTCTTATTTTTTAGGTTTTGTTCGTGCCTTTCCCTTGGAAACAATAAAAGCACGGTGGAGACTCTTCTTATTTGATGTCTTGCTTTTCCATTGCTTGATGATCATGGATTTACTGCTACAGAAATTAAGTGGCGACTCTACTGAGGAGTAGTCTCCAGTGGGTTTAGCCTACTTTTATGTGTGTATATAACTGTATACTCGATGTATGTATATTTGTTTGTCTGATATAACCTGCTTGTTGTGCTTGGTGATCTCTGAGTGGTGAGATAAGTTCTAACTCGAACTTGAGTGCAATTAAGATAGGAGGATGGTATAGTCATGTTTGACTTGTGTGGAGTAGTCCTTAACAAGTCGGCTTGAGACCCATCTACTCAGGGGAGACCCTTTTGGATTTAGAAATATCACACAAGTATTTGTGGTTAGGCATTACTATATCTGATTTGGGTTCCGAAAAGCTGAGGACCGTAGAACATTTAACCCCTCTTGTCCTATTTAGGACGTAGTGCGGAGACTGTTCAAGTGTAGACTTGATAACAGTTGTTACATAATACTACACTCAGACGAGTTTCTCTTGAGAATATTATGGCTTGATGGGTCAGTCATCCTAACCTGTAATATCCGATAGATGAAATTAAGACTCTGGGAACTTTTTAGAACATGATCTACAATTTTTTATCCTTATTTCACTCCTCTGGGATGGTTCTTACCCAGACTCCATGCTTGTGACTCACAACAAACCCTTGATTCTTGGTTGATCCAATCAAGTCTAGTCAATATCAATGGAACTTGGGTGTTGATAAGGTGTAAACCATAATCCACCAAAATGGATGATTGATCTTGACAATGACTTGATTCATACATTGACCTTTGTTTGTTTTCCTTGTGTGTGATCCTTTCTTTATGATTGTTGCATTCATGCATTCATGCGCATCATAACATTCATCACATGAAAATTTCAAGGAACCGAGGTGTTATTTTCAAATATTTTCAAACCATGGATTGTGGACGAAAGAACACTAAGAAGTACAGTTTCAGAAGTCCCGACTTGAAAGAGTTAAGGAAGCTGTCATCTTTTGTATTAGATCCTATGGACTTCAAGCAACGTCATGGGAAGCTTCTGTCTATTTTATCTGATGATGTGGTTGAAGGACTCTTGAGTGTGTTAGTTCAATTTTATGACCCTCTCTACCATTGTTTTACTTTTCCTGATTACCAGCTTGTGCCTACGTTGGAGGAGTATGCCCATCTTTTGGGAATACCTGTTTCTAGCAAAGTGCCATTTAGTGGATTGGAATAGATTCCCAGATCTCATCTTATTGCTGAAGCTCTCCACTTGGGAATCCTATACCTACTTTGTTGGGTGATATGGACTTCTCTTTGCATCTAAGTAATTTTAAGGGTGGTGGAACGATTGTTTGTTGCATTCCTCTTCTATACAAATTATTTATTTCGCACTTGCCTCAGAAACCCGCTTTTGTGGAGAACAAACAATGTCTACGGTGGTCTCAGAGACTTATGTCTGTCACTAATGATGATATAGTTTGGTATGATCCTTCTTTGAGCAGTTTGGAGGTTATTGATAGTTCTGGTGAATTCTCTAATGTGCCTCTCATTAGTACACAAGGAGGAATTAACTACAACCCTCCTTTGGCTCGTCGTCAACTTGGGTTCCCCTTGAGAGACAAGCCTAATAACACTATGTTAGAAGGTCTTTTCTATCAAGAGGGTAAAGATCCCCAACATGTGAAGAAAAAGATTGTGCATGCTTGGCATATTGTGCATAGGAAAGGAAGATCTGAGCTTGGTCCGCACAATTGTGTAGCTTTGGAAGCTTACACACTTTGGGTGAAGAAGAGAGCTTTGGAGTTGAAGATGCCTTATCGTTGTGAGAGACCTATGTTTATGGTTGTGGTTGAGCCATTAAATCTCCCTAACCAAGATGTAGAGGAGATGGAAGACACGCTCGCCAAGATGAAGCGATAAAAGACATGTGGGAAGAGCGTTTCCATGCTTTGAGCAAAAAGCATGAGGAGTTGCAGCTTGAGTCTAAGGACAAAGATGCACTTATTGAGTTACTTGAAGACCGAGTGACAAAGAGACAGAGAGAGCCAGAGGTTTCATCTTCCTCTAGTATGTCTCAGCCTTCCGTCGCTTGGAAGAAGATTGTCGATCAGCTTGTCCTTGAGAAGGATCAAATGAAGGCTTCTTTTGAGATGGAGATCCGACGCATTTGAAGGAAGTACGCACCTACAGCCAGATCTTATGACATTGTTGTTAGGGATCCTTAGGATGACTAGACTCCTTTTCCCTTTTATTTTTATTTGGTTTCTGAAATTATACTCAATGTAATCCTTCCAATTATATAAATAAAAGAGATTTTTATGGTCATATCGAACTATTGCAATTGTTGTTAAATATATTTATATTTGAAAATAATATAGTAAGTTCTATGAAAATAAAAACAATCAAGCGTTGTATTTCTACATCATTTACATAAACATGTTTCTCATTCGCCAGATGTCTCATTGGTGTTTCTTATGTGCTTCAGCCAAGCTGACTCATCGACACAATACTCGCGCCAATCACTCCAGAATCATGGAACATCTTGAGCAAGAGAATAGAGACTTGAAAGAGGAGATCACTTGCCTGATTGCCATGATGGAGTCAGTGTTAGCTGCATAGAGCCAGTCTTCTCCAACGCCTACAACTCCTCCTCCTCAGAGGACTGCCATTTCAGAGGTGGCTACCTCTATGTTCCTGAAACTGCTGCTCACTTCGCGCCCAACATGCCTGCCGGATTCCCGTGGGGAATATCTCCGAACTTTGTGCCTGAAGGCTTTGCGCCTACCTTTGCTTCTATGCCGACATCTAGCCCGATCATGTCTGTGCCGCCGCCTATCATGCATACCCTGCCTCGTGTGGAAGACACCATTTATCATTCTGAGCCGTCTGAGGGCCCGAATGTGTATGAGAAGATGGATGAGATGAAGGATCAATTTCTTGAGATGTACAAGGAGTTGAAAACTTTGAGAGGTAAGGACCTGTTTGGAAAGAGTGTTGCGGAATTTTGTTTGGTTCCCAATGTAAAGATTCTAGTAATATTCAAAGTGCCTGACTTTGAAAAATATAAGGGGAACACATGTCCGCTTAGTTATTTGGTGATGTATGCCCGCAAGATGTCTACTCAAACAGATAATGATCAACTATTGATCCATTATTTTCAAGACGGCTTGACTGGTGCCGCTCTAGGGTGCTACATGGGATTGGATAGTGCGAGCATCCGCATGTTCAACGATTTATGCGAGGCATTTGTGAAGAAGTACAAATATAACGTTGATATGGCTCCCGATAGAGATCAGTTGAGATCGTTGTCTCAGAAAGACAAAGAGACATTTAAGGAGTATGCTCAGAGGTGGAGGGAACTCGCTGCTCAAATTACCCCTCCTTTAGAAGAAAAGGAGATGACCAAGATTTTCTTGAAGACCCTGAGCTCATTTTATTATGAGTGGATGATTTCCAGTGCCCCCAGTGATTTTACCGAAATGGTAAACATGGGGATGAGGCTAGAAGAAGGTGTCCGAGAGGGACGGCTATCTAAGGAGGAAGCGTCATCCAACAAGAGGTATGGTAATAGCTTTGGTAAGAAGAAGGAAGCAAAGACTAAAGCAGTGTCCGTTGGGAGGCAAATGAGGTCTTATGTAAAAAGAAGTCAAACACCCCGTCAACATCACCATCAAGTATCTTCAGTTATTCCCGTATTTTCAACAAATCAGTCAACACCAATTCAACAACAACAACCCCAACAACGTACAAACACCTATAACAACAATAATTCCAACAATCATCAGCAATCAAATTTTGAGAGGAATAAGGTCTCTTTCGACCCTATTCCAATGAGATATGCAGAGCTATATCCTTCCTTGGTTCGCAAGAACCTGCTACAACCGAGAAATCCTCCGCAAATTCCCGAACCACTTCCCATGTGGTATAAACCAGAATTCCATTGTGCTTTTCATCAAGGAGCCCCCGGACACGATATTGAGAATTTCTACCCCCTCAAATATGAAGTTCAGAAGCTGGTAAAAAGTGGAATGATGTCCTTTAAGGACCGTGCACCCAATGTGAAAGCTAACCCACTGCCTGCCCATGGAAATTCATCGGTTAATATGGTGGACGGTTGTCCAGGGGAGCTCAAGGTATTCAATGTACGCTTCATTAGAAGGTCCCTGGTGACAACGCACAAGGATATTTGCTTGGTGAGCGATTGTGAGCATGACCATGATGGTTGTGCTATCTGTAGTATTTATCCTAGAGGTTGTATGATTGTGAAGAGGCACATCCAGCAGTTTATGGACGAAGGCTTGATTAAGATTGTTCAATCCAGTCACATAGACGATGATGTCAATGTAATAGTGCCAGTATTCAAGACACCAGAGAGAGAGGTGATTTCATTTGATAGCAGCAATAGTAACAATATCAACAAGAGATCGGTATCACCGTTGGTCATACGGTTGACGGGTCCAGTCCCGTACTCATCCGATAAAGTTGTTCCTTATCAGTATAATGTAACTATGGTGAAAGATGGTCAAGAGGTTCTGCTACCTACAACCAGTTTTTTCGTAAGCATTGCTGATGTTACTAAGGTGACCCGCAGTGGTCGTGTGTTTGGGTCGGTGGTCCCAAAGAACGTAGAAGTTTGTCTAGTTGGTAAGAAGGTGGAAGCCTGGTGAATCCAGCAATTTGAAGCCTAACGATGATGATGAGGTACTCAGGCTAATAAAGAAGAGTGAGTTCAATGTGGTGTAGCAACTGCTAAAAACCCCCTAAAAAATCCTAGTATTGTCTCTATTAATGAATTCTGAAGTACACAGAGAAGTACTGCAAAGATTTCTAGAGCAAGCTTTTGTAGAACATGATGTCACGGTGGATCAGTTTGATCATATTGTAGCTAACATGACTTCCTGTAATAATCTCAGTTTCTATGATGAAGAACTACCCGAGGAGGATAGGAACCATAACTTGGCTTTGCACATCTCCATGAATTGCAAAGATGACACTTTATCCAATGTGCTAGTTGACATCGGATCTTCATTGAATGTGCTGCCAAAGTCAACATTGTCGAAGTTGTCATATCAAAGAGCGCCTATGACACTAACATCTGAATAACAAGTGAAATGTAAACAGGATAAAAGACAGAGAAACAATTGAACAACCGACACAAGCAATTGTTAACCCAGTTCGGTGCAAACTCACTTACGTCTAGGGGCTACCAAACCAGGAAGGAAATCCACTAAACAGAATTAGTTTAAAGACTCTCAGTAAAAAACTTCAAGTTACAGTCTTTTCACCTAATCTCTACCCGTGTGACTTCTATATAGGAACTCTTAGATATGAGACCTTACTCACCCCCCCCCCCCCCTCAATCACAGGAGTGATATAATAACAAATAAAAAATGAAAGAAGACACACTTCAAGGACACATACTTGATCTTGCTTAAAAGCTTCAACCAAGTAAACAAATACACTCGTACTTCAAAGCTTAGAGGGGACAAATTACAACACAAATTCACAAGTTCACACAAGACTAAAACCCTAAACCTCTCTCACTTCATCATTCGTATCTTGTGTGTATAAAACAGGTTTTACATGGCCTTTAAATATAAGCTTTTTGAATGGGCCTGGGCAGCATGAAACCCTAATTCTATTTTAATTGTGTATCTCCTAAGAAATAGCAGCTAATCATTCCTTTTTGTAAAATAAAATATTCTGGTTTAAAATAGAATTACTCCTTGAATAGCGTATGCAATCTCCACATAAGCACACAAAGATTTGCATGAAAAGAGCAACAACAAAACACATAATATTCAGACTGAATGTTCGGTATGCACATGTCTTAACATCGGGTCTGACATCTTGGCTAATGCCTACACAACCATATTTAAACAACCTGCAGGAAGCTCATATCACATGTCAAGACAAGACGGGTGACATCCTGTGATAATACTTAGTTTTACCAAAATTGATGCCAACACATAGAACCAACAAACTCCACCTTTGATAAATTTTGGCTAAAACACACACCAGATCATACGTTCACAAGAAATCAATCAAAGTATCAGTTCAGCAGCAGATGTAAACATACACACATTACTAGCAAATATAGCAACTAGTAAACACACACACGCTTGTGCTCAGAACACACCACCTCTCAGAACATACCACCTCCCTCTTCATCTAGTCCACACCAAGCAACAACCCGCTTCACACATACAAAAATAGAGAGGTTCTCTCTCTATGCCACACAACTACACCCCAGACAGTTCTCCTTCTTTGTATTAGTCAAACATCATCTAGCTATAATAGCTACTTCTCCCCCTTTTTAGCCAAAAGAGATCAAAGATACAAAATAATTATCTATTTAGTCATTTAAACGAAATGTCAAAAGTTAAAGGGTTCCAAAACCAAGTACGTAATCAGCTGTAAGGAAGTTGAGATACAAACGAACAAAACAGCAAAACAAAATTCCCAAAATCAAGAAAATCCATCACATCAATGAAAACCATCACATCAATAGGGACCAAAGTCAAAGGAGCTAACCAGTAGAGCTTGAGCTTGCAGCTTCATCAGCACCAGAAATAGAATTGCCACTAGTCTCATCATTGTTTGCAGACCTCTCACTAGAGGTGTGGGCTTCAGCTTCCTTAGCATGCTCAATATTTTCACCTTCGGCTTGCTCCAAGCTTGCAATCAAGGCTTCCAATGATTGTTTCCTAGCTGTTGCTACCCTTATCCCTTCACCCAACTCTTTACAAGTCTCCTTAAGCTCAGCAATTGTTCCAACTTTTGAGGCTAGCTCTTTCATGGCAGATGTCATGACAATATCTTCGACATGACTGCCTTCAAACAGTTTATAGTGCACATACAGAGCAGGTTTTCTTCTACTTGGTAAGTCATTAGAACATAGAATACCAGGGTGTTGATTCAGGATAATCCCACAGATCATAGAGTGAAAGGCAATAGGCAGCTTAACTATATTAGTAGATGCATGCTTGATGATTTGTTCAAACATAAATCTACCGTAGTCAAAATTTACTTTGGTTCCAACAGCAAAAATAAATCTTCCAAGGGTATTAGTGATGGTGGAAATATGGTTGGTAGGCACCCAATTAGCAGCTCTTATTTTATGCAATATAGCATATTTGACAGTCAACTTCCCAGCAGGAAGATGCTTTTTAATAGGTCAACCTTTCACCTGCCTAGCTGTAATCTCTCTACAAACCTCATTGTCTGTAGCTTCCAATTCACCTGCACCCTCAACTTTTCTTCCAAGAAAATTGTTAATAACAGTGGGAGAGAATGTGATACACTTACCTCTCACAAACACCTTGCAAAATTCCTTGATGTTCTTATCAGCAATATCCTCAGGAATGTTGACAATGAATTCCTTAACTAAACCCTCATAGCACTGAGAGAACCCAACCACAGTCTTCAACAACCCAGCAACCTTTATCAGGTCCATGACCTCCTTGACTTCAACAACATCCTTTCCCAACTCCCTTTCCACAACCACCCTTCTTTGAATCACAAATTTCCACATGGCAGCTCCATCCTCGAGATGGAAAGAGATGTTATCCAAATGCACAACAGCAACTTTAACATGAGACTTCGTCACAGTGGTTTTCTTCACAGGAGAGATGTCAGGGACATCTTCCTCAACATCTTCTTCAGACTTAGAATCTTCTCTAACCTTCCTCTTCTTCACTTCAACCTGTTAGACTATGGCACGGATCTAGAAGGGGGGGGGGGTTGAATAGATCCCAATTAAAACTTTAGTCGGCGCTACCAATTTAGGAGAAAAATTGGTTTTAAAAATGTTTTTAGGTGCGGAAGCGGCCGAGGAAAATTAGTCTAAAAACGAACCGTTATTGGAAAACCGGATATGCGTCAAGCTAATGGATATTGGATTAAAAGAGATACACTTCACTACACAAGATGCACAATCAATGATAGAGTTCACTTATTTGCAAGCCTAGTTCCAATGAACCAAAATACCAAATTGAAACACAATGCAAACTTAAGGCAACTTTGGCTTAGGCAATTTTACAAACACTTGGTGTGCACAAACACTTCAAGTAATATTTGAGTTGAGTAAGTGAATCAATTTATCCTAGTACAGTATGTTATTGTACTTGGTATTTCAACAGCAGTTTTTAAACACTTACTCAGCTTATATCAATGTTTGGCTAAAATTGCTTAAACTAAAATCACTTAAATTTTAAGCAGAAAAACAGATTATGCTGAAAATTAAAGGAGACAGAGATTTGATGAGGCAGTTCCCCCGCCGTCCTCGCTTCGGGGTACGTCTGCCCTCAATTCTAAAAATAGAATTGAGATGATTAATTAGATATCACCTGTGAGATTTAATCGTTTTTACAAGGAGTGCAAAGTATGTAAACAACAGAATTTGCAATATGTTGAATGATACTTCTTTTCCTTGCCCCTTGATTCAAGATGAATCAAGACCTTTGATTGTTGATGTTTGACTTCCGTTTCCTGCCACTCGTTGATGAACCTTCCGTTCTTCAACCCCTTGGCCCGGCTGATCACGAACACGAACGAATCAAACCCGGATTCTTCACTACTCAAACACCGACTCCGCTACTAAACTGATGAAGACTTTCTCATATCAGTTACCTTCGCTCAGCTGAAAGATAATGAAGCAATCCGTCCAAAAACCCCCAAACGCAAACCGGTATTGGAGGATAAAACCCTAATGGTTTTATTCAAGAAAGAACCTGTCAAGACTTCAACTCGAACCCGATTCTTCAATCGCTACCTCGAACCTTATCACCTTCAAACTATCACAAAGCGCATCAAAAGTTATTGTGTGCAGTTGATGTATTGTGAACTGTTGAAGATGAAGATGATGAATCTTTGACAACTATTTCACTCTTTCTTGTTTCCTTGAACACTTGTACTCAAAAATAGCAAATGTTGGTCAATAGAAGTGTTTTTACTTCTATATATAGTAACAGACAAAACCAAACAAACATAACAGAAATTTAAACTTTGAATTAACTCAGAAAACTGAGTTTGCGCGCGAATGGTCGACCATAGGGTCGGCGTGCGCTGACCCGTGGGGCACGCGCCGACTGCATGCGTCGACGCAAGGGATTTTTGCGCCGACCCGTGAGTTAAGCGTCGACCCTATGCGTCGACGCAAGGGGTTTTTGCGCTGACTCCCTCCAGTTTGGGCAGAGCCTTTGCGCCGACCCGTGAGCTTTGAGCTGACCCCTATGGTCGACTCAAAGCCTTCAAATCTGCAAAAAGGCTGTGATTAGTGATTTTCATGTATTTGGTCATGATCACACTTTGTCTATATGTTTTTAATGATTATAGTAGCTTTAGGATAACGTGAAAAAGGATATGGTGGGTAATGTGTTGCATTTGTTCGTAGACGTGCATGATGGTCTTTTGTCATCATCGAAACTTGATATCGTATGTTGTATGACACTTTGTCTTTACACAACCTTGCTCCAAGATTTGGAGGGACTAATACCAACAGTCTTCTTAGCTTTTCTAGCTGACATAAGTTCAACCACATATCTTCCTTTTCGAGTCTTCATGCATTTAGCCACACTTGGCTTTAAGTGATGAAGTAAACTATCCTCTTGATCATCAGACCTATCATCCTCTTGGTCAATCACATTGTTTGGATCATCATGCTTCTCAGAGTGGGAAGCATTGGAAGTTTTAGATGCCACAAATTTTCCTTTATCAAACACAGTTTTCCCTAGAGAGCACAACCCTTTAGCAGCCATGTCCTTTTCAGAACTGGAGGAATCGTCATCCTTCTCACTATGTTGTTCAACCTCAAGAGAGGGGTACATTTTAGACAGGGGAGTAGAGACTCCCTTCACAGAATGTCCTTCATTAAGGATTCTAGTGACTAGGTTTCTTATGACACGATCAATGTGGTGTATATCTTCCTTAGAGTTAATGGCAGGAGTTGAGCCAGAAGGGATACTAGAGTTGTTACCTTGATTGGGGGATGCAGAAACTGAGGCATCCATGGGTTGGTTCAAATCAAGGGCCTCGTAGGGAATAACTGATAGAGGAACGACATCTAGAATCTCATCATCGAGAATGTCCATGGAAGGAACGTTAACCTTTTGAGTAGACTTAGTAGTTTTTGAAGCAGACGTATTTTGATGTTGTGACATTTTGGAGTTTTTGTGGAAAAAATGCAGTTGCCCTAGCAGAGGTGTGTGAAGAAGGAGCAGGAAGATGGAAGAGTTGGATTAGGTAGTGAGGTTGTGGGGGTAGCGTGTGAAGACCTGATTAATGGTATTTCAAAAACTAGGTGATGATTTCCCATAATAAGGGCGCTTTATTTTAGCCACATAGACACTCATTTGCTTACTTTTCCCACTCCATATTAATTTCTACAAGTCTTCATAAATGCAAAGCCCTAATTTTCCTCTCAGGACTTCAAACTAATTTTCATCCAAGGCCTTTGTAAAAATATCAGCTAACTACATCTCAGTAGCAACATGCTCTAAGGCTATAATCTTATCCTCCACGAGTTCTCTAATAAAATGGTGACGAATATCAATAGGTTTTGTCCTGCTATGCTGAATAGGATTCTTTGAGATGTTTATAGAACTCAGGTTGGCGCAGTACAATGTCATGACATCTTGTGTGATATTGTATTCAGTCAACATTTGTTTCATCCACACCAATTGAGAACAACTACTTCCAGCTACTATGTATTCAGCTTCAGTAGTAGACAGAGAAACACAATTTTGCTTCTTACTAAACCATGATATTAAATTGTTCCCCAAGAAGAAGCATCCTCCTGATGTGCTTTTCCTATCATCAACACTTCCATCCCAATCAGTATCACAATACCCAGACAACACAGATTCAGATCCATGAGTGTATAGCATTCCATAGTCACAAGTGCCATTGACATATTTTAGGATCCTTTTCACTTGGTTTATATGGATCATCTTTGGTTCAGCTTGATATCTAGCACAAACACCTACAGTGAAGGCAATGTCAGGTCTGCTTGATGTAAGGTATAGCAGACTTCCTGTCATGCTGCTGTAGAGACTTTGATCCACACTGACACCATTTTCATCTTTAGACACTTTCCGATGAGTAGGAGCAGGTTTCCTCTTGTGGCTTGCATTCTCCATGCCAAACTTCTTAACAATATCCTTGGCATATTTACTTTGAGATATAAAGATAGAATCTTCCATCTGTTTGACTTGCAGGCCAAGAAAATAGGTTAGTTCTCCAACAAGGCTCATTTCAAATTCAGACTGCATTTGCTCAACAAAATTTTGAACCATTTTACTTGACATCTCACCAAACACAATATCATCCACATAGATCTGAGCAACCATGAGCTTTCCTCCTTCATCTTTGACAAATAAAGTCTTATCAATGCCTCCCTTTCTGTATCCATTGTCAATGAGAAACATTGTGAGTCTCTCATACCAAGCTCTAGGAGCTTGTTTCAACCCATAGAGAGCTTTCCTCAATTTATACACATGCTTTGGAATATTCGGGTCTATGAATCCCTTAGGTTGTTCAACATATACTTCCTCATTCAAGTAGCCATTTAAGAAGGCACTTTTCGCATCCATTTGGAACAGTTTAAACTTCAGAATACATGTCACTCCTAGCAACAATCTAATGGACTCCATGCGAGCTACAGGAGCCAATGTTTCATCAAAGTCAACTCCTTCAACTTGAGTGTATCCTTGTGCTACCAGTCTTGGTTTATTTCTAGTAACCACACCTTTTTCATCAGATTTATTCTTGTAAACCCACTTTGTTCGAATAACATTTATTCCTTTAGGTCTTGGAACCAGTTCCCATACTTCATTTCTCTTGAATTTGCCTAACTCTTCCTGCATGGCATTGATCCAGAATTCATCAATTAAGGCTTCTTTAACATTCTTAGGCTCAATCTTGGACACAAAACAGGCGTGTGAGATCACTTACATTGATCTAATGGTGACCCCTTTATTTGGGTCTCCTATAATGAGATCTTTAGGATGATCCTTCTGAATTCTGATAGAGGGTCCCTTATTAACTTTATCAGCTTCAGGTTCAGCTTGAGTGGACTCACTCTCATTACTTTTGTCTAGGAGATCAGCTGGGGCATCATTCAGAAATGTTTCAGCATCGTCTGTGACATCAGTCTCTTGATCATCAACAACAACATTGATAGATTCCCTCATAACTCTTGTTCTGGAATTAAAAACTCTAAAGGCTCTGTTGTTTGTTGAGTAGCCTAGGAATATTCCTTCATCACTCTTGGGGTCCATTTTCCTTCTTTGTTCACGATCAGCCAGGATATAACATTTACTACCAAATACATGGAAGTATTTGCTAGTAGGTCTTCTTCCCTTCCAAACTTCATATAAAGTGGATGATGTCCCTTTCCTCAAGGTTACTCTGTTATGAACTTAACAGGTCGTGTTCATAGCTTCGGCCCAGAAGTGGTAAGGCCACTTCTTAGTATGAATCATAGCTCTATCAGTTTCTTGGAGAGTTCTATTTTTCCTTTCCACCACACCATTTTGATGAGGGGTAATGGGAGAAGAGAACTCATGACCAATCCCTTCAGATGAAAAGAATTCAACAAATTTACTGTTCTCAAATTCTTTCCCATGATCACTTCTGATTCTGATAACATGACTCTCTCTTTCTCTTTGAAGTCTTTGGCAAAGATCTTTGAACACATCAAACACATAAGATATTTCCCTTATAAAATTCACCCAGGTATATCTGGAGAAGTTGTCCACCACAACATAAGCATACCTTTTCCCACCAAGACTTTCCACCTACATAGGTCCCATCAAGCCCATGTGGAGAAGTTCCAGCACTTTAGATGTGGTGTCATGTTTGATCTTCTGATGTGACAACTTTGTCTGTTTTCCAATCTGACATTCACCACATACTCTTCCTTCTTCAATCTTTAATTTTGGGATTCCTCTAACAACTTCAACATATATGATCCTGTTCATTCCTTTAAGATGTAGATGACCCAGTTTTTGATGCCATAGTTTCAATTCTTCTTCTTTAGCTAGAGCACATATGGATGAATAGCTAGTTTCGTGAGGAATCCACATATAGCAGTTGTCCTTAGATCTGACTCCTCTCATGATCACCTTAATTTTGGCATTAGTAATCAAGCATTCAGTTTTTGTGAAGTTCACATTTAGACCTTGATCATATAGTTGACTGATGTTGATCAAGTTTGCAGTCAATCCTTTAACAAGCAGCACATTATCAAGGTTAGAAACTCAGGGCAGTTCAGCTTTCTAATCCCCTTGATTTCACCCTTTGCTCCATCTCCAAAAGTTACATAGCTGGTGACATGGGATTGAAGGTCAACTAGCATGTTTTTGTTTCCAGTCATGTGTCTGGAGCATCCACTGTCAAAGTACCAATCTTCTTTGGCTGAGACTCTGAAGGAAGTGTGAGCTATCAAGTTAGTAGCACCAGCCCTAGCAACCCACTATTTTCTGTTAACAGGGATGAGTTGTTTGAGTCTAGGTTGATGAGTAGGACTAGGATAACCATACAGCCTAAAGCAGAAAGGTTTTATGTGACCAAATTTCCCACAGTAATGACATCTCCATCTTTGGTGTTTTCCTTTATGTTGTCTTTACTTGTGATGTTGAGACACCTGATGTGACATCTTTGGTTTGCTACCAGTGGGACTACAGTCAGGAGAGGATTCATTGAACCCAAGGCCAGTCGTGTCTCCTGCCATTTTTCCAGCCTGGAGGATTTTGTCTAAGGTGTCAGATCCACTATTTAGCATTCTGACATACTTTGTGATCTCATCCAATTTGGAATTCAGGAACATAACTTCAATCTTCAACTTAGAGATGGTTTCTAAGTGTTTTGTCCTCTCAGCCTCTAGCTGAGTTATCAGTTTCTTCTGGTTCTCCACTTGTTGACACACTTCTTCACTTCTGAAGCACAACTTCCTGTAAGAAGTAGCTAATTCATCAAAGGTTAATTCATCATCACTGGAGTCTTCATCAGGATCCCATCTCCCAGTCAAGGCAGTCACAAGATTGGCATATTCTCCTTCTGTTTCACTTTCAGAATTATCATCAGACCAAGTAGCATCAAGACTCTTCTTCGGTTTCTTGAGATAGGTACCACATTCAGCTCTAATGTGACTATACCTTTCACATTCATGGCACTGAATTCCTTTGCCCTGTCTAGATTTTTCTTCATATTTTTTTCTTCTTCCAGCATCATTGGGCCTACTGATGTCAAATGAGTTGTTCTTGACATTAGACTTTGACCTTACATCGATCCTCTTCAGGATTTTGTTAAATTATCTTCCAAGCAACGCTAAATCATTTGCCATATCCTCATCAGTATCCTAACTACTTTCTTCCTTTTTATCTTCAGTGTTTGACACAAAGGCTATGCTTTTGACTTTCTTTTCAGATCCATCATGCATTCCCAACTCAAATGTTTGGAGGGATCCAATTAGCTCATCCACTCTCATCTTGCAGATATCTTGAGATTCTTCTATGGCTGTCACTTTCATGGCAAATCTCTTGGGAAGTGATCTGAGATTTTTCCTCACAAGCTTTTCATCTGACATCTTCTTACCTAGGGCTCCTGATGCATTAGCAATTTCAAGGATATTCATATGGAAGTCATGAATACTTTCATCTTCTTTCATTCTCAAATTCTTAAACTTTGTAGTAAGCAACTGCAATCTAGACATCTTCACTTTAGAGGTACCTTCATGAGTAGTTTTGAGAATATCTCAATCATCTTTAGCTACCTCACAATTTTTCACCAGTCTGAAGATGTTCTTATCAACCCCATTGAATATAGCTTTAATGCTTTAGAGTTTCCAAGAGCTAGTTCATCCTCCTCCTTGGGCCATTCTTCCTCAAGCTTTTTATCAGTTGTAACTTCTCCTTCCTTCGCAGTGAAGGGATGTTCCTAGCCTGTTAGAAAAACCTTCCAAGCCTTATTATCCAAAGATTTCAAGAAAGCTACCATTCTAGGTTTCCAGTAGTCCTAGTTAGATCCATCCATAATTGGTGTTTTGTGTACAGATCCTCCGTCTCTATCCATAGTACTAGAAAGTAACGTCCCAAGATCTCACCCAGAACCAGAGCAGGATGCCTGCTCTGATACCAATTGAAATTATGGTATCAGATATGAGATGTCAAAGGTAATGTCACGACACCAATATCTGAACAACAGGTGAAATATAAACAGGATAAAAAACAAAGAAACAATTGAACAAGCGACACAAGCAATTGTTAACCCAGTTCGGTGCAAACTCGCCTACGTCTGGGGGCTATCAAGCCAGGAAGGAAATCCACTAAACATAATTAGTTCAAAGACTCTCAGTAAACAACTTCAAGTTACCATCTTTTCACCTAATCTCTACCCGTGTGACTTCTATCTAAGAACTCTTAGATATGAAACCTTACTCACTCCCCCTCAATCACAACAGTGATATAAGAACAAATACAAAAAGAAAGAAGACACACTTCAAGGACACATACTTGATCTTTCTTAAAAGGTTCAACCAAGTAAACAAATACACTCGTACTTCAAAGCTTAGAGTGGACAAATTACAACACAAAACTCAGTCCAATTCATACATCAACAAGACGAATGAATGGCTCACAATTCACAAGTTCACACAAGACTAAAACCCTAAACCTCTCTCACTTCATTGTTCGTATCTTGTGTGTATAAAACAGGTTTTACATGGCCTTTAAATAGAAGCTTTTTGAATGGGCATGGGCAGCATGAAACCCTAATTCTATTTTAATTGTGTATCTCCTAAGAAATAGCAGCTAATCATTCCTTTTTGTAAAATAAAATATTCAGGTTTAAAATAGAATTACTCCTTGAATAACGCATGCAATCTCCACATAAGCACGCAAAGATTTGCATGAAAAGCGCAACAACAAAACACATAACATTCAGACTGAATGTTCTGTATGCACATGTCTTAACATCAGAACTGACATCTTGGCTAACTCCTACACAACCATATTTAAACAACCTGCATGAAGCTGATATCACATGTCAAGATAACACGCGTGACATCCTGTGATAACACTTAGTTTTACCAAAATTGATGCCAGCACATAGAACCAACAGGTGAAGTGGACCATCCGGTGAAGATAGGTCCGAGTGACTTCCAGATTACTTTTCAAGTAATGGATATCCACCCGGCCTACAGTTGTCTGTTGGGAAGGCCATGGATCCACGAGGCAGGAGCTGTTACCTCCATGTTGCATCAGAAGCTCAAGTTTGTTAAGAATGGGAAGTTAGACATTGTTGGCGGGGAGAAGGCACTGCTAGTCATACACCTGTCATCTTTCTCTTATGTTGAAGCTGAGGATGAGGCTGGAACTACGTTCCAAGCCTTGTCTATTATTGTTAAAAAGAGAGTTGGGGCACCCATGTCCTCATTTAAGGATGCAAGGAAGATTGTTGAAGATGGGAATATTGATCAGTGGGGGCAGATGGTAGAGGTCTCCGATAACAAGAATAGATCTGGTATGGGTTTTCAACAAGGTTCGTCAACTGCTAGATCAGAAGATGTGCGACTCAGTTTCCGCAACAGAGGGTTCATTCATGGTAATGAACAACACTTAGCTACCATGCTAGAGGATGATGAAGAGGAAGACTGCACCAATTTTGTGACGCATGGAAAGGCTTGCAACAATTGGATTGTCGTTGATATTCCTGTTATTATGCATCGATCTAAGTAATTTCTTTTATTTGTTTTTTGAAAATCCTTTTCCTATGCCTAAGGGAGAAGTGAACATTGTTTGGGCCTTTCAAATTGATCATTAATAAAATATAAATCTATTCATCCACATATATGATGTTTTTTTTACTTTTTGCTTTATTCTGAAAATGGTAATCACAAAAAAACATAAATAACCACAATTGCCATATGCATAATATTTGGTCACAATTCACTTCTCTAAAATCAAAATATCAAATCATTATGCAAGTTGGTTTCTAATCCCATTGAATACAATGATACATCTCCTTCTCCAAATTTTGAATTCCATGTGTTTGAGGATGAGGAAGAAAGTGATGAAGAAGTGAGTGATGAATTGTCTCGTCTCCTTGAGCATGAAGGAAAAGTCATTCAGCCATTCGAAGAGCAGATCGAGTTAGTCAACTTGGGTTCCAAAGATGATGTGAAGGAAGTGAAGATTGGGTCTCGACTGTGTCCAGATGTTAAGAAGGGGTTGATTGATCTTCTTCGAGAACATTCAAATGTGTTTGCTTGGTCCTAACAAGACATGCCTGGTTTGGATTCTGAAATAGTGGAGCATAGATTGCCGTTGAATCCAGAATGCCCGCCAGTCAAGCAGAAGTTGAGAAGAACGCATCCTGATATGGCAGTGAAGATCAAAGAAGAAGTGCATAAGCAAATTGATGTCGGTTTTCTTGTGACCGCTGAGTATCCACAATGGGTGGCCAATATTGTGCCTGTTCCAGAAGAAGGATGGAAAAGTATGCATGTGTGTTGATTACAGATATTTGAATAAAGCCAGTCCGAACGATGATTTCCCTCTGCCACACATTGATTTGTTGGTAGACAATACAACTAAATTTAATATCTTTCACTACGCCAAATAAGGGAAAAGAGGGCGCTTATTTTGGCCTATAACAGCGCTTTTAAGCGCCCTCTAATCTGGCGCTGGCATAGGTAAAGACATCGCTTTGTTCTCCTGGAGAAAGCGCTGTCTAAAGTGGCCACATTATAGTGCTCTTTAAGAAAAAAGCGCCCTCTGGAGTGGTCCATACAGGGACACCTTAGAGGGCGCTTTCTGGAAAAAGCGCCCTCTAAAGTTGTCAGTGTAAAGTGTTTAGAGGGCGCTTTCAGGAAAAAGCGCCCTCTAAAGTTGTCATTGTAAAGTGTTTAGAGGGCGCTTTTAGGAAAAAGCGCCCTCTAAAGTTGTCAATGTAAAGTGTTTAGAGGGCGCTTTCAGGAAAAAGCGCCCTCTAAAGTTGTCAATGTAAAGTGTTTAGAGGGCGCTTTCAGGAAAAAGCGCCCTCTAAAGTTGTCAATGTAAAGTGTTTAGAGGGCGCTTTCTGGACAAAGCGCTCTCTAAAGTGTTAGTTATTTTAAAAAAATTTGTTTGAAAAACAGTGGATATATATTTAATTGGTAACCTGTTCGCATGCTGCAAAAGTGTAAAATTCATATTGATTTCATCCTTTAATCCAATGTTATACACCATTAATCCATTGATATATACAACATGAATCCATTTATATACAACATTAATCCTCCATATATACAACATTAATATATGATTCTTTGATCAACAATATACAACAACATATTCTCAAAGTACTACAATTAAGAGAATAAAACATAGCAACCAACACCCAGTGACCACTGTATCCAAAAGCTGTCTAGTAGTTCTAACCAATACTAAACAAAAACGCCCATCCACCCATGGTGGCAAACATGTTCTGTATATCCAAAAGCTGTCTAGTAGTTCTATCGCACATCCATACAAAATAAGGCTCAACCAAAACAACAGATGGCAGCATAAGTAGTCCCCTGCAAAAAGAACACGTCCAAATGCAAATAACACAGAACTGTCAAAAGGCGATTGAGCAACAAATAGTAAACAATGGCATAAAGTTAAATGACATAGCTAATATTACCTGAATTCCTGCATGGCTGTTAAGGTAAAAATCAAATTCCCTAGGGTGACAAATGCCGGTGTCTACCACGGTTCCTTTGACAATTTAGAACAACAAAATCAGCAAAAAGTGATAAATTCAAATGATAATATATACCAGCTGCGTTGAGAATATATTGAAAAAACCTGGCATAATTTTTCCACTTCTATCGGTCTCTTTGGGGTTGACAGGAAAGAGACGGGTGTGATGTCTCTTTTGGACCACTACAAAAGTAACTTTAGGTAGATACCCATCCTCTATTGAGACATAAGCCTGATGAAAAAAAATTAAAATTAAACGCAGAGAATTTAGTGGTGTATTTTATGAACGACAAAGTAACAAGAAATCAACTTTGAGAAGTCCTAAATTCTGCCTACAATACAGGGCTGCAAAGTTGATGCAACAAAAAACATATAACAATATATGGTAAGTACCTGTATCTCCGACCATATTTTTTCTTTGCCAACCTTCAAGTCCGGACTTCTCCAATTATCACATGTAATCGGAATATGTTGTCGAACAAGGAAACCAATGTAACTTGCCAACATTGAACCCTTATCTTTTGAAGATAGAATTGATATATGTTTAGATGGACATGTTCCATTGTCGTAGAGGGATACTTTCAAATATCCAGCATCATCATCTACGCGAATGAGGCTTGACGATAATAGAGCATCTCCATCTAAACAAATATCAATTGATACTTTCGAGCATCCCTTGCCCCTTGCACGAATGATTGACTTCATAGTAGCCATTTTACCTGTAAAAAGAAAACAATTAAAATCAGATGACAAATGTAAAAACAATTAAAATCATAAAAGTCATTTTACCTGTAATAAAGAAAACAATTAAAATCATTTGACCTGTACCTTTTTCACTAAGTTCTCTTTCTTTTCTTGGTTGGAATATGTTCTACATGTCTCTTAACAACACGGACGGTTGGATTGATCCAAATACCCTCATTATGATCATTTCTAATATATGAATCATTTGATATATTATTCTCATCTTGATCATTTCTGGTAAACGATTCAATCTCAACATCAATATCACCTTGATCTCCAGTGTTTTCATCAATTACTTTGTTGGAAAAAAGAACTATAGACCATTTCGTACTTTTCGGATCATTGACATAGAACACTTGTCTAGCTTGAGAGGCTAGAATAAAAGACTCATCTTTGTATCCCACCCTATTAAGATCCACTTGCAAAACCCCCGGTTCAACATTCTCGTTACTTTTCTCACCATGCAAATTCCAACATGTATAACTTCGATCAATTCCATGCCTCATTAGATGCGATGTCAACTGAACTGCGTCAACCCGTTTCCCATAACAACAACCCAAGCAAGGACATATCATTCTACTGGGGTCTTCGGCGTGCGCAACGGCAAACTTAACGAATTCTAATACCCCATTCTCGTACTCTCTCGACAATCGATTGGAAGACATCCATGTATTATCCATTACTAATTAGAATAAACAAAAAACAATTTCATAAGAGTTCAAACACATTCGGACCTAGGTTTCTAATGATACTGGTGTTGACACAAAATCAGATATTCATAGGTCGTATAACCCTAACTACTGGGTAATGTAGTCCCATTGCATGCGCTATCATGGTCACTAAAAACCAATCGTCAATTGCCTAATAAACCCAAACAAACGTAGGGCTTGAAATTTAACGCATGCGCTATCAAATTTAAAATGACTATGAATATTGAAACTTTACAGGTTGAAACAAACGTAGCATAGACAACAATAACATAAAACTGAAATGGGGCAAAGCTAAAACAAAGCAAGAAATAGGGCAAAGCTAAAACGAAACAAACGTACCTTTGGTGCCAGAAGGAGGAAACGTCGTAGATCTAACAGAGGTGGAAGGAGAACGCCTTAGAACCCTAACGTGAAAAAGAACGAAAATAACAGAGAGTGAAATAACAAAACGCGCAGTATGTTATAATTTTAATGTTTACTAAAGGGGACCTTAGAGGGCGCTTGTGGAAAAAAAGCGCCCTCTAAGGTGCGCTGTCTATTGCTCCTTATTTTTTCGCTTCACTTTAGACAGCACTTTTGTAATAAAGCGCCCTCTAAAGTGCGCTGTTGTACATGGACTTAGAGAGCGCTTTCTTAGAAGCGCCCTCTAAGGGTATCCTTAGAGGGCGCTTTCATAAACGCGCCCTCTATTGTTGTCCCTCCATTTCCTCATTATTTTTTCGCTTCACTTTAGAGGGCGCTTTTGTAATAAAGCGCCCTCTAAAGTGCGCTGTTATACATGGACTTAGAGAGCGCTTTCTTAGAAGCGCCCTCTAAGGGTATCCTTAGAGGGCGCTTTCATAAACGCGCCCTCTATTGTTGTCCCTCCATTTCCTCATTATTTTTTTGCTTCACTTTAGAGGGCGCTTTGTTACAAAAGCGCACTCTAAAGTGCGCTGTTGTACATGGACTTAGAGAGCGCTTTCTTAGAAGCGCCCTCTAAGGGTATCCTTAGAGGGCGCTTTCATAAACGCGCCCTCTATTGGTGTCCCTCCATTTCCTCATTATTTTTTTGCTTCACTTTAGAGGGCGCTTTGTTACAAAAGCGCCCTCTAAAGTGCGCTGTCTATTCCTCCTTATTTTTCTCTTCACTTTAGAGTGCGCTTCTTTAAGAAAGCGCCCTCTAAGGTGCGCTGTCTATTCCAATTTTTGGCGTAGTGTTTCCATTTATGGATGGATTTTCTAGTTATAATCAGATCAAGATGGCACTCAACGATATGGAGAAGACCATATTCATTACACCTTGGGGAACATTCTGTTATAGAGTGATGCCTTTCGGTTTGAAGAATGCCGGTGCAACTTACCAAAGAGCAATGACTACTCTTTTTCATGATATGATGCATAAAGAGATTGAAGTTTATGTCGATGACATGATTGCTAAATCTATTGATGAAGAAGAACATGTTGAGCATTTGTTGAAGCTATTTCAGCGTTTGAGGAAGTATAAACTCCGCTTGAATCCCAATAAGTGTACTTTTGGTGTTCGTTCTGGTAAGTTATTGGGGTTTATTGTCACTGAGAAGGGTATTGAAGTTGGTCCTGCCAAGGTCAAAGCAATACAAGAGATGTTTGCGCCCAAAATTGAGAAGCAAGTCAGAGGTTTTCTCGGCCGCTTGAATTATATCTCAAGATTCATTTCACACATGTGCGCCTATATTCAAGCTTCTTCGGAAAGATCAGTCTTGTGATTAGACCGATTTTGTCAGTATCAAAGAATATCTGCTTGAGCCTCTAATTTTGTCTCCACCTGTTGAAGGAAGACCGTTGATCATGTATTTGACTGTGCTTGAAGAGAGTATGGGTTGTGTTCTTAGTCAGCAAGATGAGACTGGAAAGAAAGAATTTTCAATTTACTACCTCAGTAAGAAGTTCACCGACTGTGAGACTCGGTATTCTATGCTAGAGAAGACTTGTTGTGCATTGGCTTGGGCTGCTAAGCGTCTGCGTCAATATATGTTGAATCATACCACTTGGTTGATATCCAAAATGGATCCAATCAAGTATATTTTTGAGAAGCATGCTTTAACTGGGAGGATTGCCCGTTGGCAGATGTTGTTGTCAGAGTATGATATTGAATAAGGATCTCAAAAAGCAATTAAAGGTAGTGCCTTGGCTAACCATTTGGCTCACAAACCGATTGAGGATTACCAGTCAATGCAGTGTGATTTTCCTAAGGAAGAGATCCTCTAATTGAAAATGAAGGATCGTGATGAACCATTGCTTGAAGAAGGGCCATAACCTGGTTCCCGTTGGGGCATGGTATTTGATGAAGCTGTTAATCAGTATGGAAATGGCATTGGGCCAGTGCTAATTACTCCTCAAGGCACGCATTTTCCATTTACAGCTAGATTGACTTTCAAGTGTACAAATAATATGGCAGAATATGAAGCTTGCATTATGGGGCTTGAAGAGTCCATTGATCTCAGAATCAGGTATTTGGACGTCTATGGAGATTCGGCTTTCATTGTGAATTAGATCAAAGGTGAATGGGAGACAAATCAACCCAGTTTGATAACATATAGAGATTATGCAAGGAGGATTTCAACTTTCTTTACGAAAGTTGAGTTTCATCATAACCCTCGAGATGAAAACCGGATGGCAGATGCTTTTGCAACGTTGGCTTCAATGATTATAGTGAAATATTAGAGTGAAGTTCCCAATCTGAATATGATGTGTCTTGATAGGCTAGCTCATGTATTTTCTATTGAAGAGATCAAAGATGAAAAGCCGTGGTATTATGATATCAAGTGTTTCCTCCAAAGTCATATTTACCCGTTTGAGGCATCTTTGAAAGATAAGAAGACTTTGATAAGATTAGCCGACAATTTCTACCTGAATGGTGATGTGATTTATAAGAGAAACTTCGATACGGTTTTGCTCAGATGGGTGGATAGACACGAAACAGACTTATTGATGGTTGAAGTCCATGAAGGTTCCTTTGGTACTCATTCCAATGGACATGCAATGGCGAAGAAGATGTTGCGAGAAGGTTACTATTGGCTGACAATGGAATATGACTGTTGCAAGTTTGTGAAGAAATGCCACAAGTGTCAAATTTATGCGTATAAAATTCATGTTCCTCCGACACTGTTAAACATCATTTCCTCCCAATAGCTCTTCTCCATGTGGGGAATTGATATGATTGGCATGATTGAGCCCAAAGCTTCGAACGAACATCGTTTCATTTTGGTGGCAATTGGTTACTTCACAAAGTGGGTTGAAGAGGCACCATATGCGAATGTGTCCAAGCAAGTTGTTGTAAGGTTTATCAAGAATCAGATCATATGCCGTTATGGTGTCGCAAGTAAGATCATTACTGATAATATGGTGGAAGCTATTTGCAAAGACTTCAAGATCGCACGTCATGATACTTCTCCATACATACCTAAGATGAATGGGGTCGTTGAAGCTACAAACAAGAACATCAAGAAGATTATTCAAAAGATGGTTGTAACATATAAGGATTGGCATGAAATGCTCCCATTTTCTTTGCACGAGTATCGTACATCCATCTGCACTTCAACAGGGGAAACTCCTTTCTCACTTGTTTATGGCATGGAGGTTTTGCTCCTAGTAGAGGTTGAGATCCCATCACTACGTGTCTTGATGGAAGCCAAGTTGACTGAGGCTGAATGGTGTCAGACCAGATTTGATTAGCTGAATTTGATTGAAGAGAAGAGATAGACTACCATGTGTCATGGTCAGTTATATCAGCAAAGAATGAAGAAAGCTTTTGATAAGAAGGTCAGACCTCGTGTGTTCAGAGAAGGTGACCTTATGCTTAAGAAGATACTATCTTTCAAACCAGATTCTAGGGGGAAATAGACTCCTAATTATGAAGGCCCGTATATTGTCAAGAGAGCCTTTTCAGGTGGTGCTTTGATTCTTACAACTATGGATTGTGATGAGTTCACTCGTCCTGTGAACGCAGATACAGTCAAGAAATACTTCGCCTAAAAAAGAAAAGAATAGCTCGCTAAGTTCAAAACCCGAAAGGGCGGCTTAGCCAAAAAGGAGCGTCTCGGTGGATTGAAAACTCGAAAGGGCGATCCAGGAAAAAGTTAGAGATATAAAACAAAAAGAATTATCCTGATAAGTTGAGTACCCCGCCTTGGGGAAATTTATGCAAAAATTAGGGATTATGGAAACTAACTACATCCTTTTGATCTTCAGTTTTGAAGACGTTCTTGAGCACAACGGTCGATGTGGATTTATTGTCCCCAGCAGTTGCCAAGAGCACAGTGGATGTCAAGATTTGTAGAAGGATTAGTGATCATTGTATTCAATGTACCCCTTTTCCATGTAAATTACCATTTTCAACTTTGTAAAGACATATGGAGTCTTGTCATTTATAGACTACCATTCCATTAAATAAAGTTGAGCTTTATCCAATTGTTTCTACTCTTATTTATTTAAGCCAAATAGATTTAAATTTTCTTATGATCATTTTTGAAATTAAAATTTTTAAACCAAAATCATTTTCTTAAACATATAAAAGCATGAATTTTTAGCAATCGATTTCATTTTAAAGGAATATCAATAGTGGTTTGAAAGCAGTAAGCCCTAATTGTGGAGCATTATTTGGTTCTCCCCAGAGCAGTAGGCGCATTTCTCTTTCATTCCCGACAGTATTATTTAGCACTCAGTGTTTGTTGATTTCTCTGGACGATTTTTGTTTGCCATTCCCCAGTGTGGTAGCCAACTGAGTTGGTTGATTAGTCCCCTACGGAGTGTTTATTCCCCAGCCAATTTGGGTCTCTAGTGGAGTAAGAACATTTTTACTAACCAGTTTGCGTGGTTGCGACAGAAACTTCAGTTTCCTTATCAATTCGCCATCAGATTCGCTCCCAGTCAGAGTTTCCTCCTAGTTTCTGAGCAACTATTTGTGTTTATGCTCTGCATGGTTGTCTCCCATTTGATAGGGTATTGACCTAAAATTCCCTGCAGACTTGATAACGGTTTTCCTTAGCAAATCTCATCCTTCCCCAACTATGATTGAGCTTTTGGGATGTTGATCTCTCTTATCTTCAGCAATTGTCTCTCTCTTTTGTGGATTGACCGAGAATTGTATTGATGATTCAAATCTGTGACACCTTTGTATCCTTTGTGATTGTTTTGTCAGCATAATCATCATATATGCATATACATATACATATACATTCATATAATTTCATCATTTGCATCATCACACTTGTTGATTCATTCTTGTGATTTTAGTTCTCTACACACGTTATTGTGGTACTTTATCCCCATACAAGTTTGGTGTTTGTCCTCCTTCAATGGTAGAATGTCAGCCCCTTAAGCAGAAAGACTTTAACCTTTCTCCTTTCTCCACTGAGTTGCTTCCTCGTGGATGATTTTTGTTTCAACTTCCCCCCTCCCCCCAGTTGATTATCTGGATGGAACCACTCTCCTTGAGTTATATCCTCATTGGTTTTAGTCTTGATTGACCGTTTCTTTCTAGATCTTGCCTAGATAGATGCTTTGGGTCCCCTGAGAGTTTTATTACCCAGTAACTGGTAACATTCTTCTTAACTTTTCAGTTTGTTACTTGCCCAATACCCGGCAAAAGTAACCCTTTTCTCTACCCAGCGAATTCATTTTCATGTTTCCCTAGGAAGTCTATCCTTGATATGTTCATCCTAACTGATGACAAATATTTTCTTCCCATACTTTGAGTCTATCCTTGATATGTTCATCTTATTCGATGACGAATATTCTCTTTGATGGTATTCTACCCAGTAAAAAGGTAGTTGTAACCCTACATTTATTCCCCGGAGAGTTAGTCCTTGATATGTTCATCCTAATCGATGATGGATTTTCTTCTCTTTGTGGTCTTCTGCCCAGTAACCAGTAGTTCTAAATCCTGCTTTTCTCCCCTTTGCAGGGCTTATCCTTAATATGTTCACTTTAATCGGCGATGGATATCCTCTTTGTGGTATTCTATCCAGTAACTTATAGATGTAATCCCTATTATTTCTCTCCTTGGAGTCTATCCTTGACATGCTCATCCTAACCGGTGACGGATATTCTCTTTGGTGGTATTCTATCCAATATTCGATATATATAATTCCTATTATTTTGTTCAGGTGGTTTATCCTTGATATGTTCATCCTAACCAGTGACGGATATCCTCCTTAGCATCCCTAGGCAAGTCTATCCTTGATATGTTCATCTTAACCGATGATGAATTTTCTTTCCTTTGAGTCCATCCTTGATATGTTCACTTGAATCAGTGATGGATATTCTCTCCCTTCGGTCTTCTTCCCAGTAACCAGTAGTTGTAAATCCTATTTCTGTAGTTTTTCCCCAACAAGTCTATTCTTACCCAGTAATCGGTAATGAATACACCCTCTTGGCGAACCTCAGCGAGTCATCCTTGATATTTTCATCCTCACCGATGACAGGTGTCCTCTCTATCAGATCTTCATTATCTCCTTACCCAGTAACAGGTAGTGAATAATAGATTTTTGCTCCTCCTGTGTTGAAGTTTATTTCTTCCCCAATTGAGTTGAGTGCGTATTTCTTTAGTGAAATCGCTTTTCCTGCATGATTCGAGTACTTCAGTTTTATCCTTATCTATTTGTTTCCCCTGCATATGTCCTTTTAGTTTCCCCGGCTGAGTCTTTCCATTTTTATGGAATTCCTCTAGTCCCCCAACAATTTTAAGTTGTAGCCTGGCCTACGCACAATCCTTTCTATCCCCTCAGAGTATTTGCCTCCCCAGTGAGTTTTCCTTACGGAATCTATTATGCTCCTGCGGACCTTCAGTCTCTTTGATTTCTTTTCCTTTGTGGCAACATTTCCCCACGGGGAATTTTATTTTACATTCATATCACAAGCATCATGAGGTATCTTAGGGAACAAAATTTGTTTCTATATGTTGTTATTTAAGCCTGTTCTACTGAGTCGAAGCGAAGATTTTAACCTTCACTTCCTCAGCTAGAACGTTCTTAAATAGGGGCAGCTGTAAGACCCCAGTTTTGACCCTAAGATCCCTCATGCCATCTCATCATATGCATTAACATTGGGATCATACCTTGGCATTCTCCTTACCCGGATTTCATTGGATTTGTTTTGGGAGAGATCACCAAGCACCATGTGATTGTATCATACTTTTATTTTATCATTTTACTAACCAAAATACCAAAAATATGTCTTTGCATTTGCCTAACTCTTTTGTAGGTAGGGCATGATCACCTTGATCTATCAAGTTCACATCTAGGGTTTAAGACCCTCATTGCTAAAAGCACAACCAAGGAATGATCCACAAAGGTTCTAGGCATCATATATGAGTCCCCATTATCTCTACATGTTATTTTGATCAAGCATTCTTCAAGAGTTTGGAGTTGGTTTGCCTTGAAAACCCTAGTTCATCTGGGTAACTTGTGTAACTTCTTCAACAAGCTTCCTCATAAATTGATCAAATTTCTCAAGGGACACTTAAAGTTAATCATCTTATGCATATATGATCTACCATGAGCCTAAAAAGTCAAGAGAATTTCAAGCTAGCAAGTTGATGGATGATGGTTGGCCAGATGAATTTATCTGATCAAAACTGGGTCTCCTTAGACCCTATCTCCTACAATTTTCATCATATGAAATAATTCCAAGATCAAAGTTACTCTAGATGACATTCCAAACAACTCTCATGTTGAGGTCTAGAGCTAATTTTGCTTGGAAAGTCATTTTCTATGTTGAAACATTATAGGTCATTTTGTCTAAACCCTAATTTGAAAGTCAACTTCCCAAGGCCATAACTTGCTCCATTTTTATGAGATGAAATATTTCCAAGTTGCACAATCAAATTCAAGATGTCTACTTCAAAGTTTATGTTTGGAGTAAGATCTAAATCTACTTTTATGAGCATGTGATATGAGGATACATTATAGTTCATTTTGGACCAATACCATTGAACAAGTGATTTTCCTCAACTTCAAAAATGCATAACTCACTCATTCTAAATCCAAATGATGCCAAATTGGTGACCATTTTTAAGGTCTTGGAAATAGATACAACATTTATGAAGACACGTTTCTCACTTGGAGCTCACATAACAAGTTAAGGAAGCTGGAATAATTGAATATGTGACTTGACACTTAGAAAATATTTCCACCTCACAATGTATCATGATACAAGTTCCAAATGGAAAAGTTTTCAACATAAGAGTTGTTTCTCTTGATCTAATATTTCCAAAGAGTCCTAATTCATTCATTTTGGACTAAGTTTGATAGGTCTGTGCATGGTGTAAACAAACCTATATCAGTTGGCAAAATCAAAGCTTCAAATGTTCAAACATCTTTGCCTTGCCATTAAAGCTTCATGTAAACCTTATTTCAGTTGACTATGGACCTAAACGGATTGCTTCACAGGCCTGCACACGCCCATGCAAGCATGTTCATTGCATTACCAAATTTGGAGATTTTTCAAGTATGCAAATAACACTTCTCATGGCTATAAATAGAGGTCCCCTGCATCAACTTAAAGGACCTTGCGCACCAGCTTTGCCCCCAACCTTCCAAACCCTCTCAATTCAAAGGAAAACCTGAGAAATTTCATTTGAAATTTGAGTTTGAATTTCACTGTTTGGAGATTCAAAAACCCCAGGATCCAGAGCTTTGCATTGTTCTTAAGCCACTTCCAAAAGCTCCATAAGCAAGATCAAGCACGAATTGAAGCAAAAGAGATTTATTTCTGCACAGTATTGAAGGTAATTTTCCAGATTTTTCTTCTCTTTGATTCTCTCTTAATACTCATCAATTCTCTTGGATCCTTGGTTGTCTGAAGTCCTACCAATGTAGGCAAGAAGATTGAGTTGCTTTGAGGCCAAATCGAAGAAACCTAGTTGACACACCTCAAAATTCAACTCCACGTATCTCTCTATATATTTGGAGTTAGTTAAAATTGAGGTGATATTCATGATCTACGCCATTTTATCTTTAAGATCATTTCCTCCTTTTTCATTTATGATGTGGTGATGACTGAACCAGTCCGGCCAGAGTCATCAGAGAAGATGACGACCTTTGGCTCCGGCGATGCGCTGGAAGCGTTCAGAGCCATTATATGAGTTTGAAATGTTTTAATCAGGAGCGTACATTGGATTACCAGGCATGTGGACGTTTGACTCAAGCGCATAATGGAACGCGCGCGCTCCACCACTTGATCTGCCACCTCAATTAATGAGGCAGATCAAGTGGTCCACGTTTTTTTTTTATTATCTGATTTTATTTTTTATTCCTTTGATTTTCATTAATTCATATTAATTTTAATATTGATCCAAAAAATATGAGAGTTTCACCTAAAAAATTTAAATGAAATCCTCTTTCATTTTCTGAAATCAAAATTACTTTTTGGATCATTTTAAATATTTTTCATGTTTTAATTGATTTTGTGAATATTTTTAATTGTTAAAAAATACTTTTAAGTTTCCAAAAATTCTGAAATTTTTTCTCTAAGGTCCTTTGACCTTGTTTGACCTATGATAAATCTCATGGCCATTCTTTTGGTGTTTTGATGAGGTTTTAGGAAATTGACCAACTGTAGCGGTAAATTCATGATCATCAAACTATGGATAAGCTAGACATCAAATAAAAAAAGTCGCAACCACACTTTTATTATTTTCAAGGGAAAAGGGAAAAAGTACGAACAAAACCCAAAAGTAAGAAGTTTTCAAATCAAAACTAATAAAATGTCAAAGATTACAGGTAAGGGGGTTGGTTACACAGAAGGAAGTTGTTAGCACCCAAAGTGTCCTAGGTACTCATAGGGAGCCCTTTTTGTGTGCATATGTATTTGGTACAAAATGATGTTTACAAACAAATAGAATGGGGGGATGAGAAAAGAATTCAACTAATTATATTTTTGTGTTTGACAAGACTTTCGGACTTAAGCCTACGTACCAACATAAAAATGAGGGATCAAAACCTCGTAGTTCGTGATACAAATTTCAAAGTGGATGCGTTGCTTTTAACAAAAATTAAGTTTCAAAGGCACCAAGGCCTAAAACTGGTTTGAATGAGTTAGTTCTTTTTGGATTTTTGAAAGTTTAAGTCAAGTATAGTTAAATTTATTTACAAGTTTGATTTAAGAAAAGAAGTTTGAAAATGCAATGGCATAAGGCCAAGGTTTCTATCTTTTTGCAAAGTGGTCAAAGTTAAGAAAAAGATAAGTTCAAACAAAGAAGATTTTTGAAAAGGGAGGGAGAGATTTTGAAATTAAAGAAATAGGGAAAAGATGAAGAGACTAATCCTATGCACAAAATTAAAAGTTAAGAGTTGAAAAGATCTGACCAAATGGGTAGCAATCCAATAGACAAGAATATCAATAGAAACCCGGAATTCCCTTGGACATTTAGAATCAAGCAACACACAAATGCACAATTATATTATCTTGAAGAGCAAAGACATCAAATAAAGATAGCCACATCTAAGCTTTAGCCATTCCATGATCTTCTTCAAAATTAGCCCATGCAACATATGGATTCCACAAGTCACAGGCTCAAAATAACAGCTTCACAATGATCATGTTGCAGATGAACTCAGAGGGATCTTGAGTGATGTATCAGATGAAGTTTCAAATTGCAAGCACTTGGCATTCATAGTAAATTGGCATTGGCCAAGTCCTTTAGCATAGGAATGTTGCCTAAATTCTAAGTCCATTTTTCCAAGATCAAGCCAACAGTCCACACAGAAGTTTTTTAGGGTTTTTTGTTGTTATTATGTACATTAATGGTCAAGGACCACACAAATAAGCAAAGTATACACAAACAAGGTATATCACACAATATGGTCCAAGTGGACAAAGTGAAAATTGCATTAACATAAACAATCAGAATGATATGAATAATGGCAAATGAATAAAGGCTAGAATTAAGTGACATTAAAGTAAATGACTTGAAATTAAAAGTTAGTTGTTAATGAGTTAGAAGTTAGTATGGTTTTGCTTTTGCTTTTCATTTTCCAAGTCATTCTTTGGATAACACTCAATCCACTATCACAAGCATGAATCCTTGAGCCAAGACATCTCCCAAAGGAAGGAAAAAATGCCAAGTTTCCATACAATACCATGAAATAGGGGAGACTTACAATCTCACAAACTAGAGGGCTATGCCTTTTGTGTCACAAATTCAGCGTTGTGTTAAGCAATCGTAATTGGAGTTATGTAGAAGTCACAACTATTTGAGGTCAGCCAATAAAATTTTGGTGTTAATGCATGTTAGAGACATAGTATAATGGACTATGCTCATGAAACATACCACACACAAAAAGAAATATGCAAAAGAGGTGGCCCAATCTCATCCATACTCATGTTAATTTTTCAATCAACTAGGTTTAGGACTTTGAGATATAATAGACCAAATGAGATGAATGCATAAAGAAGGGGAATGAGATGAAGACGGGAGGGGGGGGAGGGGAATGGATCAAAACTCAAATTGGTCAAAGGAGGACTTTTACCAAATTAATATAATCCATTCATTTTGGGAGATGGAATGTACATTCCATCAATCCCCTAAATTCAATGATATTAACTTGACAAAGTCAAATCAACCATGACCAAGGCTCAACAACAAGAGTCAAACACAAACAAGTCATCACAATTGGTCAACAAAATTGTTTGACATTTATTCAAATTAAAAAATACTAAAATAAGGCATTTAAGTTAAATATGGTTTGTCAAATCCCTAAAACCTCATCAAAACACCAAATAAATGGCCATGAGATTTATCATAGGTCAAACAAGGTCAAAGGACCTTGGAGAAAAAAATTCAGAATTTTTAAAGACTTAAAAGTATTTTTAAACAATTAAAAATAAACACAAAATCAAGCGATCATTAAAAATATTAATAATGATCCAAAAAATAATTTTAATTCAGAATATGAAAGAGGAAAATATTTGTAAATTTTTGGTGAAACTCTCATATTTTTTGGACCACTTGATCTCCCTCATTAATTGAGGTGGCAAATCAAGTGGTCCTCAACGCGCTTTCCACAGTGGACTTAAGTCAATGCGCCACATAAATGGTAATCAAAACCAACGCGTGATATTAAAACAATTTGAAACAGATCAATGGCTCTGAACACTTCCAAGGCATCGTCGGAGTCCAAAGGCCGACCATCTTCTCCGGTGACCCTGGCCGGACTGGTTCACTCATCACCATTAAAAAATGAAAAAGATGGACATGATCTGAAATAAAAATGGCGTAGAGCACAAATCTGACCTCAATTTTAATTAACTCCACATATATAGAAAGATATGAGGAGTTGAATTTTGAGGTGTGTCAACTGAGTTGCTTCGATTTGACCTCTAAGCAACTCAATCTTCTTGCCTACATTTGTAGGACTTCAGATAACCAAAGATCTAAGAGAATTGAGTAGAATTGAGAGAGAATCAAAGAGATGAAATTTTCTGGAAAATACCTTCAATGCAGGTCTGGATTCACTTGTTCTTGCTTTGGCTCGTGCTTGATCTTGCTCAGGATGCTTGTAGGAGTGGATTAGAATGCACAAAAGGTCTTGGATCCCTGGAGTTTTGAATCTCAATACAGTGAGATTCTAACTCAATTTCCAAAGGAAATTCTTAGGGTTATCCTCTCAAATGGAAGGGTTTGGTTTTTGGGATCAAAGCTGGCACAAAGGAGTCCTCAATTCTAAGCATATGATGCCCTATTTATAGCTGAATCACATGATATTCGCATCTTACAATTGAGTTTCCAAAATTGGCAATGAGTGATGCATGTGTGCATGGGCATGTACAGGCCCATCAGATCATTCTATTTGATCCACAATTAAGTGTGAACAAGTCTGAAATCAAATTGGAGTGCTAGGAAATTGTACATGGAAGCTTGAAGTTTGATTTTTTCCAAATGATGATGCAATGTTCAAGCCATGCGCAGCTCTAGCAAATCTTGTCCAAAATGAATGAAATTGGACTTTTTGGAAAGGTTAAATCAAGAGGAACAACTTTCATGTTCAAGACGTTTTCATTTGGAGCTTGGAACATAATGAATTTGAAGGTGGAAGTTTTGAAATTTCAACATATCAAAATATTTCAATATATCAAAATATTTGAAGGTTGAAGTGTCAAGCCATATATCTCAATATTCCACCTTGCTTAACTTTTTATGTGAGCTTCAAATGAGAAAAGTGTCTTCATCAAAGTTGTAGATATTTCAAAGACCTTAAAAATGATCACCAAACTCATGTCATTTGGATTTGTAATTATGGAGTTATGCATTTTTGAAGTTTGGAAAAATCACTTGTCCAATGGTATAGGTCAAAAATGACCTATAATGTAACCCCATATCACATGCTCATAAAAGTTGAATTAGCTCTCATTCCAAACATAAAAGTTGAAGTAGACATCTTGAATTTGATTGTGAAACTTGGAAATATTTCACCTCATAAAAATTGACCAAGTTATGGCCTTGGGAAGTTGACTTTCGAATTAGGGTTTAGACAAAATAGCCTATAATGTTTGAACATAAAAAATATTTTTCCATGCAAACTTAGCTCTAGGTCTCAACATGAAAGTTATTTGTAATGTCATTTAGATTAACGTTTCTCTTGGAAGCATTTTAATGTGGTTAAAATTGTAAGAGATAGGGTCTAGGGAGACCCAGTTTTGATCAGATGAATTCATTTGGCCAACCACCATCAACCAACTTGCTAACCTTCAATTATTTTGACTTTCTTGGATCATGGTAGATCATATATGCATAAGATGATGAATTTTGAAGTGTCCCTTTAGAAATTTTATCAAATGGTAAGATAGCTTGTTGGAGAAGTTACTCAAGATACCAAGTCAAACTAGGATTTCCAAGGCAAATCACCCTCACACTCTTGAAGAAAACTTGATCAATATAACATGTAGGAATCAATGGAACTCATATATGATGCTCATAACAATTCTTGGATCAAATCATGGTTGTGCTCTTAGCCATGAGGGTCTCAACCCCTAGACATGAACTTGATAGATCAATGGAGATCATGCCCTACCTACAAAGGAGTTAGGAAAATGCAAAGACATATTTTTGTATTTTGGTTAGTAAAATAATAATATACAAGTATGATACAATCACATGGTGCTTGGTGATCTCTCCCAAAACAAAACCAATGAAAGAGGGGTAAGGAGGATGCCAAGGTATGATCCCAATGTTAATGCATATGTTGAAATTGCATGAGGGATCTTAGGGTCAAAATTGGGGTCTTACAGCTGCCCATATTTAAGCACATTCTAACTAAGGAGGCGAAGGTTAAAATCTTCATGTCGACTCAATAGAATGGGATTAAATAACAACATATAGAAACAAATTTTGGTCCCTAAGAGACCTCATGATGTATATGATATGAATGTAAAGGTTAATGGTATGTGGGGAAATATTGCCACAAAGGAAAAGACATCAGAGAGACCGAAAATTCGCAGGAGTACGATATATTTCGTAAGAAAAACTCACTGGGGAGACAGAGACTCTTGGGGGAAAAAGGAGTTATACGTAGGCCAGGCTACGACTTAAAACTACTGGGGACTTGAGGAATTCCATACAAACATGGAAAGACTCAGCCGGGGAAACAACAACATCTGCAGGGGATACAAGGAAGTCAGGATAAAACTGAAATACTTGAATCATGCAGGAAAAGCGATTCCACTAAGGAAATATGCGCTCAACTCGGCTGGGGAAGAAAAAAACTTCAACACAAGAGGAGCAGAAATCTATTACCTACTACCTGTTACTGGGTGATGAGATAATAAAGATCTGACAGAGAGAACATTCGTCATCGGTTAGGATGAACATATCAAGGATGACTCGCTGAGAACCCACAGGAGGGAGTATTCGTTACCGATTATCGGGTAAGAATAGCCTTACTGGGGAGAACTGCATAAAATAGGATTTACAACTACCAATTATTGGGCAGAAGACCGAGGGTGAGAATATCTGTCATCGGTTAGGATGAACATATCAAGGATAAACTCAATAGGGAAGAAAATCCGTCATCGGTTAAGATGAACATATCAAGGATAGACTTGCCTGGATAATGTCAAGGAGGATACCCGTCATCGGTTAAGAGGAACATATCAAGGATAAACCAACTGAAGAAAAAGTAGGAATTACATCTATCGAATGCTGGATAGAAGACCATCAAAGAAAAAATCTGTCACCGGTTAGGATGAACATATCAAGGATAGACTCTGCGAGGGGAGAAAATAGGAATTACATCTATCAGTTACTGGATAGAATACCATCAAAGAGAAAAATCTGTCACCGGTTAGGGTGAACATATCAAGGATTAACTCTGCGAAGGGGACAAAAGCAGGATTTATAACTACCGTTACTGGGTAGAAGACCGCAAAGAGAAGGAAACCCGTCATTTGTCAGGATGAACATATCAAGGATTAACTCTCTAGGGAACAAGAATAGGGATTAGAACTACCTTTTTACTGGGTAGAATACCAAAGGTGAGAATATCCGTCATCGGTTAGGATGAACATATCAAGGATAAACTCAGGAAGGGGACAAAAAGATATCCATCATCAGTTAGGATGAACATATCAAGGATTACTTTCTGGGGAATAGATCCACTGGGGACTCTATTGAGGAGAAAACAGGGATACTTTTACCATATATTGGGCAAGAAGTAACAAACTGCAAACTAAGATTAATATTACCAGTTACTGGGTAATAAACTCTTAAGAGACTCAGAGCATCTATCTAGGGAAGAGCTAGAAAGAAATAGTCAATCAAGACTCAACCCATTGAGGACATAACTCAAGGGGAGTGATTCCATCCAGATAAACCATTGGGGAGGAAATTGAAGTAATAATCATACACAAGGAAACAAACTTAGTGGGGAAGAGGAGAAAGGTTAAAATCTTTCTGCCTAAGGGGCTGACACTCTACAATTGAGGGAGGACAAACACCGAAATTTGTATGGGGATAAAGTACCGCCATACAGAGAATCAGAATCTCTAATCAAATATGACGATGCAAATATGCAAATTATGAAATTATATGAATGTATATGTGTATGATGATTATGCTGACAAAATGATCACAAAGGATACAAAGGTGTCGCAAAGAACTTGAATCCTTGGTCAATCCAAAAAAAGAGGGAGACAACTACTGGAGAACAGAGAAATCAACAAACCACAGCCTCAAAATTAGCCGAGGGAGGAGATTTGCTGAGGAGAGGCGAAGTTATCGAGTCTGCAAGGAATTTTAGGTCAACACCATATCAAATGGGAGACAACCATGCAGAAAAGGAACACAAATAGTTGCTTAGAAACCAGGAGGAAACTTTGATTTGGGGCGAGTCGGATGGCGATTGGTGGGGAAGCCAATGCGATCTACTGGGGAAAACATCTTACTGAAACGCGAACTCGGTTGGGGAACACAGAAACATTGTCGAGGAAATAACACGCCGCAAGGTACTGAATCAACCAACTTAGCTGAGGAAAAGAATCAAAACTCCGCTAGGGAACAAACACTTCGCAGCGGAACCAGATCAACACAGACAACTAGGGATACCTGAAGAGTTAACTGCTTGGGCAACCTCCGATGCTTAGCACTTAAGGACTTGCTGCTTTTGAAGTGTTGTTGGTACTTCCTTTTAATTTGCTTTGAAAGTTTCTTGCTTTTATATGTTTTAAGAAAAAGATTTTGATTAAAAACTTTAAATTTCCAAAATGATCATAATAAAATTTTAACTATTGGCTGAAGTAAATAAGAGTAGAAACAATTGGATAAAAGCTCAACTTTATTTAATGGGATGGTAGCCTGTAAATCACAAGACTCCAAAGATTTTTACAAAGTTGAAAACGGTAATTTACATGGAAAAGGGTTACATCAAATACAAATGATCCTTAATCCTTCTACCAACTCTTGATATCCACTGTGCTCTTGATCGCTGTTGGGATGATGAATCAATGCCAACCCTTGTGCTCGACAAAGTCTTTCCAAAATTGGTTGATCAGCAGATTGCAGTTACTTGCCATAATCCCTAATTTTTGCATAAGTTGCCCCAAGGTGAGGTACTCAACTTATCGGGAAATTCTTTCTGTTTTTATGTCTCTAATTTTTGTCTGGATCGCCCTTTCGGGTTTTCAATCCACCGAGACACTCATTTTTGCCTAAGCCGCAATTTTGGGTTTTCAACTTAGCGATTTGTTCTTTTCTTTTTAGGCGAAGTATTTCTTCACTACATTTGTGTTCACAGGACGAGTGAACTCTTCACCATCCATAGTTGTAAGAATCAAAGCGCCACCTGAAAGGGATCTCTTAACAACATATGGACCTTCATAATTAGGAGTCCAATTTCCCTTAGAATCTGGTTTGAACGACAAGATCTTCTTGACCACAAGGTCACCTTCTCTAAACATACGAGGTCTGACCTTTTTATCAAAAGCTTTCTTCATTCTCTGCTGATATAACTGACCATGACACATGGCAGTCAATCTCTTCTTTTCAATTAAATTCAGCTGATCAAACCTGGTCTAACACCATTCAGCCTCAGTCAACTTGGCTTCCATGAGCACACGTAATGAAGGAATCTCAACCTCTACAGCGAGCACTGCTTCCATACCATATACAAGTGAGAAAGGGGTTTCCCCTGTTGAAGTGCGGAGGGAAGTACGATACCCATGCAAAGCAAATGGGAGCATCTCATGCCAATCCTTGTATGTTATAACCATCTTCTAAATGATCTTCTTAATGTTCTTGTTCGCAACTTTAACAACCCCATTCATCTTAGGTCTCTAGGGAGAAGACTTATGGTGTGCAATCTTGAATTCTTTGCAAAGAGGTTCCACCGTATTGTTATTCAAGTTCGATCTATTGTCAGTAACGATCTTACTTGGCACACCATAATGGCATATGATCTAATTCTAGATAAACCTTACAACAACTTGGTTGGTTACATTTGCGTACGATGCCGCTTCAACCCATTTTGTGAATTAGTCAATTGCCACCAAAATGAAACGATGTCCATTCGAATCTTTGGGTTCAATCATCCCAATCATATCAATTTCCCACATGGAGAAGGGCCATGGGGAAGAGATAACATTCAATAGTGTCGGAGGAACATGAATCTTATCAGCATAAATTTGACACTTGTGGCACTTCTTCACAAACTTGCAATAGTCAGATTTGATTGTCATCCAATAGTAAACTGCTCGCAACATCTTCTTCGTCATTGCATGTCCATTGGAATGAGTACCAAAGGAACCTTCATGCACTTCCGTCATCAATAAGTCTGCTTCGTGTCTATCCACGCATCTGAGCAAAGCCATGTCGAAGTTTCTCTTGTACAATATATCACTACTCAAGTAGAAATTACCAGCTAATCTTCTCAAAGTCTTCTTATCTTTCAAAGATGCCCCAGGCGGGTAAATCTCACTTTGGAGGAAAAATTTGATGTCGTAATACCACGGCTTATCGTCTTTGATCTCTTCAACAGCAAACACATGAGCTGGCCTATCAAGACATGTCACAGACAAATTGGGAACTTCATTCCAATATTTCACTACAATCATTGATGCCAACATTGCAAGAGCATCTGCCATTCGGTTTTCGTCTCGAGGGATACGATGAAACTCAAGTTTTGTAAAGAAAGTTGAAATCCTCCTCGCATAATCTCTATATGTTATTAAACCGGGTTGATTTGTCTCCCATCCAAATATTTGATTCTGATATTCATGGCCTCTTCAAGCCCCATAATGCAAGATTTATATTTTGCCATATTGTTTGTACACTTGAAAGTCAACATAGCTGTAAATGGTAGATGCCTGCCTTAAGGAGTAATGATCACTGCCCCACTGCCATTTCCATATTGATTAACAGCCCCATCGAATACCATGCCCCAATGGGAACCATGTTCTAGCCCTTCTTCAAGCAATGGTTCATCATAGTCTTTCATTTTCAAGTACAAAATCTCTCCATCCGAAAAGTCATACTGCACTGACTGGTAATCTTAAATTGGTTGGTGAGCCAAATGGTCAGCCAAGATACTGCCTTTGGTCGCTTTTTGAAATCGGTATTCGATATTATACTCTGATAACAACATCTTCCAACTGGCAATCCTCCCAGTTAAAGCAGGCTTTTCAAATATATACTTGATCGGATCCATTTTGGATATCAACCAAGTGGTATGATTCAACATATACTGACGCAAACGCTTAGCAGCCTAAGCCAATGTGCAACAAGTCTTCTCAAGCATAGTGTAAGATGTAACACCCCGATAAAAATAAGATAATTATTTAATTTAAGTTAATATTATATTTATTAATTTAATTAAATAATTGGAATTTTTGGATTATTATTATTATTATTATTATTGGAATAATAATTATTGGAAAATATATAAGTTGGAAATAAGGAAAAAGAGTTCCATTTTGGTAAAAAGAGTTTTCACGTGAAAACAGAGAAGCGGCTCAAAAAGAGGAAAAGGGCAAAGAGGCAGAGCAAGAGGAAGAAGGTTGGAGAAGAGAAGAGCTTGAGGCTAAAGGATTGCCGGATTAACTCAGGTAAGGGGGGTTTATCGTCGTTTAATGGGTATTATGGGTTAACATGTAATGGGTAGTGATAAACCGTTGAATTGACCCTAATTGGGATGTTGAATGCTGAAAAATTGTGTTGGATAAGTTGTGTTAAAGCTGTAATTGAATCTGTATTTGTGTGAGTTGTGATTTCCCGAACGTATAGCTTTTTACGGAATCGGAATCGGAGGTCAGGAAGTCCTCCAACGGCGGAAAATGCGGAGAATTCTGCATTCTGCTTCGTGTTAGCGCAGGAACAGCTTTCTGTCTTGCGTTAACCGGTTAACCCAGGGTGTTAACCGGTTAACACTGTTAGGAATTGTGAGGTATTGCTGTTTTGCTTGCGTTAACCGGTTAACCCATGGCGTTAACCGGTTAACGCTGTTGTGAGTTGTGAAAATATTGCTATTCTGTCTGCGTTAACCGGTTAACCCAGGGCGTTAACCGGTTAACACTGTTGAGTTTTGCCAGAAAGCGTGTTCTGTGTTGCGTTAACCGGTTAACCCAGGGCGTTAACCGGTTAACACTGTTGGAAATTGGAAAAATTGATATTTTAATGTTGTGAACATAATTGGTGATTGGCCTATATCGGTGTGTGATATAGTAGGGATTATTTCCCGTTGTTTTGAGTAGGATAGGTATTAGTAGAGTGTGCTAATACTGTGATTAATTATTTGACATGATATGATGTTTTGATACATGTGTTGATGAATGTATGATGGTATGCATAATGCTGTGAATGTATATGTTATGCATGTGTTGGTGAATGGACTGTTTTATGGCTTAGAGTGTGAGCATATGTCCATTGTGGATTGTTGTTGATGTTGCATTGCTAGGTGAATTAGCATGCATATTGTGGCCTTTATGGTGGTAGCTAATTCCCATGGTGAGGAATTAGTGAGTAAATCATTGTGGATTGTTGTTGATGTTTGCATGCTAGGTGATTAGCGTGCATAACATAGCCCTTGGGGTGGTAGCTAATTCCCGTGGTGAGGAACTAGTGAGTTGGTGGTAGCTAATTCCCGTGGTGAGGAATTAGTGAGTGAGTCACTAGGTCTCAAATGAGTGGGACTAGTGGGCTTGGTAGCCGTATCTGGATTTGATCGGTGAGGTGAACTATATGTTCACGAATAGTCGGTACCGCATGCATGGAGTCTCATTGCATAATGTATGTATGGCGTGTAATATGAATGGATGTATTCCAATATCATACGCGTGTTTGTGTTGGCATTGAGTATGAGTATGAATTGTGTTGGTATTGAGTATGATATTTGAGTTGATGTGCCGTTACTGAATGTGTGATATGATTAGGGTGATTAATGTGTTATTTACTTAGCATTACATGATATTTTATAATGCTTATTATATCGATTGAGGAACTCACCCTTACAACTATTTTCAGGTAACGAGCAGTGATTGAGTAGAAGCTAGTGCTTGGAGTCTAGTGTAGTCTCCTTAGTGGGTCATGCTCTGATAGATGTAACATCGGGACGGGATGTTTTACCTTGTTGAATAATTTTACATGTAATGCGTTACATGTTTTGCATGATTGATTTGATTTCTATCCGCTGCGTATTGTGCAAATGCTTTATGTTTTGAATTAATAAAAGAGCATGACAATTATTTGGTGAATGGTGTGAAATGATTGTGTGACACCCTTAATTGCATAATTACTCTGATTGATATACTGCTATTTTAATTAAATATTTGGGGTATTTTAGAAGGGTGTTACATTAGTGGTATCAGAGCATAGTCGGTCGAGTCGAGTCGTAATTATTCTGTTTCCCTGTATGTGATAGGTGTTGTGTAACCCTATCCGTACTTATTGTTTTAGCTTGTTGGGTTTTCAGAATAGAGATGGCTGGAAGAGGTAGAGATGATGCTGCGATTGCTGAGGCTCTGGGTATGCTAGCTGGAGTACTTGGAGGGAATCCGAATGTTGTGGGAATGGGAGCTGCTCGTCAACTGAGTGAGTTCCAGAAGAACAATCCTCCAATGTTCAAGGGAGCATACGATCCAGATGGTGCTCAGAAGTGGTTGAAGGAGATCGAGAGAATCTTCCGAGTGACTGAGTGTGCCGATAACCAGAAGGTCAGGTTCGGTACGCATATGCTGTCAGAAGAAGCAGATGATTGGTGGGTTGCTACCCGCACTGAGTTGGAAGCTGCTGGGAATGCTGAGATCACTTGGGCTGTGTTCAGAGAGAGATTCCTGAGGAAGTACTTTCCAGAGGATGTCAGAGGAAAGAAAGAGATAGAGTTCTTGGAATTGAAGCAGGGCAACCGGTCTGTTACTGAGTATGCTGCTAAATTCACAGAGCTGTCGAAGTATTACACTCCCTATGATGAGGCTACTGGGGAATTTTCAAAATGTGTGAAGTTTGAGAACGGGTTGCGTCCCGAGATCAAGCAGGCTATTGGATATCAGCGGATTAGAGTGTTTTCTGATTTGGTTGACTGTTGCAGGATTTTTGAACAGGATACCAAGGCCAGAGCGGAAAGCTATCAGCAGAGGGTTGATAGGAAAGGCAAGAATCAGAATGATCGTGGGAAACCGTATGCAGCTAGCAAAGGTTTCCAGAGACAGAGTGGAATGAAGAGGCCTAGTGGGGGAGACTCTAGTGCCCCTGCTAAGTGTTACAGATGTGGTCAGGCTGGACATCGTGTCCATGAATGTACCAGTGCTGAGAGGAAGTGTTTCAAGTGTGGAAAAGGTGGTCATTTGGCTGCAGAGTATCGGTCGAAGACTGTGACTTGTTTCAACTGTGGAGAGTTGGGTCATATCAGTCCACAGTGTCCTAAGCCGAAGAGAGAGAACCAGTCGGGAGGCAAGGTCTTTGCTTTATCGGGTTCTGAGACTTCTGCAGAGGATCGTTTGATCCGAGGTACGTGTTATATTAATGGCTTTCCTCTTGTAGCTATTATTGACACAGGTGCGACTCATTCCTTTATATCTTTGGATTGTGCTGTTAAACTTAAGTTAGAGATATCTGAGATGCATGGAAGTATGGTGATTGATACTCCTGCGAAGGGTTCAGTGACTACTACTTCAGTTTGTTTAAATTGTCCTTTGAGTATTTTTGGTAGAGACTTTGGGATGGACCTAGTGTGTCTTCCACTTGTGCAGATTGATGTTATTCTGGGTATGAACTGGTTGGTGTTTAACCGAGTCTATATCAATTGTTTTGATAAGACTGTGATCTTTCCTGAGATTGAGGAAGGAAAGAGTTTGTTTCTATCAGCGAGGCAGGTGAATGAGGCAGTAGCAGATGGGGCAGAGTTGTTTATGCTGTTAGCGACTTTGGAGGCTAAAGATAAACTGGTGATTTGCGATCTAGCTGTGGTGTGTGATTTTCCTGATGTGTTTCCGGAAGAAGTGAATGAATTACCGCCAGAGCGTGAAGTTGAGTTCTCGATTGATTTGGTACCTGGTACTAGGCCGATATCGATGGCTCCGTACCGTATGTCTGCTGTTGAGTTAACTGAATTGAAGAGTCAGTTGGAAGATCTGTTGGATAAGAAATTTATTCGTCCGAGTGTGTCACCGTGGGGTGCACCAGTGTTATTGGTTAAGAAGAAAGAAGGTACTATGAGGTTGTGTGTGGACTACAGGCAACTGAATAAAGTGACGATCAAGAATCGATATCCTTTGCCGAGGATTGATAATTTGATGGATCAGTTGGTTGGTGCGAGTGTGTTCAGTAAAATAGATTTGAGATCGGGATATCATCAGATACGTGTGAAGACTGAGGATATTCAGAAGACTGCTTTCAGAACGAGGTATGGACATTATGAGTATTCTGTAATGCCTTTTGGTGTGACTAATGCGCCTGGAGTGTTTATGGAGTATATGAATAGGATTTTCCATCCGTACCTAGATCAGTTTGTTGTGGTGTTTATTGACGATATTTTGGTGTATTCGAAATCTGAAGAAGAGCATGCTGAGCATTTGAGAGTGGTTTTAGGAGTTCTACGAGAAAAGAAGTTATTTGCTAAACTGTCCAAGTGTGAATTTTGGTTAGAAGAGGTTAGTTTTCTTGGTCATGTGATTTCAAGAGATGGTGTTGCTGTTGATCCTTCTAAGATAGAAGCGGTATCTAAGTGGGAAGCTCCGAAGTCAGTTTCGGAGATAAGGAGTTTTCTTGGTTTGGCTGGTTATTATAGGAAATTCATCGAGGGATTTTCTAAGTTGGCGTTACCGTTGACGATGTTGACTAGAAAGGGGCAAGCGTTTGTTTGGGACTCAAAATGTGAAGAAGGTTTCCAAGAGTTAAAGAGAAGGTTAACTACTGCTCCTATTCTGATATTACCGAGTTCGTCGGAATCATTTGAGGTTTACTGTGATGCTTCATTGTTGGGTTTGGGTGGTGTGTTGATGCAGAATAAGCAGGTTGTAGCTTATGCTTCGAGACAACTAAAGGTTCATGAGAGGAACTATCCGACACACGATTTAGAGTTGGCAGCCGTGGTATTTGTTCTGAAGTTATGGAGGCATTACTTGTATGGGTCAAGATTTGAGGTTTTCAGTGACCATAAAAGTTTAAAGTATTTGTTTGATCAGAAAGAGATGAATATGAGACAGAGGAGATGGTTAGAGTTTCTGAAGGATTATGACTTTGGTTTGAATTAACATTCGGGTAAAGCAAACGTAGTGGCTGATGCATTGAGTCGGAAATCATTGCATATGTCTATGTTAATGGTTAAGGAATTGGATTTAATTGAGCAGTTTAGAGACTTGAGTTTGGTGTGTGAGAGTACTCACAATAGTGTTAAATTGGGAATGTTGAAGTTAACGAGTGGTATTCTGGATGAGATTAGAGAGGGTCAGAAATCCGATGTGCTTTTGGTTGATAAGTTGACTCTAGTGAATCAAGGTCAAGGTGGTGAATTCAGAGTTGATGAGAATGGTGTTTTGAAATTTGGTAATCGGGTGTGTATTCCGGATGTTACCGAACTTAAGAAGAGTATTCTTGAGGAAGGACATCGTAGTGGCCTGAGTATTCATCCTGGGGCTACGAAGATGTATCATGATTTGAAAAAGTTATTTTGGTGGCCGGGAATGAAAAGAGAAATTGCGAGTTTTGTTTATTCTTGTTTGACTTGTCAGGAGTCAAAGATTGAGCATCAGAAGCCGTCTGGGCTAATGCAACCGTTGGCTATTCCAGAGTGGAAGTGGGATAGTATCAGTATGGATTTTGTTTCTGGTTTACCGAGAACGATTAAGAATTTTGAAGCTATTTGGGTGATTGTTGACAGATTGACAAAATCGGCTCATTTTATTCCGATCATAATGGACTATCCATTGGAGAGATTAGCTGAGTTGTATATTGAGAAAATTGTAAGTTTGCATGGTATTCCGTCGAGTATTGTTTCGGACAGAGATCCTAGATTTACATCGAAGTTCTGGGAAGGTTTGCAGAGGGCTGTGGGAACTAAACTGAGATTGAGTTCTGCATATCATCCGCAGACTGATGGTCAGACTGAGAGGACGATTCAGTCACTAGAGGATCTTTTGAGGGCTTGTGTTTTGGAAAAGGGAGGTACTTGGGATTGTTATTTGCCTTTGATTGAGTTTACCTACAACAATAGTTTTCATTCGAGCATTGGTATGGCACCGTTTGAAGCTTTGTATGGTAGGAGATGTCGAACGCCTTTATGTTGGTATGAGTCCGGTGAGAGTGTTGTGGTTGGACCGGAGATTGTTCAACAAACTACGGAAAAGATTAAGATGATTCAGGAGAAGATGAGGATTGCTCAGAGTCGTCAGAAGAGTTATCACGACAAGAGGAGGAAGTCACTTGAGTTTCAAGAGGGAGATCATGTGTTTCTTCGTGTTACTCCGATAACTGGGGTTGGTCGAGCTTTGAAGTCGAAGAAGTTGACACCTCGATTTATTGGTCCTTACCAGATTTTGGAGAGGATAGGGGAGGTAGCCTATCGTATCGCTTTACCGCCGTCACTTGCGAATTTGCATGAGGTTTTTCATGTGTCTCAGTTGAGGAGGTACATTCCTGATCCGTCGCATGTGGTCCAAGTAGATGATGTACAGGTGAGAGATAACCTGACTGTGGAAACATCACCTATGAGGATCGAGGATCGAGAGTTGAAGCAGTTGCGGGGTAAAGAGATTGCTTTGGTGAAGGTAGCTTGGGGAGGACCAGCAGGTGGCAATGTGACTTGGGAACTTGAGAGTCAGATGAAGGAGTCTTATCCGGAGTTATTCGCTTGAGGTATGTTTTCGAGGACGAAAACTCTTTTAGTGGGGGAGAGTTGTAACACCCCGATAAAAATAAGATAATTATTTAATTTAAGTTAATATTATATTTATTAATTTAATTAAATAATTGGAATTTTTGGATTATTATTATTATTATTATTATTGGAATAATAATTATTGGAAAATATATAAGTTGGAAATAAGGAAAAAGAGTTTCATTTTGGTAAAAAGAGTTTTCACGTGAAAACAGAGAAGCGGCTCAAAAAGAGGAAAAGGGCAAAGAGGCAGAGCAAGAGGAAGAAGGTTGGAGAAGAGAAGAGCTTGAGGCTAAAGGATTGCCGGATTAACTCAGGTAAGGGGGTTTATCGTCGTTTAATGGGTATTATGGGTTAACATGTAATGGGTAGTGATAAACCGTTGAATTGACCCTAATTGGGATGTTGAATGCTGAAAAATTGTGTTGGATAAGTTGTGTTAAAGCTGTAATTGAATCTGTATTTGTGTGAGTTGTGATTTCCCGAACGTATAGCTTTTTACGGAATCGGAATCGGAGGTCCGGAAGTCCTCCAACGGCGGAAAATGCGGAGAATTCTGCATTCTGCTTCGTGTTAGCGCAGGAACAGCTTTCTGTCTTGCGTTAACCGGTTAACCCAGGGTGTTAACCGGTTAACACTGTTAGGAATTGTGAGGTATTGCTGTTTTGCTTGCGTTAACCGGTTAACCCAGGGCGTTAACCGGTTAACACTGTTGTGAGTTGTGAAAATATTGCTGTTCTGTCTGCGTTAACCGGTTAACCCAGGGCGTTAACCGGTTAACACTATTGAGTTTTGCCAGAAAGCGTGTTATGTGTTGCGTTAACCGGTTAACCCAGGGCGTTAACCGGTTAACACTGTTGGAAATTGGAAAAATTGATATTTTAATGTTGTGAACATAATTGGTGATTGGCCTATATCGGTGTGTGATATAGTAGGGATTATTTCCCGTTGTTTTGAGTAGGATAGGTATTAGTAGAGTGTGCTAATACTGTGATTAATTATTTGACATGATATGATGTTTTGATACATGTGTTGATGAATGTATGATGGTATGCATAATGCTGTGAATGTATATGTTATGCATGTGTTGGTGAATGGATTGTTTTATGGCTTAGAGTGTGAGCATATGTCCATTGTGGATTGTTGTTGATGTTGCATTGCTAGGTGAATTAGCATGCATATTGTGGCCTTTATGGTGGTAGCTAATTCCCATGGTGAGGAATTAGTGAGTAAATCATTGTGGATTGTTGTTGATGTTTGCATGCTAGGTGATTAGCGTGCATAGCATAGCCCTTGGGGTGGTAGCTAATTCCCGTGGTGAGGAACTAGTGAGTTGGTGGTAGCTAATTCCCGTGGTGAGGAATTAGTGAGTGAGTCACTAGGTCTCAAATGAGTGGGACTAGTGGGCTTGGTAGCCGTATCTGGATTTGATCGGTGAGGTGAACTATATGTTCACGAATAGTCGGTACCGCATGCATGGAGTCTCATTGCATAATGTATGTATGGCGTGTAATATGAATGGATGTATTCCAATATCATACGCGTGTTTGTGTTGGCATTGAGTATGAGTATGAATTGTGTTGGTATTGAGTATGATATTTGAGTTGATGTGCCATTACTGAATGTGTGATATGATTAGGGTGATTAATGTGTTATTTACTTAGCATTACATGATATTTTATAATGCTTATTATATCGATTGAGGAACTCACCCTTACAACTATTTTTCAGGTAACGAGCAGTGATTGAGTAGAAGCTAGTGCTTGGAGTCTAGTGTAGTCTCCTTAGTGGGTCATGCTCTGATAGATGTAACATCGGGACGGGATGTTTTACCTTGTTGAATAATTTTACATGTAATGCGTTACATGTTTTGCATTATTGATTTGATTTCTATCCGCTGCGTATTGTGCAAATGCTTTATGTTTTGAATTAATAAAAGAGCATGACAGTTATTTGGTGAATGGTGTGAAATGATTGTGTGACACCCTTAATTGCATAATTACTCTGATTGATATACTGCTATTTTAATTAAATATTTGGAGTATTTTAGAAGGGTGTTACATAAGACCCCAATTTTGACCCTAAGATCCCTCATGGCATCATAACATTGCATTTGCATTGCCTCAAGGATCTTTAGCATCTTGGTTCCCTTTGCCTTTGGGTGGGACTCCTTGTGATTGGTTTGAGATCACCAAGCATGCTTGAATTATACATCATTGTTTCTCTTACTTTTGTTTACTAACTAAAAGCACAAAAATGTGTCACTAACATCTTTTGTTTGAAGCTTGAGTATTATCCAAGACACTTTGTGGGTTCTATTTAGATGATCAGTCAACACAAACGAATGACTTGAGATACTTCCAACAGGTTCAAATGGGGTCTATTCGTCAGTCAAAATGTTAATCGTCAAGGAGCAAAAGTTTGTTCATTAGCTGTCATGCTCGCTAGGCGAGTAGAATGGGTCGCTTAGCGAGTCCCAAGAAAAGCCACCAGAATCACCTACGCTCAGAGGAATTTCTTGAACTGTCATGCTCGCTAGGCGAAGCCCACGTGTTTAAAAACAACGAAAAACGAAAATCGAAAAAACTAAATAAATAAATAAAATATAACAGAAAATTTTTGGACTTGGGCCTCTCTCATTTGAGCCCACAGGTCCACAAAAATCAGGTTATAAATTCAGAGTTTCAGTGAAACAAAAGGAGAATTCTATTCCTATTACTCTGGCAGGGAAAAAGATAGTGAGAGAAGAGCTAACAGAGTTCAGAGCAACCTCCAGAGACTGAAGGGAACTCATCGGCAAAGAACCAATTCCCTCTCATATAAACCCTCAAATTGCTTTGCAAACCCAACCGGGCAATTCAATTTCATTCGATCTCTCCAGTCAGGTTTGCCTTATTCCCATTACTTTATGCTTTTAATTTTAATGCTCTTAATGTATGAGGTATTATTGGTGAATTTGATACCCTTTTGATGCATGTGTTTGACAAGAGGTTTAGGCCTCCTACCCTTGGTTGCTTTTTGTGAGCTTTTGTGAATTTTAATGGCATGATTCATGTGGTTACATTTTGATTTGGGGGCAACTCCTGATTACCCTATCTTGTTTCTCTAACCTGTTTGTTGAGTTTTGTTTTGTGAGGGCTCACATACTCTTGCAGGGATAGCTTGCTTGGTGTTCCACTTTATTTGTGGGATACCACCTGGAGGTCTATTCCGATTACCTGTACTGACTCGCTTTCTTTGATGGTGTTTAGCTTGGAAGAGTCGTTGGGTTTCTTATTTATCTAATTGTTGTTACTTCGGATCTTTATCCGTACGGTAGATCTCTCGGTCCCTTTACTTTTCCCGCATGTTACCGATTTCCTAGGTTTCGTATAGCCTCTCGTGGCATGTCATTTAAGGTAGCGCGATTCCTTCCTCTAGGATTGCCTTTTTGCATGAGCATCCCTAAACACCGCAAACTCATTGATTTTTCTTCTCCTAAGAACACGTTATCTCCTACTACTACAAGCGAGTAAGTCTCCAAAGGTCGAGCATCCGGTAGATTGCGTAGTAATGTCGTTCACCCCAAAACACAACCCTTACCCCATAGGTGGTCGAACTACGTTTTGCTCTGATTTTCATCCCAGATGAGATACGTAGGCATAAGACACAATGTCTTAGTGAGCACACTCCTCTTTAACCCATAGGTAGCCGAGCTACGAAGACTCTGATTCTCAGATTCAGATGAGATACGTATGCAGTGGATGCGACGTCCGTGCGAGTCATTTTCTTTTGACCCTTCTTTTAGTAAGTAGTACATTAGATAAACATACACGCTTTTCTCATCCCTTCAATCATGTTTGCAGAAATAAATTTTCAAAAAAAAAAAACAACAACCTTTGCAACAAATGTGAAAAGGGCTCCCTAGGAGTACCTAGGATGCTTTGGGTGCCTAACACCTTCCCATTGCATAACCAACCCCCTTACCTAGATCTCTGACATTTTTACTAATTTTTGATTCAATAAAACTTTTAGGTTTTTGTTCGCTTTCTAACCATTCCTTTGGATAAATAGAAGTGCGGTGGCGACTCGACTTGTATGATTTACCTTGGATTTAGTCAATATCTCTAATGGTAACGAATACCCCGCTACACATAGAATACTGAGTCTCACAGTCGGTGAACTTCTTACTGAGGTAGTATATTGCAAATTCTTTCTTTCCAGTCTCATCTTGCTGGCCAAGGACACAACCCATACTATCTTCAAGCACAGTCAAATACATGATCAAAGGTCTTCCTTAAACCGGTGGAGACAAAATTGGAGGTTCAAGCATATATTCTTTGATATTGTCTAAAGCTTTCTGGCAGTCTTCGGTCGAATCACAAGACTGATCTTTCCGAAGAAGCTTGAATATAGGTGCACATGTGGCAGTCATGTGGGAAATGAATATGGAAATATAATTCAAGCGGCCGAGAAGACCCCTGACTTGCTTCTCAGTTTTGGGCGCAGGCTTCTCTTGTATTGCTTTGACCTTGGCAAGATCAACTTCAATACCCTTCTCGCTGACAATAAAGCCCAACAACTTACCAGAACGAACACCAAAAGTACACTTATTGGGATTCAAGCGGAGTTTATACTTCCTCAAATGCTAGAATAGCTTCAACAAATGCTCAACATGTTCATCTTCATTAACTGGTTTAGCAATCATGTCATCGACATAAAATTCAATCTCTTTATCCATCATATCATGAAAATGAGTAGTCATTGCTCTCTGGTAAGTCGCACCGGCATTCTTTAGACCGAAAGGCATCACTCTATAACAGAATGTTCCCCAAGGTGTAATGAATATGGTCTTCTCCATATCTTTGGGTGCTATTTTGATCTAATTATATCTGGAAAATCCACCCATAAACGAAAAGACTTTGAATTTAACAATATTGTCTACCAACATATCAATGTGTGGCAGAGGGAAATCATCTTTCAGACTGACTTTATTCAAATCTCTATAGTCAACACACATGCGGACTTTTCAATCTTTCTTCGGCACATGCACAATATTGGCCACCCATTATGGATACTCAGTGGTCACAAGTAAACCGACGTCAATCTGCTTCTGCACTTCCTCTTTGATCTTCACAACCATATCTAGATGCGTTCTTCTCAACTTCTGCTTGACTGGCGGGCATTCTGGCTTTAATGGCAATCTATGCTCCACAATATCAGAATCCAAACCAGGCATGTCTTGATAGGACCAAGCAAACACATCTGAATACTCTCAAAGAAGATAAATCAACCCCTTCTTAACATCTGGACACAGTCGAGACCCAATCTTGACTTCCTTCACATCATCCTCGGAACCCAAGTTGACTAACTCGACCTGCTCTTCGAACGGCTGAATAGTCTTTTCATCTTGCTCAAGAAGAAGAGATAATTCATCACTCACTTCTACATCACTTTCCTCCTCGGCCTCAAACACAGGGAATTCAGAATTTGGAGAAGGAGAAGGATCATTGTATTCAATGGGGTTAGGAACCAACCTGCATAATGATTTGATATTTTGATTTTAGATAAGTGAATGTGTGACTAGATATTATGCAGATGGACAATTATATTGTTTATTTATGTTTTTTCGTGATTACCATTTTCAGAATAAAGCAAAAAGTAAAAACAAGACATCATAGATGTGGATGAATAAAATTAATTTTATTAATGATCAATTTGAAAATGCCCAAACAATGTTCACTTCTCCCTTAGGCATAGGAGAAGGATTTTAAAAACATATAAAATCAATTACTTAGATCGATGCAAAATAACAGGAATATCAACAACAATCAAATTGTTGCAAGCCTTTCCATGCGTCACAAAATTGGTGCAGTCTTCCTCTTTGTCATCCTCTAGCACAACAGCTAAGTGTTGTTCATTGCCATGAATGAACCCTCCACTACGGAAGCTAAGTTGCATATCTTCAGTCCTTGCAGTTGATGAACCTTTCTGGAACCCCAAACCGGTTTTGCCTTTGTTATCAGAGACCTCTAACATGCGCCCCCACTGATCAACATTGCCTTCTTCCACAATCTTCTTAGCATCTTTCAATGAGGACATAGGTTCCCCGACTCTCTTTTTAGCAGCAATAAATAAGGCCTGGAACGGAGTTCCAACCTCATCTTCAGCTTCAACGTAAGAGAAAGATGACAAATGGCTAACCAACAATGCCTTCTCTCCACCAACAATCACAAGCTTTCCATTTTTCACAAATTTGAGTTTCTGGTGCAATGTTGAAGTAACAGCTCCTGCCTCATGGATCCATGGCCTTCCCAACAAAAAATTGTAAGCTGGGTGGATATCCATTACTTGAAAAGTAATCTGAAAATCACTCGGACCTATCTTAACTGGAAGGTCCACTTCACCAATAACTGCCTTGCGCAAACCGTCAAAGGCCTTGACGATTACACCACTATACCTCATAGGCGCTCCTTGGTACGATAGCTTTGAAAGAGTTGACTTTTGTAGCACATTCAGTGATGACCCGGTGTCAACAAGCACATTTGACAAAGCATCTTCCTTGCAATTCATAGAAATGTGCAAAGCCAAGTTATGATTTCTGCCCTCCTCAGGGAGTTCTTCATCACAAAACTTAAGAGTATTGCAAGAAGTGATGGTAGCCATAATATGATCGAATTGGTCCACTGTAACATCATGTTCTACAAAAATTTGTTCTAGAACTCTCCGCAGTGCTTCTCTATGCGCTTCAGAATTGATGAGAAGAGACAACACTGAGATTTTTGAGGGTGTTTGGAGCAGCTGCTCCACCATATTGAACTCGCTTCTTTTGATAAACTGAAGTACCTCATCATCATCGTTAGCTTTCAAATCGCTGGATTCACCAGACTTACCCTTTGAGACCCCAACTGGATCTTCAACAGGCACTTCCACCTTCTTACTCATAACTGGTTCTTTCTTATCCTTTCGGAATACCGACACAAACACACGACCATTGCGGGTCACCTTGGTAACATCAGCAATGCTCACTGTAAGACCCTAATTTTGACCCTAAGATCCCTCATGGCATCATATCATTACTCATTGCATGTTGCCTCAAGGATCATTGCATCTTGGTTCCTTACCCTTGGGTTGGGACTTGTGTGAGTTGGTTTGAGACAACCAAGCATGCTTGAATTGTATATTATTGCTTTTCTTATTTTTATTTACTACCCAAAACCACAAAAATATGTCACTAACTTATTTTTTTTTTGAAGCATAAGCAATCATGAGATCCCTTGCTCCTAGGAGGCCCCTATGCTCAATGAAGTGGCTAGATGAAGATGAAAGCAAGCATGAAAATGGTTCCCAAAGTTCTCAATCATCATATATGTCTCCCTAGTATCTCAATTTACCAACTTGATCATGATAAACCAAAGGGCTTGAGGATTGCTTCCCTAGGAAACCCTAATTCAATTGTGCATTGACTGTGCCTTGCTCATGAAGCAACCTCAACCTATGATCAAATTCAATCAAGGTAAGTTCTTTAATTCATCATTTTATACATATATGAGTCTATGTGAGTATCCTCAATCATTCATTCATCAAGATTTGAAGACTGGACTTGAGAAGTTGACCAGTCAAGTCATCTGACTATTTTGAGATCCACTGAGACCTAACTTTTGATGTGTTTGTCAAATGAAGCTGACCCCAAGAGAAACAATGTTCTTACGAACCATATGAACAATTTCCATGTTCATCAAAAATTCATTTGAAACTTGGAAGGTCATCATTCGTTTCAAAATATTATAGGTCATTTTGACTGAAACCCTAATTTTGGGTCAACTTCCCAAGGACCTAACTCCGTCATTTTTTATGATTTTGAGGTGATACCAATTTCATTGGAACGTTTGCGATGTCTACTTCAAATGTTATGTTGGATAAAATTTCATAATTCTAAAAGAAACACATGTGATAATACAAAACATTATAGGTCACTTTGGACCAAAGCCATTGAATCTTGAGAAAGTCCAACTTCAATTGCCCATAACTTTCTCATCCAAAATCTAAATGATTCATAATTTAAGTCCAAATTGATCATCTTGAAAATATCTACAACTTTAATTTTGGAGGTTTTTCCATTTGAGTCTTGCATCTTTGAAATAGAAGGGCTTGAAGTTGGTCATTTGTGGCAAAAAATTTCAAAGGCATGTTTTGTACCTCAAACTTCATGGCCAGTTTTCATAAATTTACAAACTCCAAATGAATTTTTGTCCAACATAAATTTTGTTCCTTATGTCAAGACCTTTACAACCATTACTCACATGCCTATGTTTGGTTTTCCATATGGGACTTTCGAAGAGGGGAATATTTGTGATCCATTATGCATTTCAATTGGAATCTCCATGCACAAGAAAACACCATTCAAATTGCACGTCCAAACTTGCTTCAAATGAACTCAGCATTCATTTCCAATTGCTTTTGGGCCTCACATGCGCCTGTAAAGGTTACAATCGCCACAAGAGGTAACGATTCTATCACTAATCATGCACATTAGTAAGGATCATTAAAGGAGAAATTTTAAATTCCGCTGCGTTTTGGATCGCCCTTCTCCTTCACCAAGCCTTGTCTATTGCTGAACCTTCAAGGAAAGGACCTTCTTCATTTGCTTCCTACAATGATGTGAAGTTTGCCATTGAGCATGGTGCAACTACTGGTTTAGGACAAATGATCAAGCTGGAAGATAATAAATCCTGGGCTGGCATAGGGTACTCTTCAGGCATTTCCAACGAGCGTGGGCTGTTCCAGAGTGGTGGTTTCATCCATACTGTTGAAGACCAAGAGGCTTCTGCCATAGTGGAAGATGATGCAGAGGAAGATTCTAGCAACTTTGTCATCCCTGGAAGAATCTGCAATAATTGGGTCGCTGTTGATGTTCCAACGGTTATCCATAAGTCCACGTAATGTGTTCACTTTTGTTTAAAAACCCTTCTCCCATGCCAAAAGGAGAAGTGATGACATTCTTGGCACATATTAATACAATGATATTCATTCAAAAATTACATGTTAAATGTTTGTTTTTCCAAATTATTTTCCATTTTTGCTTTTTCAATGAAATTGGTGATTACCACAAAACCCTAAAAAAGCAAAATAAAATCAATCTTTTCATCTGCATAATGATTTGCCTTGTTTGAATTCTGAAATCACTTTTATACTCAAAATCATTATGCAGGTTGATCAAACCCATTGAACATAATGATCCAACACCATCTCCCAACTTTGAGTTCCCTGTATTTGAGACCGAAGAAGATGATATTGAAGAGATTCCTGATGAGATTACCCGCCTGCTTGAGCACAAGGAGAAGATCATTCAGCCGTATCTTGAGAATCTGGAAACAATCAACTTGGGTCTGAAGATTGTATTCGTGAAGTGAAGATAGGGGCACTCCTGGAAGAGTCTATGAAGAAGAGGTTGATTGAGTTGCTACAAGAATATGTCGACGTCTTTGCCTGGTCATATGAAGACATGCCTGGTCTAGATACTGATATCGTGCAACATTTCCTGCCTTTGAAGCCTGAATATGTGCTTGTAAAGTAGAAGCTCAAAAGAACTTGTCCCGATATGGGAGTGAAGATTAAAGAAGAGGTTTAGAAGCAAATTGATGCGGGGTTTTTGGTGACTTCTACGTATCCTCAATGGATGGCCAATATTGTGCCTGTGCCTAAGAAAGATGGAAAAGTCTGAATGTGCGTGGACTATAGAGACTTAAATAAAGCTAGTCTGAAAGATGATTTTCCCCTACCACACATTGATATGTTGGTAGATAATACAACCAAATTCAACGTCTTCTTATTTATGGACGGATTTTCCGGTTATAACCAGATTAAAATGGCACTCGAGGATATGGAGAAGACAACATTCATCACACCTTAGGGAACATTCTGTTATCGAGTGATGCCCTTCGGTTTGAAGAACGCCAGAGCCACGTATCAACGTGCTATGACTACCTTGTTTCATGATATGATGCATAAGGAGATCGAGGTGTATGTTGATGATATGATTGCAAAGTCGAAAATGGAAGTTGAACACGTAGAGCACTTGTTGAAGCTTTTCCAGCGTTTGAGGAAGTATAAACTCCGCTTGAATCGGAACAAGTGTACATTTGGAGTCCGTTCCGGCAAGTTATTGGGCTTTATTGTCAGTGAAAGAGGTATTGAAGTTGATCCTTCCAAGGTCAAAGCAATACAAGAGATGCTTGCGCCCAAAACTGGGAAGCAAGTCCGAGGTTTTCTTGGCGGCTTGAATTATATTTCCAGATTTATATCCCACATGACTGCCACATGTGCGCCAATATTCAAGCTCCTCCAGAAAGATCACCGTCATGATTGGATCGAGGATTTCCAGAAGGCCTTTGATAGTATCAAAGAGTATCTGTCTGAGCCTGCGATTCTGTCTCTGCCTGTTGAAGGGAGACCATTGATTATGTACTTAACTGTTCTTAATGACTCCATGGGTTGTGTTCTGGGTCAGCAAGATGATTCAGGGAAAAAATAATATGCCATCTACTATCTGAGTAAGAAGTTCACTGATTGTGAGTCTCGATAATCAATGCTTGAGAAGACATGTTGTGCTTTGGCTTAGGCTGCTAAGCGCTTATGCCAGTATATGTTGAATCATACGACTTGGTTGATATCCAAAATGGATCCAATCAAGTATATCTTTGAGAAACCTTCTTTAACTGGGAGGATTTCCCGTTGGCAGATGCTGTTGTCTGAGTATGATATTGAGTATCGAGCTAAGAAAGCTATTAAAGGTAGTATCTTGGCTGACCACTTGGCACATCAACCAATTGAGGATTATTAGTCTGTTCAGTATGACTTCCCGGATGAGGAGATTCTGTATTTGAAGATGAAAGATTGTGATGAGACTACGCTCGATGAAGGGCCAGAGCCTGGTTCCCGGTGGGGTATGGTGTTCGATGGCACTGTTAATCAGTATGGAAATGGTATTGGGGCAGTGATTATTACTCCTCAAGGCACACATTTTCCTTTTACAGCAAGGCTAACTTTCAAATTCACGAATAATATGGCGGAGTATGAGGCCTGTACTATGGGATTGGAAGAGTGTATTGATCTTAGGATCAAACATCTTGACAGTTATGGTGATTCGGCCCTTGTTGTTAACCAAATTAAGGGTGAATGGGAGACGAATCAGCCTGGCCTCATCCCATACAGAGATTACGCGAGGAGGATTTCAACTTTCTTTACTGAGGTTGACTTCCACCATATTCCTCGAGATGAGAATCGGATGGTAGATGCTCTTGCTACACTTGCCTCGATGATTATGGTGAAATATTGGAATGAAGTCCCCAATATCACTGTGATGCGCTTGGATAGACCAGCTCATGTATTTGCAGCTGAAGAAGTGAAAGATGATAAGTCGTGGTAGTATGATATCAAGTGCTTTCTCCAAAGTCAAACTTACCCGCCTGGGGCATCTGTTAAAGATAAGAAGACTTTGAGGAGATTATCTGGCAGTTTCTACCTCAATGGTGATGTGCTTTATAAGAGGAATTTTGGCATGGTTCTGCTCAGATGCGTGGATAGACACAAAGCAGACTTGTTGATGATTGAAGTCCATGAGGGTTCATTTGGTACTCATTCCAATGGACATGCCATGGCAAAGAAGACGTTGAGTGCAGGCTACTATTGGCTGACAATGGAGTCTGATTGCTGCAAATATATGAAGAAATGCCACAAGTGTCAGGTTTATGCGGATAAGATTCATATTCCCCCGACACTTCTGAATGTTATTTCATCACCATGGTTTTTCTCCATGTGGGGAATTGACATGATTGGCATGATAGAGCCAAAGGCGTCGAACGATCATCGTTTTATTCTCGTAGCTATTGATTACTTCACCAAGTGGGTTGAAGCGGCATCGTATGCAAATGTGACCAGACAGGTTGTTGTGAACTTTATCAAGAATCAACTTATATATCGTTATGGTGTGCCAGACAAGATCATTACTGATAATGGATCTAACTTGAACAACAAGATGATGAAAGAGCTGTGTAGCGAGTTCAAGATTGCACATGATAATTCTTTTCCTTATAGACCCAAGATGAATGGGGTTGCTGCTAACAAGAACATCAAGAAGATTATCCAGAAGATGGTTGTTACGTACAAAGATTGGCATGAGATGCTGCCATTTGCTTTGCATGGTTATCGTACATCTGTCCGCACTTAAACAGGGGCAACCCCTTTCTCTCTTGTATATGGCATGGAGGTTGTGCTCCCCGTGGAGGTTGAAATCCCATCAATGAGAGTCTTGATGGAAGCCAAGTTGACTAAGACTGAATGGGTTCAGAGTCGTTATGACCAACTGAATTTGATTGAAGAGAAGAGATTAACTGCCATGTGCCATGGTCAGTTGTATCAGCAAAGGATGAAGAAAGCCTTTCATAAGAAGGTCAAGCCTCGTGTATTCCGAGAAGGTGACCTTATCTCAAGAAAGTTTTGTCTTTCGCGCCCGATTCTAGGGCCAAGTGGACTCCAAACTATGAAGGTCCATGTGTTGTTAAGAGAGCCTTTTCAGGCGGTGATTTGATACTTACAACTATGGATGGGGAGGATTTCACTCGTCCTGTGAATTCAGATGCATTCAAGAAATACTTCGCCTAAAATAAAAACAAAATAGCTCGCTAAGTTGAAAACCCGAAAGGGCGGCTTAGGCAAAAATGAGCGTCTCGGTGGATTGAAAACCCGAAAGGGCGGTCTAGGCAAAAGTTAGAGACATAAAAAATAAATATATATATCCCGCTAGATTGAGTACCTCACCATGGGGCAATCTAAGAAAAAATTAGGGATTTGGGAAGTAACTGCATCTTGACAAGACATTGCTCTACAAGTCGTCTACTGTCAAAGATTCTCGCTCGGTCATCGTCAACTGAAGCTTCAGATACATCAGATTCAGAGTTGGTGGAGAAATGGTCATTATGTTCAATGTAGCCCTTTTTTCCAATATATATCACCAATTTAAATTTTTTGTAAAGATCCATGGAGTCTCGCGATTTGCGGACTACCATTCTATCAAACAAATTTGAGCCTTTATTCAATTCTTTGCACTCTTATTTGTTTCTGTTTAACAAATGTTTGCATGTTTTAATTGATAAATATCATTGTTTTAAACAAATAAAGTTTTACAAATTGTTTTTAAACAAAGTGAACATTCACAATGATTGAAAGGATAAATGGAACATCTTTAGTGCTCTCCTGAGGATAGTACGGTCTCCAAAAGGGTAAGACATTTGTTCATATTTTTTGGCATATTTGTATTCTCTTCATCGTCTTTCAGGTTGTCTCCTCAGCGAGCGCAGAGAAAGGTGATACGTCATCAAGTCCCCAGAAAATCTGGAGTTGTGGCCTTGATCTTTTTTTAGAGATGTGTATACCGCTATCTCAAATGTCCTCAGATCCCCAGTGAGTCTGAGTCTAGCATCTGTATTTTATCAACTATAGGGTTGTCGTCCCTTGAGTGGAATGACCTAAAATCCCTTATATGTTGATAAAAATTGGTATGCTATCTATTTTCGAGGAAGTTGGTCTTTCCCTCAGCATAAATGGAAATCTCCCGCATAGTGAGCAGGAATTCCCATCATGAGTGGGAATCCTCGGCAAGCTGGCTTTCAGTTTCTCCCCAGCGGGTTTGCCTACATCTCATCCCCAGTTGGATCGCCTTTGGCCTTCCCCAATGGAATTGCCTGATCAGAGCCTGATATTTTGACTTCCCCTCCTTATTGGAAAGTTTCCTCCTAGTTGAGCTGGTGGTGAAGATGTTGTGTATTTCCCCAGCGGAGCATTGGTTCTCTCCTCCTAGCAGAGATATCTCTCCAGCATATAAGAGGAGATGTGTTGATTATTGGAACTTCTGTTTGGTGGTTGTTCCCCACAGAGTTTCATATCATCCCTTGGTGAGTTCCCTAGTAGAGTTTCTTCCACGAAGGAATCTTATCCGTGTTGAGCTCCCCAGTAGAGTTTCCTCTACGATAGATCTTTTGTCTGTTCAGCAGCAAATCCTTGGCGGTAACTCTGTAGCTTCCCCAGCGGAGCAATTTGTTCTTTCTCCCGGTGGCAGAGATGTTTCTTCAGTTGTTAGAAGTAAATGTTTGATTGATGTGCTTCTGTTTTGTGGTTGTTCCCCACAGAATTTCATATTATTGCCCGATAAGATCCCCTGTAGAATTCTTCTATGAATGATCTTATCTATATCTCTGCATGTTCCCAAGAATTATTGGAAGATCCCCGACAATTGATAGTTGACCTTTTTGCTGATCCCCAACAGCGGTATTCTTTGTCCCCGACAGCGACTCTGCTTGTTCCCCAGAGGAAGTCTGTGGCTCCTGGTATTTGAGTTCCCCCCAACAGATTGGATTTCTCCTGTGGGCCTGGCCTTTCTCTTTTGAGACGTTATACCGGATGTTTGTCCATTGTTTCTTGGACCCGTTTGTGTTAGATATGTCTGTTTGTCAGCATTAATCATACGTAAGCCACGCATATACATGCACAATTACAACATTCAGATATTCATGTTGCATTATTTTCCATATATCTTTTCTTGTTATTTCCTGCAAGTGGTGAAATATTCTTCCCCAAGCAGATGTTTGTGTCTGATCTCTCCATATAGAGTCAACCCTATAGGCAAAAGTGTCTAGCTTTCCTTCTATTATCCCCACTGAGTTATGCCCTCGTGGATGATTTTTGTTTCAGTCTCCTCCCTAGTTGTGTATCTGGATGGAATTACTCCCATGAGTTATATCCTCATCAGATTGAGTCTTGTTTCATTGTGTCTCTCTAGTTTGTTCCTATATTGACCCCCTTTCTTATTTTTTTCCCCTGCAGTTCCCTGTGGTTCGGTTGTTTAATTACTCAGTAACCAGTAATTGTTCATCCTTTCCCCAGTGGACTTTATGGCCTTCTACCCAGTAACCGGTAGTTGTAAGTTCTATTTCTTTGGTTTTCTACCCAGTAACCGGTAGATGTAATCCCCTCTTTGTTGGTTATCTTTATCCAATATTCGATATTGATATTCCTTCATTTTTTGAGTATATCGCCCAGTAACTGGTGATATATCTTCGGGATCATTGCTTTTGTCAATGTATCCCCAGTGAGTCATTTTTCATTAACCCTTGTTTGATAATGATTGTTTCTCCTTTTGATTGGTCATCAATTTATACCCAGTAACCGGTATCCCGATGTCCTTTCTTTTCGGTCGATTTATCCTTTATTAATCCAGTAGCCGGTTGTGGATAATCTTCCATGCGAGTATGTTATCTACGTTCTGACGTTAATAGATAATATATCTCATGTGCTCTTCAGTCGAAGTCTTTTTCTTCCCCAGTTGAGTAAGATTCGTTTTTCCTTGTGGAATCGAATGTCCATTCTGTAAGTCGAGTTTGCTTGTTCAGCCCTCCCTTCAAATGATGAGTGTCTTGGATATGTTCCCAATTCACGCCTGGTTGGTCACCTATTATATGCCTAGTAACCGGTATCCCTGGTGTTCCTTCCTTCTGCTCCCTATTATGACTTTGTTGTCCCCTGTGGAGTCAGATTTTCCTGAGTTGAGATATACCTTTTAGGTCCTCCTCAGATGTTTTGGATGATTGATATCTCTCACCCTTATACCGGTCTTAGATATTCTTTCTTCCTAAGCATGTTGTTCCCTCACCCTTATACTGGTGTTTTGATCACATGTCTCTTTGAGTTTATTATCCAATAACCGGTAATATCTCATTATAGTTATTCCTCAGTTGTGTCCTTTGTGGATTTCCCCACGTGAGTCCATATTTTTATCCGAAGTATCCTTTGTGGATAGTTTTGCTGTATTGGCATATTCCCCAATACATGCATCTTTGCATCAGCTCGAGTCTTTCCATTGGTTTATTCTCATGGAATCCCTTCGTGTCTCCCAACAAGTCTTAAGTCGTGACCGGCTCACGCATTTTACCCTTATTTCTCCCCAGAGTCTTGTCTCCCTAGTGAATGCATTACTCCTATGGATTTCCAGTTTCTCCTGATTTCTTTTTCTTTGTGGCTATATATCCCCACAGAGTATTAACTTTTGACCCTAATATCCCTCATGGCATCATATCATTACTCATTGCATGTTGCCTCAAGGATCATTGCATCTTGGTTCCTTACCGTTGGGTTGGGACTTGTATGAGTTGGTTTGAGACCACCAAGCATGCTTTAATTGTATATTATTGCTTTTCTTATTTTTGTTTACTAACCAAAAGCACAAAAATATGTCACTAACTTGTTTTGTTTTGAAGCATAAGCAATCATGAGATCCCTTGCTCCTAGGAGGCCCCTATGCTCAATGAAGTGGCTAGATGAAGATGAAAGCAAGCGTGATAATGGTTCCCAAAGCTCTCAATCATCGTATATGTCTCCCAAGTATCTCAATTTACCAATTTGATCAAGATAAACCAAAGGGCTTGAGGATTGCTTCCCAAGGAAACCCTAATTCAACTGTGCATTGACTGTGCCTTGCTCATGAAGCAACCTCAACCTATGATCAAATTCAATCAAGGGAATTTCTTTCATTCATTTTATGCATATATGAGTCTATGTGAGTATCCTTAATCATTCATTCATCAAGATTTGAAGACTGGACTTGAGAAGTTGACCAGTCAAGTCATCTGACTATTTTGAGATCCACTGAGACCTAACTTTTGATGTCTTTGTCAAATGAATATGACCCCAAGATAAAAAATGTTATTAAGAACTATATGAACAACTTTCATGTTCATCAAAAATTCATTTGAAACTTGTAAGGTCATCATTCATTTAAAAACATTATAGGTTATTTTGACTAAAACCCTAATTTTGGGTCAACTTCCCAAGGACCTAACTCCTTCATTTCTTATGACTTTTAGGTGATACCAATTGCATTGGAAATTTTGAGATGTCTAATTCAAATGTTATCTTGGACAAAATTTCATAATCCTAAAAGAAACACATGTGATAATACAAAACATTATAGGTCACTTTGGACCAATGCCATTGAATCTTGAGAAAGTCCAACTTCAAGTGCCCATAACTTTCTCATCCAAAATCTAAATGATGAAAAATTTAAGTCCAAATTGATCATCTTGAAAATATATACAACTTTAATATTGTAGGTTTTTCCATTTGAGGCTTGCATCGTTGAAATTGAAGGGCTTGAAGTTGGTCATTTGTGGCAAAAAATTTCAAAGGCATGTTTTGTACCTCAAAGTTCATGGCCATTTTTCATAAATTTACAAACTCCAAATGGATTTTTGTCCAACATAAATTTTGTTCCTTATGCCAAGACCTTTCCAACCATTACTCATATGCCTATGTTTAGTTTTCCATATGGGACTTTCGAAGAAGGGAATATTTGTGATCCATTATGCATTTCAATTGGAATCTTCATGCACAAGCAAACACCATTCAAATTGCACGTCCAAACTTGCTTCAAATGAGCTCAACATTCATTTCCAATTTCTTTTGGGCCTCACATGCGCCTGTACAGGCCCATGCATGGAGGATCCAAAGCTTCATGCACACGGATTCTACACCTCATTGCCTTGCATTCCATCTATAAATAGCATGCTCACTTCATTCAAATATCATCCTTGAATCAACCTGAAGCTCTGCAGAAATTGAAACGCAACCACACTAAAGGAATTTTGATTTTACTTTCTCAAATTCAACTTGAATTTCAACTTCCCTGGTTGATCTTCAGTTTATAATTCCTAAGCCTATCATCCTCATCATCTCAAGATCAAGCTGCAAGCAAGAATTGGAGTGAATCGTGCTCATCAAAGTTGCACTTCAAAGGTTTACATCTCAACTGTTTTGATCCATATCTCACCATATATTATGATTTGCTTGTGTTTGTTTGGTTCTTTGAAGTCCTCGTGTGAGAGGCAAGCCAATGGTGGCTTTGATTTTGTGAATTGATGCATTTCAGATTGAACACCTTGATTTTCCATCTCAAATTTCTCCTTCCATAGAGATCTTAAGAGAAATCCAAGGTTATAGGGGTGATGTACATCACCCAACTTTAATTTGGTATAAAGATCATGCAATTTGGTTGAGATTGCAAAACCTACAACTGGTGGCCGGTTTCTGTTGGCTCACCAGAGAAGACGGTGGTTTCCACCACCGTCCCCATGTGGATGAGTTCTGGCCTTTGGATCTCACTTCTCCGTTCTAATCATGGTCATGCATTGTGTTTACTATTTTTAATCCAGCGTGTGATGCGTTTGGCCGATGATCACCATGCGCGCGCACTTCTGATCCCTTGGATTGTCCACATCAATTAATAAATGTGGATCCAAGCGTTGTGGATTTTTCATATTTTCTAAGTTCTGTTTTATTTTTCTTTTATTCCATTTATTTTCAAAAATTCATAACTCTTTTATTTGGAATCACAAAAATATAAGACCAATTGAAAAAAATTTCTTTTAAAATCTAGTTTCATAATCTAATTTTTAATTATATTTGTGATTCCATTTAATATTTTTTGTGAATTATTTTGTTTTTAATAGTTTTTAATTCATTTTAAATACTTTTTGATATCCAAAAATTCCAAAAATATTTTCTTAACACATTTGGATCATGATAAGTCTATGAAAATACTCTCATCAATTTCTTAATTGATTTAAGATTTTAATTCATTTGTGTTATATTTTAATGCTTTTAATTGATTTTAAAATAGTTTCTGTTTTCAAAAAATGTTGAGAAAATTTGTCAAACCTTGTTTGACCATGTTAGACTTATGATGATTCAATTGGACCTATCCAAGTTGATTTGAATTTAATTTGAAGTTTGACCTTATTTTGTTCATTTTATGTTATGTATTATTTTAATTCCAAAAAAATACCAAAAATATGTTTGACCTTTCTTGACTTCTAATCTTTATTTCACTTTTGTTTACCATTGGTTGATGTATTCACATTTGACCATTGTATTTTGATTATGTCATTTGAATTCTCATTTTCTATTCATCTCATTTCATCTTCATCTTCTTTTTTTATTTTGGCCAATGAGTTAATGATTTGTGGTTAGCCTTGACATATGAGAGGCTTAACCTTCTTTGATCCAAATTAAATTCAACTTGATCAAAGATCAAGTGAATTGCTTTGTGTCCAAGATAGGTTGCTTCTTGGTCAAGCAAAGAACTTGAAATCCGTACAAGGTCTTTCCTTCTTTTCTTTTGGCATGGCAAGTTGTAGGAACTTGGCTTACTAGTCATGATATCTAACTTGTGTTTATTTGCCCATAGTTTTATTGATCGGCCTCAGATAGGTGTGACCACTACATTAGTCCACTTACGATTGCTTAACATAGCGCTAAATTGCCTTATGGCACACTAACACTAACTACTAATTACTAACTTTTAATTCAAGCATTTAATTCTTGCAATTTAATTTAATGCAATTTAATTTCTTGCTCATTTATTCATATTGTATTTTCCCTTTACTCATTTGAGCTCATATTTATGTTTATGTCATTTTTCTTTTGCTCATTTGAGCTTATTATTGTATATAAATATATTGTTGATTTGTTTTTGTTTTGTGATTGTTTGTGTGAACCCAATGCAAAAATGAGAAAGGACTTAGAATTAGGACCTTACCTATGCTTAATGGAATTCAAGAGCAACTATGCCTCATGCCTTTAGAATGCTAAACTTGTTGAAGAGCAACTAGGCCTCATGCCTTTAGAATGCTAAATTTTGAAAGTTGACTTGAAAGGACCTCTAATCTAAACTCATCCTTTGTTCATTCCTCTTATTGCATTGTGAACTTTTTGATTGTTTGTTCTTGTGTGATAGGGATTCCAAACTTGAGATAGTAAGAAGGACCATTGTCATGGATAGCCAAATTATGAGAGACAAGCCAAATGGAGATCCTAGGAGCTTGAATGGTTAATTGTTTTGATTGCTTGTTGCTTGCTAAGTCCAAAGGAAAGGAGCATCTTGAATCATCTTTATAATCTCAAGAAAGGAACTCCAAGGGTTTTATCTCTTCTCTCATCTTTGCATGTTTAGGACTAGCCCTTCTCTTCTTCTCTCCATTCTAACCCAAGCCAAACTCATTTTGTGCAAACATTGACATTATTTTCAAATTAGAAACCAAGGCCATATGCCTTTGATTTTTCAAACTCTTTTCATTAATACTTATTTTGAATTAAATCTTAAGTCAACTTTGACTCCATTTTGCAAATACTTCTAACTTGTAAATACAACTCACTTCAAGTTGTTTTTGTGGTTCCAATGGCCACCTTTGTTAAAAACTTTTTCATAAACATTAGCCATAGGTTTGAGTTATCATAGTGGTTGATGTAAACCTCATCTTATCCTGATTGGACTATAAGTCTTCCATACTTATTATAGGGTGGATCCCTCACTAGTATGTTGAAGCTCTCCTCACATGGTGGATTGTTGGCTTAGGTTGAGTTTTCTCATTTTGATAGCAAAAGACCTTAAGGCTTTTGACCAAATCAATTCACCCATATTTTGAGATTTTTACCCCGAACTACGAGGTTTTGATCCTACCTTTGTGATGGTACGTTGGCAATGGGTTTATCCATTCAAACAACAACATTGTAAATAATATGTACATTCTTTTCTCATCTCCCCAATCTTGTTTGCACAAATATTTCCATAAATACCAACCTATAATACACTTTCCAAAAAGGGCTCCCTTAGAGTACTAAGGATGTTTTGGGTGCTTAAAACCTTCCCATTGCATAACCAACCCCCTTACCCAGATCTCTGACATTTTTATTAGTTTTTGATTTGATAAAACTTCTCGATTTTTGTTCGCTTTCTAACCTTTCCTTTGGATAAATAGAAGAGCGGTGGCGACTCAAATTGTATGCTTACTTTTGATTTAGTCAATAAATCTGAAGGTAACGAATACCTCGCTACACTCACCACAGAGCTAGTCGTAGGAAACAGAACCTCTTGACCACCCTCTATCATTATAGAATTATACTGATACGGAATAACTTTATCAGATAACTATTGGACTGGGCCCGTTAACCGTATAACCAACGGCAACACTGATCTATTGCTGACATTGTTACTGTTGCTACTATCGTACTGGATTACCAATTTCTCTGGCTGCTTGAAAATGGGCACTATGACATTTACATCGTCATCTACATGACGGGATTGAACAATTTGAATCATGCCTTCATCCATCAGTCGTTGGATGTTCCTTTTGACAACTTCGCAACCCCTTTGGTTAACACTACAAATAGCACAACCATCAAGGTCATGCTCACAATCACTTACCAAACAAACATCCTTATGCATCTGCACCAAGGATCTTTGAATAAAACACACATCAAAAACTTTAAACTCGCCAGGACAACCATCCACCATATTCACAGAAGAGTTCCCATGGGCGGGCAACGAATTCGCTTTCACATTCAGCGCACTGTCTTCGAAAGACACCATTCCACTCTTCATCAGCTTCTGAACTTCATACTTAAGCGGATAACAGTTCTCGATATCATGTCCGGGTGCTCCTTGATGAAAAGCACAACGGAGCTCAGGCTTGTACCACCATGTAAGTGGTTCTGGAATCTGTGGCGGGTTTCTTGGTTAGATCAGGTTCTTGAGAACCAAGGACGGGTATAATTCTTCATAAGACATAGGAATCGGTTCGAAAGAGACCTTTTTCCTCTAATAGTTTTGTTGATGATGATCGTTGTTGGTATTGTTATTGTTGTAGGTGTTTGTTCGTTGTTGCGGTTGTTGTTGTTGACGTTGTGGTTGTTGAACTGGTGTTGATTGTTGATTAGAAAATACTGGGATAACGGAAGATACTTGGTGGTGATGTTGGCGGGATGTTGGATTCCTTCTAATCTGAGGCCACCTCTGCCTCCCACTGCTTATTGAATTCGATTCATTGTCCTTTTTCTTGCTGAAACTGCTTCCATACCTCTTGCTCGTCGATGCCTCATCTTTCGACAAACGTCCCTCTCAGACACCTTCCTCAAGCCTCATCCCCATGTTTACCATTTAGGTAAAGTCACGGGGGGCACTAGAAATCATACGTTCATAATGAAATGAACTCAGAGTTTTCAGAAAGATCTTTGTCGTCTCTTTTTCCTCCAAAGGAGGAGTGATATGGGCAGCGAACTCCCTCCATCTTTGTGCATACTCTTTGAGTGTCTCCTTATCTTTCTGAGACATAGACCTCAACTGGTCCCTATCAGGCGCCATATCCACATTGTACTTATACTACTTGACAAAAGCCTCTCCTAGGTCATTGAAAGTGTGAATACTTGCATTATCCAACCCCATATACCAACGGAGCGTAGCACCGGTCAAACTGTCTTGGAAATAATGAATCAACAGTTGATCATTATCGTTCTGAGTAAACATCTTACGAGCATATATCACTAGATGACTGAGTAGACAAGTATTCCCCTTATACTTTTCAAAGTTAGGCACTTTGAACTTCACCGGGATTTTGACGTTAGGCACTAAACACAACTCAAAAGCACTCTTTCCAAACAAATCCTTACCCCTTAGCGTCTTCAATTCCTTGTGCAACTCAAGAAACTGATCTTTCATTTCATCCATTTTCTCGTAGACATCCGGGCCCTCAGACGGCTCGGAGTGATAAATGGTGTCCTCTACACGAGGTAAGGTATGCACAATGGGAGGTGGCACGGACATGATCGGGCTAGATGCCGGCATGGAAGCAAAATTAGGCGCAAAGCCTTCAGGCATAAATTTGGACGGCATTCCCCACGGAAACCGGCAGGCATAGTAGGCATGAAATGAGCGGTAGCGGCAGGCATGGTAGAGGTAGCCACCTCTGAAGTAACTGTCCTCGCAGGAGGAGTTGCAGGCGTTGGAGAAGATTGACTCTGAGAAGCTAAGACTGACTCCATCATGGCATTCAGGCGGGCGATCTCGTCCTTCAACTCTCTGTTCTCTTGCTCTAGATGCTCCATAATTCTGAGATGATTGGTGCGGGTGTTGTACCGGTGAGTCAGCTTGGCTAAAGCACAAAAGAAACACCAATGAGACATTTGGTGAAAGAGAAACCTGCTTATGCAAATGATGCATGAAATGCAATGCTTGATTATTTATTTTTATTTTCAAGGAACTTACTATACCATTTACAAATATATATAAACAATTGCAATAATTTTCATATGACCAAAAATCTCTTTTTATTTATATAATTGGAAGGATCACACTGAGTACAATTTCAGAAACCAAATGAAAAATACAAGAGGAAAGGAGACTAGTCATCCTAAGGATCCCAAACAACATCAGAAGATCTTACTGAAGGCGCGTACTTCCTTTGAATTCGTCGAATCTCGGTCTCAAAAGAAGCCTTCATCTGAGTCTTCTCGAGGACAAGCTGGTCAACAATCTCCTTCCAAGCAACAGAAGGTTGAGGTATGCTAGAGGATGAAACTTCTGGCTCTCTCTGTCTCTTCGTCACTCAGTCTTTAAGTAGCTCAATAAGTGCATCTTTGTCCTTAGACTCCAACTGTAACTCTTCATGCTTTTTGATCAAAGCACGGAAACGCTCTTCCCACATGTCCTTCTCTTGCTTCATCTTGACGAGCGCGTCTTCCAACTCCTCTACATCTTGGTTAGGGAGAGTTAATGGCTCTTGCTTCATCTTGACGAGCGCGTCTTCATTTCCTATGCACATTATGCCAAGCATGCACAATCTTTTGCTTCAAATGTCGGGGATCTTTACCCTCTTGATAGAAAAGACCTTCTAACAAAGTGTTATTAGGTTTATCTCTCAAGGGGAACCCAAGTTAACGACGAGCCAAAGCAGGGTTGTAGTTAATTCTTCCTTGTGTACCAATAAGAGGAACATTAGAGAATTCACCACAATTGTCAATAATCTCCAAACTGCTTAAAGACGGATCATACCAAACTATATTATCATTAGTGAGAGACATAAGTCTTGGAGACCACCTTAGACATTGTTTGTTCTCCACAAAAGCAGGTGTCTGAGGCAAGTGTGAAATAAACCACTTGTACATAAGAGGAATGCAACAGACAATAGTGTAGCGGTGTATTCGTCACCATCGGAAATATTGATTAGATCCGAGGTAAATCATACAAAGATAGAGTCGCCACCGCACTTCTATTTATCCAAAGGAATGGCTAGAAAGCGAACAAAAGCCTAAGAAGTTTTACAAAGAAAACTAATAAAAGGTCAGAGATCTGGGTAAGGGGGTAATTATGTTGTGGGAAGGTGTTAGGCACCCACAACATCCTAGGTACTCCTAGGGAACCTCTTTTCACAACTTGTTGTAAAATTATTTGTTTATGAAATTTTTATTGTGCAAACATGATTGAAGAGATGGGAAAAGAATGTACAAGTTAGTTATTTTTGTGTTTGGATGGATGAATCCATTGCCCACGTACCTTTTCATGACAGATAAGGATCAAAACGCCGTAGTTTGGCTAAAAGATTTCAAAAAGTGAATGGATTGATTTTAAACAAAAGCCTTAAGGTCTTTCGTTATCAAAGGGAGAAAACTCAACCTGAACAACCACAGGTCCACCATGTGAGAACAACTTCAACGTGCTAGTGAGGGGTTAACCCTATAATAAGCAGGGAAGTCTTACAATTCAATCACTAAGGACAAAAGGTGAGATTCACATCAACCACTAAGATAACTCAGATCTATGGCTAATGCATGAAAATTTTGATTTAAGAAGTGATCATTGAAATCACAAAAGAAGCACATTTGAGTGGGTTGAATTAACCAATTAGAAGTATTCACAAAGATGGTCAAAGTTGACATTAAAGTTCAATTCAGAAAAAGTATTATGAAAATGAAGTTTGAAAATCAAAGGCCTAAGGCCTAGGTTTCTAGTTTTGAAAACGAGTGAAAATGTTTGCACAAAAGTTTTCTGGTTTGGGTTAAGGATGAAAATTGGATCAAAGTTAAGCATGCAAGAGGTGAGGGTTAAGGGACAAAGCCACAAACAGGGTTGCTTTCTCAAGATCATAGAAATGATCCAAGTAAGTTCCTTTGGAATAGGCAGCACAAGGCAAAAGCAGATAAAGCATGGTATCAGAAAGAAATAAGAAAGAGGAAACAAGATGCCAATAGCTGGTCTTACTCTCGACTCCAAGGAAATGGAATGCCAATCAATGGTCTTAAATCCAACTCCTAACAACACAAATGCAATAAGCAAGAGGAAACAAGTTGCCAATATATGGTCTTACACTCAACTCCAAGGAAATGGAATGCCAATCAATGGTCTTAGTTCCAACTCCTACCAGATCACAGGAAACAAATGCCAATAGCTGGACTTACAATTGACTCCTCAATGGACAAAACAGATGTCACAAAGTATGAACAATGATCATGAAATGATATACAATTAATGCTCAAAGATGAAAACAATACGCAGAGGCACACACAAACAATTATGCACAGATGAACAAACAAGCACACACTATACACAAGCAATGGGCTTCACACAAAGGGTGGGCTTTAGTCAAGGGGTCATATCAACCTCGACAAACAAGCCAGCTGTAGAAGTGTAAACAAAGGCTCTTAACCACTAACATTGAGAGTTAGGGTGAGCAGATGAAATAGGAAATGAGGATTAGACCTCATGGCTCTTAACCCTGGCCTGGGTGAGCTCAAGACAATGAAAGTGTGGGAGTCCAGAATGAGGAACTCTATTCCACAATGACTGACTCTATATACAAGATTTTGGGTGTTTATTCAAAATGCGTCAGCACTTAGTGCGAGCAAAGTGAAAGACTCAACTGAATAGCAGGGGATGGATTGCACATCCCTTCTATCTGCCAATGCCTCTTCACTTAGGAGGTCTTAATATGTAACCATGCCTCATTGAGGTCTTTAGCACAAAATTAAACAATAAAAAACATGGCCTCTTAAGGAGGGCTTCAGACAGGTGCCTGCCAAAGATAGCAGGTCTTCCAGACTACATGGAGAAAAGAAATTACCTAAGTGGTATGCCAACCACAAGCAAAGCAAAGAAACTCAAGTAATGAGTTAAAGCTACTAAAGTACCTGTAAAAAAAGCTAGTCAATTAGTAACTCAGACAGATAAACAGAAAACAGACAAAACCAATCAACAGTGTTACACAAAGCAAAGTACAAAGTGCAAGCAACTCAAGTTGTTTCATCATTCAAATGACCTAAAAAACAGCAAGGTTAGTTAACCAAAGTAACTTGTATCTCAAGCAATGAGATCATATCAATCATTATGGCTAATTTGCTTGAACCTGAAATACAAAGCTCAAAAAGTGAGTACAAACCACTAGTACAAAGACTAGGGTCAAAGGCATAGCAAAAAGTCAAAACAGAAGTGGATATTCAACATGAAGCATATTTAATCAAATTAGAACATGTCCTAAAAAGGACCAAGTCAAAATCATTAAGCAAAGTCATCTAAGAAGCAAGATATGGCAAAGACAATTTCAAAGCACACAATTGGTCATCATGAATCAAAATTCCATATTAAAACAGAAATGAATCAAACAATCATGGAAATTTTTATGTGCACACAACATGTAAAACACAATTATCATGCCAAAAATTGGAAAAAAAGGAGCTCATTTGACCTAGAAATGAAAATGCACAAGTAGGACATCAAATTGTGTGACACACATTGTCACACCAAAAGTTTATGTGCATAAAACAGAGATGGAAAATGAGAAAAATACCAAACCAATTCTCAAAGGTCAAGCATCATGTTAGGAATCATCACACAAAATTTCATGGCAATTGGATCATTATTGAGCATTTCATGATAGAATGAATGAAGCATGTCACATTTTGCACACATGATCAATCAACCAGTCACAGTTCAAATTCCAAAAGTGATAAAATCATGAAATTACCACCAAAAAACAATAGACAAACACATGAACATTTTGCAAAAAATTGGGAATTAATTGGATGTGTTTTCAATTTTATATGATTTTTTGAATGTTGGAAAATATTTGAAATAAAATGTGGAAAATGTACATGAAATTATGGAGGGAAAGGTAAAATGAGAATTAATTTGAAAATGCGCTACTAGAAGGGATCGAACCCTGTAGCAATTCAAATGAGGCGCTGAAATGAATAAAAACCAAAAATGCACCGCCAGGAATCGAAGCGAGGGAAGGGATGAAACACTGAGTTTCATTAATGTGTTGGCATGCCAACACAGCGGTCAAAGAAACGCGTGGCATGGTCAGCGAAAGCACAGCCAATCGTTTTGCTAGCAGGACGCTCACGTGGCACACACAGGGACAAAACCCTAGCGCCAGTACTGCTAGTTGCAGGCGGCGGAGCGCATGGCCAGGCAAGGAGGAAACCACCGTCTTCTTCGTGAAGATGGTGACTCTACAGTAACTTCATGCAAAAAAAAATCCAGAATTGTGCAATATCTATACCAAATGAAAGCTCATGCCACGTACATTCTAAATCCAGCATTATTTCACATTAATTCATCACATATCATGCAAATCGGAGAGAAAACATGTGAATCTACAAAACTTCTAACATGCATAACTCCCTCAATAATCATCCAAATTCTATGAAATCTATATCAGAATGATCAGCAGGCAAAGATCTACTTAAACATAGCAATTATTTGAAGGATTATGAGATTCGAGTTTTTACCTCTTGAAGAGCAGAACAATGAAACATTGGATCCAAAGCCTTGCAAGTGTCCAAATCAACTCCTGAGCTCTTGTTATGAAGCTTTATGCACCAAGAAGCGACTGAAAGCCCCCAAATCCAACTCAATTTCAGAACTCCATCTTCACATTCATGTGCTTGTATGGCTCGAAATCTAGCTCAAATGAACAGTCCAGATGATGATTCTTGCTCAGAATTACTCAGGGGTCACGAATATGCAAAGAGAATGAAGGTTTGTGTCAAGAAATTTGGATTCTCAAAGAGAGAAAATTTTGAAGAAATTTGGAAATTCTCAGATCTGAGTGTTGTTCTCTCCCAATGAAATTAGGGTTTTGCTTTTATATGGTCTGTTAATGATACTGAAACGAAAATTAAGACAAAGCCAAACATGATTAGTGAAATAGGAGGTGTAGTGCAAAACAGGCAAGTGAGCTTAGCATGTACATGCTATACGTGAACAGTACCATGTTGGGCCTTGAAATCACTCAAAATCAGCCAATAATTAACATGGAATTGGTATTTTGCATGCATGATCAATAAAATTTAAATTCTTGATTTTCCCTTTAAAATTTTCATGCATGGACAAATGGTCATATGAATAAATTTCATGCAATTTGGATTTGGAAATTATAGGTCATGAGAAGAAATATGCAAAAGGAGGCACTCAAAATGGAGCTTTGGATCAAAAGTTATGGCTTGTTGAAGTTCCATGCACACTTGGCAATGATTGGACCATATCTCCTCAACCATTCATCAGATGCTCATGATCTTGGACTTTTTAGAAATGGGAGAGAGAGATCTTCAACTTTCATATTGGACAAAATTTCATTTGAAGCTTCTTTGATGTTGGAAAGTTAAGTTGAATGTGGACTGAAAACTTGCCATTTTTGGAAATTTGAAATTATAGGTCATTTTCCATTTTGGGAAATTTTTGACTTGACCTAAAAATCTTCAATATGGATGTTTGAAATGTCAAATGAACCTTGTTTGAACATGAATGGAGTGTTTTTATCACCTCCCTACCCTCAAAGTCCTTAGTTGACTGTGCAGTGGACTGTCTGGGTCTTCAGATGACCTGAAAATGCTTTGATGAATTTGAATCTCCAACACCATCATCTCTTGCACAAAGGATGCTCAGGAAGTGCTTGACTTGTGTTTGCTTAAGCTGCAACTGACAAAGATTAATGACATATTTTTGTACTTTTTGTTAGTAAATGAAATGATAAAAGCAATGATATACAATGCAAGTATGCCTGGTGATCAAAACCACTCAAAAGAGATTCCTACCCAAGGGGGAAAGGAAGCCAAGATGCTCAAAGATCCTTGAGACTATGCAATGAAGTGCTATGATGCCATGAGGGATCTTAGGGACAAAATTAGGGTCTTATAAATAGTTCCACCACCCTTAGAATTCCTTAGATGCAAAGAGAAATACATATCACCCAACAAAGTAGGCACAGGATTCCCAATCAAGAAAAGTCTAATGGCGTTAACATCAACAAAACCGTCAATGTTAGGGAACAAAGCTAATCCATAGATGAGCAACATAAAGATATCTTCAAAAGAGTCCACACTACCGGCTTGAGTAAAGGAAGTAGCTTCCTTGATGAGGAAATCAGATGGCAAGCCAAACAATCCTCCTTTCTTCACCCAGTGAGCCTCTATCTCAGACTTCTTCAAGTGAAGAGCTTCAGCAATAATACTAGATCGGGGAATCTCCTCCAATCCACTAAAATGTACTCTACTAGAAATAGGTATCCCCAAAAGATGAGAATACTCCTCCAAAGTAGGCACAAGCTGAAAATATAGGAAAGTGAAACAACGGTAGAGAGGATCATAGAACTGCACTAGCACACTCAAAAGTCCTTCAACCACATCAGTAGACAAGATAGACAAAAGCTTCTCATGGCGTTGTTTGAAGTCCAAGGGATCTAATACGAAAGATGCTAGCTTCCTTAACTCTTTCAAGTCGGGACATCTGAAACTGTACTTCTTAGTGTTCCTTCGTCCAAAATCCATGGTTTAGAAATATTTGCAAATAATACCTCAGTTCCTTGAAATTTTGTGTGATGAATGTTATGATGTGCATGAATGCATGAATGCAACAATCACAAATAAGGGATCACACACAAGGCAAACAAAGGTCAATGGATGAATAAAGTCATTGTCAAGATCAATCATCCATTTTGGTGGATTATGGTTTGCACCTTATCAACACCCAAGTTCCATTGATATTGACAAGACTTGATTGGAACAACCAAGAATCAAGGGTTTATTGTAAGTCACGAGCATGAAGTCTGGGTAAGAACCATCCCAAAGGTGTGAACTAAGGATAAAACCTGTAGATCATGTTCTAAAAAGTTCCCAGAGTCTTAAGTCAATCTATCGGATATTACAGGTTAAGATGAATGACTCATCGACCCATAATATTCTCAAGAGAGACTCGTCTGAGTGTAGTATCGCGTAACAACTGTTATCAAGTCTACACTTGAACAGTTTCTGCACTACGTCCTAAATAGGCCAAGAGGGGGTAAATGTTCTACGGTCCTCAGCTTCTCGGACCAAAATTAGAGATAGTAATGCCTAACCATAAATACTTGTGTGATATTTCCAAATCCAAAAGAGTCTCCACTGAGCAGATGGATCTCAAGCCAACTTGTTAAGGACTATTCCACACCAGTCAAACATGACCATACCATCCTCCTAACTTAATTGCACTCATGTTCGGGTTAGAATTTATCTAACCACTCAAAGATCACCAAGCACAACAAGTAGATTATATCACACATACATATATACAAACATCACATATATACAAATATATACACATAAAAAGTAGGCTAAACCCACTAGAGACTACTCCCCAGCAGAGTCGCCACTTAATTTCTGTAGCGGTAAATTCTGATCATCAGCCTATGGATAAGCTAGACATCAAATAACAAGAGTCGCCACTGCGCTTTTATTGTTTCCAAGGGAAAAGGGAAAAAGTACGAACAAAACCCAAAGTAAGAAGTTTTCAAATCAAAACTAATAAAATGTTAGAGATTACAGGTAAGGGGGTTGGTTACACTGAGGGAATGTGTTAGCACCCAAAGTGTCCTAGGTACTCCTAGGGAGCCCTTTTTGTGTGCATATGCATTTGGTACAAAATGATTTTTACAAACAAATAGAATGGGGGGATGAGAAAAGAATTCAATTAATTATATTTTTTTGTTTGACAAGACCTTTGGACTTGTGCCTACGTACCAACATAAAAACGAGGGATCAAAACCTCATAGTTCGTGATACAAATTTCAAAGTGGATCCATTACTTTTGACAAGATTTAAGTTTGAAAGGCACAAAGGCCTAAAAATGGTTTGAATGAGTTAGTTCTTTTTGGCTTTTTAAAAGTTTAGATCAAGTATAGTTAAATTTATTTACAAGCTTGATTTAAGAAAAGAAGTTTGAAAATGTAATGGCATAAGGCCAAAGTTTCTATCCTTTTTTGCAAAGTGGTCAAAGTTTAGAACAAAAGTAGTTCACACAAAGAAGATTTTGAAATATGGAGGGAGATAGTTTTAAATTAAAGAAATGGGGAGAAGATGAAGAGACTAATCCTATGCACAAAATTTAAAGTTAAGAGTTGAAAAGATCTGACCAAATGGGTAGCAATCCAATAAATAAGAATGTCAATAGAAACCAAGAATTCCCTTGGACATTTAGAATCAAGCAACACACAAATTCACAATTATATTATCTTGAAGAGCAAAGGCATCAAATAAAGATAGCCACATCCAAGCTTTACCCATTCCACGATCTTCTTCAAAATTATCCCACATAACAGATGGATTCCATACGTCACAAGCTCAAAATAGCAGCTTCACAATGATTATGTTGCAGATGAACTCAGAGGGATCTTAAGTGATGTATCAAATGAAGTTTCAAATTGCAAGCACTTGTTTTCACAGAAAAGTGGCATTGGCTGTGTCCTTTAGCATATGAATGTTGCCTAAATTCTAAGTCCATTTGTCCAAGATCAAGCCAACAGTCCACACAGAAGTTTTTTAGGGTTTTTTGTTGTTATTATGTACACTAGTGGTCAAGGACCACACAAACAAGCAATGTATACACAAACAAGGTATATCGCACAATATGGTCCAAGTGGACAAAGTGAAAATTGCATTAACATAAACAATTAGAATGATATGAATAATGGAAAATGAATAAAGGCTAGAATTAAATGACATTAAAGTAAATGGATTGAAATTAAAAGTTAGTTGTTAATGAGTTAGAAGTTAGTATGGTTTTGCTTTTTCTTTTCATTTTTCAAGTCATTCTATGGAGAACACTCAACCCACTTATCACAAGCATGATTCCTTGAGCCACGACATCTTCCAAAGGAAGGAAAAAAGGCCAAGTTTCCACACAATACCATGAAAGAGGGGAGACTTACAATCTTACTAACTAGAATGCTATGCCTTTTATGTCACAAATTTAGCGCTATGTTAAGCAATTGTAATTGGACTTATATAGAAGTCACAACTATTTAAGGTCGGGCAATAGAATTTTGGTGTTAATGCATGTTAGAGACGTAATATAATGGACTATGCTCATGAAACATACCATACACAAAAAGAAATATGAAAAAGAGGTGGCTTAATCTCATCCATACTCATGTTAATTTTTCAATCAACTAGCTTTAGGACTTTGAGATATCATAGACCAAATGAGATAAATGCATAAAGAATGCAAATGAGATGCAGAGGGAGGGGAATGGATCAAAACTCAAATTAGTCAAAGGAGGACTTTTACCAAATTAATATCATCCATTCATTTTGGAAGATGGAATATACATTCTATCAATCCCCTAAATCCAATGATATTAACTTGACAAAGTGAAATCAACCTTGACCAAGGCCCAACAACAAGAGTCAAACACAAACAAGTCATCACAATTGGTCAACAAAATTATTTGGCATTTATTCAAATTAAAAAATACTAAGATAAGGCATTTAAATTAAATATGATTTGTCAAATCCCTAAAACCTGATCAAAACCCCAAATAAATGGTCATGAGATTTATCCTAGGTCAAACAAGGTCAAAGGACCTTGGAGAAAAAAATTCAGAATTTTTAAAGACTTAAAAGTATTTTTAAATAATTAAAAATAAACACAAAATCAATTAAATCATGAAAAATATTAATAATGATCCAAAAAATAATTGTAATTCAGAATATGAAAAAGGAAAATATTTGAAATTTTTTGGTGAAACTCTCGTATTTTTTGGATCAATATTAAAATTAATATGAATTAATGAAAATAAAAGGAATAAAAGAAAATCAGAAAAATAACAAAAAACATGGACCACTTGATCTCCCTCATTAATTGAGGTGGCAGATCAAGTGGTCCTCAGCGCGCTTTCCACCGCGGACTTAAGTCAATGTGCCACATGAATGGTAATCAAAATCAACGCGTGAGATTAAAACAATTTGAAATAAATCAGTGGCTCTGAAAGAAAAAATGAAAAATGAGGACATGATCTGAAAGAAAAAATGGCGTATAGCACGAATCTGACCTCAATTTTAACTAACTCCAAATATAAAGAAAGATATGAGGAGTTGAATTTTGAGGTATGTCAACTGAGTTGCTTCTATTTGACCTCTAAGCAACTCAATCTTCTTGCCTACATTGGTAGGACTTCAGACAACCAAAGATCCAAGAGAATTGAGTAGAATTGAGAGAGAATCGTAGAGATGAAATTTTCTGGAAAATACCTTCAATGAAGGTCTGGATTCACTTATTATTGCTTTGGCTCGTGCTTGATCTTGCTCAGGATGTTTGCAAGTGTGGATTAGAATGCACAAAAGGTCTTGGATCCCTGGAGTTTTGAATCTCAAAACAGTGAGATTCCAACTCAATTTCCAAAGGAATTTCTCAGGATTATCCTCTCAAATGGAAGGGTTTGGTGTTTGGGATCAAAGCTGGCGCGAAGGAGTCCTCAATTCTGAGCATATGGTGCCCTATTTATAGCTAAATCACATGATATTTGCACCTTACAATTGAGTTTCCAAAATTGGCAATGAGTGATGCATGTGTGCATGGGCGTGTGTAGGCCCATGAGATCATTCCATTTGATCCAGAATTGAGTTTGAACAAGTCTGAAATCAAATTGGAGTGCTAGGCAATTGTACATGGAAGCTTGAAGTTTGATTTTTGCCAAATGATGATGCAATGTTCAAGCCATACGCAGCCTTAGCAAATCTTGTCCAAAATGGATGAAATCGGACTTTTTGGAAAGGACATATCAAGAGGAACAACTTTCCTGTTCAAGACTTTTTTATTTGGAGCTTGGAACATGGAGAATTTTGAGATGGAAATTTGGAAATTTCAACATATCAAAAAAAATTCTAAGTGTCAAGCCATATATCTCAATATTCCACCTTGCTTAACTTTGTATGTGAGCTTCAAATGAGAAATGTGTCTTCATCAAAGTTGTATCTATTTCAAATACATTCAATATGGTCACCAATTTAATGTCATTTGGATTTGTAATGATGGAGTTATGCATTTTTGAAGTTTGGAAAAATCACTTGTTCAATGGTATAGGTCAAAAATGACCTATAATGTAACCTCATATCACATGCTCATAAAAATTGAATCATCTCTCACTCCAAACATAAAAGTTGAAGTACACATCTTTAATTTGATTTTTCAACTTGTAAATATTTCATCTCATAAAAATTGAGCAAGTTATGACCTTGGAAAGTTGACTTTCAAATTAGGGTTTAAACAAAATGACCTATAATGTTTCAACATAGAATATAATTTTCCAGGAAAAATTAGCTCTAGTATCAACATGAAATTTGTTTGTAGTTTAATTTAGGTATCAACATGAAAGTTGTTTGGAATCATTTTCATATGGTGAAAATTGTAGGAGATAGGGTCTAGGGAGACCCAGTTTTGATCAGATGAATTCATCTGGCCAACCACCATCAACCAACTTGCTAACCTTCAACTCTCTTAACTTTCTTGGCTCATGGTAGATCATATATGCATACAATGATGAATTTTGAAGTTTCCCTTGAGAAATTTGATCAAATGGTAAGATAGCTTGGTGGAGAAGTTACTCAAGATACCCAGTCAAACTAGGGTTTCCAAGGCAAATCACCCTCACACTCTTGAAGAAAACTTGATCAATATAACATGTAGGAATCAATGGAACTCGTATATGATGATCATAACCATTCTTGGATCAAATAATGGTTGTGCTCTTAGCCATGAGGGTCTCAACCCCTAGATATGAACTTGATAGATCAATGGAGATCATGCCCTACCTACAAAGGAGTTAGGCAAATGCAAAGACATATTTTTGTATTTTGGTTAGGTCCCCACTTTGTATATTCTTTTTGTGTGTGGTATATTTTATGAGCATAGTTCATCATACTATGTCTCTAACATGTATTAACACCAAAATTCTATTGCCCAACCTTAAATAGTTATGACTTCTACATAAGTCCAATTACGATTGCTTCACATAGCGCTAAATTTTGATACAAAAGGCATAGCATTCTAGTTAGTGAGATTGTAAGTCTCCCATCTTTCGTGTTATTGTGTGGAAACTTGTCCTTTTTTCCTTTCTTTGGAAGATGTCTTGGTTCAAGGATCCATGCTTGTGATAAGTGGGTTGAGTGTTCTCCAAAGAATGACTTAAACAAAAGTAAAGAAAAAGCAATACTAACTTCTAACTCATTAACAACTAACATTTAATTTCAAGTCCTTTACTTTCAATGCAATTCAATTTTTAAGTCTTTTTCATTTGCCGTTATTCATACCATTTTAATTGCTTATGTTAATGTCATCTTCACTTTGTCCACTTGGACCATATTTTGTGATATATCTTGTTTGTGTGTACTTGTGTTTGTTTGTGTGGTCTTTGACCATTAATGTTCATAACAAGAATAAAAATCCTAAAAAATATCTTGTATGGACTATTGGTTTGATCTGAGACAATTGGACTTAGAATTTAGACAACACTCCCTATGTAAAGGACTTGGCCAATGCTAACTTTCATGTAACCAAGTGCTTGTGATTTGAAACTTCATCTGATACATCATTAAAGATTCATTTGAGTTCATCTGCAACATGATCATTGTGAAGCTGTTATTTTGAACCTGTGATTTATGCCATCTTGAAATTCATCTGCTACATGGGAATCTTGAAGAAGATCATGGAGTTGCTAAGCTTAGATGTGGCCATCTTTATTTGATGCCTTGCTCTTTAACTTGCTATTTTGTGCATTGTTTGTTGCTTGATTCTAAAAGTCCAAGGGAATTTGGGTTTCTATATGACATTCTTGTCTATTGGATTGCAGTCCATTGGTCAGATCTTTTCAACTCTCAACTTTTAGATTTATGCTTAGGATTAGTCTCCTCATCTCCTCTCCACTTCTTTAATTTCAAAATATCTCCCTCCTTTTAAAAAAGGACTTCTTTTTTTATGCTTGTTTTTCCAAACTTTGACCACTTTACAAACTAGAAACATTGGCCTTAAGCCATTGCATTTTCAAATTTCTTTTCTTAATCAAACTTGTAAATAGACTTAACTATACTTGACTTAAAAATTTCAAAATTCAAAACGAACTAAATCATTCAAACCATTTTAGGCCTTTGTTCCTTTCAAACTTACATTTTTGTTAAAAGCAATGCATCCACTTTGAAATTGATACCACGAACTACGAGGTTTTGATCCCTCATTTTTATGTTGGTACGCAGACACAAGTACAAAGGTCTTGTCAAACACAAAAATATAATTAACAAATTCTTTTCTCATCCCCTCATTCTATTTGGTTGCAAACATCATTTGTACAAAAACACTTATGCACACAAAAAAGGGCTCCCTAGGAGTACCTAGGACACTTTGGGTGCTAACACCTTCCCTCTGTGTAACCAACCCCCTTACCTGTAATCTCTGGCATTTTATTAGTTTTGATTTGAAAACTTCTTATTTTTTGGGTTTTGTTCGTGCTTTTCCCTTTTCCCTTGGAAACAATAAAAGCGCGGTGGCGACTCTTCTTATTTGATGTCTTGCTTATCCATAGCTTGATGATCATGAATTTACTGCTATAGAGGGGTGCTAATACCTTCCCCTTGTGTAATCGACTCCCAAACCCAAATTTGGTTGCCATGACCATTTTCTTTTTTCTTCTAAGGGGTTTATCGATATTTTAAGTACCCCTTGTCTTTTGCATGGAAAGTTTCTATTTTTGCTTACCTTTTTTAAGTACCCTTCGCCTTTTGTATGGGAAGCCCTTTTTTCTTTGCGCTTGCCTTTTACAATTTCCCTCGGCCTTTTTGCATGGGGAATTCTATTCTCAACCTGCTTACATTTTCTAAGTACCCCTAACCTTTTGCATGGGAAGTGTCTTTGCTTTAACTTTTCTCACTTATCTTTTGTAAGTACCCCTTGACTTTTTCATGGAGAAAAATTATGTCGCTTTTGCTTACCTTTTATAAGTGTCCATTTCCTTTCGCATGGGATGACCTTTTTTCCTTCACACTTGCCTTTTGCAAGTTCACATGGCCTTTTGCACAAGGAATTCTATTTTCAACCTACATTCCTTTTGCAAGTTCCTATTGTCTTTTGCATGGGAAGATTATTTGGTTTGATTCTTCTCACATACCTTTTGTAAGTACCCTTTGCCTTTTTCATGGAGAAAAAATTCGTCGTTTATGCTTACCTTTTGTAAGTGCCCCCTTCCTTTTGTATGGTAAGACCTTTTTTGTTTCACACTTGCCTTTTCCAAGTTCCCTCGGCCTTTTACACGAGGAATTTTATTTCCAAACTACTTACCTTTTGCAAGTTCCCATTGTCTTTTGCATGGGAAGATTCTTATGTTTCCTTCTTCTCACTTACCTTTTGTCAATATACCTTGCCTTTTGAATGGAGGAAAATTTTCGTCGTTTATGCTTACCTTTTGTAAGTGCCCCTTTCCTTTTTCATGGAAGACCCTTTTTTGCTTTGAACTTGCCTTTTACAAGTTCCCTCGGCCTTTTGCACGAGGAATTCTATTTCTAACCTACTTGCCTTTTGCAAGTTTCCATTGTCTTTTGTATGGGAATATTCTTTAGTTTACTTCTTCTTGCTTACTTTTTGTAAGTTTCCTCTGCTTTTTGCATAGAAAAAATATTTCCACCTTCGCTTACCTTTTTGCTTTTTTTTGTTATTTTTTTGTTATTTGTTTGTAATGAATTAAATATCCTAAAAATAAGAGAAACATATTTTTTGTATTTTCATGTTAATAACCAAAATTAAATAACCTAAATAGGTTTTATAAAATGAGGAAAAAACTAAATTAAATAGAACCAAAATTAATTATAGTGAAATTTGAGATTTTAGTTTTTTTTTGTATTTTTTAAATAGTGCCCAGACAATGCCATTTGTCCTTAAATAGTGGGAGTGTGGAAAGTGTATAAAACATGTTTTCCTTCAAAAGGGGATCATTTCCCTCTCCCATTTCCCTCTACCTTATTTCTCTCTTGCTCCCTATTTCTCTAACCCTTATATTCTCTCGCCTCTCTTTACTTTTCCTCCATGAACCATCACCAGAATTTCCTAACCACCCCTCAAACCACAAACCACCTTTAGACATTCAACCCAAAACCCCGAAACATTAAAGAACCCTAACCATCATTGAATAACCATGACCCTTAGGCTATGAAACCTAACCCTAACCTATCATAACCACCATCCAGACCTTGAGACATCACAAGAGAAGATGGACCTCTATCTTCTTCAGTCTACCTTCATGACACCCAACCTTAATCTTATCAAAAAAACCTCAAAACACTTCCAAATCCAAGCAAAATCACATCAAAATACTCGTCTTACCCTCCCAAACAAAAATTAAACTTCAAAAACCTAAAATCAAACCAATAACATCAAACTTCAAAAACCCTAAATCCCTTATGTTTACCCTAGACCCTATCAAACCGATCCCAAATCCAACCCCAAATCAAATTAAACAAGCATACAAACACAAAACCAACAACAAAACATAAATTCCATCATCAAATACGAAAACCCTAAATTAACGTATCTCGAAATCTCAACACACACAACCATAATCAAGGACCAATAAAAAGGTGAAGAGGTTACTAATTGGTCGCTATAGTGAACCCCTAGTAACATACCTTTTCCTCTTCTTTTTCTTTTGCCTTTAATTTCTTCTTTTCCTCATGACTATTTCCTTTTTTCTTTCTACGAGGTATTACTATGTGGAGCTTCGATGAAGGCTTTTTAGAGTCAGATCAAAGTTTGTCTTCAAGGTGAAGACAAACTTGTAGGGTTAGGATTTTTGCTGTGTAGCTCTATATTTTTCCCTTTTTTTCGTCCTTGTAGCGATAAAATCATGACCACTGAGATATTGGTTAACTCAACATCAATAAAACCAGAGTCTTCATCGCGCTTTTATCATTTCCAAAGGAAAAGGGAGAAAGTGCGATCAAAACCCAAAGATAAGAAGTTTTCAAATAAAAACTAATAAAATGTTAGAGATTACAAGTAAGGGGGTTGGTTACACAGAGGGAAGGTATTAGCATCCAAAGTGTCCTAGGTACTCCTAGGGTGCCCTTTTTGTGTGTACTTGTTTTGGTTGAAAATATGTTTGTTTTAAAAAAAGAATGAGGGATGAGAAAAGAATTCATTATTTACATTTTGTGTTTGATAAGACTCTTGGTGTTATCCCTACGTACATAAATAAATGAGGGATCAAAACCTCATAGTTCGTGGTAAAAAATTCAAAGATGAATGGATTAATTTTAACAAAAGCTTAAAGATCTTTTGTTATCAATGGGAGAATACTCAACCAAACATCCACCAATAATGAGGGCTTTACAACGTTTAAGAGGGAGGGCTCTAACTCGGATTAAATCAACAAGTATGTCTCTAACCCATAGTAAATGGAAATTCAACATATCATGGAATGAGAGAATTACATCTCAACCAAGGATAACTCAAATCTAAATGCTTTCTTTTTGAAAAGTTTAAAAGGAAAAAGGCACCAAGTTGCCAAAATGATTAGATGAGGTTATTAGTTCCTTTTGGTCATTTGAAAATAAAGTCAATATGTTTAGGTCTTCTTAGAAGTTTGATTAAGAAAATAGTTTGAAAATTAATGGCATAAGGCTAAGGTTTCTACTCATTAAAACAAGGCTAAGTTGAAAAACAACGAGCAAAGAAGTTTTGAAAAATGAGAGGAAATTTCAAAATTAAAGAAGAAAGGGGTGCAGATGAAGAGGCTATCTTAGACAAGATTAAGAGTTTTGAGTTGAAAAGATCTAACCCATGGGAAGCATCCACTAGACAATAATGTCATATAGAAGTCAATTTCCTTTAGATTGTCAAGCAAACATCAAATCCATAATCATCCAAGAAATTAATAAGAAACCCAATGGTATCAAATAAAGATAACCAAACATCCAATCTAGCACTCCAAAGCAAGCAATCCTCAATGTCCTTTATGTGTATAAGATGAAAATTCCCTTGAAACATACTCAAAGAGAAAACATCAAATAATAATAATAAGATCAAAACGATAATTTAGACAAAGAGGAAGAGTGTGTCAGATAAACCCAGGGAGTCTCTCAAGCTTGTGTAAGATGAATGGCATTGGCCATGTTTTTGGTCTCAAATTAATGGCATTGGCCAAGTTTTTCTTCCATAGCTCAGGAATGTTGCCTACTCTAAGTCCATAGGTCCAAATCAAGTCACAGACAGATATCCAACAGTCCACCAATGTGTTTTTGTTTTTATTAAGTGTTTTAAGGTCCTAAGACCACAAACAAAATATGACCACAAGCACAAATATATCACAAGCACAAAATATAAGGGCTCAAGTGAGAAAAAAATGAAAATAACAGAAGCATAAACATAGGCCCAAGTGGGCAAAGAGCAAATGACTTAAGCATAAACAATTTGCATGAATGTAAATGATAAGGAATGATAAAGTGCAAGAATTTAAATTGCATTAAAGTAAACGACAAGAAAATTAAATTTTAGTTGTCAAGTTAGTATGTTAATTTGTGCCTTGAGGCAAATTTAGCGCTATGTTAAGCAATCGTAAGTAGGCTTATGTAGAAGCCATACCTATTTGAGGTCGGTCAATAATAATGTTGGTGTTAATGCATGCTAGATACAAGGTATCCAAGACCAAGCTCCTAAATCATACCACACACAAAAATAAGAGGGGATAGGTTTATCTCAATCAAGCTTATGTTGATTCATCTGACACAGGGTCATTGATGAATCAACTAGCTAATGATCCATGAGAAGTCATTGGGCAAGAGATGATTGGGGAATAAATGAGATGAAATGAAGTGGATCCCAAATTGATCAAGGGATGAACCTCACTTGATCAATATTATTCACTCATCTTAGGGATGAAGTTTTAAACTTCATCAACCTCCTAAATCCAATGGTATTGACCAAGTCAAGGTACAATTCAACCAAGACAACCAAATAGAATTAAGGTCAAACTAAAGTCAATACAAAAGCTCAACAAAGTACTAAAGCAATTAAACTATTTTAAAACATTTTTGAAAAGTGAAGAAAATAAGTTTTCAAAGATCAAAAACATAAAACCCCTTCAAAACACCAAAGAAATGACCAAGGTATTTATCATAGGTCAAATAAGGTCAAAGGACCATTGACTAATTTTTTTGGTATTTTTCAAAAGTCATAAGTAATTAAAAACTAATTAAAACGAGTTAAAAATCATAAAATTCACCAAAAATATCAAATTAATCCAAAAATTTAATTTTAAATCATAAATGGGAAGAAGAAAATATTTGTGAATTTTTGGTGTTGGTCCCATAATTTTTGGATCAAAAATGAATTTATGGTGAATTTTAAAAGAAAAATCTATTTAAAAATCAATTTAGAAACATAAAATAAAAAGGAAAAACGAGAGCCATCAGATCTCCCTCATTAATTTAGGGGACAGATCTGATGATCCATAATATGTGTTCCATGGTGTTCCTCAATCAACGCGCCACACAAAAGGTAATCAGAAACGAAGGCTCAGATTATAAGATGGAAGAGAGATCCAAGGGTGAGTGCCTAGCCACGCAAACACCGGAGCCCTAGCTCCAGTCTTCTTCCCCAGTGAGGGTCACCGGACTGTCAAGATCAAACTTGTCAAAAAATTTATGGATCTAACATCATTTTAAAGGAAAAATTGCAACGATCACGAATATGAAGGGAGAATCAAAACTGAGGTGTCCAACCTGAGTTGCTTCGAATCAAGCTCAAAACAACTCAGTCACATTGCCTACATTGGTAGGACTTAAGCCAACACAAAATTCAGTTCAGATGTAGAGTATGGAGGCAGAATCGAAGAGATGAAATTTCGAGAAATTCACCTCCTGTGAGCAGCTTCTGAGCTTGGTTATTGATGTAATGCTCATGTTTTCACTTTCTCTTGCTTGTAGAACCTTAATGGAGTGGAAAAGGGAATGAACCTTTGGAGTTTTTGTCAACAAACTTGAGTTGAACAAAAGCTCGATTTCTTGAGAAATCTTCAAAGACTACTATGGTGTGAGGTTATGGCAATGGCTAGCAAAGCTTGGGCAATGTTTTTTTTAATTATGAGCAAATATTGTTTGATTTATTAGCCAAGCAATTGATAAATACACATTTCCAATTTTGAATCAAAATGAGGAATTCTTGGTGCATGGGTGCATGTACAGGCCTAAACAATGATTGGAATCCACTCTAAATTGTGCAAGAATGTTGTTGAAGTCATCACACAAGGCCATGCAAAGTTGTGCATTGTTTGGAGTTCAAAACTTGCTAAAACAAGCGATGGAAAGACCTCATGTGCAAGTACCTAATTTCTCATCCAAATTATATTATCTTGGACTCTTTGGAAACCTCTCATCATAAGAAATAACTTTGATGTTGTGACGTTTTCAATTTGAAGCTTGGAACATGAAGAAAGTTGTCCTCAAATATGGAGATATCAAACATACTTAGAATTTTTTCTAAGTTATCAGCCAAATGACCTCTCCTTCCACCTTGAATAACTTTTGATGTGAGCTTCAAATGAACTTGGCTCCTTTTACAAATTTTTAGCTCTTTCAATTCTCTTCAATTTTATAACAAGTTTGGAACCATTTGGAGTTATGGATTTTAGAAGTTGAGAAAATTTGCTTATTCAATGATGAGGACCAAAATAGACCTATAATGTTTCCTCATGGTACATGACTTTGCAAGTAGAATTTGATCTTTCTCTAAGAAAAAAAGTTGAAGAAGACATCTTGAAATTAATCATAAAACTTGGATCATCTTCATATTTTAAAAAATGGGGAAGTTATATCTCTTGGAAGTTGACCTTCTATCTAGGGCACATGAAAGATGTTTGGAATACAATAAAGAGTAATTTTTCTCTTGGAATAATTTTAATATGACAAAAATTGTAGGATATAGGGTCTAGGAAATCCTAGGTTTGACTAGCTGACTTTTTTGGTCAACTTCCTTGAATCAATTTGCAAACTTGAAGTTCCTTTGCTCTTATGGGATCATGGAGGATCATACATGCTTGTGATGATGTAAAATGAAGTATCCTTTGATATTTGTGAACAACTATTGAAGAAACTTACTAAGGAAGGCACACAAGATACCCAGATGAATTAGGGATTCCTTGATAAACAAGCTTCAAACTCTTGATGAATTCTTGATCAAAATGACAAATAAAGAACATGGGGATCCATATATGATGTTTAGAACCAATGTGAACCTTTTTTTGCTTGATATATTGCATTGAGGGTCTAAAAACCCTAGTTGTGAGCTTGGTGGGGCACAAATGGACACACACACTACCTACAACAGAAACAAAGCTATACTAGACATATTTTTGTATTTTGGTTAGTAAACGAAGTAAATAAAGCATGATACAATCATATATGCTTGGTGATCTCTCCCAATGCAAACCCAATGAATGATAGATGAGGAGAATACCAAGGTGTGATCCCAATGCCAATGTAAAGCTATGGGATGGCATGTGGGATCTTAGGGGTCAAAATTGGGGTCTTACAGCTGCCCCTATTTAAGGTCATTCTATCTGGAGATGTGAAGGTTAAAATCTCCGTATCAACGCGGTAGAATGGACTTAAATAACGACAAGAAACAAATTTTAGTCCCTAAGAGACCTCATGATACATATGATATGAATGCAAAATACAATCTTTGTGGGGGATATACTGCCACAAAGGAAAATAATTCGGAAGAAACTGAAAGTCCACAGGAGCACAATGCACTCCATAAGGAAAACTCACTGAGGGAACAAAGACTTTGGGGATAATAATCCATGCGTAGGCTAGGCTATGACTTAAAAACTACTGGAGACACGAGGGGATTTCCATGAAAATAAATCAATGGAAAGACTCGAACTGGAGAAAAATCTACGTGTATTGGGACGCCACCAAGATAGTAGGAAAATATCCACTAAATATAAGCGTGAATTGGATTATCCACTACCTTTTACTAAGGTAAACTAAGGATAAACAACTTAAAACAACAAAGTGTCCATAAAGGGACAACAGGAAGAATTATCCACTATAATGCTCAACTGTTAAATGAAGGATATTCAAACAAAAGAAATATCCACTACCATGCCTAACTGGTAAATGAAGGATATTCAAACAAAAGAATTATCCACTACCAGGCTTAACTAGTAAAAAATGAAGGATATTAAATTAGCAAAAGTGAATTGGAACAACGCCAAAACACTTAAAACATCTGCTTGGGAAAGGCGTAAATCAGAACGATGCTGAAATGCCCATATGTTCAAAATGAAATTCGATTTCACAAGGAGATACGAATCTGAACTCAACTGTGGAAGTCAAACTTCAACACAGGAGTAAAAGAGATATATTATCTACTACTTGTTACTGGGTAACTTAAAATGGAAGATAATACACTCGGGTAGAGAAACATTCATTACTAGTTACTAGGCAACATATCAAGGATGACTCGCTGAGGAAAAGTAGGAAGAATCACTAACTACCATTTATTGGGCAGCTTATCAAAGGTGATCAACCACATGAAAGAGTTATATTACCAACCACTAGGCAATATACTCAAAAGGGAGGAATATCCATTACCGATTACTAGGAAAGGATAGCCTACCAGGGAAATGAAAATGTAGGATTTACAATTACTAGTTACTACGTAGAAGACCAAAGAGAAAAAAATTCCGATTTACAACTACCAATTACTGGGTAGAAGATCAAAGAGAACAAAAGCAGGATTTACAACTACCAGTTGCTGGGTAGAATACCAAAGGGAGAATATCTGTTACCAGTTACTGGGTAACATATCAAGGATAAACTGTCGGTGGGAAAATTCAATGAAAAGTTTTGTTAACTACCAGTTACTAGGTAGATAATAGAAAAATGAAAAGTTGGAAAAATGGATAAACAATTACAAGTTACTGGGTAATTGAGCAATGATAATCTGTTGGCGAAAAGAAAACATAACCTGTTAGGGAAACAAAAGTAAATTCGCTGGGGAAATAAAAGAAGTGAATTACCTTCTACCAGTTAGTGGGTAAATTAACATAGGTAAAGTACTCAACATGAAGAAGGATATTACCAGTTACTGGGTAATAAACTCTCAGAGGACCAAAAGATTTATCTAGGTAAGAACCAGAAAGAAATGGTCAAACAAGACTCAGCCCAATGAGGATATAACTCAAGGGGGTGGTTCCATCCAGATAATGAACTAGGGAGGAAACATAAATAATAATCATCCATAAGGAAATAACTCAGTGCGGAAGAATAAAGGATAAACTCTTTCTGCTTAAGGGGCTGACACTCCACATTGAAGGAGGACGAACACACCACATCTGCATGGGGAAATGATATTAACAAAGCAGGGGATTATAAAAATTAGGTCAATGCGTAAAAATGCACAATGAAATATATGATGTTATGCTTATGCATGTATATGCATGAGTATGTATATGATTATGCTGACAAACGAGCACAAAGGATACAAACATGAAGATCCAATCATCACAACTAGATACTTGGCTAATCTCAACAAGATGGGAATATCAAATGCAGAACCTGCTAGGGATGAAAATAAATCCTCGAGGATGTAAATCTTATATGCAAATATTCAATTCCATGGGGACAGTACACAACCATGTACTCAAGGAAGGGTGGGGATATCACAATCCAAATTCAATGCTCAACTCTGGTTGGGGAAAGACATGGAGGACATGCATCCGACCAAAAACTGTTGAAGACTCAGCACTCAGAGGAGATGAAGAATACATATATATATCAGTAGCAGTCATGGGGAATAAAACAAATCCATCTTCAATACTCGACTCTCAGGAGAGGAGGAATAACTGCTAGGGGATAATCAATGATTGATAAAGATCTTGCTTAAAGCTTAAATTCTCTAGGAGAGGAGAAAATACGGCTTGGGAATTCGCATGAGACAAAAGCACTATTGAGGATATCAACCAACATGCTGATGATGAGAGAGATCTGTTGAGGATTCACATCTCAGGTCGAGGGATATATATATATATATATATATATATATTATATATATATATATATATATATATTATATATAATATATATATATATATATACACACACACACACACACTTCATAGTAACAAGTCAACGTTGCGGGGGATTTTAGATCAATACCATATTAAATGGGAGACAACCCTACAGGGGACAACTACATTAATACTGCTCAGAATCAAATATTGTCTGAATGGGGAGACCTTTCACCAGAAGAGGAAACTCCACGGGGAATCCACGTCAAAACAAGAGGCAAAACTCTGAGTGGTGAACCGGTGAGAAGACAAATTCCAACTGGATATTTCATCAATCAAGATCAACTATGTGGGGACTTCACTGGGGATCAAAATCCTTCAGGACAAATTATGTGTGGAGATTATCTCTAACAACAAATTAAACGCCGCACGGGAATGCAAAATGCAAACAAATTCCTCAAAAGGAAAACAATCAGTCATAAGACTCTTCTTGGGGATTTGAGAAATAAACCAATCCCAAGGTACCGAATATCAACCAGACTTATAGGAACTCATTAAGGGAGAAACAATGTCACGGTTATGCAACAACCAAATAAAGGTGTAATGGGAATCTGAAATCCAAATAAAGGTTTTACTAGAGATCCAGGGTTCAATCACAAAATATGCAAATTGAGGATGAAACTCCACAAAGGCTCTCAGTTGGAGAAAGATGATGAACTACAAGGAGAACAACATAGAAGCTCTACTGGGGAAGGCAACAATGCTTCACACGTCAAGACTTACCGTTCTCAGATTGTTGTTGACATTCCTTTTTCGAATTTAATGTTCTTAAAGTAAATGCCTTATTATTTTAGAAAATGGTTATTCATTGATTTATTTATTTAAAAATTATCATCATAAAAATGAAATTTTATTAAACATAAACAAATAAGAATAGCAACAAATTGGATAAAGGCTCAATTTTATTTAATAGAATGGTAGTCCGCAGATGGCAGGACTCCATGGATCTTTACAAAGTTTAAAATGGTAATATTCATGGAAAAAGGTTACATTGAACACAATGACCACTACTGTCCCTACCGACTTTGAAATCCAATTGTTATTTATCCTTGGTTGAGAATGATGAATCAAAACCAAATGACTGGCAATGTTGCTTCACCGATCAGGTCTAGCCGGATGCAATTACTTGCCATAATTCCTAATTTTGGCCTAGATTGCCCCAAGATGGGTTACTCAATCTACCAGGATGATTTTTCTGGTTCATGTCTCTAATTTTTACCTGGACCACCTTTTCGGGTTTTCAATCCACTGAAACACTCATTTTTTCCTAATCCTCCCTTTCGAGTTTTCAACTTAGCAAGCTATTCTTTTCCTTTTTTAGGCGGAGTATTTCTTGACTGCATCGGCATTCACAGGACGTGTGAACTCTTCACCATCCATAGTTGTAAGAATCAATGCACTGCCTGAGAAGGCTCTCTTAACAACATATGGGCCTTCATAATTAGGAGTCCATTTTCCCCTTGAATCAGGTTTGAAAGATAAGATCTTCTTGAGCACGAGGTCACCTTCTCGGAACACATGAGGTTTGACCTTCTTGTCAAAAGATTTCTTCATTCTCTGCTGATATAACTGATCATGACACATGGCAATTGATATCTTTTCTTCAATTAAATTGAGCGGATCAAACCTGGTCTAACACCATTCAGCTTTGGTCAACTTGGCTTCCATCAACACACGCATTGATGGGATCTCAACCTCCACGGGGAGCATAACTTCCATGCCATTAACAAGAGAGAAAGGGGTTGCCCTGGTCGAAGTGCAGATGGATGTACGGTACCCATGCAAAGAAAATAGGAGCATCACATATCAATTTTTGTATGTCACAATCATCTTTTGGTTAATCATCTTTTGGTTAATCTTATTAATATTCTTATTCGCAACTTCAATAGCCCCATTCATCTTGGGTCTGTAGGGAGAAGAATTATGATGTGCTATTGTGAAGTCTTTGCGGAGCTCTTTCATCATGTTGTTATTCAAGTTCGATCCATTATCAGTAATGATATTACTTGGCACACCATATCGATATATGATCTGATTCTTGATAAACCTCACAATAACTTTCTTGGTTACATCAGCATACGATGCCGCTTCAACCCACTTCGTGAAGTAGTCAATAGCCACTAAAATGAACCGATGTCCATTTGATGCCTTGGGCTCTATCATGCCAATCATATCAATTTCCCACATGGAGAAGGGCCATGGAGAGGAAATGACATTCAAAAGTGTCAGAGGAACATGAACCTTGTCCGCATATATTTGACACTTGTGGCATTTCTTCACGTATTCGCAACAGTCAGATTCCATTGTCAGCCAAAACTAACCTGCTCTCAACATCTTCTTTGACATAGCATGTCCATTGGAATGAGTACCAAAGGAACCTTTAAGGACTTCAGTCATCAATAAGTATGCTTCGTGTATATACATACATCTGAGAAAAACCATATCAAATTTTTTCTTGTAAAGCACAACACCATTCAGGTAGAAGTTGTCAACCAGTCTTCTCACAGTCTTCTTGTCTTTCAAAGATGCCCCAAGCGGGTAAATATGACTTTGGAGGAAACACTTAACATCATGGTACCATGGCTTATCATCTTTGATCTCTTCAATAGGAAATACATGAGTTGGCCTATCAAGGGGCATTACAGTCAGCTGAGGAACTTCATTCCAATAATTAACAACAATCATGGAAGATAAAATTGCAAGAGCATCTACCATCCGGTTTTCATCTCGAGGGATATGATGAAACTCAACCTTTGTAAAGAAAGTTGATATCCTCCTTGCATAATCTCTATATGGTATCAAACCGGTTTGATTCGTCTCCCATTCACGTTTAATCTAATTAACAACCAAAGTTGAATCTCCATAGACATCTAGATATTCGATCCTAAGATCAATGGCTTCATCGAGAACCATAATGCAGGTTTCATACTCATCCATATTATTCGTACATTTGAAGGTTAATCTAGTTGTAAACGGAAAATGAGTGCCTTGAGGATTAATAATCAATGCCCCAATGCCATTACCATATGAATTAACAACTCCATCAAATATCATGCCCCAACGGGGACCAGGTTCTGGCCCTTCTACAAGTAATGGTTCATCACAATCTTTCATCTTCAAATACAATATCTCTTCATTAGGGAAATCAAACTGTACTAACTAATAATCATCAATAGGTTGGTGAGCCAAATGATTAGCCAAGACACTACCTTTAATCACTTTCTGAGCTCGATATTCAATATCATACTTGTCATACCCCAATATTGTCCAGGCATGTTTAAATTTTCGTAAATTTGATTTCTTTTTTTATTTTCATCATATGCACAGCATGACATGCATTCCATCATGAATAATACCTGAAATATCAGTCGGAATGAATCTATTGAAGATACAGACAAATTGGTTAAATCATTTCTCAAGAACATGCAAAATCAGCGGGTAAAAAGTTTCAAAATTAAAATTGCAGACGCCAGTATTATTAACCTAAGGTTCACATAGTTTAACCTGGTGTGCTCGTTATCTTTTGAAGCGGTTGTTTCGGTTATGTTTTGACCCGCCTGAGCCTTTTAACCGGTGTAAATCTATTTTAGAATTTGAAGAAACGCTATATTTTTTCAATAAGTATATTTTGTGCTGATAATTTTAGAGTGTCCGATTTAATTTTTCGAGCAAATTTATATTCGGCTTCTATTTATAATCGGTCACTATCTTTCTGGGTTTAATTATTCAACTAAAGTAATTAGAATTTATTAATTTAAAATATATTGGAAATTTCTATTGACCATATTTTATTTAATAATGATTAATTTTAAAAATATATATAATAAGGTTGCATCGTATTCCTTGTGATGGCCAGCGAGTATCACCAATTACCCACTCTTCTCTTTCCCCTAACGGTTAGAAAAAAAACAAAAAGAGAGAGAGATAAAAAGAGGTCCCACTCTCATAACAAACACTCACGTTTTATATCCATCCACGAGTCTCTCTCTCACCACTCATCAATAACACACGCGTCAGCCTCCCTCTCTCTCAGTGATTGCTCACATTATAAAAGAAAGGGAAAAAAAGATTTCAAAAAAGATGACACACATCTCACATCACCATTGTAGCGGGGTATTCGTTACCTTATGGTTTATTGACTAAACCAAAAGTAAGCATACAATTCGATTCGCCACCACACTTTTATTTGTCCAATGGAAAGGCTAAAAAGTGAACAAAAGTCAAGTAAGAAGTTTTATCAAATCAAAGACTAATAAAAATGTCAGAGATCTGGGTAAGGGGGTTGGTTATGAAATGGGAAAGTTTTAAGCACCCAAAACATCCTTAGTACTCTAAGGGAGCCCTTTTTGCAAATGTGTATTGTAGATTGGTATTTGGGAAAATATTTGTGCAAACAAGATTGGGGGGATGAGAAAAGAATATACATTTTTACAATTTTGTTGTTTGAATGGATGAACCCATTGCCTACGTACCATCACAAAGGTAGGATCAAAACCTCGTAGTTCGGGGTAGAAATCTCAAAAGATTGGTGAATTGATTTGATCAAAAGCCTTAAGGTCTTTTGTTATCGAAGGGAGAAAACTCATCCTAAACCAACAATCCACCATGTGAGGAGAGCTTCAACATACTAGTGAGGGGTTAACCCTATAATAAGTATGGAAGACTTATAATCCAATCACTAAGGATAAGGTGTGTTATACATCAACCACTATGATAACTCGAACCTATGGCTAATGTTTATGAAAAAGTTTTAACAAAGGTGGCCATTGGAACCACAAAAACAACTTGAAGTGAGTTGTATTTACAAGTTATAAGTATTCACAAAATGAAGTCAAAATTGAATTAAGGTTCATTCATAATGAGTATTAATGAAAAGAGTTTGAAAAAATAAAGGCATAAGGCCTAGGTTTCTAATTTGAAACAAAGTCAAAGTTTGCACATAAATGAGTTTGGCTTGGGTTAGAGTGGAGAGAAGAAGAGAAGGGCTAGTCCTAAACATGTAAAGATGAGAGAAGAGATAAAACCCTTGGAGTTCCTTTTCTTGAGATCACAAAGATGATTCAAGATGCTCCTTTCCTCTGAACTTAGCAAACCACTCAAGCAATCAATCAAATATTTAAATTCAAGCTCCTGGGATCTCCATTTGGCTTGTTTACCTTAACTTGGCTACTCATGACAATGGTCCTTCTTACTATCTCAAGATGGAATCCCTATCAAACAAGAGCAAACATCAAAAAGTTCACAACACAATAAGAGAAATGGATAAAGAATAAGTTTAGATTAGGGGTCCTTTGAAGTCAACTTTAAGATTTAGCATTCTAAAGGCACGAGGCCTAGTTGCTCTTCAACAAATTTAGCATTCTAAAGGCATGAGACCTAGTTGCTCTTGAACTCCTTTAAGCATAGGTAAGTCCTAATTCTAAGTCCTTTCTCCTTTTTGCATTGGGTTCACACAAACAAAAACAAAACAAACACAAAGCAACAATATATTTATATACAATAATGAGCTCAAATGAGCAAAAGGAAAATGGCATAAACATAAAATATGTGCTCAAGTGAGCAAAGGGAAAAACAATATGAATAAATGAGCAAGAAAGTAAATTGCATTAAAGTAATTTGCATTAAAGTAAATTGCAAGAAATTAAATTCTCAAATTAAAGTTAGTAGTTAGTTGTTAATGTTAGTGTGTCATAAGACAATTTAGTGCTAATTTAAGCAACCGTAAGTGGACTAATGTAGTAGTCACACCTATCTGAGGCCGGTCAATAAAACTATAGGCAAAGAAACACAAGTTAGAGATCATGACTAGTAAGCCAAACTCCTACAACTTGCCATGCCAAAAGAAAAGAAGGAAACCCTTATATGGACTTTAGGTTTTTTGCTTGACCAAGAAGCAACCTATCTTGGACACAAAGCAACTCACTTGATCTTTGATCAAGTTAAGTTTGATTTGAATCAAAGAAGGTTAAGCCTCTCATATGTCAATACTAACCAAAAATCATTAACTCATTGGCCAAGAAAAAAAGTAGAAGCGAGATGAAGATGAAATGGATAAAAGGAGAATTCAAATGAAATATCAAAACACAATGATCAAATGTGAATCAAATCATCATCAACCAATGTAAAACAGAAGAGAAATGAAGATTAGAAGTCAACAAGTCAAACATATTTTTTGGTATTTTTGGAATTAAAATAAATGCAAAATTAAATTGTACAAAATATGGTCAAACCTCAAATTCAATTCAAATCAACTTAAACAAGTCCAATTAAATTCTCTTAGGTCTAACATGGTCAAACAAAGTTTGACAAATTTTCTCAACATTTTTTGAAATCAGAAACTATTCAAAATCAATTAAAATCTCAAATAAATCTCAAATCAATTATGAAATTGATGAGACTATTTTTCATTAACTTATCATGATCCATATGTGTTAAGAAAATATTTTTGGAGTTTTCAGATATCAAAAAGTATTTAAAATGAATTAAATACTATTAAAAACAAAATAATTCACAAAAAATATTAAATGAAGTCACAAAAATAATTAAAAATCAGATTATGAAACTAGATTTTTCAAGAAAATTTTTGCCATTGGTCTCATATTTTTGTGACTTCAAATAAAATAGTTATGAATTTTTGAAAATAAAAGAAATTAAAAGAAATTAAAATAGAAATAAGAAAATAACAAAAATCAGGAGCGCTTGGATCTATTTCATTAAATGACGTGGCTCCATCACATGACCCAGAAGTGTAACACCCTTCTAAATACCCCAAAATATTTAATTAAAATAATAACATATCAATCAGAGTAATTATGCCCCGAAGGGTGTCACACAATCATTTCACAACAATTATCAAAATATCCTGTCATGCTCATTTATTAAATCAAAATAAGACTCTTTTGCATAATTCGCAGCGGTACAAAACATCGACATTCAAATCATGTACTACATTACATGTAAAGTTGAATCAACAACTAAATTAAAACATAGTCAAACATTCCCTCCCGATGTTACATCTACCAGAGCATGACCCACTAAGGACGACACTAGACTCCATAGCATAGCTTCTACTCAACTCACTGTTCGTTACCTGAAAAATAGATGTAAGGGTGAGTTCCTCAATCAATATAACAAGCATTATAGAACAACATGTAATGCTAAGTAAATAACACATCAATTCACCCTAATCAGACTACGCACTCAGCAACGGCAATATCCGTTCAAACATCATATTCAACAGTAACATATAGCATATGTATAATCTCAACCATACTCAACATCAACAACACAACGCATAACACACATATAATACTGGAATACATCCATTCATATTATATGCCATACATTCATTATGAAATGAGACTCCACACATGCGGTACCGACTATTCTTGAACATACAGTTCAAGCTCACCGATCAAATCCAGATACGGCTACTAAGCTCACTAGTCCCACTCATTTGAGATCTAATGACTCACTCACTAATTCCTCACCGTGGGAATTAGCTACAGCCCCGAAGGCTAGACTATGCACACTAATCATCTAGCATGCAAACATCAACAACAAATCTACAATGATTCACTCACTAATTCCTCACCATGGGAATTAGCTACAGCCCCAAAGGCTAGAATATGCATGCTAATCACCTAGCAATGCAACAACAACAGCAACAATTCAAGAATAGACATAAGCCCACACTCTAAGCCATAAAACAGTCTCTTCACAAATGCATACATAACTGATACATTCACGGCATCATGCATATCATCACACATCATCAATACATTTTATCACGAAAGCATATCACATCATGCCACATAATCAAATACAGTATTAGCACACTCTACTAATACCTATACCACTCAAAACAACGGGAAATGATCCCTGCTACATCATACATCAGCTAAGTACATCACTCAGCCTAAACAACCAAAAACTGCATAACCACAGCACAGAAAAATCACAATTCTGTCCATACGCGTATTGCCTATGCCCATACGCGTATTGCCCAAACCTGACCAAGTCCATACGCGTACTGGCCACTCTCATACGCGTATTGCGCAATTCCTCGCCCAACCCATACGCGTATCACCTATCTCATACGCGTATGCTACGCGTAACAATCTCCCATTACGCGTACCAACAGAGACCAATTTACGTTCAAAATATCATCTTCCTCATCCATACGCGTATTGCCTAGTGCCATACGCGTACCAGCCATCTCATACGCGTATTGCCTAGTGCCATACGCGTATGACCAGAAACCAGAACTCTCAGATCTGCAATGGCTTTCTCTGCTACGGGATCTATCCAATTTACCCTTCCGCAGTTCAAATTTCCCACAATATTACACATAACATCTAACACGAATCATACATTTTCGATTTCACAAATTGTTAACCTTTCTACCTCTAATTCCTACGAATTTCTCATCAATCATCACCCAAATTCGTTCATCAATAAGTCACAAGTTCATCACATATATCATTCAATCAGAGGCAATTTCAATGGTTTCTCACTACCCATCACATACTATCCCATAATACCCGTTAATCGATGATAAACCCCCCTTACCTGAGTCAATCCGGCAAATTCCGTTAGCTTCAAGCTTTTCCTCTTCTCTTGCTCTGCCTCTTTGCCTTTTCTCTTTCAGCCGCTTCTCTTTTCCTTTTTCACGTGAAAACCCTTTTCCAAAAATTAGGACTTTTATTATTCCAACTTATTTTATTCCAACAAAATAATAACCCAATAATTATTATTCCAAAATAATGATAATAATCCAAACTTCCAATTATTCAATTAAATTAATAAATAAAATTAATTTAAATTAAATAATTATCTTATTTTAATTGGGGTGTTACAACTCTCCCCCACTAAAAGAGTTTTCGTCCTCGAAAACATACCTCAAGCGAACAACTCAGGATAAGACTCCTTCATCTGACTCTCAAGTTCCCAAGTCACATTGCGACCTGCTGGTCCTCCCCAAGCTACCTTCACCAAGGCAATCTCTTTACCCCGCAACTGCTTCAATTCTCGATCCTCGATCCTCATAGGTGACGTTTCCACAGTCAGGTTATCTCTCACCTGTACATCATCTATTTGGACTACATGCGACGGATCATGAATGTACCTCCTCAACTGAGACACATGAAAAACCTCATGCAAATTCGCAAGCGACGGAGGTAAAGCGATACGATAGGCTACCTCCCCTATCCTCTCCAAAATCTGATAAGGACCAATAAATCGAGGTGTCAACTTCTTCGACTTCAAAGCTCGACCAACACCAGTTATCGGAGTAACACGAAGAAACACATGATCTCTCTCTTGGAACTCAAGTGACTTCCTCCTCTTGTCATGATAACTCTTCTGACGACTCTGAGCAATTCTCATCTTCTCCTGAATCATCTTAATCTTTTCCGTAGTTTGTTGAACAATCTCCGGTCCAACCACAACACTCTCACCGGACTCATACCAACATAAAGGCGTCCGACATCTCCTACCATACAAAGCTTCAAACGGTGCCATACCAATACTCGAATGAAAACTATTGTTGTAGGTAAACTCAATCAAAGGCAAATAACAATCCCAAGCACCTCCCTTTTCCAAAACACAAGCTCTCAGAAGATCCTCTAATGACTGAATCGTCCTCTCAGTCTGACCATCAGTCTGCGGATGATATGCAGAACTCAATCTCAGCTTAGTTCCCAAAGCCCTCTGCAAACCTTCCCAGAACTTCGATGTAAATCTAGGATCTCTGTCCGAAACAATACTGGACGGAATACCATGCAAGCTTACAATCTTCTCAATATACAACTCGGCTAATCTCTCTAACGGATAATCCATTCTGATCGGAATGAAATGAGCCGACTTCGTCAATCTATCCACAATCACCCAAATAGCTTCAAAATTCTTATTTGTCCTCGGCAAACCAGAAACAAAATCCATACTGATACTATCCCACTTCCACTCTGGAATAGCCAACGGTTGCATTAGCCCAAACGGCTTCTGATGCTCAATCTTTGACTTCTGACAAGTCAAACAGGAATAAACAAAACTCGCAATTTCTCTTTTCATTCCCGGCCACCAAAATAACTTCTTCAAATCATGATACATCTTCGTAGCTCCAGGATGAATACTCAAGCCACTACGATGTCCTTCCTCAAGAATACTCTTCTTAAGTTCGGCAACGTCCGGAACACACACCCGATTACCAAATTTCAAAACACCATTCTCGTCAACTCTGAATTCACCACCTTGACCTTGATTCACTAAAGTCAACTTATCAACCAAAAGCATATCGGATTTCTGACCCTCTCTGATCTCATCCAGAATACCACTTGTTAACTTCAACATTCCCAATTTAACACTATTGTGAGTACTCTCACACACCAAACTCAAGTCTCTAAACTGCTCAATTAAATCCAATTCCTTAACCATTAACATAGACATATGTAACGATTTCCGGCTCAACGCATCAGCTACTACATTTGCTTTACCCGGATGGTAATTCAACCCAAAGTCATAATCCTTCAGAAATTCTAACCATCTCCTCTGTCTCATATTCAGCTCTTTCTGATCAAACAAATACTTTAAACTTTTATGGTCACTGAAAACTTCAAATCTTGACCCGTACAAATAATGCCTCCATAACTTCAGAACAAACACCACAGCTGCCAACTCTAAATCGTGCGTCGGATAGTTCCTCTCATGAACCCTCAGCTGTCTCAAAGCATAAGCTATAACCTGCTTATTCTGCATCAACACACCACCCAAACCCAACAATGAAGCATCACAGTAAACCTCAAATGGTTCCGACGAACTCGGTAATATCAGAATAGGAGCAGTAGTCAACCTTTTCTTTAACTCTTGGAAACCTTCTTCACATTTTGAATCCCAAACAAACGCTTGCCCCTTTCTAGTCAACATCGTCAACGGTAACGCCAACTTAGAAAATCCCTCAATGAATTTCCTATAGTAACCAGCCAATCCCAGGAAACTGCGAATCTCAGCAACAGACTTCGGAGCTTCCCACTTAGATACCGCTTCTATCTTAGAAGGATCAACAGCAACCCCACCTCTTGAAATCACATGACCAAGAAAACTAACTTCTTCTAACCAAAATTCACACTTAGACAGTTTAGCAAATAACTTCTTTTCTCGTAGAACTCCCAAAACCACTCTCAAATGCTCAGCATGCTCTTCTTCAGATTTCGAATACACTAAAATGTCATCAATAAACACTACCACAAACTTGTCTAGGTACGGATGGAAAATCCTATTCATATACTCCATAAATACTCCAGGCGCATTAGTCACACCAAAAGGCATTACAGAATACTCATAATGTCCATACCTTGTTCTGAAAGCAGTCTTCTGAATGTCCTCAGTTTTCACACGTATCTGATGATACCCAGACCTCAAATCTATCTTGCTGAACACACTTGCACCAATCAACTGATCCATCAAATCATCAATCCTCGGCAAAGGATACCGATTCTTGATCGTCACTTTATTCAGTTGCCTGTAGTCCACACACAACCTCATAGTACCTTCTTTCTTCTTAACCAATAACACTGGTGCACCCCACGGCGACACACTCGGACGAATAAATTTCTTATCCAACAAATCTTCCAACTGACTCTTCAATTCAGTCAGCTCAACAGCAGACATACGGTACGGAGCCATCGATATTGGCCTAGTACCAGGTACCAAATCAATCGAGAACTCAACTTCACGCTCTGGCGGCAATTCATTCACTTCTTCAGGAAACACATCAGGAAAATCACACACCACAGCCAGATCACAAATCACCAGTTTATCTTTAGCTTCCAAAGTCGCTAACAGCATAAACAACTCTGCCCCATCTGCTACTTCCTCATTCACCTGCCTCGCTGATAGAAACAAATCCTTTCCTTCTTCAATCTCAGGGAATATCACAGTCTTATCAAAACAGTTGATAGAAACTCGGTTAAACACCAACCAATTCATACCCAGAATAACATCAATCTGCACTAGTGGAAGACACACAAGGTCTATCCTAAAATCCCTACCAAAAATACTCAAAGGGCAACTTAAACAAACTGAAGTAGTAGTCACTGAACCCTTCGCAGGAGTATCAATCACCATACTACCCAACATCTCAGATATCTCTAACTTAAGTTTCACAGCACAATCCAAAGATATAAAAGAATGAGTCGCACCTGTGTCAATAATAGCTACAAGAGGAAAGCCATTAATATAACACGTACCTCGGATCAAACGATCATCTGCAGAAGTCTCAGAGCCCGATAAAGCAAAGACCTTGCCTCCTGACTGATTCTCTTTCTTTGGCTTAGGACACTGTGGACTGATATGGCCCAACTCTCCACAGTTGAAACAAGTTACAGTCTTCAACCGACACTCTGTAGCCAAATGACCACCTTTTCCACACTTGAAACACTTCATCTCAGCACTGGTACACTCATGAACACGATGTCCAGCCCGACCACATCTGTAACACTTAACAGGAGCACTAAAGTCTCCCCCACTAGGCCTCTTCATCCCACTCTGCCTCTGGAAACCTTTGCCAGCTGCATACGGTTTCCCACGATCAATCTGATTCTTACCTTTCCTATCAACCCTCTGCTGATAGCTCTCTGCTCTGGCCTTGGAATCCTGTTCAAAAATCCTGCAACAGTCAACCAAGTCAGAAAACACCCTGATCCGCTGATATCCAATAGCCTGTTTGATCTCGGGACGCAACCCGTTCTCAAACTTCACACATTTCGAAAATTCTCCAGCAGCCTCATTATAGGGAGTGTAATACTTCGACAGCTCTGTGAACTTAGCAGCATACTCAGTAACAGACCTGTTACCCTGCTTCAATTCCAAGAATTCTATTTCTTTCTTCCCTCTGACATCCTCTGGAAAGTACTTCCTCAGAAATCTCTCTCTGAACACTGCCCAAGTAATCTCAGCATTCCCAGCAGTTTCCAACTCAGTGCGGGTAGCAACCCACCAATCATCAGCTTCCTCTGACAGCATATGCGTACCGAACCTGACCTTCTGGTTATCGGCACAATCAGTCACTCGGAAGATCCTCTCAATCTCCTTCAACCACTTCTGAGCACCATCTGGATCGTATGCTCCCTTGAACATTGGAGGATTGTTCTTCTGGAACTCACTCAGTTGACGAGCAGCTCCCATTCCCACAACATTCGGATTTCCTCCAAGTACTCCAGCTAGCATACCCAGAGCCTCAGCAATTGCAGCATCGTCTCTACCTCTTCCAGCCATCTCTATTCTGAAAACCCAAACAAACTAAAACAATAAGTACTGATAGGGTTACACAACACCTATCCCGTACAGGGGAAACAGAATAATTACGACTCGACTCGACCGACTATGCTCTGATACCACTAATGTAACACCCTTCTAAATACCCCAAAATATTTAATTAAAATAATAACATATCAATCAGAGTAATTATGCCCCGAAGGGTGTCACACAATCATTTCACAACAATTATCAAAATATCCTGTCATGCTCATTTATTAAATCAAAATAAGACTCTTTTGCATAATTCGCAGCGGTACAAAACATCGACATTCAAATCATGTACTACATTACATGTAAAGTTGAATCAACAACTAAATTAAAACATAGTCAAACATTCCCTCCCGATGTTACATCTACCAGAGCATGACCCACTAAGGACGACACTAGACTCCATAGCATAGCTTCTACTCAACTCACTGTTCGTTACCTGAAAAATAGATGTAAGGGTGAGTTCCTCAATCAATATAACAAGCATTATAGAACAACATGTAATGCTAAGTAAATAACACATCAATTCACCCTAATCAGACTACGCACTCAGCAACGGCAATATCCGTTCAAACATCATATTCAACAGTAACATATAGCATATGTATAATCTCAACCATACTCAACATCAACAACACAACGCATAACACACATATAATACTGGAATACATCCATTCATATTATATGCCATACATTCATTATGAAATGAGACTCCACACATGCGGTACCGACTATTCTTGAACATACAGTTCAAGCTCACCGATCAAATCCAGATACGGCTACTAAGCTCACTAGTCCCACTCATTTGAGATCTAATGACTCACTCACTAATTCCTCACCGTGGGAATTAGCTACAGCCCCGAAGGCTAGACTATGCACACTAATCATCTAGCATGCAAACATCAACAACAAATCTACAATGATTCACTCACTAATTCCTCACCATGGGAATTAGCTACAGCCCCAAAGGCTAGAATATGCATGCTAATCACCTAGCAATGCAACAACAACAGCAACAATTCAAGAATAGACATAAGCCCACACTCTAAGCCATAAAACAGTCTCTTCACAAATGCATACATAACTGATACATTCACGGCATCATGCATATCATCACACATCATCAATACATTTTATCACGAAAGCATATCACATCATGCCACATAATCAAATACAGTATTAGCACACTCTACTAATACCTATACCACTCAAAACAACGGGAAATGATCCCTGCTACATCATACATCAGCTAAGTACATCACTCAGCCTAAACAACCAAAAACTGCATAACCACAGCACAGAAAAATCACAATTCTGTCCATACGCGTATTGCCTATGCCCATACGCGTATTGCCCAAACCTGACCAAGTCCATACGCGTACTGCCCACTCTCATACGCGTATTGCGCAATTCCTCGCCCAACCCATACGCGTATCACCTATCTCATACGCGTATGCTACGCGTAACAATCTCCCATTACGCGTACCAACAGAGACCAATTTACGTTCAAAATATCATCTTCCTCATCCATACGCGTATTGCCTAGTGCCATACGCGTACCAGCCATCTCATACGCGTATTGCCTAGTGCCATACGCGTATGACCAGAAACCAGAACTCTCAGATCTGCAATGGCTTTCTCTGCTACGGGATCTATCCAATTTACCCTTCCGCAGTTCAAATTTCCCACAATATTACACATAACATCTAACACGAATCATACATTTTCGATTTCACAAATTGTTAACCTTTCTACCTCTAATTCCTACGAATTTCTCATCAATCATCACCCAAATTCGTTCATCAATAAGTCACAAGTTCATCACATATATCATTCAATCAGAGGCAATTTCAATGGTTTCTCACTACCCATCACATACTATCCCATAATACCCGTTAATCGATGATAAACCCCCCTTACCTGAGTCAATCCGGCAAATTCCGTTAGCTTCAAGCTTTTCCTCTTCTCTTGCTCTGCCTCTTTGCCTTTTCTCTTTCAGCCGCTTCTCTTTTCCTTTTTCACGTGAAAACCCTTTTCCAAAAATTAGGACTTTTTATTATTCCAACTTATTTTATTCCAACAAAATAATAACCCAATAATTATTATTCCAAAATAATGATAATAATCCAAACTTCCAATTATTCAATTAAATTAATAAATAAAATATTAATTTAAATTAAATAATTATCTTATTTTAATTGGGGTGTTACAAGAAGCGCTGATGCACCATATGCGTTGGTCATGCGCGTAACATAGAGAATTAAAATAAGTCAACAAAATGCATGGCCATGACTAAAACGTTTGCAAGATATCCAAGGGCACAGGTGGATCCACGTGGGGATAGTGGTGGAAACCACAATCTTCTCCGGCCAGTTAACAACTTCTGGCCACCACGCGCAGGTTTTTCAACCTCAATTAAAATGAACAAACAAGGTACCAAAATGAAGCTAGGGTGATGTACATCATCCCTGTAACCTTAGATTTTCCTCAAAGTTTCTATTGAATGAGAAATCTGAGCTTGAAAATCAAGGTGTACAAACTGAAATGTCTCAAATCATGAAATCAAGACCACCACTAGCCTGCCTCTTGCTCGAGGACTTCAGAAAACAATTCAAACTCAAGAAGTTTATATCATGGAGAAAGATCTAGATCAAAATAGTTTGATGATATACCTTTGAAGTGCAACTTTAAACAACACGATCTGGTCAAGTTCTTGCTTCCAATTTGATCTTGAGATAATGAGGATTCAAGGCTAAGGAATTAAGACTTGAAGATCAACCAAGGAAGTTAAAATTCAAGCTTGAAATTGAGAAATGAAAATTAGAATTCCTTTGAGTGAGGTTAGGTTTTGAATCCAACATAGTTTCAGATCACCTTGAGGTTGAAATTTGAATGAGGAAGCATCTTTATTTATAGCTGAGCTGAAGGCCAGGTAATGCAATACTCGTGTGCATGAGAATTGGGTCCTCCATGCATGGGCCTATACAGGCGCATGTGAGACCCAAAATTGGATGGAATTGCAAGTTGAGATCATTTGCAGATGGTTTGAACGTGCACAAGGCCTGACATTAGCTTGCATTTCAAGTTTCAATGTGAATTGCATAATTGGACACAAACCTTTAGCTCTTCGAAAGTCCCATATGAAGAATCCAAACATGGTGGTGTGAGTAATGGTTGGAAATCTCTTCACATAAGGAACAAAATCTATGTTAGGAAAAAATCCATTTGGAGTTTGGAAATTTATGAAAACTGACTTTGAAGTTTAGGGCACAAAACATGTCTTTGAAACATTTGCCAAAAACAAGTAACTTCAAGCCCTTCTGTTTCAATGATTCAAGCCTCAAATGAAAAAACCTCCTACAAAAAACTGGTAGATATTTTCAAGATTATCAATTTAGACTTAAAGTTTGCATAATTTGGATTTTTAATGAGAATGTTATGGGCACTTGAAGTTGGACATTTTTCAAATTCAATGGTTTTGGTCCAAAGCGACCTATAATGTTTTGTATTATCACATGTGTTTCTTTTAGGATTATGAAATTTTGTCCAACATAACATTTAAAGTAGACATATTAAGATTTCCAATGCAATTGGTCTCACATCAAAATCATAAAAAATGAATAAGTTAGGTCCTTGGGAAGTTGATCCAAACTTAGGGTTTCAGTCAAAATGACCTATAATGTTTTGAAATGAATGATGACCTTCCAAGTTTCAAATGGATTTTTGATGAACATGAAAGTTGTTCATATAGTTCTTGAGAACAGGTTTTCTCTTGTGGTTATCTTCATTTGACAAACATATAAAAAGTTAGGTCTCTGGGATCCTTAGTTTAGTCAGATGACTTGACTGGTCAACTTCTCAAGGCCAAACCTCAAATCTTGATGAATGAATGATTGAGGATACTCACATAGGATCATATATGCATAAAATAGTGAATTTGATCATAGGCTGAGGTTGCTTTATGAGCAAGGCATAGTCAATGCACAGTTGAATTAGGGTTTCCTTGGGAAACAATCCTCAAACCCTTTGGTTTATCTTGATCAAATTGGAAAATTGAGATACTTGGGAGACATATATGATGATTAGGAACTTTGTGGACCACTCTCATGCTTGTTCTCACCTTCATCTGGCCACTTCATTGAGCATAGGAGCCTCCTAGGAGCAGGGGATCACATGATCACTTGAGCTTCAAAATAAAAAGAGTTAGTGACATATTTTTGTGCTTTTGGTTAGTAAAAAAAAAAGAAAAGCAATAATATACAATTCAAGCATGCTTGGTGGTTTCAAACCACTCACGCAAATCCCTACCCAAGGGTTAAGGAGCCATACATGCTATGATCCTTGAGGCAATGCAATGAGCAAATGATATGATGCCATGAGGGATCTTAGGGTCAAAATTAGGGTCTTACAGATGCCCCTATTTAAGGTCATTCTAGTCGGAGATATGAAGGATAAAATTTTCGTCTCGATGCGGTAGAATGGGCTTAAATAATAACAAAGAGACAAATTTTGGTCCCTAAGAGACCTCATGATGCAAATGTATGCATGCAAAAGTTAATACTCTGTGGGGAAATATGGCCATAAAGGAAAGAGAAACCAGAGAAAGACTGAAAGGCCATAGGAGTAGAACACTCACTGGGGAGACAGAGACTCTGGGGAAAATAGGATAAAAATGCGTGAGCATGTCACAAATTGAAAACTTGCTGGGAGACACGAGGGTATTCCACGAAAATAAATCGATGGAAAGACTCGAGCTGACGCAAAGATGCATGTATTGGAGAATATGCCAATACAGCAAAACTATCCACAAAGGATACCCCGGATAAAAATCCAGACTCAGATGGGGAAATCCATAAAGGATAATCAGCTGAGGAAGAAACAACGAGATATTACCGGATACTGGGTAATAAACTAAAAGAGAGACATGTGATCAAAACACCGGTTACTGGGTGAAGGAACAACACGCTCAGGGAGAAAGAATATCTAAGACCGGTATAAGGGTGAGAGATATCAATCATTCGAAACATCTGAGGTGGTCCTAAAAGGCATATCTCAATCTCATGAAATCTGACTCCACAGGGGACAAAAAGTCATAATAGGGAGCAGAGGGAAGGAACACCAGGCATACCGGTTACTGGGTATATAAAAGGTGACCAACTAGGCGTGAATTGGGAACATATCCAAGACACTCATCATCCGAAAAGGAGGGCTGAAAAAGCAAACTCAATTTACAGGATGGGCATTCGATTCCATAAGGAAAAACGAATCTTACTCAACTGGGGAAGAAAAAGACTTCGACTGAAGAGTGCATGAGATATATTATCTATTACCGTCAGAACGTAGATAACATACTCACATGGAAGATTATCCACGACCAGTTACTGGGTTAATAAAGGATAAATTGACCAAAGAGAAAGGACATCAGGATATCGGTTACTGGGTATAAAATGATGACCAATCAAAGGGAGAAACAATCATTACCAAACAAGGGTAAATGAAAGATGACTCGCAGGGGATGAATTGCTTGACAAAAAGCAATTATCCAAGAGATATATCATCGGTTACTGGGTGATATACTCAAAAAATAAAGGAATATCAATACCGAATATTGGATAAAGATAACCAACAAAGAGGGGATTACATCTACCGGTTACAGGGTAGAAAACCACAAAAATAGGACTTACAACTACCGGTTATTGGGTAGAAGGCCACAAAAATCCACTGAGAAAAGATGGACAATTATTGGTTACTGAGCAATTGAACAATTAAACCACAGGGAACTGCAAGGGAATAACAAGAAAGGAGTCAATCTAGAAACAAACTAGAAAGACACAATTAAACAAGACTCAACCCGATGAGGATATAACTCAGGGGAGTAATTCCATCCCAATACAAAATTAGGGAGGAAACTGAAAGAAAAATCATCCACGAGGATATAACTCAATGGGGAATATAGAAGGAAAGATAGACACTTTCTGCCTATGGGGCTGACTCTATATGGAGAGATCAGACACAAACATATGCTTGGGGAAGAATATTTCACCAACAGTAGGAGATAACAAGCAAAGATATATATGGAAAAGAATGGAACATGAATATCTGAATGCTATAATTATGCATGCAAATGCGTGGTTTATGTATGATTAATGTTGACAAACAGACATATCTAACACAAACAAGTTCGAGAATCAATGGACAGACATCCGGTATAACATCTCAAAAGAGAAAGGCCGGGCCCACAGGAGAAATCAATTCTGGTGGGGAATGCATCAAATACCAAGAGCTACAGACCACCGCTGGGGATCATGCAGAGTTACTACCGGGGATCTTCCAATAATTCTCGGGAACATGCAGAGATATCAATAAGATCTGTCGTAGGAGAACTCTACTGGGGATCTTATCTGGGGATGATTTGAGATCATGTGGGGAACAACCACCAATCAGATACACATCAATCAAGCATTTCCCTCCTAACTGCTGGAGAGACATCTCTGCTAAGGGAAGGAAGAACCCATGCTCCACTGGGGAAGGAAATAACACATCTTCCTCATCATCGTCCAATACTGGAAGAAAACTTCAAACACGGAGGGGATACAAACGTTAAGCTAGGATCAGGAAACTCCACTGGGAAGGGGCTATAGGAGACCAAACTGGGGGATAGTCTGCTGCAAGCAACCCTACTGGGGATGAACTGTAAGCCAATCCTGCTGGGGAGAACCATAAGTACCTCGGGAGGAACTGTCCTGGCTGAGGGAATCGGAAACGAATCGTACGTCGACACGTGTCATGCTGGGGATGAAAAGGTAACAAACCCTTCACCAACTGCTCTAGGTAACTATTGCTGAGGAGATATCTGAAAAATAGCTTTGCAGGGAACACATGCTTACTCCGCCGAGGATTTTTACTTATGCTGGGAATTTCTGCTCACGGGGGAAAGACAAACTTCCTCATGAATAGATAGCATATCAACTTTTATCAATCTATAAGGGATTTTAGGTCAATGCACACAAGGGATGACAACCATATAATTGATAAAACACAAATGCTAGTGACCGATATAGAGGTATACACATCTCTAAAAGATCGAGGCAAAAACTCCAGATTCTTTGGGGAGTTGAAGATGCATCACTCTTCTCTGCGCTCGCTGGGGAGACAACCTGAAAGATGATGAAGAGGATATAAACATGCCAAAAGTATGAACAAATGTCTTACCTTTTGGAGATCATACTATCCTTGGGAGAGCACTGAAGACATTCCAACTATCCTTTAGTCATTGTGAATGTTCACTTTGTTTAAAAACAATTTATAAAAACTTTATTTGTTTAAAACAATGATATTTATCAATTAAAACATGCAACCATTTGTTGAACAGAAACAAATAAGAGTGCAAAGAATTGGATAAAGGCTTAAATTTATTTGATAGAATGGTAGCCCGCAAATGGCGAGACTCCATGGATCTTTACAAATTTGAAATTGGTGGTATATATTGGAAAAAAGGGCTACATTGAACATAATGACCATTTCTCCACCAACTCTGAATCCAATCTATTTGAAGCTTCAGTTAACGAGGATTGAGCGAGAATCTTTGACAAAAGACAGTTGTAGAACAAAATCTTGTCAGGATGCAGTTACTTGCCAAATCCCTAATTTTTGCCTAGATTGCCCTAGGGTGAGGTACTCAATCTAGCGGGATATATATATATATATATATTCATTTTTCATGTCTCTAACTTTTGCTTGGATCGCCCTTTCGGGTTTTCAATCCACCGAGACGCTCATTTTTGCCTAAGCCGCCCTTTCGGGTTTTCAACTTAGTGAGCTATTCTGGTTTAGTTTAGGTGAAGTATTTCTTGACTGCATCTGAATTCACACGATGAGTGAAATCCTCCCCATCCATAGTTGTAAGTAACAAAGCACCGCCTGGAAAGGCTCTCTTAACAACATATGGACCTTCATAATTTGGAGTCCACTTGCCCCTGGAATCGGGCGCGAAAGTCAAGACTTTCTTGAGCACGAGGTAACCTTCTCGGAACACACGAGGCTTGACCTTCTTATCAAAGGTTTCTTCATCCTCAGCTGATATAACTGACCATGGCACATTACAGTTAATCTCTTCTCTTCAATCAAGTTCAGTTGGTCATAACGACTCTGAACCCATTCAGCCTCAGTCAACTTGGCTTCCATCAAGACTCTCATTGATGGGATCTCAACCTCCACGGGGAGCACAACCTCCATGCCATACACAAGAGAGAAAGGAGTTGCCCCTATTGAAGTGCGAACTGACGTACAATAACCATGTAAAGAAAATGGCAACATCTCGTCCCAATCTTTGTACGTAACAACCATCTTCTAAATAATATTCTTAATGTTCTTATTAGCAGCTTCAACATCCCCATTCATCTTAGGTATATAGGGATAAGAATTATGATGCGCAATCTTGAACTTACTACAAAGCTCTTTCATCATCTTGTGGTTCAAGTTAGATCCATTATCAATAATGATCTTGTCTGGCACACCATATCGTCATATAAGTTGATTCTTGATAAACTTCACAACCACTTGCCTGGTCACATTCGCATATGATGCCGCTTCAACCCATTTGGGAAGTAATCAAAATCTACGAGAATAAAACGGTGATCGTTCGACGCCTTTGGCTCTATCATGCCGATCATGTCAATTCCCTACTTGGAGAAAGCCCATGGTGAGGAAATACCATTCAGTAGTGTCGGGGGAATATGAATCTTATCCGTATAAATCTGACACTTATGGCATCTCTTCACATATTTGCAACAATCAGACTCCATTGCCAGCCAATAGTAGCATGCTCTCAACATCTTCTTTGCCATGGCATGTTCAATGGAATGAGTCCCAAATGAACCCTCATGGACTTCAGTCATCAACAGGTATGCTTCGTGTCTATCTACACATCTGAACAGAACCATGTCAAAATATCTCTTGTAAAGCACATCACCATTAAGGTAGAAACTGCCTGATAATCTCCTCAAAGTCTTCTTATCTTTAACAGACGCCTCAGGTGGGTAAATATGACTTTGGAGAAAGCACTTGATATCATAATACCATGGTTTATCATCTTTCACTTCTTCAACTAAAAATACATGAGTTGGTCTATCCAAGCGCATCACAGTGACATTGGGGACTTCGTTCCAATACTTCACCACGATCATCGAAGCAAGCGTAGCAAGAGCATCTTCCATCCGATTCTCATCTCGAGGAATATTATGGAAGTCAACCATGGTAAAGAAAGTTGAAATCCTCCTCGCATAATCTAGGTATGGGATGAGGACAGGATGATTCGTTTCACATTCACCCTTAATCAGATTAACAACAAGGGCTGAATCACCATAAACATCAAGATGCTTGATCCTAAGATCAATACATTCTTCCAAACCCATAATACAGGCCTCATACTCCGCCATATTATTCGTGCATTTGAAAGTTAGCCTTGTTGTAAAAGGAAAATGTGTGCCTTGAAGAGTAATAATCACTGCCCCAATACCATTTCCATACTTATTAACAACATCATCGAACACCATACTCCATCGGAAGCCAGGCTCTGGCCCTTCATCGAGCGTAGGCTCGTCACAATCTTTCATCTTCTAATACAGAATCTCCTCATCAGGGAAGTCATACTGAACAGACTGATAATCTTCAATTGGTTTATGTGCCAAGTGATCAACCAAGATACTACCTTTAATAGCTTTCTGAGCTCGATACTCAATGTCATACTCAGATAACAACATCTGCCAACGGGCGATCCTCCCAGTTAAAGCGGGCTTCTCAAAGATATACTTGATTGGATCCGTTTTGGATATCAACCAAGTCGTATGATTCAACAAATACTAGTGTAAACGCTTAGCAGCTCAAGCCAAAGCGCAACATGTCTTCTCAAGCATTGAGTATCGAGACTCGCAATCAGTAAACTTCTTACTCAAGTAGTATATTGCATATTCTTTCTTCCCTAATTTATCTTGATGTCCCAATACACAACCCATAGAGTCATCAAGCACGGTCAAGTACATAATCAAAGGTTTCCCTTCAACAGGCAGAGACAGAATCGGAGGCTCTGACAGATACTCTTTGATACTATCAAAGGCCTTCTGGAAATCCTCGGTCCAATCATGACGCTGATCTTTCCAAAGGAGCTTGAATATAGGCGCATATGTGGCAGTCATGTGGGATATAAATCTGGAAATGTAATTCAAGCGGCCAAGAAAACCTCGTACTTGCTTCTCTATTTTGGGTGCAGGCATCTCTTGTATTGCTTTGACCTTGGCAGGATCAACTTCAATACCTCTTTCACTGACGATAAAGCCTAATAACTTGCCGGAACAGACTCCAAATGTACACTTGTTAGGATTCAGGCGGAGTTTGTACTTCCTCAAACGCTGAAAAAACTTCATCAAGTGCTCTACATGTTCAACTTCTGTTTTCGACTTTGCAATCATATCGTCGACATACACCTCGATCTCCTTGTGCATCATATCATGAAACAAGGTAGTCATAACTCGTTGATACGTGGCTCCGGGGTTCTTCAAACTGAAGGGCATCACTCGATAACAGAATGTTCCCCAAGGTGTGATGAATGTTGTCTTCTCCATATCCTCGGGTGCCATTTTAATCTGGTTATAACCGGAAAATCCATCCATAAATGAGAAGACATTGAATTTGGCTGTATTGTCTACCAACATATCAATGTGTGGTAGAGGAAAATCATCTTTCGGACTAGCTCTATTCAAGTATCAATAGTCCACACACATTCGGACTTTTCCATCTTTCTTAGGCACGGGCACAATATTGGCCACCCATTGAGGATATGTAGAAGTCACCAGAAACCCCGCATCAATTGGCTTCTGAGCTTCTTCTTTAATCTTCACTGCCATATCAGGATGAGTTCTTCTGAGCTTCTGCTTCACAGGCACACACTCAGGCTTCAACGGCAAGAAATGTTGCACGATATCAGTATCTAGACCAGGCATGTCTTCATACGACCAGGCAAAGACGTCGACATATTCTCGTAGCAACTCAATCAATCACTTCTTAACAGACTCTTCTAGGAGTGCCCCAATCTTCACTTCACGGATACAGTCTTCAGACCCCAATTTGACTGTTTCCAGATTCTCAAGATGCGGCTGAATGATCTTCTCTTTGTGCTCAAGCAAACGGGTAATCTCATCCGGAATCTCTTCAACATCATCTTCTTCAGCCTCAAATACAGAGAACTCAAAGTTTGGAGATGGTGTTGGATCATTATGTTCAATGGGTTTGATCAACCTGCATAATGATTTTGAGTATAAAAGAGATTTCATAATTCAAACGAGGCAAATCATTATGCAGATGAAAAGATTGATTTTATTCTCCTTTTTTAGGGTTTTATGGTGATCACCAATTTCATGCAAAAAAGCAAAAAGGAAAAATAATTTGGAAAAACAAACATTTAACATGTGATTATTGAATGAATATCATTGTATTAATCAAATATGTGCCAACAATGTCATCACTTCCCCTTTTGGCATGGGAGAAGGGTTTTCAAACAAAATGAACATATTACGTGGACTTATGGATAACTGTTGGAACATCAACAGCGACCCAATTATTGCAGACTCCTCCAGGGATGACAAAGTTTCCAAGGTCTTCCTCTTCATCCTCTTCCACAATGGCAGCAGCCTCCTGATCTTCAACAATGTGGATGAAACCTCCACTCTGGAACAACCCACGCTCATTGGAAATACCTGAAGAATACCCTATGCCAGCTCGGGATTTATTATCTTCCAATCTTATCATTTGCCCCAAACCAGTAGTTACACCATGCTTAATGGCCAACTTAGCATCATTGTAGGAAGCAAATGAAGAAGGTCCTTTCCTTGAAGGCTCAGCAATAGATAAAGCTTGGAATGGAGTCCCAACCTCATCCTTAGCGTTAATATAGGAAAAGGAAGATAAGTGACTGACCAAGAGAGCCTTCTCTCCCCCTATCACCACCAACTTTTTATTCTTAACGAATTTCAATTTCTGGTGTAAGATGGATGTCACGGAGCTTGCCTCGTGAATCCATGGTCTGCCAAGCAAACAGTTGTATGATGGATGAATATCCATGACCTGGAAAGTGATTTGGAAATCAATAGGTCCAATCTTGATCGAGAGTTCTACCTCACCAATCACAGTTTTCCTTGATCCATCAAAAGCTTTAACCACAACTCCGTTCTGCCTAATGGGAAGTCCCTGGTAAGAAAGTTTAGCCAGAGTGGATTTTGGCAACACATTTAGCGATGATCATGTGTCTACCAACACATTAGACAAGGCATCATCCTTGCAATTCATTGAAATATGTAAAGCCAAATTGTGGTTTTTTCCCTCCTCGGGAAGATCAGCATCACAGAAGCTCAAATTATTACAAGAAGTTATGTTTGCAACAATGCTATCAAACTGCTCAATATTGACATTGTGATCCACGTATGCCACATCCAACACCCTCTGTAAAGCTTCGCGGTGTGGCTCGGAATTCAACAACAAAGATAACATTTATATCTTTGATGGAGTTTGTAGCAGCTGATCAACAACATTGTATTCACTCCTTTTGATGAGCCTTAGCATCTCATCACAATCCTCTCTTATAATGCCAGACTGGCCAACAAGGACAGGAGCTTTCACAGATTTATCAACAACAGGGTCAACACCCTTCACAGCAGGATTATCAGAATAAGAAGTCCCCACGGGACCGGCAGAATTAACAACAGCCTTCTTCACAACGTCTTCGTGGGGTTTCGACGGCGCCAAGAAAACACGACCACTGCGGGTCACACCACTGACGTCAGAAATGCTCACTACGGAAGTTGAGGGCAAAGGTACCTCCTTTCCATCTTCTAGCATTACAACATTGTACCTGTAGGGAACAACTTTGTCATATACGTACGGAACAGGGTCCGCTGGCTTGATTACAAGAGATGGTGACACTTTCTTCTTGCTGCCATCATATTTGACGACAACAGGCTCTGGAATCCTGAATATAGGAGAGATAACATCGACTTCATCCTCATTACAATTCTGAAGTATTTCAATCATACCTTGATCCAGCATCTCTTGGATGTCCTTTCTAACTTGTCGGTATCCTCTTTCGTTGATAATGCACACCTGACACCTATCATGGTCATGCTCGTAGTGACTGTATCCACACAACAGCCTGTGCATCTCGACCAAAGATTGCCTGATATCATTGACATACAGGACTTTATATTTACCAGGGCAACCCTGGACCATATTCACAGCTGCTTTCCCATGCTCGGGCAATGGGTTCTTCTTCACATTTGGACCTACGTCCTCGAAAAACAAAATCTCACGTCTCACAAGGTCTTGCACCTTGGTCTTCAAGGGATAACAATTTTCCACGTCATGTCCGGGAGCACCGGAATGATATACACAGTGTAGTTCAGGCTTTACCACCACTGAGGGTTGGTTGGTACAGCAGGAGGGTCTCGTGGAGTAATTAACTTTCTATCGATCAGAGAAGGATAGAGTTCAGTGTAAGTCATCGGAATTGGATCAAAAGTGACCCTCTTCCTCTCGTAGTTGGTGTTGGTGTTATTGTTGTTTCGAGGTTGGTAGGCCTGCTATTGTGGACGATGTTGTTGTTGATATTGTTGTTGTTGTTGATGATGATGAACTTCTCGAAAGGCAGGTGCTATATGAGCCACCTGGTGTTGGCTAACGGCATGGCGAACATTCTTTCTCTTCACAGAGGGCCTTCTTTTAATATGGGAAAACACATCATGTGCCTCTCCCTCTTTACTCTTCACAAAGCTCCCATATCTCTTTGCTGAAGAGCTATCATCCCTAGACAAACGTCCCTCACAGACCCCTTCTTCCAGTCTCATTCCCATATTCACCATTTCGGTGAAGTCTGAGGGAGCACTGGCTATCATCTTCTCATAGTAGAAAGAACTCAAAGTCTTCAAAAAGATCTTTGTCATTTCTTTCTCTTCAAGGGGTGGCACTATCTGAGCGGCCAACTCACGCCATCTCTGGGCGTACTCTTTGAAAGTCTCCTTCTCTTTCTGGGACATCGCCCTCAACTGGTCCCTGTCGGGAGCCATATCCACATTATATTTGTATTGCTTAAAGAAGGCTTCTCCAAGATCGTTGAAGGAGCGGATGTCCGGACTCTCCAGACCCATGTACCACCGGAGAGCGGCACCGGACAGACTGTTCTGGAAGTAGTGGATAAGAAGTTGATTATTATCAGTTTGCGTTAACATATTGCGAGCATACATCACAAGATGTCTAAGAGGGCATGTGTTTCCCTTGTATTTCTCAAATTCAGGCACTTTGAATTTGATAGAGATTTTCACGTTGGGCACGAGGCACAACTCAGCAACACTTTTACCGAAGAGGTCCTTAGCCCTCAGAGTCTTCAGTTCCTTGCGCAGCACAAGGAATTGGTCCTTCATTTCATCCATCTTCTCATAAACATGTAGGCCCTCATATGGCTCCGAATGATAGTGGTGTCTTCAACTCTAGGTAAAGTGTGCACAACGGGAGGTGGCACAAAAAGGACCGGGCTAGATGCCGGCAGAGAAGCGAGAGTTGAAGCAAAACCCTCAGGCACAAACTTGGCGGGCATTCCCCAGGGGAACCCGGCTGGTATAGTTGGCGCAAAATGGGTTGTCGCAGCAGGCACAGTAGAAGAGGCTATCTCTGAAATAACCGTCCTCGCGGGAGGAGTTGCAGGAGTTAGCAACGATTGGCTTTGGGCAGCTAGTACTTACTCCATCATGGTAGTTAGCCTAGCTATCTCATCCTTCAGTTCCCGGTTCTCTTGCTCTAGATGCTCCATTAGTCTTGGAAGATTGGCTCTTGTGTTATACCGGAGCATCAGCTTGTCTTCAAAATAAATGAAGAGCAAAGAGTTAGACCACTGAGCTGAACAAAGACCTGCATATGCATATGATGCATGCAATGTTTGTGCATATGATTTATTTTTATTTGAGGAACTTTATAGAGATCTATTTGCAAATATATGGAAATGTTAATCTTTTAAGGCATATATGGAATACTCCTAATACTATTTGGAAAGATTTTACACCAAAGAAGTAGTACAATTATGGTAACCAAATACAATACAAGAGGAAAGGAGAATAAACATCCTATGGACTCCTAGAAACAATCGTCCAAAGCTCTCGAGACCGGAAGATAAGTTGCCCAGGGCCTCTTCACTTCTCTCTCATAGGTTGCTTCCATATATGCCTTCTCCTTGGCGAGTCGAACATACTTCCTCTTCCAAAACCGGGACGACTGAGGAAGAAGAGAAGTAACCACATCATCAGGCTCATCAATAGACTAATGCTCTAGAAACTCTATCACTGCATCTTTATCTCTGAGCTGCTGAAGTAGTTCCTCTCGCTCACGAACCCAAGCACGCGACCGGTCTTCATCTCTCAACTCCTCTACGCCTTGGTTATGGAGGGTTGAAGGCCCAACCATAACCATGGGTGTAGGTATCGGATAGTCATAGGGCATACGGTACTCAAGCGCTCTCTTCCTCACCCAAGCGGTGTAGGGTTCCAAAGCAATACAGTTCTTCGGACCAAGCTCCTTCCTTCCCTTCCTATGAACCTTGCACTAGGCGTGGAGCATCCTCTCCTTCAAATTTTAGGGATCTTTACCCTCTTGAAAGAATACACCTTCCAACAGAATGTTGTTAGGTTTATCCTTTAAGGGGAACCCAAGCTGTCGGCGAGCTAAAATAAGGTTGTAGTTAATTCCATCACATCTACCAAGAAGAGGCACATTGGAGAATTCACCACAAGAATCAATAATATGGATGCCATCAAACACACAGTTATACCAAAAGATATCATCATTAGTGAGAGACATAAGTCTCGTAGACCACCGTAGACATCCTTTGTTCTCCTTGAAGGCAAGCGTCTGAGGTAAGTGCAAAATAAAACACTTGTACAACAGAGGCAAACAACACACAATGGATCCACCACCCTTTGCATTCCTCACATGCAAAGAGAAATAAGTGTCACCCAACAGAGTCGGAACGGGAGACCTTGAATTCCACCTTTGGTAGTCATATGAGCAACAATGTCAGATACATCTATATGAAGCATGTCATCAATCTCTTGGGATAAAGGAACCCTCTTCAAACCGCTGAACGGCAACTGATCCAGAATAGGTATACCCACAAGATAGGCATACTCCTCAAGTGTAGGCAACAGCTGGAAATCCGGAAAAGTGAAGCAACGGTACAGGGGATCATAGAATTGCACCAACACACTCATCAAAACCTCATCCACCTGAGTAGAAAGAATAGGCAAGAGCTTCCCATGGCGAGCTTTGAACTCCAAAGGCTCTAATACATAAGACGTCAAACTCTTTAACTTTTTCAAGTCGGGTTGTCTGAAACTGTACTTCTTCGTATTCCTTCTTTGCTTATCCATGTCTAAAATTTTCAAATAGACCTCTTAAGTTCCTTGAAAATTTTCATTGTTCATGATATGGATGCAAATGAATGCATGAATGCATGGATTCAACAATCACACTCAAGGATCAAGCAAGTCACACCACACAAAGTTCACGGGATGGCTCAAGTCATCCTCAATATCAATCATCCATTTTGGTGGGTTATGGTTTACACCTTATCAACAACCAAGTTCCATTGATATTGAGGATGTACGAGAACGGATCAACCGCGAATCAAGGGTTTGTTGTGAGTCACGAGCATGGAGTCTCGGGTTAAGAACCACCCAAAGGGAGTGTACTATGGTTAAACCTGACAATCATGTTCTAAAAAGGTTCCCATTGTCATCATCTCATCTTTTGGAGATTATCGGATAAATGACTACTCGTATTCCAAAAATATTCTCAAGAGAGACTCTTATGAGTGTAGTATCGCGTAACAATCGTATCAAATCTTACACTTGAGCGATCTTCGCACTACGACCTAAAATAGGCCAAGATGGGCAAGGTAATCTAAGGTCCTTGGCTTCTAAGGTTTATATTGGAAAGAGTAATGCCTAACCACGACTACTCGTGTGACATTATTGATCCCAACAAGACCTCCACCAAGCGAATGGACTTGCAAGTCAACTTGCTAAGGAATAAATCCACACAAGTTAACAAGACTATGTCATTCTCCTATCATAAGTGCTCTCGAGTTCGGGTATAGAACTCATCTCACAAGAGACCACCAAGCACACAAGCAATTAGTATATCAAACAATTCATACATTACAAACAATACAGTCATCCCAAATTTGCACAAAAAATATGTCACAAAATAAATATAAACATACAATACAACAAGCAAAAAGTTGGCTGAACCCACTAGGAAATGTTCTATCCCCAGCAGAGTCGCCACTTTTCTGTAGCGGGGTATTCGTTACCTTATGGTTTATTGACTAAACTAAAAGTAAGCATACAATTCGAGTCGCCACCACACTTTTATTTGTCCAAAGGAAAGGCTAAAAAGCGAACAAAAGCCAAGTAAGAAGTTTTATCAAATCAAAAACAAATAAAAATGTCAGAGATCTGGGTAAGGGGTTGATTATGAAATGGGAAGGTTTTAAGCACCCAAAACATCCTTAGTAGTCTAAGGGAGCCCTTTTTGCAAATGTGTATCGTAGGTTGGTATTTGGGAAAATATTTGTGCAAACAAGATTGGGGGGATGAGAAAAGAATATACATATTTACAATTTTGTTGTTTGAATGGATGAACCCATTGCCTACGTACCATCACAAAGGTAGGATCAAAACCTCGTAGTACGGGTAGAAATCTCAAAAGATTGGTGAATTGATTTGATCAAAAGCCTTAAGGTCTTTTGTTATCAAAGGGAGAAAACTCAACCTAAACCAACAATCCACCATGTGAGGAGAGCTTCAACATACTAGTGAGGGGTTAACCCTATAATAAGTATGGAAGACTTATAATCCAATCACTAAGGATAAGGTGAGGTTTACATCAACCACTATGATAACTCAAACCTATGGCTAATATTTGTGAAAAAGTTTTAACAAAGGTGGCCATTGGAACCACAAAAACAACTTGAAGGGAGTTGTATTTACAAGTTATAAGTATTCATAAAATGAAATCAAAATTGAATTAAGGTTCATTCATAATGACTATTAATGAAAAGAGTTTGAAAAATCAAAGGCATAAGGCCTAGGTTTCTAATTTGAAACAAAGTAAAAGTTTGCACATAAATGAGTTTGGCTTGGGTTAGAGTGGAGAGAAGAAGAGAAGGGCTAGTCCTAAACATGTAAATATGAGAGAAGAGATAACACCCTTGGAGTTCCTTTTCTTGAGATCACAAAGATGATTCAAGATGCTCATTTCCTCTGGACTTAGCAAACCACTCAAGCAATCAATCAAATATTTAAATTCAAGCTCCTAGGATCTCCATTTGGCTTGTTTCCCTTAACTTGGCTACTCATGACAATGGTCCTTCTTACTATCTCAAGATGGAATCCCTATCATACAAGAGCAAACATCAAAAAGTTTACAACACAATAAGAGGAATGGGCAAAGAATAAGTTTAGATTAGGGGTCCTTTGAAGTCAACTTTTAGATTTAGCATTCTAAAGGCATGAGGCCTAGTTGCTCTTCAAAAAATTTAGCATTCTAAAGGCATGAGGCATAGTTGCTCTTGAACTCCTTTAAGCATAGGTACGGTCCTAATTCTAAGTCCTTTCTCCTTTTTGCATTGGGTTCACACAAACAAAAACAAAACAAACTCAAAGCAACAATATATTTATATACAATAATGAGCTCAAATGAGAAAAAGTAAAATGGCATAAACATAAAATATGTGCTCAAGTGAGAAAAGGGAAAAACAATATGAATAAATGGGCAAGAAAGTAAATTGCATTAAAGTAAATTGCAAGAAATTAAATGCTCAAATTAAAGTTAGTAGTTAGTTGTTAATGTTAGTGTGTCATAATACAATTTAGCGCTATATTAAGCAATCGTAAGTGGACTAATGTAGTAGTCACACCTATCTGAGGTCGGTCAATAAAACTATAAGCAAATAAACACAAGTTAGAGATCATGACTAGTAAGCCAAGCTCCTACAACTTGCTATGCCAAAAGAAAAGAAGGAAAGCCTTGTATGGACTTTAGGTTTTTTGCTTGACCAAGAAGCAATCTATCTTGGACACAAAGCAACTCACTTTATCTTTGATCAAGTTGAGTTTGATTTGGATCAAAGAAGGTTAAGCCTCTCATATGTCAAGACTAACCACAACTCATTAACTCATTGGCCAAGATAAAAAGAAGAAGTGAGATGAAGATGAAATGGATAAAAGGAGAATTCAAATGAAATATCAAAACACAATGATCAAATGTGAATCAAATCATCATCAACCAATGTAAAACAGAAGAGAAATGAAGATTAGAAGTCAACAAGTCAAACATATTTTTTGGTACATTTGGAATTAAAATAAATGCAAAATTAAAATGTACAAAATATGGTCAAACTTCAAATTCAATTCAAATCAACTTAAACAAGTCCAATTAAATTCTCATAGGTCTAACATGGTCAAACAAAGTTTGACAAACTTTCTCAACATTTTTTGAAATCAGAAACTATTCAAAATCAATTAAGAACAATGAAAAATAACACAAATAAATTAAAATCTCAAATAAATCTCAAATCAATTAAGAAATTGATGAGACTATTTTTCATTGACTTATCATGATCCATATGTGTTAAGAAAATATTTTTGGAGTTTTCAATTATCAAAAAGTATTTAAAATGAATTAAAAACTATTAAAAACAAAATAATTCACAAAAATAATTAAAAATCAAATAATGAAACTAGATTTTTCAAGAAAAGTTTTGCCATTAGTCTCATATTTTTGTGACTTCAAATAAAATATTTATGAATTTTTGAAAATAAAAGAAATTAAAAGAAATAAAAACAGAAATAAGAAAATAACAAAAATCAGGAGCGCTTGGATCTATTTCATTAAATGACGTGGCTCCATCACACGGCCCAGAAGCGCCGATGCACCATATGCCTTGGTCAAGCGCGTAACATAAAGAATTAAAATAAGTCAACAAAATGCATGTCCATGATTAAAACGTTTGCAAGAGATCCAAGGGCACAGGTGGATCCACGTGGGGATGGTGGTGGAAACCACCATCTTCTCCGGCCAGTTAACAACTTCCGGCCACCACACGCAGGTTTTTCAACCTCAATTAAGATGAACAAACAAGGTACCAAAATGAAGCTGGGGTGATGTACATCACCCTTGTAACCTTAGATTTTCCTCAAAGTTTCTATTGAATGAGAAATCTCAGCTTGAAAATCAAGGTGTACAAACTGAAATGTCTCAAATCATGAAATCAACACAACCACTGGCCTGCCTCTTGCTCGAGGACTTCAGAAAACAATTCAAACTCAAGCAATTCACATCATGGAGCAAGATCTAGATCAAAACAGTTTGATGATATAACTTTGAAGTGCATCTTTAAACAGCACGATCTGATCAAGTTCTTGCTTCCAATTTGATCTTGAGATAATGAGGATGCAAGGCTAAGGAATTAAGACTTGAAGATCAACCAAGGAAGTTGAAATTCAAGCTTGAAATTGAGAAATGAAAATTGGAATTCCTTTGAGTGAGGTTAGGTTTTGAATCCAGTAGAGTTTCAGATCACCTTGAGGTTGAAATTTGAATGAAGAAGCGTCTCTATTTATAGCTGAGTTGAAGGCCAGGTAATGTAATACTCGTGTGCATGAGAATGGGTCCTCCATGCATGGGCCTGTACAGGCGCATGTGAGGCCCAAAATTGGATGGAATTGCAAGTTGATATCATTTGCAGATGGTTTGGACGTGCACAAGGCCTGACATTAGCTTGCATTTCAAGTTTCTATGTGAATTGCATAATTGGACATAAACCTTTAGCTCTTCGAAAATTCCATATGGAAAATCCAAACATGATGGTGTGAGTAATGGTTGGAAATCTCTTGACATAATGAACAAAATCTATGTTGGGAAAAAATCCATTTAGAGTTTGGAAATTTATGAAAACTGACTTTGAAGTTTAGGGTACAAAACATGTCTTTGAAAAATTTGCCAAAAACAAGTAACTTCAAGCCCTTTTGTTTCATTTATGCATACCTGAAATTAAAACACATCCAACATTAAAATTGTAGGTCTTTTCAAGATGATCAATTTACAATTAAATTTTGCATCATTTGGATTTTTAATGAGAAAGTTATGGGCACTTGAAGTTGGACATTTTTCAAATTCAATGGTTTTGGTCCAAAGTGACCTATAATGTTTTGTATTATCACATGTGTTTATTTTAGGATTATGAAATTTTGTCCAAAATAACATTTGAAGTAGGTATCTTAATATTTCCAATTTAATTTGTCTCACTTCAAAATCATAAAAAATGAAGAAGTTAGGTCCTTGGGAAGTTGACCCAAAATTAGGGTTTCAGTCAAAATGAACTATAATATTTTGAAATGAATGATTCCCTTCCAAGTTTCAAATGGATTTTTGATGAACATGAAATTTGTTCATATAGTTCTTAAGAACATTTTTGGTCTTGGGGTAATCTTCATTTGACAAATATATCAAAAGTTAGGTCTCAGGGATCCTTAGTTTAGTCAGATGACTTGACTGGTCAACTTCTCAAGGCCAAACCTCAAATCTTGATGAATGAATGATTGAGGATACTCACATAGGATCATATATGCATAAAATAGTGAATTAAAGAACTTACCTTGATTTATCTTGATCAAATTAGAAAATTGAGATAATTGTGAGACATATATGATGATTAGGAACTTTGTGGACCATTGTCATGCTTGTTCTCACCTTCATCTGGCCACTTTATTGAGCATAGGAGCCTCCTAGGAGCAGGGGATCACATGATCACTTGAGCTTCAAAATAAAAAGAGTTAGTGACATATTTTTGTACTTTTGGTTAGTAAAAAAAATAAGAAAAGCAATAATATCAATTCAAGCATGCTTGGTAGTCTCAAACCACTCACGCAAATCCCAACCCAAGGGTTAAGGAGCCATACATGCTATGATCTTTGAGGAAATGCAATAAGCAAATGATATGATGCCATGAGGGATCTTAGGGTCAAAATTAGGGTCTTACAACCACATACCACTCTCACTATCCTCTCTCCACCTCACCTATCTTCTCTCAATCTCAATAGCAAAAAAACACAAAAAACGAAAAAGGAAAAGAAGTGGAGAGGACGCTTTCTCTTCTTCATCCACACGAAAACACTCCTCAATCGCCACCACCTTAAACCTCACTCATTGTCCTCCATCTCAATTGTTACCCCTCCAACACACATCCGCGACCCTTCATCTCCCTCCTTCACTAACCCGCAACACTCCCCGATTTGTTTCACGCCGCCGTTAAACTCGAAACACCCAGCCGCCGCGGGAGCCGCACGCGTCTCCTTAGCATCCGCTGACGATGAAACACAAAACCACCTCCATCCATCGTGCGACCATCACCTTCTTCACGTTTTCCCACCTTAACAACCCGCTGTCTTCACTCAATTCACCTTCTCCGTTCGTTCCACCGCCGCCGATCCCCCAAATCCACCGCGCCACCACACGTCGTTCTCCGTCAGCCACCACCAAATCTCAACCGCGTGTCACCGACTCCTTCTGTCCCGATGCACAACCGTCACCACCATGAAAATTCCGTTATCACTACTATATCAGGTACGACATGATGCTGAGCTTAGACGTTGCAAATTATGTCGTTTAGCTTAACGGTCGATCTCGCCTTCTAGACGTGCACAAGATACGAAGGCCATAGATTCGTCGGTACGAGAAAGGTTGGAGTAACATGTTATTTTCGGTTTTATTTCGTATTCATTCCGTGACAAATAATTTGGTTTGATGTTATTTTTTTTTGGATTGAATTTCTTATGCAAGTTGTTGTTACAGAGCTGGATTTTGATTTGTTTCTATTAACACGTTATTTTCGGATTTTCTTTTGCATTCATTCTGTGACAATTAATTTGGTTTGATATTATTTTTTTGAATTGAATTTCTTATGCAAGTTGTTGTTGTTACAGAGTTGTACTTTGAGTTGTTTCCATTGACATGTTATATCCGGTTTCGCCTCGGTTTCATTCTGTGTCAATAATCTAGTTTGATATTATTTTTAATGGAGATGCAAGTTATTGTTGTTACAGATCTGAATTTTGAGTTGTTTCTATTGACGAGTTATTTTAACTGATATGTTAATTTGTAAGAGTTGCCTATGCACACATCGATTCGCCGCTGGAAAACCGTTCTACCTGCATAAAACTTGCATTAGATTTAGATTTGTTTTGGATGCACATGTATATTGTTTTTGTGTTGAAAAGAATGCGTGTATTAATAAGTTAGTTTTCTGTCATGAATGTTCAAGTAGCATATCAGTTTTAGAGTCGTGACTGATTTTTTTTAGAAATGCATCCTCATGGTTTAGTCTTCTAGTTACTATTAATTTACTTTTATTTTAGTGATAAGGTTTCATTATTTTGGCTGGGCCGTAAGGACCATATTTGACATGTTGGTCGCTAAAAGTTTCCATTTTTTTTGTTCTAATTGATTAATTAATGGTTACCTTTATTAATTGGATTTGTTAATTACATTTGATTATATTATTAATAATCGATTTAGCTTATTGATCAAATAGCCTTGATACTCACTTTTAATTATCTTAATTAGTTAATTTGATTACATGCTAATTAATTCACCTTACTCATTTAAATTGTTTGTTCATCTTGCATCTTGTCTAATATCATATGTGTATCATAACTTAAGCATAACATCTTGGATTACTTTTATGATTAGAGCAATAATGCGACTTAAAGTAAAAGTCTTGAAGTTCAAAATCTTGGTCTAACATCGAGTACTTTATCATTCCAACCAATTTCCAAAATAAATCACACAATTCTCGATTTAACAATCAAGCCCATTTTTAAACACCTTTGTAAGTCGATCGCTTTTAGCATCGCCATCAACCTCACATAGCTTTCTCTTGGGCGTTCTTACAATGAGACGTATTTGATTTTAATCGAGTAGATAATTGATTCACTAAATAAAATTCACTTTATTCATAAAACACAAATTTAAAACCTCGATCTAATGTCGAGTATTTTTATCCAAATCAAATTAAAATACTCAATCACAATCAAATACCATTTCATTTGGAAATGAAAAGGGGGATGGTTTTGAGTTTTCAACTCCTCTCCTCGATTATTTGAATACAAGTTTTCTTACTCGGTTAGTCAAATAGTCGTCACTTCTATCCATCTAAGCACAATTAAACCAATCAAATCATTTTATAATAAGAAACGAAAAAGGAGATGACTTTGAGTTTTCAATTTTTCTCCTCGATTATTTGAATACAAGTTCTCTTACTTGGTTAGTCAAATAATTGTCGTTCCTCTATAAACTTCCAAACCCTGATTAAATCAAAACACTTTCATAGTAATGAAATGAAAAAGGAGATGACTTTGAGTTTTCAACTTCTCTCCCCAATTGTTTGAATACGAGTTCTCTTACTCGTTCAGTCGAACAATTGTCATTTTTCCGCCAACTTATACCGTAAGTCAAATCATTTCATAATAAATTTCACGAAAAAGGAGATGGTCTTGAGTCTTCGATTCCTCTCCTCAAATGCTTGGATATGAGTTGTCTAACTCATCCATTCAAGTACTTGTCATTTATCTAAAATACATCAACCATACATAAACCTATTTTCATAATCACTCAGATGAAAAATAAAGTGGTCTAGAGTCTTCTATTCCCTTTCCCGATTATTAGGATACGAGTTGTCTTACTCGATTATCCAAGTATTCGTCTTCCTTTCAAAAACACCTTAATCATCATTAAAATCCTTTTACAATTAAGGATGAAAAAGAAAACGGTCTAAAGTCTTCTATTCCCTTTCTTGATTATTAGGATACGAGTTGTCTTACTCGACTATCCGAGTAATCGTCATCCAACCAAAAATATCTCAACACATCAAACATATCTCTACCTCGCCCTCGTGCGATCGAAACCTCCTAACAAAACATCAAACACATCGATTCAACTCGTCACCCCCCGCGTGACCAAAACTCTACTCAAAAGAACATTGTTAATCCTTTCTAATACGCACAACAAACTAGTGCTAGAGCCTCCACCGAGAGTAGACAAGCCAAATTTAGTCTTTAGAACGCCGACCTACACATTCGTTCGTCAAACAAAACACACCAAATATTCGTAGTTGCCCGAACTACGAATGCTCTGACTTCCTTATTGCACCATAAGGATATGTAGGCAGGAGATTGTTGTATCTTTGCGAGCACACTAATAAAAACTTCCCTTTTTCTCTTCGGAGGTCTTCATCCATATTTATTATTTATTCTAAGTACTCAAAGAAAGCGAATAACAGTCAACTAACATTCCGATAGAAAATTAGACTAAAAGGCTCCCGTTGAGTACAACGGACGTGAGGGGTGCTAATACTTTTCCCTTGCGTAATCGACTCCCGAACCCGAATATGGTTGCGACGACCATTATTTCATTTTATTAAAGGTTTTCTAGATATTTTCATATTCCTTCATTGTTGGTACTTTGTGAGATAGGCTCTCTACATGAGTCTGATAAAAACCATAAGATTAAGTTGGTGGTTGCGTAGTGGACGCCCACAAGGAGTCTTCCTTGTTAGGAAGATACGAAGATCCCGCCTAGAGGAGATTCTCTTGAGATATTATTGTCCGACGAGCCTTCGTCACAGCGATGGTGTTTCAAGTTGGATCAATGACTCTAGGGACCTTTTAACCCACTATACACGGTGGTTATGTAGTATTAACCTATGCAGTTTCATACTTGTTGGGTTAATACGAAAACCCCAATCAGATGAGATCCCTTGGACGTACTATTATCTTACACTAATACGTCCAACCTCGATCTATGACTCTGAGAACCTTATTAGAACCCTGGACTCGAGAGTCGGGTAGTAGAGTCCCCGTGGAGTCTTCCTTTTTGGGACAATACGAAGACCTCGCTTAAGTCGAGTCCCCATATTCTACCCTTTGTCCAGTAACACTGACTACTCGACACCGGTACGAGACACGCCGCAACTACAAGAGGACGCTCGAACAGCTTAAAGCAAACCAGGTTTCAATGAGGACAGTGTTGGTGTAAGCCCTAGAGGCCAATACTTTTGGTACTTGTATCGAATTATTTATTAATAATAAAAGGCTTTTTATTTATTATGTTTGTTTAATAAAGTCCCTAGAATAGCTAGTTCGTTTAATGTATCAAGTATGACTTAATTATGAGATCACATTAAACATAAGGACATTATTCTTAAAGTATCCGTAGTCAAGCTTTATTATGAAGTGGGATAACATTAAAGCATGAAGACTATTATGTTTATAGACTGATGATCACATCTCATGGATCATGGATAAAGAGTTATCAAGTCTTAAACATAGGTATGAATATTAAGAGTAATATTTATACTGGATTGACCCGCTATGAGAATACTATATAGAATGTTATGCAAAGTGTCATAAGTTATTCTCATGGTTATAATGGTGTATACCACCCTTCGACTTGAAACCACTATGGACCCTAGATGTAGAGTCGAGTGCCTTATTGCTGATCAAACATTGTCCGTAATTAGATGACCATAAAGACAGTTGATGGGTACTCCGCGAAGCATGATAAGGGACATGAGTGACCTAGATGGAATTTTCCCATCCTGTGTAACATGATAAATGTCTATGGGCCCAATATTGAACTGAACAAGGATGACACGGTTTATGCCTTGTGTTCAATATAGACATAAGGGCAAAAGGGTAATTATACACATAATTATTATCACAGAAGGATTTGTCATATCACATGAAACTTTCGTGTCTTGGGTAGTAGTGATGTGTTGCTAGATACCGCTTACTGTTTATTATGTTAAATACGTGATTTAATATAATTGCCAATGCCACGAAAACCTACAGGGTCACACACAAAGGACGGATTGATGAGAGATAGAGTAACTAAGGAATACCGTAACGTACGGTGCCCTTAAGTGAATTGTAGAACATCGTAAGGTACGGTGTACTTAAGTAGAATACGAAATATGGTAAGGTACCACGTGCTTAAGTGATTTTGGCATATTATAAGATATGGGCCATATACACTTGAGTGGGATTTTTAGCTTGCAGCCCACACAAGTGGTTCTATAAGTAGAACCCTTGTGTAGAAGCATTAGCAGTTGCAATTTCGTTTCTCTCTCTCTCACTCAAAGCCTTCATTCGTAGCAGCTAGCACTGAGATTGAAGGAATCCGTTCGTGTGGACTGAGTAGAGGCGTTGTCATTGTTCAACGTTCGTGATCGCTCCGTAGATCTGCATCAAAGGTTACAATCGCCACAAGAGGTAACGATTCTATCACTGATCATGCTCATTTGTAAGGATCATTAAAGAAGAAATTTTAAATTCCGCTGCATTTTGGATTGCCCTTCTCCTTCAGACAGTCATTGACTCCATGCAGGCAAAGATGCATCGCTTGTTGGAGACCATGTTGCTTTTAGCCCAGAAGGAGAAAGATGATGAGACTAGCGCCGAAGCCAGAAGAGTTGCTACTCAGTTTGGATTACCATCACTTAGCATCCCTGTAGTGATTGACCTTGATGGTAACCCTAATCATCCTAGAGGAGGACCGACCCCTATTCCAGTCTCGATGGTCAATGTAAACCCCCATGAGCATTCTGCTACATCTACTCGACATGGATCCATGATGGGTGATGAAGATCTGTATGACGCTTTCTTCATGCCACAACCCGTCAAACATGTTGTTAGAGGTCTCCCAGACCCAGTTGTTGATAGACTCCATGCTTTGGAAGAGAAATTCAAGTCCTTGGAGGTTCACAATACTCCTGATTTGGACGTCGTTGATATGTGCTTGGTACCAGACCTTGTAATTCCGCAGAAATTCAAAGTCCCGGACTTTGACAAATACAAAGGGATCAGCTGCCCTAGAACCCATCTCAGAGCTTATTGTCGCAAGATGGCGGCCCACATCAGTAATGATCAACACTTGATTCATTACTTCCAAGTAAGCCTCAGTGGGGCATCCTTGGAATGGTATATGCAATTAGAAAGAGGACAAGTCCAGTCATGGAGAGACCTTGTTGAAGCCTTCCTTAGACATTATCAATACAACACTGATCTAGCAACCAATCGCACTCAACTGCAAGACATGACTCAACGCAACAATGAGTCATTCAAGGAATACGCACAACGTTGGAGAGAGCTTGCAGCTCGTGTCCAACCTCCTCTCCATGATAAGGAGCTAATTGATATGTTTATGGGAACCTTTCATACTTAATACATGGAGAAAATGGTAGGATCCAGTTTCCCGACTTTTGCTGAGGTTGTCTTTGTGGGAGAACGAATTGAGAGCCAGACCAAGAAGGGAAAGCTACCTTGCGCTGCCAATGCTTCAAGTAGGATGAAGAAACCTTATCCTAATCCCCCAAATAAGCCAGAAGGTCAGACCAACGCCATGATAAGAGGAGGAGGATATAGGGCACCTCCATATGCTCCTATACCTTATCATCAGGTTGCCGCTGTCATCCCAACACCGTATCAGCCACCATATCAGCAACCCTATCAGCAACAATATCAGTAGCCGTATCAACAACCAGCTTATCAGCAACCATATTAGAATCAACAGCAACGTGCTCCACAACAATGTCAACCTAACCAGAAGAGGGCAAGAAGACCAGAAAGACATTTTGATCCATTGCCAGTACCATACAACAAGATCCTTCCCTACATGCTAAAGGATGGATCAATTGTTTTGAAGGAGCTAACACATGTAACTCCACCTTATCCACCAAGCTACGATGCCAATGCTCACTGCGAGTATCATATGGGTGCCCCAGGACACATACTGGAGAATTGTAAGGCCTTCAAACACAAAGTCCAAGACCTGATTGACAGTAAGGCAGTTACTTTCACACCAGTTAGGCCAAATGTTGCAACAAATTCCATGCCAACGCATGCAGAGTCAAGTGAAGCTCGAAGATAAAGCTTCTCACCGACCTGAAAAGGCAGAACAACTCCGAAACGAAGAATCAGGGGATGAAGGCCCGTTGCTTTGAATGAAGGCGATCATTATGCCATTTTTACCGTTTCACATTCTTGTAATTTGTTCTTGTTTGTCTAATTACTGTATGTTTTAAACATTGTTATTTGTATTTGGTCTTATTAATGGGATGATTATGCATGCTTTGAATCAATCTTTCATATTCACTCATCTATCACATTTGCAAATCATAAACACATACTTTTCCACTTCACCTTCTTTATCACACCATTGCTAGTAAATGTTGGAAGGAGGATGACGAAAACAAAATACTGATAATTATTGATTGTATGCTTTCGGATAAAATCCTACTGATGATGTACAGGAATTGTTTCAAAATCCCAAACACCGTAGAGATAAGGAGTTAATCCCTAGTCAACCACTTCGAGCCTAGAGGTAGGAGTTTCTTTTGGATCTACAAAACCCTTACGCTTAACCTGGGGCAGGGTAGTGTTCAGTTGATTTGACTATGCATTCAAATTACAAGATGAAATATCCCATACAAGGATCGATCACATGATATTCTTCGCACACATCTTGAAGTATCGAAGGAACCATGCAAATCCAAGAGTTATGTCGATTATTCTTCAATAACCAATGACTTGGCAGTCACAATTTTCAAAATAAAAAATCAAAGAAAGAGCCCGCTAAGTCCAACACCCTAAAAGGAGACTTAGGCAAAAACTGGGGCAATCCCGATGGATTAAAGCTTCAACAAGTGGTCCATGCAAAAGTTAGGGATCAAAACAAAAATCAAGAGAGACAATGAAAGTCTCCAACAAATCAAAATAAGTTTCGGTGACCACCATACCAAAATCAAAGGGTCACCGACATCCAAAAGAAACGAAATAAGGTGGCTGACATTCCAAGAGACCTTGAATCATCATCTTTATCCTTACACCTGCAAAAGTAAAGTGTGTGTTGATTTAACTGAAAGTAGGATTGGAGATCATCACGAATAAGGGGTGGGTTAAAATAAACTTTGAGCCTTATATCCTTTCGTTTCAATAACCGTGAACCAAGCCACGTTACAACCCTCAAAAGACCTAATTGAAGTAAGGTTTATTCTGAAAGCATAATACAGCAAGGTTGAGTAAACTGACTCCGGGAGATTTGCTAATATTTTATTCTCACTACATCACTCACACACTAGCAAAATCAACACCGCGTTTGGACATATGGTCCACTCGTCACACATTACCGCGACACTCCAAACGAATGACTATTTTTCAAAAACTTGCACAACTATTGCATTAAAATCACCATTTCCTGAATAACAATTCTTAATTGTCAGTCAGTACTTGACATCGAGCAAACTCCAACAAGGGGCAATTCGAGTGGTATTTGATCGTTGATGTTGACACGAATCAAAACCATCTCACAATCCTATGAATCAGGGGCATAACATCTTTTGATTATGTTGACTTAAGAAGTAGTCAGTATAAGACAAATCTCCAAGCATTGATTGATCAGGGAGGAAAAAACACTTCAATACTCATTCCTTTTGAGGCAAGTTCCTCAAAGGCTAATCAGGGGCAGACCATTGCAGATTTAGACACTGAAAAAAAAAACTCAGACCATGTCATGGGATAATCACTCCTAAAGGTTTCCTTTCAAGGAGAATTCTTTTGAACACCCTATAGACTGGGGCAAAACCAGTTGCAGGAGGAAAGTTCCCTCCATATCTTCAAGTCAGTCAAGCAGATTGCGTCAGACACTGGAAACTGCTTAAATTCACAACCCGAGTGTCGAAAGTTCATGCCAGTACAACATCGTATCTTGACAAGAATCCTTAGGGCACGTCAAAGGCATAATCATCATGCACTGATCACGTCGCTATGCTCAGTTACAGGCTGGCCAGACATCTCAGAAGAAGAAGTCGAGATCGCCTCAGGGGCAAAAACACAACGTATCAGCAAGAGATCAAACTTGGGGCACCAGGGGTATCCATATATGTTGTGTGTTTATCATATCATCAGCTACCGAGTGTCGGGAGGTCAGCTCCTTTCACCCACCAATAGTCCAACCTGCATTAACAGTTACCAGAGAGACAGAAGTCCATCTTATTGGCATCCGCACAAAAACAAATACAACCAATATTGGGTTCCAGAAAACACATCACCTTTGAAAAAGGGGGGCCAATCCCAAACAAACCAATTATCCTTGGCATTCAAACATGCATCACATGCATCACATGCATCACCTCATACATAACGCATACATGACATTTATGCACATAACACGAATCAAGATCCAAGGTTTAGTCGTAGGCATCCAGGCCAACCCTCAGTTGAGTCATTGTTTTTCTAAGTGAGTTCCTACCCTACTATAGGGTGTTCCCCGTTAAGCTACATCCTTCAACTTTTTGTTGATAAGATGTTATCCTCAGCTAAGTCAAACATTGTTTCTTTAAACACTTACCTTGTTTCGCGTTGAGCGTCCCTCAATGAGTCGTTTCCCATAACCTTTTATTGATAGAAACTACGTCTCCCCAGAGAATATTTGTTTTGCAACCTGTTGTTGTTGATACCACCAAGTATTACTACCTAGTAATGTTCCAATACTACCCAACAAGTCGGGTTTATTAAACTTTGTTAGTAGCCTCATTTTTCCAATATTTTTCTCACTATCATCCTTTTGGTGAAAGTCCCTTGATGAATAATGATCATCATCCTGCTTATGATAATCGTTATCCTTTTGATAATGGTAAATCCTTTACATTTGTGATCTTACTGTCATCCTTTTGGTGTCGAAGATCCTTGAAGTTTTGGGTCCAACCTTCATCCTTTTGGTGAATGGAGACCTATCGTTATTAAAGCTTATTGTCATCCTTTTGGTGGTAATAAGTTTTGTTGTTTGATCTTACTGTCATCCTTTTGGTGTCAGTGATATTTAAGGTTATTGACTTATTATCATCCTTTTGGTGGTAACAAGTTTTGTTGTTGATCTTACCTTCATCCTTTTTGGTGATGGCGATCATTTGAGTTTATTTTGACTTATTATCGTCCTTTTGGTGATAACAAGTTTTGTGTTTTAATTATACCTTCATCCTTTTGGTGATGGTGATTGTTGACTTATTATCATCCTTTTGGTGATAACAAGTTTTGTTATTAGGCTTTACCTTCATCCTTTTAGTGATGGTGACCATTGAAGTTATTGACTTATTATCATCCTTTTGGTGGTAACAAGTTTTGTTTTTGATCTTACCTTCATACTTTTGGTGATGGTGACCATTGAAGTTATTGACTTATTATCATCCTTTTGGTGGTAACAAGTTTTGTTTTTGATCTTACCTTCATCCTTTTGGTGATGGTGATCATTTGAGTTGTTGACTTATTATCATCCTTTTGGTGGTAACAAGTTTCGTCTTTTATCTGATCTTTATCCTTTTGGTGATGGTGATCATTTGAGTTGTTGACTTATTATCATCCTTTTGGTGGTAACAAGTTTCGTCTTTTATCTGATCTTCATCCTTTTGGTGATGGTGATCGTTTGAGCTTCGGATTATTATCATCCTATTGGTGATAACAAGTTTTGAAGTTTTGTTCTTACCTTCATCCTTTTTGTGATGGTTATCATTTAAGGTGTCTTGAATTATTTACCTCCTTTTGGTGGTAACAAGTTCGGTTTTAATTTTACCTTCATCCTTTTGGTGATGGTGATTGTTTTGACTTATTATCATCCTTTTGGTGGTAACAAGTTTTGTCTTGTAACTTACCGTCATCCTTTTGGTGATGGTGATCATTGAGTTTTGACTTATTATCATCCTTTTGGTGATAACAAGTTTGTTGTGTGACTTTACCTTCATCCTTTTGGTGACGGTGATCATTGGTGATCGTTGACTTATTGTCATCCTTTTGGTGATAACAAGTTTTATTGTTGAATCTTACCCTCGTCCTTTTGGTGACGGTGATCTTTGAAGTTGATGAGTTAACTGTCATCCTTTTGGTGGTAGCTTTGATATTATACTCTCGGTAATGGGAAACTTTATCAAAATAACCATCATCCATTTGGCGACGAACATCATCCTTTTGGGGTGATGGAAATCTTTGGATTGTGTTTAACTTTCATCCTTTTGGTGATAGAAAGATTTGTTGTTGATCTTACCGTCATCCTTTTGGTGATGGCGATTTTTGTTGTAGCCACTGTAACCATCATCCTTTTGGTGATGATTACCTTTGAAGCTTGGATTATCCATCATCATTTTGGTGATGATGATCTTAGAAAGCGCGATGAATTCCTGTCATCCTTTTGGTGATGGAGATTAACTCTATTGTCATCCTTTTGGTGCCAGAAAGCTTGTTCAGTTTTAGTCTCACAGTTGTCTTTACATCAGAAATGACCTTTGCAAAACTTGAATGTCGACTCGAGGGTTGGCATTGATCTGATGTTCTACCCCTATTACCTTGGTGCTGTTAGAACCCATTACATTTTCTTTCTGCATTTCTCCATTGCATTTCAAAGGGCAAAATTTGGATCTTTTCGTATTTAATTACCTTCCACCATGAATGTATGACGACTGTTGTCATTCTTACCTTCTAGTTCAAGTTAATTAAATAGGGGCAGCTGTCATACCCCAATTTTGTCCGAGCGTGTTTAAATTTTCGCAAATCTGATTTCATTTTTAATTTGCATCATATGCACAACGTGACAGGAATTCCATCATGAATAATACCTGAAATATCAGTCGGAATGAATCTATTGAAGATACAGACAAATTGGTTAAATCATTTCTCAAGAACATACAAAATCAGCGGGTAAAAAGTTTCAAAATTAAAATTGTAGATGCCAGTATTATTAACCTACGATTCACGTAGTTTAACCTGGTTTGCCCGTTATCTTTTTCAGCGACTGTTTCGGTTACGTTTTGAACCGCCTGAGCCTTTTAACCGGTGCAAATCTATTTCAGAATTTGAAGAAACGCTGTATTTTTTCAATAAGTATATTTTATGCTGATCATTTTAGAGTGCCCGTTTTAATTTTTCGAGCAAATTTATATCTGACTTCTATTTATAATCGGTCACTATCTTTCTGGGTTTAATTATTCAACTAAAGTAATTAGAATTTATTAATTTAAAATATTGATTAGAAATTGGTATTGACCATATTTTATTTAATAATGATTAATTTCAAAAAAATATATAATAAGGTTGCATCGGATTCCTTGTGATGGCCAACTAGTATCACCAATTACCCACTCTTCTCTTTCCCCTAACGGTTATAAAAAAAAGAGAGATAAAAAGAGGTCACACTCTCATAACAAACACTCACGTTTTATATCCATCCACGAGTCTCTCTCTCACCACTCATCAATAACACATGTGTCCGCCTCCCTCTCCCTCTCACAGATTGCTCACATTACAAAAGAAATGGAAAAAAAGAATTCAAAAAAGAGGACACGCATCTCATATCACCACCTACCACTCTCACTATCCTCTCTCCACCTCACCTATCTTCTCTCAATCGCAGTACCAAAAAAGAACACAAAAAACAAAAAAGGAAAAGAAGTGGAGAGGACGCTTCCTCTTCTTCATCCACACGAAAACACTCCTCAATCGCCACCACCTTAAACCTCACTCGCCGTCCGCCATCTCAATCATTACCCCTCCAACACACAACCGCGACCCTTCATCTCCCTACTTCATAAACCCGCAATGCTCCCCGATCTGTCTCATGCCGTCGTTAAACTCAAAACACCTAACCGTCGCAGGAGACGCGCGCGTCTCCTCAGCATCCGCCGGTGACGACACACAAAACCACCTCCACCCATCGCGCGACCATCACCTTCTTCACATTTTCCCACCTCAACAACCCGCTGTCTTCACTCAATTCACCTTCTCCATTTGTTCCACCACCGACAAACCCCCAAATCCACCGCGCCACCATATGTCGTTCTCCATCAGCCACCACCAAATCTCAATTGCGCGTCACCGACTCCTTCTGCCGCGATGCACAACCGTCACCACCATGAAAATTTAGTTATCACTACTATATCATGTACGACATGATGTTGAGCTTGGACGTTGCAAATTTTGTCGTTTAGCTTAACGGTCGATCTCGCCTTCTGAACGTGCACAAGATATGAAGGCCATAGATTCGTCGTTACGAGAAAGGTTGGAGTAACATGTTATTTTCGATTTTGTTTCGTATTCATTCCGTGACAAATAATTTGGTTTGATGTTATTTTTTTTGGATTGAATTTCTTATGCCAGTTGTTTTTGTTATAGAGCTGGATTTTGATTTGTTTCCATTAACACGTTATTTTCGGATTTTGTTTTACATTCATTTCGTGACAAATAATTTGGTTTGATATTATTTTTTTGAATTGAATTTCTTATGTAAGTTGTTGTTGTTACAGAGATGTACTTTGATTTGTTTCCATTAACATGTTTTTTCCGGTTTCGCCTCGGTTTCATTCCGTGTCAATAATCTAGTTTGATATTATTTTTAATGGAAATGCAAGTTGTTGTTGTTACAGAGCTGGATTTTGAGTTGTTTCTATTGACGAGTTATTTTAACTGATGTGTTAATTTGTAAGAGTTGCCGATGCACACATCGATTCACCGCTGGAAAACCGTTTTACCTGCATAAAACTTGCATTAGATTTGGATTTGTTTTGGATGCACGTGTATATTGTTTTTATGTTGAAAAGAATGTGTGTATTAATAAGTTAGTTTTTTGTCATGAATATTCAAGTAACATATCAGTTTTAGAGCCGTGTATTAGAAACGAGAATAATGAGTTAATCCCTACAAGGACAGTTACAGGTTGGCGAGTGTGTATTGACTATAGAAGGTTAAACATTGCGACCAGGAAAGACCATTTCCCTTTACCATTCATTGATCAAATGTTGGAAAGGCTAGTTGGTCATGATTACTATTGTTTTCTAGAGGGATACTACGGGTCCAATCAAATTGTTGTTGCTCCAGAAGACCGAGAGAAGACGGCATTCACATACCCTTATGGTGTATTTGCTTACAGAAGAATGTCATTCGGGTTGTGTAATGATCTAGCCACCTTCCAACATTGCATGACTTCCATCTTTACTGACACGCTTGAACGAATATGGAAGTGTTCATGGATGACTTTTCGGTCTTTGGATCTTCGTTTGATAACTGTTTAACTAACATTTCTCTTGTTTTAGACAGGCGCCAGCAAACAAATTTGATTCTGAACTGGGAGAAGTGAAATTTCATGGTGCGAGAAGGAATAGTCTTGGATCAAAAAATTTCCTACTAGGGAATTGAAGTCGACCAGGAAAAAGTGGAGGTGATATCTAAACTCCCGCCTCCGGTAACGAAAAGGTATCAGGAGTTTCTTGGGACATGCAAGTGTTTACCGCAGGTTCATAAGAGATTTCTCTAAAATAGCCAAACCACTTACCACTCTATTGTTTAAGGATAAGGCTTTTGTGTTTGATGAAGAATGTACCACATATTTTGAGACATTGAAAAACAAATTAGTATCGGCACCAATTGTAATTGCCCTGGATTGGTCTCTCCTGTTTGAGATCATGTGGGATGCTAATGATATTGTTGTAGGGGCAGTTCTGGGACAGCGGAGAGAGAAGTTGTTACATGTTATTTACTATGCTAGTAATGTGTTGAACCCTGCACAGATGAACTATGCAACTACTGAGAAGGAGTTGTTAGCAATAGTTTATGCATTTGATAAATTCTGGCAATACCTGTTAGGATCGAAGGCTGTTGTTTATACTGACCATGCTGCTTTAAAATATTTATTTGCTAAACAAGATTCTAAGCCGAGGCTTCTGAGATGGAGCTTGCTCCTCCAAGAATTTGATGTGGAAATTAGGGACAAAAGGGGATGTGAAAACACCATTGCCGATCATTTGTCTCGAATGTCGCTAATTGAAGAAACAGAAGACAAAAGACCAATAAAGGATGAATTTACTGATGAACACATCCTAGCTGTCATTGGTATCCCTTGGTTCACAGACTACATGAATTATCTGGTAGGTGGTGTAATCCCTAATGATTTTGATTCTAACAAGAAGAATTTTTTTTACATGATTGCAGGTTCTACTTGTGGGATGACCCATTCGTGTACAAGAGAGGAGTATATGGACTAGTCAGAAGATGTGTCTCGGAGGAGGAACAAAGGGATGTTCTTAGAGCTTGTCATGACTCAAATTATGGAGGACACTTTAGTGGTGACAGAACAGCAGCTAAAGTCGTTCAGTCGGGTCTATACTGGCCCACACTTTTCAAAGATGTGCAAGACATAATCAAATAGTGTGATAGATGTCAAAGAACATGCAACATTTCTAAGAGGAATTAGATGTCGCAGAACGTCATGCTGGAAATCGAATTGTTTGATGTGTGGGGAATAGACTTCATGGGACCGTTTCCACCCTCATTTGGAAAGAATTACATCTTATTATCAATAGATTATGTGTAAAAGTGGGTGGAAGTGGTGGCATTGCCCACTAATGATTCTAGAGTGGTAGTGACTTTTCTGAAGAACAATATTTTCTCGAGATTTGGAGTGCCGAGAGCACTTATTAGTGATGACGGTACTCATTTCTTAAACAAACTAATGGAAAATATGTTGAATAAGTACAATGTTAAACATAAGATCGCCACCCCGTGTCACCCTAAAACAAGTGGCCAGGTTGAAGTGTCTAATAGGCAGATAAAGCAAATACTAGAAAAGATTATCTGCGCATCTCGAAAAGACTGGGCAATAAAGCTAGAAGATGCATTATGGGCAAAAAGGATGGCATTCAAAACTCCTATAGGTATGTCCCCCTATCAGTTAGTCTATGGTAAAGCTTATCACTTTCCACTCGAGTTGGAACACAAAGCGTTTTGGGCTTCAAAATTCTTAAATTATGATCTTGCCAAAGCTGGTGAATCCCAAATTCTTCAACTCCACGAGCTAGAAGAAATTAGGAATCAAGCTTACACTACGCCAAAAATGATTTTTAACAGCGCATCTTAGACAGCGCTTTTAAAAGAAAGCGCTGTCTAAGGTTAAAATGAAAATAAAACACGGAAACTGTTCCAAAAAAATAATGAAAGCGCTGTCTAAGGGGGGGTCTTAGACAGCGCTTTCTAGAAGCGCTGTCTAAGACCCCCCCTTAGACAGCGCTTTTAGAAAGCGCTTTTAAATATAGACCTTAGTCAGCGCTTTTGATAAAGCGCTGTCTAAAGTCTTTAAATTCAGAGGAGGGGTGTAAGGTTGTTCTAGGATTTAGCCAACAAGTTCAATGGGGCAAAGTGGCCTTGGGCGTAAAACATGAAGCCATGTGAGAGGGGAGAAATCATAAAGCTCATTTCATACTTCATTATACATTTCATGGTCACATGTCTATTATATAGTCCTCACCTGAGACCAATACCTCACTGTGCCGGAAATTGCCTATGGTGGTGGCGGAGGTCCAAATGCCTCCATACATATATCAATTTGTTTATCTTGACACCCTCTCTCACAATCTAACAACGATTTCCTCTAATTCCTACACAAGGTTCTGAATCGAGCCAACAAATCTATAAACCCTAAGAGACAAAATCCAAAATTAAATGATGCTGAGGAGTTGAACGGAGCTCAACCCCTAGGGGTTTGACTCCCTTATGAAGAGGCTACATGGAAGCAACGAGTTTAAGAAAGAAAATAAATTGCAAAGGATTAATTAACCTACATGAGTGACTTGGTGATGTTGCAAGCGAAGGTGACGCAAATGATTCAAGAAAATATAGAAGATCTTCAATCCAGTAACCACTTCGACTCTCAAGTTCTTTTAGGTTTCTGATTTCTTCTTTCTCTTCTTCTACCCTTAGTCTGTAGGAGCTTTTGCAAATGCTTTGTGTTGTCCTTGTTGTTCTGAACACGTAAGAGTGAGTGTGGATATGTTAAAGAGGAGAGAGAACTCATAGAGAATTGAGAATTCAGAGAGAATGATTTTCAGTGATTTTTTGTGAAAGGAATCATTTTTTTCAATTGAAGAGTGAATTGGGAATATATATACAGGATAATCCCTAACTTATTCGGGCAGAATTCGGAAATGGTAGTTGAAGGTTTGGGCATCGTTTATGTTAATGGTTCACATGAATGAAGTTGTTAGGACTATTAAATATGTTAACTCTATATTAGGGTTCTGCTACAATTAGTTGGAGCTTAAATTGGAGTGAGTTCAGTTGGTGTAGTTAGTTGGTGAAGTAGAACTCAATGGATGAAAAAGGTCTGTTAGGAGTTAGTGTTTGAGATGTTAGAAAAATTTATGATATGTTGGTGTGAGTGGGTTACTTAGGCGCTAGCACTGTCAGTAGGGTAATTAGATTGTTGGAAGGTTAGTTTGATAGATTGAATGGTTAGAAGAAAGTTAGGATGTGTTGATTTGGTGAATGGAAATGTAAATTGCAGGTTATATGCCTTTTGAGTTGAATGTTATGGAGTTGCAATGCAAACTAGATTGCTTGAATCATAGCAGCAGAGCACCTACATAACCGGTTAGCCCCTTTGGTTAACCGGTTACCAACACGACACCTAGCCCCTTTTCCACCTTTGTATGTGTTTGTGCAGTTTGAACATGATGCAGACTGTTAGTATTATTAGCTTGGAAAGTTTGAATGATGATATTAGTAATGATGTGAAAACTTGTAGTTAAGGTGAACTTGAAGTGTTCACAGTTAGTGTTAGGGAATTGAATGAGTTAGCTATTGATTTTTGCAGTTGGTCTCTATGGATGCCTTTCGAATCTGCAGAATTTGACAAGATGGGGTGGAGCTTTTTTAGAGTTGTCTCAGTTTCAGAATTTTCCCGAGTCAAAGAAGATGACCCAAGGTGCTTACTCTCTATGCTCTAAGTTTATGTAGGTTGATTTTACTTATTATTTTAGAGAGAAAATATGAAGGTTTTTGTTTAAAGCTTTTTGAGTTATGTTTGAACTTGTGGTATTAGTGGGGGTTTTAATTTAATTTTAGTCTTTAAACCCGTAGAAGATGTGAAGTGTGGAATTTTTATTAAAATGATGTGGGGTAATGGATGTCGTATTAAAACTTAGGGTCATATCATGTGAAATTTGAATCTGGGTATTGGCTCTCTTTTGGTGCCACCAGATGCATTTGGGGCGCCTATAGGTATAAATGACTATGCCTCTTATCTTCACTGATTGTGTTACTGAATGCTGCAGTTTTTTTACACCATTTGTTATTGAAGGAAGTTGCTTGAAAGTTGAAACAATAATATAATGGTATAATTTTTTTGTGATCTGTAGTATACCACGTTTTGCTACTAACACTTTCATTATATATTTTTTGGATCAGCAGTTGCAGAACACCAGAAGAGACCTCGTTACATGCTGGTACCGAGGGTATGTGTGTGCAATACAGGTTTCTGAGACTTCGGATTATTTGTATCCTGTTTTTCTTACATTTATCTTTATTTCGATTGCAAGCTATTTTTCAGATAAATGCAAATCCACTTAATTTTTAAGAGCTCATTGTTTTGTTCATGTTTGTTCGGCTTATCTGATATTGTCTCAATTAATACTCCGATGTCTGAATATATCCGACTGTCTATATTTACATGCAGGCTTCCAGTTCGCATACCAAATGTTATACCTATTGGATGCTACTGGTTACTACTCACTAGCGCTACACGCACTTGGGATTCACGTGTGCCGAGCCAGTGGACAAGAGCTGGTAAACATTTAGTGTATGGAATTTGGAGAAGTCTTCATTATTTTGCATACCATTTACAAAAATTATAGCCGAAGCTATGACAAGTATAGCTTTTGTTTTACTATGTTTTGCCTTTCTAACTTTCATCCTTTGACACCAAAACTATCATAAGTCCCAAGATGGGATGTATTGGTGTCCTGTCAACCTTTAGACTTCGAGTCCAAGCGTAGTTAAATAACTTATGAAATGTGCATAGTTATCATTTAAAAAAATGCTCTTAATTGGTTGTTGAGTGCTGTTTGTGTTATTGGTCAATGTGAGTGAATCTGTTGTGTTGAGGTATTTGTCAGTTTATTGATGTATTTGTCGGTTTGTTGGTGTGTTAAAGTCGTTAATAAGTGGTGTTTTGCAATGCAATCTATCGACATATTAGCCTATGTTTTCAGCTGTCACTAATTTAATGCCCAATCCTTCCAAGATGATGGAACTTTGTTTCAGATGTAATGAGTATGCAAGTCCACGACTAACCTCATCAAGTTGTTTTGGAACTTGTTCTCTTGTGTGGTAGTTGTGCTTGACAAAATGGACATTATATTACTATTTGTCTTACTCAATATGCAACTTGTGAGATTTTTTTTGTCAAGATAGATGGACGCCTCTTCATGTCAAGATAGATGGACGCCTCTTCAAGATAGATGGACGCCTCTTCAAGAATTTCTAAGATACGTAGCCGTGAACGTGAGAGACTCCGTGGTCCTCAATGGATAAAGGTTTGTACTTCTCTTATCACCATGACAATTTATCTTTCCTTTACTTTCCCTGAATTAAGAAGAAACTGAAGAAACTAGTTTCACATTCTATTGATGTTAATGTTTTCCATTTTTTCTGTCATTTGAGGGAGGGAGAGGCTTACATCAACATGGTTCAAATTATAAACCATTGCACCTGCATTGTTAGAACATATCTTCCGTGTGATTCAAACCTTTTTTTTGTCAGGCTATATAGGTTAAAATGTCGAAACTTTCTTTTTGTATATATAGCATTCGCAATATGTTATCATGCATGGCAATGCGAACTGTATGAATCAATGCTTGTTTATGCTTCACTTTATCCCCATGAATCCCTTGTGATTATTATAAATGTTTTTCTTAATGCAGACATTACAGGGAGCATTGCTCAGCTGTACATACACTGTACTTGACTATGCCCAAACCGGTTTGATTGCAGCAGTTTTCTTCTTTAAAGTAAGATGGCTATCCCTTTTAATATTTTTCCTTCCCTCATTGAATACTCATAAATTATATGCCCAAAATGATACAAAAAATTTATGAAACCCTAGCTTATTGTAGTTTGCTTGATATCGTTGGCTCAATTAGACTTTATATTTGCTTATGACTATTATAATTTGTTCTTGATTTAGGATTGAGTCTATGTATCCCTATAAACATGGATTGATTTTTAGTCTTTGGTATCAAGTTAGTATTGTCATAATGAGACCTTCCCTTACCAGTAGAGCTTCTGTGGAATCTTACTAATTCTTTCACAACTCTGAGGTGTAAATATAGTAGTATATATATATATATATATATATATATATATATATATATATATATATATATATATATATATACGTTTAGCTTGTAGTAAACTTAAGAAAAATGTACTAGTTGTCTTGGTAAACATATTTTCAGTAAGAACAGTTAACTAGATAATTAGTTAGTTATTATGCTAGAAAAATGTTTAAGTTATTTACTTAGTTGATAATTAATCATGTGGTGGTGGTGGTGGTTGGTTGAACTTTACGAAGAAATCAAGTATTGTACATGCTAGATGAAATGTTTAAGACTATATAAGTAAAATTGTATTTATATTGTGTGGACATTCATGTACCGAGACAATAATATGTAATATGTGAAGCAGTATCTTGTTTTCAATGTAATGTTGTTGTTTATTCTAAAAAACATTTTACTTTATATTTTAGTTTTTATTTATCGTCAAATAACATAAAAAGAATTAAGAATTAAGAATTAAGAATTAAGAATTTCAATATTCATTAGAAAAGCTTACTTTTCACTTCACCGTATACATCGCTAGACTTGCATCCGCTCTATGATCTCTAGTGAATTAAGTAATTAGAACTTATTCAAAACGTTGTACCGGTTCAGTGCCTAAAGGATCTGTATGTGGATCTCTATATGTAATATGAACAGGTAGCCAAAGAAGGGGTACAGTTACCGCCAGACAGAACAGTTTGCCCCCTGTGCTTGCAGAAGCGCGTAAATCCATCTGTAATTACGGTTTCAGGTTTCGTCTTCTGCTATGCCTGTGTATTCAAGTTTGTTACTCAGGTGAGAGCTCTAGACACCTTAACTGTGACTTGGAAAGGAATTAAATAACTTGAATATCATTTGGTTTACTGTGTATTTTTGCTCATGACAGTATAAGCGTTGTCCAGCAACGATGATGCCTGCAACAGTTGACCAGATAAGGAGACTCTTTCATGATGTATAGTCCCAGTTGGAGCTGCTATAAACGAGTAGATGAGTAAAACATTCGCAATGGTTGTTGCACTGATCTATGTTTATTTTAGTGTTGGGAGAGGCAAGTAAGAAGCATAATGTTGTAGCTATCTGTAGTAGTTAATGTTGTAGCATTGTTCAATCTTCAACTCTTATGAACAAACATCTTCTATGATAGAGCTCAATGTTTGTTCATAAATTTGTGTAATTAATGGGTACATTTGTAGTATATGTAATGACTTGTAAATGTGTACATAAATTTGTATATATTTTGATACATTCAAGGCAAAATTGGTTTGAATTGGTATATATATATATATATATATATTTGTTAGCCAAAAATTGGTAGAAAAAAGGCCAAAATGGCATGTATAAAATGTGATAACTGTCTGTCAAAATCTGGTTGAAAACAGGTAGAAATTCTGGTTTATAAACCTGGAAAAAATGTGGTTTAAAACAAAAGCTTCAAAATTTTCGTATACATTAGACAGCGCTTTTGTAAAAAGCGCTGTCTAAGGGGGGGATTAGAAAGCGCTTTAGGCAAAAGCGCTGTCTAAGGGGGGGGGCTTATAAAGCGCTGTCTAAGCCCCCCCCTTAGACAGCGCTTTTGCCTAAAGCGCTGTCTAAGGTATACCTAAAAAATTAAAATAGGGGGGGCTTAGACAGCGCTTTCTGAAAAGCGCTGTCTAAGCCCCCCCCCCCTTAGACAGCGCTTTTGCCAAAAGCGCTGTCTAAGGTATACCTAAAAAAACTAAAATAGGAGGGTCTTAGAAAGCGCTTTTGGCCAAAGCGCTGTCTAAGGGGGGGGGCTTAGACAGCGCTTTTAAGATTTAAAAAAGCGCTGTCTAAACCTTTAGCAGCGGAGGTTTAGACAGCGCTTTAAAGCGCTGTCTAAGGCTAAAAAAAGCGCTGTCTAAGGTCTTGTTTGGCGTAGTGTTATGAGAATGCCAAACTTTATAAGGAGCGGGCAAAAAAATGGCATGGTTAGAAGATCCTAAGAAAGGAGTTTGTGGAGGGACAGTTGGTGCTCTTGTTTAATTCCAGGTTAAAACCTTTCCCGGGAAAGTTGAAATCCAGATGGTTCGGCCCGCTTTTGGTTCACCAAGTGTTTCCCCATGGAGTAATAGAACTTAAAAATCAAATTAATGAGGACACATTTAAAGTGAACAGACAAAGATTGAAAACTTATTAAAAGGGAAAGACAGTGGGTTGATAGATAATGTTCGTCTCAGAGGATAAGATGGAGGACCGTCGAGCCATGCGACGTTAAACGAAGCGCTTCGTGGGCGGCAACCCACGTTGTTTAAGTCTGGAAATTTCCGTTGTTTTGGTGTGTTTCATTTTTTTTGTAGGTTCACGCAGTGATCGCATAGGACGGAAGGAGAAGTTTGAACTCAACCAATAGAATACAGTATGTTAGAAGAGCAAGGAGAGACAGGTTAAAAAATAAAGTTGTTTTTCAAAAAATAGGGTCCTGACACGGGTGTCCGTGTCAGGCAGCGTGTGGTCAGAATTTTGGGTTTTTCAACTTCACTTTGTGTGGTCCCCACCCGATTTTTTCACCAATAACCACCATATTAACTCATCATTAATCCTATTAATCAGATTTTCTCCACCTTTCTCTCTCTTTCTCACTTAACCCTCCTTCTTCCTCCTTTATCTCTCACATAACTCCATAGCCTCCACCATTAAAGCCCATTCCTTTATCACCATAAACCTTCCAAATCGCCTACTCACTTCACAAAAGCAGCTCCACTTTCCGTCCACTACAATTACACGGTAATCTCTTATCCTAACTCCATACTCTATTTTTGCTCAAAATTTTTGGAGGGACCAAATATGCCGCCTAGACAAATTTCTAAGGGAAAGAAAATGGAGGTTGAGCCATCAAGGCCTCGGAAGAGGACCATTCGCCATCCAAATTCTCACGACATCATCTTCGACAACCCAGAGCATGAGAGGCGTTATTCGTCTCTCGTCAAGCGTAAGATCACACCAACGAGGTATTTATGCTCTGACACTCTAGCTCAATTAGGTATGTCTGAAGAGTTGGATAGAATGTTTCATGTGCTAGGCATGTTAGAATATTTTCACTATGGCGCTCCTAGTTTTGAGCGCATAACTTTGGAATTTTTTAGTACTATTGAGTTTAAGCTAAAGAAGGAGTGGGCAGGTACAACGATGTACTATGATGGTACTGTGCATTTCAGGTTATATAACGTTGACCATGAGTTGACGGTAAAGCATCTTGGTGATATCCTCTGCTTACCCATGTATGGTCCCGGAGCTGTTACGGATAGTTTTGATGCTAAAATGTTCTGGTTAGCCATTACTGGTCGGACTGATTATGTGGCGAAGGGTGCTAAGGCATCTGGAATTAGAACCCCTGTTTCCGCTACGCTCAGAAAGTATTAGCTTTCACACTCTTTGGTAGGGGTGATAGTACCAGGGCGGCTACTCTGAAGGAACTGTTCTTTATGTTTGCCATGGAAAACAGGGTGGCTGTGAGTATTGCAGTATTTGCAGCTGACTACCTCGGTAGAGTGGGCAGAGTTGCTTAAGGAAGAATCTCCATTAGGGGTATAATCACACAGATAGCCCACCATTTTGAATACGACCCTGGTGCCCTGAATGAGACACCAGTGTTAGGTAAGAATAAGTTGGACATTAATGCTCTAGTTCAGCAAGGTATGATCTCTCAAATCTCATATTATTATGCTTTGATGAGTTCTAAACAGTTTATCATGGCACTTCCTGACCCTGCGAGGATAAGCATTTCCGAAACTGCTAATTGGTTATATGAGAGTGTCGTCCACGATGATATGGACGAGCACAATGCTGACACTTTTGTTGCAGGTGACCAGCACGAGGAAGATGCACAGGAGAAATAGCAGTTTGTTCCTCAACAAGAGGACACCACATATATAGGTGTCAGATCGTCATCTATGACATCGGACCAATGGTCGTGGATACATACTGAGATGGGTGATCTCCGAGCGGATCAGGCACGCCAAGGAGTAGACTAATCTCTTCAAGGAACAGTAATGGATGAGATGCATGCGCTAATGCAATAGTTAATGTTGTAATTTCCTCCGCCACAGTGAGGCTTTGAGAGTTCCCCCTCTATCATGGATTAAACATTACGGTCAATATTTGGTTCAAGTGTGTGTGTGTGTGTGTGTGGGGGGGGGGGGGTTACTACTTTATTACTTTCAGCATTATTTTTATGTCATTTTTATGATTGTTTATTGTTTATTTAATTAGTGTGTATGGTATTTCATGTGTTACAGATCGAGGGTATTCGTGCCGGATGAATAATGAGGCTTATAGCTAGTGGATGAAAGACACACCCCATACTTGCTCTCTAGGAAATCCCTGATAGTTGGTACTGCTGAACTGAATAATCGGACACAACTTTCTGTCACTGGACTAACACGGGAATACTTTGTACCCGAAACAAAGATGAAGCTACATCATACTAGAGGTATCTTGAAACCTGTAAGCTATACCAAACATGGTGAGGATCATAAAAAGCCAAACACTTATCATCATGAGAGCTTTTCAAGTATGTCTCTGTCACTCTGAGTTTGTGTAAGTAGATATTGAAATTTCAAGACACACATATACATATTGAGGCACTTCTTTGTTTTAACCCCGAGCCTTTCCAGCCAACCATTCAATATTACCCTTCATTTACCCAATTCGAGTCATATTCCCCTTTTATTTGTTATGAATCGTTGTAAATAACTGTAAGCCCAAACACTCCCTTACATTGCTCAGATAAGTGTTGTAGATTGTTGTTCTGTGAAAAATCCTAAGTTTGGGGTTAGGACACCGGTAAAAACTAGATAAGTGCATATGAGATGAAAAGAAAAGAAAAGAAAAAATTTGTTGTGAAACTTTAAGAAAAAGAAAAAGAAAAAAAATGAGAAGTAGAATAAAGCACTTATCTGGAGGAGATCTAGTTTGGCAAAAAGGCATGCTCAAAGAAACACGTGAGTAAAAAAAGTAATGAAGCCTAACAAGAACGGTGTCCAAAAATCTCTAAGGTGAACGATCGACACAACGATGAAGATGACAGCACGGACTATGAGCCTAAACCACTAGTTCCCCCCTTTTTGTTTGTTTTTCCCACCTTGTGCCTAAGCCCAATTACAACCTTAAAAGCCCTCGAATAGTATGTGATGTGTATTCAAAATGTAGATGTTATTCAAACTTATGAGTTGACTTTGCATGCTCTGATTTTTTTGTGTAAACACTTTAACCTAGAGAGATTTGGTGAGAGTGTGAAAAGCTACAAGTGAAGAGGTGCTTCAATATGAAAGTGTGGCAGAACGTCAAAAGTCGGGGAAGAATAAAATAGTGAAAGAATAGTGAAAAGGGAGTCGTGAAAGATCATGGCAGTATTGCGGCAAGTGAATTGGTAGAATTTAGGGGTGACCGTCCGGTTGTCCCGAGCATCACTTGAGGACAAGCAATGAGATAAGTTTGGGGTTTTATCAGTCACCAATTCTACTAGTTTTCTAACACTTATTCGGAATTAATTCACGAAGTCGATAACACTTTGTTTTACCTTTTTGTATTATTTTGTTAAGTAAATTGGATGTTCACATTTCCATTCTCGTTTGGTTATTATCTTTGCTTTTCGTCAATGTACTACATTTTATGCTTTCTTTTGGTAGTTCTGTTGGTTTTTAGGTGCAAGCAAGAATGTCCAAAGACTCTCCAAGAGAATCGGGCATTCCGGGCTCACGGGGAAGAAGTTATAATGGCCATGACACGGCCACCTGTGTCGCCTGACACGGCCCATGTCAGGGGAAGGAGAAAAGGGGATGATAAGAGGAAAGACAGAGGGCTAACACGGGTGCCCGTGTCAGCTGACACGACCCGTGTTAGTAAGTTTGGCAAGGGAGTTTTGAAAACCAAAAGAATTAAGCCAACACGGTCGACCGTGTTGTCTGACACGGCCAGTGTTGGCTTGGACGCCTCATCTTCTAATTTTACTGGACTTTTGGAATTTCTAATCCCGAAGGGCAATTTGGGTATTTGCTACATCGACTAATTGATCAGTGACTATTTAGGGTACTTTTTGAGAAAGAGAATGGGACTTTTGGACACGATAAAGATTGGTACGATCAAGAGTTTCGGAGAACGGAGGTCCTTCAAAAGTGGATGCGATTGAAGAATAACAGACTCCCCATTTCGTGTAATGTCTAATTTGAATATTATATTTTCTTTGAATAATATTATAGGCTAAACACCCCAATGCCAGGGGGTCCCTGATTAGATCATGTAATGACTTTGAATTCTTAATTCCCTCAATGTTATGTTTGTTATTCAACTTAACTGTGCAATGTTTTTAATGCTTTCGTTATCAGAAAAATAAGGATGGTTATATGGTTAACAAATTGCAGGATCGCAATTGTTAAGGTTTTTGCACATTTAAGTTTTATTAGATATCACCTAGGACTAGGGATACCCTATGATCACTGGTTATATCTTGTTATTTCAAAATACTTGGTTTCTTCATAATTTCCTAAGGACTTAGGTATTAGAATGAATGACCAAAGGTTTCCCTCTAAGGTTTTGGGAGGAAACAATTTTAAGATCTGGTAATTGAATATTTGAACTGGTTGAGGAGATATACATTCAAGGTTGCCGCAGGAAATAATTACACACTGTACCTTGGCATGATTCTCATATTTGTGTAAAAGCTTTATTTAGCATTCTATTTAATTCAATTATAGTGTGGATTTATTCCAACCTTAAAACTCCTGTTTTTGTTTAATTGAATCATGATTTAAACTAATATTATTGCGCAGTCCTCGAGATCGATATTTCGGAAACTTCCCTATTATTACTACATTGGCAAAATAGTACACTTGCTATTTTCCGATCAAGTTTTTGGCGTCGTTGCCGGGGACTGCCAAATATAAAGTTTAAATTTAGTTCAATTGAAATCTTGTTGCTCTGCAACTAAAATTTATTATCTGTTCTTTTAGTATTTATTTCGATCATTAAAATTGAAATCTTGTATGCGAGGTAAGGCCTCAGTTGATTTTCCTTTTGACACAATAATTGAAAGAACTTTGCGTGCAAGACTCAGACAAGCTAGATTAGCAAGATTGGAATCAGAAGAAGAACAACTTTCCATTCATTCAGGTTTAGATTCAGGTTCAGAGAGAGAGAGATTGAAATAATGGGGGAGAATCCATAGCCACCAGAAAGACTGTTGGGTGACTATGGAGGCGCAAATGCACCAACCGGAAGATTAATAATTGTCAATGAACCCGTGAATGTGGCTAATTTTCAGCTACATCCTAGTACTATTAATCAACTTGAAAGAAAGAATTTCACTGGAAAGGTTAATGAAGATGCAAACAAGCATTTGCAGAGATTTCTGACCATGAGCAACACTCTAAAAATTGATGGTCACACGGAGGAAGCAAAGAAGTTAAGAATGTTCCCGTTCACCTTAGCGGAAGAAGCTGAAGAATGGTTTTATTCTCTCCCAATCGGTAGCATTACATCATGGGAAGAGATGGAAAAGGCTGTCCTGAATGAGTATTTTCCAGCATCGGTGTTCCTGAGAAAAAGGTATGAAATACTAAACTTTAAGCAGAAAGAGGGTGAATCTTTGGGAGATGCCTACAAGAGATTTAAAAGGGTCCTGGTAGCTTGCCCAACTCATAATATAGATCCAACAGAACAGATGCAGATGTTTGTAAATGGTCTCAAAATAAAGACCAAACAGTTGATTGATACCGCAGTCGGTGGCTCAACTAATTTCTCAACAGCCATCGGTATCAAAAAGGTCATTGAAGCAATTGCTGTTAATGAGCACTTGGAGTTGTACGATAGATGTGTAAGTAAACCTGAAGGAGTTATCGATCTGAAGCTTGAAACTAATAGAATCTTTATAGAAGATAATATTGATTCCGAAGTCGAAAAGAACCTGAAAGCGATGAATATAGGTACCCAATAGGTGGCTCAAGTCCAACCTGCTCCTCTCGCCTGTTGTGAGATTTATAATGGATCGCACCAAATAGTGTATTGTTTTGCAACTCCTCAACAAGTTGAGGAAATAAAAATTTTGAAGCAGAATAATCCCTATTCCAACACGTACAATCCTGGTTGGAAGAATCATCCTAACTTCTCATGGAAAGATCAGAAAGGCAACGTTCCTCAACAAGGTCAAGGTCAATATCAAACTCAATATCAACAATAGCAGCAACAACAAGCCCCTAAGAAAGCATATTGGGAGATTGCCATTGAAAGAATGACAGCTCATAATGTTCAATTCCAAGAAGAAACTAGAAACAATCAGAAAAGCACTACCGCATCCATAAAAAATCTTGAAGTTCAGATGGGTCAGATAACACAACAATTAGCCTCGAGTTCTCAAGCACAAGGTGCTCTACCAAGTGCAAATGTGACAAATCCTAGAGAGCATAATAATGTTAGTGTTGTGACAACGAGAAGCGCTAAATCTCATGAAGTCCTTGAGGAGAGAGCTGAAGATGAAGACCAATTGCTTGAAGTAGATATTGAGATCAAAGAAAATGAAGTTGTGAGGGAAGAATTGGTTGCACCTAAACAAGTGGTGAAAGAAAAAGTCATTGAACCAAAACCGGTCATTAAACTTCCCTTTCCCACCAGAAACAAGAAAAAGGGGCAACATGAGAAAAACTTTGAGAAATTCCTTGAGTTGATCAAGAAGCTAGAAATCAACATTCCGCTTTTGGAAGCACTTGAACAAATGCCTACCTATGCCAAGTTCATGAAAGACATCATTTCTAAGAGGTGAACCATTGACACCGACCCGATTATTTTAATCGAAACTTGTAGTGCTATTTTGTAGGGTATGAAAACTCCTATGAAGAAGAAGGATCGAGGAGTTGTCATTATTCCTTGCACCATCGATGATAGGTCATTAAAAAAAGCTCTTATTGATTTAGGACCTAGTGTGAGTCTCATGCCGTTATCCATTTACAAGAAACTGGGTATAGGGGTTATGCAAGATGCTAGGATGACACTTCAATTTGTCGATCATTCAGTTAAGAAACCTTATGGGATAGTTGAAGGTGTTCTAGTGAAGATTGACAAGTTTGTATTCCCGGTGGATTTCGTGATTCTAGAAATGCCTGAGGATGAAGAGATTCCTCTCATTGTTGGGAGACCCTTTTTAGATACTAGCAGATGTTTGATCAACATAGAGGAAGGTACTATGACTTTGAAGGTTTATGATGAGGAATTAAATATTGATGTTCGAAACACCATGAAATACAAACATGATGTTGGCACTAGTCATACCATAGAGGTTCTAGTTCAAGTGATTGCTTAAGATAGTCCTTTGAATGCACCGCAGTTACCTTTGAAAAGAGTGTTGAGCTTATCCATTTTTTACGGTGATAAAGAAGTGGACAACAGAGAATCAGAAGTGCTAGCGATGATGAAAGCACAACCCCCTTGGAAAGGATCTCGACCGCACCGGTGGGAATATTTACGACTACCTCAATCATGTGAGGAGAATAAAGAATCCAAGAAGGGGACGGAGTTGAAACAACTTCCCGAGAATCTCAAATATGTCTTCCTCGATTCTGAAGGCCAATGCCCAGCTATAATAAATTCGAGCCTCAAGAGTATCCAAGAAAAGGAACTCATCCAAGTCCTAAAAAAATACTAGAATGCTATCGGATGGAAAGTTGAGGATTTGAAAGATATTAGCCCGACAATGTGCATGCATAAAATTCTCATGGAAGACGATCACAAACCTGTGGCCCAACCCCAAAGGAGACTTAACCCATCAATGAAAGAAGTGGTTCGAAAAGAAATGGTGAAGTTGTTAGACGCTGGTCTTATCTACCTTATATATGACAACTCATGGGTGAGTCCGGTGCATGTGGTCCCCAAAAAAGGGGGGGCACCATCACTAGAAACGAGAAGAATGAGCTAATCCCTACAAGGACAGTTACAGGTTGGCGAGTGGGTATTAACTATAGGAGGTTAAACATTACGACCAGGAAAGACCACTTCCCTTTACCATTCATTGATCAAATGTTGGAAAGGCTAGCTGGTCATGATTACAGTGTTTTCTAGATGGATACTCTGGGTCCAATCAAATTGTTGTTGCTCCAGAAGACCAAGAGAAGATGGCATTCACATACCCTTATGGTGTATTTGCTTACAGAAGAATGCCAATCGGGTTGTGTAATGACCTAGCCACCTTCCAACGTTGCATGACTTCCATATTTATTGACACACTTGAAACGAATATGGAAGTGTTCATGGATGACTTTTCGGTCTTTGGATCTTCGTTTGATAACTGTTTAACTAACATTTCTCTTATTTCAGACAGGCGCCAGCAAACAAATTTGATTCTGAACTGGGAGAAGTGAAATTATGATCTTGCCAAAGCTGGTGAATCCCAAATTCTTCAACTCCACGATGGTTCGGCCCGTTTTTGGTTCACCAAGTGTTTCCCCATGGAGTAATAGAACTTAAAAATCAAATTAATGAGGACACATTTAAAGTGAACAGATAACGATTGAAACCTTATTAAAAGGGCAAGAGAGTGACCAAATATGTCGCCTAGACGAATTTCTAAGGGAAAGAAAATGGAGGTTGAGCCGTCAAGGCCTCGGAAGAGGACCATTCGCCATCCAAATTCTCACGACATCATCTTCGACAACCCAGAGCATGAGAGGCGTTATTCGTCCCACGTCTAGCGTAAGATCACACCAACGAGGTATTTATGCTCTGACACTCTAGCTCAATTGGGTATGTCTGAAGAGTTGGATAGAATGTTTCATGTGCTAGGCATGTTAGAATTTTTGCACTGTGAGGCTCCTACTTTTGAGCGCATAACTTTGGAATTTTTTAGTACTGTTGAGTTTAAGCTGAAGAAGGAGTGGGCAGGTACAACTTTCCCGAACCAAAGCTCAAGTTTGGGTATATAACTTATCTCACCACACAGAGATCACCAAGTACAATAGACAGAAAATCTCATACATACAATATATACAAACATACAAACATCAATAATCAACAAATATAATACACACAAAAATTAGGCTAAACCCACTTAGGATTATTCCCCAACAGAGTCGCCACTTTTTTTTCTGTAGCGGTAAATTCATGACCACTGAGTTATTGGTTAACTCAATGTCAATAAAACCAGAGTCGCCACCGCACTTTTATTATTTCCAAAGGAAAAGGGAGAAAGTACGAACAAAACCCAAAGATAAAAAGTTTTCAAATCAAAACTAACAAAATGTCAGAGATTACAGGTAAAGGGGTTGGTTACACAGAAGGAAGGTATTAGCACCCAAAGTGTCCTAGGTACTCCTAAGGAGCCCTTTTTGTGTGTACTTATTTTGGTTGAAAAGATGTTTTTTTAAATAGAATGAGGGGGTGAGAAAAGATTTCATTATTTATATTTTTTGTTTGATAAGACTCTCGGTCTTATGCCTACGTACCAACATAAATGAGGGATCAAAACCTCGTAGTTCGTAGTAAAAATTTCAAAGATGGGTGGATTGATTTTAACAAAAGTTTAAAGATATTTTGTTATCAATGGGATAATACTCAACCAAACATCCACCAATAATGAGGGTTTTACAACATTTAAGAGGGAGGGCTCCAACTCGGATTAAATCAATAAGTATGCCTCTAACCCCCTAGTAAATGGAAAGTCTTACACTCAATATATCATGGAATGGGAGAATTACATCTCAACCAAGGATAAATCAAATCTAAATGCTTCTTTTTGAACAGTTTAAAAGGAAAAAGGCACCAAGTGGCCAAAATGATTAGATGAGGTTATTAGTTCTTTTTGGTCTTTTTGAAAATAAAGTCCATATGATTAAGTCTTTTTACATGTTTGATTAAGATAATAGTTTGAAAATCAATGGCCTGAGGCCATGGTTTCTACTCATTAAAACAAGTCTAAGTTGAAAAACAACGAGCAAAGAAGTTTTGAAAATGAGAAGAAGATTTCAAAATTAAATAAGAAGGGGGTGGAGATGAAGAGTCTATCCTAGACAAGATTAAGAGTTTTGAGTTGAAAAGATCTAACCCATGGGAAGCATCCATAAGACAATAGTGTTAGATAGAAACCCATTTCCTTTGGATTGTCAAGCAAACAACAAAGCCATAATCATCAAAGCAATTAAGAAGAAACCCAATGGTGTCAAATAAAGATAACCAAACATCCAAGCTATCACTCCAAAGCAAGCAATATTCAATGTCCTTTATGTGTATCAGATGAAAAATCCCTTGAAACTTAGTCAAAGAGAAAACATCAAATAATAACAATAAGATCAAAACAACAATTTAGACAAAGAGAAAGAGTGTATTAGATAAACCCAAGGGAGTCTCTCAAGCTTGTATCAGATGAATGGCATTGGCCATGTTTTTGGTATCAAATTAATGGCATTGGCCAAGTTTTTCTTCCATAGCTAAGGAATGTTACCTACTCTAAGTCCATAGGTCCAAATCAAGTCACAGACAGAGATCCAACAGTCCACCAATGTGTTTTTAGTGTTTTTTTTTTATTAAGTGTTTTAAGCTCTTAAGACCACAAAGAAAATATGATCACAAGCCTAGATATATCACAAGCACAAAATATAATGGCTCAAGTGAGCAAAAAATGAAAATAACTGAAGCATAAACAAATGCCCAAGTGGGAAAAGAGCAACTGACTGAAGCATAAACAATTTGCATGAATGTAAATTTCAAGGAATGATAAAGTGCAAGAATTTAAATTGCATTAAATTAAATGACAAGAAAATTAAATGTTAGTTGTCAAGTTAGTATGTTAATTTGTGCCTTGGGTAAAATTTAGCGCTATGTTAAGCAATCGTAAGTAGGTTTATGTATAATCCATACCTATCTGAGGTTGGTCAATAATAATGTTGGTGTTAATGCATGCTAGAGACAAGGTATCCAAGACCAAGCTCCTAAAGTATACCACACACAAAAATAAGAGGGGATGGGCATATCTCAATCAAGATTATGTTGATTCATTTGACACAAGGTCATTGATGAATCAACTAGCTAATGATCCATGAGAAGTCATTGGCCAAGAGATGATTAGGGAAGAAATGAGATGAAAATGGATAGATGAAATGAAGGGGGTCCCAAATTGGTCAAGGGATGAACCTCACTTGATCAATACCATTCATTCATCTTGAGGGATGAAGTCTTAAACTTCATCAACCTCCTAAATCCAATGGTATTGACCAAGTCAAGGTACAATTCAACCAAGACCAAGGCCAAACAAAAGTAAGGTCAGCATAAAGTCAAATCAGTTCAAAGGACCATTGACTAATTTTTTTGGTATTTTTCAAAAGTCAGGAGTAATTAAAAACTAATTAGAACAAGTTAAAAATCATAAAATTCACCAAAAATATCAAACTTAATCCAAAAATTAATTTTAAATCATAAATGTGAAGAATAAAATATTTGTGAATTTTTTGGTGTTGGTCCCATAATTTTTGAATCAAAAATGAATTTATGGTGAATTTTAAAAGAAAAAGTTATTTAAAAATCAATTTAGAAAAATATCTTTCTCAAGCTCACTATGAGTTTCAAAAGCAACTATTTGAACTTTTTTAAGGTCCTTGTACCTACACTGAAGACTCTGGTACTTTTCTAGTATTTCAGAGATACATGACTCTAAATCAGAACGAGATAGTTCAGAAAATACCTCTTTAAAATTGGAGTCTGATTTTGATTCTGACAACATCTTGTATTTTGGTTCTTTAGAACCTTCTGGATCAGTTGTTATTGCTATAAATCTATCATTGGCTTATTCCTCGTCAGAATCTTCTTCTTCTGATTATGAGTCATCCCATGTAGCCATCAGCCCCTTCTTGCCTTTAGAAAAATTCTTCTTAGGTCTTAAGTCATTTTTCAGCTTATGACACTTATTCTTGTAGTGGCCTAGCTCCTTACACTCAAAGTAGATAACCTCTTTACATGAACCTTGCTTCTTATGTCCAAACGAAGAATCAGAATGACCAACAGTCCTCCTAGCTCCTCTAAACTCTCCTTGACCATTCTACATGTGCTTTTAAAGTCTGTTGACCCTCTTGGAAATCAAAGATAACTTATCATCATCTTCTGAGTCTTCATCAGAATCTTCTTATTCTTCCTTAGCTTGATAATCCTTTGTATTCTTAGGCTTAGACTTCAAAGCAACAGATTTACCTCAATTCTAAGGTTCGTCTTCTTCGAGTTCTATCTCATGACTTCTTAAAGAACTAACAAGTTCTTCAAGACTAATGTCGTTCAAGTCTTTTGCCAACTTCAAGGCAGTTACCATAGGTCTCCATTTTTTTGGGAAGCTTCTGATGATTTTCTTGACATGATCAGTTGTAGAGTATCCTTTGTCTAGAACCTTGAGTACTGCAACAAGCATCTGAAATCTTAAGAACATAGTCTCAACGGTTTCATCATCTTCCATTCGGAATGCTTCGTACTTCTGGATTAAGCCCAAAGCCTTTGTCTCCTTTACTTGAGCATTCCCCTCATGAGTCATCCTCAAAGAGCCAAATATAGATTTGATATAAACTCTATTTGTTATCTTATAATACTCAATATAAGAGATGACATTTAGCAATATAGTTCTAGCCTTATGATGATTTTTGAAATCCTTCTTTTGTTGATATATCATAACACTTCTTGCTATATTGTTTCCTTCATCATTAATTAGGTAAACGTAGACATCAACTACAAGATCCCAGAGATCAACATCATAACCAAGAAAGAAACTTTTGATTCTATCTTTTCAATAATCAAACTTCTCACCATCAAAGATTGGTGGTTTAGCACTGTAGTGATCTCTCTCATTGTTGTTAGTAGCGCAACGTTGTTGTTAGTAGCAGCTGTTGTTTCTCACACAAAGTTGATCGGTACTGAACACAGTGAAGTGTTAATAAAAAATTTATCACAATCAAAACCAGAGCTCTGATGCCAATTGAAGGTGTGAAAAACACAAGAAAGGGGGGTTGAATTGGGTTTTAAAAACAAAATCTGTTTACCAACTCAAGAACACCACACAAATACTAAGAACAAAGAGATAAAAACACAAGTATTTTTATCTTGGTTCGTTTGAAGCTCAAAGCAACTCCAGTCCATCCACCAAGGTGATTTCCCCTTATACACAAGGACTTAATCCATTATCATCAAATGATTACAATAATCACAAAGAGTAACCTTCTTTGTCTTCTCAAGGATCCGACTATACCCTAGTCTCCTTAAGGAATCACAAAGAACAACTTTCTTTGTCTTCTCAAGGATCCGACTAAAACCTAGTCCCCTTTAGGAAAATCAAACAAACAGTTTGAATAAGATTTTGTGTGTTATAAGTTGCTTCTACACAAGAAGATTTTACACAAATGAAATATTATCACTTAAATAAAAACTATGCACAAAGTTGATATCTTTTCACGAAGAAACACACTTGTTAAATTGTTGTAGCGCTTTCATTTTTTCTTCAAGTCTCAAAGTCCATTTATATAGCAAAAGAAAAGAGACCGTTGGATGGAAAAATAGGGATACCAATAGAGGGGTTGTTCACTGTTGTATTGGTGAAAGGAGTGATACATCATACAGTCCTTCGCCCATAATTTTAGTGACAGGTGTAATGTGTAATATTGTCCTTCGCCCATGAATTAAGGAGTGGAAGGAATATTTGATTTGTAATATGTAATATTTGATCACGTATCCACTTGAACTTATCTTCAAATTTATTGGCTTCTAAGAAAAAGTCGATGCAGCATGAAACGAAGAAACACACAGTTGGATTCAGAAACTTCAGAATCTTTAGTCAGAACCTTGACAGCGTCAGCAATCTGGCTTGAGATCTTTAGAATCTTCATCTAATAATAAAACTTCATAAGCTTTCCATTCTTCATAAGCTTGATGATCAGAGTCACGTCCATAATCAGAAACTGAGAGAACATTGCAGCAACAACATACCATCTTTTCAGAAACTTCTCAGGTGTGAATCATCATAGAAGCAGAAAAATCATTGTTGCAACAACTTGGCATCTTCTAGAACCTCTCATGATTAGTGCAGAAGTGGAATTTGGAACACAATGTTCAGAAACTGATGATGTTACACACCATATACTCAGAATCCGAACTGACTATTAAAGCTACACAATAACAAACCATTAAGGTACAAAATTGTTCTCACACAAATACAATATTGTTATCATTAAAACTCAAGGTATAGATGAAGAACCAAATATTGTTCTAACAAAAATATGAGTAATCATGTTATTCAACACAAAGTTCATAAGCATAACTATCCCACCTAAATACATGTTTCTTCTCTTCTAAGATGAGATACATCTACAAATTTTAGACAAAATATTAAAACATGTTGGCCTTCTCCTAGGGCTGGCTCCAATAGGAATTCCTAGGAAAGGAAAAGGTATGGAGCTTGTACCACAAGACAAGAGTGCTGAAGCTTCTTGAGTAAAGTCCTCCTTCAAATAGATGCAAATGAACTTGCTTTTACAAAATTTTACATGCAAGCCTAAAATAAATTCAAATCTATGTAACAATTCCTTGATACTCCATATATTTCTCCATGTCCCTTCACTCACAATTATTGTATCATCATCAAACTTCATTAATTCAAACTTAATTCCAACACTGACTTTGAATGGTTGAAATTCTTTTATTCAAATGGCAGTGAACATTAAACTTGTTAATCCTTATAATGCAAGAAGGAACAAAAAGGGGGGATAATGGGTCCCATTGGCTCAATCTTCTCCAAGCTTTAAAATTCAAAGTAGTATTTCCATTAACGGGCACAATTATACTACTTGAAAATACACAACATTCCACCCACTTTAACCATTTATAACTAAAATCCCTCATTTGAAAAATGTTTCTAACGTATTCCCAAGACACACAATCATATGCCTTTTTGAAATCTACCTTAAAAAGAATACATTCATTTTTGTCTCTCCTTGAAAAATTCACCACTTCATTGATTGTTGATACCCTGTCAAAGTGTATTTTCCTATTAGGTATAAAAGTTGATTGACAAGAAAATATCAATGACCCAATACCTTTTTATAGTCTTGCATATAGTATCTTGGATATAATTCTGTACATGGACCATATAAGAAAAATTGGATTGAATTGAAATAACTCTAGAGGATTATAAGTCTTAGGAATCAGAGTTATAAATGATTAAGTGATGTTGGAAAGTTTAGCATTAGCATGAAACTCCATCACAAAAGCAATTACATTTTCCTTAATAACATCCCAAGATTTTTTAAAGAAGCCCATATTGTATCAGTCAAGCCTTGAGCATTTTTTCACTCTCACAAAGCCAAACAACATCCTTGATTTCCTCCAGACTGAATTGCTCCCCTAGCACCCTACAGTCCAACACTGAAACCTGCCTGAAGTTAACTCCTTCCAACAAAGGTCTAATTGAGTTAGGCTCTTCGAATCTGTTATGGAAATGGTTTTATATTTCAATTTTAACTACCTCCAATTACTCTAACCTTCCCCTATCATGTTCAACCCCAATATATCATTTCTTCTAAACCTAGTCTTCATGAATTCATGATAGAACTTTGAGTTTAAATCTCCTTCACGAATCCGTTTGTGTCTAGACTTTTGTCTAATAATGGATTCCTTATTTTGCAACCTCTGACAAATCTTTTAAGAAGCCCCCAAGCGCCTTGGTGCCACCTCGTATGAAACCGACACAAATATCTAACTAATAACAAATCCAGGTTATTATGTTCTTTTGAGGCCTCTTTTATCCTTAAGTTAATCTTCCCAATCACTTCATTAACTTCAATTTCTAAGCTTTCCCTTGAATATTTTCAACTATTCCTTTAGCATGAAGGCACTATTACCCTGCACAAAAGTAGATTTTAAAATATCTTCCACAAATGTGACAAAACCTCTATACTCAAACAACAATTAAATATGTTGAAAAGCTCAATGTCCAAATTAGTGTTGTTAGCCTTGATCCAAATCGGACTATGGTCTGATACATCTCTTTCACCAACAAATTTCCCTTCAATATTCCATAATTCAATCAAACCTTCATATAGAAAAAACATATCTAAACAACTCATAGAGCTTCTTTCCCTATTAAACCAAGTGAATATACTTACAATAGAAAACATATCAACCACATCCAAACCTCCTATGAACTCTAGAAATTCTTGAATTTCGATTCGATTAAATTGAGAACTTAATCCTTTCATTTCATTATCCTTAGTAATTGCGTTAAAATTCCTAGCTACACATCATTCTCCCCTAGGAAACTTGTTTTTAAAATCAATCAATCCTTTCCATAACCTCCTCTTTTTATCAATGCAACATGAAGAGTACACGTTGATAATGTAATAATACTTTCCCTTACAAACTACATTTATCCCTACAACCCCTTCCACTCTTTTGAAGGTAGAGAAAAACAAGAAAGGGGGGTTTGAATTGTTTTCACAGTAGTCAAAAACTTTTGTAACACCACACACATAAAAGTAAATGCTATCTGTAACACCCTTCTAAAATACCCCAAATATTTTATTCACAACAACAAATATATAAATCAGAGTAATTATTGCAGTTAAGGGTGTTACACAACACTTCACACAATTCACCATAAAAATCAGTCATGCTCATTATTTAATTCAACATAAACACTTCTTGCAAAATACGCAGCGGATAGAAATCATTCAACATCTGTAATACATTACACATAAAATTATTCAACAAGTTAAAACATCCCGTCCCGATGTTACATCTATCAGAGCATGACCCACTAGGACGACTACACTAGACTCCAAGCATTAGCTTCTACTCACTCACTGCTCGTTACCTGAAAAATAGTTGTAAGGGTGAGTTCCTCAATCGATATAACAAACATTATAAATCATCATGTAATGCTAAGTAAATTTACACGTTAATCACCCTAATTATATCATGCATTCAGTAACGGCACATCAACTCAAGATCATACTCAATCACAACGTAAAATGCAACTCAATAACGACATAAAATGCAACTCAATGAGACTCGACTCGTCATGCATGTGGTACCAATCGGAGTAAAACTCCCAACTTAGCATCATTGCCATTTTAGTGGGCATCAAGGCATAAGCCTTCAACTTTCAACTTAAAATTTTTGCCAATCCAGGCCAACGTGGTGTGAGCAAAGCTCCAATTTTTGCCAATCCAGGCCAACGTGGTGTGAGCAAAGCTCCGACTTAATGCATATGAATGTACATGGCATATACGACTTGAAATTTCAACAACATAATAATAACAGCAACACAACAACGTTTTCGACAAAAATCAACTTATAATCAACTTTGGCTCACCAAGCCTACAACTCAGCATTTTCAACAACTTTAACACAACTTATCAACATATTTGTATCAACACTTCATAACATAACCCAACGAAATTACTCATCACAATTAACGATAATAGGACGATCACCAATTATGTTCACAACATTAAAATTTACAATTTTTCCACACTGCAACAGTGTTAACCGGTTAACGCCCTGGGTTAACCGGTTAACGCAGGACAAAACACACTTTCTGGCAAAACGCAACAGTGTTAACCGGTTAACGCCCTGGGTTAACCGGTTAACGCAGGCAAAACAGCACATTTCCACAAAATATAACAGTGTTAACCGGTTAACGCCCTGGGTTAACCGGTTAACGCAGACAAAACAGCAGTTCCTGCGCTAACACAAGGCAGAATGCAGAATTCTCCGCATTTTCCGCCGTTGGAGGACTTCCGGACCTCCGATTCAATTTCCGTAAAACGCTATACGTTCGGGGGAACACGACCCACACAATTACCGATTCAATTACAACTTATACAACATATCCAACACAACTTCTCAGCATTCAACATCCCAATTAGGGTCAATTCAACGGTTTCTCACTACCCATGACATGTTAATCTATAATACCCATTAAACGATGATAAGCCCCCCTTACCTGATTAATCCGGCAAATCTTTGAGCTTCAAGCTTTTCCTTTCTTCGACCCTTGCTCTCTAGCTCTTCCTCTTTGCCCTTTTGCCCTTTCTGTCGTTCTCTGAATTTCACGTGAAAACTCTTTACCAAAATATGGAAACCCTTTTCTCTTATTCCAACTTATATATTTTCCACTAATTATTATTCCAAATAATAATAATAATCCAATAACATTTCCAATTAATTAATTAAATTAATAAATATTATATTAATTTAAATTAAATAATTAGCCTTATTTCATCGGGGTGTTACAACTCTCCCCCACTAAAAGAGTTTTCGTCCTCGAAAACATACCTCAAGCGAACAACTCCGGATAAGACTCCTTCATCTGACTCTCCAGTTCCCAAGTCACATTGCCACCTGCTGGTCCTCCCCAAGCTACCTTCACTAAGGCAATCTCTTTACCCCGCAACTGCTTCGACTCTCGATCCTCAATCCTCATAGGCGATATTTCAACAGTCAGGTTATCTCTCACCTGTACATCATCTACTTGGATCACATGCGACGGATCATGAATGTACCTCCTCAACTGAGACACATGAAAAACCCCATGCAAATTCGCAAGTGACGGCGGTAAAGCGATACGATAGGCTACTTCCCCTATCCTCTCCAAAATCTGATAAGGACCAATAAATCGCGGTGTCAACTTCTTTGACTTCAAAGCTCGACCAACACCTGTTATCGGAGTAACACGAAGAAACACATGATCCCCCTCTTGGAACTCAAGTGACTTCCTCCTCTTATCATGATAACTCTTCTGACGACTCTGAGCAATTCTCATCTTCTCCTGAATCATCTTAATCTTTTCTGTAGTCTGTTGAACAATCTCCGGTCCAACCACAGCACTCTCACCGGACTCATACCAACATAACGGTGTCCGACATCTCCTACCATACAAAGCTTCAAACGGCGCCATACCAATGCTCGAATGAAAACTATTGTTGTAGGTAAACTCAATCAAAGGTAAATAACAATCCCAAGCACCTCCCTTTTCCAAAACACAAGCCCTCAACAGATCCTCTAGTGACTGAATCGTCCTCTCAGTCTGACCATCAGTCTGCGGGTGATATGCAGAGCTCAATCTCAGTTTAGCTCCCAAAGCCTTCTGCAAACCTTCCCAGAATTTCGATGTAAATCTAGGATCTCTGTCCGAAACAATACTCGACGGAATACCATGCAAACTTACAATTTTCTCAATATACAACTCAGCTAATTTCTCTAACGGATAGTCCATTCTGATCGGAATGAAATGAGCCGACTTTGTCAATCTGTCAACAATCACCCAAATAGCTTCAAAATTCTTAATTGTCCTCGGTAAACCAGAAACAAAATCCATACTGATACTATCCCACTTCCACTCTGGAATAGCCAACGGTTGGATTAGCCCAGACGGCTTCTGATGCTCAATCTTTGACTTCTGACAAGTCAAACAGGAATAAACAAAACTCGCAATTTCTCTTTTCATTCCCGGCCACCAAAATAACTTTTTCAAATCATGATACATCTTCGTAGCTCCAGGATGAATACTCAGGCCACTACGATGTCCTTCTTCAAGGATACTCTTCTTAAGTTCGATAACATCCGGAATGCACACCCGACTACCAAATCTCACAACACCATTCTCATCAACTCTGAATTCGCCACCTTGACCTTGATTCACTAGAGTCAACTTATCAACCAAAAGCACATCGGATTTCTGACCCTCTCTGATCTCATCCAGAATACCACTTGTTAACTTCAGCATTCCCAATTTAACACTATTGTGAGTACTCTCACACACCAAACTCAAGTCTCTAAACTGCTCAATTAAATCCAATTCCTTAACCATTAGCATAGACATATGTAATGATTTCCGACTCAATGCATCAGCCACTACGTTTGCTTTACCCGGATGGTAATTCAAACCAAAGTCATAATCCTTCAGAAACTCTAACCATCTTCTCTGTCTCATATTCAGCTCTTTCTGATCAAACAAATACTTTAAACTTTTATGGTCACTGAAAACCTCAAATCTTGACCCATACAAGTAATGCCTCCATAACTTCAGAACAAACACCACAGCCGCCAACTCTAAATCGTGCGTCGGATAGTTCCTCTCATGAACCCTCAGCTGTCTTGAAGCATAAGCTATAACCTGCTTATTCTGCATCAACACGCCACCCAAACCCAACAATGAAGCATCACAGTAAACTTCAAATGATTCCGACGAACTCGGTAATATCAGAATAGGAGCAGTAGTTAACCTTCTCTTTAACTCTTGGAAACCTTCTTCACATTTTGAGTCCCAAACAAACGCTTTCCCCTTCCTAGTCAACATCGTCAATGGTAACGCCAACTTAGAAAATCCCTCAATGAACTTCCTATAATAACCAGCCAAACCAAGGAAACTTCGAATCTCAGCAACAGACTTCGGAGCTTCCCACTTAGATACCGCTTCTATCTTAGAAGGATCAACAGCAACACCACCTCTTGAAATCACATGACCAAGAAAACTCACTTCTTCTAACCAAAATTCACACTTGGATAGTTTAGCAAATAATTTCTTTTCTCGTAGAACTCCCAAAACCACTCTCAAATGCTCAGCATGCTCTTCTTCAGACTTCGAATACACCAAAATATCATCAATAAACACCACAACAAACTTGTCCAGGTACGGATGGAAAATCCTATTCATATACTCCATAAATACCCCAGGCGCATTAGTTACACCAAAAGGCATTACAGAATACTCATAATGTCCATACCTTGTTCTGAACGCAGTCTTCTGAATATCCTCAGTTTTCACACGTATCTGATGATACCCAGATCTCAAATCTATTTTGCTGAACACTCTTGCACCAACCAACTGATCCATCAAATCATCAATCCTCGGCAAAGGATACCGATTCTTGATCGTCACTTTATTCAGTTGCCTGTAGTCCACACACAACCTCATAGTACCTTCTTTCTTCTTAACCAATAGCACTGGTGCACCCCACGGTGACACACTCGGACGAATAAATTTCTTATCCAACAGATCTTCCAACTGACTCTTCAATTCCTTTAACTCTACAGCAGACATACGGTACGGAGCCATCGATATCGGTCTAGTACCAGGTACCAAATCAATCGAGAACTCAACTTCACGCTCTGGCGGCAATTCATTCACTTCTTCAGGAAACACATCAGGAAAATCACACACCACGGCTAGATCGCCAATCACCAGTTTATCTTTAGCCTCCAAAGTCGCTAACAGCATAAACAACTCTGCCCCATCAGCTACTGCCTCATTCACTTGCCTTGCTGATAGAAACAAACTCTTTCCCTCCTCAATCTCAGGAAAGACCACCGTCTTATCAAAACAATTGATAGAAACTCGGTTAAACACCAACCAGTTCATACCCAGAATAACATCAATCTGCACTAGTGGAAGACACACTAGGTCCATCCCAAAGTCTCTACCAAAAATACTCAAAGGACAATTTAAACAAACCGAAGTAGTAGTCACTGAACCCTTCGCAGGAGTATCAATTACCATACTACCAAACATCTCAGATATTTCTAACTTAAGTTTCACAGCACAATCCAAAGATATAAAAGAATGAGTCGCACCTGTGTCAATAATAGCTACAAGAGGAAAGCCATTAATATAACACGTACCTCGGATAAGTCTGTCCTCACTGGAGGTTTGAGTTCCGGTCAATGCGAACACCTTCCCAGTCTGAGATTTCTTTGACTTCTGACACTGACTTCCAATATGCCCTTCTTCGCCACAATTAAAACAAATCACTTCCTTGTGCTTGCAATCAGCTATTGCATGGCCAATCTTACCACAGCGAAAACACCTCTTTACTTCAGCAGTGCATACATTACTCTTATGACCAGCCTGACCACATTTGAAGCAAACTATACCAGCAGGAGCACCTCCCCCACTAGCTCTCTGAGCCGGAGCAGCTCTTTGCTTCCCTTTTCCAGCTGGAGCATCATACGGCTTGCCACGGTTTTGATGTTGCTTGCCTCTGCGATCACTGACAATCTTGTAATGAGCATTATTGTCTTCTTCCAATATCCTGCAGCTATCAACCAATTCAGTAAAAATGCGTATCTTCTGATAACCAACAGCCTTCTTAATTTCGGAGCGCAGTCCGTTCTCAAACTTGATGCACTTCGAAAATTCAGCACCAGCACCAGTGTAATGAGGATAAAATTTGGACAGCTCCACAAATTTCGCAGCATAATCAGTGACAGACATGTTTCCTTGCTTCAGCTCAAGGAACTCAATTTCCTTCTTACCACGGACATCTTCCGGATAATACTTTCTCATGAATTCCCTACGGAATACATCCCAAGTAATGACTTCACCTGCCACGGTCAACCTCTCGTGAGTCTCTAGCCACCAGTCATCAGCTTCGACTGCTAGCATGTGAGTACCATACCGAACCTTCTGAGCTGGAGTGCAATCCATAACACGGAAGATTCTCTCAATCTCTTTCAACCATCCCAAGGCTGCATCTGGATCATGCTTCCCTTTAAACACCGGCGGATTCTCTCTCTGAAAAGTCGCCAAGCTACGTGATCCAGCATCTCCACCAGCATTTGGCAAGTTCTGCACAGCTTGTGCCATCGCTTGCATTGCGGCAGCCATTGCAGCGTCATTCCTTCCAGCCATTTCAACTTATCACTACAACACAACTTAAAAGTTAGACTAGTAACAATTACACAATTGTTAGACAATAACGACACGACAACTGGCCGGACAGACCGACCTGCTCTGATACCACTAATGTAACACCCTTCTAAAATACCCCAAATATTTTATTCACAACAACAAATATATAAATCAGAGTAATTATTGCAGTTAAGGGTGTTACATAACACTTCACACAATTCACCATAAAAATCAGTCATGCTCATTATTTAATTCAACATAAACACTTCTTGCAAAATACGCAGCGGATAGAAATCATTCAACATCTGTAATACATTACACATAAAATTATTCCACAAGTTAAAACATCCCGTCCCGATGTTACATCTATCAGAGCATGACCCACTAGGACGACTACACTAGACTCCAAGCATTAGCTTCTACTCACTCACTGCTCGTTACCTGAAAAATAGTTGTAAGGGTGAGTTCCTCAATCGATATAACAAACATTATAAATCATCATGTAATGCTAAGTAAATTTACACGTTAATCACCCTAATTATATCATGCATTCAGTAACGGCACATCAACTCAAGATCATACTCAATCACAACGTAAAATGCAACTCAATAACGACATAAAATGCAACTCAATGAGACTCGACTCGTCATGCATGTGGTACCAATCGGAGTAAAACTCCCAACTTAGCATCATTGCCATTTTAGTGGGCATCAAGGCATAAGCCTTCAACTTTCAACTTAAAATTTTTGCCAATCCAGGCCAACGTGGTGTGAGCAAAGCTCCAATTTTTGCCAATCCAGGCCAACGTGGTGTGAGCAAAGCTCCGACTTAATGCATATGAATGTACATGGCATATACGACTTGAAATTTCAACAACATAATAATAACAGCAACATAACAACGTTTTCGACAAAAATCAACTTATAATCAACTTTGGCTCACCAAGCCTACAACTCAGCATTTTCAACAACTTTAACATAACTTATCAACATATTTGTATCAACACTTCATAACATAACCCAACGAAATTACTCATCACAATTAACGATAATAGGACGATCACCAATTATGTTCACAACATTAAAATTTACAATTTTTCCACACTGCAACAGTGTTAACCGGTTAACGCCCTGGGTTAACCGGTTAACGCAGGACAAAACACACTTTCTGGCAAAACGCAACAGTGTTAACCGGTTAACGCCCTGGGTTAACCGGTTAACGCAGGCAAAACAGCACATTTCCACAAAATATAACAGTGTTAACCGGTTAACGCCCTGGGTTAACCGGTTAACGCAGACAAAACAGCAGTTCCTGCGCTAACACAAGGCAGAATGCAGAATTCTCCGCATTTTCCGCCGTTGGAGGACTTCCGGACCTCCGATTCAATTTCCGTAAAAAGCTATACGTTCGGGGGAACACGACCCACACAATTACCGATTCAATTACAACTTATACACAACATATCCAACACAACTTCTCAGCATTCAACATCCCAATTAGGGTCAATTCAACGGTTTCTCACTACCCATGACATGTTAATCTATAATACCCATTAAACGATGATAAGCCCCCCTTACCTGATTAATCCGGCAAATCTTTGAGCTTCAAGCTTTTCCTTTCTTCGACCCTTGCTCTCTAGCTCTTCCTCTTTGCCCTTTTGCCCTTTCTGTCGTTCTCTGAATTTCACGTGAAAACTCTTTACCAAAATATGGAAACCCTTTTCTCTTATTCCAACTTATATATTTTCCACTAATTATTATTCCAAATAATAATAATAATCCAATAACATTTCCAATTAATTAATTAAATTAATAAATATTATATTAATTTAAATTAAATAATTAGCCTTATTTCATCGGGGTGTTACACTATCAACACAAGAAATTTATCCTGGTTCGCTTGAAAAATCAAAGCTACTCTAGTCCACCCGGCCAAGGTGATTTCGTCTTCAATAAGGACTTAATCCAATAATCTCAATAGATTACAAAAATGTCTAAGAGTTCAACAATATCTTAGACCTCTCAAGTTTATATACTTCAACAAGTCACTAGAGGAAAATCAACAACTTTAAAGAGTTATAAGTGTTTGCCTTAGTGCTTCTAGGTAAGCAGTATTAACATAATTAAGAACACAGATCAATGATCATACTATGAGCAACAAGTCTTGTGTGATTACTGAATTTTACAAAGAAAGGTTGAGTATTGTAGTTTGAAGTATATTGTAGAATTTTTGTATATTTTTCTTCGTATTCAGCATGATGATGATGAGGCCTTTATATAGTACTTTGAGATGATACCATTGAAGGGAAATTAAAGGATATTTCTTGTCAATTATGAGACTCAATGACATTAACTTTCTTGTCCTTTCCATAGCAGTCTTGGAGCATAGTCCATAATTTCCTTACAGAGATTTGTACCATAATTAGAATACTTCTTGATTAAGTTTCTGATTTTGATGAGTCAGATGATTTGTTGAGCGTGAATTGGAGTGAAAAGAGTCACAGTCATTGGGAAGAAGCTTGTAATATTCAGATATTCTATTAACTATTCATTAGATAGTTTTTTGTTGAATAGTCTTCAGATAGTTTTTTGTTGAATAGACTTCAGATATATGTTTGTTAGATAGACTTTAGATAGTTGTTTGTTGAATAGTTGTTAGATAGATGTTTGTTGAATAGACTTCAGATGTTAGCTTGACTGATCTTTAGATAGAGTGTCTTCTGATGTTGTCTTGTAGAGTCATCAGCTGTAGAGTCTTCAACCGTCAGATTTTGTATGTGATTCTTTCAGAAGTGTTCTTATTCATAGTCATATATGATTTCTTCATTTATGGATCAACTTTTCTTGACTACGTTAGATGCCAAATATTATTTTCCTCAGATTCATTTTTCCTTATAAACATGCACACTTAGAGAAAATTATTAGGGTACCAAATTGTTTCATTCTTTGTTATCATCAAAACATAGAGATATATTGTAGAAACAAAATCTTGTTCTAACAATCTCCCCCTTTTCGATGATGACAAAAACTTGGACTTTTGATGAAACAATGGTACTTCACAAGGATACAGATTTAAATGAATTAAAGTCATATAGAACATGACTCCCCTTGAGATTTTTAATCTCCCCCTAAGTCTGATACTTAGAATTTTTTAAAGATATTTGTATCATAGGAAAGGTTTTTGGGGTAGAGAGTTTCTTACCAGAGCTTCTTAGGTTTCTTGACTTGTTTCTCATATACTGATTTAGTTTTCCTTATTAAGATATATCATGTAAAACACTTAGACTATGCAATTGATTTTTAATATTAGAATGTAAGCAGTGCATTCCGAGAGTTAGATATATTATTTCATCATAAAGGCTGTTATTTATCTCTCCCCCTTTTTGTCAGACTCAAAAATTTAACAAAAAAATTGCCAAAGAGTAAATCACAGAAGGCAAAAAAAACTTCATTAATAAGTCAGAGAGATACACAGCATAAAAGCATAGAAGAAGGAGGCTTCAGAGGCAAAAAAATCTTTAAAAAATTACAAGAATATAATCCTAGAGTGCCTAAGGGTTTGGATGAGGAGGCATTCTCTAAAGAAGCTGAGCAAGCAGGTTTTGGATGATGGAGTTGACTTGGTCTTGTTGGTCGAGTCTGGCTCTCACCAGTTCCTGTTCTTTCTGAAGCTCTTCCAGAGTATTGAGAACCAGAGGAGATAGATCAGATGTTGATGACTCACTTTGAGTCAGAGCAACCTCATGTGACTTCACATCCTCTTATGCAACTATGCGAGCAACTTCTTAAGCATCAGCTTCTGCAGCAGCAATAACTCTCTCTTCAGCTTTTTTCTAGCACTTTCTTCAGCTTCCTTCCCAGCCCTTTCTTCATCTTCATGCGCCAAACGCGCCTCCAATCTCTCTTCATCACCTCTAATGTAGTTATTTCTAACTTGTTCAGAAATTCCCTTGAGCTTGAAGACCTCAGATGCCATCCACCTTAGAAATTTATTCTAGTGAGTGTCGCATTACGCGAAAAACCGGCGACTCTGCTGGGGATTTTAATTTTTATCAAAGGAAAGGTACAACCAGATGTCAACGGACGAATGGGAAAAACTCAACATCTATCGACACCAACGGAGAGGTGACCAGACATTAACGAATGACTGTGAAAGACTCGACCAGACGTCAATGAACGAACGGGAGAAGCTCGACGTTTATCGACACCAACGGAGAGGTGACCAAACATCAACGGATGAACTGGGAGGAAGCGACCAAACGTCAACGGACGAAAGGGAAAAACTCAACATTTATCGAAACCAACGGAGAGGTGACCAGACATCAACGGATGACCTGGGAAGGAGACTCGACGTTTATCGACACCAACGGAGAGGTGACCAGACATTAACGAATGACTGGGAAAGGAGATACAACCATACGTCAACGGACGAAATGGGAAAAAGCTCGACGTTTATCGACACCAACGGATAGGTGACCAGACATTAACGAATGAATGGGAAGACTCGACCAGACGTCAACAGACGAACGGGAGAAGCTCGACGTTTATCGACACCAACGGAGAGGTGACCAGACACCAACGGATGAACTGGAAGGAAGCGATGCAACTATACGTTAACGGACGAATAGGAAAAACTCAACGTTTACCGAAACCAACGGAGAGGTGACCAGACATCAACCGATGAATGGAAAGACTCGACCAGACGTCAACGGACGAACGGGAGAAGCTTGACATTTATCGACACCAACGGAGAGGTGACCAGACATCAACCGATGAATGGAAAGACTCGACCAGACGTCAACGGACGAACGGGAGAAGCTTGACGTTTATCGACACCAACGGAGAGGTGACCAGACATCAATGGATGACCTGGGGAAAGAGATACAACCATACGTCAACGGACGAATGGGAAAAACTCAACGTTTATCGAAACCAACGGAGAGGTGACCAGACATCAACGGATGAATGGGGAAGACTCGACCAGACGTCAACGGACGAACGGAATAAAGAAATACAACCAGACGTCAACGGTCGAATGGGAAAAACTCAACATTTATCGAAACCAACGGAGAGGTGACCAGACATCAACGGATGAATGGAATAAAGAAATACAACCAGACGTCAACGGACAAATGGGAAAAACTCAACGTTTATCAAAACCAACGGAGAGGTGACCAGACATCAACGGATGAACTGGGAGAAAAAAAATAGAGGATGTTACGCACATCGAAAGATGATATCTATGGATACCAAAACAAAACCCACACGAGGATCAACACGACACCTCGGGTACCGCAAGGATGACATCTACATATGTCAAGGCAAGGCCAGACACTTGCTGGGGATCTCACTGGGGAGAATCAAGATTTCCTTTCACTACGGGTGAGGAAATAAACCTCTTTGGGGAATTATCAATCCTGAATGCTGTCAGGAGCAACTGTAGCAAACGTGTCGTACAGGTGTTGAACAACGATCCACCTCTGCCGGGGATATGGTCTGATTAGATTTAACACATGAATGCATATGTTTGAATTTTTGTATGGCGTAATGCTCCATATTAAATGGAAATGCTACACGGTTTGAGGATGCAATGATTACTACATGCAAGATGCAAAAATGATGAAAACTCCTGCTGGGGAGCAAACGGATCGCTCTGCTGAATTCTCCAACTCTGTGGGGATATGCACTGCTGGGAGTGCTCTGCGGAGGAATAGCACCAACTTCTCACTCATGCTGGGGAATAGCGTTGCTGCTTGGAGAAAGAATAGATCCCACCGGGGACAACCTTCACCGGATCCAATCCACTTGGGGAACTTGCTGGGGAAGATCATCAACACAAACCTCTGCTGGGGAGATCTGCTAGGGGAAAACAATCACCACCCTGATGGGGAAAAGCCTTCACGACCATGCTGAGGATTACAGTACTTCACACCCGACTGCTGAGGAACAAACTATTCACTGATACCTCCGCTGGGGATACAACAAACTTCAGATTCAGTGGGGATCAACAGCTTTCAGACTAGCTGGGGATAGAATAGCCTTTGTACCTGCTGCTGAGGGACACACTACCCGACTGCTGGGGAAGAACAGTTATAAAAGCTTACTGACTTGCTTGGGGAAACTAGCACTTCCAAGCCTGCTGAGGAATCCCTGATCTTGGCTATATTGGGGAGACACCAATCTTGAATCAGCCGTGGAGGTAACACTCCCAAATCCACTGGGGAGATACGGCCTACTTGACATGGAACGCCCATCGATCTGTCGAACACTGGCATTCATTATCCAAACACAATGTCAACTTTTCACTTTTGAGAACTCCTAGACTCGTCTGGACTTTTTTGATTCATCACCTTGTATTCCCGACTCCTCCGTACTCCACGGAGATCGGACTCCTGGGATTCATACAAACTTCCCAGTCCTCAGATTTTGAAGAGTCTTCTTGATTACCCTCTAGGATCGTCGTCCTTCTTTCGCCGTCTTTTCACCGTTCTTATATCCCTTGCCCCTGATTGGACTCTACAGGGATCTTCTGTCAAAATGTTACCCTTCACCAACTGCAAGTGAATGAAGATATTCAACGGCACCTGCACAAGAGATCGTTAGATAAAAGCGTGCCCCATGCGTGCCAACATTTCAACACCTAGGTCACTCAAACTTCCGAATAAGATTTCTAGATTTCAATCTTATAAGCATGCATCGGAAGGAACCTCCATGTTTCAAAATGCAAATATTCTTTATCAAACTAAACGGATGTTTTTGCAATCAAAGCGGTAATGAAGACAAAACAAAATTATTTGACTGAACATGCATTTTATTGATTGAAACAAAAAGGTGGCTCAAAACCGAGCAACACACAGGAAACAATCCCTGGAAAGAGGTGATTGCGCACAAAAGGAAAAATCTATCCTAATGGCAATGTGAAACCATGATCTCATCGGGTTTTAACTCGGTTACACCCCATATATCCTCAAGACTTTCCGCACTTTCTGTCTTCTGAACAAGACGCTTCCGATCGATCTCTGTCGGAGATTATCCAAGTTATATCCGAAGCACAAACGACCATGCTAGACGCAGTTGTTCGTTTCATTCCCTCTTTTGCCTGGACCGCCCTTTCGGGTTTTCAGTCCACCGGGATACCCTTTTTTGCCCAAGCCGCCCTTGTGGGGTTTTCGACTTGCCGGGTGTACAAATTCTTTTCATTTTTATCCCTAACTTTTTTGCCCGAACCTTTTCTTTTTTCTTTTTGGTTCGTCGGGATGCCCTTTTTTGCCGGGACTATTTTATTCTTTTCGTCCAGCGGGTCTCTCTTACGAAGTATCTTTTGACTACGTCCGCATTCACAAGGGATGGAAAGTCTTTACCATCCATGGTCGTCAACAACAAGGCTCTGCCAGAGAAAACCTTCTTGACCCCGGACGGACATTCATAACCATATATCCATTTGCCCCCACGATCGTCTTGAGGCGGAAGGATCCTTTTCAATACCAGCTCTCCCACGTGGTACGCACGAGGTCGCGCTTTTCGGTCGATAACACGCTTCATTCACTGGGTACAACTTCCCCATGACAAGTAATTGCCAGCCTCTTTTCCTCAATCAGACTCAACGTGCCATACTGAGTCCTTATCCACTCAGCCTTCTCTAATTTCTCATCCATCAGGACTCTCCACAATGGGATCTAGACTTCAGTAGGCAATACCACTTCTATCTCATGCACGAGCGAGCGCGACGTTGCCCCAGTAGACGTACGTACCGAGGATCGATACCCAGGATACCAGCTTCGTACTCAGCCACCATTGTTTGTGCATTCAAATGTTATCCGGGCAACAAAAGGAATGTGGGATCTTTTCGGCGTAACCAAAACGGCACTAACTCATCCACATTAACCTCCCCCCATCAGACATCAGAATCCATTCAGATTCAGGGTCAGGCCCCTCCTCCGGGATCGGTTCCTCACAATCTTTCAATTTGAGGACCTCGAGATGTCCTCATCAGGGAACTCAAACGTCCTTGGTTGATAATCCTCAATGGGCTGCTGAGCGAGATAATCAGACATTACACTCCCCCTTACTGCTCTTTGAGAGGTATACTGAATATCGCGAATCAGTCAGAATCATTTGCCCTCTCGCAACCCGTCCGGTCAATGCTAGCTTCTCAAACGCATATTTGATCTGATCCATCTTGGACATCCACAAAGTGGTATGAACCAGCATATACTGCCTCAGTCGGCGAGCAGCCTATGCCAAAGTACAGCAAGTTTTCTCGAGCAGTGAGTGTATTGTTTCACAGTCGATAAACTCTTTGCTAAGGTAAATTGCATGCTCTTTTCGACCAGACTCGTCATGCTGACACAATACACACCTCATAGACCCCTCGAGGGCTGTCAAGTACAGAATTAACGACCGTCTCTCCACGGGAGGCATCAGAATCAGAGGTTCCTGCAACTTACGCTTTTATCTTTCAATGCCCTTGGCAATCATTATCCACCTGACCGTTTGCTCCCTTTTTTCTTGAATGGGTTCCCACGTGGCTATCAGATGAGATATGAACCGTGAAATGCAATTCAATCTATCTAAGAAACCACGAACCTTCTTTTGTTTTCGGTTCAGGCATTTCTCGTATTGCTTTTTCTTCTTTATATCTTTTTTTTTAGCAGGATCGACCTCGATTCCTCTTATCTGCTCACAATAAACCTCAGCAGTTTACCGGACAGCACTCCATAAGTGCACTGATTCGGACTCAACCTCAGTCTGAGTTGTCTCGATCCGGTTAAATAACTTGGCCAGATCCACCAGATGCCCCTTTTCTGTTTGGGACTTTGCTATCATGTCATCAACATAGCATTCGATTTCATGATGAATCATATCATGAAACAAAGTCACTCTGATACGTGGCACCGGCGTTCTGCTTCTCTAGAGGACAGTCTTCTCTCCATGGTAGCTTGTGCACAACGACATCGATATCCGACCCTGGCATATCCTGACACGACCAGGCGAAGGTATCCACATGCTCTTTCAACAGGGCTACCATTTTGCTCTCGACTCGCCTCCGAAGCGGCCCCAACTTTCACTTCCTTTCTGACCTCGGCTGTGCCTGGAATAAAAATCTTGAATCGCTCCTCGTGCGGTTGAATCACCTTCTCCTCTTGTCTTAACATCCTGGCTAATCTTCCAGCAGATCACAATCTTCTTTGCCTTCTTCTTTGGCATGATAGAGCGGATCGTCGAAGTCATACAGAGGTGTAACCGAATTGTTATCAATGAGATCAGGAGGATAGTCACTTTTGAGGTCGGAACAAGACAAATCGAAAGGAGAGAAAAATGAAAATAAACATTGCCATTTTTATTTTTATTTTTAAACTGCAAAAATAAATGAAAGACAGGGAACACCGTTTTTAATCACAAAAACATCCATTTATTAATGATGCAAAATGTTGCACAATGAAGCACATGAGATGGCCCTTACAATGAACCATTACGTTTCGGGCAAAACGTATGGCTTTCATGCAAACAGAATTGAAATACAGAAATACTACTCTTCATGATGAGTGACGGTGATGATCTTTGAGGCCTTCCAGTTCCCTGGTACGCACGATTTTATCCATGACTCAAGCTCGCGGTCGCGGTCAATCTCTTCACCCACTGCACAGGCGTGACCTGGATCCAGCATTCCGGCACTGACGAATGTGAACGGTTGACGACATCCTCTGTTTTGCCCAGACGAGCCTTGGTCTGGTTGATAGCCAACCCCGAACATATCCGCTTTCACCACAATGTCTATGATCTTTCCCCATCCTAAGGCTTCTCCATTCTTCACCACGTCCATGGCCTGCTTGTAAGAAGAAATGGACAGCTTCTTCCCTTCCTTAGCAACAACGGCGTTCTCCACCTCGACGGTTTCAGCTGCCTGACTCGGCGTCTCGAATTTTCCACCGTCCATTCCTACTTCAATCATTCCCTGAATCGTTTCCCCTCTCATTACATACTCATTTGTAGTGACAGCCGCACAACAATTATCAACACTAGGGAAAGCTCCACTCTTCATCAGATGTTTTGGGACCACAGACATTGGATTTTTTAACTGATCTCCCTCAGTCACCTCTATTCCTCTCTTGTCCTTTGACATCATTTTCACTCTTACAGGACCATGCCTTGGCACGGGGTTAGCATTATCATTCAGTATCTGTGCCAAACTGATGGCCTTGGAATCCACCATGTCCTGGACGACATGCTTAAAAGCTCTACAACCCTCAATGTTATGTCCTGGTGCCCCAAAATGGAACTCGCACCTGGCATTCTCGTCGTAGTTTGCAGGCCTCTGACGCAGTTCTACAGGAACCAAAATCCTTGGTCGAACTAACCCAAGATCCCTCAACCTCTTGAACAGAAGGGTATAAGTCATGGGTGGCTTATCAAACTGACGATCCGTCCCCTTCTTCACTTGGCTCTTAGCTTTCTGTACTTTCTGTTGAGGTGGTGGTTGTTGCTGTGGTACAGATGGATTACCAACAGGAGTGGTTACAGTGGCAGCATAAGGGTGGTAACGATCCTTACCGCGTTCTTATTTGGCCTGCATACCACCTGATTCGACCTCCTTCTTGAACTGACCATTGCCAGAGGGTTTTGATACTACGGATGACGGAGTCTTTCCCTGAACTTTCTCCTTTATCATCCAGCTTTCAATCCTCTCCAACCTCTCAGCAATCGCTTTCTGCCCCAAGGCAAGCCCTTGCACAACACTGAACAACTCCCTCATCATCTCTTTCAATTCGAGAATGCCGGCATTGGGTGGATCCATCAGTCTGAGTTTGTTGAGTCTGGCAGGATGTCTGAACGGAAGAGTTATGCGCACCGGTTAGATACTGACACCTACAAAATAGCAAACAGGTTAATATGACTCACACATGCAATGTCTATCCGTATGAGGAATATTCTGTCCTTTGATTCTAGCTTCATTGAGACGGATAATATTTCATCAACCACATCGGCATCAGGATGTCCCTCAACCAGAATCTCAACAAAAAAAAATGGACCCTGAATACGGATAGACATGGGTTAAATGCAGATGAATGCAAAATGGGAATGATGCAAATGCATGCAGGCAGGTCACTGTGCCATCCTCCAAGTCATCTGAGGATCAACTGTGCCAGACCGGTCTCTGAACCGAATAACCATAAATCCAACTTGGGGAGTTCCGAAATAAACGGAACTGGGGAATATATCACTATCATCACAAGAGATCCACTGAACGGATGACAACCAGATCCTCTGAACAGGTATCCTCTAATTCAACTCGGGGATTCGAAATAAACGGAACCCGCTGATAGATATCACGGACAGAATTCCGGCGTGTCAAAAGTAAGTACCTCATAAGTTAATCTGAAACATAGTCACCATCTGTACCTGCAAATGATTCAATCTCGCCCCACTCACGGGTGTCATCTAGGCCAGGGTAAGGTCAAGAGAAACACAGGATAAACAACCCTTTCATAGAATATCATCATGTACACACCAGATGTATGCACCGATAATACCCCATTAGGATCTGAACTGCTCGTGATATCATGTTCCGCTAAGTGGCGCAATACCACCCGCTTCCCATGAATCACTCTATTCCTAGGTGTCCTAGAGTTCACTCATAGCCTGGGTATTGGGCCTTTTACCTCTTGTGATTCCCACCCCACAGAGAAACAGAGACACAGCCAGTACAGAAGAAAAGATGATGCATGCAAACATAAATGCAAACAATAATTGCAACCAATAAATGCAAACAATAAATGCAAACATAAATAAATGAATGCAATAAGTGAAACAACAAAAGAAACCAAACCCTATCCTAGAGAACGCTAGGAGTGACTCGCTTAGGGAAGATGGACCAGCAAGAGGTCAACTTCTCTGTTATATCCCCAGCAGAGTCGCCAGCTGTCGCATTACGCGAAAAACCGGCGGGAAAACGAAATAACAGAGCTGCCACCGTGCGTTATTTATCCCAAAAGAGGGAAAGGAAACACTCGAAGTAAACCTGGAAAAGACATGGTCTCGCGACCAGAGAAAGATGGGATCGGGAGTCGGTTATGCGAAGGGAAGGTATTAGCACCCCTACGCATCTGTGGTACTCGACGGGATCCACGCACAAAAGAAAGGATAAGGTTGCTGAAAAACTGCTCAAACACCACACACTGGCTGGAAAGAAACACAAGAAAACAAGAGAAACTGGACTCGGCAGGATATCACATCCTGGGCCTACGTAGCCTGTCATACAAAGACATCAGAGTCGACGTAGTTCGGGACAAGGGGAAACGTGCTCGCTAGGATGTCGCATCCTATGCATACGTATCTTCTCTGACCAGAGAAGAATCAGAGCACTCGTAGCTCGGCTAACGCACGCCAAACAAAACCAACACAGGAAACCGACTGCCAATCGCTGGACTTACGTCAGACTCCACACAAACAGGCAAACATGGAAACTGAATGCCAATCGCTGGACTTACATCAGATTCTGAACCAACAAACCCACACTGGAAACCAAATGCCAATCGCTGGACTTACATCAGACTCCAAGCACACGACAAACAAACACACACAGGAAACTGACTGCCAATCGTTGGACTTATGTCAGACTCCAACTCACACAAAGGGGGGAGAAAGAACAAAAGGTTGCCCGGAGAGATCAGCTCAATCTCCTGCCTACGTACCTCATCTGGTATGAGGATCAGGGCGATGTAGTTCCCCTACACAGGGAAAAAGGACTAGCCTAACCAGATACGAAGGGAGACACAAACTACTAGGGAGACTACGACTCGAGCCTAGAAGTTGTCATGCATGCGATCCCTATGTTAAGGTTTCTATCTAACTTGCACAGGAAGCAAGCTATCCTAAACAGCACAGGCAAATACATACAAGCACACAAAGCAAGCACACACATTATATGCAAACAATTGGGCTCATACAAGGTTAGGCTGTGAAACACAAGCCAACTGGAATCGGGTGTAGTTAGCTCTTAACCCTAACATTGAGAGTTAGGGTGAAGCTGATGAAATGGGAAGTGAGGGTAAGACCTCACAGCTCTTATCCCTGGCCTGGGAGAGTTTTTAAACAAATGAAAGTGTGGGAGTTCAGAAAGTAGGAACTCTTCTCCACATATGACTGACACAACAAAGATCTTGGGCTATTATCCACAGTGCATCAACACATGGTGTGTGAGCAAAGTGAATGATACAACTGAATAGCAGGAGATGGATTACACATCTCTTTTATCTGCCCATTGCCTCATAAGAGGACTTTTCCTGCTTGGCACAAAAGTAAACAAACACAAGCATTGCCTCTTAAGGAGGGCTTTAGACAGGTGCCTGCCCACATAACAGGACAGGTCTTCCAGACTACATGAAGTCAGAGAGTTATACCTCAGTGGTTAAGCAACCAAGCAAAGCAAAAGCAAGTTCAAAAGAACTCAAAGCAACTTAGGTACCTGAAAAATATCTAAACCAATCAGTTTACAAGTCAAACAAACAGACAACAGTCAATCACACAAACAGACAAAGCATCAGGCAACAATGTGCAAGGCACAAGCCAATAGGCACAACATAAATGACTTGGCATCAACCTACAAAACAACATAAGGTTAGCCAATCATCAACCAATTAATCAACTCGAATGAGTGAGCCACTCCAATCATGGCAATGTGCTTCTTAACCTGAAATCCACAATCCAAACAGTGAGTCCAAACCACTAGGTCAAAGCCTAGGGTCAAAAGTAGGTCAAACATTCAAAACAGAACATGAAATTTAACATGAATCAACTTCATTCAATCTAGAACACATTCCAAAAGGTACCATATCAATATCATTAACCAAAAGCATTTCATGAACCAAGCATGGCAAGGTATGCAAATTATGACCACATTGTGACATCAGAAGCAATAAATGCACATTAAATCAAAAATGATTCAAATAATCTTGGCAAATTTCATGAGTAAACAGGACATACAACATGATCATCACACAAAAAATTAGAGGCATTGGACATCATTAGGCATGGCAATCACATAGCATAAGTCAAGACAAGCACAACAAGCACATGTGTGACATAAATTGTCACACCAAGTTAGCATAGGCATAAAACAGGGATGGATCAGGGTAAAAGCCTCAAACCAAAGCCAAAACAACATTCAACATGTCTAGAAATAGTATGCAAGAATTCAGAAGCATTGGATAAGAAACAAGCATTTTGTGATCAAATGAAGTTCAAGGCAATTTCAAGGCTCAAATGTGACCATCCAGAATGAAAAATCTTAATTAAATCAGAAATGATCCAAATAATTCCAACAAAAGTCATGAGCAATCACAACATCTATAACATGCATCACACAAAAAATCAGGGCAATTGGAGAACATTTGGCATGGCAAGCACATCATTCAAGTTGAACATCACAAGGTGTGACACAAATTGTCACACCAACTTAGCATGATCATAAAACAGAAATGGTAAGTGATAAAAACACCAAATCAACACCAAAATGTCAAGCAATATGTCTATTTATAGCATGCAAAATTTCATAAGCATTGGACAAGAATCAAGCATTTCACAAAGGATATAGCATGGCAAGGTCAAGCAAGCATACATGTTCAAATTCCTTAGACAAAATAATTTCCAGGCTAGGCACAATTTGTACTTTAATGATCATAAAAAACTAGACAAGATAAGGATCATGATGCAAAAAACCTCATAATTTTTGGATGAATTTTCAATTTATTGTGAATTTATGAAGTTGAGAAAAAATGAAATGGAAATGTGAAACCAAGACATGAAATGATGAAGAAATGATGAAAAACACAAGGCAATGTGGAAAATGCGCTCAGCAGGATTCGAGCCATGTACAATTTAAAACTCAAATGCGCGCCTAATGCAAAACGATGGCGTTTCAACATGTAAAACCCTAACGCGCGCATGCACATATTTGAAAATCCGCAGTAAATCAAGATGAACTCGCAACAAAATCCGTATGTAGGCTATGCGTTCCGCAGGAAAACTTGCAAGAAAACTGGACATGCATATGAACATGATGAAGATCATGAAGATCTTCATCCAAATTTTTCCAGAAAAATCCAAACGTTCCAGAAATCCACAAAAATTACACCAAACGATTTGTCATGCATCATACATCAAAGATCAATAATCATTTCATGGAAAAACATCATCAAACGCATGGATCGAAGGAAATAAAAAACAACATCCAAACTTAAATCACATGGATCTTTGCGTACAATGCATCATTTCAACTCATTCAAAGCTCAGATTCATCACCAATCTATGAACTATACAATAGGCACAACAATTTTGAGAATTAAAGAGGTCGAAAATGTAACCTCTTGATGAACAGCAGCTGGATTCACGTGTTTCAAGGCTTTGCAATGCTTCAATCCTTCTCCAATGTGCTTAAGGAAGTAAATGATGATGAATTGGAAGCTTGAATGCACACGAATCTTGCTCAATCTTCACTTGCCATGGAAGCTCCACACCTTGAACATGAACAAAATAGGCACGATTTCCTCTGTTTCCAAGTGCAAATGTGCTCAATTATAGCTCAGGATGATGAAATGATCAATGGAAAGTGCTTGTGTTTGAAGAATTTTGGAGAAAAAAGTGAGAGAAAAATTTGAGAATTTGTGAAATCTAGATCTAGAATTGGTAATTGTGATGAAAACAGTTAGGATTAAGGGCTTTATACTCAATGCTAATCATGTTTAGGCAAGGATTAGGGCAAATGCAAATGAACTTAAGGAGTTTGTGGTGTGAATGCAAAAAATGAAAATTTCTCTCCATGCACCCTCATGCACGTGAACAGTGCACATGCAAGGCCTAAAATCACTAAAATTGAGTTCATGCACATGCTAGACTTGGTTTGGTATGCATATGTTCAACCAAAATGAACTTATGAAATTTCTTCCCAAAATCTTCATGAATGAACCAATGCCATGCAAATGAGATTTCATGCCGAATGATGCCATGCTTGGAAAATACACGTTACAAGGATCAAAGTGCAAAAAGAGCCACTCAAATTGGAGTTTTGGTTTGAAAGTTATGCTCATTTGAAGTTCAAACCACACTTTGCCATGATTGAACCATATCTCTTCAACCACACATGAGAAATCCATGATCTTGGACTTTTTGGAAATGGGAGAGAAATATCTTCAACTTTCATGTTGGAAAAAATTTCATTTGAAGCTTTCTTGATGATGTAATCTTGAGTTGAAGTTGGTCCAAAACCTTTTCATTTTTGGAAAATTCAAATTACAGGTCACTTGCTATTTTGGGAAAGTTTTGATCTGACTTCAAATCCTTCAATGTTGATGTTTGAAATGTCATATGAGACTTGTTTGAACATGAATGAGGCATCTCTAACCATTTCCCACCTCCAAATCCACAGTTGAACTGACAGTTGACTTCTGTTGACTTTTTAGGGTTTCAGATGATTTGCACATGGACTGATGAGTCTGAGCTTTTAACACTTGGCCAAATCACTTCAAAATGATCCTTGGACCATATGAACTCATGGGAACCACCCTAAGGCTTTGATCTCATGGAAAAATGCACTTGTTGCCTTGCACAATTGAATCTCCTAACCAGTCTTGCTTGATGACATGACGGACTATGCAATGACAATGCAATGTCAATGACCTAAAATGAAATGTATGTACAAATGGGAGGTGAAAATTTGAGGTGCTACAGTGAGTCCTTACTTCATAAGGATTGTCACTGAGCCTGGATTCTTTAGATAGTTGCCTGAGCCTCGCAGCAATGTTCTCTGAGAACTTGGCAAAAACTTCATCTATGGTTGGAAAGGTTAGGTCAGATTCAGAGGGATTTTGGATGGGTTCAGAGGGTTCAGAGATGGGTTCAAAAATGGGTTCAGAAGGAGGTGGAAGAGTTTTAGAGGGTTCTGAAGTGGGTGCAGAAAGGAGTGGCAAGATTGATGTGGGGGGTGATCAAGAACGTGAGGTTCTTGATATGAAGTTGTTAAGGGCGTAGCAGTTTGGGTTGTGACATGTTGTGGAGCTTCAAGTGGTTGTTCATCAGCATTCATTTGTTAAGAATATTCGAAAAACTGTTGTTGTTAAGGATTCATGTTGCAGTTGTTGAAGAAGATAAAGTTGCAAGAAGATTGAGGTTGCGGAGATAATGAAGGCAAGGGTTTATGTACGTTATGAGAGTGAAAAGTGTGAAAGTGGGAATTATGGTAATATATATACGCGTTCAAAACACATGCAAAACGACAACGTTAGATAAATAGGGGACAAGAGTAATTATAATTGCTAAAATCCGAGTTGACAAGCGCGAGGAGAATTAAATGCAGCTAATGATGGTTGTCTAATCAAAATATGCACACTACTCAAGGGGATCTCAATAGTTTGGCTCTTGAGTTCTGAGCTAGACAATTGTCTAGAAGATCCAAAGCCACACGTTTGAGAGACCACGTGTTGATGTTTCTGGAGTCGAGAATACCAAAAGGTTTATGATTCAGAAGGTTTCTAATCTAGATAACATCTAACTTGTAGAAGTATCAAAACTAGAACCAGATGAACAACATATGTTTAAGTCAGAGTGCATTTTAACATTAGAGAGGAGAGGCACAAGTTCAGATTCATTTTTGGAAATCTTCCATATTTAAATGTTTCAAAATGAAAAGAAATCTATATTTAGCTAAGGTTTTTATGAAGATGTCATCCCATTGATGGTCTGTATCTATGAATTTTAAAATGATTATCCCTTTCTGAACATAGTCTCTGATAAAATGATGTTTAATTTGTATGTGCTTCGCTTTGGAATGTAAAATTGGATTCTTACTTAAACATATAGCAGCAATATTGTCACAAAAGGTAGGGATGTTACTCTCATAAATCTGAAAGTCCTCAAGCTGATTCTTCATCCAGAGAATCTGAGTGTTGCATAATGAAGCTGAAATGTATTATGCTTCTATAGTTGACAATGCAATGGTTGATTGTCTTTTGCTTGCTCATGAGATGAGGTTTCCTCCCAGAAACTGACAGTTCCCAGATATGCTTTTGCGCTCCAGTCTGTCTCCAGTGTAATCTACATCACAATACCCAGAAATCTTGTACTCTGATGTTTTCTCATACATCAGGCCAACGTTAGGTGTTCCTTTCAGATACCTCAGGATTCTCTTAATAGAAGTTAAGTGAGATTCCCTTGGACCTGACTGAAATCTAGCACTGAGATATAAGCTAAATAATATATCAGGACGCATAGCAGTCAGATAGTGAAGAGAACCTATCATACCACGATAGAGTTTCTGACAAACCTTTTGACTTACCTCTTCTTTCTCCAGAATGCAAGTAGGATGTATGGGAGTCTTAGTTGGTTTTCTTTCTGACATGTCAAATTTCTTCAGAATGTCTTTTATGTATTTGCTTTGATATACATACGTGGCTTCTGATGTTTGGTTAATTTGAATCCCCAGAAAAAACTTTAGTTCTTGCATCAGACTCATTTCAAATTTTGTCTGCATTCGCTCAAAAAAATCTTGACAAACAAAGGGGTTAGCAGAACCAAATATTAGGTCATCAACGTATATCTGACATATCATAAGATCATTTCTGATGTTTTTACAGAAGAGGGTAGAGTCCACTTTGCCTCTAGTAAAGTCATTTTCCAGAAGAAATGAACTAAGTCTTTCATACCAATCTCTGGGAGCTTGTTTTAGACCATAAAGAGATTTTTTTCAGTTTAAAAACATGTTTTGGACATTTTGAGTTTTCAAAACCGGGAGGTTGATGGACATACACCTCTTCAAAAATATACCCATCCAAAGATGCACTTTTGACATCCATCTGATATAATTTGATGGAATAATTTACAGCAAAAGATACAAGAAGATGAATAGATTCTAAACTGGTGACTGGAGCAAAGGTTTCATTGTAGTTAATACCTTCCTATTGATTATAACCTTGTGCCACCAGTTGTGCTTTGTTTCTGACCACTTCACCCTTTTCATTTAGTTTGTTTTTGTAAACCCATTTGGTTCCAATCACATGGGTTCCCTTTGGCTTTCGTGCAAGATCTCAGACATCATTCTTGGTAAACTGATCAAGTTCTTCTTTCATTTCCAGAATCCATTCTTTATCTTAAAGAGCTTCTTCATAGTATGTTGGCTCTATAAGAGATACTAGTCCCAGAAGTGTTTCTTCAGAAACTTTGAATGTTGATCTTATTCTGACAGGTTCATTTTTGTTTCCCAAAATCAATTCTTCAGAAACATTATGTATGTTTCTTGATCTTTTCTGATCGATTGTGACTTCAGGTTCTTCTGACGTTTCTCTTTCTGCTTCATCAGATTCTTTGGTCTTTTCGTCAGAACCTGCAAGTGTTATCTCCAAATCTGCAAAATTCTCAACTAGCTTTGACTTTTCAAATTTAAGTTTATCATCAAATCTGACATGTATTGATTCTTCCACAATTTATGTTTCTGTATTGTATACACTATATCCTTTAGAGTGTTATGAGTATCCCAACATAATACTTTTGTGCCTTAGAGTCAAACTTGTTCAGATTATCTTTAGTATTCATAATAAAACAAGAACATCCAAAAGGATGAAAATAAGAAATGTTAGGTTTTCTTCCCTTGCACATTTCATAAGGAGTCTTCTCCAGAATAGGTCTGATAGAGATTCTATTCTGAATGTAACACGTTGTATTCACAGCTTCAGCCCAGAAGTGCTTAGCCATATTTGTTTCATTGATCATGGTTCTGACCATTTCTTGGAGAGTCATATTCTTCCTTTCTAAAACTCCATTTTGTTATGGAGTTCTAGGATAAGAGAAATCATGGGATATTCCATTAGAGTAAAAAAGTTCTTCAAAAAGTTTGTTTTCAAATTCTTCACCATGGTCACTTCCGACTCTGATGATCTTAGAGTCAAATTCGTTTTGTACTTTTGAATAGAAACTATTGAACACAGAATGTGACTCATTCTTGTGCCTTAAGAATTTTACACATGTCCAACGACTATAATCATCAATGATGACAAGTCCATACTTCTTACCATTGACTGACACTGTCTTAACAGGTCAATATGTAAAAGTTCTAGAGGCTTGGAGGTAGATACAACATTTTTGTTTTTGAAAGTTGTTTTTAGAAAATTTTCCTTTCTGACATGCTTCACAAAGAGCATCTGAAGAAAACTTCAGCTTAGGTAGGCCTCTAATTAACTCAAGTTTATTTAGCTGAGAAATCCTCCTCAAGCTAATGTGACCCAAGCGTCTATGCCACACCCATTGCTCTTTATTTACAGACATTAAGCATTTTACATTTTAATCTTTTAAATCTGAAAGCTTTATTTTGTAAATGTTGTTCTTCCTCTTTCCAGTGAAAAGGATTGTGCCATTTTTCTGATTAATAGCTTTGCACTTTTTTTGATTGAAGATTATATCATAATCGTTATCACTTAATTGACTTATGGATAATAAGCTATGCATTAATACCTCAACATAAAGGACATCAGAAATAGAGGGAAGAGATCCATTACAAACTGTTCTAGATCCTATAATTATTCCTTTCTGATTTCCACCAAAACCTACGAAGCCAGCATCTTTAAGTTCCAGGTTTTGGAACATATGATTTTTTCCTGTCATGTGTCGCGAGCATCCAGAGTCTAGGTACCATGATTGGTGTTTTAACTCTGTTGCACAAGATATATGCAACATATACTATTTTATCTTTTGGTACCCAAAATCTTTTGGGTCCTTTAGGATGAGTTCTCCCAGAGTTTCTGAAAACTTTAGGTTCTCTAGCATTACTAAACTTCTGAGTTTGTGCAGGTGTATAATGATAGAAAAGAGATTTAAGTTTGTTTTCTACAGAAGGTTTTATATCATATTCATCAGAGTCATATCCAATTACTCTTTCATTATCATGACTAATACCATAGATCATAGAAGCCATTTTGCTTCTTTCAAGTTCGTTATTTAGAAATTTCTGAGAAGCCTTTTCATATTTGTATATGATGGTGTCAGAAGTATGTGGAGCTTTGGAAAGAGTTTCTTCAAGTTTTGAACATTTTTTGGTTGAAAAATCATTTTCTTTTTCAAGGATAAATTATTTCCTTTAAGTTCAGAAACTTCTTTCTCAATCTTATCACACTCTTCAACTGTCTCTTCATGAACCATTTTCAGGTTCTTGAATTTCTGTCGAAACTTCTGATACAAGCTCAGATATTCTGATAAACAGGCTTTCAAATCAGAATAATAAAAGTCAAAGAATACCTCTTCAGAGTCATACTCTCTTTCAGATGAACTTCAAGAGGTGGTGTCCATGAATGCAACGTTTGCTTTCTCCTCTTCAGAATCAAATTCTGAAGCTTCAGATTCAGAGTCATCCCATGTTGCCATGAGTCCCTTCTTCTTTACTTTAAAGGAGTTCTTATTGAAACTTTACTTTCTGGAGCTATCCTTCTTGATCTTTGGACATTCATTTATGTAGTGTCCAGGTTCTTTGCATTCGTAGCAGGTCACTTCCTTGTTGGGTCTGCCTCTGGAGGTTGACTCTAAACAATCTCCTTTCTGTCTGGGCCTTCTGAAGTTGTTATTTATTTTTATCCAAAGCTGTTTAATTCTTCTGGAAAGAAGAGATAATTCCTCTTCATCATCAGACTCTTCATTCTCAGAGTCATCATCGTCTTTTTCTTCAGCTTGAAGGCTTTGTTCCTCTCTGGCTTTCTTCTTTCTGATCTAAACTTCAGAGCTACTGGTTTGCTTTTCTTCTGAGGTTCATCTTCCTCTAGCTCTATATCATGACTCCCGAGGGAGTTGATGATTTCTTCAAGGCTTATGCTTTTCAGATCCTTGGATAACTTCAGAGCAGTAACCATAGGTCTCCACTTTGGAAGACTTCTGATTAGCTCCTTGACATGATTTGTTGTAGTATATCATTTGTCCAGAACCTTGAGTCCTATAACTAAGGTTTGGAACCTTGAGAACATCACTTAAACAACTTCATCATCTTCCATTTTGAAGGATTCATACTTTTGGATTAAGGCTAAATCCTTTGTCTCTTTAACTTGATTGTTTCCTTCATAAGTCATCTTCAAAGAATCAAAGATTTCTTTGGATGTTTCCCTGTTGGTGATATTCTCGTACTCATTGTAGGAGATTGCATTCAACATAATGGTTCTTGATTTATGGTGATTCATGAAATCAAACTTCTGATCATCACTCATTTTTCTTCTTGAAATAGCGATACCGATAGCAGAAATTGGTGGTTCGTAACCATTTGTGACGATATCCCATAGATCAGCGTCGTAGCCTAGGAAGAAGCTTTCAATTTTGTCCTTCCAATAGTCAAATTTTTCTACATCAAAAACTGGAGGTTTGGCATTGTAGCTATCTCTTTCATTTGTGTTAGCCATGATGTTTTTCTCACACTAGATCTCTTTACACTGTTAAGTGTTTGATTTAAAAATCAATAATAGAGCCTAAGCTCTGATACCAATTGAAGGTAGAGAAAAACAAGAAAGGGGGTTTTGAATTGTTTTCATAGTAGTCAAAAACTTTTGCAACATGACACACGTAAAAATTAAATGCTATCAACACAAGAAATTCATCATGGTTCGCTTGAAAAATCAAAGCTACTTCAGTCCACACGTCCAAGGTGATTTCGTCTTCAATAAGGACTTAATCCAATAATCTCAAGAGATTACAAAAACGTATAAGACTTCAATAAGTCACTTGAGGAAAATCAACAACTTCAAAGAGTTATAAGTGTCTGTCTTAGTGCTTCTAGGTAAACAGTATGAACACAATTAAGAACATGGATCAATGATCACACTATGAGCAACAACTCTTATGAGATTACTGAATTTTACAAAGAAAGGTTGATTTTTGTAGTTTGAATTATATTATAGAATTTTTGTATATTTTTCTTCGTGTTCAGCATCATGATGATGAGGCCTTTATATAGTAATTTGAGATGATACCGTTGGAGGGAAATTAAAGGATATTTCTTGTCAATCATGAGACTTAATGACATTAAGTTTCTTGTCCTTTCCAGGGCAGTCTTGGAGAATAATTTATAATTTCCTTATAGAGATTTATACCATACTTAGAATACTTCTTGATTAAGTTTCTAATTTTGATGAGTCAGATGATTTGTTGAGCGTGAATCAGAGTGAGCAGAGTCACAGTCTATGGGCACAAGCTTGTAGTCTTCAGATATTCTATTAACTATTCTTCATATAGTTATTTGTTGAAGATTCTTAAGATAGTTGTTTATTGAATAGACTTCAGATAGATGTTTGTTAGATAGACTTCAGATAGTTGTTTGTTGAATAGTCTTCAGATAGATGTTTGTTGAATAGACTTCAGATGTTAGCTTGACTGGTCTTCAGATAGAGTGTCTTCTGATGTTGTCTTGCAGAGTCATCAGTTGTAGAGTCTTCAACCGTCAGATTGTGTATGTGATTTTTTCAGAAGTGTCCTTGTTCAGAGTCAGATATGATTTCTTTATTTTTGGATCAGCTTTTCTGGACTACGTTAGATGCCAGCTATTATTTTCCTCATATTCATTTTTCCTTAGAAACCTGCACACTTAGCGAAAATTATTAGGGTACCAAATTGTTTCATTCTTTGTTATCATCAAAACTTAGAGATATATTGTAGAAACAAAATCTTGTTCTAACATCTTTGGACTTTGGTTTCTTGCAACACACATACATCCATTCTACCCTTGTTGATCGCTGTCGAATGAAATTCCATTTAGTTGAATTGCCACACCGACAAATGTTATAAGAAACATTATTTATTGAACATTTTTGTGCTTAAATAACAACTCCATTTACCTTAATGATATTTATTCTCCATAGATATAATTTCTTCAACATACTTATTTTCTTCCTCCACAACTTTAACACCTAAATCTGCCTCATTTCTCCATATCGTAATTGCTACATCTCCTTCCATTTTCCCCAAAAACATTTGAATCCCTTGAATCACATATGATTCATATTTTGATTTATAATATAAAGTTGATCCCCCTAAAAATTTTCCCATCATTGACTCTGATTGATTAGATTAATAGCTACGAGCTCTCTGTTTGGTGATTTTGAGGATTAAGAAAGACGAATTGAGGGATGGTTTAGGGGATTCAGATTCCTTATTAGATGCAAAATGAACCACTTTCATACTCATATCCTTGCTTTTAATTTGGGAATAACGATTTGACTGGGCCAAAAGGTTGGTTTATTCTCAAGCCCACTAAAGAGGGATTGAAGTCCCACTTCTCTAATGTGGTCTGCTTATCGGTTTCTGGTTGATTCTCCACTAAATGACTCAATTCTATCCACCTATATCACATTTCTCACGTCAGGATCCCTTTCTCTCTCTTCCCAACATCCATGATGAATGCTACATGTATTGTCTGATTTAACACATCCTCTACTTTTATTAATTCCATGCCACCTTTTTCATTCTGACACAAGTGTTGTACCCTAAATTTTTTCCACGTTTTTTTGTATTATTAATCATTTTATTTTGCATATTAGTGTATGTTTTTATCCATTTTATCAAGAGAGGTGGTTTCTTGCATTATAAGCTTTCTTTTGAAAACTCAAAATTCAACAAAAAGATTGAATAAAACTTTAGTTACATTTATTAATATCTATTGATCACTCACTTTCATATTATATAGTTATACCTAAGTCAATCAATTTGAATTTATCTATTTCCAAAAGGAAGAATATTTTAAACACATGCTTTGTTACATATCATCACATTTTCAATGTTATACATCCCACCATCCAAAGATGAATTGATCCTAAAGTTGATCAATCATACATTCACATAAAACAAAATAGTTCAAAATTGACTTGATCTTCTTCATCATGCATCATAATATAAACCAATGCAAATCGACACCAAATTGAATTTCATTCAAAATATAAAAAAACGCCATTGTCTATTCAATTATAAATTCATCATTACTCATAATTCAATTCACCTCTTCATCATTCATAACAAATCATCTTCAATTCATTCATTTATCTAATTACATCCAATTCTCAATTAAAAATTTATGTGATCACCCAACATTACTCAATTCATAATTCATCATTCCATCCATTTCCATAATTTATTTCATACACCAAAGCATTAGAATTAACTTGAAATTTGAAGTTAAAAAGAAGAGCAAGAAATAATAATAAGAAAATTTATTCAAATTAATTTTTTCCATTACCATTTACACAAGGAAGTTAAATTTACATGAGAATTACAATAAATTACAGCAAGAAAATTGGCACATGGCCTCACCCAAAAACCACCTCACGGTTCACTCTCCACTCCAAAAATCAGCAACAAACTTTTCCCTCTCAATTCCATTCACATGCTTACACAAATATCTTCACACAATTATAGCTCATTATCTACACATTCCTCACCTTAACTCACACGAGATTTTTAAATATCATCACAAATTTTCTAGCTTCACACGAGTTTCATTCCTTAGACACTTCTCACACTAACCTAAATCACTAGCCTATAAATGCTAAGCCTAATCCATTCAACAACACACACGAATTCACCCTGAGAAAGCTCCAATCTGCAACCTGCAAATCCAAAAATCCTCACTATAGATCTCTTTGCAGCAACCATTAAAGCTTCACCTTAAAGCTCTAATTGTGCTTGAGCTTAGCCTACACCCAAAGCACCTTCAACATAGTAGCAACAAAATTCCCATAGTAGAATAGGAAGAAAGTAGAAAAGGAAGGAAATAAGAAGTGGTCAAAAGCGACGAAGGCAGACAAGAGAAATGAAATAATGTTACCTGAGACTTTTGAGCTCGTAGAATATTTGTCACCGGTCGCTGGAGCAACTCCAACTCCGTTTTGGTATTTCCATGGCTCCCATGTATATTTTTCTTCTTGAGTCTTATAGAGATACATGCTAGACAACTTATCCCTAAGTCAATTTGCCTTATATGTGTTTAATTTGTTCAAATCGGATGATTTTGTTTTTTAGGGTTTGAGTTAAGGCTGGCAATGAACTGAACCAACTCAAAAATAGTTTGGAACTCGGTTCGACAATTAGTTTGTTGAACTTGGTTCATGAACCTAATGAACTGAATATGAGCGAAAAACTAAGTTCGTTAACTAAATGAATTGAACTTGAACTATATACAGTTTGACTTGTTAGGTTCATGAATCAAGCTGATTATATATGAAAAGGATTATATTATCTTTAAGAGTAGGTCTAAAGATTCAGTATAAATTTTAACCTTATATATTTATTTTAATCTAACGGTTTTAACTGATAATTTATATTCTCAAGTGAGCCAAATATTTCTAAAAATAATTATACAAATCAAAGTAACATGATATAAATTAATTAATGTTTGAACTAGTATATTTTTGAGACAAAGTTAAATTCTAATCTAATAACTTTTATTTTATTTCAACACTTTCTTTTAAAAATAATATTAATTTAAAATGTCAAATATATATAAAAAACTAGACTTTAAAAATGGCTTTTATATCAGGGAAACAAGCAAGATAAACCTAACAAGATGAATCTAACGGGTCAAACCGAGTTGCTCGTGAACTTATAACGAGTCAAGTTTGAGCTTAAAAAAAATTGTGTCGAACTCGAACCGAGATTTGAGTTGAACTAATTCTTAACGAGACGAGGTGAGGCGAGCCGAGGCGAGGCGAGTTCGACTTGAGTCAAGCCGAGCTGAGGCGAGTTCGACTCAAATCGGCTCATTTCTAGCCCAAGGTTTGAGGTTAGATTTCATATCATTTTGATTTTTGTTTTTGTTTTTGGCATTGGAATCAAGTCCAGAGGATAATTTTGGGTAGGGTTTATGTTTGTTGATTTTGGATTGGAGCGTGTTTGGTCATTTTCTAGGTTTAACCTCAAGAACACTCAGGTTGTTCTTGAGTGTTCATATAATGTTCATGTGAAAATTGGTCTTTTAATACAAAATAATTAAAGAAACGTGTGTGTGTTGTTTGTGCACAGAGAAAGAAGATGGAGAGTGTGAGTGAAGAGAGAGAAAGGTTTGGGAGAAATGAGGAGAACCTCACCAGATCCCTCCATTTGATCTCAAGAGTGCTCCTCTCACTGGTGGCCATGTGGCTCACCTGTGGCGCCTCTGCAATCATTGATGTGGTTGACCCCTATGGTGACTTGGGCCCCTGTACAGAGAGCCCCATCTGGTTACCATGCGCTCTTCACCCTTAACCATTGGAACTCGTTGACTCCCTTATAGTATAATCTTATGCCCCATAATTGAGTTAACACCCATTGTATTGACTCTTCAGGGTTGGGCCTCCATAGTTAGGCCCATGCGCCCCTTTTTGGCACTGCACCCCTCTTGTTCCTTGTCTTTATTTATTCATTTTCTTGTTTATTTCTTTTTGGGCTCAAGGCCCATTGTTTGTTTCCTTTACTTTTACACCACTCCCATGCTTGCTTGCACCCCCTCTTAGTTTTTTTATGACTTTAGTTATTTGATAAATGTTAATCAAAAACAAAAAAAAAACAAAAAAACCATTAAAATCAATCTTCCTAAAAATAAAAAAATGCTTGATCAACACCAAAGTTGCTTTTCAAAAAAACATTTCACCATCGAATCAATTTCAACCAAAAATGTGAATCAAATACTTGATCAACATCAAGTGATTTTTCAACATCAATCAAAAACTTTTCAAGGTCTTTTTCATAATTAAATCGGTTGAAAAGTGATTAGTTTGGACGTAATATCCTCTCTTTTCCCTAAGTATTTGAATGATAGTCGTAATTAGCTTACCATTTGAATACTTGTCTTTCGTTCAAAACACATTAATTGATCGAATTTAGTTTGGTCTTTATTGGATGACAAATGATTGGTTTGAACGTAATATCCTCTCTTTTCCCCAAGTATTTCAATGCTAGCCATAATTATCTTGTTGTTCGAATACTTGTATTCTGTTAAGGACTTTCGATTTAATTCGTCTCACAAATTTCATAAAAGATTTGGATAAAAAGGATTTTTTGTTCAAATACTCATCATCCACCCAAAAACAATCGAATCAATCAAATTATCTTTTCCCGCCTTAGCGCGACCTCCAAACTTTTCACAAACCAACAATGTTTTATCCATTCTAACGCAATACAAACAAGAGCTTAAGCCTCTCATGCATGAGTATGCAAGCAACATTTAACCGCTAAAATATGATAAAACATGATCCATTCTACCACAATACAAAGAAACGCTTAATCCTCCCATGCGCGAGCATATAAACAACGTTTAACTACTAGAATGTGAACTAAACATCATTCACTAAAGTCAACCAATAAACTACCATTTGCTACCCAGAACTATGCAACTTTGAATTCCTCATCGCATTAGACGATACATAGAAGCGAGATTCAACATCTCGTCAAGCACTATAATAAAAAATCCAAAAATATATTTGTCTTTCCTAGAACTATGTAGGTTTTAATTCCTCACCGCACCTGAGGATATGTAAGAGCAAGCCTTAAAATCTTGTCAAACACCCTAATAAAAAAAAATTTAGTCCTTTTCTTTTCCCATTAAAACTTTAAATAACTAGAAGAAAACAAATAACATTATGCTAACACTTATTCGCAAAACTAACTAAATATTCTCATTAAGTATAACGGATGTAAGGGGTGTTAATACCTTCCCCTCGCATAACCAACTCCCAAACCCGAATTTGGTTGCAACGATCATTTTATTTTTATTTTTAGGGTTTTATTGATACATTTTCGTTCCTTTTGGAATAAATAAACTTCGGTGGTGACTCTGTTGTATTTCAATCGTTCGTTATGCTTGGGTATTTTCGAGTCGCGATAACAAGCAGCCACTAGTTTCTTAGTCACTTATTCATAGAGAACTAGGGTCTGATATGTATTGATTTGGTCCCCTAGATATAAGTTATCTCTATTATTTTCCAAGAAACCATCAAGGCCCTCTATATCTCCCTATAAAGTTTCTTCAACTTCGTCCCAAACACCGTATAATCCTCCGACTCCAATTGAGATGAATTTGTATAAATTTCCAAACACACAAGTAAACTTATCTCCAATGGCCCTTGATAATATTCCACCACCTTGATCCCGAACACCTTCTCATTAATCATCCCATTCTATGCCTCATTAAACACCACACTAATTTTGGTTCTATCCTTAATACATGTTACATACATCTTTGCTTTGCACCAAATATTATAATCAAAACACATATACACGCCCATCGGAGCTGAAATAAACTCAAAAAAGGAAGAACTCTAAGAGTGTCATGGAATACTATAACAACATAGCCAAGTTACCATTTCCTTGTCCACATATGAAACTCTCCATTTTCTAATCTCCTTAAACCACTGCCATAACCAATCACTTCCTTCATCCACCATGGTCTTTATTTCTCCTTCCTCTTGTTCCTCTCGTTCCTCTAGCAAACATAGATTCTCTCCTAAAGGTGTTACTTTTATGGAAAAATACCCCTTTGTACTAAAAATATCATGGATGTTGTATGTCATGCTCAGATTCTCCACAACAGCAATATAAGCTTTCTTAAATCTGTTAGCTCTTCCTCTTCTACATTGAATTCCAGATGTGAAAACTTAGGCTTAGCTTCGTTTCTGAATTTGGCTCTTTTAACATTGCTTTTGACTACATTAACATACAATTTCCTATCTCTTCTTCCACTTGTATAAGTTCCTCCCTTGTGGAATCCTTTTTCTTGATTAGTGTTAGAGACATTCCCTTGATTTACACCCTCGTATACATCTCTCCCCAAATTAAAATCTCTATTCTTCTATAATTTCAATTGAACACCCACTTCAAACCTCCTTTGGAACCATGGTAAATTTACAAATAACACTACTAGAGATAATACATTTCATGACAACGCTTTCACCTCGCCTAGCAAAAAAACGAGGTACAATTTCAGGAAGCAACGTGATTTATTATAAATAATACCATTTATTCCTTGAATCCCAATAAAAACAGTTTAAGTGTTATTTCTTTAAAAATGATGCCTTTATTTTTATTTAATTTTTTATTTGTTAAGTAATTGATCTATTCCTTCGGTTTCTTTAATTACCAAGGAGTTTGATTTTACTATAAAATACACGGTCATTAAGTTTTACCCTAAACCTAGCCGCTCCAAACTCGCATACATCATTCTTTGGGATGGATTGCAAAGCTGGAAAAATCTTTAATATTTTGTGTTATATGTTGTTCTTCTAACACCAAACTTGAACAAAACGTTTTTTTCATACCCTACAGTACATCTCACATAATGATGTTTTTTATGTTGTTGTTGATGTTTTTATTTCCACCTCTCTTGCAAAGTCATTGTTATATTTTGAGATAACATTCCTTTGTTATTAATCAAAGAAAACACTCATAAATATACTCTAAATTGCAATCCATCTCACATAATGATTTATTGCTTTCCTCGATCGACAACATTGATACATTTATTCATAAACATACTATAAATTGCACACAAAGAAAGTGGTGAATGATAAAAAAAAATTGAAAAGAAAACATTACATGTTACTTTCAATTTTTTACCATTCACAATTTTTTTTCTGCAAGTAATACATTACCTCGATTTTTATATAAACCGAGGGAAAGTCCCTAGTTTATTTTATTTTTTAATTAATAATGAAATAACCTTTCCCATCGATTTTATAAAAGAATTGAAGGGTATAATTACTCAATTAACCAACAAGGAATCCATGTCCTATGTTCATAAAGTAACAATGCCCAAGATATTGTCAACACATCAATCCACAAGAAATCATCTATATCCAATAAGAACATGAACACCACCAAAATATATCTTGGACACTGTCTTGTGAAACTCAAACATTTATAATTAAAGTTTTTTCCATGAAAACGTTGATAATGAAAGTTTGGAACAGGTCTCTGGGATGAATTGCAAGTGCAAAAAAAAAAACTTGTTCCAAAGTTGGTTTTCTTACATAATATCTTATCTTTTTACTTTTATTTTATGTTATGTAAGTAACCTTTTTTTAATGTTACATCAGAATTTGGAAGCGTGCAAACCATTGATCTTGGAAAGCATTGAGTAACTTTGAATTTATTCAAAGTGATGATGAAGAATTAGATTTGTCAAAAGTTTGTACTTCTAGATTGAAATCAAAACAATGTAATATTAGAAACTTTGAATTAAATATTTTGTGTAACCAATGTAATTTAATATTTAATATAAATAATTTAGTTTAATATTTAGTGTAACACGACGTAATTTGTATTTTTTAAAAAAGTTTTTCCCCTCGATTTATGACAAAAATTGAGAGGTATGTGGTGGTAGTTTTGAAAAAATAAATATGTTATTGTTGGAGATCGAACTCATGACCATTTCAACTATCCTCTCGGTTATTATGAAATCGAGGGGTATATTAGAGAGTTTTCCTGACGCAATTCGTTATCTCGCTTGTGTAACCGAGATTATATCCCCATTGCATCCGAGCTGAAATGTGGTTATTTGTAGTAATGTAACTTTCTCTTTTCAATGAATATGTTGTCTAACTTGGTCGCCATTAGTCTTTTGTTCTAAACATTGAAAAATTTGATAAAACCATACCTCTTTCATCTAATATCCCTTTTGTTTGGAATCACTACCTCATATTTTCCTCATACCCCTTGAAACTCCTAGTACATTTCTTTGGCTTTACAAATATCTATTTGATTGAAAAATAATGATGTTTTCCTATCCTCCAAATCCTACATATCGAGCTTCCCATAATCTCCTATAGCCTTGGCTTCGACCATTTACTTCCTCTTCGACTCTTGACTTGTTTCTGTTTCACGTCTCTCATTTTCAATTTTCAGATACCACGAATCAGATAAGATTGGATGAATGCACGTGACTGAATCTGTTTGAAAGATTATGTTTCTAAAAAAAGGTTAGAGAGATTGAAGCTTCTCTCAAACATAATTTTTATTGATTATTTAGTTTTTATTTGTTTTCACTTTTTTTTACCTTTTTTCTTCAGTCTCGTTTTATATATCACTCTTTTTTCTTAACATCTATTTATATTTTTTTCTTTTAAAAAAAATTATCGATCTTCTCTTACCAAATAAAAAACCAATCGTATTCACTATAAAAAAACAATTAAATAATTAGTCTTTTTTTTCTAAAGCAATTATTAATTAGTCTTTTTCTGCGCAAGGCTGCACGCACACATTATAATTCTACTTTTCTTATTATGGCATGAACTAATATATAAATAAAAATTAGTAAAGACAAACGTGTGATATATAAAGTATAAAGTCTAGCCTAGACATTAACAAGCATAATAATGAAATAATTTTGTCTAATGTATATACCTAGATACACCATTTAAGATCAAGACAGATTCTATACACTTTAAGCCAAGTAAGAGCTAAGCTAAGTATCATCAACAAAGATGCTGATGTTGAATAGTAAGTAAAGCAATAAAAAAGGTTAAGCCTCAAACACTGTACATACGTCACTTGACCAATGCATTACTATGTTGCAGTATATATGCAGGCATATAAAATTTCATCGTGTGATACTCTGACACTTGTCTCTCTTCCATTGATGGACAAATAAATCATAAAATATGTTCCACTCTAATTGCCCAATCACTTTATATTTTAAAAGAATTTAACAAAAATTATCTTATTTAATTTTTTATGAAGACCAAATGATAATAATAATTAAAAATTTACACACAATCTTGAATAAGGTTCCAATTTATAATTTGTATTTTCCAACATAATCAAATCAATTATATATATATCATATATATATATATATATATATATATATATATATATATATATATATATATATATATATATATATATATATATTAAAATCAACAAGTATCATATTTTTATCTAATCATTATCAATGTCAACAAATTAAAAATAAATAAAAATATATTTAGTAATTTTATTTCATATAAAATTAAACTAATAGTATTTATAAATAAATAATACTTTTCTATAAATATATAAATAAATAAAATATTAATATTAATATAGTTTAAATTTATTAAAGAATGCATGATGCATTTATAAATTAAAATTATAAATTTATTTTGACAGTATAACAGTATACATAATATTTATTTTATAAGATGCATTTATGTATTAAATTAGAAATTTATAAATATATAATTTTATGAGATAAATTTGTAAGATGCATTTATGTATTAAATTATAATTTTTTTTGACAATTAAAAGATTTTATTTTATAATTATGTTTGAATGAATAAACACAAAATTATGTCGTAAATCGAACAAATCCAAATTGCATTGGATTGATTCGATTTGATTTGGTTCCATTTTATTAGTAAAAATCAACCGAATCAAATCAAATCGCTCATTTTTTTACTTGCAATTCAGATGACTTTTAACTTCAAAACCTCTCGAATTGTCTCATAAATACCCCTTATCCTAAATATTAAAATTCAAATTTCATTAATAACGTTCAACTTAATAATATCAACTTCTAATAATTTAAGATAAAATTTGCAAATATTAACTTACTCAATTTTAACGATTACAAAAATAACATATTACTAAACTGCTAAATTAGGAAAATGATGCATTTTCTATCTATAATAGATTGACCTAAAATATAAATTGTTAGCATTTAGCTGAATTTGAATTTAAATTTAAATTTTAAAATAAAACATTTTTAGGGTTCAAACATTCTCCAACAAACTATTTTAATTGTACTTGTTAGTAATAAAAACAAAGAAAAGAAACAAAATACTTGTTCGATGAAAGAAAAGGTAACATATTTGTTTTTTCTTATTTTTGTCAAACTATTATTGTCTCAAACATTTTCAACAAAAAAGAATATGAACTACTACTTTTACTGCTCAATTATCTTTAAAATTGTAAACTTTTCAAGATGCACACTATTACCGACTATATTAGTTTTTTCTATGGCAAAACAATATATGTCTCCCTCATGTATTTTTCATAACAAAAAAATTACTTTTTAAATCTATTAAATATATAATATATTTAAATATATTATTCAATATATTTAAAAAGTAAATTTTATTTCTTATAATATAAACTAAATAGAGTAATATAAATATAAAAATCACTAAAATACAAATAATTCTAAAATACAATAAAATGTAACAAGACTATCAAAAAATATAAATCAAATATATATATTCAACGGAAAAACACACAAAAACCAACAAATTAAAACTAAAAGGGAAGAAAAAATATATAGGAGTTAAATATCTACCCCTTTAAAATTCAAGTTAGAGCTTTAATAGCTACAACCACCATTAACAAATCATACTATATATATATAAAAAATATTAATAAGACAGACACTCAATTCACTATTGGGTAACATGTATGTAGGTTAGAATTTTAAAATCAATAAAAAAATCTAGATAAATTTTCTTGAATCTATCTAAAAATCATTTAAATAAAATACTGACCATTAAAATCATTAAAATCAAAAAAGGCATAGAATTTATAGTTTAAAATTTAATTGTAACTTTTTCTCTCTATTTTAGTTTTTTTTTTTAATTTTAATCCTTCTATTTTAAAAATCATAATTTTTGATCAAATTTTTTATTTATTTTAGATTTTAATCTCTAAAATAGTATCAAAATCCAACACAAAATTTAAAAAATAGATTAAAATCGTGATTTTAAAAACAGATGAATAAAATCAAAAGAAAATTAAAATATGGATACTAAAATTACAATTAAGCTTAATTTTTATAATTATTACAAACTTAATAAAACATAGTTAAATACACAAATAGTGATAATAGCAACTATAATATTTAAAGACTTTTGTCAACAATCATTCAACATTTTATTTTCCATCCATTTTTTCTCTTCTAATCACATAACCAACATATCACTTCTATATTCCCATATCTCTATTTCTTTCTTCATATATATATATATACTAATTTGCCTAGGTTTGTATGGAAGGGTGAAAGGAGAAGTTGAAAAATATTTATTCTTTTTTCCCTACAAAAGTACTTGAGTCCTTTCTACTTAAAATCATGTCTTTTCCTTTCTCTCTCTATCACTCTCACTCTCTCTCCATAATACTCTCTGTCTGACTGAGCTAGCTAGAAAGATAAATGAGTCTTACTTTTAAGTCTAGCGGTAGACTCGGATCCTGTCTCCTTTCATTTCAAACCAGAAATTAAAAAATAATCACTTTTTTCTTCCACTCTTCTCTCCCCACTCACTCTCTCATCTCATTACCAAACAACACCATGAACAACACTGACCCCTACGGTTTACCGGAGGATCTCCGCCGCCTCCTATCATCCAGAACCACCACCACCACCACAGAACCACCACCGTATAATCTCTATGCTTCTGCTTTTCATCCACCTAATAATTATTCTTATGACCCTTCTTCTATCATGGTTGGTGACGTTTTCTATCCTCGTAGTGCCTTCACTCACACTCACACTCACCACTATGATTATTCCTCCTCCACTCTCAACATTCCTTCAACTAGCTCCACCACTATTGCTGCTGCAACTGCTAATTCAGATCATGCTACTGCTTCTGCTGCTTTCTTTGCTGGCCTAGAAACTAATTCTGCTGATAATAAAGAATGGCTTGGTAATTTTGATTCTTGTAACAATAGATGGCCTAGACAAGAAACGCTTTCTCTTCTAGAAATCAGATCTCGTCTTGATTCTAAGTTCAAGGAGAATAATCAGAAAGCACCCTTGTGGAATGAAATTTCTAGGTATATATTAGTCTTTAACAAGCTTTTTTTTTGGGATAATTGCTTTTTTGTGACTGAAAATGACAGGCTAAGGGTTCAGATAACTGAAGATCCATGTGCTTTTTGTTATGATCTATTTCTTGTTTTGTCTAACAATTTTCACTGACTATATAGTGATTATACTTGCACTGGTTTTTTCTATGAGAATGATAAATCATTCATTCCAGGTGCAAATTACTAAGGATTTCTCAACCTGCAAAATCTGTCTTTCTTTTCAAATTTTGTTGACCTAATTTGTGTTCAGCTACCTATAGCTAGGGCTCTATGTTTCAGAATTTTGATAATTCAAATGCACTTATTGGATATTTCTGACATATTTAATGAACATATCAGAATGTTTTCATTATTTTAATCCTAATAGTAACAATAATAAGTAATTATAAATATGATTTTGGAAATACATGTATATAAAGTTTCATATGGTCTTAGATTTATATTGATTGATTGATCTGATAAACTTGTATATGAATTAAATCTTAATATATATAATATAATATAATAGGTTTGTGATGTACTTGTTTAGGATAATGGCTGAGGAATTTGGGTACCAAAGAAGTGGAAAAAAATGCAAGGAGAAGTTTGAGAATTTGTACAAGTATTACAAGAAAACTAAGGAAGGTAAGGCTAGTAGACAAGATGGTAAACACTACAGATTCTTTAGGCAGCTTGAAGCAATATGTGGAGAATCAATTACAAACACTCATGCTTCAATTTCAGACAAAACCCCTCATGCTGCTTTTGTTGCTACTCAAACTCCAAGCTTCACAATCAACCAAGAAAATGTTAATGGTGTTGAGGATCATGGTTTGGTCAATAGCCTCAAGTACAAATCAGAAAGTCTAATGAGTTTCTCGAATTCGTCTGAGTTTGAGACATCCTCGTCGGAAAACAACGACGAGGATCTCTCGGCTATCGCGCACTCGATGAGGTCGTCGTCGAAGCAGAAAGGACTAGAGTTGGAGAAAAGTGAGAAGAGGGTAAGAAAAAGCTGGAGAGGTAAAGTGGAGGAGATTGTAGATTCTCACATGAAGAAGATTATAGAGACGCAAGATGCATGGATGGAGAGAATGTTGAGTGTTGTTGAACAAAGAGAACAAGAGATGGCATCAAAGGAAGAAGAAAGGAAGAGAAAAGAGTCAATGAGGTTTGATCAAGAGATACACAAACTTTGGGCTAAAGAAAAAGCTTGGGTTGAAGCAAGAGATGCTGCATTGTTAGAAGTTGTAAGAAAACATATTGGGATAGAAGGAACAAATAATAAGAATGAAAATGGTAGAAACTTTGAATACCCTTTTGGAAGTTTGGAGAATCATAGATGGACAGAAATGGAGATTTCAAGTTTGATACAACTAAGGACTAGTTATGAACATCAACTAAGAGAAAAAGGATATTTGGAGGATGGTGTTTGGGATGATATAGGTGAAAAAATGGTGTATATGGGATTCAACAGAAATGGAGCAGAATGCAAGAAAATATGGGATGAGATTAGTGTATCTCTTAGAAGGACAGTGGACTGTGGAGTCAAAATCACAAGACCTTGGTGTTTGGGACTTAAGGTGACAGATGATGACGACATTTGAGACATGCATGAATCAGAGTTTTTGAATTCTGAGCATGAAAAGTGGTGATATTAAATACTAGTATGCAATAACTTGCAAATTTGCATCTTTGAAAATCACAAGGGTGTAAGTTTTAAGTTATAGGCCAAGTGTTTTAAATTTTATCTATGTGTGTAGGGTTTATGCTTGAGTTGAGTGTTATAAGCTCATTGGCATTTGTTGTTTAGTTTTATTGACATCAAATGCTTGAGTTCTTTAGTTATGAATTATGAATTTGAACTCTTATGATGTTTTAGTTGTTTATTATTTATTTATCTGTGTGACTCTTTTTGTGAATAAAAAATCAATAAAAATGAATTGTATCTTGTGACTTTGTAACATAATAAATATAACTAGCACTTTCAGTCTGAATTCAATATTGATTCGTTGCATTATTAGAGCTTGACAGAATTACAATATAAAATAATTAAATAAGAGAAAAATATAAAATAATGAATATGTTGGAAATTGTTTTGCAATATTAGTTCCAAAATGACAAAAGAGTTAAATAGCATTTAATGATTTGAATTCAATTTTTTAGTTATTGTTTTGTTTGAATTTTGAATTCAATTTTCATATCTTTTCATGAAATAGTGTCATATATGAAACATTGTGTTTTATGGTGAAATGGTGTTGTTTCATCAAAGGTTGCAAACTTTTGAAACAACATCCATATCTCCTATAAATATATGATTCTATTCAGAAAAATAACACAAGAACTAAAAAACGAATTTCTCTTCCAAATTCCAGAAAACCTTCCTTGCATTTCGGGTTCTTCACTTGTCTTGTGCAGACTCGAAATAAGGCTGACATTATCCTGAGTGTTCTTGCATTTTCCAACTCTAAGACATAATAAAAGAGTGCTTGAAATACTTTTAAGGAAAGTGATTCTCAATCACGATTCAGTCCTGGATCCATTTAATTTTACCGAATTTTCTAACAATCTTAAAAGTATTAGTAACATAATGGCTTCAGACGCTGCTGTTTCAAGCATCAAAGTGATGAACCAGGACCTTGTCAAGTTAGATCGATTTGATGGAACAAATTACACAAGATGGCAAGACAAGATGACATTCCTATTGACTGCCCTGAAGGTTCACTATGTTCTTGATCCCGACCTACAACCAATACCTGAACCAACAGAAAATGATTCGGAAGAACTCAAGAAGGAGCGCAAGAAACGCAAGGAGGACGAACTGTTTTGCCGTGGACACATTCTGAATACTTTATCTGATCGTCTCTACGACCTCTACACAGACAATCCATCGGCAACAGAAATATGGAAGGCACTAGAATTCAAGTTCAAGGCTGAAGAGGAAGGTACGAAGAAGTTCTTAATATCTAAATATTTCGATTTTAAATTCTTAGATTCTAAGCCCATTCTTCCCCAAGTGCATGAATTGCAAGTTCTGGTCAATAAAATAAAGGCAGTAAAAATAGACATCCCTGAGACCTTCCAAGTCGGTGCAATTATTGCAAAATTACCACCTTCATGGAAAGGCTACCGAAAGAAATTGTTGCACAGTTCCGAGGACTTCTCCTTGGAGAAAATTCAGAAACATCTTCGAATCGAGGAGGAATCGAAGGAGAGGGAGAAATCAGAACCCCCTACTCATTTCAAAACAAACGCTGTGACCAACAAGGAAAGAAGAGACATGATGGCATGAAGAGTCATCTTGGACCAAAGAAAGAACATAACAAGTTCAAGAACTCTGGCGGTCATAAAGGTCCAAAGAACGGATGTTTCGTATGCGGTAAACCTGGACACTATGCTCGAGATTGCAGACAAAATAAAGCAAAAAATGAGATCAATGCAATTCGATCAGATGATGACATAATTGCTACAGTGAGCGAAATTATGGCAATCAAAGGAAAAGTTCAAGGTTGGTGGTATGACACTTGTGCTACAGTGCATGTTACTTATGACAAGGCTGCATTCAAAACCTATTCTGAAGCAATTGATGGACAAGAGGTACAAATGGGAAATGAAGTCCGCTCTAAAGTTGTTGGAACCGGTTCGGTCGAACTTAACTTCACTTCTGGAAAGAAAGTTACACTTGTAAATGTGCTTCATGTTCCAGACATGAATAGGAATCTTGTTAGTGGGGATTTATTGGGAAAACCGGGTATTAAATCTGTATATGAATCGGGCAAACTTATTTTGATCCGTAATGGTGTATTCATTGGAAAAGGATATTCCGCAGAGGGAATGATCAAACTATGTACTAATGATAATATTATTAATGAAATTTCTAATTCCGTTTACATGCTTGATTCCGTTTCTTTATGGCATAATAGATTAGCACATTGTGGTATTAGTTCTATGAAGAGACTAATTAAATCTGGACTAATTTCATGTAATATAAAGGATTTCAAAAAATGTGAATTATGTGTTGAATCAAAAATGATTAAGAAGCCTTTCAAAAGTGTTGAAAGGAAAACGAAATTACTTGATCTTGTGCACTCAGATTTGTGCGAATTTAATGGCATGTTGACACGTGGAGGGAATAGATACTTTATTACATTCATAGACGATTCCTCTAGATACACTCATGTATATCTCTTAAAGCATAAAGATGATGCATTTAATGCCTTTAAGACCTATAAAGCAGAAGTCGAAAATCAATTAAATAAAAGTATAAAGGTCCTTAGAAGTGATAGGGGCGGCGAATACTTTTCAATTGAATTTGATGCATTCTGTGAAGAGCACGGTATAATACATGAATGTTCGGCACCACGAACACCGCAACAAAATGGCATGGCAGAAAGAAAGAATCGAACATATCAAGAGATGATGAATGCCATGTTGATGCATTCTAAATTACCCCTTAACTTGTGGGGTGAGGCATTATTGTCCGCCTGTCATATAATCAATAGAATTCCGTTAAAGAAAACTGGTATATCTCCATATGAGTCATGGAAAGGCAGAGCGCCAAATATCGATTACTTTAAAGTGTGGGGGTGTGTGGCATACTACAAAAACATGGACCCTAAAAGAACCAAGTTGGGTCCTCGAGGAATAAGATGTGCTTTTGTAGGATATGCACAACACAGTAAAGCATATAGACTCTTAAATCTAGAATCTAATGTAATTGTTGAATCCCGGGATGTAGAATTCTTTGAAAACCTTATCACAAAGGATAAAGGATCGGAGTCGGCCACTAATAAAGAATCTCATGAAGATAACTCTTCTCGGATTGTAGAAATACAAACTGAAGGCACTCCTATAATCATTGAACCACAACCCGAGCCTAGGATAAGCAAGAGAATTCGGAAAACAAAGAATCTAGGACCAGATGAGATTGATTCTCAATCTATTTCCTTTTATCTTGTTGAGGGAAATTGTAAGAACTTTGTTCAACGCATTCCGATTATTCTTCAAGTGGAAGATGATCCAAAAACTTATAAGGAAGCAATAACTTCAAGGGACTCCACTTTTTGGAAAGATGCTATCCAAGATGAAATGGATTCAATTGTATCAAACCACACTTGGGAACTTGTTGACTTACCTAAGGGATCAAGGCCCATTGGATGCAAGTGGGTGTTTAAGAAGAAATACCATAGCGATGGTACTCTAAACACTTATAAAGCCAGATTAGTGGCAAAAGGATTTAGACAGAAAGAAGGCATAGATTACTTCGACACATACGCACCAGTAGCAAGAACAACTACTATTAGATTGTTGTTTGCCTTAGCATCTTTGAATGATCTTATAATCCATCAGATGGATGTTAAAACAGCGTTCCTAAATGGAGATCTCGATGAGGAAATCTACATGGAACAACCGGAAGGCTACCTGCTTCCTGGAAATGAACAAAAGGTGTGTAAACTTGTCAAATCCTTATACGGACTAAAACAAGCACCAAAACAGTGGCATCAAAAATTTGACTCTGTAATACTCTCAAATGGATTTATTCCTAATTCTTGTGACAAGTGTTTATACACAAAGACGTGCAAAACCACTGTAATATTCCTTTGTCTCTATGTCGACGATATGTTGATCATTAGTAATGATTTAAAAGGAATCTTAGAAACAAAGAAGTTTCTAACATCCACTTTCAAGATGAAAGATCTTGGACTTGTTGACACAATTTTAGGGATTAAGGTTAAGCGAAATAGTGGGGGTTATGAACTTAGTCAAACCCACTATATTGAGAAAATGCTTGATAAGTTTAAACATCTAAACTTTAAGGAAGTAACCACTCCATTTGATCATGCCAACAAACTTCAAAAGAATAATGGAAGATCAGTGGCTCAATTGGAATATGCAAGTGCAATAGGGTGTCTAATGTACCTAATGCAATGTACCAGACCCGACATATCATTTGCAGTCAGTAAAATGAGTCGATTTACTAGTAATCCAAGTAATGAACATTGGAAGGCAATTACAAGGATTTTTGGCTATCTACTGAAAACCAAGGACCTTGGTCTTCACTATGGAAGGTTCCCTGCCATATTAGAAGGATACACTGATGCGAGTTGGATATCTAATATTGGAGACCATAAATCTACAACTGGATGGATATTTACACTTGCTGGTGGAGCAATTTCTTGGAAGAGCAAGAAACAAACATGCATTACACTTTCGACCATGGAATCAGAGTTTGTGGCTCTCGCTTCCGCCGGTCAAGAAGCGGAATGGTTGAGGGATCTTCTGTTGGAAGTTCCATTGGCTAAAGACAATGTCTCAAAAGTGATGATACATTGCGATAGCCAAGCCACATTAGCAAGAGCATTCAGCGAAGTGTATAATGGAAAGTCTAGACATATAGGACTTAGACATTCGTTCGTAAGAAAATTGATTAAGGATGGAATCATTTCACTCACCTACATACGAACATGCTATAACTTAGCAGATCCGTTTACTAAGCCACTGGCCAGAGACTTAGTACGAACAACCTCGAGAGGAATGGGGTTGAAACTCCTTAAATAAAGGTTCCGACAGCGGCAGCAACCCAATCTTATGTTAACAAAACATTAACTTCAAGATTCAATGGGTAACAACAAGTCGTTGAATTGGATGTAAGTCAAGAATTTAGGAAATAAGGTTGACTGTGTTGAATTGAGGGTTGAGGTTTCCAAAACCTCTTAATGAAGTTCATTAACGAAGAAGAGTATCTATTGGAAAGGATGCTATATGAACCTCACCTATGTGAATTTTGAGATGGTGCCGTCTCAAAGTGAGAGTTGGAGTTTCTCTCATAAAAAAATTCATGAAAAGGATAGCATATGGCCATAAATAAGTGCTAAGCGAGATATGTAAAGGAAGAACCTTTAAAGAGTGTGTGTAAGGTAACGCCGGTCTGATCCCATGGATTAATGGTTTAAAAGCTTTGCTACCAAACATTCCGATTAAACTCTGCGTTATCCTCACTAAGGTTAAGTTTAAAATCGAAAGATACCTAACTGTATTAACACTTTTTATATTTCACTATCTGGAATGATTTTTGTCATTATTAGAACTAGTGGGGGATTGTTGGAAATTGTTTTGCAATATTAGTTCCAAAATGACAAAAGAGTTAAATAGCATTTAATGATTTGAATTCAATTTTTTAGTTATTGTTTTGTTTGAATTTTGAATTCAATTTTCATATCTTTTCATGAAATAGTGTCATATATGAAACATTGTGTTTTATGGTGAAATGGTGTTGTTTCATCAAAGGTTGCAAACTTTTGAAACAACATCCATATCTCCTATAAATATATGATTCTATTCAGAAAAATAACACAAGAACTAAAAAACGAATTTCTCTTCCAAATTCCAGAAAACCTTCCTTGCATTTCGGGTTCTTCACTTGTCTTGTGCAGACTCGAAATAAGGCTGACATTATCCTGAGTGTTCTTGCATTTTCCAACTCTAAGACATAATAAAAGAGTGCTTGAAATACTTTTAAGGAAAGTGATTCTCAATCACGATTCAGTCCTGGATCCATTTAATTTTACCGAATTTTCTAACAGAATATACAGGAGAAAAAAAGAGACGAATACCAACTTTCAATTATATTATGCTTTTAATGTATATATTTTACCATAGTTTATTTATAGGACATAAATTATATTATTTAGGGATACTTTCAAGTTTTAGGTGGAGACACGCTGTTTCTTAGGTGAAAGGAAAAGTCTTTTTAGGATTTTCTGGTCACCATCTCGGAGGTGGTTAGATGGGGTTAAAAAGATGTTTGGGTCTGAAAATTAGATTTGATATCGAGGTTTTCGATGAGATCTAGTTATGATATTCTCTTGGCTTTGTCTGGTTCTAAGAAAGCTAGGTTGGAGTTGTGGGGTCTTGGTAGGATTTGGAAGAGTTGAGCATCATATCAAGTCATATTTTTTATTTTCTTGTCAGTTATTTCAAAATAGGTTATTGACTAGGCAGAATCTCCTGAGGCTTCAAATTGAATTGTGTCTGGTTTTGTTAATTTGGAGTGTGAAGTGTTCATGGGGCAGGTGGAGTCGGCATATCATTTGTTTGTCTTATGTGCGGTTGCCTCGGTGGTATGGTAGATAGTGTTTAGGTGGTGTTAGCTCCAATTTCAACGCCTGATATGGATTAAGGGAATTAAATAAGAAAAGAAGCTCCTATGAAGAAATTGAATACTTCGACAAAATTATAAAGTTTGAAATTCCAGTCGAAAATACCTTGATACAAGGGTAAAGGTGTTTTGTGGACTTAGAAATGTTTCCAGCAGTAGGGAAACAGAAGCATCACTAACGGCAGTTCGACAAGAGATGTGAATTCAAATAAGGGAGAGGATTCTTTGTTCTTATCTAAACTGATGAGCATACGTGGGGCATGGTGGGCGATCGCGCGCATGTAGAGTGCCACTTGTCTCAATCTGGTGAATAGATTGTTAGAAGCGGTTATTTCGATTAGTAGAAATAGGAAGCCTTAGTGTTAGGATAAGGTGTGTTCAAAAACTATACAAATTCATCAAATTACCCAGAATATCTGTGTGTAGAGAAAGTGGAAATTGAAAATGTACGTTTGATGTTGCACCATATTTTTACTCAAAGCAATTTAATCAATCTTTTCTTTAGTTTTCAGAAATTTATCTTCTTCGCCATTTATTTTCTAGTACTTTCCTTGCTTTCCTTGTGTTATCTTTCCTTTATATTCTTTAACAAGTCATTTAAGTATGAACCATGTCGAAGTGTTTATCACTTATCAAACTTTGCCCTAAAAACAATTAGCACATGTCCTAGGATCAATCTGATCGATCCTGTAAGTAACCAAAAAATTTTAATTTGGAAGATCAGTTGTTGTTTATCAATTTTCACGGTAAACAGGTAGGTGGAGGGGCCTCATCCTTTTCCATATTCAATTTTAAGGTTGTTTGAATTGTTTAGGATCTGGATCAAGGTAAATAAGTGGCTTTAGCTTTGGTATGGATCTGACATTAAGCAATTTTGACAGTTTAGAAAATGTGAAATAAGGTTCTTTTTTGTCAAGTTTTTTTTTGGTTAATCACTAGATATCTTTGATCATTAGCTTGATGTGGAAGTAGGCTTAGCGCATGCTCCTTGTTTTGGAGTTTCTATGTTTGACTGGGAGGTAGACTCGGCTAGGTGTGTGGGAAGCTAGGGTGTGTTGGATAGCAACTACTCTCCTTTTGTTTCACGTAGGTGCTTATATCTTTCTCCTTTCAGCCTGCTATCTTCGATGATTCCTTGCGACTGAGTCTTTAGGATAAACTGGCTTGTTAGGCTAGTTGGCTTGATTTTTCCTTTCCCGTTTGTTCTGTTATTTTGCTCTTCAATTTTCTATTTTGACCTAATTTTTGCTAGGTGTTTTTTTAGCACTTCTGATGCTATTTGTTTTTCTAATATATTTTGTAACTTTTATCTCTCTATATTTATATACATGAGTTATGCTTTGCTATTAAAATATTGAATGGCTAAAGAATATGGACATACACTAAATATTTATTGCACTTCTTCTTAAATATTAATAAAATATATATCATTTATATTAGTTTTTCAAAAATTTCAATATGCAAAGTTACTTTACAAAAATGAGCTGTTATATCTTCATTATTCAACTATTCACCAAATTTACATATAATATTGTACTCATAAAATTGTTGCAATAAATTTTTTTAGAAACAAAGAAATGTCTTTAAGTCTTTTATGTGTATTGAATCAAACTTCAATTGAAATACATTTTTAACTTGTTTCATCTAGTACTTTAAAAGTAAGCTTTAGGGTGGTTTTAAGTTCTTTAAGAATCGGTTTTCTAAGTTCGGAAATTATATACCTTTTCTTGATGGGGTTATTTTACCTGGTCTCTCGTCTTAGGAGACAGAGAAATCACTTGTTAGGTTTGTCCCCTCTGAAGTAGATGAGGTGGTTGCAGGTTTAGACAGGTGTAAAACCTCAGGTCTATGTCTGCAACCACCTCTTAAATATTTATAGTACTCCTTCTTAAATATCCATAAAATTTATATCTTATTAAAATATAATTAGGAAAAATACTTAAATAGTCTTTTGGTCGCTGTAAGTTAGCGAGATTTTAATTTTGGTCTCTGTATCTTTTTTTTTAGTTTGAGTCCCTATATCTCACTTTTGTGTTGATTTTAGTCCTTAAAGGTAAAATCCGCAGAAAACCTGCAAATTTTAACTTTAGGGACTAAATTCAACACAAAAAATTAGATATAGAGACTCAGATAAAAAAAATTATAAGGATCAAAATCAAAAACTCGCTAACTTACGGAGACCAACAAACTATTTTAGCCTAGGAAAAATTTCATAAAAAAATCCTAATAAAAAAAGAATATATGTCATATGTATATCTATCCCCCACACATTTAATTATATTTGAGACATTTACGACTAATCATTTATACTAGTTTTTTAAAAATTTCAATTTATAGAGTTATTTTATAAAATAAGTTGTTATATCTTCGTTATTCTACTATTCAACAAATTTACAATACATATAGTATTGTCCTCATAAAACTGTTGCGATAAAAAAAATTTAGAAACAAAGAAAGGTCTTTAAGTCTTTTATGTGTATTGAAACAAACTTCAATCAAAATACATTATTAATTTGTTTCATATAGTACTTTAAAAATAAGCTTTAAGGTGGTTTTCAAGTACTTTAAGAATCGATTTCCTGAGTTCAGAAATTATATACCTTTTCAGAAACAAAACGATTTCCCCAGCAGAGTCGCCACTTAATTTCTGTAATGGGAAATTCATGATCATCAAGCTATTGACAAGCTAAAGATCAATTAACAAGAGTTGTCACCACGTTTTTATTGTTTCCAAGGGAAAAAGGAAAAAAGTACGAACAAAACCCAATTAATAAGAAGTTTTCAAATAAAAACTAATAAAAGTCAAAGATCACAGGTAAGGGGGTTGGTTACACAGAGGTAAGGTGTTAGCACCCAAAGTGTCCTAGGTACTCCTAGGGAACCCTTTTTGTGTGCATATGTATTTTGTACAAAGTGATGTTTACAAACAAATAGAATGGGGGGATGAGAAAAGAATTCATTAATTATAATTTTGTGTTTGACAAGACCTTCGGTCTTGTGCCTACGTACCAACATATAAATGAGGGATCAAAACCTCATAGTTTGTGCTAGAAATTTCAAAATGAGTGTGTTGGTTTTTAGCAAAATTTAAGTTTGAAAGGCACAAAGGCCTAAAATGGTTTGAATGAGTTAGTTCTTTTTTTGGCTTTTTTGAAGGTTTAAGTCAAGTATAGTTAAGTTCATTTACAAGTTTGATTTAAGAAAAGAAGTTTGAAAATGCAATGGCATAAGGCCAAAGTTTCTATCTTTTTGCAAAGTGGTCAAAGTTTAGAACAAAAGTAGTTCATACAAAGAAGGTTTTAAAAATGGAGGGAAAGATTTTGAAATTAAAAAAATGGGGAGAAGATGAAGAGACTACCCTATGCACAAAATTTAAAAGTTTAAAGTTGAAAAGATCTGACCAAATGGGAGCCATCCGAAAGACAAGTATGTCATTAGAAACCCAAAATTCCCTTGGACTTTTAGAATCAAGCAACACACAAATGCATAATTATATCAATCTTGAAGAGAAAAGGCATCAAATAAAGATGGCCTCATCCAAGCTTATCCACTTCAAAGATCTTCTTCAAAATAGCTCATGCAATAGATGAATTCCACAAGTCACAGGTTCAACATAACAACTTAATAATGATCAATGTTGTAGATGAATCTGGAGAGATCTTGAATGATGTATCAGATGAATTCAAACTTGCAAGTTCTTGGTTCTTCAAAAAATTGGCATTGCCCAAGTCCATTAGCAAAGGAATATTGCCTAAGTTCTAGGTCCAATTGGGTAAGATCAAAACAACAGTCCACTCAAATGTCTTTTAGGGTTTTTGTTATTATTATGTGCATTAATGGTCAAAGACCAATCAAACAAACAAAGCAACAAAGTATATCACACAATATGGTCCAAGTGGACAAAGTGAAAATTGCATAAACATAAACAATTATAATGATATGTACAATGACAAATGATAATAGAACAATAAAAGTAAATTGCATTAAAAATAAAAGCTTGAAAGTAAAAGTTAATGGTTAGTAAGTTAATAGTTAGTTTTGTTTTGCTTTTTGATTTCAAGACATTCTTTGGAGAACACTCAACCCACTTGCCACAAGCATGGATCCTTGAACCAAAACATCTTCCAAAGGAAGGAAAGAAGGCCAAGTTTCCACACAATACCATGGAAGAGGGGAGACTTACAATCTCACTAACTAGAATGCATATGCCTTTTATGTCATAAATTTAGCGCTATGTTAAGCAATCGTAATTAGACTTATGTAGAAGTCACAACTATTTGAGGCCGGGCAATAAACTTTTGGTGTTAATGCATGTTAGAGACATAGTATTAAGAACTATGCTCATTAAACATACCACACACAAAAATATGCAAAAGAGTGTGGCCTAATCTCATCCATACTCATGTTAATCTTTCAATCAACTAGCATTAGGACTTTGAGATGTCATTGGCCAATGGAAATGAATGGATGAAGAAGGGGAATGAGATGAAGAGGGAAATGGATGAATGAGATCACAAATTGATCAAAGGAGGACTTTTACCAAATTAATATTATTCATTCATTTTGGGAGATGGAATGTACATTCCATCAATCCCATAAATCCAATAATATTAACTTGACAAAGTCAAATCAACCTTAACCAAGGCCCAACAACAAATGAGAAACTCCAACAAGTCAATACAAATGGCCAACACAATTTAAATGACATTTATTCAATTAAAAATATTAAAATAATGCATTAAATTCAAATATGTTTTGTCCAAATCCTAAAATCACATCAAAACATCAAATAAATGGCCATGTGATTTATCATAGGTCAAACAAGGTCAAAGGACCTTAGATAAAAAAATTCATAATTTTTGGACACTTAAAAATATTTTTAAACAATTAAAAACAAAAGAAAAATCAATTAATTCATGGAAAATATTAATAATGATGCAAAAAATAATTTTAATTCAGAATATGAAAGAGAAAAATATTTAAATTTTTTTGGTGAAAGTCCCATATTTTTTGGATCAATATTAAATTTATTATGAATTATTGAAAAAAATGGAATTAAATGGAAATTCAGAAAATGCAAAAATATGTGGACCATCAGATCTCCCTCATTAATTGAGGTGGCAGATCTGATGATCCACAACGCGCGTTCCACCAATCTCCTAGTCAATTGCGTGGCAAACATGGTATTCGCAAGGAACGACTGAGATTATAATGTGGAGCAAGGATCACACGGTTTAGACCAAAGACACCTCATCACCGGAGCCAGAGCTCCGGTTGTCTTCTCCGGCGAGCTTCGCCGGACTGGTCATCATGAACCATCACCAAAATTTTAAACATGGACATGATTTTAAAGAGAAAACATCATTGAGCACGAATATCACCTCCATTTCTTCCAATTCCAACCATATTGAGAGATATGTGGAATTGAAAAATGAGGTTCATGATCTGAGTTGCTTCAATTTGGCCTAAAAGCAACTCAAACACCTTGCCTACATTGGTAGGACTTCAACCAACACAATAATCAATAGAATTGAGCAAGAAACAAGGAGAATCGAAGAGTTCAAATTTTCTGCAAATTACCTTCAATGGAGGTCTGAGCTTGCTAAATCTTGATATGAATCATGCTTTGCTTCACTTCAATTGCTTGCAGAAGAGGAAAGGAAAGGCTTAGAATCAATGGACTCCTGGAGAATTGAATTCCAAAACAGTGGAGATTCAAGCTCAAATTCAACTGAATTTTTCAGGTTTATCCTCTTAATGTGAAGGGTTTTCTGTGGGGATTCAAAGCTGGTGCAAGGTGTCTGTGATTTCTGAGCATGAGGGCTTCAGTTTATAGAGAATTCAAATGATATTTGCACACTCTTTCAACTTTCAAATTTTGGCAAAATGATGCAAGCATGGCTGCATGGGTGCGCATAGGCCCATGGAATGATTGTTTGAAAGTCCAAAATAAAGTTCAAATGCTTTGGAGATGGATTGGATTGCAAGGCAATTGAGCATTGTCATTTGAAGTTTGATCCATGCCACATGATACCAGCCTATTTAAGCCATGCACAGTCTATGCATTTCTCATCCAAAATGCATGAAGTTTAGCTCGTTGGAAAGGTGAGGTCAAGAGGAATAAGTTTGATGTTGAACACTTTTTCATTTGAATCTTGTAACTTGGAGATATTTGAGGTGGAAGTTTGGAAAAATTTGACATATCAAAAATTTCCTAAGTGTCAAGCCATATGTCTCAATATTCCACCTTGCTTAACTTTTTATGGGAGCTTCAAATGAGAAAAGTGTCTTCATCAAAGTTGTAGACATCTAAAAGAACTTTAAAATAGTCACCAATTTGATGTCATTTGGATTTTAAATGATAGAGTTATGCATTTTTGAAGTTTGGCAAAATCACTTGATCCATGGTATAGGTCAAAAGTGACCTATAATGTAGCCTCATATCACATGTTCAAAGAAGTTGAATTAGCTCTCACTCCAAACATCAAAGTTGAAGTAGAAATATTGAATTTGATTTTTCAACTTTGAAATATTTCATATCATAGAAATTGAGCAAGTTATGGCCTTGGGAAGTTGACTTTCAAATTAGGGTTTAGACAAAATGACCTATAATGTTTCAACATAGAAAATGATTTTCCAATAAAAACTAGATCTAGGTCTCAAAATGAATGTTGTTTGAAATGTCATTTAGAGTAAGTTTTATCTTGGAATCATTTTCATATGGTGAAAAGTGTAGGAGATAGGGTCTAGGGAGGCTCAGTTTTGATCAGATGAATTCATCTGGCCAACCACCATCAGTCAACTTGCTAATTTCCAATTCTCTTGACTTTCTTGGCTCATGGCATATCATATATGCATAATATGATGAAATTTGAAGTGTCCCTTGAGAAATTTGATCAATTGGTGAGATAGCTTGTTGGAAAAGTTACTCAAGATACCTAGTCAAACTAGGGTTTCCAAGGCAAATCACCCTCAAACTCTTGAAACAAACTTGATCAATATAACTTGTAGAAACAATTAGGACTCATATATGATGTTCATAACCATTTTTGAATCAATTCTTGATTGTGCTCTTTATTCATGAGGGTCTCAAACCCTAGATGTGATCAATGAATCAATAAGATCATGCCCTACCTACAAAAAGAGTTAGATAGATGCAAAGACATATTTTTGGTATTTTGGTTAGTGAAATGATAAAATACAAGTATGATATAATCACAAAGTGCTTGGTGATCTCTCCCAAAACAAACCCAATGAAAGAGGGGTAAGGAGGATGCCAAGTTATGATCCCAATGCCAATGCTTATGATGGAAATGCATGAGGGATCTTAGGGTCAAAATTGGGGTCTCACAGCTGCCCATATTTAAGGACATTCTAACTGAGGAGGCGAAGGTTAAAATCTTCATGTCGACTCAGTAGGATGGGCTTAAATAACAACATAGAGAAACGGATTTTGGTCCCTAAGAGACCTCATGATGCATATGATATGAATGCAAAAGTTAATGCTCTGTGGGGAAATATTGCCACAAAGTAAAAGAAATCAGAGAGATCGAAAATCCGAAGGAGCACAATGCATTCCATAAGGAAAACTTACTGGGGAGACAGAGACTCTGAGGGGATAAAATGGACTTATGCGTAGGCCAGGCTACGACTTAAAACTGCTGGGGGACTCGAGGGGATCCATATAACAATGGAAAGACTCAGTCGGGGAAAACACGAATAAGTTAGGATAAAACTGAAGTATTCGACTCATGCAGGGGAACAACGATTTCACTAAGGATAACGCACTCAACTCAATTGGGGAGAAAAATAAAATTTCAACACAGGAGTAGTAGAAATCTATCATCTACTACCTGCTACTGGGTAGGAAGATAATAAAGATCTGACAGGGAGAACATCCGTCATCGGTTAGGATGAACACATAAAGGATGACTCGCTGAGGACCGCCAGGAGGAAATACTCACTACCGGTTATTGGGTAAGAATGGCCTTGCTGGGGAAAATGCTAAAAATAGGATTTACAACTACCAGTTACTGGGCAGAAGACCAAAAGGATGAGAGTATCCGTCATCGGTTAAGATGAACATATCAAGGATAAACTCGAAAGGGAAGAAAACCCGTCATCGATTAGGATGAACATATCAAGGATTATCTTGCATAGGCAATGTCGAGGAGGATATCCGTCATCGGTTAGGATGAACATATCAAGGATATACCAACCGAACAATAAAAAGGGGAATTACATCTATCGAAAACTGGATAGAAAACCGTCGGAGAGAGAATCCATCATCGGTTAGGATGAACATATCAAGGATCAACTTTGTGAGGGGACAAAGTAGGATTTATAACTATCGGTTACTAGGTAGAAGACCAACCAAAGAGAAAATCTGTCACCGGTTAAAGTGAACATATCAAGGATAGACTCTGAAAAGGGGAATGAAAGTAGGGATTACATCTATCAGTTAATGGATAGAATACCACAAGGAGAAGAAAACCCGTCATTGGTTAAGATGAACATATCAAGGATTAACTTTCTGAAGAACAAAAATAGGAATTACAACTACCTTTTTACTGGGTAGAATACCACAAGGAGAGAATATTTGTCACTGATTAAAGTGAACATATCAAGGATAGACTCTTGCGGGGGAAGGAAAGATATCAGTCACTGGTTAGGATGAACATATCAAGGATATACTTTCTGGGGACTCTACTGGAGAGAAAAATAGTACTTTTGTCGGGTATTGGGCAAGAAGTAACAAACTGCAAACTAAGAAGAATATTACCCGTTACTGGGTAATATACTCTTAGGGGACCAAGATATCTATCTAGGTAAGAGCTATAAAGAAAACGGTCAATCAAGACTCAACCCAATGAGGACATAACTCAAGGGGAGTAATTCCACCCAGAAAATTTACTTGAGAGGAAACTGAAATAACAATCATCCACTAGGAAACAAACTCAGTGGGGAAACAGAGGAAGGTTAAAGTCCTTTCTGCTTAGGGGCTGACACTCTACAATTGAAGGAGGACAGACACCATATTTGGTATGGGGATGAAGTACCGCCATAACTGAGAATGAGAATCTCAAACAAATCAAATATGAAGATGCAGGATATGCAACTCATGAATTTATATGAATGTATATGCATATATGGTGATTATGCTGACAAAACGATCACAAAGGATACAGAGGTGTCGCAAAGAAATTGAACCATCGGTACAATCCTCGGTCAATCCACAAAAATCATGGAGACAAACTGCTGGAGAAAAGTGGGAGATCAACATCCCGAAGGCTCAAACCTGGCTGGGGAAGGAGATCCGTCGAGGATAAAACATCCAAACCGTAGGGAATTTTAGGTCAGTACCATAAAAAGGGAGACAACCCTACTGGGGAACAAATCAAACAGCTACTCAAAAACCAGGAGGATCAACCAACCCACCTTGGGGACAAGGACACGCCACAGGGTATCTGAATCAACCAACTCAGCTGGGGAAACGGAAGAAAACTCCACTGGGGGATCAAACACTCCACTGGGGAACTGAATCTATTAGCTAGGAACAACAACACTCTGCTGAGGAAATGAATCAACACTGATGTCTAGAGATACCCGAAGAGTTACTGCTTGGGGAACCTCAGATGCTTCGCATTTAAGAACTTGCTTTTCACTGAAATGCTATTGATATTACTGTTACTCCCTTTGGAAAAGTTTTTGCTTTTATATATTAAAGAAATCTGGATTTGATTTAAAATTTAATTTTAAAATGATCATAATTAAAATTTAAAACTATTAGCTGAAGTAAATAAGAGTATAAACAATTGGATAAAAGCTCAACTTTATTTAATAGAATGGTAGTCTGTAAATGACAAGACTCCATAGATTTTTAAAAAGTTGAAAATGGTAATTTACATGAAAAAGGGTTACATTGAATACAAATGATCCTTAATCCTTCTACCAAATCTTGATATCCACTGTGCTCTTGACTGCTGCTGAAGATGAGCCGATGTCAACCTTTGTGCTCAAACAAGTCTTCAAAATAACTGAAGATCAGCAAAATGCAGTTACTTGCCATAATCCCTAATTTTTGCATAAGTTGCCCCAAGGTGGGGTACTCAACTTATCGGGAAATTATTTATGTTTTTATGTCTCTAATTTTTGTCTGGATCGCCCTTTCGGGTTTTCAATCCACCGAGACGCTCATTTTTGCCTAAGCCGCCCTTTCGGGTTTTCAACTTAGCGAGTTGTTCTTTTACTTTTTAGGCGAAGTATTTCTTGACTGCATTTGCGTTCACATGATGAGTGAACTCTTCACCATCCATAGTTGTAAGAATCAATGCACCACCTGAAAAGGCTCTCTTAACAACATATGGGCCTTCATAATTGGGAGTCCATTTTCCTCTAGAATCTGGTTTGAACGATAAAATCTTCTTGAGCACAAGGTCTCCTTCTCTGAACACTCGAGGTTTGACCTTCTTATCAAAAGCTTTCTTCATCCTCTGCTGATATAACTGACCATGACACATGGCAATTAACCTCTTCTCTTCTATTAAATTCAGCTGGTCAAACCTGGTCTGACACCATTCAGCTTCAGTCAACTTGGCTTCCATGAGCACACGCAACGAAGGAATCTCAACCTCGACGGGGAGTACTGCTTCCATACCATATACAAGAGAGAAATGGGTTGCCCCTGTTGAAGTGCGGACGGATGTACGATACCCATGCAAAGCAAATGGGAGCATCTCATGCCAATCCTTATACGTGACAACCATCTTCTGGATAATCTTCTTGATGTTCTTATTCGCAAATTCAACAACCCCATTCACCTTGGGTCTATAGGGAGAAGAATTATGATGTGCAATCTTAAAGTCTTTACAAAGAGCTTCCACCGTATTATTATTCAAGTTCGATCCATTATCAGTAAAGATCTTACTTGGCACACCATAACGAAATATAATCTGATTCTTGATAAACCTTACAACAACTTGCTTGGTCACATTTGCATACGATGCCACTTCAACCCATTTTGTGAAGTAATCAATTGCTACTAAAATGAAACGATGTCCATTCGAAGCTTTGGGCTCAATCACCCCAATCATATCAATTCCCCACATGGAGAAGGGCCATGGGGAAGAGATAACATTCAATAATGTCGGAGGAACATGAATCTTATCAGCATAAATTTGACACTTGTGGCACTTCTTCACAAACTTGCAACAATCAGATTCCATTGTCAGCCAATAGTAACCTGCTCGCAACATCTTCTTCGCCATTGCATGTCCATTGGAATGAGTACCAAAGGAACCTTCATGCACTTCGGTCATCAACAAGTCTGCTTCGTGTCTATCCACGCATCTGAGCAAAACCACGTCGAAGTTTCTCTTGTACAATACATCATCATTCAAGTAGAAATTACCGGCTAATCTTCTCAAAGTCTTCTTATCTTTCAAAGATGCCCCAGGCTGGTAAATCTGACTTTGGAGGAAACATTTGATGTCGTAGTACCATGGCTTCTCATCTTTGACCTTTTCAACAGCAAACACATGAGCTGGCCTATCAAGACGCATCACCGACAAATTGGGAACTTCATTCCAATACTTCACTACAATCATTGATGCCAACGTTGCAAGAGCATTTGCCATCCGGTTCTCATCTCGAGGGATATGATGAAACTCAACCTTTGTAAAGAAAGTTGAAATCCTCCTCGCATAATCTTTATATGGTATCAAACCGGGTTGATTCGTCTCCCATTCTCCTTTGATCTAATTCACAACCAAAGCTGAATCAGCGAAGACATCCAAATACTTGATTCTGAGATTCATGGCCTCTTCAAGCCCTATAATGCAAGATTCAAATTCTGCCATGTTGTTTGTACACTTAAAAGTCAATCTAGCTGTAAATGGTAGATGCGTGCCTTCAGGAGTAATAATCACTGCTCCAATGCCATTTCCATATTGATTAACAGCTCCATCAAAAACCATGCCCCAACCGGAACCAGGTTCTGGCACTTCTTCTAGCAATGGTTCATCACAATCTTTCATTTTCAAGTACAAAATCTCTTCATCAGGAAAATCATACTGTACTGACTGATAATCTTCAATCGGTTGGTGAGCCAAATGGTCAGCCAAGATACTACCTTTGATCGCTTTCTGAAATCGGTATTCAATATCATACTCTGATAATAGCATCTGCCAACGGGCAATTCTCCCAGTTAAAGCAGGCTTCTCAAATATATACTTGATTGGATCCATTTTGGATATCAACCAAGTGGTATGATTCAACATATACTGAAGAAGACGTTTAGCAGCCCAAGCCAATGTGCAACAAGTTTTCTCAAGCATTGAATACCGAGTCTCACCATCGGTGAACTTCTTACTGAGGTAGTAAATTGCAAATTCTTTCTTCCCAATCTCATCTTGCTGACCAAGAACACAACCCATACTATCTTCTAGCACAGTCAAATACATGATCAACGGTCTTACTTCAACAGGTGGAGACAAAATCGGAGGTTCAAGTAAATATTCTTTGATACTATCAAAAGCTTTCTGGAAGTCTTTGATCCAACCACAAGACTGATCTTTCCGAAGAAGCTTGAATATAGGCGCACATGTGGCAGTCATGTGGGAAATGAATCTAGAAATATAATTCAAGCGGCCGAGGAAACCTATGACTTGCTTCTTAGTTTTGGGTGCAGGCATCTCTTGTATTTATTTGACCTTGCATGATCAACTTCAATACCCCTCTCACTGACAATAAAGCCCAACAACTTACCAGAACGAACACCAAAAGTACACTTATTGGGATTCAAACGGAGCTTATACTTCCTCAAACGCTGGAATAACTTCAACAAATATTCAACATGTTCCTCTTCATCAATCGATTTAGCAATCATGTCATCGACATATACCTCAATCTCTTTATGCATCATATCATGAAAAAGAGTAGTCATTGCTCTCTGGTAAGTTGCACCAGCATTCTTTAGACCGAAAGGCATCACTCTATAACAGAATGTTCCCCAGGGTGTAATGAATGTGGTCTTCTCCATATCTTCGGGTGCCATCTTAATCTGATTATATATGGAAAATCCATCCATAAACGAAAAGACTTTGAATTTAGCAGTATTGTCTACCAACATATCAATGTGTGGTAGAGGGGAATCATCTTTCAGACTGGCTTTATTCAAATCTCTATAGTCAACACACATGCGGATTTTTCCATCTTTCTTTGGCATAGGAAACTGACATCAATCTGCTTCTGAAATTCATCTTTGATCTTCACAGCCATATCAGGGCGCGTTCTTCTCAACTTCTGCTTGACTGGCGGGCATTCTGGCTTCAACGATAATCTATGCTCCACAATCTCAGAATCCAACCCAGGAATGTCTTGATAGGACCAAGCAAACACATTTGAATATTCTCGAAGAAGATCAATCAACCCCTTCTTAGCATCTGGACACAGTCGAGACCCAATCTTGACTTCCTTCACATCATCCTCGGAACCCAAGTTGACTAGCTCAACCTGCTCTTCAAACGGATGAATAATCTTCTCATCTTGCTCAAGAAGACGAGAAAATTCATCACTCACTTCTACATCACTTTCCTCCTCGGCCTTAAACACAAGGAATTCAAAATTTGGAGAAGGAGAAGGATCATTGTATTCAATGGGGTTAGGAACCAACCTGCATAATGATTTGATATTTTGATTTTAGAGAAGTGAATTTGTGACCAAATATTATGCAGATGGACAATTATATTGTTTATTTATGTTTTTTGTGATTACCATTTTCAGAATAAAGTAGAAAGTAAAAATAAACATCAAAGATGTGGATGAATAGAATTAATTTTACTGATGATCAATTTCAAAATGCCCAAACAATGTTCACTTCTCCCTTAGGCATAGGAGAAGGATTTTAAAATAAAAAAGCAATTACTTAGATCGATGCAAAATAACAAGAATATCAACAGCAGTCCAATTGTTGCATGTATGTCCATGCGTCACAAAGTTGGTCCAGTCTTCCTCTTCATTGTCCTCTAGCACAACAGCTAAGTGTTGTTCATTCTCATGAATGAACCCTCCGCTACGGAAGCTGAGTTGCATTTCTTCATATCTAACGGTTGACAAGCCCTTCTGGAACCCTAAACCAATTCTTCCCTTGTTGTCGGCGACCTCTACCACGCGCCTCCACTGATCAACATGACCTTTTTCTACAATCTTCTGCGTATCTTTCAGAGAGGACATAGGTGCCCCAACTCTCTTCTCAGCAGAAATAGACAAGGCTCGGAACGGCGTTCCAACCTCATCCTCAGCTTCTACATATGAATAAGATGACAAATGGCTGACTAATAACGCCTTCTCTCCTCCCACAATCACTAGCTTACCATTCTGTAGCGGGAAATTCATGATCATCAAGCTATTGACAAGCTAGAGATCAATTAACAAGAGTCTCCACCGCGCTTTTATTGTTTCCAAGGGAAAAGGGAAAAAGTACGAACAAAACCCAAATGGTAAGAAGTTTTCAAATAAAAACTAATAAAAGTCAGAGATCACAGGTAAGGGGGTTGGTTACACAGAGGGAAGATGTTAGCACCCAAAATGTTCTAGGTACTCCTAGGGAGCCCTTTTTGTGAGCATATGTATTTTGTACAAAGTGATGTTTACAAACAAATAGAATGGGGGGATGAGAAAAGAATGAATTAATTATATTTTTATGTTTGACAAGACCTTCGGTCTTGTGCCTTCAGTCTTTTTAGGCTTTTTTGAAGGTTTAAGTCAAGTATAATTAAGTTTATTTACAAATTTGATTTAAGAAAAGAAGTTTGAAAATGCAATGGCATAAGGCCAAAGTTTCTATCTTTTTTGCAAAGTCGTCAAAGTTTAGAACAAAATAAGTTCAATCAAAGAAGATTTTGAAAAGGGAGGGAGAGATTTTGAAATTAAAGAAATGGGGAGAAGATGAAGGGGCTAATCCTATGCACAAAATTAAAAGTTAAGAGTTGAAAAGATCTGACCAAATGGGTAGCAATCCAATAGACAAGAATGTCAATAGAAACCCAGAATGATATGAACAATGGCAAAGTATACACAAACAAGATATATCACACAATATGGTCCAAGTGGACAAAGTGAAAATTACATTAACATAAACAATTAGAATGATATGACCAATGGTAAATGAATAAAGGCTAGAATATTAAAGTAAATGGCTTGAAATTAGAAGTTAGTTGTTAATGAGTTAGAAGTTAATATTGTTTTGATTTTGCTTTTCATTTTAAGTCATTCTTTGGAGAACACTCAACCCACTTATCACAAGCATGGATCCTTGAGCCAAGACATATTTCATAGGAAGGAAAAAGGTCAAGTTTTCACACAATACCATGAAAGAGGGGAGACTTACAATCTCACTAACTAGAATGATATGCCTTTTGTGTCACAAATTTAGTGCTATGTTAAGCAATCGTAATTGGACTTATGTAAAAGTCATAACTATTTGAGGTCGGACAATAGAACTTTGGTGTTAATGCATGTTAGAGACATAGTATAATGGACTATGCTCATGAAACATACCACACACAAAAAGAAATATGCAAAAGAAGTGGCATAATCTCATCCATACTCATGTTAATATTTCAATCAACTAGCTTTAGGATTTTGAGGTATCATAGGCCAAATGAGATGAATGCATAAGGAAGGGGAATGAGATGAAGAGGGAGGGGAATGGATCAAAACTAAAATTAGTCAAAGGAGGACTTTTACCAAATTAGTATCATCCATTCATTTTGGGAGATGGAATGTACATTCCATCAATCCTCTAAATCCAATGATATTAGCTTGACAAAGTCAAATCAACCTTGACCAAGGCCCAACAACAAGAGTCAAACTCAAACAAGTCAATATCATTGGTCAACAAAATTATTTGGCATTTATTCAAATTAAAAATACTAAAATAAGGCATTTAAATTAAATATAGTTTGTCAAATTCCTAAAACCTCATGAAAACACCAAAGAAATGGCCATGAGACTTATCATAGGTCAAACAAGGTCAAAGGACCTTGGAGAAAAAAATTCAGAATTTTTAAAGACTTAAAAGTATTTTTAAACAATTAAAAACAAATGAAAAATCAATTAAATTATAAAAAATATTAATAATGATCCAAAAAATAATTTTAATTCAGAATATGAAAGATGAAATTATTTGAAATTTTTTGGTGAAACTCCCATATTTTTTGGATCAATATTAAAATTAATATGAATTAACGAAAATAAAAGGAATAAAAGAAAATTAGAAAATAACAAAAAAACGTGGACCAATTGATCTCCCTCATTGATTGAGGTGGCAGATCAAGTGGTCCCCAACGCGCTTTCCACCGTGGACTTATGTCAATGCGCCACAAGGATGATAATCAAAACCAACGCGTGTGATTAAAACAATTTAAAACAGATCAATGGCTCTGAATGCTTCCAGCGTATCGCCGGAGTCCAAAGGCCGATCATCTTCTCCGGTGACCCTGGCCGGACTGGTTCACTCATCACCATCAAGAAAATGAAAAAGGAGGACATGACCTGAAAGAAAAAATGGCGTAGAGCACGAATCTGACCTCAATTTTAACTAACTCCACATATATAGACAAATATGAGGAGTTGAATTTTGAGGTGTGTCAACTGAGTTGCTTGGATTTGACCTCTAAGCAACTCAATCTTCTTGCCTACATTGGTAGGACTTCAGACAACCAAAGATCCAAAAGAATTGAGTGGAATTGAGAGAGAATCGAAGAGATGAAATTTTCTGGAAAATACCTTCAATGCAGGTCTGGAAACACTTGTTCTTGCTTTGGCTCGTGCTTGATCTTGCTCAAGATGCTTGCAGAAGTAGATTAGAATGCACAATAGGTCTTGGATCTCTGGAGTTTTGAATCTCAAAACAGTGAGATTCCAACTTAATTTCCAAAGGAAATTCTCAGGATTATCCTCTCAGATGGAAGGGTTTGGTGTTTGGGATCAAAGCTGGTGCGAAGGAGTCCTCAATTCTGAGCATAGGGAGCTCTATTTATAGTTGAATCACATGATATTTGTACCTTACAATTGAGTTTCCAAAATTGGCAATGAGTGATGCATGTGTGCATGGGCGTGTACAGGCCTATGAGATCATTCCATTTGATCCATAATTGAGTGTGAACAAGTCTGAAATCAAATTGGAGTGCTAGGCAATTGTACATGGAAGCTTGAAGTTTGACTTTTGCCAAATGATGATGCAATGTTCAAGCCATGCGCAACCCATTCAAATCTTTTCCAAAATGGATGAAATTGGACTTTTTGGAAAGGTTAGATCAAGAGGAACAACTTTCATGTTTAACACTTTTTTATTTGGAGATTGGAACATGGAGAATTTTGAGGTGGAAGTTTGGAAATTTCAACATATCAAAAACATTTCTAAGTGTCAAGCCATATATTTCAATATTCTACCTTGCTTAACTTTTTATGTGAGCTTAAAATGAGAAAAGTGTCTTCATCAAACTTGTATCTATTTCAAAGACCTTCAAAATGGTCACCAATTTCATGTCATTTGGATTTTTAATGATAGAGTTATGCATTTTTGAAATTTGGAAAAATCACTTACTCAAAGGTATAGGTCAAAAGTGACCTATAATGTAACTTCATATCAGATGCTCATAAAAGTTGAATTAGCTCTCACTCCAAACATAAAAGTTGAATTAGACATATTGAATTTGAATTTGCAACTTGTAAATCTTTCATCTCATAAAAATTGAGCAAGTTATGGCCTTGGGAAGTTGACTTTCAAATTAGGGTTTAGACAAAATGACCTATAATGTTTCAACATAGAAAATGATTTTCCAAGCAAAAATAGCTCTAGGTATAAACATGAAAGTTGTTTGTAATGTCATTTAGAGTAACGTTTCTCTTAGAATCATTTTCATATGGGGAAAATGGTAGGAGATAGGGTCTAGGGAGACCCAGTTTTGATCAAATGAATTCATCTGGACAACCACCATCAACCAACTTGCTAACCTTCAATTCTTTGGACTTTCTTGGCTCATGGTAGATCATATATGCATAAGATGATGAATTTTATCAATTGGTAAGATAGCTTGTTGGAGAAGTTACTCAAGATACCCAATCAAACTAGGGTTTCCAAGGCAAATCACCCTTAAACTCTTGAAGAAAACTTTATCAATATAACATGTAGGAATCAATGGAACTCATATATGATGCTCATAACCATTCTTGGATCAATTCATGGTTGTGCTCTTTGTCATGAGGGTCTCAAACCCTAGATATGAACTTGATAGATCAATGGTGATCATGCCCTACCTACAAGAGAGTTAGGCAAATACAAAGACATATTTTTGGTATTTGGGTTAGTAAAAATGGTAATATACAAGTATGATACAATCACATAGTGCTTGGTGATCTCTCCCAAAACAAACCCAATGAAAGAGGGGTAAGGAGAATGCCAAGGTATGATTCCAATGTTAATGTTTATGATGAAATTGCATGAGGGATCTTAGGGTCAAAATTGGGGTCTTACAGCTGCCCCTATTTAAGGACATTCTAACTGAGGAGGCGAAGGTTAAAATCTTCATGTCGACTCAGTAGAATGGGCTTAAATAACAACACATAGAAACAAATTTTGGTCCCTAAGAGACCTCATGATGCAAATGATATGAATGCAAAAGTTAATACTCTGTGGGGAAATATTTCCACAAAGGAAAAGAAATCAGAGATATCAAAAATCCGCAGGAGTATAGAATATTCCGTAAGGAAAACTTACTGGGGAGACAGAGACTCTGGGGGGAAAGACGAGTTATGCGTAGGCCAGGCTACGACTTAACACTGTTGGGGGACTCGAGGAATTCCATACGAAGATGGAAAAGACTCAACCGGGGAACAAAACATCTGCAGGGGGTTCAAATAGATCAGGATGAAACTGAAATACTTGAATCATGTAGGGGAAGCGATTTCACTAAGGAAACGCACACTCAACTCAACTGGGGAAGAAGTAAACTTCAACACAGGAGGAGCATAAATCTATTATCTACTACCTGCTACTAGGTAAGGAGATAATAAAGATATGACAGAGAGAACATCCGTCATCGGTTAGGATGAACATATCAAGGATGACTCGCTGAGAAAAGCCATGAGGGAGTATTCATTACCAGTTACTGGGTAAGAATATCCTTGCTGGGGAAAACTGCAGAAAATAGGATTTACAACTACCAGATACTGGGCAAAAGACCAAAGATGAGAGTATCCGTCATCGGTTAGGATGAACATATCAAGGATAAACTCAATAGGGAAGAAAATCCGTCATCGATTAAGATGAACATATCAAGGATAGACTTTCTTGGGAAATGTCAAGGAGGATACCCGTCATCGGTTAAGATGAACATATCAAGGATAATCCAACTGAACAAAAGGTGGGAATTACATCTATCGAATGCTGGATAGGAGACCATCAAAGAGAAAATCCGTCACCGGTTAAGATGAACATATCAAGGATAGACTCTAAGAGGGGAGAAAATAGGAATTACATCTATCAGTTACTAGATAGAATACCATCAAGGAGAAAATCCGTCACCGGTTAGAGTGAACATATCAAGGATAAACTCTGCGGAGGGGACAAAATAGGAATTACATCTATTAGTTACTAGATAGAATCCCACAAAGAGAAGGAAACCCGTCATCGATTATGATGAACATATCAAGGATTAACTCTCTGGGAAACAAGACTAGGGATTACAACTACCTTTTACTGGGTAGAATACCAAAGGTGAGAATATCTGTCATCGGTTAGGATGAACATATCAAGGATAAACTCAGGTAGGGGAGAGAAATATATCCATCATCGGTTAGGATGAACATATCAAGGATATACTTTTTGGGGAATAGATCCACTATGGACTCTACTAAGAAGAAAAACAGGGGTACTTTTGCCGTGCGTTGGGCAAGAAGTAACAAACTGCAAACTAAGAAGAATATTACCAGTTACTGGGCAATACACTCTTAGGAGACTCGAAGCATCTATCTAAAGGAGAATAGCGATCCAAAACGCAGCGGAATTTAAAATTTTCTCCTTTAGTGATCCTTACGAATGGGCATGATCAGTGATAGAATCGTTACCTCTTGTGACGATTGAAACCTTTGATGCAGATCTACGGAGCAATCACGAACGTTGAACGATGACAACGCCTCTACTCAATCCACACGAACGGATTCCTTCAATCTCAGTGCTAGCTGCTACGAATGAAGGCTCTGAGTGAGAGAGAAAGAGAAACGAAATTGCAACTGGACTAATGCTTCTACACAAGGGTTCTATTTATAGAACCACTTGTGTGGGCTGCAAGCTAAAAAGCCGACTCAAGTGTATGTGGCCCATATCTTATAATATTCCAAAATCACTTAAGCGCGTGGTACCTTACCATATTTCGTATTCTATTTAAGTACACCGTACCTTACGATGTTCTACAATTCACTTAAGTGCACCGTACATTACAGTATTCCTTAGTTACTCTATCTCTCATCAACTATCCATTTGCCCTCATGTCTATATTGAACACAAGGCATAGATCGTGTCATCCTTGTCCAGTTCAATATTGGGCCCATAGACATTTATCCTGTTACACAGGATGGGCAAATTCCATCTAGATCACTCATGTCCCTTAGCATGCTTTGTGGAGTACCCATCAACTGTCTTTATGGTCATCCAGTTACGGACAATGTTTGATCAACAATAAGGCACTCGACTCTACATCTAGGGTCCATAGTGGTTTCAGCTCGAAGGGTGGTATACACCATTATCACCATGAGAATAACTTATGACACTTTGCATAACATTCTATGTAGTATTCTCATAGTGGGTCAATCCAGTATAAATATTACTCTTAATATTTATACCTATGTTTAAGACTTGATAACTCCTTATCCATGATCCATGAGATGTGATCATCAGTCTATATACATAATAGTCTTAATGCTTTAATGTTATCCCACTTCACAATAAAGCTCGACTATGGATACTTTAAGAATAGTGTCCTTATGTTTAATGTGATCTCATGATTAAGTCATACTTGATACATTAAACGGACTATCTATTCTAGGGACTTTATTAGACAAACATAATAAAGAAAAAGCCTTTTATTATTAATAAATAATTCGATACAAGTACCAAAAGTATTGGCTCTAGGGCTTACACCAACAATCTCCCACTAGCACTAGAGCCAATCACGCATACCCCTAATGCCCATAGATCTAGTATGCCCATCATGCTTCTGCTGTGCAAGAGGCTTTGTCAGTGGGTCAGCAATATTGTCAAGTGTAGGTACTCTGCATATTTTCACATCTCCTCTATCTATTATCTCTCGAATGAGGTGATAACGTCTAAGTATGTGTTTGGATCGTTGGTGAGATCTAGGTTCCTTAGCTTGTACAATAGCACCATTGTTATCACAATAGAGACCAATGGGCTCCACAATGCTAGGAACTATGCCAAGTTCACTAATGAACTTTTTGATCCAAATAACTTCCTTTTCTGCACTTGAGGCAGCAATATACTCGGCCTCGATTGTAGAATCAACAACTGTATCTTGCTTTGAACATTTCCAACTCACAGCGCCACCGTTTAAGCAGAACACATAACCAGATTGTGATCTAAAGTCATCCTTATCTGTCTAGAAGCTAACATCAGTGTATACAATTACAGCCAACTCTTCCTGACCTCCATATATTAAGAATGAGTCCTTAGTCCTTCTCAAATAATTAAGGACATTCTTGACAGCTACCCAATGAGCATCACAAGGATCAGATTGGTACCTACTCGTTGCACTTAAAGCATACGAGACATCTGGTCGAGTACATAATATGGCATACATGATAGATCCTATTGCAGATGCATATGGAATCTTATTCATGCGATCCCTTTCTTCCTTAGTTGAAGGGGATTGTGTTTTTGATAGACACAAGCCATGTTGCATAGGTATGAATCCTTTCTTGGAATCATGCATATTAAAGCGTCTCAGCACTTTGTCTATGTACGTACTTTGACTTAGGCCAAGCAGTTTTTGTGATCTATCTCTATAGATTCTGATTCCTAATATATAGGCTGCTTCACCTAGGTCCTTCATAGAAAATCATTTCCCTAACCAAGACTTTACTTGTTGCAGGGTAGGGACATCGTTTCCAATGAGTAATATGTCATCTACATATAATACCAGGAAAACGATCATGCTCCCACTAACCTTCTTGTAGACACAAGGCTCATCTTCGTTCTTGATGAATCCATATTGTTTTACTGTTTCATTAAAACAAAGATTCCAGCTTCTGGAAGCTTGCTTCAATCCATAGATTGACCTTTGTAACTTACATATCTTTTGGGTTTCTTTTGGTATGTCAAATCCTTCAGGTTGTGTCATGTACACATCCTCAAGAAGATTCCCATTAAGGAAAGCAGTTTTGACATCCATCTGCCATATTTCATAATCATGATATGCAGCGATAGCAAGTAAAATCTGAACAGATTTAAGCATTGCAACTGGTGAAAAAGTTTCATCATAGTCAACCCCATGAATTTGTTTATATCCTTTTGCAACCAGTCTTGCCTTATTGGTATGTACCTTACCATCCATGTAAGTCTTCTTTTTGAAGACCCACTTGCATCCTATAGGGTTAACTCCTACAGGAAGCTCTACCAAGGTCCAAACTTGGTTTGTGTACATGGAATCCATTTTAGATTTCATGGCTTCTAGCCACTTCTCAGACTCGGGACCAATTATGACCTCTTGGTTGGTCACAGGCTCATCTTGATCCATGAGTAATACATCACCTTGATTAGTTATGAGATATCCATATCTCTCAGGTAGGTGATGTATCCTTCTTGACCTACGCTGGTCTTGTTCTACTTGAGCAGGTTGCTCTTCCACAACTACTTGTGTTTCCTGCTCTAATTCCTCCATAGGTGTATCAATGCTTTGTGATTCTTGAATTTTTTCAAGCTCTACTTTCCTCCCACTGACTCCTTTGGAAATAAAATCCTTTTCTAGGAAAACTCCAGTTTGAGCAACAAACACTTTGCCCTGAAAAGGATTGTAGAAGTAATACCCTCTTGGTTCTTTAGGATACCCCACAAATAAGCATTTGTCAGATTTGGGCTCAAGCTTAGTGTAAATTTGTCGTTTCACATAAACTTCGCAACCCCAAATCTTCATGTAAGACATATGTGGTTTCTTACCACTCCATATCTCATATGGTGTCTTATCAACCTTTTTGGATGAAACACAGTTAAGTGTGTAAGCTGCTGTCAATAGTGCATGTCCCCAAAAGGAGTTTGGAAGATCGGCGTGACTCATCATGGATCGGACCATGTCTAACAAGGTTCGATTTCTTATCTCAGATACACCATTCCATTGGGGTGTTCAAAGAGGAGTAAGGTGGGATAAGATCCCATACTCTTTCAGATGGTCATCAAACTCTAGGCTTAAATACTCACCACCTCGATCTGATCGAAGAGTTTTAATATTCTTACCTAGTTGGTTTTGTACTTCATTCTTGAATTCCTTGAACTTTTCAAAGGACTCTGATTTGTGTTTCATTATATACACATAACCATATCTACTGAAATCATCAGTAAATGTGATGAAGTACTGAAAACCTCCTCTGGCTGGTATGTTCAGTGGTCCACATACATCAGTATGTATGAGGGCCAAAAGATCATTAGCTCTTTCACCTTTTCCTGTGAATGGAGACTTTGCCATCTTTCCAATTAAACAAGATCTGCATGTCTCATATGATTCATAATCAAAAGAGTCCAAGAGTCCATCTTTATGGAGTTTGGAAATGCGTTTCTCATTTATGTGGCCTAATCGACAATGCCAAAGGTAAGTTGGATTTAACTCATTAGGTTTCATCCTTTTAGTATTAATGTTATAAATAGGCATTTCCAGATCAAGGACATATAGTCCATTGTTCATTTGCGCAGTAGCATAGAATATATCATTCAAATAAATTGAGCAACAATTGTTCTTTATTATAAATGAAAAACCAAACTTGTCCAAATAAGAAATGGAAATAATATTCCTGCTAATTGCAGGTACATAATAATACTTCTCTAACTGAATTATTAAACCACTAGGTAAAGTCAATACATAAGTTCCTACGGCTAAAGCAGCAACCTTTGCTCCATTGCCAACTCGTAGGTCAACTTCACCTTTTGCCAAATCTCTACTCCTTTTTAGCCCGTGCACATTGGTACAAATGTGAGAACCGCACCCAGTATCTAATACCCATGATGCAGAAGTAGATAAATTAATTTTAATAACAGAAATACCTGAAGTTGAAGTCTCTACTCCATTCTTCTTATCTTCCAGGTACTTTGGGCAGTTTCTCTTCCAGTGTCCGGTCTTACCGCAATGGAAGCAGGTGCCTTCCTTTGTTATGCCTCCACTAGGCTTCAAAGCAGCAACAATGGGTTTGGGTTTGGCAACTTCCTTGCCTTTCCCTTTATCACCCTGCTTGGTGGGTCTTTTGTTTTGTCTCTTTCCATTTCCGATCATCAGAATGGACTTCCCTTTTGACTTCAGATTCTGCTCAGCAGTTCTTAACATGGCTGGCAGTTCAGGAAGAGATTCGTCCATATCATTCATATTGAAATTTAGGACAAATTGATTGAATCTATCTGGCAACGATTGCAAGATCAAATCAGTCGCAAGTTCGTTTCCAAGGGGAAAACCCAAGCTCTCAAGGTTTTCCACATACCCAATCATCTTGAGCACATGGGGACCTACAGGGGCTCCCTCAGCTAACTTGCCTTGAAAAAGGGCTTTTGAAACTTCAAAGCTTTCATGCCTTGCTTGCTCTTGATAGAGCATCTTCATGTGTTCGATCATATCGAACGCTGCCATGTTCTCATGTTGCTTTTGCAACTCTGAGTTCATGGTAGCTAGCATGAGACAAGCAGTTTCATTGGCATCATCGACATGCTTCTTATAAGCATCTCTTTCTTCCTTAGGTGCAGAACTAGAAGGTTCCTCTTCAGGAACAGGTTTCTCCAAGACATACAGCTTTCTATCATGTTTGAGGACAATCCTCAGATTTCGGCGTCAATCTAGAAAATTTGTCCTAGACAATTTTTCCTTGTCAAGGATTGATCGCAAAATGTTGTTAGATGTGTTTGTTGTCATGGTAATCTACATGAAAATAATGAAAATATAAGTATCAATAACATATTTAATTAGGCCTTTAATTAAATATGCTCCCACTATTTTACTCAAAACAAATGACCCTCACCATTTGATTCGGAAAATCCCGTTGGAAGATTTTCTAGTTGGTTGAGATCCACATTTCACTTTGTTTTAAGTCCGCGTAGGCGGATTACACAAAAATAGGTTATTTAGGTAGGAACTCCTTCCAATTGTATCTAATACAACTCTCGAATATTTTAGTTGGGTGAATAACTCCTTATTCCAATCCATCACATGGATATTTCCAACTCTTGCTTCTAAACATATATAATCTTATTATAATTTGTTTAGTTAAGTTTGACCCATTGTTTTAGCAATTGGATATTACAATTATCCCATCGCACCTTACTAATATAGAACATGCACCTCGCGTAGGCGAAACCTACATTATCCGATACTAGTCTGGATGAGTGCTAAAACTTAGAAAGCATAAACTTAATATTTAATTTGAGGGAATTTGCAATTATTCTGATCTCACCGGCTTATTTATCATATAAATCGTCTCTCACATGCATCCACATGCATTCACATGCATCAACATACATAATGAAACAGTTATGGCCCCTAGCGCAATTGTTCTCCCAAGCCAATGAGAGAACCTAAGCTAACCTAATAACGATCTAAGCTTTTCCAAGCAAGATCTTCAAGGTTGTCCTCCTTTGATATTGAATTCTTCTCTTTCTTCATAACATTACATTACATAAAAGAAACTCGTTTTATATACGAGGGAGTGAGATGAGAAAAGAAGTTACATTATGAGGTTAAAAGAGAGGCGCGACACGCAGGTCGTATTTTAAAAACCCAAAACAAAATAAAGGAAAACTAAGGCCATAACCGATCACCACAAGACAATAATAATAAACACATTATTATTAATTTTAATTCTTTTAATTAATTAAAACCAAATTAAATTTCGGCGACCGATCACACTACGCAGAGTTAGCCGGGGGTCCGCTGCCCGGTCAGCGGGAACGGGGTTTCCGCTGCCCGGTCAGCGGACGGTGGTTCCGCTGACCGATCAGCGGACGGGGGTCAAGGGGGCAGCGCCCCTAGCCGAAATTTTTAATGAACAATTCATTTGAAATCGACATCGTTTTTCGCATCAACACTTAATACTTTAAAGCACAACTCTTGCGCAGTCACAACCCTAATCGCATAACTCTTTGACAACACAACCCTTGTGCCGCCATTAACCCTAACGCACCAATTTCAGACCGTCAAACACATCTCGATTGTTGATTCAGTATGATTGATCAACACGTCATTGCTTCACCATACTAATGTCGGATCAAGAAGCAAACGACCATTGATCGCTCAAAGGAAAACAACCATTAAGTGTTTTAATGAATGAAACAGAAATAGTATATCATATATACCGTATTTTGCATCAGTATTACTTATATCATATATATAACTTGATCGATCTCAATTGCATAACATATGGACGATTGATGTATCGCTGCTTCACCATACTAATGTTGGATTCCGAAGCATAGTCAACATCAATCATCCAAATCATACACACATGATGCCAAATTTAATTACTTGTTTATTCTTTGATTCATTTTGTCTTTTAATCGTATTAATACAGAAAATACAAAAATAAACAGCTATCAGATGCATGGTTTCGTAAGTGGCTCTGATACCACTGAAGGAGAATAGCGATCCAAAACGCAGCGGAATTTAAAATTTTCTCCTTTAGTGATCCTTACAAATGGGAATGATCAGTCATAAAATCGTTACCTCTTGTGGCAATTGAAACCTTTGATGCAGATCTACGGAGCGATCACGAACGCTGAACGAAGACAACGCCTCTACTCAGTCCACACAAACAGATTCCTTCAATCTCGGTGCTAGCTGCTACGAATGAAGGCTTTGAGTGAGAGAGAGAGAGAGAGAGAAACGAAATTGCAACTGCACTAATGCTTCTACGCAAGGGTTCTATTTATAGAACCACTTGTGTGGGATGCAAGCTAAAAATCCCACTCAAGTGTATGTGGCCCATATCTTATAATATGCCAAAATCACTTAAGCGCGTGGTACCTTACCATATTTCGTATTCTATTTAAGTACACCGTACCTTACGATGTTCTACAATTCACTTAAGTGCACCGTACATTACGGTATTCCTTAGTTACTCTATCTCTTATCAACCGTCCTTTTGTGTGTGACCCTGTAGGTTTTCGGGTCATTGGCAATTATATTAAATCACATATTTAACATAATAAATAGTGAGCGATATCTAGCAACACATCACTGCTATCCAAGACACGAAAATGTCATGTGATCTGACAAATCCTTTTGTGATAATACATATGTGTACAATTACCCTTTTGCCCTTATGTCTATATTGAACACAAGGCATAAATCGTGTCATCCTTGTCCAGTTCAATATTGGGCCCATAGACATTTATCCTGTTACGCAGGATGGGCAAATTCCATCTAGATCACTCATGTCCCTTAGCATGCTTTGTGGAGTACCCATCAACTGTCTTTATGGTCATCAAGTTACGGACAATGTTTGATCAGTAATAAGGCACTCGACTCTACATCTAGGGTCCATAGTGGTTTCAGCTCGAAGGGTGGTATACACCATTATCACCGTGAGAATAACTTATGACACTTTGCATAACATTCTATGTAGTATTCTCATAGTGGGTCAATCCAGTATAAATATTACTCTTAATATTCATACCTATGTTTAAGACTTGATAACTCCTTATCCATGATCCATGAGATATGATCATCAGTCTATATACATAATAGTCTTAATGCTTTAATGTTATCCCACTTCACAATAAAGCTCGACTATGGATACTTTAAGAATAGTGTCCTTATGTTTAATGTGATCTCATGATTAAGTCATACTTGATACATTAAACGGACTATCTATTCTAGGGACTTTATTAGATAAACATAATAAAGAAAAATCCTTTTATTATTAATAAATAATTAGATATAAGTACCAAAAGTATTGGCCTCTAGGGCTTACACCAACACCATCTAGGTAAGAGCTAGAAAGAAACAATCAATCAAGACTCAACCCATTGAGGACATAACTCAAGGGGAGTGATTCCATCCAGATAAACAACTGGAAAGGAAACTGAAGTAATAATCATCCACAAGGAACAACTCAGTGGGGAAGAGGAGAAAGGTTAAAGTCTCTATGCCTAAGGGGATGACGCTCTACAATTGAGGGAGGACAGACACCGAAATTTGTATGGGGATAAAGTACTGCCATACAATGAATGAGAATCTCAAACCAACAAGTTAATCAGATATGCAAATATGCAATTATGAAATTATATGAATGATGATTATGCTGAAAAAATGATCGCAAAGGATACAAAGGTGTCACAAAGAATTTGAATCATCGGTACAATCCTCGGTCAATCCACAAAAAGAGGGAAACAACTTCTGGAGAACAGAGAAATCAATAAACCAAAGGCTCAAAACTAGCCGAGGGAGGAGATCTACTGAGGAGAGGCGAAGTTATCGAGCTTGCAAGGAATTTTAGGTCAACACCATATCAAATGGGAGACAACCATGCAGAAGATAAACACAAATGGCTGCTTAGAAACCAGGAGGAAACTCTGACTGGGAGCGAATCGGATGGCGACTGGTGGGAGAACCAATGCGATCTACAGGGGAAAACATCTTATTCTGCTGAAGATCAACCCTGTTGGGGAATACAGAAACACTGTCGGGGAAATAACACGCCGCAAGGTACTGAGTCAACCAACTTAGCTGGGAAAAAGAATTGGAACTCCGCTAGGGAATAAACACTCCGCAGGGGGACCAGAACAACACAAACAACTAGGGATACCCGAAGGGTTAACTGCTTGGGGAAACCTTTGATGCTTAACACTTAAGGACTTACTGCTCTTGAAGTGCTGTTGATACTTCCTTTTTAATTGCTTTGAAAAATTCTTGCTTTTATATGTTTTGAGGAAAAATGATTTTGATTAAAAGATTTAAACTTTCAAAATGATCATAATAAAATTTAAACTATTGGCTGAAGTAAATAAGAGTAGAAACAATTGGATAAAAGCTCAACTTTATTTAATGGGATGGTAGTCTGTAAATGACAAGACTCTATAGATTTTTACAAAGGTGAAAGTGGTAATTTACATGGAAAAGGGCTACATTGAATACAAATGATTCTTAATCCTTTTACCAATCCTTTGATCTCCACTGTGCTCTTGACCGCTGCTGGGATGATGAACCGACATCAACCCATGTGCTCCACAAAGTTCTCCAAAATTTGAAGATCAGTAGATTGCAGTTACTTGCCATAAATCCATAATTTTTGCATAAGTTTCCCCAAGGTGGGGTACTCAACTGATCGGGAAATTCTTTCTGTTTTTTATGTCTCTAATTTTTGCCTGGATCGCCCTTTCGGGTTTCCAATCCACCGAGACGCTCTTTTTTTCCTAAGCCGCCCTTTCGGGTTTTCAACTTAGCGAGCTGTTCTTTTCTTTTTTTAGGAGAAGTATTTCTTGACTGCATCTGTATTCACAGGATGAGTGAACTCTTCACCATCCATAGTTGTAAGAATCAAAGCACCGCCTGAAACAACTCTCTCAACAACATATGGGCCTTCATAATTAGGAGTCCATTTTCCCCTAGAATCTAGTTTGAACGACAAGATCTTCTTGAGCACAAGGTCACCTTCTCTAAACACACGAGGTTTGACTTTCTTATCAAAAGCTTCATTCATTCTCTACTGATATAACTGACCATGACACATGGCAGTCAATCTCTTCTCTTCAATCAAATTCAACTGGTCAAACCTGGTCTGACACCATTAAGCCTCAGTCAACTTGTCTTACATGAGCACACGCAATGAAGGAATCTCACCCTCTACGGGGAGCACTACTTCCATACCATACACAAGAGAGAAAGGAGTTGTCCTTGTTGAAGTGCGGATGGATGTGCGATACCCATTTGTAGCGGGGTATTCGTTACTATTAGAGATATTGACTAAATCCAAGGTAAATCATACAAGTCGAGTCGCCACCACACTTCTATTTATCCAAAGGAATGGTTAGAAAGCGAACAAAAACCTAAAAGTTTTATCAAATCAAAAACTAGTAAAAGAGAGTCAGAGATCTGGGTAAGGGGGTTGGTTATGCAATGGGAAGGTGTTAGGCACCCAAAACATCCTAGGTACTCCTAGGGAGCCCTTTTCATACTTGTTGTAAGGTTGTTGTTTTTTGTGAAAAAAATTGTTTGTGCAAACATGATTGAAGAGATGAGTAGAGAATATACAAGTTTATTTACATTTGTGTTTGGATGGATAAACCCATTGCCTACGTACCATCTTAAAAAAGATTAGGATCAAAACCTCGTAGTTCGGGGTAAAAATCTCAAAATGAATTGGTGAATTGATTGATCCAAAAGCCTTAAGGTCTTTTGTTATCCAAGGGAGAAAACTCAACCTAAACCACAAATCCACCATGTGAGGATAGCTTCAACATGCTAGTGAGGGGTTAACCCTATAATAAGCATGGAAGAATCATTGTCCATCACTAAGGATATAGGTGAGTATTACATATACCACAAGGATAACTCAAACCTAATAGCTAAAGGTTATGAAAAAGTTTTGATTAAGAGAGTGGCCATTGAAACCACAAAAGACATTTGAATGGGTTATATTTACCAATGGAAAGTATGTACAAAATATGGTCAAAGTTGACTTAGAGATTCAAATCACAATAAGTGTTATGTAAAGAAAGTTTGAAAATCAAAAGCATAAGACTTAGGTTTCTAATGTTGAAAACAAGTGTTAATGTTTGCACAAAAGCTTTGGCTTAGGTTAGAGTGGAGGGAAGAAGAAGAATGGCTAAGATCCTAAGCAATGCAAAAGGGGAGGGATAAGAAACAAAACCACAAAAAGGAGTTCCTCTCATGAGATCATAAGGATGATCCAAGTAGCTCTCATCCTTTGGAATAAGAAATCACATAAGCATAAACTCAAGCAATCAACAATCAAATGAACTCTTGGAAGGTTCCTCAATGCCTTGAATATCTCTCTCTTAGGAGCTCATGGTAAGGGTTCCTCAATTTGGCTCAAGTGGAAATTCCTAGCACAAAGAAACACACACATCAAAAGGTTCTATTAACAATCAAAGAATGGACAGGAGGGGGTTTAGAATATGGTCCTTTCAATATTCATCTTCAAGCTTTAAGCATTCTAAAGGCATGAGGCCTAGTTGCTCTTTGACATTTAAGCATTCTAAAGGCATGAGGCCTAGTTGCTCTTCAAACTCCATTAGCTTGGGTAAAGTCCTAAGATCTAAGTCCATTTTGTCCAATTCTTTGCATTTGGTTGACAACAAACAGACAAAAATAAGCACAAAAGATATATACCCAATTATATGCTCAAGTGAGCAAAAGGCAAATGGCATTAACATAAACATGTGCTCAAGTGAGCAAAATAAAAAGCAAATGGATAATATGTGCAAGAATAGTAAATTGCATAAAAGTAAAGAGCAAAAGTAAATGTTAATGGTTAATAGTTAGTGTAAGTAGTTAGTGTGCCATAAGGTAAATTTAGCGCTATGTTAAGCAATCGTAATTGGACTTATGTAGAAGTCACAACTATCTGAGGTCGGTCAATAACAATGTAGGCAACAACACAAGTTAGAAGTCTTGATTAGTGAACCAAGTTCCAACAACTTGCCATGCCAAAAAGAAGAAGAGAATTGATCTTGTATTGGCTTAAGCCTTTTGCATGACTTAAGAAACAACCTATCCTTAATGCAAAGCCATTCACTTGATCAATTGATCAAGATGAATTAGATTTAAATCAAGGAAGATTAAGTTCTCCTAATCAATGCTAACTTATCAACCTTCGACTCATTGATCAAAAAGAAAAAGAAGAAGAAGAAGAAAGAGATGAATAATGGAAAAGGAAAATGGAAAGAATAAAGTGCATAAGGATAAAATGTACCAATCCATGTGTGTTGACCAAATGACATTGAGAGTCAAAGTCAAATAATGAGAAACCAGAAATGAGATGAAGATTGGAGGTCAAACAATAAGCAAAATATTTTTGGCATTTTTAAAATTAAAATAAACTTGAATTAAAAATAAAAGAAAGGTCAAACTTCAAAATCACTTCAAATCAACCTTGAAAGGTCCAAGTGATTTATCCCAAGTTCAACAAGGTCAAACAAGGTTTGACAAAAATTTTCAGCATTTTTAAAAGTCAGAAACTATTTTTAATCAATTAAAAATGAATAAAAATAATCTAATTGAACTAAAATCCTAAATAAATCTCAAATCAATTAAAAAATTAAGGAGAATATTTTTCATAGATCTATCATCATTCAAATAGGTTAGGACAATATTTTTGTATTTTTTGAATATCAAAAACTATTTAAAATGAATTAAAAATAACCAGAAAAGAGAAAATTCACAAAAAATATGAAATGACAAAATAAAAAATATTAAAAATCAAAATTAGAAACTATAAATTATTTGGAGAATAATGCAATTGGTGCCATATTTTTTGGAATTAAAATGAAGAAGATATGACTTTTTGAAAATAATGGAAATAAAAGAAATTAAATCAAAAAATAGGAAAATCAAAAAAACCAGGAGCGTTTGATCAAGCCTCACTAATTGACGTGGCTGATCAAACGCTCCAGACGCGCGCTTCCACCATACGCCTTGGTCAACTGAAACACACCAAGCCTTTAAATAAGTCATAACAATGGACGCGTCTGATTGAATCTGGAAACTCACATGGACAGATCAGATTGAATCTGGGAACCAGACGGTGGCCAGCGCCACCGTCTTTTCGGGCCAACCTCCGGCCACATCCAAAATTTGCAGAACTTAAAATGGAAACCAAAATGAACGATCTAGGTATCATTCGAAAGAGGAAGTGATGTACATCACCCCTGTACCACTCAATTCCACTCTAGATCTCTATATTGAGAGAAATCAGAGGTGGAAGTTCTGTGGTATTCATGTGAACTTCATGGATTTCAACAATTGATCACTCAAAACAATTGCCTCTATGAAGAGGACTTCAGCCAACACAATATCCAAGCAAATAGATCAATAAATAGTGAGTTTCGAAGAAAAAACCAGTTGGAGAGAACCTTTGAATTATGGTGATTTGAGCTTGCTTCCTTGCTTCCTTTGGCCAAACAGAGCTTCAATGGATTATGAGAGAGAGGTCTAGGAACTTTAGATCTAGAAATTCAACCAGATTTAGTTGAATTTCAGATCTGAGAAATTTGAATGAAAATGAAATAGTTCCTTTGGTGAGAGGTTTGGTTTTCAGTTCAGCAACATTTCAGGTTGATTCATCGATGGAAATTGAATGGCATGATGCTTCTATTTATAGAAGGAGAGGCAAGGCAAGTGTGATCAAACTCGTGTGCATGGCAAGAGGATATTCATTGCATGGGCTTGCATGATCATGTAGAAGGCCCAAATCCAATTCCGAATGCAATCTGAAGTATAATTGAGCTGAAATGGACGTGTATTTGGCAATGCATAGGCTTGTGTAATGAGTTTCAACATGTTATGCACAATTATGCCTAAAACTTCTCCTCTTCAAAAATGCTATTTGCCAAATCCAAACATGAGCATGTGAGTAATGGTTGGAAAGGTCCTGATGTAAGGAACAAATGTTATGTTGGGCAAGAATCCATTTGAAGTGTGGAAATTAGTGAATTTTGAGTTTAAAGTGTAAGTTGCAAAACATGCAAAGGTGAGGTTTCCAAATTTGGCCAATGTTCAAGCCCCTCTGTTTTGATGATGCAAACTTCAAATGAAAAAACCTTCAACGTCAAAGTTGTAGTTCTTTTCAAGAAAATAAACATGGACTTAAATTTTGCATAATTTGGATTTTTTATGAAAGAGTTATGGGAACTTGAAGTTGGACTTTTTTGCCTTTTAATGCATTTGGTCCAAAGTGACCTATAATGTTTTTCATTATCACATGTATTTCCTTTGAGATTTTGAAATTTTATTCAATATAACATTTGAAGTAGACATCTTAAGATTTCCACTGCATTTGATCCCACCTCAAAATCATAAAAAATGAATGATTTATGTTCTTGGGAAGTTGACCCAAAATTAGGATTTCAGTCAAAATGACCTATAATGTATTGGAATGGGAGATGACCTTCCAAGCTTCAAATCAATTTTTGATGAACATGAAAGTTGTTCATATTATTCTTAAGAACATTTTTGCTTTTGGGAGCATCTCCATTTGAACAACACATAAAAAGTTAGGTCTCAGTGCATTTCAAAATAGTCAGATGAATTGACTGATCAACTTCTCAAGTCCATGACTCATATCTTGATGAATTGATGATTGAGGATACTCAAATAAGCTCAAATATGCATGAAATGATGAATTAGAGAACTTCCCTTGATTTTATTTGATCATGGGCTGAGGTTGCTTCAAGAGCAAGGCATTATGGATGATCTGATGAACTAGGGTTTCCTTGGGGAACAAACCCCAAACCCTTTGACTTGCTTTGATCAAAATGATGAATTGAGATGCTAGGGAGGCATATTTGATGGATGAGAGCTTTGGGAACCATTTCCATGTTTGGTATCATCTTCACTTGGCCATATCTCTACACAAAGGATCTCCTTGAAGCTCTTGACTTTGTGATTGCTCAAGCTACAAACAAGAAATGTTAGTGACATATTTTTGTGCTTTTGGTTAGTAAATAAAATAAGAAAAGCAATAGTATACAATTCAAGCATGCTTGGTGATCTCAAACCACTCACAAGAGGTCCCACCCAAAGGTAAAGGGAACCAAGATGCTTATGATCCTTGAGGCAATGCAAATGCAATGTTATGATGCCATGAGGAATCTTAGGGACAAAATTAGGGTCTTACAGATGCCCCTATTTAAGGTCATTCTAGCCAGAGAAGTGAAGGTTAAAATATTCGTCTCGACTGGGTAGAATGGGCTTAAATAATAACAAAGAGACGAATTTTGGTCCCTAAAAGACCTCATGATGTGAATGTATGTGTGCAAACTGTAATTCTCTGTGGGAGGATGAGTCCACAAAGGAAAAGATTAGAAGGAATCTGATGATTCCTATGAATAATTCACTTTATGGGGCAGAGACTCTACCGGGGAATAAAGGGATAAAAATGCTTGAGCAGGTCACGACTTGAAACTTGCCGAGAGGCACGAAGGAAATCCAGTGAAACTCATCAATGGAAAGACTCGAGCTGACTCAAAGATGCACGTATTGGGGAATATGCCAATACAGCAAAAATTATCCATAACGGATACTTCGGATAAAAATCCGGACTCAGGTGGGAAAAAAAACAAATGAGGTATTACCGGTTACTGGGTAATAAGCTCAAAGAGACATGCGATCTGAACACCAGTATAAGGGTGAGAGAAAACATGCTTCGGGAGAATGAATATCTAAGACCGGTACAAGGGTGAGAGATATCAAACATCCGAGATCATTTGAGGAAGACCTAAAAAAGGTACGCTTCAGCTCAGGAAAATCTGACTCCGCAAAGAGACAACCAGTCAAAAATAGGGAGCAGAAGGAAGGAACACCAGGGATGCCGGTTACTGGGCATATAATAGGTGACCAACCAAAACGTGAATTGGGGAATATTCCCAAGACTCTCATCATCCAAAAGAGGGCTAAAAGCAAACTCGATTATGGGATGGACATTCGATTCCAAAAAGGGATACGAATCTTACTCAATTGGGGAAGAACAAAAGGCTTCGACCAAAGAGTGCATGAGATATATTATCTATTACCGTCAGAACATAGATAATATACTCGCATGGAAGATTATCCACAACCGGTTACTGGGTTAATAAAGGATAGATCGACCGACAAAGAAAGGCATCGGGATACCGAAACTAGGTATATAATGATGACCATTCAAGGGGAGCAACAAACATTACTGGCAATCGGTATATGAAAGATGACTTGCTGGGGATAAACTGCCTGATCAGAGTAATCATCCAAGAGATATATCACCGGGGGTGAAGGATTTATCAATATCGAATATTGGATAATGATAACCGTCAAGGAAGGGATTACATCTACCGGATACTGGATAGAAAACCACGGAAAGGTAACCGTCATCGATTAGGATGAAAAAGAGGTTAACTCTGCAAGGGGATGAAATAGGGTTTACAACTACCGGTATAAGGGTAGAAAACCACGGACTCCGTCGGGGATAAGATGAATGATTACTGATTACTGAGCAATCATTCATTTATACCACATGGAAGCGCAAGAAACAGTCACAATGAAGCCAATCTAGGATCAAACTAAAGAGGCAAGATGAATCAAGACTCGTCCCAGTGAGGATATAACTCAATGGGGACTCTCATCCCAATATATGTGTTGGGAGGTGTAACACGGTGGGAGAACTGACTTTAATTAAATGTTGCGGATAGCAAGAGTCGCCACCGACTTTTATTTTATCCAAAAGGAAAGGACATAAAAGAACAGGAAAGACCTTAAAAAGATTTTGCGTTCGGGGGGTAGGTTATACAAAGGGAAGGTATTAGCACCCTTTATATCCATGGTTATCCATGGGCTCTTAGTTACTTAGCTCACTTTGTTTGTTTGCAAGAGTGTAGTGTGTGATTAGAAAAATTTCTTTAAGTACTTTGTAATGACCCTCGTATGGGTGTATACAAGGCCTAGTTTAGAAATTGTGAGGTGTAAAAGTAATTTTGAAAAGTGTGAGCAAGTAACTATGAGATACCTACCCTAGATTAAGTCTTTCGTGTTCTCTTATATTCTTTCAATGGTAAGACTGTCCCTATTATTAAGGAATAGGTAGTCATTACCTTGGATGTGTTTAAGGGACGGGCGTAGGGTCATCGTATGGTCAATGAAGGCAACATAAGGGGTGTCTTTAGCAACTCGTAGGGACTATCATCATATTTACCGAAGGGACAAGATCATTATATCGTAGGCAACCTCGTAGGGACTTGATCTTTTAAGTTTATAGGGACTTGATGATTTTTCTGTTTGAAGGGACTTTGCTTAAGACACCCCTATTTTCGAGGGACTTGACCATTTAAAGAAGGCAACCAAGAGGAATACCCTAGGAAGTACAGATGGCGATCAAAGATCGACTTACGTGTGTGAGTGTTATTTTTCAGATATTTGTCTTGAATTTAATTTTCTAAGTTCAATTATTTACAGTTAGTTTTTTTGCACTCCCTAAATTACTAACCACGCAATAAATATTTACAAAAATAAAAGCAAGAAAAATAAATTCCTAAACTATTACATGGCTATGGGACAGATACATAATAATCAGGCGAGAAAGAATAAATTTACAACCTATACATTTGTTCCTAATATTATAAATAAAACAAAATTAAAATAAGGAAAATAATGAAGCAAAAATAGAATAGATAAAAGCAAATAATAAAATAATAAATAAACAATGGTAATAAAGCAATAATAAAATAACAATAATAATAAAGTGATAATAAAAAGGTTAGATTTTTAAAAGAAATTATTTTAGGTTAAACAAGTTAGATTTTTTTAGAAGTTATTAGAAAAATATGAGTTTAAAATAAATTAGTAATAATAAAAGAATTTAAAATACATTAATGTACAAATTATAAAATAAAAGAGTTAAATGAAAAATATTAAGTTAGTTATTTACAAAATAAATAAAGGTTATAGAAAAATATTAAATAATTAATTTAGTAGGTTTTCACGCCCTACATTACTAAACCACACAGTTAATATAGGATCAATGGCAAGAATTTAAATGGCAGAAAAATAAATGGCAGAAAAATAAAATGGCAGAAAATCAATGGCAGAAAATAAAACCCTAATTATTACAACGCTTTGGTGCAGTTACATAATAAAGATGGCGAAAAGTAAAACTGAAAATATTACAAGTTAAAACTTAAAATATTACAAGGGCGAAGCAGTTACAGTGTATGAATAACATAAATATGAGCGAAAATAGGAAATAATAATACGGTTTGTTAAGGTTTAAGAAAAAGTTTATGGTTTAGAGGAAACAACGCGGTTAAAGTGGATTAAAAGGTTCAATTCAAAATAAGTGTTATAAAAAATAAGTTTGAAAATCAAAAGCATAAGGCTTAGGTTTCTAATGTTGAAAACAAAAGTTATTGTTTGCACAAAAAAAGTTTTGGCTTGGGTTAGAATGGAGAGAAAAAAAAGGGTTAAATTCCTAAACATACAAGAGATAAGGGAAAAGAAAATAAAACCACATTGGGAGTTCCCCTCTTGAGATCATATTGATGATCCAAGTAGCTCTCATCCTTTGGAATAAGCAGTCACAAACAAATATCTCAAGCCATTAAGCACAGGTAATCGGAAGAAACCTCCAGGTGGTATCCCACAAATAAAGTGGAAAACCACGCAAACCATCTCTGCAAGAGTCATGTGAGCCCTCACAAAAAAAGAAACTCAACAAACAGGTTAGAGAAAAAAAATAGGGTAATCAAGGGTTGCCCCCAAATCAAAATGTAAACCTCCTGTCAAACACATGCATCAAAAGGGTATCAAATTCACCCATAATACCTCATATATTTAGAAAATTCAAATTGAAGGTATAAAGATGATGGATATAGGGCAAACCTGATTGGGGATGATCGATTGAAATTGAGTTGCACCCGTGAGGTTTGCAGAGCGATCTGAGGGTTTGCCTCTGGAGGTTGCTCTGAACTCTGTCAGCTCTTCTCTTAGTTTCTCTTCTTTGTTCTGTCTTTTTCCCCCTCTCTATCAGTCATGTTAGTAAATATATATAGGAACAAATTAGGTTAATGATAATGGGCCTAAGTTTATTTTGAAACCCAATATTAAATTAAAAACTGAATAAAGTTAAATAATTAAAATAGTTAAAATTAAAATAAAAACTAATTAACCTATTTATTTATTCTAGACCCAATATTAAATTAAAAACTGAATAAAGTTAAATAATTAAAATAGTTAAAATTAAAATAAAAACTAATTAACCTATTTATTTATTCTAGACCCAATATTAAATTAAAAACTGAATAAAGTTAAATAATTAAAATAGTTAAAATTAAAATAAAAACTAATTAACCTACATTTGCAAACTTAAACTTGACATTTTTTCGTTGACTAATTTTAGGCACAGTTAAAAAAGTTAATTTGACCAGTCTGTTTGTAAATTCCGAGAAATTATTCCGGCTAATATTAAGACAGAAAAAAATGTTATGCTATGAAGATGATACAAATGGATGTGAAACAAAAAAATGGTTAGAGTTAAAAATAGAGGGCAAATTTTGGGGTGCAACAGCTGTCCCTGTTCAATTTTCTGAAACCTGAGGAGTTAGATTGGCCTGTGTGCCATTCGTGACTTGGAAGGTTGAAGGGGATTGAACACAAAAGCCCAAAAATTTGCACTCGCCGGTGCGTAAAGTAACACTGATGACTGGTTGTATATGCTTAAGTGGGCTTGAAGATGCCACTTGGAAGAACTGGAGATGGGCTTATAGATGCCATCCATAATATCAGGAGGTGATAATATCTTGATGTTGATACTGGATATCAGTACTAGGTCTTCGTATAGGCCGTCTCTGAATCGTATCTAAGAACATACTTTTAATTTAAGTGTCAGAACCAAATCTTCATGGCGATTTCTTTTTGAATTAAGTATCAGCACTAGACCTTCGTATAGATCGTCTCTGAACTGTTTTGAATTGTTGAATAGACCAGTAGAAATAAATCTTCGTGATGATTATCTCTTCTGGGAATATCCTGGATTAGGGAATAGATCTTCGTATAGACCGTTTGCCTACTATCCAAGAACAACAGAATATCAGGATTAAATCTTCTGAAAATATCCTGGACTAGGGAATAGATCTTCGTATAGACCGTTTGCCTAATATCCAAGAATAAAAGAGTGTCAGGATGAAATCTCCTGAAAATATCCTGGACTAGGGAATAGATCTTCGTATAGACCGTTTGCCTACTATCCAAGGACAAAAGAGTGTCAGGATGAAATCTCCGGAAAATATCCTGGACTAGGGAATAGATCTTCGTATAGACCATTTGCCTACTATCCAAGGACACCTTGAGTAATGATTAAGTATCAGCACTAGATCTTCGTATAGATCGTTTCTGACCTGTTGTGAATTGTTGATAGTATTTTATCTGTATATAACCATCCTGCAAGGAAAATGTTAGTTTATGCAATATGTATGCATGCATGGCATGGTGCATCTAAGTAAATGTATTATGCACTTATGGATATGCTATGGTATGATGTAAATGATATATGTATGAATCATGCGGCCTGAAGCGTCCGGATATCTTTGTATAACAACTGTTGGCTAGGGAAAATAAATCCCGATTCGTTGCTGAAGAATATGAGGAACTCGTTCCCGTCTTGTTTGATAGTATAGTATTTGTCACTTCCCGTATTCGTTCGTCGTACTTCTATTGAAGGAATAAGTTCCTGAGTATCCCGACTGAGGATAAAAGAGATGACCAGTCTGTCTAGCGATGCCCATTTCTTCTGGGAAATGACTAGTTTTGCTGGGGAAAAGATTTGTAACCGGATTCATTGGAACGCATGGTTAGACCTTCTCCTCGATCCTGAAGTCTTTTAGTAATTGCTATTGCTATTTTATGCATGTATTTTCGGTAAACATCAATCATATTCAAATGCATATATTAATTCAAACTAAATCAATGGACGTTTATGCAAACAAAACAGAGAAAGTAAAATAAAAGCATCTTTTTGGAAATAAAATTGTATCGATTTTGAAAGAGGGCCTATAAACAGGAAATTTGTGTACAGGGAGACAGAAATCCTAGTAAGAGGAGATTGTCAAGCAAACAAAGAGAAAGCTATGCAGAAAAAGTCCTATTGATTTTAATTCCACTACTGTCATTATATCTTCAAGCCTCTCATCTCCTGCTGTCGGATAAAAGTGATTGGCTTGTTCAGTCCTTTGAACTTGGATGAAGCTGACTGAGAACGGGACATAGTCGTACGCTTTAATCCCTAATTTTTGCCTGGACCGCCTTTTCAGGTTTTCAGTCCACCAGGATACCCTTTTTTGCCCAAGCCGCCTTTTCAGGTTTTCGACTTGCCGGGTGTACATTTTTATATGTTTATCCCTAATTTTTGCCCGAACCTTTTTGGTTCGCCGGGATGCCCTTATTTTTTCCTAGATACGTCGACCTAGCGGGTCTCTTTCATGCGTAGTATTTTTTAACTATGTCCGCGTTCACGGGATGTGGGAAGTCTTCGCCATCCATTGTAGCAAGTATCATGGCTCCACCAGAGAATACCTTCTTAACTATAAATGGCCCTTCGTATGTGGGGGTCCATTTGCCTCTGGGATCACCTTGTGGTAGAATGATACGCTTGATCACCAAGTCGCCAATTTGATACACCTGTCTCTTGACCTTTTTGTTAAATGCCTGGGTCATGCGCTTCTGATATATCTGCCCATGACAAACAACCGCAAGTCTCTTTTCATCAATCAAATTTATCTGATCGAGTCGAGTCTGAATCCATTCATCCTCGTCTAAATCTGCCTCTTTCATAATTCTTAGAGAGGGAATCTGAACTTCCACTGGTAAGACGGCTTCCATTCCGTAGACTAAAGAGAAAGGCGTTGCCCCTGTCGAAGTGCACGCTGAAGTGCGATAACCATGAAGAGCAAAGGGTAACATCTCATGCCAGTCTTTGTACGTTACTGTCATCTTTTGTATGATCTTCTTGATATTCTTATTAGCAGCCTCCACGGCGCCGTTCATCTTTGGCCGGTACGGAGAAGAGTTATGGTGTTTTATTTTGAACTGCGTGCAGAGTTCAGTAATCATCTTGTTGTTCTTCCGGAGAGAGCAGGTTTCTCAGATGTATATTTGATAAGATCCATCTTAGAAATCAATAAAGTGGTATGATTCAACATATACTGTCTTAGTCGGTGAGCAGCCTAAGCCAAAGCATAACAAGCTTTCTCGAGCTGTGAGTATCTTGTTTCACAGTCGGTACCTTTTGCTAAGGTAGTATATTGCATGCTCTTTTCGACCAGACTCGTCATGTTGCCCCAACACACACCCTATTGAATTTTCTAACACGGTCAAATACATGATTAGAGGTCTTCCTTCAACTGGTGGCATCAGATTTATAGGTTCTTGGAGATACTTCTTGATTTTGTCAAAAGCTTCTTGACATTCATCATTCCATATCATCTCTTGATTTTTCCAGCGAAAACCTCTACACAGTCACGTAACATCCGACTCAATCTTTCTTTGATACTGTTTTCCAAGCCTGCTCCTATTTTGACTTCTTTCTTGTCTACTTCAGTTCCCAGATTTACAACCTCAATTGATTCCTCATGCGGCTGTATAGTCTTTTCTTCTTGTAGTAACAGTCTGGCAAGTTCTCCAGGGACTTCACAATCTTCCTCACCTCCATCCTCGGCTTGGTAGATCGGATTTTCAAAGTCATAATGAACAGTAGCAGAATTATTATCCACAGGATCCAGAGTGGATATGGATCGGCAAATTGTTACGTGAGTGTGTGCAAGAAAACATAGCTTATTTGAAAGATGACAGGAAAGATAAAGAGCGCAATATTTGAATGCAAAAAGGTCCATTGATTTATTGAATGTGAATATGCTTATGAAAATGACAAAGCCTTTAACAGAATTTAATACATTAAAATAAGCAATAACAATTACTCCTGACTAAAGGAAATCAGGATAGTGTCTTCAGCCTTCGAATTATCGAGTCCGTCACCAATTGTTGGGAAAATCCAGCTATCCAAGTCATAATCGTTATCAGCATCTTCTACAACATTGACAGTCTTGTCATGATTAGGCAGAGGAGCAGTGATGACATTAGGAGTCTCCGGAGGATCAGAGGTAGCTGTCTGTATCTTTCCACTTCGAATGCCGCTTTCAACATGTTCACCTGTTAATATAAGTTCAGTGAAACCTGATGAGGATCTTCCCAATAGATGGCTGTAGAATGGGCCAGTCAGTGTGCTCATGAAGATATCCAATAATTCTCGATCAGTCATAGGGGGTTTGACTCTGCCAGCCAGATCTCTCCATTTTTGAGCATATTCTTTGAAGCCTTCTTTGGATCCCATAGTCATATTCTGCAACTGTAGCCGAGTAGGCGCTAGTTCAGAATTATACTGGTAGTGCTTGTAGAAAGCTGTCGCTAAATCAGTCCAGGTGCGGATGTTAGAGCTCTCGAGCTGATAATACCATTCTAACTGTGTGCCAGACAGACTCTCTTGGAAGAAATGAATCCATAACTTCTTATCAGCAGTATGTGGTTGAATCCTCCGGACATAGGATCTTAAATGCAGCTTGGGACATGAGACCCCATCATACACCACAAAAGCAGGAACCTTGAAACCAATAGGTATAACCACTCCAGATATTAAACTCAGATCTTCAAAATCCAGCCCAGAAGATTTTTGTAACTCCATAGCATTCATTCTATCCACCAACATCTTGTACTTATCTTCATTAGGATCATGATAATAATTTGCTTCAGAATCAGAATCTCCCACAGTATCATGGAGACTACCTCCCTCTTTCTCAGAATTTTCAGACTCATAATCATCAACCTGTTCCTTTGTCTTGATAGGGCCTCTGAATCTTCTTCCCAGATTGATAAGGCCTCCTGATCTTCTAGTCTTCTTCTTCTTCTTAGCCAGCAATGTCTTCAACTCATCTTGCCCCTTGGACAAATTCAGAATCAACTCTTGGAATTGTGCATTCTGAGCCTGGAGATCTTTGACAGTCTGTTCAAGAGCCATTTCAAACTGGAATAAACAGTGAGAAGATAAGATACCTGTTCATAAGAAACCTGTGATGCAATAATATGGTATGTAGATGCTTATGCAATGTTTTCAAGGATCGTAGGATTTAAATTTGTTTAAACCACCAAAAAGTAAACTTTTATTAGTAATAAACTTGTTTGCCCCTTGGGCTTACAAAAAATGAAATGAATACAAAAAATGGGGTTTTAAGTCTCCCATGGACGTTTCCTCTTTGTGTTGTGGTATGAGTTGAGGTTCCGCTCCTCGTGAAGTTGTTTTGTTAGCTCCAGGATTCTTTCCTGACTTGCCTTGTAATGAGTCTCAAAAGTATCTCTTTGCTCCTTCAACTGGATCCAGGACCTCTGTAACTCTTCCATGTCAGTGGGCATATCTGGATGAAGAAGGATGTAAGAAGTATCTCCTTCAGCAACAGGCTCCATGGTAACTGGCAGGATAACAGGATATGGCATCATAAGAGTCTGAGCACGAGATCGTACCCATCTGAGATATGGTTCCATAGGAATAGTGTACTTGGGTTCCAGAGTCTTGCTGTTAACCTTGTTCACTTTACCCCATGCTCGTATGAACCTTTGACGGTAACCTTGAAGATCGTTGTCGTAGTCGAACACAATACCCTGAATAAGCATGTCATAAGGACCATCAGTCCGAGCGTAACCAAACTGACGTAGAGCTAAAGAAGGGTTGTAGGTAATGCCCCCTCTTATGCCAAGGAGTGGCACATTAGGGAACTCCCCACAACGGTCAATGATGGTAACATTCTCCATAGATCTAGAGCACCAACGAATATCTGAATGAGAAAGTGACATAATCCTCTTGGACCACCTGAACCCTTATTCATTCTTCATCACTGATCGAGGAAGGTGAGACATAAACCACCTAGATAATAGAGGTATGCAACACATCAGAGTTCCTCGTGCCTTCGTAGTACGGGTATGAAGAGAGTGTAAGATGTCTCCAAGTAATGTAGGCACTGGATTGCGAGTCAAAAATATGTTGATGGCGTGTATGTCTATGAACTGGTCTGGATTGGGGAACAGTACTAAGCCAAAAATCGATAGGGCTAAGATCTCCTCAAAAGCATCATAACTCATAGCCTTCAGGAATACTTGAGCTTTCTCCATCAATACCTTAGCAAGAATACCCTTAACTCCACTCCTTGTTTCTAGGACATTGTCTGATTTCTTTAAATGTAAGGCTGCAGCAATGACTTCAGGTTTAGGCTCTTTTTCCAAGCCTGTGAAGGGTTTCTGATCAAGAATAGGTATACCCAGAAGCTTGGAGAACTCTTCCATTGTAGGAACCAGCTGATAGTCGGGAAATGTGAAGCAATGATGTTTAGGGTCAAAGAACTGAAACAGGACACTCATCATGTCTTCATTGAACCCTGAAGTGACTAGATCCAGTAGGTGACCATGCCTCTTGATGAACTGGGAGTTTTCAGAAACTTGAGAGACCAATTCCTTAAGCTTAGGAGGTATTCCTACAAAGTTGATCCGGATAGTATTCCTACGAGCAGAAGCCATGACCTGCAACAAAGAACAAAGATAAATCCTTTGGTCCTTGAAATGGTTAGTGAAAATGCTATGCTTATGATGTTTAAAGGTAAGTCACACAATAGCCCTAGGTTTGAAGGCTTGCATGAGGTTTAAAGGTAAGTACCCTCCCCTAAAGTTTAGTTGATTCATCCTGTCCTACAAAAGTAACCAGGTTCTAAGGGATCTCAAAATCATTGATCCTTCACAAGGGTGGTTGTTCAGTAGGCAACTTACTTGCCAACCAAAACCCTCCAAGTTTAGGATCTCAATGAGTGTAGTATCGAGTATCAACCAACTTCAGTCTTCACCAAAGCCGGTTATCTCACTACTTTCTAAAGGCCAAGATGGGATGACTAGGGTTCTAAAAGTCAGTTAGTGTATTGACAACATATGGTAGCCTCATATTATCCTCAACTTGCTTAAGGAACATAAGCACCAACCAAGAAGTCACACTAACTATGGCCACCAGATCAACCATATCGATATACGCCGTACAGTTTCCTTGGTCTATTGCCATTTACCTAAGGTACACTAGATCCGGGTTAGGGTCTTTCACACATAAGAGCACCCAACAGATAAGTATAAAGCAAACAAGGCAAATAATTTTAAAGTGATCTAATTCCTAAGGGTACCCCTCTTTTATTAAATCCCCAGCAGAGTCGCCAGTTCTGTAACACGGTGGGAGAACTGACTTTAGTTAAATGTTGCGGATAGCAAGAGTCGCCACCGACTTTTATTTTATCCAAAAGTAAAGGACATAAAAGAACAGGAAAGACCTTAAAAAGATTTTGAGTTCGGGGGGTAGGTTATACAAAGGGAAGGTATTAACACCCTTTATATCCATGGTTATCCATGGGCTCTTAGTTACTTAGCTCACTTTGTTTGTTTGCAAGAGTGTAGTGTGTGATTAGAAAAATTTCTTTAAGTACTTTGTAATGACCCTCGTATGGGTGTATACAAGGCCTAGTTTAGAAATTGTGAGGTGTAAAAGTAATTTTGAAAAGTGTGAGCAAGTAACTATGAGATACCTACCCTAGATTAAGTCTTTCGTGTTCTCTTATATTCTTTCAATGGTAAGACTGTCCCTATTATTAAGGAATAGGTAGTCATTACCTTGGATGTGTTAAAGGGACGGACGTAGGGTCATCGTATGGTCAATGAAGGCAACATAAGGGGTGTCTTTAGCAACTCGTAGGGACTATCATCATATTTACCGAAGGGACAAGATCATTATATCGTAGGCAACCTCGTAGGGACTTGATCTTTTAAGTTTATAGGGACTTGATGATTTTTCTGTTTGAAGGGACTTTGCTTAAGACACCCCTATTTTCGAGGGACTTGACCATTTAAAGAAGGCAACCAAGAGGAATACCCTAGGAAGTACAGATGGCGATCAAAGATCGACTTACGTGTGTGAGTGTTATTTTTCAGATATTTGTCTTGAATTTAATTTTCTAAGTTCAATTATTTACAGTTAGTTTTTTTGCACTCCCTAAATTACTAACCACGCAATAAATATTTACAAAAATAAAAGCAAGAAAAATAAATTCCTAAACTATTACATGGCTATGGGACAGATACATAATAATCAGGCGAGAAAGAATAAATTTACAACCTATACATTTGTTCCTAATATTATAAATAAAACAAAATTAAAATAAGGAAAATAATGAAGCAAAAATAGAATAGATAAAAGCAAATAATAATAAAATAATAAATAAACAATGGTAATAAAGCAATAATAAAATAACAATAATAATAAAGTGATAATAAAAAGGTTAGAATTTTAAAAGAAATTATTTTAGGTTAAACAAGTTAGATTTTTTTAGAAGTTATTAGAAAAATATGAGTTTAAAATAAATTAGTAATAATAAAAGAATTTAAAATACATTAATGTACAAATTATAAAATAAAAGAGTTATATGAAAAATATTAAGTTAGTTATTTACAAAATAAATAAAGGTTATAGAAAAATATTAAATAATTAATTTAGTAGGTTTTCACGCCCTACATTACTAAACCACGCAGTTAATATAGGATCAGTGGCAGGAATTTAAATGGCAGAAAAATAAATGGCAGAAAAATAAAATGGCAGAAAATCAATGGCAGAAAATAAAACCCTAATTATTACAACGCTTTGGTGCAGTTACATAATAAAGATGGCGAAAAGTAAAACTTAAAATATTACAAGTTAAAACTTAAAATATTACAAGGGCGAAGCAGTTACAGTGTATGAATAACATAAATATGAGCGAAAATAGGAAATAATAATAAGGTTTGTTAAGGTTTAAGAAAATGTTTATTGTTTAGAGGAAACAACGCGGTTAAAGTGGATTAAAAGGTTCAATTCAAAATAAGTGTTATAAAAAATAAGTTTGAAAATCAAAAGCATAAGGCTTAGGTTTCTAATGTTGAAAACAAAAGTTATTGTTTGCACAAAAAAAGTTTTGGCTTGGGTTAGAATGGAGAGAAAAAAAAAGGGTTAAATTCCTAAACATACAAGAGATAAGGGAAAAGAAAATAAAACCACATTGGGAGTTCCCCTCTTGAGATCATATTGATGATCCAAGTAGCTCTCATCCTTTGGAATAAGCAGTCACAAACAAATATCTCAAGCCATTAAGCACAGGTAATCGGAAGAAACCTCCAGGTGGTATCCCACAAATAAAGTGGAAAACCACGCAAACCATCTCTGCAAGAGTCATGTGAGCCCTCACAAAAAAAGAAACTCAACAAACAGGTTAGAGAAAAAAAATAGGGTAATCAAGGGTTGCCCCCAAATCAAAATGTAAACCTCCTGTCAAACACATGCATCAAAAGGGTATCAAATTCACCCATAATACCTCATATATTCAGAAAATTCAAATTGAAGGCATAAAGATGATGGATATAGGGCAAACCTGATTGGGGAGGATCGATCGAAATTGAGTTGCACCTGTGAGGTTTGCAGAGCGATCTGAGGGTTTGCCTCTGGAGGTTGCTCTGAACTCTGTCAGCTCTTCTCTTAGTTTCTCTTCTTTGTTCTGTCTTTTTTCCCCTCTCTATCAGTCATGTTAGTAAATATATATAGGAACAAATTAGGTTAATGATAATGGGCCTAAGTTTATTTTGAAACCCAATATTAAATTAAAAACTGAATAAAGTTAAATAATTAAAATAGTTAAAATTAAAATAAAAACTAATTAACCTATTTATTTATTCTAGACCCAATATTAAATTAAAAACTGAATAAAGTTAAATAATTAAAATAGTTAAAATTAAAGTAAAAACTAATTAACCTATTTATTTATTCGGATTTTTTACCAATATACCCCACATTTTCAATTAATTTCCCAAAATAACCCAGGTTTCAAAAAATTTCTCAATCTACCCCAGTTTTAGGAGGAGGCGCCAATTGGATTGGCGACCCCTCTTAAAAATTACAAGGAGGCGCCAATCCAATTGGCGACTCCCTTAAAAAAGCCTCAAATGAAAAAACCTTCAACATGAAAGTTGTAGATCTTTTCAAGACAATGAATTTGGATATAAATTTTGCATCATTTGGATTTTGTTTGAGAAAGTTATGGGCAGTTGAAGTTGGACTTCTGAGTTTTTCAACTGTAATCTGACCTATAATGTCTTGCATTATTTCATGTGTTTCTTTTAGAGTTATGAAATTTTGTCCAACATAACATTTGAAGTAGACATATTAAATTTTCCAATGCACTTGGTCCCACCTCAAAATAATTAAAAATGAGTGAGGTAGGTCCTTGCGAACTTGACCGAAAATTAGGGTTTCAACTGTAATCTGACCTATAATGTCTTGCATTATTTCATGTGTTTCTTTTAGAGTTATGAAATTTTGTCCAACATAACATTTGAAGTAGACATCTTAAATTTTCTAATGCACTTGGTCCCACCTCAAAATAATAAAAAATGAGTGAGTTAGGTCCCTGCGAAGTTGACCTAAAATTAGGGTTTCTGTCAAAATGATCTATAATGTTTTGAAATGAATGATGAGCTTCCAAGTTTCAAATGGATTTTTGATGAACATGAAAGTTGCTCATATGGCGACTGTTGTTAAAACTTGAATGGAGGCGCCAGTTGGATTGGCTAGGGCAGGTGCCCTAGGCTAGGGCAGGTGCCCTAGGCTAGGGTAGGTGCCCTAGCCAATCCAATTGGCGCCTATGTGTATGTTTTAAAAGGAGGCGCCAACTCAATTGGCGAGTCCCTCATAAAATGCCTTTTTTGTCTTATAAATAGATGCGTTGTGTGACCTATTGTTCCACAACTCATATAATCATTTGCCTATCATGTTTGGTGTTCGTCGCCGATACGGTAAGGTGATTTATGCGAGAGACAAACCTGAATTGCTGATGCTGTTTTGGAACATCACCACGTTAGATCAACTGAAGAGGGAGCTGGTTCGATGGTTAGACAGGAAAATACCAGAAGGGGAAAAAATCAGAATTATTGAGAGACTTGACAGTATCTTTGGTTGGGTGCGAATGAAGACTGATAAGGATGCTAGGGAAATGATGTTTGGTCGAGACGACATTAATTTGATTGTTGTAATCAGTTAGAATTATTTATGTTTTCAGATGTTTTGTACTGATGTTGGTTATGAAACTCGTTGTAACAAGAACTTAATGATATATATTGATTGATTGTTACAGAAATACAATGTTTTAAAAAGCATAAGAGCAAGATAAAATGTTACAAAAAGCTTAAGGTCTAGATAAAATGTTACAAAAATCTTAAGATCTACATGATGCTCCTTGATTGGGACAGTTATTTTTGTTGTGTCCTGGTTGACGACAGATACTACATAATCTTATCATTTTATCTGTGGAATCCATCTCTGTTCTGATATGTGTGCTGTTTGGCCTTCCTTTCTTCTTTCTACGCATCTCTTCATTGTGCCAAACAATATCTCCTTCATATGGAGGCCAGTAATCCTCCATTGGTAGTACTGAAAAGCTTTGACTATATACGTTCATGATGGTGTTTGCCTTGTACACATCAGATAAATGGGTGTAAGCGTCTTGACGAGTATAAGCGCATGCTGCAATGACATGGGAGCAAGGTATGCGGAAGGCCTGAAATTTTCCACAATCGCACCAACTTCTGTGTAGTTTAACCGCGTAGGCTAAGTTTGGTCTCCCGTCGCTGTTGCCCATTGTTTCCTGGACGCTGAAATTTTGTCTTTGACGGTCAAACACTGTTACAGCGTGTGTCGTAGCTTTGATGCTCTCCTCTTTCATGACCTTCATGCAACACTCACTGAATACTTGTCCAGACATTAACACTGCACTCCATCTTTCACCTCTGGTTGCGAACATAGAAGCCAACCTATAATAGGTTGATCTTACCAAGGCGGTTATCGGCAGGTTTCGAATTCCTTTGAAAACCCCGTTCATGCATTCCACAATGTTTGTTGTCATGTGGCCCCATCGACGACCACCGTCAAATGCTCTTGTCCACTGCTCAACTGGGATGTTATTTATCCATCTCCCCGCGTCTTCATTAGACAGACGAATCTCATCACGATAATATTGAAAAGACGGTTGAGTTAAAGCATACCCAACATTCACCACCTTCTTGCGAAGATTCTTATCTTTTATAGCACGCATGAAGTTTTGTGCAATGTGTCTGATACAGTAGACATGTGTAGAAGGAGGATCATGCCATCCGTTGTCATGGTTGTTGTAGGCACTTTCGATGGCAACATGTCTATCAGAAATCAAACATAGATTGGCTTGTGGAGCGACATGCGTTCTGAGATGTCGAAGAAAGAAACCCCATCCACCAGCCGTTTCACCTTCAACAAGAGCAAAGGCAATGGGAAATACATTGTTGTTACCGTCTTGTGCAACTGCCATGAGCAACGTACCCTTATATTTTCCGTATAACCAAGTGCCATCAATTTGTAGGAGAGGTTTGCAGAAAGCGAAACCTCTGATGCACGGGTCAAATGCCCAAAAGAGACGGTGAAATATTCTATTACCTGTAGCACAGGTTCCGTCTGGCATCATTGCTGGCACTGTCTCCAGAATTGCCACAGTTCCTGGGACATAAGTTTTTAGTGCCCATAAAAACCGTGGTAATTCCTTGAATGAGTCCTCCCAGTTTCCGAAAACCTGCTCAACAGCCTTTGTCCTCGCAATCCATGCTTTCTTGTAAGATGGAGTATAATTATATGTTGTTCGGATATGGGATATAATTATACTCACCTTCACTGATGGGTCTTTATTTACCAATGGCAGAATGTCTCGACATATCAAAGCTGTGCTCAGTTTACGGTGATCTTGTTCAACCGTTGTTGCGACGCAACTGTGTGGTGGGTCTATTGATGCGATCTCCCAAGAGTCATTTTTCTTCTTGTAAGATGCAGCCAAACGAAATTTACAAAGCATGTTACGACATTCGATAACATACCTTCTAGAATCAGTGCGTTTCACCGTAAAGTCAGCAAAGTTGTTCATGTGGTATTTTTTGATTGCCAAGACACATTCCTCTTTGGTACAAAACATGTCTCCCACCTTTAATTCGCCTACTGGTCTCGGATACGGATTATAGAAGACACTGTCGGACATTTCATCGTCGTTAAGAGCCATATTTGTCATATGTTGAGGAGGAATATAGGCATGAGTAGGAGGTATTGGTGGTGGTTGAGCCTCATCTTCATCGTCGTTATTCAGGATGTGATCAACCTGTATCTCAGTCTCCTCTTCTTCTTCATCAATAACGTCGACCTCTACTTCTGCTTCTGGGTTGAGTTCATCTGACCATTGTGCATCATCTGCAGCATCTCCACCAGCTGGATCCTGATCTGTTAGTTGAGACTGTTGAGACGGTATACATGGCTGTAGAGTAATGTACAACTCGATACAATCCATGCCTGAATGTTCATGACTAAGAAACATGCTTTCAACATCTTCATCGTCTCGTATCTTTAGGGGGAAAAACTTGCATTGACCATTCTAAAAAATATAGGATTCTGATATGTCATCTTTGACACATTACCTGATGCTATGAAGGATTGTATTCTTTTTTTGAAATGCAAAAAGGTTGCATTTCTCTTCATCGTCACTCTAATGGTATCAGTGTTTTTAAAACAAAAACCATGAATCTCAGACTCAAAAGTTTCACCGTTGCAGTGAACGTTGATACTGTATAATGATGAAGATGACATTTTGGAGATGAAAACTATTTTGCAAGTGCAGATGAATGTGAGTGAAGATGCTAGGTATTTTGCAGATGATAAGTATTAATGTGAGTGAAGATGAATGTGAGTGAAGATGAAAAGGATTTTGCAAGTGCAGATGAATATGATAGTAAGACACTTAAATATATGGTATCATTGTCTCACACTGAAGCAAGTCTGAGATACCGTGTCAAGCATGCAAGTAATTTCATAGATGAGGTGTCTGTCATGCAATACAGTGTGACTTGATGTGTCAAGCATGCTAGGTAGTCAAGAGTTGATGTGTCTGTCATGCAAGACAGAAGTGAGTATTCAGCATGCAGGATAGTAGAGAGCCACGTGTCTGAGATGATGTGTCAATCCTGCAAGACAGTGTGAGTTGATGTGTCAGCCAGGCAAGCTATCAAGAAGGTAGTCATCAGCATACAGGAGACAAGACAGACACGTGTCGGACACCTAAGATGGTCAGAGATGAGGTGTCAATCATGCAAGCCAACCATAAGTGTTTTGTTAAGCATGCAGGAGACAACAATGCCACGTGTCAGACATGCAGAAGGTGGCGCCAATTGGTTTGGCGCCTACCTTTATGGCTTGTACATGGTCGCCAATTTGAATGGCGCCCCCATGTAGTCAGTCCTCGAAACCATGCATTCAGAACTAGCCTTGCATGCATGTACCCTATGGTGTCGCCAATTTGAATGGCGCCCCCTCCTTAAAATTGTACATGGTCGCCAAATGAGGTGGAGACACCATGCAAACACATTTTTTCATGCACTCCTCCATTTGCCTATAAATTGATCCACTCCTTCATCAATTCTTCCACACAAACATTCTCACTACCTCATCTACATTTCTCACTACTTCATCTACATTACTTCTTTTCCATTTTCATCTACACCAACTCCCCAACAATATGTCTTTACTCACAATGGGCGAAGCACACAGAGGAACAGTTGCAAACATCGCGACATACGTAAGTTTTTTCGTGTACTTCTTTTTTATGTTTCATCTCCACCAACCCCATTTTATTTTGAAATACCGACTTAGTCAAGTGTTACATTATTTCTATTATAGGATGTCTCAAGGTTTCGCACTCGAGTCCACGAATTTGTCCCAATGGACCCGATGATTCAACCTTATGTTGAACTCGCCGGTTTTGGTCACCTTAGCAAAATTATGTCTTGGTCTATAGATAACAAATTCATTCTAGCCTTATGCGAAAGATGGAGGCCAGAGACACACACATTTTGGTTTCCAACCGGTGAGTGTACCGTGACGTTAGAAGACGTCTACATGCTTTTAGGACTACGAATTGAAGGCAAAGCTGTTAATGGTAAGACCAACTTTCCAAATTCAATTTGCATGGAGCTTTTAAACGTTGATTTGTTAGATGATAATGCTAGGGGACAAGGTATACTACTATCACGCCTAAAGTCATATTATAATAGTTTTTATTTAGATGAGCATTCTACCGAAGATGCTCGAATCATCAAAACTAGGTGTTACATTATGTTGTTACTAGGATCCTTTTTATTTCCCGAAGGTAGTGGTTCTAGCATGCATATTATGTACTTACCTTTACTTAGACATATAGATAGAATAGGTAGTTATAGTTGGGGATCCGCATGTCTAGCCTATCTGTATAGTTCTTTGTGCAAAAACTGCCACAAAGATACTTCTACATTTTCTGGATGTGCTGTTTTGCTACAAGCATGGGGATGGTCAAGACTACCGTCTCTAGCACCGGTCAATAGCAACCCCTTCACTTTTCCATATGCAAAAAAGTAAGTTGTTTAAATTGCTATATCTTTACATCCTTCCTTACAGTTTATTACCCATAACTAATTTATTTTAACTTTTTGGTGTAGATGGTCGGCACGCGGTATGAATTACAGTAGATGTCCGAGACACTGTATTACTCAATATCGCAACCTTTTGGATCACCTTCAACCGGCAGACGTAAGCAAAATAATTACATTATTTCTTCATATTATATTGACTTTTTCTACATTCATTTAAATCCTATTATCTTTAACATTTCAGTTCATTTGGCGTCCATACCTTAATATGGATCATGAGCATCAGATCAACCCTGAAGACGCAGCCGTATGGACAACATGCACACCAATAATACGGTTCACAACAGTGGAGCTGCACAACACCGATCGTGTGAAGCTGCAGTTTGGTATGGTCCAGAATATCCCAGATCCCCCAGCTAGCCTAGGAGAATGGCATATGCGTAAAGTGAACGACCAATGGAACTACAACCCTTGGCAACAATTCGCAAGATCAGAGTGTCGCAAGTGGAAGCACCGTCATGACCATGTCTTAACTGACGCAGTCATGCCAAATGAGGTAAAACCAAGTCGTACTTATATGGCTTGGTATAGATCAGTTGGATTTCAATTCATCGCCGATGATATGTACCTCTACGACCCACGCCAGACAAGTTACACACAAGAAGGCTCAACATCTAACCCCCAACAACATTCTCAGCCCGATTACTCACAACCACCTATCCGACAAACTTTCCGTTCCACAAACACACAAACATACAACCAAAACATGCCATTCACCCAACCCCAAAACCAAGAACATCCCCCATACCACCACCAACAAATGGACCATCAACCTTCGACCGAACATCGCTTCGCACCCACACCATCACCCTACCAAAGTCGCCTTACCCAAAACACTAACCGCCCCATCACCTACCGTAGCCAAGAACCCCAAACATCACAATACCAAAACATCCCACAACCATATCTCTTCCAAACACCCCAACAACCTTTCCAACCTTTCCTAGACCCATCATTGTCACCCATGTCCCCCTTCAACCGTCCTGGTCGCCCATCCATGACTCAACCACACCCCAACTTCTCTGGCATGGGTCATGAGCTCAGCTACGCCGGTACACCATCATTGAATACTGAAGACTATGCTGAGTTGGCTGAATACCTCAACGGACCTTCTCCTGTAGGCGGTAATGACGCTCCTGGACCATCAGATGAACAAACACCGGTGCAGAATCGTCAACGTGGGTTAGGGCCAAGGGTTAGGGTAGCTAGGGGATGTGGGACCGGAGGTCGGTTAGGTGATCCCGGTCATCACCATTAGGACTCATTGTGTAAAATCCAAATTTTATTAATATCAATTCGTATTATGTCAAATTTATCTTTGTGTATTCTCCAAACATTAAGTTTCTTTCATAATTCTAAAATAAACACATATCATAAAACAAAAATTTATAGGTCAGAAACCCTAATTCAAGGACTTCTTATTGTTATGTTGAAGGGCTTGAATTTGGTCCCTTTTGGCAAAATACACATACACTTGTTTTGACAGAAACCCTAATTTTGGGTCAAGTTCGCAGGGACATAACTCACTCATTTTTAATTATTTTGATGTGGGACCAAGTGCATTGGAAAATTTAAGATGTCTACTTCAAATGTTATGTTGGACAAAAATTCATATTCCTAAAAGAAACACATGCAATAATACAAAACATTATGACTCAGATAACAGTTAAAATGTCAAAGAGTCCAAGTTCAGGTGCCCATACCTTTCTCATAAAAATTGCAAATGATGCAAAACTTTAGTCCAAATTCATTATCTTGAAAAGATCTACAACTTTTATGTTGAAGGTTTTGTCATTTGAGGCTTTTATCATTCAAACTAAAGGGCTTGAAGTTGGTCCCTTTTGGCAAAATTCACATACACTTGTTTTGACAGAAACCCTAATTTTGGGTCAAGTTCGCAGGGATATAACTCACTCATTTTTAATTATTTTGATGTGGGACCAAGTGCATTGGAAACTTTTAGATGTCTACTTCAAATGTTATGTTGGACAAAAATTCATATTCCTAAAAGAAACACATGCAATAATACAAAACATTATGACTCAGATACCAGTTGAAAAACTCAGAAGTCCAACTTCAACTGCCCATAACTTTCTCAAACAAAATCCAAATGTTGCAAAATTTATATCCAAATTCATTGTCTTGAAAAGATCTACAACTTTCATGTTGTAAGTTTTTCCATTTGAGGCTTTTTTAAGGGAGGCGCCAATTGGATTGGCGCCCCCTCTTAAAAATTACACATAGGCGCCAATTGGATTGGCTAGGGCAGGTGCCCTAGCCAATCCAATTGGCGCCTCCTTGCAATTTTTAAGAGGGGGCGCCAATCCAATTGGCGCCTCCCTCTATAAGTGGGGTATATTGGGAAATTTTTTGAAACCTGGGTTATTTTGGGAAATTAATTGAAAATGTGGGGTATATTGGTAAAAAATCCTATTTATTCTAGACCCAATATTAAATTAAAAACTGAATAAAGTTAAATAATTAAAATAGTTAAAATTAAAATAAAAACTAATTAACCTACATTTGCAAACTTAAACTTGACATTTTTTCGTTGACTAATTTTAGGCACAGTTAAAAAAGTTAATTTGACCAGTCTGTTTGTAAATTCCGAGAAATTATTCCGGCTAATATTAAGACAGAAAAAAATGTTATGCTATGAAGATGATGCAAATGAATGTGAAACAAAAAAATGGTTAGAGTTAAAAATAGAGGGCAAATTTTGAGGTGCAACAGGAGGAAACAGAAATAATCATCATCCACGAGGATATAACTCGGTGGGGAATATGGGAAGAAAGATAAACACTTTCTGCTTAAGGAGTTGACTCTATATGGGGGAGTTCAGACCCCGACATCTGCTTGGGGAAATGTATTACCAACTAGCAGGGGATCGCAAACAAAGATATATGGCAAAGAATGCGATATGAATATCTGAACGTCTGAAAATTATGCACACATGCGTAGTTTATGTATGATGAATGCTGACAACTAGGCATTTCTAACACCAACAAGTCCAGCGAATAAGTACACAAACATCCGGTACTACATCTCAAAGGGAGAAAGCCATGATAACAAGGATCTCTTCAGGGGAGGAGCGTCAGTTATTCCTACTGGGGGCGAAGTCATTGCACAAATGGACTCCGACATAGGGGCCACTCAACTGGGAAATTATCTAAAGGGTCATCAAATACCGTATTACCAAAGAGATCACATCTGCTGAGGAGGAAAGATCACCATCCTGCTGAAGGGAGGAGAGATGAACATCTTACCAAACACCCCGTTCGGTAGAAAAACCACAAAAGTCTCCGGAGGAAGAGGATACAAGCATGCCTGGGATGTGAACAAATGTCCTACCCTGTTAGGGATCATACCATCTTTGGGAGAGCACTGAAGATCTCTTGAGTATCCTTATGTCATTGTGAATGTTCACTTTGTTTAAAAACAAAATTATGAAAAATTTGATTATTTAAAACAATGATATTTTTTCAATTAAAACATGCAAAACATTTGTTGAATAGAAACAAATAAGAGTGCAAATAAATGGATAAAGGCTCAAATTTATTTGATGGAATGGTAGTCTACAAATGGCAAGACTCCATAGATCTTTACAAATTTGAGATTGGTGATGTATATTGGAAAAGGGCTACATTGAACATAATGACCATTTCTCCACCAATTCCGAATCCGATGTATTTGAAGCTTTGGTTGATGATGAATGGGCGAGAATCTCTGACGGATAACAATTGTAGAACAAAGTCTTGTCAGGATGCAGTTACTTGCCAAATCCCTATTTTTGCCTAGATTGCCCCAGGATGAGGTATTCAATCTAGCGGGATACATATATTCATTTTTTCATGTCTCTAACTTTTGCCTGGATCGCCCTTTCGGGTTTTCAATCCACCGAGACGCTCATTTTTGCCTAAGCCGCCCTTTCGGGTTTTCAACTTAGCGAGCTATTCTGTTTTTATTTTTAGGCGAAGTATTTCTTGACTGCATCTAAATTCACAGGACGAGTGAAATCCTCCCCATCCATAGTTGTAAGCATCAAAGCACCGCCTGAAAAGGCTCTCTTAACAACATATGGACCTTCATAGTTTGGAGTCCACTTGCCCCTAGAATCGGGCGCGAAAGACAAGATTTTCTTGAGCACAAGGTCACCTTCTCGGAACACACGAGGCTTGACCTTCTTATCAAAGGCTTTCTTTATTCTTTGTTGATATAATTGACCATGGCACATGGCAGTCAATCTCTTTTCTTCTATCAAATTCAGTTGGTCATAACGACTCTGAACCCATTCAGCATCAGTCAATTTGGCTTCCAACAAAACTCTCATCGATGGGATCTCTACCTCTACTGGGAGCACAACCTCCATGCCATAAACGAGAGAGAAGGGGGTTGCCCCTGTTGAAGTGCGAACAGATGTACGATATCCATGTAAAGCAAACGGCAACATCACATGCCAATCTTTATACGTGACAACCATCTTCTGGATAATCTTCTTGATATTCTTATTAGCAGCTTCAACAGCCCCGTTCATCTTGGGTCTGTAAGGAGAAGAATTATTATGCGCAATCTAGAACTCACTACATAGCTCTTTCATCATCTTGTTGTTCAGGTTAGATCCATTATCAGTAATGATCTTATCTGGCACACCATAACGGCATATGAGTTGATTCTTGATAAACTTCACAACCACCTGCCTGGTCATATTAGCATATGATGTTGCTTCAACCCACTTAGTGAAGTAATCAATTGCTACAAGAATAAATCTGTGTCCATTGGACGCTTTCGGCTCTATCATGCCAATCATGTCAATTCCCCACATAGAGAAAGGCCATGGTGATGAAATCACATTCAGGAGTGTTAGAGGAATATGAATCTTATCTGCATAAATCTGACACTTATGGCATTTCTTCACATATTTGCAGCAGTCAGACTCCATTGTCAGTCAATAGTAGCCTGCTCTCAACATCTTTCTAGCCATGGCATGTCCATTGGAATGAATACCAAATGAACCTTCATGGACCTCAGTCATTAAGAGGTCTGCTTCGTGTCTATCCACGCATCTGAGCAGCACCATGTCAAAATTTCTCTTGTAGAGTACATCACCATCGAGGTAAAAACTTCCTGACAATCTCCTCAGAGTCTTCCTATCTTTCACAGATGCCCCAGGCGGGTAAATCTGGCTCTGAAGGAAACGCTTGATGTCATAGTACCATGGCTTATCATCTTTTACTTATTCTATTGCAAATACATGAGCTGGTCTGTCCAAGCGCATCACAGTGATATTGGGAACTTCATTCCAAAGTTTAACCACAATCATTGAAGCAAGCGTAGCAAGAGCATCTGCCATCCGATTCTCATCTCGAGGAATATGATGGAAGTCAACCTCAGTAAAGAACGTTGAAATCCTCCTTGCATAATCCCTATACGGAATGAGGCCGGGTTGATTCGTTTCCCATTCACCCTTAATCTGATTAACAACGAGGGTCGAATCACCATAAACATCAAGATGCTTGATCCTTAGATCAATGCACTCCTCCAACCCCATAATACAGGCCTCATACTCAGCCATATTATTCGTGCATTTGAAAGTTAGCCTTGCTGTAAAAGGAAAATGTGTGTCCTGAGGAGTAATAATTACTGCCCCAATACCATTTCCATATTGATTTACAGCGCCATCAAATACCATGCTCCAACGGGAACCGGGCTTTGGCCCTTCATCGAGCGTAGGCTCGTCATAATCTTTCATTTTCAAATATAGAATCTCCTCATCCGGGAAGTCATACTGAACAGACTGATAATCAATGATCCGCTGATGTGCCAAGTGGTCAGCCAAGATACTACCTTTAATAGCCTTCTGAGCTCGATACTCAATATCATACTCAGATAACAACATCTGTCAATGGGCAATCCTCCATGTTAAAGTAGGCTTCTCAAAGATATACTTGATTGGATCCATTTTGGATATCAACCAAGTCGTATGATTCAACATATACTGGCGTAAGCGCTTAGCAGCCCAAGCCAAAGCACATCATGTCTTCTCAAGCATTGAGTATCGAGACTCACAATCAGTAAACTTCTTGCTCAAATAGTAAATAAAATACTCTTTCTTCCCTGATTCGTCTTGCTGACCAAGGACACAACTCATTGAGTCTTCAAGAACAGTCAGATACATAATCAATGGTCTTCCTTCCACGGGCAGAGACAGGATCAGAGGCTCAGATAGATACTCTTTAATACTGTCAAAAGCTTTTTGGAAATCCTTGGTCCAATCATGAGACTGATCTTTCCGGAGGAGCTTGAATATCGGTGCACATGTGGCAGTCATGTGGGATATGAATCTGGAAATGTAATTCAAGCGGCCAAGAAAACCTCGGACTTTCTTCTCAATTCTGGGCGCATGCATCTCTTGTATTGCTTTGACCTTTGCAGGATCAACCTTAATACCTCTTTCACTGACAATAAAGCCCAATAACTTACCGGAACGGACCCCAAATGTACACTTGTTGGGATTCAGACGAAGCTGATACTTTCTCAAACGCTGAAAAAGCTTCAACAGGTGCCCTACATGCTCAACTTCCGTTCTCGACTTAGCAATCATATCATCAACATATACCTCGATCTCCTTATGCATCATATCATGAAACAAGGTGGTCATAGCTCGTTGATACATGGCTCCGACGTTCTTCAAACCAAAGGGCATCACTCGATAACATAATGTTCCCCAAGGTGTGATGAATGTTGTCTTCTCCATATCCTCGGGTGCCATTTTAATCTGATTATATCCGGAAAATCCATCCATTAATGAGAAGACATTGAATTTAGCTGTATTATCTACCAACATGTCTATGTGTGGTAGAGGGAAATCATCTTTCGGACTAGCTTTATTCAAGTCTCTATAGTCCACACACATCCGGACTTTTCCATCTTTCTTTCGCACGGGCACAATATTGGCCACCCACTGAGGATACGTAGAAGTCACCAGAAACCCCGCATCAATTTGCTTCTGAATTTCCTCTTTGATCTTTACTGCCATATCAGGATGAGTTCTTTTGAGCTTCTGCTTCACAGGCACGCACTCAGGCTTTAAAGGTAGGAAATGTTGCACAATATCAGTATCTAGACCAGGCATGTCTTCATATGACCAGGCAAAGACGTCAACATATTCTCGTAGCAGCTCAATCAACCCCTTCTTAACAGACTCTTCCAGGAGTGCCCCAATCTTCACTTCTGGCACACAATCCCCAGACCCCAAATTGACTGTTTCCAAATTCTCAAGGTGCGGATGAATGACTTTCTCTTCATGCTCGAGTAGACGGGTAATCTCGTCGGGAATCTCTTCAACATCATCTTCTTCCGCCTTAAATACAGGGAATTCAAAGTTTGGAGATGGTGTTGGATCATTATGTTCAATGGGTTTGATCAACATGTATAATGATTTTGGATATAAAAGCAGCTTTAGAACTCAAAACAAGGCAAACCATTATGCAGATGAAAAGATTGGTTTTATTCTTATCTTTAGGGCTTTATGTGATCACCAATTTCATGCAAAAAGCAAAAGGGAAAATAATTGGAAAAACAAATATTTAACATGAATTTATTGAATGAAAATATCATTGCATTTATGCGCCAACAATGTCATCACTCCTCCTTTTGGCATTAGAGAAGGGTTTTTTAAACATAATGGACATTACTTTGACTTATGGATAACTGTTGGAATATCCACAGCGACCCAATTATTTCAGATCCACCCAGGGATGACGAAATTGCCAAAATCCTCTTCCTCTTCTTCCAAGATAGCAGTAGCCTCCTCGTCTTGATTGGTGTGGATGAAACCTCCACTCTTGAACAGCCCGTGCGTATTGGAAACCCCAGAAGAATAACCTATGCCAGCCCGGGACTTGTTGTCTTTTAACTCAATCATTTTCCTCAAACCAGCAGTTGCGCCATGCTCAATGGCCAACTTTGCATCTTTGTAGGAAGCAAATGAAGAAGTTCCCTTCTTAATAGGCTCAGCAATAGATAAAGATTGGAACGGAGTTCCAACTTCATCCTTAGCATCTATATAAGAGAAGGAAGACAAATGACTAACCAGGAGAGCCTTTTCTCCCCATACCACCACCAGCTTCTTATTCTTTACAAATTTCAATTTCTGGTGTAGGGTGGATGTCACGACGCCTGCCTCGTGAATCCGTGGTCTTCCCAAAAGACAGCTATACGATGGGTGAATATCCATAACCTGGAAGGTAATCTGGAAATCACTTGGTCCGATTTTGACTGGGAGATCAACCTCGCCAATCACAGTTTTGCGAGACCCATCGAAAGCCTTCACAACTACTCCACTCTGCCTCATGGGAGGCCCTTGATATGACAGCTTCGCAAGGGTGGATTTCGGAAATACGTTTAATGATGACCCAGTGTCCATCAGAACATTGGACATGGCGTCATCTTTGCAACCCATATATATGTGTAAAGCCAAGTTGTGGTCTCTTCCCTCCTCGGGGAGATCAGAGTCACAAAAACTCAAGTTCTTACAAGCGGTAATGTTTGTAACAATGCTATCAAATTGTTCTATCGTGACATCGTGATCCACGTACGCCACATCCAAAACTTTCTGCAGAGCCTCTCGGTGTGGTTCTGAATTCAAAAGCAATGATAACACAAATATTTTGGATGGCGTTTGTAGAAGCTGGTCTACAACGTTGTACTCGCTCCTTTTGATGAGCTTCATCATCTCATCACAGTCTTCTTTCGCATTGCCGCTCGGGCCAGCAGAAGCAGGAGTTCTTAACATAGAGGAGGGCTTAACAACAAGTGCCGAATTCGAAGTGCTCACGGAATTCCCAATCGGGCGCTCAACAAAATCAGCATCAACACTTCCTCGAACATCAGCTTGAGGCTTTGACGGTGCTGAAAATACACGACCACTGCGGGTCAACCCACTTACATCGGCAATGTTAACAACAGATGAGGAGGGCAAGGACACCTCTTTCCCATTTTCCATTGCCACAACGTTGTAGCGATAGGGAACCACTTTCTCAGAGGAGTACGGTACAGGTCCGGCTGGTTTGATGACGAGAGCAGGAGAAGCCTTCTGCTTGCTACCATCATACTTGATGACAACAGGCTCAGGTATCCGGAACACCGGGGAAATTACATTGATTTCGAGCTCATCTTCGTCAACATTTCTATTTTGAAGGATCTCAATGACTCCTTCGTCCAACATCTCTTGCACATCTTTTCGCACCTGGCGACATCCTCTCTGATTGACGGAACAGACTCTACATCTGTCGTGATCATGCTCATAATGGCTATAGTCACACAACAATCTATGCATCTCAACCAGCGATTGCCGGATATGACTGACATATTTCACCTTGTACTTGCCAGGGCAGCCCTGGACCATATTGACAGACTTCCCATGCTCGGGCAATGGGTTCTTCTTTATGTTTGGACCGACATCCTCGAAAAATAAAATCCCACTTCTCACAAGGTCTTGCACCTTGGTCTTCAAGGGATAACAGTTCTCTACGTCGTGTTCGGGAGCACCGGAATGATACACGCAATGAAGTTCAGGCTTGTACCACCACTGGGGGTTAGCAGGTACAGCGGGAGGGTCTCGCGGAGTGATCAACTTTCTATCGATCAGCGACGGGTAGAGTTCAGCATAAGTCATCGGAATTGGATCAAAGGTGACCCTCTTCCTCTCATAGCTGGTGTCAGCATTATTGTTGTTATTTCGAGGCTGATAGGCTTGTTGTTGTGGACGTTGTTGTTGTTGATATTGTTGAGTTTGTGGTTGCTGATAATGTTGAGCTTCCTTGAAAATGGGTGCTATATGAGCCACCTGATGCTGATTGCTGACTGGGCGAGCAATCTTCCTCTTCATAGAGGGTCTTCTTTTGACATGGGAAGACACGGCATGTGCCTCTCCCTCCTTCTTCTTCGCAAAGCTTCCATATCTTTTTTCCGAAGAGCCTTCGTCTCGAGTTAAGCGTCCTTCACGGACCCCTTCTTCCAGTCTCATCCCCATATTCACCATCTCGGTGAAGTCTGAGGGAGCACTGACTATCATCCTCTCGTAATAAAACGAGCTCAAGGTCTTCAAGAAGATCTTGGTCATCTCTTTTTCCTCTAGGGGAGGCACTATCTGAGCTGCCAATTCGCGCCATCTCTGGGCGTACTCTTTGAAGGTCTCTTTATCCTTTTGCGACATTGCCCTCAACTGGTCCCTATCAGGAGCCATATCCATATTGTATTTATATTGCTTGACGAAGGCCTTGCCAAGATCGTTGAAAGATCGGATGTTCAAACTCTCCAAACCCATGTACCACCGGAGAGCGGCACCGGACAAACTGTCCTAGAAATAATGGATGAGCAGTTCGTCATTGTCTGTCTGCGTTGACATCTTGCGAGCATACATCACAAGATGGCTGAGAGGGCATGTGTTTCCCTTATACTTCTCAAAGTTAGGCACTTTGAATTTAATAGGGATCTTCACGTTGAGCACAAGGCACAACTCAGCATCACTTTTACCAAAGAGGTCTTTCCCCCTCAGAGTTTTCAGTTCCTTGCGAAGCTCAAGGAATTGGTCCTGCATATCATCCATCTTTTCATAAACATTTGGGCCCTCAGATGGCTCAGAGTGGTAGATGGTATCTTTGACCCTTAGTAACGTGTGCACAACGGGCGGTGGCACTGAAAGGACCGGGCTAGATGCCGGCAGAGAAACAAGAGTAGGGGTGAAACCCTCTGGTACAAAGTTGGGGGGCATTCCCCAAGGGAACCCGACTGGCATAGATGGTGCGAAGTGAGTCGTCGCAGCAGGCACAGTAGAAGTCACGATATCAGAAATGACCGTCCTCTGGGGAGGCGTTGAGGGCGTTGGAGAAGATTGGCTCTGAGCGGCCAAGAATGACTCCATCAAGGCAGTCAACCTGGCTACTTCTTCCTTCAACTCACGGTTTTCTTGTTCTAGATGATCCATCAGTCTCGAAGAATTGGCTCTGGTGTAGTACCGGTGAGTCAGCTTGTCTTCAAAATAAATGAAGAACGCAGAGTTAGACCAAAGGACAAGGAGTCGGGAACAAAACCTGCTTATGCACATGATGCATGCAATGTGCGTGCATATGATTTGTTTTTTATTTCAAAGGAACTTTAAAGTCTTATTTGCAAATTTTGGAAATATTAAACACTTTTCATATATGAAAGTATCTTGTCACTAATATCTGGAAAAATAGTTTTACATCAAAGAAGTACAACATGGGTAACCACATACAAGAGAAAAGGAAAATAATCATCCTATGGATCCCTAGAAACAATCATCTAAAGCTCGGGACACAGGAAGATAAGATGCACGAAGCCTCTTCACCTCCTCCTCATAGGCTGCTTCCATATCTGCCTTCTCCTTGGTGAGTCGATCGTACTTCCTCTTCCAGAACTTGGAAGACTGAGGAAGTAGAGAAGTCCATGAATCATTAGGATCATCAATAACCTGATGCTCGAGGAACTCAATCAAAGCATCCTTTTCCTTAATCTGCTGAAGCAACTCTTCTCGTTCGCGGATCCAGGCACGTGAACGGTCTTCGTCTCTCAACTCCTCTACTCCTTGGTCAGGGAGGGTTGAAGGCCCAACCATAACCAAAGGTGTAGGTCTCGGATACTCGTAGGGCATGAGATACTCAGACGCTCTCTTCCTAACCCAAGCAGTGTAAGGCTCCAAAGCGACATAGTTCTTAGGACCCAACTCATTCCTTCCTTTTCTATGAATCTTGCGCTAAGCGCGGACCATCCTAGCTTTCAAGCCTTGGGGATCCTTACCCTCCTAAAAGAACACACCCTCTAACAGAATGTTATTGGATTTATCCTTTAGGGGGAACCCAAGCTGATGACGTGCCAAAACAGGGTTGTAGTTAATCCCACCATGTGTACCAAGAAGAGGTACATTGGAGAATTCACCACAAGAGTCGATAATCTGCACACCATCATACACACGGTTGTACCACGAGATATCATCATTAGTGAGAGACATAAGCCTTGTGGACCACCGTAGACATCCCTTATTCTCTTTGAAGGCGACCGTCTGTGGTAAGTGAGAAATAAACCACTTATACAACAGAGGAAAACAACACAAAATGGCGCCACCCCCCTTTGCATTCCTCATATGCAAAGAAAAATAAGTGTCATCCAACAGAGTCGGAACGGGGTTAAGAGTAGAGAAGATCCTAATAACATTCACATCTACAAACTTGTCGATGTTGGGGAACAATACTAACCCATAGATGAGAAGTACAAATATGGCCTCAAAGGCGTCCTCACTCATGGCTTTCCCATACATAATAGCTTGAGCAATGAGGAATTCAGAAGGGAGACCTTGAATTCCACCTTTGGTAGTCATATGAGCACCAACCAGAGATTCATATATATGCAACATGTCAGCTATCTCTTGAGAAGTAGGAATACTCTCCAAGCCACTGAGCAGAAACTGGTCTAGAATTGGTATACCCACAAGATAGGCATACTCCTCGAGCGTGGGAAAAACCTGAAAATCCGGAAATGTGAAGCAATGGTACAAAGGATCATAAAACTGCACCAATACACTCATCAACCCTTCGTCCACCTGAGTAGTCAGAAGAGGAAGAAGCTTCCCAAAACGAGCCTTGAAACCCAAGGGATCTAGTACATAGGATGTCAGATTCCTTAACTCTTTCAAGTCTGGTTGGCTGAAGCTGTACTTCTTTGTATTCCTTCTTTGTCTTTCCATGTCTGAAAATTTGCAAATAGACCTCTTAAATTCCTTGAAAATTTTCTTCATTATTAATGATATGGATGCAAATGGGTGCATGAATGCATGAATGCAACAATCACACTCAAGGATCAAGCAAATCACACCAAACAAAGGTCATGGGATGGATCATGTTATCCTTCATATCAATCATCCATTTTGGTGCATTATGGTTTACACCATATCAACACCCAAGTTCCATTGATATTAAGGACACACAGACGGATCAACCACGAATCAAGGGTTTGTTGCGAGTCACGAGCATGGAGTCTCGGTTAAGAACCACCCAAAGGGAGTGTACTAGGGTTTAAACCTGCCAAACATGTTCTACAAGAGGTTCCCATAGTCATCATCCCATCTTTCGGATATTATTGGAGAAACGACTACTCGTATTCCAAAAATATTCTCAAGAGAGACTCTTATGAGTGTAGTATCGCGTAACAATCGTATCAAATGTTACATTTAAACGACTTTCGCACTACATCCTAAGAATAGGCCAAGATGGGCTTGGTAAATTAAGGTCCTTGGCTTCTAAGGTTCATATTGGAAAGAGTAATGTCTAACCACAACTACTTGTGTGACATTATTGATCCCAACATGACCTCCACCAAGTGAATAGACTTGCAAGTCAACTTGCTAAGGAATAACTCCACACAAGTCAACAAGACTACCATTCTCCTATCCTAAGTGCACTCGAGTCCGGGTATAGAACTCATCTTACAAAGATCACCAAGCATACAAGGAATTAATATTCAAGCAATTCAATCATTACATACAATACAGTAATCCCAAATTGCACAAAAATATATCACAAAACAATATACACAACAATACAACAAAAATGAAAAGTAGGCAAAACTTACTAGGCAATGGTCCCCAGCAGAGTCGCCACTTTTCTGTAGCGGGGTATTCGTTACCATTAGAGATATTGACTAAATCCAAGGTAAATCATACAAGTCGAGTCGCCACTGCACTTCTATTTATCCAAAGGAGTGGTTAGAAAGCGAACAAAAACCTAAAAGTTTTATCAAATCAAAAACTAGTAAAAGAGAGTCAGAGATCTGGGTAAGGGGGTTGGTTATGCAATGGGAAGGTGTTAGGCACCCAAAACATCCTAGGTACTCCTAGGGAGCCCTTTTCATACTTGTTGTAAGGTTGTTGTTTTTTGTGAAAAAATTTGTTTGTGCAAACATGATTGAAGAGATGAGAAGAGAATATACAAGTTTATTTACATTTGTGTTTGGATGGATAAACACATTGCATATGTACCATCTTAAAAAAGATTAGGATCAAAACCTCGTAGTTCGGGGTAAAAATCTCAAAATGAATTGGTGAATTGATTGATCCAAAATCCTTAAGGTCTTTTGTTATCCAAGGGAGAAAACTCAACCTAAACAACAAATCCACCATGTGAGGATAACTTCAACATTCTAGTGAGGGGTTAACTCTATAATAAGCATGGAAGACTCATTGTCCATCACTAAGGATATAGGTGAGTATTACATCTACCACAAGGATAACTCAAACCTAATAGCTAAAGGTTATGAAAAAGTTTTGATTAAGAGAGTGGCCATTGAAACCACAAAAGACATTTGAATGGGTTATATTTACCAATGGAAAGTATGTACAAAATATGGTCAAAGTTGACTTAGAGATTCAATTCACAATAAGTGTTATGAAAAGAAAGTTTGAAAATCAAAAGCATAAGGCTTAGGTTTCTAATGTTGAAAACAAGTGTTAATGTTTGCACAAAAGCTTTGGCTTGGGTTAGAGTGGAGGGAAGAAGAAGAATGGCTAAGATCCTAAGCAATGCAAAAGGTGAGGGATAAGAAACAAAACCACAAAAAGGAGTTCCTCTCTTGAGATCATATGGATGATCCAAGTAGCTCTCATCCTTTGGAATAAGCAATCACATAAGCATAAACTCAAGCAATAAACAATCAAATGAACTCTTGGAAGGTTCCTCAATGTCTTGAACCTCTCTCTCTTAGGAGCTCATTGTAATGGTTCCTCAATTTGGCTCAAGTGGAAATTCCTAGCACAAAGAAACACACACATCAAAAGGTTCTATTAACAATCAAAGAATGGACAGAAGGGGGTTTAGAATATGGTCCTTTCAATATTCATCTTCAAGCTTTAATCATTCTAAAGGCATGAGGCCTAGTTGCTCTTTGACATTTAAGCATTCTAAAGGCATGAGACCTAGTTGCTCTTCAAACTCCATTAGCTTGGGTAAAGTCCTAAGATCTAAGTCCATTTTGTCCAATTCTTTACATTTGGTTCACAACAAACAGAAAAACACAAGCACAAAAGATATATACCCAATTATATGCTCAAGTGAGCAAAAGGCAAATGGCATTAACATAAACATGTGCTCAAGTGAGCAAAAGAAAAAGCAAATGGATAATATGTGCAAGAATAGTAAATTGCATAAAAGTAAAGAGCAAAAGTAAATGTTAATGGTTAATAGTTAGTGTTAGTAGTTAGTGTGCCATAAGGCAAATTTAGCGCTATGTTAAGCAATCGTAATTGGACTTATGTAGAAGTCACAACTATCTGAGGCCGGTCAATAATAATGTAGGCAACAACACAAGTTAGAAGTCTTAATTAGTGAACCAAGTTCCAACAACTTACCATGCCAAAAAGAAGAAGAGAATTGATCTTGTATTGGTTTAAGCCTTTTGCATGACTTAAGAAACAACCTATCCTTAATGCAAAGCCATTCACTTGATCAATTGACCAAGATGAATTAGATTTGAATCAAGGAAGATTAAGTTCCCCTAATCAATGCTAACTTATCAACCTTCAACTCATTGATCAAAAAGAAAAAGAAGAAGAAGAAGAAAGAGATGAATAATGGAAAAGGAAAATGGAAAGAATAAAGTGCATAAGGATAAAATGTACCAATCCATGTGTGTTGAGCAAATGACATTGAGAGTCAAAGTCAAATAATGAGAAACCAGAAATGAGATGAAGATTGGAGGTCAAACAATAAGCAAAATATTTTTGGCATTTTTAATATTAAAATAAACTTGAATTAAAAATAAAAGAAAGGTCAAACTTCAAAATCACTTCAAATCAACCTTGAAAGGTCCAAGTGATTTATCCCAAGTTCAACAAGGTCAAACAAGGTTTGACAAAAAATCTTAGCATTTTTAAAAGTCAGAAACTATTTTTAATCAATTAAAAATGAATAAAAATAACCTAATTGAACTAAAATATTAAATAAATCTCAAATAAATTGAAAAATTGAGGAGAATATTTTTCATAGATCTATCATCATTCAAATAGGTTAGGACAATATTTTTGTATTTTTTGAATATCAAAAACTATTTAAAATGAATTAAAAATAACCAGAAAAGAGAAAATTCACAAAAAATATGAAATGACAAAATAAAAAATATTAAAAATCAAAATTAGAAACTATAAATTATTTGGAGAATAATGCAATTGGTGCCATATTTTTTGGAATTGAAATGAAGAAGATATGAAATTTTGAAAATAATGGAAATAAAAGAAAATAAATCAGAAAATAGGAAAATCAAAAAAACCAGGAGCGTTTGATCAAGCCTCATTAATTGACGTGGTTGATCAAACGCTCCAGACACGCGCTTCCACCATACGCCTTGGTCAACTGAAACACACCAAGCCTTTAAATAAGTCATAACAATGGACGCGTGTGATTGAATCTGGAAACTCACATGGATGGATCAGATTAAATCTGGGAACCAGACGGTGGCCAGCGCCACCGTCTTCTCCGGCCAACCTCCGACCACATCCAAAATTTGCAGAACTTAAAATGGAAACCAAAATGAATGAACTAGGTATCATTCGAAAGAGGAAGTGATGTACATCACCCCTGTACCACTCAATTCCACTATAGATCTCTATATTGAGAGAAATCAGAGGTGGAAGTTCTGTGGTGTTCATGTGAACTTCATGGATTTCAACAATTGAGCACTCAAAACAATTGCCTCTATGAAGAGGACTTCAGCCAACATAATATCCAAGCAAATAGATCAATAAATAGTGAGTTTCGAAGAAAAAACCAGTTGGAGAGAACCTTTGAATTGTGGTGATTTGAGCTTGCTTCCTTGCTTCCTTTGGCCAAACAGAGCTTCAATGGATTATGAGAGAGAGGTCTAGGAACTTTAGATCTAGAAATTCAACCAGATTTAGTTGAATTTCAGATCTGAGAAATTTGAATGAAAATGAAATAGTTCCTTTGGTGAGAGGTTTGGTTTTCAGTTCAGCATCATTTCAGGTTGATTCATCGATGGAAATTGAATGGCATGATGCTTCTATTTATAGAAGGAGAGGCAAGGCAAGTGTGATCAAACTCGTGTGCATGGCAAGAGGGTATTCATTGCATGGGCTTGCATGATCATGTAGAAGGCCCAAATCTAATGCCAAATGCAATCTGAAGTATAATTGAGCTGAAATGGACGTGTAGTTGGCAATGCATAGGCTTGTGTAATGAGTTTCAACATGTTATGCACAATTATGCCTAAAACTTCTCCTCTTCGAAAATGCTATTTGCCAAATCCAAACATGAGCATGTGAGTAATGGTTGGAAAGGTCTTGATGTAAGGAACAAATGTTATGTTGGGCAAGAATCCATTTGAAGTGTGGAAATTAGTGAATTTTGAGTTTAAAGTGTAAGGTGCAAAACATGCAAAGGTGAGGTTTCCAAATTTGGCCAATGTTCAAGCCCCTCTGTTTTGATGATGCAAACTTCAAATGAAAAAACCTTCAACGTCAAAGTTGTAGATCTTTTGATGAAAGCGTTATGGGCACTTGAAGTTGGACTTTTTTGCCTTTCAATGCATTTGGTCCAAAGTGACCTATAATGTTTTGCATTATCACATGTATTTCCTTTGAGATTTTGAAATTTTGTTCACCATAACATTTGAAGTAGACATACTAAGCTTTCCAATTCATTTGATCCGACCTCAAAATCACAAAAAATGAATGAGTTATGTTCTTGGGAAGTTGACCCAAAATTAGGGGTTTAGTCAAAATGACCTATAATGTATTGGAATGGGAGATGACCTTCCAAGCTTCAAATCAAATTTTGATGAACATGAAAGTTGTTCATATTGTTATTAAGAACATTGTTTCTTTTGGGATCAGCTCCATTTGACCAACACATAAAAAGTTAGGCCTCAGTGCATTTCAAAATAGTCAGATGAATTGACTGATCAACTTCTCAAGTCCATGACTCATATCTTGATGAATTGATGATTGAGGACACTCAAATAAGCTAAAATATGCATGAAATGATGAATTAGAGAACTTCCCTTGATTGTATTTGATCATGGAATGAGGTTGCTTCAAGAGCAAGGCATTGTGGATGATCTGATGAACTAGGGTTTCCTTGGGGAACAAACCCCAAACCCTTTGACTTGCTTTGATCAAAATGATGAATTGAGATGCTAGGGAGGCATATTTGATAGATGAGAGCTTTGGGAACCATTGTCATGTTTGCTATCATCTTCACTTGGCCATATCTCTGCACAAAGGATCTCCTTGAAGCTCTTGACTTTGTGATTGCTCAAGCTACAAACAAGAAATGTTAGTGACATATTTTTGTGCTTTTGGTTAGTAAACAAAATAAGAAAAACAATAATATACAATTCAAGCATGCTTGGTGATCTCAAACCACTCACAAGAGGTCCCACCCAAAGGTAAAGGGAACCAAGATGCTTATGATCCTTGAGGCAATGCAAATGCAATGTTATGATGCCATGAGGGATCTTAGGGACAAAATTAGGGTCTTACACCATGCAAAGAAAATGGGAGTATCTCATGCCAATCCTTGTACATGACAACCATCTTCTGGATAATCTTCTTAATGTTCTTGTTCGCAGCTTCGACAACCCCATTCATCTTAGGTTTGTAGGGAGAATAGTTATGATGTGTAATCTTAAAATCTTTGCAAAGAGCTTCCATCATATTGTTATTAAAGTTCGATCCATTGTCAGTAATGATCTTACTTGGCACACCACAACGACATATGATATAATTCTTGATAAACCTCACAACAACTTGCTTGGTTACATTTGCATACGATGCCACTTCAACCCATTTTGTGAAGTAGTCAATTGCCACCAAAATGAAACGATGTCCATTCAAAGCTTTGGGCTCAATCATCCCAATCATATCAATTCCCCACATGGAGAAGGGCCATGGGGAAGAAATAACATTCAATAGTGTCAGAGGAACATGAATCTTATCAGCATAAATTTGAAACTTGTGGCATTTCTTCACAAACTTACAACAGTTAGATTCCATTGTCATCCAATAGTAACCTGCTCACAACATCTTCTTTGCCATTGCATGTCCATTGGACTGAGTACCAAAGGAACCTTCATGCACTTCAGTCATCAACAAGTCCGCTTCATGTCTATCCACGCATCTGACCAAAACCACGTCGAAGTTTCTCTTGTATAGTATATCACCATTCAAGTAGAAATTACTGGCTAATCTTCTCAAAGTCTTCTTATCTTTCAAAGATGCCCCAGGTGGGTTAATATGACTTTGGAGGAAACATTTGATATCGTAATACCACGGCTTCTCGTCTTTGACTTCTTCAACAACAAACACATGAGCTGGCCTATCAAGATGCATCACAGACAAATTCGGAACTTCATTCCAATACTTCACTACAATCATTGATGCCAATGTTGCAAGAGCATCTGCCATCCGGTTCTCATCTCGAGGGATATGATGAAACTTAACCTTTGTAAAGAAAGTTGAAATCCTCCTCGCATAATCTCTATATGGTATTAAACCTGGTTGATTTGTTTCCCATTCACCCTTGATCTGATTCACAACCAAAGCTGAATCTTCGAAGACATCCAAATAATTGATTATGAGATTCATGGCCTCTTCAAGCCCCATAATCCAAGCTTCATATTTTGCCATATTGTTTTTACACTTGAAAGTCAATCTAGCTGTAAATGGTAGATGCGTTCCTTGAGGAGTAATAATCACTGCCCCAATGCCATTTCCATATTGATTAACAGCTTCATCAAATACCATACCCTAACGGGAACCACGTTCTGGCCCTTCTTCAAGCAATGGTTCATCATAATCTTTCATTTTCAAGTACAAAATCTCTTCATCAGGAAAATCATACTGCACTGACTGGTAATCTTCGATTGGTTGGTGTCGCGGGGTATTCGTTACCATTAGAGATATTGACTAAATCTAAGGTAAATCATACAAGTCGAGTCGCCACCACACTTCTATTTATCCAAAGGGATGGTTAGAAAGCGAACAAAAACCTAAAAGTTTTATCGAATCAAAAACTAGTAAAAATGTCAGAGATCTGGGTAAGGGGGTTGGTTATGCAATGGGAAGGTGTTAGGCACCCAAAGCATCCTAGGTACTCCTAGGGAGCCCTTTTCATATTTGTTGCAAAGGTTGTTGTTTTGTGAAAATTTATTTGTGCAAACATGATTGAAGGGATGAGAAAAGCGTGTATGTTTATCTAATGTACTACTTACTAAAAGAAGGGTCAAAAGAGAATGACTCGCACGGATGTCGCATCCACATCATACGTATCTCATCTGAATCTGAGAATCAGAGTCTTCGTAGCTCGGCTACCTATGGGTTAAAGAGGAGTGTGCTCGGTAAGACATCGCATCTTATGCCTACGTATCTCATTTGGAACGAGAATCAGAGCAAGCCGTAGTTTGGCTAACTACGGGGTAAGGGTTGAACGACGTTACTATGCAATCTACCGGATGCTCGACCTTTGGAGACTTACTCGCCTGTAGTAGAAGGAGTAAACGTGTTCTTAGGAGAAGAAAAATCAATGAGTTTGGGGTGTTTAGGGATGCTCATGCAAAAAGGCGGTCCTAGATGAAGGAACCGCGCTACCTTAAATGACATGCCACGAGAGGCTATACGAAACCTAAGAAAGCGGTAAAATGCGGGAAAAGTAAAGGGATCGAGAGATCTACCGTACGGATAAAGAACCGAAGTAACAACAATTAGATAAATAAGAAACCCAAAGACTCTTCCAAGCTAAACACCATCAAAGAAAGCGAGTCAGTAAAGGTAATCGGAATAGACCTCCAGGTGGTACCCCACAAATAAAGTGGAACACCAGGCAAGCCATCTCTGCAAGAGTCATATGAGCCCTTACAAAACAAAACTCAACAAACAGGTTAGAGAAACAAGATAGGGTAATCAAGAGTTTCCCCCAAATCAAAATGTAACCACATGAATCATGCCATTAAAATTCAGAAAAAGCTCACAAAAAGCAACCAAGGGTAGGAGGCCTAAACCTCTTGTCAAACACATGCATCAAAAGGGTATCAAATTCACCCATAATACCTCATACATTAAGAGCATTCAAATTAAAAGCATAAAGTAATGGGAATAAGGCAAACCTGACTGGAGAGATCGAATGAAATTGAATTGCCTGGTTGGGTTTGCAAAGCAATCTGAGGGTTTATATGAGAGGGAATTGGTTCTTTGCCGATGAGTTCCCTTCAGCCTCTGGAGGTTGCTCTGAACTCTGTTAGCTCTTCTCTCACTATCTTTTTCCCTGCCAGGGTAATAGGAATGGAATTCCCTTTTGTTTCACTGAAACTCTGAATTCATAACCTGATTTTTGTGGACCTGTGGGCTCAAATGAGAGAGGCCCAAGTCCAAAAATTTTCTGTTATATTTTATTTATTTATTTATTTATTTATTTATTTATTTTAAACACGTGGGCTTCGCCTAGTGAGCATGACAGTTGAAGAACAAACTTTTGCTCCTTCAAGATTAACGTTTTGACTGACGAATAGACCCCATTTGAACCTGTTGGAAGTATCTCAAGCCATTCCCTTGTGTTGACTGATCATCTAAATAGAACCCACAAAGTGTCTTGGATGATACTCAAGCTTCAAACAAAAGATGTTAGTGACACATTTTTGTGCTTTTGGTTAGTAAACAAAAGTAAGAGAAATAATGATGTATAATTCAAGCATGCTTGGTGATCTCAAACCAATCACAAAGAGTCCCACCCAAAGGCAAAGGGAACCAAGATGCTAAAGGTCCTTGAGGCAATGCAAATGCAATGTTATGATGCCATGAGGGATCTTAGGGTCAAAATTGGGGTCTTACAGATGCCCCTATTTAAGGTCATTCTAGCCGGAGAAGTGAAGGTTAAAATCTTCGTCTCGACGGGGTAGAATGGGCTTAAATAATAACAAAGAGACGATTTTGGTCCCTAAGAGACCTCATGATGCAAATTTAGATATGAAAAATGGTAGCACTCTGTGGAGATATGTGTCCACACAAGCAAAGAAATCAGAAGCCACTAATAATCCATATGAACAATTCATTCCATGAGACCAAGACCCTGGGGACTCTCCTGGGGATAGAAAGGGGATAAAAATGCACGAGCAGGTCACGACTCAAAGCGTGGGGAACAAAATTCCAAAGGGAAAAGATCCAATGGAAAGACTCGAGCTGACTCGAAGATGCATGTATTGGGGAATATGCCAATATAGCAAAAAACTATCCACAGCGAATACTTCAGATAAAATCCGGATGAAAACAATCCACTAAGGGACTTCGCTGGGGATTTCCACAAGGACACTTCTGGGGAAGCAGCGGGACGAGGTATTACCGGTTACTGGGTAATAAGCTCAAGGAGACATGTGATCTGAACGCCAGGTATGAGGGTGAGAGATACAACATGCTCAGGAAGAGATGAATATCCAAGACCGGCATAAGGGTGAGAGATATCAAAACTTCAAAACGTCTGAGGAAGACCTAAAAGTTATATTTCAACTCAGGAACTCTGACTCCACAGGGGACAAAAAGTCATAATAGGGAGCAGAGAGGAAGGAACACCAGGGATACCGGTTATTGGGCATATAATAGGTGACCAACCAAAGCGTGAATTGGGGAATATTCCCAAGACACTCATCATCCAAAAGAGGGCTAAAAGCAAACTCGATTACAGGATGGATATTTGACTCCACAAAGGGGATACGAATCTTACTCAACTGGGGAAGAACAAAAGGCTTCAGACCCGAGAGTGCATGAGATATACTATCTATTACCGTCAGAACGTAGATAATATACTTGCATGGACGATTATCCACAACCGGTTACTGGGTTAATAAAGGATAAATCGACCGAAAAGAAAAGGCATCGGGATACCGAAACTAGGTATATAATGATGACCAATTCAGGGGAGAAACAATCGTTACCAACAACAACAAGGTAGACGAGAGATGACCCGCTGGGGATAAATTGCGTAATTAGGGAAATTATCCAAGCATATGAGGGGATATCATCACCGAATATTGGATGAAGATAACTCTCACCAATTAAAGATGAGAAAAAATAGTTACTCTGCAAAAAGGGAATAAATAGGGTTTACAACTACCGGTATGAGGGTAGAGAAACACAGACTCCGCCGGGGATAATAATTACTAATTATTGAGAAATTATTCATTTACCACGGGGAAACAGGAAAAGAGTCTCAAGAGACCGATCTAGGATCAAACTAGATAGGCACACCAAATCAAGACTTGTCCCGGTGAGAATATAACTCAATGGGGAAAACCATCCCAGTATATGTGTTGGGAAGGAAGAAAAAAAATCAACATCCACGAGGATATAAACCGGTGGGGAATATGGAAGAAAGGATAGACGCTTTCTGCTTATGGAGTTGACTCTATATGGAGAGATCAGACACACACATCTGCTCGGGGAAGTATATCACCAAATAGCAGGAGAGAGCAAACAACGATATATGGCAAAGAATGCAACATGAATATCTGAATGTTATAATTATGCATGAATATGCATGGTTTATGTATGATGTATGCTGACAGACAGACGTATCTAACACAACCAGGTCCAGGAATCAACCACCCGGTACTACATCTCAAGAGAGAAAGCCAAGTTCACCAGGGAGTATCCAATCTGCTGGGGATCAGAGATACCAGGAAGCAAAGAACTCTGCAAGGGATGAATCATCAATCACTCCAGCTGGGGACGAGAGTTATCACAGACAAGGTCCACCACACCAACAACTCTACTGGGGAATCTATCCGAGGAGATAAAGGATTTATCGGGATCAACCACCAAATACCGCTCTTGCCTAAAGAGATCCAAGCTGCTGAGGAAGAAAGATTGCTACTCTGCTGAAGGGAAGAGAGGTGACTCTCAACAAGAAATCCACTTGGTAGGATAAACCACAAGGGGTTCCGGAGGGAGGAGATATAGTCATGCCAGGAATATGGACAAAAATCTTGCCCTGTTGGGGATCGTACCACCCTTGGGAGAGCACTGAGGATCTCATAAGTATCCTTTCATCATTGTGAATGTTCACTTTGTTTAAAAACAAATTATAAAAATTTTGATCGTTTAAAACAATGATATTTTCTTAATCAAAACATGCAAAACATTTGTTGAATAGAAACAGATAAGAGTGCCAATAATTGGATAAAAGGCTCAAATTTACTTGATAGAATGGTAGTTTGCGAATGGCAAGACTCCATAGATCTTTACAAATTTGAAATTGGTGATATATATTGGAAAAGGGCTACATTGAACATAATGACCATTTCTCCACCAATCCTGAATCCGATGTATTTGAAGCTTTGGCTGATAATGAGCAAGGATCTCTGACGGACGACAGTTGTAGAACAAAGTCTTGTCAGGATGCAATTACTTGCCAAATCTCTAATTTTTGCCTAGATTTCCCCAGGATGAGGTACTCAATCTAGTGGGATACATATATCATTATTATATTTTTTGTGTCTCTAACTTTTGCCTGCATCGCCCTTTCGGGTTTTCAATCCACCGAGACGCTCATTTTTGCCTAAGCCGCCCTTTCGGGTTTTCAACTTAGCGAGCTATTCAGTTTTTTTATTATTTTTTTAGGCGAAGTATTTCTTGACTGCATCTGAATTCACAGGACGAGTGAAATCCTCCCCATCCATAGTTGTAAGTATCAAAGCACCGCCTGAAAAGGCTCTCTTAACAACATATGGACCTTCATAGTTTGGAGTCCACTTGCTCCTGGAATCGGGCGCGAAAGACAAGACTTTCTTGAGCACGAGGTCACCTTCTCGGAACACACGAGGCTTGACCTTCTTATCAAAAGCTTTCTTCATTCTTTGCTGATATAACTGACCATGGCACATAGCCGTCAATCTCTTCTCTTCAATCAAATACAGCTGGTCATAACGACTCTGAACCCACTCAGCATCAGTCAACTTGGCTTCCATCAAGACTCTCATTGATGGGATCTCCACCTCTACTGGGAGTACCGCCTCCATGCCATAAACAAGAGAGAAAGGGGTCACCCCTGTTGAAGTGCGGACAAATGTACGATAGCCATGCAAAGCGAATGGTAGCATCTCATGCCAATCTTTGTACGTAACAACCATCTTCTGGATAATTTTATTGATATTCTTGTTAGCAGCTTCAACAACCCCATTCATCTTGGGTCTGTACGGAGAAGAATTATGATGTGCAATCTTGAATTCACTACACAGCTCTTTCATCATCTTGTTATTCAAGTTAGATCCATTATCAGTGATGATCTTATCTGGCACACCATATCGGCATTTGAGTTGATTCTTGATAAACTTCACGACCACCTGCCTGGTCACATTTGCATACGACGCTGCTTCAACCCACTTGGTGAAGTAATCAATTGCTACGAGAATAAATCTGTGTCCATTGGACGCTTTCGGCTCTATCATGCCAATCATGTCAATTCCCCACATGGAGAAAGGCCATGGTGATGAGATCACATTCAAAAGTGTCGGGGGAATATGAATCTTATCAGCATAAATCTGACACTTGTGGCATTTCTTCACAAATTTGCAGCAGTCAGACTCCATTGTCAGCCAATAGTAGCCTGCTCTCAACATCTTTCTAGCCATGGCATATCCATTGGAATGAGTACCAAATGAACCCTTATGGACCTCAGTCATCAACATGTCTGCTTCGTGTCTATCCACGTATCTGAGCAGAACCATGTCAAAATTTCTTTTGTAAAGCACTTCGCCATTGAGGTAGAAACTGCCTGACAATCTCCTCAAAGTCTTCCTATCTTTTACAGATGCCCCAGGCGGGTAAATCTGGCTCTGAAGGAAACACTTGATATCATAATACCACGGCTTATCATCTTTTACTTCTTCTACTGCAAATACATGAGCTGGTCTGTCCAAGCGCATCACGGTGATATTGGGGACTTCATTCCACAATTTAACCACAATCATTGAAGCAAGCGTAGCAAGAGCATCTGCCATCCGATTCTCATCTCGAGAAATATGATGGAAGTCAACCTCAGTAAAGAACGTTGAAATCCTCCTCGCATAATCTCTGTATGGAATGAGGCCAGGCTGATTCGTTTCCCATTCACCCTTAATCTGATTAACAACGAGGGCCGAATCACCATATACATCAAGATGCTTGATCCTTAGATCAATACATTCCTCCAATCCCACAATACAGGCCTCATACTCAGCCATATTATTCGTGCATTTGAAAGTTAGCCTTGCTGTAATAGGAATATGCGCGCCCTGAGGAGTAATAATCACGGCCCTAATACCATTTCCATACTGATTTACAGCGCCATCAAACACCATCCTCCATCTGGAACCAGGCTCTGGCCCTTCATCAAGTGTAGGCTCATCGCAATCTTTTACTTTCAAATACAGAATTTCCTCATCCGGGAAGTCATACTGAACTGACTGATAATCTTCAATAGGCTGATGTGCCAAATGGTCAGCCAAGATACTACCTTTAATAGCCTTCTGAGCTCGATACTCAATATCATACTCAGATAACAACATCTGCCAACGGGCAATTCTCCCTGTTAAAGCAGGCTTCTCGAAGATGTACTTGATTGGATCCATTCTGGATATCAACCAAGTCGTATGATTTATCATATATTGCCGTAAGCGCTTAGCAGCCCAAGCCAAAGCATAACATGTCTTTTCAAGCCTTGAGTATCGAGACTCACAATCAGTGAACTTCTTACTCAGGTAGTAAATAGCATACTCCTTCTTCCCTGATTCGTCTTGCTGGCCAAGGACACAACCCATAGAATCTTCAAGAACAGTCAGATACATGATCAATGGTCTCCCTTCCACGGGCGGAGACCGAATCGGAGGCTCAGACAGATATTCTTTAATACTGTCGAAAGCTTTCTGGCAATCCTCGGTCCAATCATGGGACTGATCTTTCTGGAGGAGCTTGAATATAGGCGCACATGTGGCAATCATGTGGGATATGAATCTGGAGATATAATTCAAGCGGCCAAGAAAGCCTCGGACTTGCTTCTCAGTTTTGAGCGCAGGCATCTCTTGTATTGCTTTGACCTTTGCAGGATCAACCTCAATACCTCTTTCACTAACAATGAAGCCCAATAACTTGCCAGAACGGACTCCAAATGTACACTTGTTGAGATTCAGACGAAGCTTATATTTCCTCAAACGCTGGAAAAGCTTCAACAAATGCTCTACATGTTCAACTTCCGTTCTTGACTTAGCAATCATATCATCAACATATACCTCAATCTCCTTGTGCATCATATCATGAAACAAGGTGGTCATAGCTCGTTGATATGTGGCTCCGGCGTTCTTCAAACCGAAGGGCATCACTCGATAACAGAATGTTCCCCAAGGTGTGATGAATGTTGTCTTCTCTATATCCTCGGGTGCCATCTTAATCTGGTTATTTCCGGAAAATCCATCCATAAACGAGAAGACTTTGAATTTAGTTGTATTATCTACCAACATATCAATATGTGGTAGAGGGAAATCATCTTTTGGACTAGCTTTATTCAAGTCTCTATAGTCCACACACATCCGGACTTTTCCATCTTTCTTAGGCACTGGCACAATATTGGCCACCCATTGAGGATATGTAGAAGTCACTAGAAACCCCGTATCAATTTGCTTCTGAACTTCCTCTTTGATCTTCACTGTCATATCGGGATGAGTTCTTCTGAGCTTCTGCTTCACAGGCACGCACTCCAGCTTCAAGGGTAGGAAATGTTGCACAATATCAGTATCTAGACCCGGCATGTCTTCATATGACCAAGCAAAGACGTCAACATATTCTCGTAGTAATTCAATCAACCCCTTCTTAACAGATTCTTCTAGAAGTTCCCCAATCTTTACCTCTTGCACAGAATCTTCAGACCCCAAGTTGACTGTTTCCAGATTCTCAAGATGCGGCTGAATGATCTTCTCTTCATGCTCAAGTAGCCGGGTGATCTCATCAGGAATCTCTTCAACATCATCTTCCTCTGCCTCAAATACAGGGAATTCAAAATTGGGAGATGGTGTTGGGTCATTATGTTCAATGGGTTTAGAAATCAATCTGCATAATGATTTTAGAATTCAAACAAGGCAAATCATTATGTAGATGAAAAGATTGATTTTATTCCATTTGAGGTTTTATGTGATCACCAATTTCATGCAAAAGCGAAAAGGGAAAATAAATGGAAAAACAAATATTTAACATGAATTTATTGAATGAAAATATCATTGTATTTATGCGCCATCAATGTCATCACTCCTCCTTTTGGCATGGGAGAAGGGTTTTTAAACAAAGTGATCATTATGTTGACTTATGGACAACTGTTGGAATATCCACAGCGACCCAATTGTTGCAGACCCCTCAAGGGATGATGAAATTGCTAGAATCCTTTGTATCTTCTTCTAAAACGGCAGTAGCCTCCTCATCTAGACCAGTGTGGATGAAACCTCCACTCTTGAATAACCCTTGCTTGTTGAAAGTACCAGAAGAAAAACCTATGCCAGCCTGGGACTCGTTGTCTTCTAACTCAATCATTTTACCTAAGCCAGTGGTTGCACCACGCTCAATGGCCAGCTTTGCATCTTTGTAGGAAGCAAATGAAGGAGCTCTCTTCTCAACAGGTTCAACAATAGATAACGCTTGGAAAGGAGTTCCAACTTCAACCTCATCATCTATATAAGAGAAGGAGGACAAATGGCTAACCAGGAGAGCCCTTTCTCCCCCTACCACTACCAGTTTCTTGTTTTTCACGAATTTCAATTTCTGGTGTAGGGTGGATGTCACGATGCCTGCTTCGTGAATCCATGGTCTACCTAAGAGACAACTATACGATGGGTGAATGTCCATAACCTGGAAGGTAATCTGGAAATCACTTGGTCCGATCTTGACTGGGAGATTAACTTCCCCAATCACAGTTTTGCGAGACCCATCGAAAGCCTTCACAACTACTCCACTCTGCCTCATGGGAGGCCCTTGATATGATATCTTTGAGAGAGTGGACTTTGGCAATACGTTCAATGATGACCCGGTGTCTACCAGTACATTGGACATGGCGTCGTCTTTGCAATTCATAGATATGTGTAAAGCCAAGTTGTGGTCTCTTCCCTCCTCAGGGAGATCAGAGTCACAAAAGCTCAGTAGTAATGTTTGCAACAATGCTATCGAATTGCTCCAAAGTCACATCGTGATCTACATATGCCACATCCAACATCTTCTGTAGAGCCTCTCGGTGTGGTTCTGAATTTAAGAGTAAGGATAACACAGATATTTTGAATGGCGTTTGTAGGAGTTGGTCTACAACATTGTACTCGCTCCTTTTGACGAGTCTCAGCATCTCATCACAGTCTTCTTTCACATTTCCACTCGGGCCAACAGAAGTAGGAGTTTTCAGTACGGAGGAGGGCTTAACAGCAAGTGCCAGATTCGGAGAATTTACAACGTTCCTAATCGGGCGTTCAACAAAATCAGCATTAATTTGGGGCTTCGGCGGTGCTGAAAATACACGGCCACTACGGGTCAAACCGCTAACATCGACAATATTCACAACAGAAGAAGAGGGCAAGGACACCTCTTTCCCATTCTCTACTGCTACGGCGTTGTAGCGATAGGGAACTTCCTTTTCAGAGCAGTAAGGCACAGGACCAGCAGGCTTAATGATCAGAGCGGGAGAAGCCTTCTGCTTGCTACCATTGTACTTGATGGTAACAGGCTCGGGTATCCGAAACACTGGGGAGATCACATTGACCTCAGGCTCATTTTCATCAACATTCCTGTTTTGAAGGATCTCAATGACTCCTTCGTCCAACATTTCCTGAACATCCTTGCGCACCTGGAAACAACCCAATCGGTTAACAGAGCAGACCCGACATCTATCATGGTCATGCTCATAATGACTGTAGTCACACAGCAAACAATGCATCTGGACTAGAGACTGTTGAATATGACTGACATATTTGACCTTGTATTTTCCAGGTCAACCCTGTACCATGTTGACAGATTTCCCATGTTCGGGCAATGGGTTCTTCTTCACATTAGGGCCTACGTCCTCAAAACATAAAATACCACACCTCACAAGGTCTTGAACCTTGGTATTCAAAGGGTAACAATTCTCCACGTCGTGGCCGGGAGCACCAGAATGGTAAACACAATGTAACTCGGGCTTATACCACCACTGGGGGTTAGCAGGTATAGCCGGTGGGTCTCTCGGAGTAATCAGCTTCCTTTCTATCAAAGAGGGATATAACTTTGCGTACGTCATAGGAATAGGATCGAAGGTGACTCTTTTCCTCTCGTAACTTGTGCTGGTTTGATTACTGTTTCGAGGCTGGTAGGCCTGCTGCTGCGGTCGGTGCTGTTGTTGCTGATATTGCGGATGTGGTTGCTGATTGTTACTATGTTGCTGATACTGTTGATTGTCTCTGAAAACAGGTGCTATATGAGCCACCTGGTGCTGGTTACTGGCGGGACGCACAGTCTTCCTCTTCATAGAGGGTCTTCTTGGTTTCTCATGGGAGATCACAGCATGTGCCTCTCCATCTTTCTTCTTTGCAAACGCCCCATAACGTTTGGCAGAAGAGCCTTCTTCTCTGGTTAACCGTCCTTCACGGACCCCTTCTTCTAGACGCATCCTCATATTCACCATCTCGGTGAAGTCAGAAGGAGCGCTAGCAGTCATCCGCTCATAATAAAAAGAACTTAAAGTCTTCAAAAAGATCTTAGTCATCTCTTTCTCTTCTAGCGGAGGCACAATCTGTGCTGCCACCTCTCGCCACCTCTGGGCGTACTCCTTAAATGTTTCTTTATCCTTCTGGGACATGGCTCTCAATTGATCTCTATCGGGAGCCATATCCACATTGAACTTGTACTCCTTGACGAAGGCTTCGCCGAGATCATTGAAGGATCGGATGTTCGCGCTGTCTAAACCCATGTACCAACGCAAAGCGGCACCGGACAAATTGTCCTGAAAGTAGTGGATGAGTAGTTGGTCATTATCGGTTTGAGTCGACATCTTCTTGGCATACATGACCAGGTGGCTGAGAGGACAAGTATTTCCTTTGTACTTTTCAAAATCAGGGACCTTGAATTTCACAAGGATCTTCACATTTGGAACCAAGCAGAGTTCGGCAGCAGACTTGCCGAAAAGATCCTTCCCTCTGAGAATTTTCAATTCCTTGCGAAGCTCAAGAAATTGATCGTTCATAGCATCCATCTTCTCATAAACATTTGGACCCTCAGACGGCTCAGAATGATAGATGGTGTCGTCTACCCTGGGCAAAGTATGCACGACAAGAGGAGGAACGGCAAGGACCGGGCTAGATGTCGGCAGAGAAGCAAAGGTAGGAACATGACCCTCAGGCATGAAATTGGGAGGCATCCCCCACGGGAACCTGGTTGGCATGGCTGTTGGAACAAAGTGTGCACTGGCAGCGGGCATAGTAGAGGAGACAATCTCAGAGATAACTGTCCTCTGGGGAGGAGTTGAAGGTGTCGGAGAAGACTGGCTCTGGGCAGCCATGAGTGACTCCATTAGGGCAGTCAATCTGGCCACTTCCTCTTTCAGCTCGCGGTTTTCTTGCTCTAAGTGATCCATCAGTCTTGAAATTTTGGCTCTAGTGTAGCACCGGTGAGTCAGCTTGTCTTCAAAATAAATGAAGGACACAGAGTTAGACCACAGGGCAAGGGACCGGAAACAAAACCTGCTTATGCATATGATGCATGCAATGTTTGTGCATATGATTTGTTTTTTATTTCAAAGGAACTTTTGAGTTTTATTTGCAAATTCTGGAAATATTAAGCATTTTATCACATATGGAAATATCTCATCAAATAATATCAGGGAAAAGAAGTGCAGCATCGTCAATCATATACAAGAGAAAAGGAAAATAATCGTCTTATGGATCCCTAGCAACAATCATCTAAAGCTCGGAACACAGGAAGATAAGATGCGCGAAGCCTCTTCACCTCCCTCTCGTAGGCTGTCTCCATATTGGCCTTCTCTTTGGCGAGTCGATCATACCTCCTCTTCCAGAACTTAGAAGACTGAGGAAGTAGAGAAGTCCATACATCATCAGGGTCATCAATAACCTGATGCTCAAGAAACTCAATCAACGCATCCTTCTCCTTAATTTTCTGAAGCAACTCTTCACGTTCACGGATCCAGGCACGTGAACGGTCTTCGTCTCTCAACTCCTCTACTCCTTGATTAGGGAGGGTTGAAGGCCCATCCATAATCATAGGTGTAGGTCTCGGATACTCGTAAGGCATGAGATACTCAGACGCCCTCTTCCTAACCCAAACAGTGTAAGGCTCCAAAGCGATGCAATTCTTAGGACCCAACTCTTTCCTTCCTTTCCTATGAATCTTGCGCCAAGCGCGGACCATCCTAGCTTTCAAGCCTTGGGGATCTTTACCATCCTGAAAGAATACACCCTATAACAGAATGTTATTGGGTTTCTCCTTTAAGGGGAACCCAAGCTGCCGACGTGCCAAAACAGGATTGCAGTTAATCCCACCACATGTACCAAGAAGAGGTACATTGGAGAATTCGCCACAAGAGTCAATAATCCGCACACCATCATACAGACGGTTATACCAAGAGATATCATCATTAGTGAGAGACATAAGTCTCATGGACCACCGTAGACATTCCTTGTTCTCCTTGAAAGCGACCGTCTGAGGTAAGTTAGAAATAAACCACTTATACAACAGAGGCAAACAATACACAATGGCGCCACCACCCTTTGCATTCCTCATATGCAAAGAGAAGCAGGTGTCGCTCAACAGAGTCAAAACGGGATTAAGAGTAGAGAAAATCCTAATAACGTTCGCATCCACAAACTTGTCGATGTTGGGGAATAACACTAGCCCATAGATGAGAAGTACAAATATGGCCTCAAAGGCGTCCTCACTCATGGCCTTCCCATACATAGTAGCTTGAGCAATGAGGAACTCAGAAGGGAGACCTTGAATTCCACCTTTCGTAGTCATATGAGCACCAACCAGAGATTCATCTATGTGTAACATATCTGCTATCTCTTGAGAAGTGGGAACCCTTTCAAAGCCACTGAACGGCAACTGATCCAGAACAAGTATACCCACAAGATAAGCATACTCCTCAAGTGTAGGCAAAAGCTAAAAATCCGGAAACGTGAAGCAACGGTACAAGGGATCATAAAACTGCACCAATACACTCACCAATCCTTCATCCACCCGAGTAGTCAGAAGAGGAAGAAGCTTCCCAAAACGAGCCTTGAAACCCAAGGGATCTAATACATAGGATGTCAGATTCCTTAACTCTTTCAAATCTGGTTGTCTGAAACTGTACTTCTTTGTATTCCTTCTTTGTCTTTCCATGTCTGAAAATTTTGCAAATAAACCCCTTAAGTTCCTTGAAAATTTTCTTATTTATTGATGATATGGATGCAAATGGGTGCATGAATGCATGAATGCAACAATCACACTCAAGGATCAAGCAAAGCACACCAAACAAAGGTCATGGGATGGATCATGTTATCCTTAATATCAATCATCCATTTTGGTGGATTATGGTTTACACCTTATCAACACCCAAGTTCCATTGATATTAAGGATTCATGAACGGACCAACCATTAATCAAGGGTTTGTTGTAAGTCACGAGCATGGAGTTAGGTTAAGAACCACCCAAAAGGGAGTGTACTAGGGTTTAAACCTGCCAAACATGTTCTACAAAAGGTTCCCATAGTCATCATCCCATCTTTTGGATATTATCGGAGAAACGACTACTCGTATTCCAAAAATATTCTCAAGAGAGACTCTTATGAGTGTAGTATCGCGTAACAATCGTATCAAATCTTACACTTGAACGACTTTCGCACTACATCCTACGAATAGGCCAAGATGGGCTTGGTAAACTAAGGTCCTTGGCTTCTAAGGTCTATATTGGAAAGAGTAATGTCTAACCACAACTTACTTGTGTGACATTATTGATCCCAACATAACCTCCACCAAGTGAATGGACTTGCAAGTCAACTTGCTAAGGAATAACTCCACACAAGTCAACAAGACTACGCCATTCTCCTATCCTAAGTGCACTCGAGTCCGGGTATAGAACTCATCTCACAAAGATCACCAAGCATACAAGGAATTAATATCAAGCAATTCAATCATTACATACAATACAGTAATCCCAAATTGCACAAAAACATGTCACAAAACAAATACAATACAACAAGCATGAAAAGTCGGCAAAACCCACTAGGCAAATACACGTCCCCAGCAGAGTCGCCACTTTTCTGTAGCGGGGTATTCGTTACCATTAGAGATATTGACTAAATCCAAGGTAAATCATACAAGTCGAGTTGCCACCGCACTTCTATTTATCCAAAGGAATGGTTAGAAAGCGAACAAAAACCTAAAAGTTTTATCGAATCAAAAACTAGTAAAAATGTCAGAGATCTGGGTAAGGGGGTTGGTTATGCAATGGGAAGGTGTTAGGCACCCAAAGCATCCTAGGTACTCATAGGGAGCCCTTTTCATATTTGTTGCAAAGGTTGTTGTTTTGTGAAAATTTATTTGTGCAAACATGATTGAAGGGATGAGAAAAGCGTGTATGTTTATCTAATGTATTACTTACTAAAAGAAGGGTCAAAAGAGAATGACTCGCACGAATGTTGCATCCACTGCATACGTATCTCATCTGAATCTGAGAGTCAGAGTCTTCGTAGCTCGGCTACCTATGGGTTAAAGAGGAGTGTGCTCGGTAAGACATCGCATCTTATGCCTACGTATCTCATTTGGAACGAGAATCAGAGCAAGCCGTAGTTCGGCTAACTACGGGGTAAGGGTTGAACGACGTTACTACGCAATCTACCGGATGCTCGACCTTTGGAGACTTACTCGCCTGTAGTAGAAGGAGTAAACGTGTTCTTAGGAGAAGAAAAATCAATGAGTTTGGGGTGTTTAGGGATGCTCATGCAAAAAGGCGGTCCAAGATGAAGGAACCGCGCTACCTTAAATGACATGCCACGAGAGGCTATACGAAACCTAAGAAAGCGGTAAAATGCGGGAAAAGGAAAGGGATCTAGAGATCTACCGTACGGATAAAGATCCGAAGTAACAACAATTAGATAAATAAGAAACCCAAAGACTCCTCCAAGCTAAACACCATCAAAGAAAGCGAGTCAGTACAAGTAATCGGAATAGACTTCCAGGTGGTACCCCACAAATAAAGTGGAACACCAGGCAAGCCATCTCTGCAATAGTCATATGAGCCCTCACAAAACAAAACTCAACAAACAGGTTAGAGAAACAAGATAGGGTAATCAAGAGTTGCCCCCAAATCAAAATGTAACCACATGAATCATGCCATTAAAATTCACAAAAAGCAACCAAGGGTAGGAGGCCTAAACCTCTTGTCAAACACATGCATCAAAAGGGTATCAAATTCACCCATAATACCTCACACATTCAGAGCATTCAAATTAAAAGCATAAAGTAATGGGAATAAGGCAAACCTGACTGGAGAGATCGAATGAAATTGAATTGCCCGGTTGGGTTTGCAAAGCAATCTGAGGGTTTATATGAGAGGGAATTGGTTCTTTGCTGATGAGTTCCCTTCAGTCTCTGGAGGTTGCTCTGAACTCTGTTAGCTCTTCTCTCACTATCTTTTTCCCTGCCAGGGTAATAGGAATAGAATTCCCTTTTGTTTCACTGAAACTCTGAATTTATAACCTGATTTTTGTGGACCTGTGGGCTCAAATGAGAGAGGCCCATGTCCAAAAATTTTCTGTTACATTTTATTTATTATTTATTTATTTATTTATTTTTTCGTTTTTCGTTCTTTTTTTTTTCATTTTTCATTCTTTTTTTTTAAACACGTGGGCTTCGCCTAGCGAGCATGACAGTTCAAGAACAAACTTTTTCTCCTTCAAGATTAACGTTTTGACTGACGAATAGACCCCATTTGAACCTGTTGGAAGTATCTCAAGCCATTCCCTTATGTTGACTGATCATCTAAATAGAACCCACAAAGTGTCTTGGATGATACTCAAGCTTCAAACAAAAGATGTTAGTGACACATTTTTGTGCTTTTGGTTAGTAAACAAAAGTAAGAGAAACAATGATGTATAATTCAAGCATGCTTGTTGATCTCAAACCAATCACAAGGAGTCCCACCCAAAGGCAAAGGGAACCAAGATGCTAAAGGTCCTTGAGGCAGTGCAAATGCAATGTTATGATGCCATGAGGGATCTTAGGGTCAAAATTGGGGTCTTACAGTTGGTGAGCCAAATGGTAAGCCAAGATACTACCTTTGATCGCTTTCTGAGATCGATATTCGATATCATACTCTGATAACAACATCTGCCAACGGGCAATCCTCCCAGTCAAAGCAGGCTTCTCAAATATATACTTGATCGGATCCATTTTGGATATCAACCAAGTGGTATGATTCAACATATACTGGCGCAGACGCTTAGCAGCCCAAGCCAATGCGCAACAAGTCTTCTCAAGCATAGAATACCGAGTCTCACAGTCGGTGAACTTCTTACTGAGGTAGTAAATTACAAATTCTTTCTTTCCAGTCTCATCTTGCTGACAAATAGCACAACCCATACTATCTTCAAGCACTTTCAAATACATGATCAACGGTCTTCCTTCAATAGGTGGAGACAAAATTGGAGGTTCAAGCAAATATTCTTTGATACTCTCAAAAGCTTTCTGGCAGTCTTTGATCCAATCACAAGACCGATCTTTCCGAAGAAGCTTGAATATAGGCGCACATGTGGCAGTCATGTGGGAAATGAAACTGGAAATATAATTCAAGCGGCCGAGGAAACCTCTGACTTGCTTCTTAGTTTTGGGCACAGGCATCTCTTGTATTGCTTTGACCTTGGCGGGATCAACTTCAATACCCTTCTCGCTGATAATAAAGCCCAACAACTTACCAGAACGAACACCAAAAGTACACTTATTGGGATTCAAGCGGAGTTTATACTTTCTCAAACGCTGGAATAGCTTCAACAAATGCTCAACATGTTCCTCTTCATCAATCAATTTAGCAATCATGTCATCGACATATACTTCAATCTCTTTGTGCATCATATCATGAAAAAGAATGGTCATTGCTCTTTGGTAAGTTGCACCAACATTCTTTAGACCGAAAGGCATCACTTTATAACAAAATCTTCCCTAAGGTGTAATGAATGTGGTCTTCTCCATATCTTCAGGTGCCATCTTGATCTGATTATATTCGGAAAATCCATCCATAAATGAAAAGACTTTGAATTTACCAGTATTGTCTACCAACATATCAATGTGTGGCAGAGGGAAATCATCTTTCGGGCTGACTTTATTCAAATCTCTATAGTCGACACATATGCAGACTTTTCCATCTTTCTTTGGCACGGAAACAATATTGGCCACCCATTGCGGATACTTAGTGGTCACAAGGAAACCGACATCAATCTTCTTCTGCACTTCCTCTTTGATCTTTACATCCATATTTGGATGCGTTCTTCTCAACTTCTACTTGACTGACATGCATTCTGGTTTCAACGACAATCTATGCTCCACAATCTCAGAATCCAAACCAGGCATGTCTTGATAGGACCAAACAAACACATCTGAATATTCTCCCAGAAGATCAATCAACCCCTTCTTAACATCTGGACACAGTCGAGACCCAATCTCGACTTTCTTCACATTATCCTTGGAACCCAAGTTGACTAACTCAATCTTCTCTTTGAACGACTGAATAGTCTTTTCATCTTGCTCAAGAAGACGAGATAATGCATCACTCACTTCTACATCACTTTCTTCCTCGACTTCAAACACAGGGAATTCAAAATTTGGAGAAGGAGAAGGATCATTGTATTCAATGGGGTTAGAACCCAACCTGCATAATGATTTGATATTTTGATTTTAGAGAAGTGAATTTGTGACCAAATATTATGCAGATGGATAATTTTATTGTTTATTTATGTTTTTTGTGATTACCATTTTCAGAATAAAGCAAAAAGTAAAAACAAAACATCATAGATGTGGATAAATAGAATTAATTTCATTAATGATCAATTTGGAAACGCCCAAACAAGTTCTCAGAGTCTTAATTCCATCTATCGGATATTACAGGTTAAGATGACTAACTCATCGACCCATAATATTCTCAAGAGAACTCGTCTGAGTGTAGTATCGCGTAACAACTGTTATCAAGTCTACACTTGGACAGTCTCCGCACTATGTCCTAAATAGGCCAAGAGGGGGTAAATGTTCTACGGTCCTCAGCTTCTCAAACCCAAATTAGAGATAGTAATGCCTAACCATAAATACTTGTGTGACATTTCCAAATCCAAAAGAGTCTCCACTGAGCAGATGGATCTCAAGCCAACTTGTTAAGGACTACTCCACACAAGTCGAACATGACTATACCATCCTCCTATCTTAATTACACTCAAGTTCGGGTTAGAACTTATCTCACCACTCAGAGATCACCAAGCACAACAAGCAGATTATATCACACATACATATATACAAACATCACATATATACAAATATATACACACAAAAAGTAGGCTAAACCAACTGGAGACTACTCCCCAGCAGAGTCGCCATTTAATTTCTATAGCGGTAAATTCATAATCATCAAGCTATGGATAAGCTAGAGATCAAATAACAAGAGTCGCCACCACGCTTTTATTGTTTCCAAGGGAAAAGGGAAAAAGTACGAACAAAACCCAAAAGTAAGAAGTTTTCAAATCAAAACTAATAAAATGTCCGAGATTACAGGTAAGGGGGTTGGTTACACAGAGGAAAGGTGTTAGCACCCAAAGTATCCTAGGTACTCCTAGGGAGCCCTTTTTGTGTGCATATGTATTTAGTACAAAAATGATGTTTACAAAAAAATAGAATGAGGGGATGAGAAAAGAATTCATTAATTATATTTTTGTGTTTGACAAGACCTTCGGACTTGTGCCTACGTACCAACATAAAAATGAGGGATCAAAACCTCGTAGTTCGTGATACAAATTTCAAAGTGGATGCATTGCTTTTAATAAAAATTAAGTTTGAAAGGCACAAAGGCCTAAAAATGGCTTGATTGAGTTGGTTCTTTTTTGGCTTTTTTGAAAGTTTAAGTCAAGTATAATTAATTTTATTTACAAATTTGATTTAAGAAAAGAAGTTTGAAAATGCAATGGCATAAGGCCAAAGTTTCTATCTTTTTTGCAAAGTGGTCAAAGTTTAGAACAAAATAAGTTCAATAAAAGAAGATTTTGAAAAGGGAGGGAGAGATTTTAAAATTAAAGAAATGGGGAGAAGATGAAGGGGCTAATCCTATGCACAAAATTAAAAGTTAAGAGTTGAAAACATCTGACCAAATGGGTAGTAATCCAATAGACATGAATGTCAATAGAAACCCAGAATTCCCTTGGACTTTTAAAATCAAGCAACACACAATTGCACAATTTTATTATCTTGAAGAGCAAAGGCATCAAATAAAGATAGCCACATCCAAGCTTTAGCCATTCCATGATCTTCTCCAAAATTAGCCCATGTAACAAATGAATTCCACAAGTCACAGGCTCAAAATAACAACTTCACAATGATCATGATGCAGATGAACTCAGGGGGATATTGAATGATGTATCAAATGACATTTCAAATTGCAAGAATTTGGTTTCTCAATAAGTTGGCATTAGCCAGGTCCTTTAGCATAGGAATGTTGCCTAAGTTCTAAGTCCATTTGTCCAAGATCAAGCCAACAATCCACACAAGAGTCTTTTTGGGTTTTTGTTGTTATTATGTACATTAATGGTCAAAGACCACACAAACAAGCAAAGTATACAGAAACAAGATATATCACATAATATGGTCCAAGTGGGCAAAGTGAAAATTACATTAACATAAACAATTAGAATGATATGAACAATGGAAAATGAATAAAGGCTAGAATTAAATGACATTAAAGTAACTGGCTTGAAATTAGAAGTTAGTTGTTAATGAGTTAGAAGTTAGTATTGTTTTTCTTTTGCTTTTCATTTTAAGTCATTCTTTGGAGAACACTCAACCCACTTATCACAAGCATGGATCCTTGAGCCAAGACATCTTCCAAAGGAAGGAAAAAAGGCCAAGTTTCCACATAATACCATGAAAGAGGGAAGACTTACAATCTCACTAACTAGAATGCTATGCCTTTTGTGTCACAAATTTATCGCTATGTTAAGCAATCGTAATTGGACTTATGTAGAAGTCATAACTATTTGAGGTCGGGCAATAGAATTTTTAAGTTAATACATGTTAGAGACATAGTATAATGGGCTATGCTCATGAAACATACCACACACAAAAATAAATATGCAAAAGAAGTGGCCTAATCTCATCCATACTCATGTTAATTTTCCAATCAACTAGCTTTAGGACTTTGAGATATCATAGGCCAAATGAGATGAATGCATAAAGAAGGGGAATGAGATGAAGAGGGAAGGGAATGGATCAAAACTCAAATTAGTCAAAGGAGGACTTTTACCAAATTAATATCATCCATTCATTTTGGGAGATGGAATGTACATTCCATCAATCCCCTAAATCCAATGATATTATCTTGACAAAGTCAAATCAACCTTCACCAAGGCCCAACAACAAGAGTCAAACTCAAACAAGTCAATATAATTGGTCAACAAAATTATTTGGCATTTATTCAAATTAAAAATACTAAAATAAGGCATTTAAATTAAATATGGTTTGTCAAATTCCTAAAACCTCATCACAACACCAAAGAAATGGACATGAGATTTATCATAGGTCAAACAAGGTCAAAGGACCTTGGAGAAAAAATTTCAGAATTTTTAAAGACTTAAAAGTATTTTTAAACAATTAAAAACAAATTCAAAATCAATTAAATCATAAAAAATATTAATAATGATCCAAAAAATAATTTTAATTCAGAATATGAAAGAGGAAATTATTTGAATTTTTTTGGTGAAATTCCCATATCTTTTAGATCAATATTAAAATTAATATGAATTAATGAAAATAAAAGGAATAAAAGAAAATCAGAAAATAACAAAAAAACGTGGACCACTTGTTCTCCCTCATTAATTGAGGTGGCAGATCAAGTGGTCCTCAACGCGCTTTCCACCTTGGACTTAAGTCAATGCGCCACATGGATGGTAATCAGAACGAACGCGTGAGATTAAAAAAATTTAAAACAGATCAATGGCTCTGAACGCTTTCAGCGTATCGCCGGAGTCCAAAGGTCGGTCATCTTCTCCGGTGGCCCTGGCTGGACTGGTTCACTCATCACCATCAAGAAAATGAAAAAGGAGGACATGACCTGAAAGAAAAAATGGCGTAAAGCACGAATTTGACCTCAATTTTGACTAACTCCACATATATAGAAATATATGAGGAGTTGAATTTTGAGGTGTGTCAACTGAGTTTCTTCGATTTGACCTCTAAGAAACTCAATCTTCTTGCCTACATTGGTAGGAATTCAGTCAACCAAAGATCCAAGAGAATTGAGTGAAATTGAGAGAGAATCGAAGAGATGAAATTTTCTGGAAAATACCTTCAATGCAGGTCTGGATTCACTTGTTCTTGCTTTGGCTCGTGCTTGATCTTGCTCAACATGCTTGCAGAAGTAGATTAGAATGCACAAAAGGTCTTGGATCCCTGGAGTTTTGAATCTCAAAACAGTGAGATTCCAACTTAATTTCCAAAGGAAATTCTCAGGATTATCCTCTCAGATGAAAGGGTTTGGTGTTTTGGATCAAAACTGGCGTGAAGGAGTCCTCAATTCTGAGCATATGGAGCTCTATTTATAGCTGAATCACATGATATTTTCACCTTACAATTGAATTAGCTCCCAATCCAAACATCAAAGTTGGAGTATACAACTTGAATTTTATTTTGCAACTTGGAAATCTTTCATATCATAAAAATTGAGCAAGTTATGACATTGGGAAGTTGACTTTCAAATTAGGGTTTAGACAAAATGACCTATAATGTTTCAACATAGAAAATCATTTTACAAGCAAAACTAGCTCTAGGTATCAACATGAAAGTTGTTTGGAGTGTCATTTAGAGAAACGTTTCTCTTGGAATAATTTTCATATGGTGAAAATTGTAGGAGATAGGGTCTAGGGAGACCCAGTTTTGATTAGATAAATTCATCTGGCCAACTACCATCAACCAACTTGCTAACCTTAAATTCTTTGGACTTTCTTGGCTCATGGTAGATCATATATGCATAAGATGATGAATTTTTAAGTGTCCCTTGAGAAATTTGATCAATTGGTAAGATAGCTTGTTGGAGAAGTTACTCAAGATACCCAATCAAACTAGGGTTTCCAAGGCAAATCACCCTCAAACTCTTGAAGAAAACTTGATCAATATAACATGTAGGAATCAATGGAACTCATATATGATGCTCATAATCATTCTTGGATCAATTCATGGTTGTGCTCTTTGTCATGAGGGTCTCAAACCCTAGATATGAACTTGATAGATCAATGGTGATCATGCCCTACCTACAAGAGAGTTAGGCAAATACAAAGACATATTTTTGGTATTTGGGTTAGTAAAAATGGTAATATATAAGTATGATACAATCACATAGTGCTTGGTGATCTCTCCCAAAACAAACCCAATGAAAGAGGTGTGAGGAGAATGCCAAGGTATGATCCCAATGCTAATGCTTATGATGAAATTGCATGAGGGATCTGAGGGTCAAAATTAGGGTCTTACAATAGAAAGTGGGTTGAGATGTATTTGCGTTGTATGAAGAATATTGAGTGATCAAATGGATCAATTAACTATAGGTTGTTAGATATGGGGGTGTTTTGGAGTTATGAAAGCACTTAAAGCTTTTATATCCATATTGTGAGTTATAGTTATAATGACTCCCTTTTCCCTTTTTCTTTTTTAGGCACCATAAAACTACTGATGGTGTCTACTTCTTTAAAGAAATCAGGGGTCAAAGACTATGAGTCAACTTACACCAAGCAAGGGAAGGTGGATGCCTTCTATGAAGATTTAAATTTTTCTAGTACAAGAGATGAGTAGAACTTCATCTTGGAGCCTTGCTCCAAGTGTAACACCCTAAACCCTAAAACTTATATATAAAATATTACTCGATAATTTAAGGTGTCAACAACGACAACCCTTCGAAACACATCAAACATTTGATCATTACGCAACGGAAAAATCACTTCATAATAAGTTCATAATAACTTTATAAATAAAGTAATAAACTTTAAAACAACAAAATCAACATCAATTCAAAACATAACAAACTCCCATCCCCAATGTTACACGACCACACCACTAAAACCACTAACGTGCGATAAAAATAAATAAAAATAAAGGGTAGCTCCAACAACCACCTTCCACACACAACAATAATACTCACTTCTGATTACCTACAAGAGGTCCATGGTGGACAAAATGAAGCAAATGGGTGAAAAACAACATTCAATATGAATAGTGTAAAGAATGTAAAGGTAGAGAAACATACAATATAACACACATTCAATACACAATCAACATCACCATAATCTCACACCCATTCACAATAGAAATGTATATATATATATTGATGCGTGTTTTTCGCAAGTGTACGAACGCGTCAGAGTAATATAAAATATTGTCGAATCCACAGAGACCAAATGTCAATCTATCATTATCTATTGTTACGGTGTTTATCTAAGGTAGTCGAAATAGGGTTTTTAAGAGTGCACAATGAAAAATAAAGTATTAAATTAAATTCATTTAATAAAGACAGGTTCAAATGTAATTCACATAATCAATTAATAATCCAAGTACTTGCTAATAGAATTACTTATGGGCAGTGTTTCCTACTTTTAAATGAACCAATTTAACGGGAAATGTCGCTTTCGCGTATTCAGAACCGAGTTGTACTCCCTAATCAAACCCTCTTATTGTCACTTATAAAAAGGCGCGCATTGCGTTAGAGTAATAAACCTATTTTTAAGAAATATAGTGTCTTGACTAAGTTGAAAATTATTTTGACCTAGATTTCTTAACCAAAAGAGGTTCTCACTAACCAGACTCTAAACTTACAAACACATCGAAAATAGTTTTAAAATCACTTTTCTTTTTAAGTTAAAAACTCCTAATGAACTAAACAAAACGCTTTCGCTGTATTTGAAATAGTTAAAAACAACTAAGTTTAAACAGACGTCGGACAACTTTCGATCTTACCCAACGGAAATTAAGTGCGGGAAAACTTAAGTTGAAAGTCAAAATAGCCCTTAAGTGTTTCTACGAACAATTGTACGGATTATCGGTTCAATTACGATCCTTGCATTCTAACCTTTATAGGTTTAGCAAGACATGGTAAAGTAAAAATGCATTTTTATTTTTATCATAAAAATGGATAAATAAAAGACTTTTAAAAAGAAAGTAATAAGTGTGAGTGCAGGAAAGTAAATAAAAGTAGTACGGGTGCAGGAAAGTAAATAAAAGTAGTGCGGTGCGAGAAATAAAGGAAAGTAGTGCAGTGCGAGAAATAAACAAAGTAAAGTGTGAGTGCGGGAAAGTAAACAAAATAAAGGCAGTGCAGGAAAGTAAACAAAGTAAAGGCAGTGCGGGAAAGTAAACAATGTAAAGGAAGTGCGGGAAAGTAAACGAAGTAAAGGAAGTGTGGGAAAGTAAACAAAGTAAAGGCAGTGCGGGAAAGTAAAGTAGACAAAGGTAAAACAATAAAAGCTGCTCCAATCGGAGGGTCGAATAAAGTGCGAAACAGAAATAAAAATGGCGGCAGGATTAACTTCCTTCCAAAGTGCTCTAAACTCGATTACAGACTCGATTACACAGTGTGGAAACACTCCGATGTGAAGCGATTACCACTTTTATAAAATACTGATATATGCCTAGTTGTAACTAAGTTTGGATGCTTAAACAAGTGAAATCAAGGCTCTATTTATAGGCAAGAAAAACAAGAAGATTACAAGGATGCCCCTAAGTTTGAAATTGGGAGGGATTGTGGCGCCTGCCATAACATCATGGCCCCCGCCATAGGAGTAAAGTGAAACGCCCAAGTGGAGATCGTGGGAGGTGTGGCAGTTGAGGAGAGGTTGAGATTGGGACACGTCATGGCTGGGGCCATGGCGCCAGCCACAGTGGGAGCCACAAGTGTAAAATGCTGATTTTGGCTCCTTTTCTCGATCGAGGCTCCGATTAGAATGGAAATCTAAAAACAAAGAAAAACATAGTAATAACATAACAAAATAACAATAAAATAACTAAAATGCATGCGAAATCGGAGTCGAAAATACGGTGAATTTCAGTGTCATCAAATTCTCCCACACTTAAACCCTTGTTTGTCCTTAAGCAAAACACTTAAAAGCTCAAAAGAAGAAAAATCGGTGTCGACGAGTGATTCTGGCTAAAAAGGCTTCTAAGTTCAAGTCGGGATGCAGTGATAGGTACTAACTGAGTGAACCAAGGGTATCGTGATGACACTTATCCGCAGACACGGACATAAGCTTCATTCCTATATTAACCAACCCATATTATCCCACAATACCTAGGCCTACCTCTTCATCTCTTTTTGGGTCCTTTTTATTCAGGCGCAATCACATTAAGCCCGTTATCCGTACATGCTTCATAGTAAAGTGACCTGTTAGTGATTCTGATCCTAAACATGGGGTTGCTGGCACATAAATCTGTGTAAACCCTTTTATTTGACCCAAATGCAGTTGTGGGGGATCGGATCGTAATCCTCCCTACCGAGTTTAGCGCCAGATACCTCTGAACCAACTAACAGCCGGTGAGTTTAATTCTTTTTCTTTTGCAGCAAATTTTTACAACTTTTTGGTTTAAATGACCTTTTGAGGGTCACTTATCCCGGAGTTTGCCTTTTTCTTTATTTATTGCACTGGATCATTCACTTATGTTCATCGGTCCCCTACGTAGAGGATGCGTAGGTCGGAGTTGACTGCTAGAATAAACTACTGAGGACTATACTGAAATGGTGATTAAGGCCATGGTATATGGGGTTTCGGGAGTGATTCCTATATTCATGAAGTCTATGATGCTAAAACGATACTGATGTTTCAAAAAGTTCTCCCAAGTCACCACATCCTAACTCAAACCTGTCTTAAAGCCCAAAAACTTTCAGAACAACACCGTTTTCTTTTGCATAATTTTTTCTTTGGTAGGGCTAAAGGAATGGGGAGATGAGGATGTACTAAAGATAAACTATACTGGTGACTCGTCAGACACATGTATTTTCTAAAACACACTAACTAAAAACGAAATAAAACAAAGTAAATAACTAAAAAGCAATAAAAATAAACAATCTAACTAAAAACAGTAAAGTGAAATAGAAAGCGATAAAATCTCCTCCCACACTTAAATCGAACATTGTACCCAATGTTTCGAAATAAGATAAGGGGAGAGTAACCTGTCACACTACTACTGACCATTGGTCCCTTCGCCATCCTGAGATGGACGACGGGATATGCTGCGACGATGGTCTCTCTGATCCATCCTGGCCGATAAGGCAGCCTGAGTAGTCCTCAACCCTCGAAGGTTACCTAAAATGGAACCCTGAGTGGCCTCTATTAGCGCAAAATGTTGATGGTGGTAGTTCTACTAACGGGATTGCTCGTTTGTGATCGCAAGCAGGGTCTGTGAAACAGTCGCATATGATTGATCTGCCCTCCGCTGTGATTCTTGCAGGAAACTCATGTTGTCCGCCAGTTGTTGCTGAATGGTAGAGAGTAGGTCATCACGCCTTTGTTCTCTAGCCATGTGGTTGCGCTACATCTCCTCAATAATATAGAATCCAGGAGCAGAACCTGCAAAAGAAGAAGATGGTGCGGTGTATGGTGGTGAAGGGTGATGGGGGGACACATGAGGTACAGGAGATTTCCCTCTCCGATCAAACTCTCCATCAGTGTCGTGTCTCTCCTCATCTGGAACATTAGGAGGAAGTGGATCTAAAATAGGTGGAGCATCTAAAACATAGGTCCAGTTCCTTTCATTATGTATATCAGTACGTCTAGTGCATGGTAAGGCAACAAATAGGATAGCTATACCATGAATCATAAGCACATAACCTCCCTCTCTTCTCACTCGGCACAATTTCATATCTCTCATAAATTTAAGGTTGATTGTGCGAGGAGCTAAGGGAACTAAGGTTGCTATATCATTGTTCAGGTTAAGAGCTCGAGCAATAGACGTAATGAGGCCTCCAAAAATAATAGGTCCCACTTTATTAAGAGTTAAATCCATATGAGCAATCATAAACGGGACCGAATTAATCCTCCTATTTGTGAGGCTTCCTTGTAAAAATAGAAGCTCCCGAGCATTAACCTTATTTGGATTCTCCCGGCCAAAAATAGTACATGCCAACAGATATTTAAAAACTCTGATGGTCGGGTTATGGATGGTTGAGGCAAGAATTCCTTCAAAAGAATTTATTGAAGTATTAGACAATCTCTGCCAGAAGGAAAACACCTCAACCGACCAGTTTGAATCCAAAGGGGCCTCACAAATAGCACTTCCGCATGAGGAATTCCTAACAGATCTACTAGTTCGTTGGTACTAAACTCATACTCAACAGCAAACATTCGAAATTTAACAGTACCAACTATACTAGCGGTGTTAGGACTGACAGTTTAAATTAAAGAACTTAAAAACTCGACTTCAGTCGCTCAAAGGTAGGCTCTCTATTTACAAAAATAGTGTGCAAGCCTAAAAAATCTAACAATTGAAAAATACTGTGGTAGATACCCAAAGTATACAGATAGTTATCGTCCACATACCTTGTCGGGAGAATTTCCCGATTTTTCAACCTTTCAATGATCTTTCTCTGCCTATCCCCAGGTTTCCCTTCGCGAAGAATATATCCGTTGAACTCCATTGTTTTGCTCTTTGAATGTGTTGAAGAATATGAAGATGGGTTTATATATATGGTGGTAAAGGTGAGATTTTTATGGATATTGATGGATGAAAATTAAATGGAAGTTGGAAAGGTAAATTGTATGGTGGGAAGATGATAAATGTAGGAGCTTTTATGGGGTTCAAGGGAGTTTTTGGAAGAGGAAAAAATGGGTTTTGGAAGTTTGAAGGACCAAAAATGGTGAATTATGTGAATCTGCCCCAAGTATACCAGACGCCATGGCGGACGTCACAGGGTCTATGGTGGGCGCCACAAGAGCAAAACTGAGTTGGACCAAAATTTGGAGATTTTGGTGTGGGCTTCTCCATGCTCTTTTTTGGTATGGGGGTCCGGATAACATTTCCATTGTTTTTCCTAATAAATAAGGCTTGCACAATCTATGAAAATAAAATTTAAACATTAAACAAATAAATAAATAAATAAATAAACAATACTATTAGACTATAATATGAATATAAAGGAAATAAACACACACATAAAATATATATATATATATATATTATATATATATATATATTATTATATATATATATATATATAATATATATATATATTATATATATTATATATATATATATAATTATATATTATATATATATATATATATTATATATATATCAAAGTGCTAACATAATTTGAAAATATACCAAATGCGATAATATAAAATAAGTCTGGGAAATGCGAAAAATAATATAAGCTTAAATAAGAAAAGGTAAACGAGACGGTAAGCTCAAACAGTAGGGGGCTCCTCTGCTTGACTGGATCCACGAAGTACGGCTATCTCCTAACGAAGATTTGTTATCTCTTGGTACAAAAAATCAGCCTCAGTAGCATGTGTAAGATCGGATACCCCAATCTGTAAAGTAAGGTCGGCCACCTCCTGCCTAAGCTTGGCAGTCTCTCTGCGACACTCGACAATCTGCGTGCGGACATCTGGGGACTGCGAAGATAAATTATTAGAGAGCACAGTAATCCTGGGTGAAAGCGACGTAGGAGTATAATCAGCAACAAAAGGAGATCTAGGCTCCTCAACAGTCTCTCCATGACCTTCCAAAGCATAACTCTAGTTAGCTGGGTCATGAACACTGGTCATCATCGGGTCTGGCAGTGTAAAGTAGTGTATCGTCTCGCTATCAATCAACAATCTGAACTGTCTGGGATTGAAAGATACTCTCCTCATCAATCCTCTATCCAAGCAAAAATCAATATCCATAGTAGTATAGCCACAAAAAGTCCTGAGATGGAGCAGCTTGCTGGATAGACCTAAGGCAGTGGCAATCTGCGTGACAATCCCTCCTACATGAATAATTCCCTCGGATGATCCGGCAACACTGCTAAGACCATACAACAGAAAGTTCCCACATGCCACAGGGTGTGACTGAGATGCACAGAATAACAAAAATATCTCCTCTTCACTCAGCAAAGTCTCAGCATCTGGTCTTCCAGGAAAAGAGTGCGCCAATATCATCTGGAAATACCTCATAGCAGGGTTGTGGATAACCTGAGACAATTGAGTGGAAGGATCCTGACTCCCTCCACCAGAGATATCGCTCTAGAATTTCTCCACTTCTCTACTCAGAAAGTATCCCATCGGCGTCTTAGGGATATCGTTGGGGGTTGTCTGAAAACCTAACAAGTCACCGAACTCCTTCTGGATGAAAGAGTACTCAATCCCGAATAACCTGAAAACAGCATGTCCATCTGGTCCGGAGTAAGGATCATAAGCAAACGAACTAAGGAACTCCAAAGTCAGGTTCCTGTAGGTGTTGTTCACGTTATCAGCGAATTCATTCCATTGGAGTTGGTGGCACAGGAATCTGATGCTCGGCTCAATGCCTAGGGCGTCCATGCAATCCTTGTCCGGATAGCGTGTAGGTGCCATAGGACGCTGATAGAGAACTATGTAACGCCCCCTCTGGGAGTCATCTATGAAAACCACGTGCATGTCATCAAAGTTCTGCATCCTGCAAAGGTTAGGGAAAAGGATCCTGAAAACACAAACATTGCAAATGATATTTAGTCCTGACGAGAATATGATTAAAAATAAAATAAATTAAATAAATGCAGATAAAGTAAAATAAGATAAGAAAACGATGGGTTTCCTCCCAAGCAGCGCTTGTTTAACGTCGTTAGCTTGACGATCAGAACTTATACATCTGTCGTAGGAATTGATAGATCTATCAGAGTGTGGCTGGAGTAGTCTGTTGATAGGTCTCCTCCTTCATAGAGCTTCGGTCTTTGCCCATTTACAATGAATGGACTACAGGTTTCGTTCTTGATTTCTACAGCTCCGGATCTCAGAATCTTAGATACTTTGAAAGGGCCTGTCCATCTTAAATGCAGCTTCCTAGGTAAAAGTCGTAACCTAGAGTTGAACAGGGGAACAAGGTCACCTATATTGAATTTTTTTTCACAATTCTTTTGTCATGCCAAGCATTGGTTCTCTCTTTGTATATTATGGCATTCTCGTAGGCAGATTGCCTGAGTTCTTACAGTTTGTGGATGTCAAGGATACGTTTTTCACCAGCGGTCAGGTATCCAAATTCAAAGTTTTAATGGCTCAATAAGCCTTATGCTCTATTTCAAAAGGTAAATGACAGGATTTTCCATAGACTAGTTGGTAGGGAGTTATTCCTATAGGGGTTTTGAAAGCGGTTCTATAGGCCCATAATGCTTCTTGGAGCTTCTGACACCAGTCTTTTCTAGATATAAAAACAGTTTTTTCTAGAATTTGTTTTATCTCCCTATTGGATACATCTACTTGGCCACTAGTCTGTGGATGGTATGGTGTTGCTACTCTATGCCTAACTCCATATTTGCTTAAAAGTTTATCAAATATTCTCGATATGAAGTGCGATCCTCCATCGCTTATGACTAAACGAGGTGTTCCAAATCTGGGGAATATATAGTTTTTAAATAACTTGATCACCACTCTAGTGTCGTTTGTGGGTGTAGCTATAACTTCAATCCACTTAGACACATAGTCCACAGCTACTAAGATATACTTGTTTCCTAAAGATGGTGGGAAAGGTCCTATGAAATCTATACCCTAAACGTCGAAGAGTTCTACTTCTTGAATGTTTCTTAGATGCATTTCATCACGTATTGAAATATTTCCCGTGCGTTGGCATCTATCACATTTGATAATGGAAGCATGGACATCGCACCACATGGTAGGCCAGAACAGGCCAGCTTGAAGAACCTTGGCGTATGTCTTAGAGGTGCTCGCATGTCCACCATAGGGTGCAGAGTAACAGTGCTCAATTATACTTTTTACCTCCTCTTCTGGAACGCAACGACGAAAAATGTCGTCTTTACCCCTTTTGAAAAGGAGTGGTTTGTCCCAATAAAAGTTTCTTACATTGTTAAAGAACTTCTTCTTCCGGTGGTAGTCAAGATCAGGGGGTATGATATCAGTAACTAGATAATTAACAAATTCTGCATACCATGGCACGTTACTTACAACTAAGGATTTTTGGAAGTGCTCATGAGGGCCTAGGCTATTGATTGGGAAAATAGCAAGTGTACTATTTTGCCTTTTATAGTAATAATGGGGAAATTCCCCGAATGTCGATCTCAAGGACTGCAAGTTAATATTGAGTTTAAATTATCATTCAATTAAACAAAAAGTATTAATTTGGTTTTAGGTGTAAAAATATAATACTAAAAGTAAAGGTCAAGAAGGATGAAAATAAGGATTTATAGAGAAAAAGGAACAATGCCAGGGAAGGTGTATGATTTATCCCTGTAACAACTCTGAGTCACTATTGCATCAACAAATATCAATTACTACCAGTTCTCAAGGGTATTTTATCCAAAGTCCTTGGTGTAGCACCTCAAATTTGCACCTCCCATTTGTACATTCATTTCATTTTTAGGTCACTAACATCACATTAGCATTGCATAGCATGTTACATTGCATCAGTCAAGACTGGTCAGGAGATTCAACTGTGCAAGAGAGCAAGAGCATTTTCCATGAGATGAAAGCCCTATGGTGGTTCCAATGAGTTCATATGACCCAAGGATCATTTTGAAGCAATTTGGCCAAGTGTTGAAGGCTCAGAACTCATCAGTGCATGTGCAAGTCATCTGAGGCCCATAAAAGTCAACTGCAAGTCAACAGCAAAGTCAACTGTGGATTTGGAGGTGGGAAGTGATTAGAAATACTTCATTCATGTTCAAACAAGTCTCATTTGACATTTCAAACACTCACATTGAAGAATTTGAAGTCAAGTCAAGAATTTCCCAAAATAGCAAGTGACCTATAATTTGAAATTTTCAAAAATGGAAAGGTTTTGGACCAACTTCAACTCATTTTTACATCATCAAGAAAGCTTCAAATGAAATTTGGTCCAACATGAAAGTTGAAGCTATTTCTCTCCCATTTCCAAAAAGTCCAAGATCATGGATTTATGATGTGTGGTTGAGGATATATGATCCAATCATGGAAAAGTGTGCTTAAAAATTCAAATGGGCATAACTTTTGAACCAAGGCTCCAATTTTGGTGGTTCTTTTTGCATTTTGTTCCTCATAACATGTAGTTTCCAAAACATCCATTAGATAGCATGAATTTCACTAGCATGATCATATGTTCATTCATGAAGTTTTTTGAAGGAAATTTCATAAAATCAATTTGGTTGATCATATGCTTAAAAAACCATTTCCAAAGTGTGCATGGGCCTTGTTTAAGTGGTTTTGGATCAACATTGTGCACTGTTCACGCATGTATTTCATGCATGGGGGTGAAAATCCATTTTGTACATACACCTTGCAACTTGCTAATCTCAATTGGTTTTGGCTTAAACATGTTTTCAGTATCATTAGCAAGACATATATAATGTTAATCACAACTGCATTTGGCATTAACCACAATTTTCAGATCTAGATCTCAAAATCAACCAAATTTTTCTCTCAAAAAATATTTCCAAATTCTTCATACAAAAGCCATTTCTATTGATGGATTCATGATCAGGAAGTGTTTTTGAGGCAAATTGAACGTGGACTTGGATCAAATCATGCCAGTTTGGACCATACATGAAGCTTGAAGGTTCAATGGAGATTTCAAAATCAACTGGATTCGTGCTTGTTTGAGCTTCATTTTTCCATCAATCATCTCCACAAGCATCATAGAGGAGCTTTAGACCATTACAAGCCTTGGATAGCGCGATTCAAAGGTGCTGCTCTTCAAGAGGTTGATTTTCGATCTCATCTATTCTCCAATTCATTATGATATTTGTATAGATCTTTGATTGGTGATCATTCTGGTATTAAATTTGAGTGAAATGGCGCATTATTCATGAAGATACATGCATTTGAAGTTTTGATGTCAATTTTTCTTTTCTTCGATTTGAGCGATGCTTGATGTTCTAGTGTGAATTGTGGTTTGATCTTGCATGTACATGAGCCAAGGATTCGATTGATGTAATTATTTTTTATTTCTGGAATGGTTTTGAAAAATCTGGAAATTTGCATTTGAAGTTCGTCTTCATCTTCATGAGGAAGATGAAGATCATCATTTTCCAGAACTTGCTACGAACTTGCTTCGGTTTTGCTACGAATTCTTCAATTAGCTATGAATTTCTGGGCGCGCTTAGGGTTTTACCAAAACGCCACCGTTTTGGTGAGGCGCGCATATTTGAAAATCAACCAGGTTCGATCCTGGCGCGCACCAATATTCAAATTGCCTCTCATTTTCATGTTTCCCTCCCTTATTTGCCATGCTTGGTTCATTTTTATTTCAATTTTCTTCTCACCTTAGAAAAATCATAACAAATTGAAAATTGATCCAATTTCATCCTAATTTTTTGCAAAATGCTCCTTAATCTGTCTAGTTGTTTATGATCATAATTTCCAAACTTGTGCATGGCTGGATTTTATTTGGTGCTAGGTTATGTGAGCATGTATCCATTTGTAACCTTGCCTTGCTTATCTTGTTGTGAAATGCTTGTTTTTAATCCAATGAACTTGAAATTTTGCATGCTGATTCTAGACACATTGATGGAGATTTTGGTTTTAGTTTGACATTTTTCCCATGCTCCATTTCTGTTTTATGCTTGTGTTAACTTGGTGTGACAATTTGTGTCACACACTTGGTTGTCTAACTTGTACAATGTGATTTTCATGCCAAATGACCTCTAATGCTTCTGATTTTTTGTGTGATGGATGTTGTGGATGTCTTGATTGCTCATGAATTTTTCCAGAATTATTTGAATCATTTCTGTTTTGATTGAGAATTTTCATTCATGTGGATCATTTGGATGCCTTGAATTGGACATTGACTTCACTTGCTTGCTACATGAACTTGCCTATTGCTTTTGATTTGGTCCTTTTTAGGACTTGTTCTTGAATGATTAAACATGCTTTGTGTTGAGTTTGAGGTTCTGTTTTGGATTTTTGATCCTCTTTTGACCCTAGGCTTTGACCTAGTGGTTTGGACTTACCATTTGAGTTGTGATTTCAGGTTCAAGTGTACATTTCCATGATTGGAGTGGCTCCTTCATTTAAGCTTGGTCAATTGTTGTCATTTGCTAACCTTTGTGTGTTTTGTAGGCCTTGAGGACAATTCATTTGTGTTTGCCTTGTGCCTTGCACCATTGTTGCCTGATTGGATTTGTTTGTCTGTGTGATATTAACTGTTGATTGTTTGTCTGTACAGTTGAACTGATTGGTTTAGATGTTTCCACAGGTACCTAAGTTGCTTTAAGTTCATTTGAACTTTGCTTTGCTTGCTTGTGGTTTGCATACCACTGAGGTATAATTTCTTGATCTTCATGTAGTCTGGAAGACCTACTGTTATTGGTAGGCACCTGTCTGAAGCCCTTCTTAAGAGGCAATGTTTGTGGTTGTTTAATTTTTGTGCCAAGTAGGTAAAGACCTCCTAAGAGGCAATTGGAAGATAAAAGGGATGTGCAATCCATCCCCTGCTATTCAGTTGTGTCATTCACTTTGCTCACACACCATGTGTTGATGCATTATGGGTAAGAACCCAAGATCTTGCTGTGTCAGTCATCTGTGGAGAAGAGTTCCTACATTCTGAACTCCCACACTTTCTATTTGAGTCAAGCTCTCCCAGGCCAGGGATAAGAGCTGTGAGGTCTTATCCTCATTTCCCATTTCATCTGCTTCACCCTAACTCTCAATGTTAGGGTTAAGAGCTAAAAACACCCCACTCTAGTTGGCTTGTTTTTACAGCCTAGCCTTGTATGAGCCCAATTGTTTGCATATAGTGTGTGTGCTTGCTTTATTGTGCTTGTATGTGTTTGACTGTGCTGTTTAGGCTAGCTTGCTTCCTGTGCAAGTTAGGATAGAAACCTCAACTTAGGGATCGTATGCATGACAACTTCTAGGCTCGAGTCGTAGTCTCCCTAGTAGCTTGTTATCTCCCTTTGTCTCTGGTTAGGATAGAGGTTCTTTCCCTGTTAAGGGGAACTACGTCGCCCTGATCCTCATACCAGATGAGGTACGTAGGAAGGAGATGAGCAAATCTCTCCGGGCACCCTTTGTCTTTTTCAACCCTTTGTGTGTGTTTGGAGTCTGACGTAAGTCCAGCGATTGGCAGTTGGTTTCCTGTGTCTTGTTTGCTTGTTGGAGTCTGACGTAAGCCCAGCGATTGGCAGTCGGTTTCCTGTGTGTGTGTTTGTTGGTTCGGAGTCTGATGTAAGTCCAGCGATTGGCATTCGGTTTCCATGTTTTCCTGTTTGTGTGGAGTCTGACGTAAGTCCAGCGATTGGCAGTCGGTTTCCTGTGTTGGTTTTGTTTGGCGTGCGTTAGCCGAGCTACGAGTGCTCTGATTCTTCTCTGGTCAGAGAAGATACGTATGCATAGGATGCGACATCCTAGCGAGCACGTTTCCCCTGTCCCGAACTACTTCGACTCTGATGTCTATGTCTGACAGACTACGTAGGCCCTGGATGCGATATCCTACCGAGTTCCGTTTCTTCCGTCTTTCATCTGTGTTTGTTTCCAGCGTGTGTGCAGTGTTTGAGCAGTCTTTAGCAACCTTTCTTCCATTCTTTCTGAGCGTGGATCCCGTCGAGTACGACGGATGCGTAGGGGTGCTAATACCTTCCCTTCGCATAACCGACTCCAGATCCCATCTTTCACTGGTCGCGAGACCATGTCTTTTCCAGGTTTACTTCGAGCGTTTCCTTTCCCTCCTTTGGGATAAATAACGCACGGTGGCGGCTCTGTTGTTTCGTTTTCCTGCCTATTTTTCGCGTAATGCGACACTTGGTGAGAAAACCTTTAATCAATCTACCCTAATTCCTATGTCCATAGCCAATTAGGGTGAAGTTAAGCTGTATAATATCAAGAATACTCTGGTTCACACAGGGTATCCCTAGTCCTAGGTGATATCTATTGTAGAGTAACCTTATGAAAACCTTATCAAGGGCGGTCCAGCCTAATTGATAACCACAAATCAATCTCAATTGGTCCGAAAGAGAAAGCAATAAACACATCAAAAGGTTACCGTAAAAACAATATTATAAATGCAAATGTAAACTCAAATTCATTACAATTCAAAATCAGGGACATCCCCTAGCATTGGGGGGTTTAGCTACTCATATTGTTCAAAATACTGTAATACTTTCAGCTCTCTGAATTCCTTGATCTCTGTAATACTAATTGCTTCACAATACTGTGTTTTTCCGTATTCCAAGATGCTTTTTCCTTTGGCAGAAGACCTCCTTTTATATTGAAAATTCCCAGAAGCAGTTGGACAGATCCAAAGATGTCTCTAAAAAACCCGACGAACGAAAAGCGCGAGAAAACTGAATTTTTTGGGCTTGGGCTGACACGGCCCGTGTCAGCTAACATGGCATGTGTCAGCTGACACGGATGGCCGTGTCTGCCTACTGTTTAAGCTAACACACCCATGGCAGGGGTGACACGGTTGAGGGCACTGCTTGACACGGCCTGTGTCAGCTGACATGGGTGGTCGTGTTAGGCTACTGTTTTCTTCACTTGACTTCCCTTGCCCTGACACGGCCCGTGTCAGGTGACACGGGTGGCTGTGTCAGGCCTCCTGTACCGGGGTTTTCTGCTCGTTTGCTTGCCGGAATCTCGCACTGTTTTGTTCTGAGTTCTCTGGTTCTTCTACCTGGATCTGTCGGACAAAAACACAGCTATCCCACGCATAAAATCACGATAATAAAAAGTAAAACATAACAAAGATTAAAAACGCGTAAATAAAATGACGGAAGTAAAACTAACTCGAAATGTACCATAAATGCTTGCACAGTGTGTCAAATGTCTTTATTTTGCGTCGGATCAGTAATGAAAACTCAATGTAAATGGTGACTGATCACAACCCCAAACTTAGCTCATTGCATGTCCCAAGTAATGTTTCATTATCACTCCCTAGAATTCTTCATGCTTTCCACCACTGTTGAGATCATTCGCTAATGTCTTCCCTTTTCCTTCCACAAGTCCTGCCTATCCTTCTAAGTCATTATTCACACTTCCACTTCAAAGCACCGTTTCACCTGTCAGCTTATTTCACATTCTCACCAATTCTCTCGGGGTAAGTTGTTTACACTCATAATTCAAAGTTGCAATATCACTCACAAGTTTGAATAGTCTCTCTTTTCTCATCACCTACACATAACACACATACTTTTGAGGTCTTTCGGGTTGTAGCTTGGCTGGGGTTAGGGTATGGATAAAAAAGGAAAACAAGTGGCTTTTGGTTCAGAGTCGATGTTACATCCTGTGTTTGTTTCTTTTATTTCTTCGGTTTTCTTTTCTTATTTCTTTTTCACCGACTGCCCTTTTCCATGCTTCTTTCTTTTGAATCTTCGAGTTATCGAATTTTTATTTTTCGTTCTTTTTCTCGATTCATCATTTTTTCTATTTCTCTTGTTTTTGCACTTTCTTGGGCTTTGAGAGCTTTTTGGGGTTTTTACCCCAAACTTAGCTTTTTAACACAACTTTGAATGCATTATCATGACTCTGAACAGGGTGAGGACGTGTTTTGGTCAACGGTTACATTTATGGTGTTTAAACAAAAAATGGATATAGGTTCAAAGGGGGTTAACGAGGTATATAATTATTCGGGATGGCTAGAAAGGCTCGGGGTTAATTACAAATAACGTGCCTCAGTGTGTGTATCATGCAGTGACAGTACCAGAGAGTCTACACAAATTTAGAGTGATAAAGACAAACCTGAATGACGCTCATGATGATTAATGTGTTTGGCTTTTTATGACTCACTTGGTTTGGTCCAGCTTTGACAGGATCCACAGTGCTCATTAATTTGGTACGATTTCTTTCTTACTTCGGAATATGCAGGATACTTGTGTCGGTTAAGCTGTATACGTTGCGTCCGATCTTTACTTTCAGCAGTGTCACTTTCTAGGGAGATCCTTCACAACAAGCCATAGTGAGTGGTGTGATCCTTTCATCCACTCTAAATCGTGATCATTACTATTTCTAACCTGTAAACACAGACTTGACATACTTGCAGCATAATGTACCTTCGACAGACAAATTAAATCTAGAATATAAAAGTAAAAATAACACAATAACCAAATACTAATAAAAGACATAAAATCTCCCCCACACTTGAACTCAACATTGCCCACAATGTTTTTGAACAAGCGCGGAGGAGGGTACTCACAGGGTCCTACTGAGGAGGTGGTTGCGGAAAATGCAACATCAACTGTCGCATCATGCTGCTCATCTCATCCAACATCGCTCCCTGACGGGCTTGCTGGATGCCTTGCCGTTGCTGTTCAGTTCTCAAGTCACCTATCTCGGTTTGTACCCAGCTCCATTGGTCAGTTGACCAAGATGATGAACCCGGCGCCTACTGGGTGGGTTCCTGATGCGGTGGGACAAACTGCTCAGGAGGTGCTTGAGGATCTTCCTCTTCTATTTTCGTTCCTTCTGCCTGGTCATCCACAAATTGCTCACCTGCAGTAAAATGGTCAATTTTATGGCCTTCATTCGCATCGGAATCGATGCTCACATACAACCAATTAGCACAGTCAGTAATAGCAACTCTGTCCGGATCCAGAAGAGCGATGATAAACCTCTTATGGATAAGTACGGAATAGTAAGTAGGGGCAACAACAATCATACCTTGGGAAATTAGAGCAGACATGTCAATTTTTGTTTTACCTACAATTGGCGTGTCCTCGAGTAAAACAACTTGATACCCGAAATGCTCAGCGATTTGGATGATCTTCCCCCCTACGGATATACCTCCGGAGTTTGCTCGGCCGACTCTGCCCAGATAGTCTGCTGCAAAGGCAGCTACATTGATGACATTGGTTTGAGCCATCAAGTACATAAAGAATAGCTCTCTTTGAGTAGCTACCCTAGTGCTATCGCCTCTTCCAAACAGGGTATAGGCTAAACCTTTCTGGGTGTACCTGAAACATGGATTCTAGATGCCCGAGGCTTTCGCACCTTTGGAGGAGTAATCCGTCCTCCCGGTGATGGCGAACCAGAAATCCTTAGGTGAGAACCCGTCTGGGACCGCTCCTGGTCCGTTCAGAGGGAGTCGGAGTATTGCAGCTAACTCCTTAACAAACAATTCATGATAATTGTTAAATAACCAGAAACGTAAGGTGCCGAAATAATACCTGGTCATGTCAATCCATCTTTTTTCCAGCTGGAATTCCAACATGCTGAGGAACTCGAGAGTAATGCGCTCGTATATTGGCGCTTCCAAACTCATGAACTCGAGCATTCCCAAAACATGGAACATCCGGTATACCTCCATTTTCAGCCCCAGGGCGTTCAAAGTATGCTCACACATATACCATGTCGGCGTGAGTTTACGCTTCCGGTGAATTTGGTATCGCCATTCTTGTTCCTGATTGTCAAACACGATGTTATGTGGATTTGGATTCCGACTCGGGCGCTTCCGTGACTTCGCCATTTCCGCAAGTTGTTGCTTTCCGGTGAGGATTCTCCGCGGGGGCATTTTGGACCTGCAAAAAATAGAAATAATTTGAACCTTTTAGTTAGGAAATTCCGAAACCGAGGTTAGGACCGGGACGACGAGTGGAGTAATATTTGTGAAGGGTGTTTTGGCGATAGGTGAGTGGAAATGGGGGTTATGAGAGGTTTTGTGTGGTGAGGTTTAAGAGTTTTAATGAATTGTGAAAGAGTGTGAGAGAAAGAGATGAAGAATGATGAGAGAGAGTAATGAGGTGTGAGTGAAAAATCAGATAATGATAAGGTAAATGGGGGAAAGGTGTGGTTAATGGTGGATTAAGTGGGTGGGTCCCACGAATATTCGAATTTTTCAAAAAAAATTCAAAAATTCCGCCTGCTTGACATGGCTGTGTCAGTTGACACATGTGGCCGTGTCAGGCTACTGGTTTCACCACGTTCTGCATTTTCCTTCAGTGCTCCTGACACGGGCAGTGTCAGCTGACACGGCCGCCTGTGTCAGGCTACTGTTTACCAAATCCAAAAATCCTTTCTCTTACAATGCTCCTGACACGGTCCGTGTCAGCTGACACGGGTGGTCGTGTCAGGCCACTATTTTCCCATATCCTTCTTAGCTTCTTCCTCTCCTGACACGGCCCGTGTCAGCTGACACGAGTGGCCGTGTCAGGCTGTCCTTTTGGCTGTTTTTTGGTTTTCTCGTCAGTTCAACTGATGGTTCCTCTGGCTATGAGATGTTCCCTCCTTATAGAGCTCCTGTATAAACCTATAGACACACACAACTGATTAGAAATAAAAAGCGTGGGCTGTCTCCCACAAAGCGCTCCGTTTAACGTCGCATGGCTCGACGGTTCTCCGTCTGCTTAGATGAGATGGATTTTTTCGATTGGACCACCCTCCTGGTTTTGTATGTATGGTTTCACTCTCTGCCCTTTCACCTTGAACGTGTCTCCGTTTGCTGGATTTCTTAGTTCAACGGCTCCATGCGTAAATACTTTCTGTATCTCAAAGGGTCCCGACCATTGTGACCTTAGTTTACCTAGGAAGAGCTTCAACCTTGAGTTGAATAATAACACCAATTGTCCTTCCATGAGGTCTTTCTTCTGAATGCGCCTGTCATGCCAGGTTTTGGTTTGCTCTTGGTATATCTTGGCATTCTCATACGCTCGATTTCTGAATTCTTCCATCTCTTATTATTGGAGGATCCGAGATTTACCCGCTTTGGAAATATCATAGTTGAGGAATTTGGTGGCCCAAAACGCCCTATGCTCAAGTTCGAGTGGTAGGTGACAAGCTTTACCATACACTAACTGATACGGGGACATACCTATTGGTGTTTTGAACGCTGTTCGGTATGCCCAGAGTGCGTCATCGAGCTTGATTGACCAATCTTTTCGTGAGGCACTGACGGTCTTTTCTAGGATTTGTTTGATTTTCCGATTGGATACCTCAACCTGTCCACTAGTCTGGGGGTGGTATTGTGTGGCGATTCTATGCTTGACATTGTATTTCCGCAGTAGGTTCTCTGTAACACCCTTCTAAAATACCCCAAATATTTAATTAAAACAGCAATTATATATATCAGAGTAGATATGCAATTAAGGGTGTCACACAATCACTTCACACCATTCACCAAAATAACTGTCATGCTCTTTTATTAATTCAAAACATAAGCATTTGCATAATACGCAGCGGATAGAAATCTCATCAATCATTGTAAAACATGTAACACATTACATGTAAAATGGTTCAACAACCAACAATAAGACAATTAAAAACATCCCATCCCGATGTTACATCTATCAGAGCATGACCCACTAAGGAACTACACTAGACTCCAAGCACTAGCTCCTACTCAATCATTGCTCGTTACCTGAAACATAGTTGTAAGGGTGAGTTCCTCAATCGATGTAATAAGCATTATAAAATATCATGTAATGCTAAGTAATTTAACACATATCACCACCCTAATCAGATCTCACATATTCAGCAACGGCAATATCAACTCATAATCATCATCATCATCATACTCGAACTCAACACAACCATAAAACACACGTATAATATTGGAATACATCCATTCATATTATACGTCATACATACATACATTATGCAATGAGACTCCGTGCATGCGGTACCGACTATCCGTGAACATATAGTTCAACCTCACCGATCAAATCCAGATACGGCTACCAAGCTCACTAGTCCGACTCATTTGAGACCTAGTGACTCACTCACTAATTCCTCACCATGGGAATTAGCTACCACCCCAAGGGCTATGATATGCACGCTAATCACCTAGCATGCAAACATCAACAACGATCCACAATACTAACTCACTAATTCCTCACCATGGGAATTAGCTACCACCATAAAGGCCACAATATGCAAGCTAAATCACTTAGTCATGCAAACATCAACAATCATCCACAATGGACATATGCTCACACTCTAAGCCATAAACAGTCCATTAATAATTTCAGACATGATAGATACATTCACAACATTATGCATATCATCATACATCATCAACATATTCACCACATAATCATATCATGTCATACCACATAATCAATCACAGCATTAGCACACTCTACTAATACCTATACTACTCAAAACAACGGGAAATGATCCCTACTCTATCATACATCAGCTAATTTACATTACTCAGCTGAACAACCAAAGACTGCACAACCACAGCACAGAAAAATCACAATCCTGCCCATACGCGTATTGCCTAGTCCCATACGCGTATGGCCCAATTCTCAGCCAATTCCATACGCGTACCACCTATCTCATACGCGTATGCTACGCGTACCACTTCCCCATACGCGTACCAACAGAGACCAAACCACGTTCAAAACATCATCTTCCTCATCCATACGCGTATTGCCTAGTGCCATACGCGTACCAGACCATCTCATACGCGTATTGCCTAGTGCCATACGCGTATGACCAGAAACCAGATTTCCAGATCTGCTATGGTCTTCTCTGCTACGAGATCTACCAATTCCAACCTCCTACAATCCAATTTTTCATAGTAATCGTTCATATCATCTAACACGAATCATACCCTATTCAATTTCACCAATTCTAACATTTTTACATCTAATTCCTACGAATTCCTCTCAATCATAATCCAATTTCGTTCATCCAAAAGTTCACAATTTCATCATGCATCATTCCGAATAGAGTCAAATCAATGGTCTATCACTACCCACTACATGTTATCCCATAATACCCATTAATCGACGATAAACCCCCCTTACCTGAGTTAATCCGGCAAATCCTGCAGCTTCAAGCTCTTCCTCTCTCCAACCCTTGTTCTCTGGTTCTCTTTGCCCTTTTTCCACTTTTCTGCCCCTTTTTCCTTTTCACGTGAAAAATAAACCTTTTTACTAAATGGGACCTTTTCTAAATTCCAACTTTTATTCCAATAAAATAATAATCCAATAATAAAAATTCCAATTATTTAATTAAATTAATAAATATATTATTAACTTAAATTAAATAATTATCTTGTTTTATCGGGGTGTTACAACTCTCCCCCACTAAAAGAGTTTTCGTCCTCGAAAACATACCTCAAGCGAATAACTCAGGATAAGACTCCTTCATCTGACTCTCAAGTTCCCAAGTTACATTGCCACCTGCTGGTCCTCCCCAAGCTACCTTTACCAAAGCAATCTCTTTACCCCGCAACTGCTTCAACTCTCGATCCTCAATCCTCATAGGTGATGTTTCAACAGTCAGGTTATCTCTCACCTGGACATCATCTACTTGGACCACATGCGACAGATCATGAATGTATCTCCTCAACTGAGACACATGAAAAACTTCATGCAAATTCGCAAGTGACGGCGGTAAAGCGATACGATAGGCTACCTCCCCTATCCTCTCCAAAATCTGATAAGGACCAATAAATCGAGGTGTCAACTTCTTCGACTTTAAAGCTCGACCAACCCCCGTTATCGGAGTAACACGAAGAAACACATGATCTCCCTCTTGAAACTCAAGTGACTTCCTCCTCTTGTCGTGATAACTCTTCTGACGACTCTGAGCAATCCTCATCTCCTCCTGAATCATCTTAATCCTTTCCGTAGTTTGTTGAACAATCTCCGGTCCAATCACAGCACTCTCACCGGACTCATACCAACATAAAGGTGTCATACCAATGCTCGAATGAAAACTATTGTTGTAGGTAAACTCAATCAAAGGTAAATAACAATCCCAAGCACCTCCCTTTTCCAAAACACAAGCCCTCAAAAGATCCTCTAGTGACTGAATCGTCCTCTCAGTCTGACCATCAGTCTGTGGATGATATGCAGAACTCAATCTCAGCTTAGTTCCCAAAGCCCTCTGCAAACCTTCCCAGAACTTCGATGTAAATCTAGGATCTCTGTCCGAAACAATACTCGACGGAATACCATGCAAACTTACAATTTTCTCAATATACAACTCAGCTAATCTCTCTAACGGATAATCCATTCTGATCGGAATGAAATGAGCCGATTTTGTCAATCTGTCGACAATCACCCAAATAGCTTCAAAATTCTTAATTGTCCTCGGTAAACCAGAAACAAAATCCATACTGATACTATCCCACTTCCACTCTGGAATAGCCAACGGTTGCATTAGCCCAGACGGCTTCTGATGCTCAATCTTTGACTTTTGACAAGTCAAACAAGAATAAACAAAACTCGCAATTTCTCTTTTCATTCCCGGCCACCAAAATAACTTTTTCAAATCATGATACATCTTCGTAGCCCCAGGATGAATACTCAGGCCACTACGACGTCCTTCCTCAAGAATACTCTTCCTAAGCTCGGTAACATCCGGAATACACACCCGATTACCAAATTTCAAAACACCATTCTCATCAACTCTGAATTCACCACCTTGACCTTGGTTCACTAGAGTCAACTTATCAACCAAAAGCACATCGGATTTCTGACCCTCTCTAATATCATCCAGAATACCACTCGTTAACTTCAACGTTCCCAATTTAACACTATTGTGAGTATTCTCACACACCAAACTCAAGTCTCTAAACTGCTCAATTAAATCCAATTCCTTAACCATTAACATAGACATATGCAATGATTTCCGACTCAATGCATCAGCCACTACGTTTGCTTTACCCGGATGGTAATTCAAACCAAAGTCATAATCCTTCAGAAACTCTAACCATCTCCTCTGTCTCATATTCAGTTCTTTCTGATCAAACAAATACTTTAAACTTTTATGGTCACTGAAAACCTCAAATCTTGACCCGTACAAATAATGCCTCCATAACTTCAGAACAAAAACCACCGCTGCCAACTCTAAATCGTGTGTCGGATAGTTCCTCTCATGAACCCTCAGTTGTCTCGAAGCATAAGCTATAACCTGCTTATTCTGCATCAAAACACCACCCAAACCCAACAATGAAGCATCACAGTAAACCTCAAATGGTTCCGACGAACTTGGTAATATCAGAATAGGAGCAGTAGTCAACCTTCTCTTTAACTCTTGGAAACCTTCTTCACATTTTGAGTCCCAAACAAACGCTTGCCCCTTTCTAGTCAACGGTAACGCCAACTTAGAAAATCCTTCAATGAATTTCCTATAATAACCTGCAAGTCCAAGAAAACTCCTTATCTCAGAAACTGACTTCGGAGCTTCCCACTTAGATACCGCTTCTATCTTAGAAGGATCAACAGCAACACCACCTCTTGAAACCACATGACCAAGAAAACTAACCTCTTCTAACCAAAATTCACACTTGGACAGTTTAGCAAATAACTTCTTTTCTCGTAGAACTCCTAAAACCATTCTCAAATGCTCAGTATGCTCTTCTTCCGAGTTCGAATACACCAAAATATCATCAATAAACACCACAACAAACTTGTCTAGATACGGATGGAAAATCCTATTCATATACTCCATAAATACTCCAGGCGCATTAGTCACACCAAAAGGCATTACAGAATACTCATAATGTCCATACCTTGTTCTGAAAGCAGTCTTCTGAATATCCTCAGTTTTCACACGTATCTGATGATACCCAGATCTCAAGTCTATTTTACTGAACACACTTGCACCAACCAACTGATCCATCAAATCATCAATCCTCGGCAAAGGATACCTATTCTTGATCGTCACTTTATTCAGTTGCCTGTAGTCCACACACAACCTCATAGTACTTTCTTTCTTCTTAACCAATAACACGGGTGCACCCCACGGTGACACACTCGGACGAATAAATTTCTTATCCAACAGATCTTCCAGCTGACTCTTCAATTCAGTTAACTCAACAACAGACATACGGTACGGAGCCATCGATATCGGCCTAGTACCAGGTACCAAATCAATCGAGAACTCAACTTCACGTTCTGGCGGTAATTCATTCACTTCTTCAGGAAACACATCAGGAAAATCACACACCACGGCTAGATCGCCAATCACCAGTTTATCTTTAGCCTCCAAAGTCGCTAACAGCATAAACAACTCTGCCCCATCTGCTACCGCCTCATTCACCTGCCTCGCTGATAGAAACAAACTCTTTCCTTCCTCAATCTCAGGAAAAATCACAGTCTTATCAAAACAATTGATATAGACTCGGTTAAACACCAACCAGTTCATACCCAGGATAACATCAACCTGCACTAGTGGAAGACACACTAGGTCCATCCCAAAGTCCCTACCAAAAATACTCAAAGGACAATTTAAACAAACTGAAGTAGTAGTCACTGAACCCTTCGCAGGAGTATCAATCACCATACTTCCATGCATCTCCGATATCTCTAAATTAAGTTTCACAGCACAATCCAAAGATATAAAGGAATGAGTCGCACCTGTGTCAACAATAGCTACAAGAGGAAAGCCATTAATATAACACGTACCTCGGATCAAACGATCATCTGCAGAAGTCTCAGAACCCGATAAAGCAAAGACCTTGCCTCCCGACTGATTCTCTCTCTTCGGCTTAGGACACTGTGGACTGATATGACCCACTTCTCCACAGTTGAAACAAGTCACAGTCTTCAACCGGCACTCTGCAGCCAAGTGACCACCTTTGCCACACTTAAAACACTTCTTCTCATTACTGGTACACTCATGGATACGATGTCCAGCCTGACCACATCTGAAACACTTAGCAGGGGCACTGGAGTCTCCCCCACTAGGCCTCTTCATCCCACTCTGTCGCTGGAAACCCTTGCCAGCTGCATACGGTTTCCCACGATCATTCTGATTCTTGCCTTTCCTATCAACCCTTTGCTGATAGCTCTCTGTTCTAGCCTTGGTATCCTGTTCAAAAATCCTGCAACAGTCAACCAAATCGGAAAACACTCTAATCCGCTGATACCCAATAGCCTGCTTGATCTCGGGACGTAACCCGTTCTCAAACTTCACACATTTCAAAAATTCTCCAGTAGCCTCATTATAGGGAGTGTAATACTTCGACAGCTCTGTGAACTTAGCAGCATACTCAGTAACAGACCTGTTACCCTGCTTCAATTCTAAGAACTCTATCTCTTTCTTTCCTCTGACATCTTCTGGAAAGTACTTCCTCAGGAATCTCTCTCTGAACACAGCCCAAGTGATCTCAGCATTCCCAGCAGATTCCAACTCAGTGCGGGTAGCAACCCACCAATCATCTGCTTCCTCGGACAGCATATGCGTACCGAACCTGACCTTCTGGTTATCGGCACACTCAGTCACTCGGAAGATCCTCTCGATCTCCTTCAACCACTTCTGAGCACCATCTGGATCGTATGCTCCCTTGAACATTGGAGGATTGTTCTTCTGGAACTCACTCAGTTGACGAGCAGCTCCCAGTCCCACAACATTCGGATTTCCTCCAAGTACTCCAGCTAGCATACCCAGAGCCTCAGCAATCGCAGCATCGTCTCTACCTCTTCCAACCATCTCTATTCTGAAAACCCAACAAGCTAAAACAATAAGTACTGATAGGGTTACACAACACCTATCCCGTACAGGGGAACAAAATAATTACGACTCGACTCGACCAACCAGGCTCTGATACCACTAATGTAACACCCTTCTAAAATACCCCAAATATTTAATTAAAACAGCAATTATATATATCAGAGTAGATATGCAATTAAGGGTGTCACACAATCACTTCACACCATTCACCAAAATAACTGTCATGCTCTTTTATTAATTCAAAACATAAGCATTTGCATAATACGCAGCGGATAGAAATCTCATCAATCATTGTAAAACATGTAACACATTACATGTAAAATGGTTCAACAACCAACAATAAGACAATTAAAAACATCCCATCCCGATGTTACATCTATCAGAGCATGACCCACTAAGGAACTACACTAGACTCCAAGCACTAGCTCCTACTCAATCATTGCTCGTTACCTGAAACATAGTTGTAAGGGTGAGTTCCTCAATCGATGTAATAAGCATTATAAAATATCATGTAATGCTAAGTAATTTAACACATATCACCACCCTAATCAGATCTCACATATTCAGCAACGGCAATATCAACTCATAATCATCATCATCATCATACTCGAACTCAACACAACCATAAAACACACGTATAATATTGGAATACATCCATTCATATTATACGTCATACATACATACATTATGCAATGAGACTCCATGCATGCGGTACCGACTATCCGTGAACATATAGTTCAACCTCACCGATCAAATCCAGATACGGCTACCAAGCTCACTAGTCCCACTCATTTGAGACCTAGTGACTCACTCACTAATTCCTCACCATGGGAATTAGCTACCACCCCAAGGGCTATGATATGCACGCTAATCACCTAGCATGCAAACATCAACAACGATCCACAATACTAACTCACTAATTCCTCACCATGGGAATTAGCTACCACCATAAAGGCCACAATATGCAAGCTAAATCACTTAGTCATGCAAACATCAACAATCATCCACAATGGACATATGCTCACACTCTAAGCCATAAACAGTCCATTCATAATTTCAGACATGATAGATACATTCACAACATTATGCATATCATCATACATCATCAACATATTCACCACATAATCATATCATGTCATACCACATAATCAATCACAGCATTAGCACACTCTACTAATACCTATACTACTCAAAACAACGGGAAATGATCCCTACTCTATCATACATCAGCTAATTTACATTACTCAGCTGAACAACCAAAGACTACACAACAACAGCACAGAAAAATCACAATCCTGCCCATACGCGTATTGCCTAGTCCCATACGCGTATGGCCCAATTCTCAGCCAATTCCATACGCGTACCACCTATCTCATACGCGTATGCTACGCGTACCACTTCCCCATACGCGTACCAACAGAGACCAAACCACGTTCAAAACATCATCTTCATCATCCATACGCGTATTGCCTAGTGCCATACGCGTACCAGACCATCTCATACGCGTATTGCCTAGTGCCATACGCGTATGACCAGAAACCAGATTTCCAGATCTGCTATGGTCTTCTCTGCTACGAGATCTACCAATTCCAACCTCCTACAATCCAATTTTTCACAGTAATCGTCCATATCATCTAACACGAATCATACCCTATTCAATTTCACCAATTCTAACATTTTTACATCTAATTCCTACGAATTCCTCTCAATCATAATCCAATTTCGTTCATCCAAAAGTTCACAATTTCATCATGCATCATTCCGAATAGAGTCAAATCAATGGTCTATCACTACCCACTACATGTTATCCCATAATACCCATTAATCGACGATAAACCCCCCTTACCTGAGTTAATCCGGCAAATCCTGCAGCTTCAAGCTCTTCCTCTCTCCAACCCTTGTTCTCTGGTTCTCTTTGCCTTTTTTCCACTTTTCTGCCCCTTTTTCCTTTTCACGTGAAAAATAAACCTTTTTACTAAATGGGACCTTTTCTAAATTCCAACTTTTATTCCAATAAAATAATAATCCAATAATAAAAATTCCAATTATTTAATTAAATTAATAAATATATTATTAACTTAAATTAAATAATTATCTTGTTTTATCGGGGTGTTACATTCTCCATCAACTTATTTAGGAAATGGGTACCTTCGTCACTAATCAGTGCTCTTGGTACCCCAAACCGTGCGAATATACAATTCTTGAGAAAATTGATTACCACCTTTGCATCATTCGTGGGCAGTGCAACTGCTTCCACCCATTTTGACACATAGTCAACCACAACCAGAATGTATTGCTTTCCAAAGGAAGGTGGGAAGGGTCCCATAAATTCTATCCCACACACATCGAACAGTTCGACCTCTAACATGGCATTCTGAGGCATCTGGTTTCTTTTGGATATGTTACCCGTTCTCTGACATCTGTCGCACTCTTTTACCATTACTTGTGCATCTTTGAATAGTGTGGGCCAGTACAATCCAGGCTGGAGGACTTTGGCTGCGGTTCTGTCTCCGCTAAAATGTCCTCCATATTCTGAGTTATGACAGGCTTTTAAGATGTCCCTCTGCTCTTCCTCTGGAACACATCTCCTGACCAGGCCATCTAATCCCTTTTTGTAAAGGAATGGATCGTCCCACACATAGAACCTGCAATCATGCAAAAACTTTTTTCGTCTGTTAGAGTCAAAGTCATCAGGTATCAGTCCACCTACCACAAAGTTCGCGTAATCGGCGAACCATGGGATATGCGAAACGGCTAGAATACGTTCGTCTGTGAACTCATCTCGGATGGGGTGCGTTTCTTCTGTTTCTTGAATCGGAGTCATCCGAGACAAGTGATCAACAACAGTATTTTCACTACCCTTTTTGTCTATGATTTCCAGGTCGAATTCTTGTAGTAGTAGGATCCATCGCAGCAGCCTTGGCTTTGATTCCTGTTTGGAAAAAAGATATTTTAAAGCAGCATGGTCAATATATACAATTACCTTTGATCCCAGCAGATAGGATCTGAACTTATCAAACGCGTATACCACCGCCAGGAGTTCTTTTTCTGTGGTTGCATAGTTCATTTGAGCAGGGTTTAGTACATGGCTTGCATAATAGATTACGTGTAAGAGCTTCTCTTTGCGTTTCCCTCGTACTGCCCCTACTACGTTATCACTTGCATCACACATTATCTTGAAAGGAAGAGACCAATCTGGGGCAATAACTATGGGCGCTGACACCAACTCCTTCTTCAAGGCCTCCAAGGCTTTCCTGTATTCCTTGTCAAATAGGAAAGGGGTATCTTTTACCAGCAGACTAGTCAGTGGTTTGGCAATCTTGGAGAAATCTTTTATGAACCTGCGGTAGAAATCCGCATGTCCTAAGAAGCTTTGGATACCTTTTTCGTTTACCGGTGGCGGAAAATTAGCTATTACCTCCACTTTTGCTATGTCCACTTTGATACCTTTGTTGGAGATCTTGTGTCCCAAGACTATTCCTTCCCGGACCATGAAGTGACATTTTTCCCAATTCAGGATCAAATTTGTTTGCTGGCATCTTTCTAACACAAGTGACAAGTTAGTCAAACAATTATCAAATGAAGAACCGAATACTGAAAAGTCATCCATAAATACTTCCATATGCTTTTCGAGCATGTCAGCAAAGATTGAAGTCATACACCTTTGAAAGGTGGCCGGTGCGTTGCACAAGCCAAATGGCATTCTTCTGTAAGCAAAAATACCATAGAGGCATGTGAATGCAGTCTTCTCTTGGTCTTCAGGGGCAACCATAATCTGGTTGTACCCAGAGTAACCGTCTAGGAAACAATAGTAATCGTGTCCTTCTAACCTTTCCAACATTTGATCAATGAATGGTAACGGGAAGTGATCCTTCCTTGTTGCCACGTTTAGTCTTCTGTAATCGATGCACACTCTCCAACCTGTAACAGTTCGGGTTAGAATCAAGTCATTCTTTTCATTCTTTATTACCGTTGTGCCCCCCTTTTTTGGTACCACGTGGACTGGACTTACCCAAGAGCTATCGGAGAAAGGGTAGATTAGGCCCGTATCCAAGAGTTTTACAACTTCTTTGCGCACCACTTCTTTCATGGCTGGGTTAAGTCTTCGTTGTGGTTGCACTACCAGTTTGTGATCATCTTCCATTAAGATCTTGTGCATGCAAACAGTAGGGCTTATACCTTTTAAGTACTCAATTTCCCATCCGATTGCACCCTTGTATTTTTTTAGCACTTGAATGAGTTCTTCCTCTTGGACACTCTATAGACTAACATTAATGGTAGTTGGACATTTTTATTCAGTGTCTAGAAATACAGACTTCAGATTTGTTGGTAACTGCTTCAAATTCACCCCTTTTTTTGGTTCTTCAGTGACATCGGATGGTGGTGGTCTTAGATCTTCCCACCGGTATGGTCTAGATCTAATCCATTCAGGTTGTTTTTCCATCATAGCAAGCACCTCAGACTCTTCTTCATCTTCATTACTTTCAAAAATGGATAAGCTTAAGACCCGGTTTAGTGGTGACTGGGGTCTATGATGTTCATTTTCTTGAGCAATTACTTGGTCGATTATCTCTATAGTGTTGCTTGTGCCGATATCATCTTTGTATTGCATTGTATTCCTCACATCTATCTTTAACTCTTCATCATAGACCTTGAGGGTCATAGTTCCTTCCTCAATATCTATCATACACCGTCCTGTTCCCAAGAAAGGTCTTCCCAATATGAGAGGAATCTCCTCATCCTCCGACATTTCCAGAATGACGAAGTCAACTGGGAAGAAAAACTTGTCAATTTTTACCAAAACATCTTCCACAATACCATAGGGTCGCCTAACAGAACAATCCGCAAACTGAAGGGTCATTCGAGTATCTTGAACAGAACCGATGCCTAATTTCTTATAGATGGACAGTGGCATCAAGCTTATACTTGCTCCTAACTCAATCAGAGCCTTCTTGAATTTTCTATCACCAATAGTGCAAGGAATAGTAACCGATCCTCTGTCTTTCTTTTTCACTGGGATTTTCATGCCTTGGAGAATGTTCCAATGCTTTAGAAAAAGGGATATTGATTTCGAGTTTTTTGAACATCTCCAGGAACTTCTCAAAATTCTTCTCATGTTGATTTTTCTTTTTCTGTCGTGGAGGGTAAGGGAGTTTGATTATGGGTTTAGGAACCTTCTCCTTCTCCTTGACAAGAGGTGGTATTGCTTCGTCATCTTGGACTTTTGTTTCCTTGATTTCTAAATCCACCTCTATTAATCCATCATTTTCTATATCATTTTCCTCTGTTGACTTTCCACTTCGGGTTGTGATAGCGTTAACAGTGTTATGTTCCCGCGGATTTGTCACCGTACCACTAGGTAGGGTGCCCGGGGCTTGAGAGTTTGAAGCTAATTGTTGTGCTATCTGTCCCATTTAAACTTCAAGATTTCTAATGGAGGCTGTGGTGTTTTTCTGATTAGTCCTTGTTTCTTCTTGAAACTATATGCTGTGGGCTGCTAACTTTTTAATGGCAATCTCCCATTCAGCCTTTTTAGGTGCCTGTTGTTGTTGCTGCTATTGCTGATACTGAGTCTGATATTGCCTTGTACCTTGTTGCTGAACATTCCCTCTCTGATCTTTCCAGGAGAAGTTTAGATGATTCTTCCAACCTGGATTGTAAGTGCTAGAATAAGGATTGTTCAGCTTCAAGAATTTGATCTCTTCAATTTGTTGGGGAGTCGCAAAGCAATAGACTGTGTGATGAGGTCCATTATAGATTTCACAAGTGCTCGCCTGAGCTGGCTGAACCTGCGCTATCTGTTGAGTACCTATATTCATAGCTTTCAACTTTTTGTCTACTTCGGCAGCAATAGTGTCTTCCAGACGGATTTTATTTGTCTCTAATTTTAGATCAATCACCCCAACTGGCTGACTGGTACATCTGTCATATAGCTCTATATGCTCATTGGCAGCTATTGCTTCAATAATCCTCTTGATACCAGTGGTTGTTGAGAAATTTGTTGAGCCACCGGCTGCTGTATCAATCAACTGTTTTGTTTTTATTTTCAGCCCATTAACGAACATCGCCATTTGTTCGGTCTGATCCATATTGTGAGTGGGACACGCGACTAATATCCTTTTGAATCTTTTGTAAGTGTCTCCCAATGATTCACCATCCTTCTGTTTGAAATTAAGAATTTCATACCTTTTTCTCAAGAATACTGATGCTGGAAAGTACTCATTTAAGAATACATTTTCCATCTCCTCCCAGGAAGTGATACTACCGACAGGGAGAGAATAGAACCATTCTTCCGCGTTTTCAGCTAAAGTGAATGGGAACATTCTCAATTTTTTTGCTTCATCAGTATGACCATCAATTTTCAAGGTGGTACTCATGGTCAGAAATCTTTGTAGGTGTTTGTTGGCATCTTCATTAACCTTTCCGGTGAAAGGTTTTCTTTCCAATTGATTGATCGTGCTAGGATGCAGTTGAAAATTCATCACATTCACCGGTTGGTTAACTATGGTCAGTCGACCACCCGGTGCATTTGCACCTCCATAGTCACCCAGGAGTCTTTCCGAAGGTGGAGGATGTGGAATTGGAGGAACTTCAGCATTGGTTCCTTGACTTCTGAGTGATCAGCGGTACTTTCTTTTGTAGAATCCACTCTTTGTTCTCTACGTCTTCGGTGAAGAGTTCTCTCGATCTCTGCGTCAAAAAGAAATTCAGTTGAGGGTTCTCCTCGCATACACAAATTAGTAAATTATAAATGACAGAAAAATAATTTTATGGCAGAGAAATAAAATTTTAATTGAAATAAAATTAAACTCTATATTTTTGGCAGTCCCCAGCAACGACGCCAAAAACTTGATCGGGAAAATAACAAGTGTACTATTTTTCCTTTTATAGTAATAATGGGGAAATTCCCCGAATGTTGATCTTAAGGACTGCAAGTTAATATTGAGTTTAAATTATCATTCTATTAAACAAAAAGTATTAATTTGGTTTTAGGTGTAAAAATATAATACTAAAAGTAAAGGTCAAGAAGGATGAAAATAAGGATTTATAGAGAAAAAGGAACAATACCAGGGAAAGTGTATGATTTATCCCTGTAACAACTCTGAGTCACTATTGCATCAACAAATATCAATTACTACCAGTTCTCAAGGGTATTTTCTCCCAAGTCCTTGGTGAGAAAACCTTTAATCAATCTACCCTAATTTCTATGTCCATAGCCAATTAGGGTTAAGTTAAGCTGTATAATATCAAGAATACTCTAGTTCACACAGGGTATCCCTAGTCCTAGGTGATATCTACTGTAGAGTAACCTTATGAAAACCTTATCAAGGGCGGTCCAGCCTAATTGATAACCACAAATCAATCTCAATTGGTCCGAAAGAGAAAGCAATAAACAGATCAAAAGCTTACCGTAAAAACAATATTATAAATACAAATGTAAACTCAAATTCATTACAATTATAAATCAGGGACACCCCTATAGATTTGGGGGGTTTAGCTACTCATATTGTTCAAAAAAAATTCAAGATAAAAATTACACATTACAAGTCATTGGATGACTTTGATTTTCAATTGCTCCCGCTCATGAATATCTTCAGCTCTCTGAATTCCTTGATCTCTGTAATACTTGATTGCTTCATAATACTGTGTTTTGCCGTATTCCAAGATGCTTTTTCCTTTGGCAGAAGACCTCCTTTTATAGTGAAAATTCCCAGCAGCAGTTGGACAGGTCCAAATATGTCTCTAAAAAGCCCGACGAACGAAAATCCCGAGAAAACTGGATTTTTTGGGCTTGGGCTGACACGGGTGGCCGTGTCAGCCTATTGTTTAAGCTAACACGCCCATGGCAGGGGTGACACGGTTGAGGGCACTGCCTGACACGGGTGGCCGTGTCAAGCTACTGTTTTCTTCACTTGTCTTCCCTTGCCCTGACACGGCCCATGTCAGGTGACACGGGTGGCCGTGTCAGGCCTCCTGTACCGGGGTTTTCTGCTCCTTTGCTTGCCGGAATCTCACACTGTCTTGTTCTGAGTTCTATGGTTCTTCTACCTGGATCTGTCGGACAAAAACACAATTATCCCACGCATAAAATCACTATAATAAAAAGTAAAACATAACAAAGATTAAAAACGCGTAAATAAATTGACGGAAGTAAAACTAACTCGAAATGTACCATAAATGCTTGCACAGTGTGTCAAATGTCTCTATTTTGCGTCAGATCCGTAATGAAAACTCAATGTAAATGGTGACTGATCAAGTATCGTCTTCAATGGCTTCTAGTTTAGCTATTAGTCTATCATAGGAAAAATCATCATTTATGGGTACGAAGTCTGGTTTCAGTTGTTCTAGCCTAGAAAGGTGATCATCTATTACATTTTTAGTGCCTTTTTTTATCTCGGATATCTAAATCAAACTCTTGTAGTAACAGAATCCATTGGAGTAACCTGGGCTTGACATCTTTTTTACTTAATAGGTAACGAATGGCAGCATGATCGGTGTAAACTATAATTTTGGCTCCTACTAGATAAGATCTGAATTTGTCTATAGCAAAAACTCTAGCTAGTAGTTCCTTTTCAGTTGTTGCGTAGTTAAGTTGGGCGGCGTCTAGGGTTCTACTGACATAATAAATCACATGTAATTTTTTATCTTTCCTTTGTCCTAGAACGGATCCAACGGCATAATCACTAGCGTCACACATTATCTCAAAAGGTTCTGACCAATCAGGGGGTTGCATAATGGGTGCTGAAATCAACGCTTGCTTTAAAACATTGAGTGCTTCATTACATTTTTCATCGAAAATGAATTCGGCATCTTTCATTAAAAGGCCAGTTAAAGATTTAGTTATTTTAGAGAAGTCTTTGATAAAACGCCGGTAGAATCCAGCATGTCCAAGGAAACTTCGGACTTCTCTGATAGTTTTGGGTGGTTTTAGATTCTCTATGACCTCTACCTTAACTCTATCTACCTCAATACCTTTTTCGGAAATTATATGTCCTAAAACAATCCCTTCGGTGACCATGAAATGACACTTTTCCCAGTTTAGCACAAGGTTCACCTCCACGCATCTCTCCAGGATTTTCTCAAGGTTAGCAAGACAATTTTGGAAATCAAATCCGCAAACCGAGAAATCATCCATAAATACCTCCATGATACTATCCAGGTAATTTGCCAAGATTGACATCATGCAAAGTTGGAAAGTAGCTAGGGCATTACAAAGTCCGAATGGTATTCGTCTGTAGGAGAAAGTTCCATAAGGGCATGTAAAGGTAGTTTTCTCTTGGTCTTCGGGGTGGATAGGTATTTGGAAGAATTCAGAGTATCCATCTAGATAGAAGAAGTAGGAGTGTTTGGCTAGACGCTCCAACATCTGGTCTATAAATGGTAAAGGGAAATGATCCTTCCTGGTTGCTTTATTTAACTTTCTGCAGTCTATGCACATCTGCCATCCTCCTTCTATCTGTTTTGCTATATGTTCGCCTTTATTGTTTTGCACTACTGTGATGCCTCCCTTTTTAGGTACTACATGCACAGGGCTCACCCATTTACTATCCGAGATCTGATAGATTATACCTGCCTCAAGTAACTTAAGAACTTCTCTTTTAACAACATCACTCATTATAGGGTTTATTCTTCTCTGATGTTCTTTGGAGGGCTTTGAATCTTCTTCGAGCAAAATCCAATGCATGCATGCGAATGGGCTTATGCCTTTCAGATCAGAGATATTATATCCTAAGGCTGAGGGATATCTTCGTAAAACATCTAAGAGTTGGTCCATTTCCTCTTGGCCCAAGGTAGCACTGACTATAATTGGACGGTTCATCTCTTCATCAAGAAACTCATATCTCAGGTTCTTAGGCAGTTCCTTAAGTTCTAAGGTTGGTTTCTTAGGGCATGGCATAAGATCTGGGGTAAGGGATAAACATTCGTAAAGGTTATCATCGATGTAGGGCTTCCTAAAGTTATCATCTTCCAGTATGAGAGTTGATGGAAGCTTAATTATTTTTATGATTTCTGCTTGTTCTATTTCCCTAACGCATTCATCAATGATATCTATGGCATAACATGCGTCTCCTATCACAGGCGCCATAAGAAATTTTGAAAGTATAAATTCTATCTTCTCGTCACCTACCTCAAAGGTCAACTTTCCTCTCTTGACATCTATTATGGCTCCTGCAGTCGATAAGAATGGTCTACCTAGAAGGATTGGTATGTCATCATCTTCTTTAATGTCCATGACAACAAAATCAGCAGGGATAAATAACTGACCTATCCTAACAGGGACATCTTCTAATATGCATATCGGATACTTAACAAATCTATCGGCTAATTGAAGTGACATCTTAGTAGGTTGTAGTTCTCCTAAGTTTAACCTCTCCCAAACTGCTAAAGGCATTAAGCTCACACTAGCTCCTAAGTCTAGAAATAATTTTTTAATGACATGACTTCCCAAAACACAAGGAATGGAGAAATTTCCAGGATCTTTATCTTTTTGGCTAACTTATTCTCTGAAATAGAATTGCATTCCAAGGGCTTCAGATCGTCGAGTCTACGTTTGTTGGTAAGGATGTCTTTGAGAAACTTTGCATATGAAGGTATTTGGGTGATGGCTTCTGTGGAAGGGATTTCTATGTGAAGTTTTTCTATAACCTTAATGAATTTCTGATACTGGTTATTGATCTGGGTTTATTTTAGTCTTTGCGGATATGGTATTGGTGGTTTATATGGCGGGGGTGGTACATAAGTTTTGTCTTTAGGTTCTTCTCTTTTTTCTTGACCTTCCTGTTTTTTCAGATTCCTCTGGTTCCTTCACTTCGTCCTTGGGTTCGGTATATTCCTTAGAAGTTTCGGGTTCACTCAATCTTGGGTTAAATGGCTCATCATAATCGGCCCCACTTCACAAGGTAATGGCATTGGCTTGTCCTCTCGGATTCTGTTGAGGTTGTCCAAGGAACTGTCCTCCAGGTGTAGTCTGGGGGGCTTGGTTTAAGGCTACCAGAGAGATCTGGGTTTCAAGCATCTTAGTGTGAGTAACTATTTGGTCAACCTTGGTTCCTAACTGGGCAATGAGTTCGTTAATGTGAATGTTCTGGTTCATGAACTCTTTGTTTTGTTGGGTTTGAGCAGTGATAAAATTTTCCACAATTTTCTCAAGGCTCGTCTTCGGTGGCACAGGTAGCATAGGTTTATTTGGTCTTGGGGCTTGGTAACCTGGTTGTCTCGGAGGTGTAGTATTTTGGATAGGGTTATTGTTCTTATAAGAGAAGTTCGGGTGATTCCTCCATCCAGGGTTATAGGTATTCGAATATGGGTTCCCTTGGGTGTAGTTCACTTGCTCAGAGTTGGTTTCGTTTAGGAGACTGCATTCTGCAGATTGGTGTCCTTTGGTTCCACATATCTCACAATCCGATGAAACTGCAACTGCAGTATTCAGGTTTATGCACATATGCTCTACCTTGAGGGCTAACGCGTCCATTTTAGGTTGCATCATGTCTATAGAGCTTAACTCATGTACTCCTCCTTGGTCTTCCTTCTTCTCAACTATCGCTCGTTCAACTCCCCATGATTGATGGTTTTGAGCCATATCTTTGATGAGGGCACTAGCTTCAGGGTAAGGTTTGTTCATCAGTGCGCCGCCTGCGGCAGCGTCGACGGTCATCTTAGTGTTATAATGAAGTCCATTATGAAAGGTCTGAATGATTGACCAATTTTCTAAACCATGATGTGGGTATGCTCTTAACAACTCTTTATATCTCTCCCAAGCTTCGAACAACGATTCTCCTTGATTCTGGGTAAATCTGGTTATTTGGTTTCGAAGAACGACGGTCTTACTTGGGGGAAAGTATCTAGCAAGGAATACTTTTCTAAGGTTTTCCCAAGTTGTTATGGAATTGGGTGGAAGGGAATCTAACCATGATAGGGCTTTATCTCTGAGGGAGAAAGGGAATAATCTTAAACGGATTGCCTCAGGAAAAGCTCCATTGGTTTTAAAAGTGTCTGCTAATTGGAGAAAGATTTTTAAATGTTGGTTTGGGTTCTTAGTAGCAAGACCTGTGAATTGTCTTTGTTGCACTAGTTGCAACAGGGAGGGTTTAAGTTCGAAATTGTTAGCTGGGATGGTTGGGTTTACTATACTAGAACTAGGTTCTTCGTTGGATGGTTGGACGAAATCCTTAAGAGGTCTTTGGTTTTGATCTTCGGCCATAGCTCTCCTAATTCTATTGTAAAATAAACGTGCGCGAGCGTAACGTTTAGGTTCCGCCAGAGGATCTACTAAGCTTCCGGTGTTGCGAGTCCTTCGTATTGACCAACAGGTAACAACCTAAGTCTAAACGATATAACAACGGGGTACGAAATTTGACGAAATTGGTCCCTGGCAACGGCGCCAAAAACTTGATGCGGGTTTTTCGCAAGTGTACGAATGCGTCAGAGTAATATAAAATATTGTCGAATCCACAGAGACCAAGTGTCAATCTATCGTTATCTATTGTTATGGTGTTTATCTAAGGTAATCGAAATAGGGTTTTTAAGAGTGCACAATCAAAAATAAAGTATTAAATTAAATTCAATTAATAAAGACAGGTTCAAATGTAATTCACATAATCAATTAATAATCCAAGTACTTGCTAATAGAATTACTTATGGGCAGTGTTTCCTACTTTGAAAAGAACCAATTTAATGGGAATTGTCACTTTCACGTATTCAGAACCGAGTTGTACTCCCTAATCAAACCCTCTTATTGTCACTTATAAAATGGCGCGCATTGCGTTAGAGTAGTAAACCTATTTTTAAGAAATATAGTGTCTTGACTAAGTTGAAAATTATTTTGACCTGGATTTCTTAACCAAAAGAGGTTCTCACGAACCAGACTCTAAACTTATAAACGCGTCCGAAAATAGTTTTAAAATCACTTTTCTTTTTAAGTTAAAAACTCCTAATGAACTAAACAAAGTGCTTTCGTTGTATTTGAAATAGTTAAAAACAACTAAGTTTAAATAGACGTCGGACGACTTTCGTCTTACCCAACGGAAATTAAGTGCGGGAAAACTTAAGTTTAAAGTCAAAATAGCCCTTAAGTGTTTCTACGAACAATTGTATGGATTATCGGTTCAATTACGATCCTTGCATTCTAACCTTTATAGGTTTAGCAAGACATGGTAAAGTAAAAATGCATTTTGATTTTTATAAAAAAAAAACGGATAAATAAAAGACTATTAAAAAGAAAGTAATAAGTGCGAGTGCAGGAAAGTAAATAAAAGTAGTACGGGTGCAGGAAAGTAAATAAAAGTAGTGCGGTGCGAGAAATAAAGGAAAGTAGTGCAGTGCGAGTGCGGGAAAGTAAACAAAATAAAGGCAGTGCGGGAAAGTAAACAAAGTAAAGGCAGTGCGGGAAAGTAAACAATGTAAAGGCAGTGCGGGAAAGTAAACAAAGTAAAGGCAGTGCGGGAAAGTAAACAAAGTAGAGACAGTGCGGGAAAGTAAAGTAGACAAAAGTAAAGCAATAAAACCTGCTCCAATCAGAGGGTCAAATAAAGTGCGAAACAGAAATAAAAAGGGCGGCAGGATTAACTTCCTTCCAAAGTGCTCTAAACTCGATTACAGACTCGATTACACAGTGTGGCAACACTCCGATGTGAAGCGATTACCACTTTTACAAAATACTGATATATGCCTAGTTGTAACTAAGTTTGGATGCCTAAACAAGTGAAATCAAGGCTCTATTTATAGGCAAGAAAAACAAGGAGATTACAAGGATGCCCCTAAGTTTAAAATTGGGAGGGAAACATTTTTGTTCTTGTGGCGCCCGCCATAGGAGTAAAGTGCAGCGCCCAAGAGGAGATCGTGGGAGGCGTGGCAGTTGAGGAAAGGTTGAGATTGGTACACGTCATGGCTGGAGCCATGGCGCCAGCCACAAGTGTAAAATGCTGATTTTTTTGGCTTTTTAGCTCATTTTCGCTCCGTTTCTCGATCGGGCTCCGATTAGACTAGAAACCTAAAATGCATGCGAAATCGGAGTCGAAAATACGGTGAATTTCAGTGTCATCATGTATATATATATATATATATATATATATATATATATATATATATATTATAATATATATATATATATATATATATATATATATATATATATATAATATATATATATATATATATATATATAATTATATAATTATATATATATATATATATATATATATACATCTCTATTGTGAATGGGTGCGAGATTATGGTGATGTTAATTTTGTATTGAATGTGTGTTATGTTGTATGTTTCTCTACCTTTATGAAATGTGACTCACGACACAACGTTGCACTTATGCATGTGGTACCATTGTGGACAACACAGGTCCATCTCGCTTCTGAATCCACACCGTCGGACCAGAGCACACTGATTCGCTACGAACACCTTTAGTAACTCTTCACTAACTCCATCTTGAACCAGCTACTCACTCTTAAATCCACACCATCGAACTAGAGAACACCAAATCACTATTAACACCTTTAGTAATGCTTCACCAATTCCCATTTGGAACCAGCTACTCACTTATGAATCCATACCTTCGGACCAGACAATATCACCAACAGACAATATCACCAAAATTATCACCACGCATTCACTACAATTATGCACAACATCATTCTCAATACATAACAATCGATTAATTCCATAATAAATAATAAACAACACCAAAATACCTTCAAACTATGACCAAACAGTAGCATCACATGAAATATATTTTCAAATACAACACTCAATCATGTTATATCATCTCAACATTGACGCATCATTAAGCATGTACAATAATTCACACAATTATACATACATTCACACATTTAACATACATCCACACATAATTCAAACATGTCAATTCATCTCACAAAGAACTATCATAATGTAGCTATGTGTGTTAGCTTACCAACGTTTCAAATCACGCCTCAATCCGAGTCACAAAACTCAAGTTACAGCGATTTGAGTTGTGAATAACAACTCTGTGTTGTCATCCTCACCATGCGAGCACAGAAGCTCGGTGGACGAAGTTTGTAACATCTCATTTTTCTATTTTATTTATTTAATTATTTAAATCGATTTTTATGTGCATTTGAGGTGTTGGGGTGTAATGATATTGGTAGGATATGGTGAGAAATATGTGCTTAATTTATTAAAATAAATAAAGAAATAGATTTTGATGGAAAAATAAGAAAAAAGAAATAGTGGAAATAAGGGAGAGTATTAGTGGCATTTTTAGTAAAATAAGATTAGAGATGAGAAGGGAATTTTAGTGAATGAAGGTATAAGTGAGGGTAATGTTGGGAGTCACTAATTAAGGGAGATTAGGTTACTAATAAAAAGGTTAGCAATTGGGTTTTGAGAGTTTTCTACGTAGAACCAAATTTTGGTGAAAGAGGAAAAGACTATGGCTTAGAGAAAAACTCCATTGTTAGAGCTTGAAGATGCATCTTTGCTGGAAAATATAAGGTAGGGGAGGGGAAAAGACTCCTAATAGGGTGTATATTGCATGAAGGGGTAGAGGGAAATCCTTGACCCCATTGGATTTTCCTTACTTTTTCTCTTTTGATGAATGTTGGATGAATAATGATTGAGTGTTATAATTATATGATATGGGTGATGCAATATATGAAATTCGTGTACTATTATGCCCTAAAAACCATGTGTTCTTGTTGATGGAATTGATATAAAAGTGTGTTCATGTTGTAAGACCCCAATTTTGATTCTAAGATCCCTCATGCAATTTCATCATAAGCATTAGCATTGTGATCATACCTTGGCATCCTCCTTACCCCTCTCTCATTGGGTTTGTTTTGGGAGAGATCACCAAGCACCATGTGATTGTATCATACTTGTATTTTATCATTTTTACTCACCAAAATACCAAAAATATGTCTTTGCATTTTCCTAACCCTTTTATACGTAGGGCATGATCCCCATTGATCTATCAAGTTCATATCTAGGGTTTGAGAGCTTTACGACAAAGAGCACAACCATGAATTGATAAAAGAATGGTTATGAGCATCATATATGAGTTCCATTGATTCCTACATGTTATATTGATCAAATTTTTTTCAAGAGTTTGAGGATGATTTGCCTTGGAAACCCTAGTTTGACTGGGTATCTTGAGTAACTTCTCCAACAAGCTATCTCACCAATCGATCAAATTTCTCAAGGGACACTTCAAAATTCATCATCTTATGCATATATGATCTACCATGAGCCAATAAAGTCCAAAGAATTGAAGGTTAGCAAGTTGGTTGATGGTAATTGGCGAGATGGATTCATCTGATAAAAACTGGGTCTCCCTAGACCATATCTCCTACAACTTTCACCATATGAAAATTATTGCAAGAGAAAAGTTTCTCTAAGTGATATTCCAAACAACTTTCATGTTTAGACTGAGAGCTAAGTTTTCTTAAAAAATCATTTTCTATGTTGAAACATTATAGGTCATTTTGTCTAAACCCTAATTTGAAAGTCAACTTCCCAAGGCCATAACTTGCTCAATTTTTATGATATGAAAGACTTCCAAGTTGTACAATCAAATTCAAGATGTATACTTCAACTTTGATGTTTAGAGTGACAGCTAATTCAACTTTTATGAGCATGTGATATAAGGTTACATTATAGGTCATTTTTGACCTATACCATTGAACAAGTGATTTTTCTAAACTTCAAAAATGAATAACCCTATCATTCTAAATCTAAATGACATGAAATTGGTGAAAATTTTGAAGGTCTTTGAAAGATCTACAACTTTGATGAAGACACTTTTCTCATTTGAAGCTCACATAAAAAGTTAAGTAAGGTGGAATATTAAGATATATGACTTTACACTTAGAAACATTTTCAACATGTTGAAATTTCCAAACTTCCACCTAAAACTTCTCCATGTTCCAAGATCTAAATGAAAAAGTGTTGAACAAAAAACTTGTTCCCCTTGATCCAATCTTTCCAAAGAACCCAAGTTAATGCATTTTGGATGAGGTTTTCTAGGTCTGCGCATGGCTTTAACAGGGCTGCATCATTGGAAAGAATCAATTACACAATTTTCATTTCACAATGCCTTGCCATCCAAGCTTCATTCATACCTCAATTGGAATCATTTTGGACCTTAATGCATTGCATCATGGGCCTGTACATGCCCATGCACTCGTGCCATCCACATTGCCAATTTTGGACAGATTTTGAAGTGTGCAAATATCATTCCCTTTGGCTATAAATAGAAGGCCTCTGAGCTCATTTGAACAAGACTTTGCGCGCTAGCTTTGCCCCCCATTGAAACCCTCTCATTCTAAAGGAAAACCTGAGAAATTTCAATTTGAAATTTGAGTTTGAATCTCAACTGTTGGAGATTCAAGAACTCCAGGATCCAAATCCTTGCAACCTCTCTAATCACTTCCTGCTAGCTTCTCAAGTGTGATCAAATAGTGTTTGGAGCAAGCAACATCAAGAATTGCATAACATTGAAGGTAATTTTCAGAAAACTTCATCTCTTCGATTCTCACTCAATTCTCTTGGATCTTTGGTTGTCTGAAGTCCTACCAATGTAGGCAAGAATATTGAGTTGCTTAGAGGTCAAATCGAAGCAACTCAGTTGACACACCTCAAAATTCAACTCCTCATATATTTTTATATATTTGGAGTTAGTTGAAATTGAGATCAGATTTGTGCTATACACCATTTTTTATTTCAGATCATGTCCTCTTTTTTTATTTTGGTGATGGTGGAGGGTGGAGCAGTCCAGTGAGGTCCTACGGAGAAGAAGACCGGAGTTACAGCTCCGACGGTGCGTTGGCACGTCTCCCATCCACATGATCCAATTGAAATGTTTTAATCTCACGCGTCCATTGTGATTACCATCCCTACAGCACGCTCACTCGTGTGTTTGGTGGAACGCGCGTTTTAGGCCACTTGATCTGCCACCTCAATTAATGAGGGAGATCAAGTGACTCACGTGTTTTCATATTTTATGATTTTTGTTTTAATCCTTTTATTTTCACTAATTCATATTAATTTTAATATTGATCCAAAAAATATGAGAGTTTCACCAGAAATATTCAAATAATTTTCTCTTTCATATTTTGAATTAAAATTATTTTTTGGATCATTATTAATATTTTTCATGATTTAATTGATTTTGAGATTGTTTTTTAATTGTTTAAAAATACTTTTAAGTATTTAAAAATTCTGAAATTTTTTCTCCAAGGTCCTTTGACCTTGTTTGACCTATGATAAATCTCATGGCCATTTCTTTGATAAATCTCAAGGTTGATTTGACTTTGTCAAGTTAATATCATTGGATTTAGGGGATTGATGGAATGTACATTCCATCTCCCAAGATGAATGGATGATATTAATTTGGTAAAAGTCCTCCTTTGACCAATTTGAGTTTTGATCTATTCCCCTCCCTCTTCATCTCATTCCCCTTCTCTATGCATTCATCTCATTTGGCCTATGATATCTCAAAGTCCTAAGGCTAGTTGATTGAAAAATAAACATAAGTATGGATGGGATTATGCCACCTCTTTTGCATATTCTTTTTGTGTGTGGTATGTTTCATGAGCATAGTTCATTATATTATGTCTCTAACATACATTAACACCAAAATTCTATTGCCCGACCTCAAATAGTTGTGACTTCTACATAAGTTCAATTAAGATTTCTTAACATAATGCTAAATTTGTAACACAAAAGGCATATCATTCTAGTTAGTGAGATTGTAATTTTCCCCTCTTTCATGGTATTGTGTGGAAACTTGGCCTTTTTTCTTTCCTTTGGAAGATGTCTTGGCTCGAGGATCCATGCTTGTGATAAGTGGGTTGAGTGTTCTCCAAAGAATGACTAAAAAATGAAAAGCAAAAGCAAAAAAATACTAACTTCTAACTCATTAACAACTAACTTTTAATTTCAAGCCATTTACTTTAATGTCATTTAATTTTAGTCTTTATTCATTTGCCATTATTCATACCATTCTAATTGTTTATGTTAATGCAATCTTCACTTTGTCCATTTGGACCATATTGTGTGATATATCTTGTTTGTGTATACTTTGCTTGTTTGTGTGGTCCTTGACCATTAATGTACATAATAACAACTAAAAAACCTTTAAAAACTTTTGTGTGGACTGTTGGCTTGATCTTGGACAAATGGACTTAGAATTTAGGCAACATTCCTATGCAATTTGAAACTTCATCTGATACATCTTTGAAGATCCCTTTGAGTTCATTTGCAACATGATCATTGTGAAGTTGTTATTTTGAACCTGTGACTTGTGGAATTCATCTGTTACATGGGCTAATTTGAAGAAGATCATGGAGTGGTTAAGCTTGGATGTGGCTATCTTTATTTGATGCCTTTCTCTTCAAGATAATACAATTGTGCATTTTTGTGTTGCTTGATTCTAAATTTCCAAGGGAATCTGGGTTTCTATTGACATTCTTGTCTATTGGATTGCTACCCATTGGTCAGATCTTTTCAACTCTTAAATTTTAATTTTGTGCATAGGATTAGTCTCTTCATCTCCTTCCCATTTCTTTAATTTCAAAATCTCTCCCTCCCTTTTAAAAACTCTTCTTTGTTTGAACTTCTTTTGTTCTAAACTTTGACCACTTTGCAAAAAGGTAGAAACTTTAGCCTTATGCCATTGCATTTTCAAACTTCTCTTTCTTAAATCAAACTTGTAAATAAACTTAATTGTACTTGACTTAAACTTTTAAAAAGCCAAAAAGAACTAACTCATTGTAACTATTTTTAGGCCTTGGTGCCTTTCAAACTTATTTTTTTGTTAAAAGCAATGCATCCACTTTGAAATTTGTATCACGAACTACGAGGTTTTGATCCCTCATTTTTATGTTGGTACATAGGCACAAGTCCGAAGGTCTTGTCAAACACAAAAATATAATTAATGAATTCTTTTCTCATCCCCCCATTCTATTTATTTGTTAACATCATTTTGTACAAAGATACATATGCATACAAAAAGGGCTCCCTAGGAGTACCTAGGACACTTTGGGTGCTAACACCTTCCCTTTGTGTAACCAACCCCCTTACCTGTAATCTCTGACATTTTATTAGTTTTGATTTGAAAACATCTTAATTTTGGGTTTTGTTCGTACTTTTTCCCTTTTCCCTTGGAAACAATAAAAGCGCAGTGGCGACTCTGGTTTTATTGATCTCTAGCTTATCCATAGCTTGATGATCATGAATTAGTGCTATAGAAATTAAGTGGTGACTCTGCTGGGGAGTAGTCTCCAGTGGGTTTAGCCTACTTTTTTGTGTGTATATAATTGTATATATGTGATGTTTGTATTTATGTATGTGTGATATAATTTGCTTGTTGTGCTTGGTGATTTCTGAGTGGTGAGATAAGTTCTAACCCGAACTTGAGTGCAATTAAGATAGGAGGATGGTATAGTCATGTTCGACTTGTGTGGAGTAGTCCTTGACAAGTTGGCTTGAGATCCATCTGCTCAGTGGAGACTCTTTTAGATTTGGAAATGTCACACAAGTATTTGTGGTTAGGCATTACTATCTCTAATTTGGGTCCGAGAAGCTGAGGACCGTAGAACATTTACCCCCTCTGGGCCTATTTAGGACGTAGTGCGGAAACTGCTCAAGTGTAGACTTGATAACAGTTGTTACGCGATACTACACTCAGACGAGTTACTCTTGAGAATATTATGGGTCGATGAGTCAGTCATCTTAACCTGTAATATCTGATAGATGGAATTAAGACTCTGGGAAAATTTTTAGAACATGATCTAGAGGTTTTTATCCTTAGTTCACTCCTTTGTGATGTTTCTTACCCAGACTCCATGCTCGTGACTCACAATAAACCCTTGATCTCGATTGATCCAATCAAGTCTTGTCAATATCAATGGAACTTAGGTGTTGATAAGGTGAAAACCATAATCCACCGAAATGGATGATTGATCTTTATAATCACTTGATTCATCCCTTGACCTTTGTTTGTTTGCCTTGTGTGTGATCCCTTATTTGTGATTGTTGCATTCATGCATTCATGCATATCATAACATTCATCACACGAAAATATCAAGGAATTGAGGTATTATGTGCAAATATTTTTAGACCATGGATTACAGACGAAGGAACACTAAGAAGTACAGTTTCAAATGTCCCGACTTGAAAGAGTTAAGGAAGCTAGCATCTTTTATATTAGATCCATTGGACTTCAAACAACTTCATGGGAAGCTTTTATCAATCTTGTCTACTGATGTGGTTGAAGGACTCTTAAGTGTATTGGTGCAGTTCTATGATCCTCTTTACCGTTGTTTCACTTTCCCAGACTTTCAGCTTGTGCCTACCTTGGAGGAGTATTCCCATATTTTGGGGATACCTGTTTCTAGTAGGGTACCTTTTAGTGGATTGGAGGAGATTCCCTGATCTAGTCTTATTGCTGAAGCTCTTCACTTGAAGAAGTCTGAGATAGAGGCTCATTGGGTGAAGAAATGAGGATTGTTTGGGTTGCCATCTGATTTCCTCGTCAAGGAAGCTACTGCTTTTGCTCAAGCCGGTAGTGTGGACACTTTTGAAGCTATCTTTATGTTGCTCATTTATGGATTAGCTTTGTTCCCTAACATTGACGGTTTTGTTGATGTTAACGCCATTAGACTTTTCTTGATTGGGAATCCTATGCCTACTTTGTTGGGTGATATGTATTTCTCTTTGCATCTAAGGAATTCTAAGGGTGGTGGAACTATTGTCTGTTGTATTCCTCTTCTGTACAAGTGGTTTATTTCGCACTTGCCTCAGACACCTGCTTTTATGGAGAATAAACAATATCTACGGTGGTCTCAAAGACTTATGTCTCTCACTAATGATGATATAGTTTGGTATGATCCTTCTTTGAGCAGTTTGGAGATTATTGATAGTTGTGGTGAATTATCTAATGTGCCTCTCATTGGTACACAAGGAGGAATTAACTATAACCCTGCTTTGGCTCGTCGTCAACTTGGGTTTCCCTTGAGAGACAAACCTAATAACACGTTGTTAGAAGGTCTTTTCTATCAAGATGGTAAAGATCCCTGTAATACCCCAAAATTTACCCTTCATTTTTCCTGGAAGCATACGCTTTACACCTCATGCATGCATTCATTTTTAGGTCATTTAACATTAGATACATTGCATTTCATCATGTCAATCAGAATTAGATCCAAGAAGCTTTATTTATAAAATAAATAAATAAATAATAATAATAATAATAAATAAATAAATAAAATATAACAAAAAATTTTGGACTTGGGTCTCTCTCATTTGAGCCCACAAAGCCATGAAATTCAGTCTATAAATACCAAGGCTTCACTTGAGAAAAAGGAAGAGAAGCAAAATACTCTGGGGTTTCCTTGAAACAAAACCCTGGACAAAACCTGGAGAGAAACCTGACAGGGAACTCAGAGCAGCCTCCAAACCTTGAAGGGAACTCAACTGCACAGAATCACCTCTGCCTCACATAAACCATAAAGATTGTTTTGTAAACCTCACGGGTGCCACTCAATTTCAATCAAGCTCTTCAATCAGGTTTTCCCTTATTCCCATTACCTTTATGCTCTTAATTTGGATCATCTGAATGTTCGAGGTATGATGGATGAATTTCATTAGGTTTTTGCCCACGGGTCATAATTATGTATGAATGTATAAATAATGCCTTGAATGCTTAATCGTTTAATTTCTGAAGTGTATGCCACAGGGTTTGAGGTTTCTGAAACCATATTGTTATCCATGAAAAAAATGCTTATCATGTTTCACTAACCCTTTTGTTGAGTTTTTGTGAGGGCTCACATGACTTTTGCAGGGATAACTTGCGTGGTTTTCCACTTTATTTGTGGGATACCCCCTGGAGGTTTCATTCTGATTACCTGTACTGACTCACTTTCTTTGATGGTGTTAGCTTGGGAGGATCCCTGGGTTTCCCATTCCTCTAACTGCTGTTACTTCAGATCTTTATCCGCGTGGTACTTTTACATTTTTCCCGCATTTTACTACTTTCCTAGCTGGAAGACCTCGATAAGAGGTAATGCTTTTGTGTGTTTTTTTTACAGGTTCCTTCGTCAAGGACTGCCTTTTTGCATGAGTTCACCAAACCCTAACCCTTCATTGATTTTTCTTCTCCTAAACACACGTTTACTCCTTTTACTACAGGTGAGTAAGTCTCCAAAGGTCGAGCATCCGGTAGATTGCGTAGTAACGTCGTTCGTCCAAAACCCACTCCATAACCCCGTAGTTAGCCGAACTACGGCTTGCTATGATTCTCATTCCAGATGAGATACGTAGGCATAAGACGCGATGTCTTAGCGAGCACACATCCCCCCAACCCATAGGCCAGCCGAGCTACGAAGACTCTGATTCTCATATTCAGATGAGATACGTATGCAGTGGATGCGACATCCGCGCGAGTCATTTTCATTTAACCCTTTTTTTTTGGTAAACAACACAAGATAAACTCACACCCTTTAGACAAGAACTACAAAAGTGGATCCCGTAGAGTACTACGGATGCGTAGGGGTGCTAATACCTCCTTTTCGCATAACCGACTCCCGAACCCAAGATTTGGTTGCGAGACCCCGTCTTGTCCTTTCCTTTTTCAGGTTTACTTCGAGCGTTTCCTTTCCCTCCTTTGGGATGAATAACGCACGGTGGCGACTCTTCTGTCATTTTCTTTCGCCGGTTGTTTTTTCGCGCACTGTATTTTTCAGGTTGCGACAGCTGGCGACTCTGCTGGGGACACTAAGAAGTTGACCTCTTGCTGGTCCATCTCCCCTAAGCGAGTCCCTCCTAGCTTGTGTGATTTCTTGTTTATTGGGTGTTCATGCTTTTGTACATTTATTTGCTTACCTGCTTGCATGCATCTGTTGTATCTGTTGGATCTGTTTGTTTGTTTGTTGGGATGGGGTGTTCTATGAGAGATAAGCCCATTACCCAGGCTTGAGTGTACACACAGGTTTTAGAGTGGATAATCATGAGGCTTGCGTGGCGTGTTGCTACGTTAAGTCGTTCGTGAAGAACCACTCCCAGACGAGGTTTCTTTTGGATATATTATGTCTTACAGGTGTTCCGTAACGGCAGGATGTTCCTCTAGAAATCGTCGACTCTGGTGACCATTTCCCGAGAACTCAGTTGAGGCCTCTCCTCTGAGACGTGATTATGTTAGCTCTGGTGGGCGCATTCTCGCTGCTCAATCCGAGGACCCCGAGACTGGGAACTTGCTTTAGGATGTCCTGTTGAGGGGTGTCAGTGGAGGTCTTTTGTCCCGTAATAATGCCAAACCTCCAGTGGTAAACGTATTATTCGCGACTGAAGGGCCGAAGTTGACAAACTTCTGTTCTTAGAACCTACCAGTGAGGGGCGGGCTAAATTCAGGAAACCTTAACCTCCAACCAACCCGGTTTTCTGGAGCAGAGCTTTGATCTTGTATTATATTCTTCAGTGGGTTTCTCTTCAGACAGTGCAACCTGACAGATGTTCAAGCAGATACAGCAATCCTGATTGACATGCCACTGCATTGCATTCACATCATTGCATCACATCATTTCGCATTCATATCATTTAACACATGTTTATCTATTCCCAGGAGTTCACATCTTTTTCTTGATTCTAGTCGGGGTTTTCTTCTTACATTGTTTTTCAAACGAGAGACTGGAATCAAGGGGGTAGAATACCTTTTGGAATTGATAAACATGTCACTGGATTTGCATATCCATAGCATGTCTTGCATAACAAGTACCGCCGCAGTGTTCTCAGTTGTTTGGTGTTCCATCAGCAGGATAGCTGATTCAAGAATTCACCGATACGGTACCCGAAGGAATCAACAGAGAGCAATGGAAGGTGTACAAGCAGAGCTCGCTGAGATGAGGATCCGCATGACCCAATTCATGGATGTGGTTCAAGGGGTGGCTCAGGGACAGCAAGAGCTCAGACAGATGATGCAGAGGAATCCCGCCGCTACTCAACCAGAGACATTGGATGATCCTCCAGCTGGAGAGGCTAATGGTCCCAATGGACCGGGGCCTATCCCGATCAACAGCTCGTCCATGATGATCAGGCCGATCAATTCCCCTACTTCAGGAAGACTTTGGCATGGGCCATGGCATGGACCCCATGTTTAGAAGATTAGAGGAGAGGCTGAAAGCTGTGGAAGGACAGAATCCTCTGGGAGTAGATGTTGCTGACTTGGGGCTGGTCCAAGGTGTGAGAGTGCCACCGAAATTCAAAGTCCCGATCTTTGACAAATACAATGGCAGCTCTTGCCCCAAAACTCACGTGCAAGCCTATTTCCGTAAAATGGTTGCATACTCTGATGACGAGAAGCTACTTATGTACTTCTTCCAGGATAGCCTAGCTAGGGCATCCTTGGAATGGTATATGAGGCTGGACAGAGCCCATATCTGTTGCTGGAGGGATTTGGCGGAGGCTTACGTAAAGCAGTATCAGTATAATGCAGACATGGCTCCGGACAGAACTCAACTAGAATCTGTCTCTTAAAAGCAATGAGTGCTTCAGGGAATACGCTCAATGCTGGAGGGAGATGGCTTCCCGTGTTCAGCCTCCTATGTTGGAAAAGGTAATGGCCAACATGTTCATGAATACGCTGCCTGGACCTTATCTGGAGCGTCTGGTGGGGTGCAATGCCTCTAACTTTGCTGATGTGGTCTCTACCGGAGAGAGGGTGGAGAATTACCTGAAGACCTGCAAGATCCAAAATGGAGTTGGATCTTTATCAGGGGTAAAAAAGTCGTTCATTGGAGGGCATAAGCAGAGAGAGGGGGGAGTGAATTCTTTGACTTCCTATCAGAATAGAGGTGTTAGAAGGAACAGCTTCCAGAATTATCATCAACAACCGTATGTTGCGGCTGTGACCATTCCAGCTGCAGCACCACAACAACAACAACAACCACAACTTCAACCAGCTCAGTACCAACAGCAGCAACAACCGGGTAACAGACCCGCTTATCAACAGAGGCAAAGGATGATGGACCGACGTTTCGACACCCTTCCAATGTCGTACGCTCAGTTGCTTTCTAGTCTTCAACAACTACAACTTGTGCAATTGCGCACTCTGGCTCCTCCTGTTGGTAGACTTCCGGTGGATTACGATGCCAACGCTAGGTGTAGCTTCCACTCTGGGGCACCTGGCCATAACATTGAGAACTGCAAAGCTTTTAAGCACGTAGTTCAGGACCTCATAGATTCAAAAGCCATCAACCTTGCACCGGCTCCTAATATCGTCAACAATCCCATGCCGCAACATGGTGGTGCAAACATTAATATGATGGAAGGAAAAGCCAAGTCCATTAAGGATGTGTTGAAGTTGAAGACTCCATTGTTGGATATCAAAGGATGCTTGCTGAAGGCCGATGTTTTCCCCGGTTGTGGGAAGGATTGTTTGGATTGTGCCACTCAGAGTGGAGGTTGTTTGAAGCTACAGCAGGGTATCCAGGCCTTGCTCGACAAAGGTATCCTCCAGGTTGAAGATTTGTCTGTCCAAGAGTCTGTGGAAGTGGTTGAGGAAGAAGTGTTTGAAGATGCTACTGATGAATTCGCAGATGTTGTTCCTGTTAATTTTGTGATTCCCAGTGAGGTCTCTGCGGTCAACAATGAAGATGGGGATAGTGATTGCGACATCGACAACTGGGTGCGTCCGAGGATCCCGGGTGAAGTCATCAACAATTGGTCTTCTGAGGAGATTGTCCAAGTCACTTTTCTGAAGGAGTAATTTTCTTTGTTTATTCATGCATGTCCAAGTCTTACGTTCCGCCCAGGGCGTAATGACTCATTGTAGGGCTCATCTATGTGACACTTGCATTTTTTTATCATAAATAAAGGACGTCTTTTTGCATTCAAATATTTCGTTCCCTGTCTTTCTATTTTTGCAGTTTTTCAAAAAAAAAAATGACAATGTTTTGTTTAGTTTCCACTTTTTTCTTTCACACTCATAAGCACATACCATCGCTCATGCAGATGCACGTCACCGGATCCTATTGATAACGGTTTTGCTATGGCTCGCTTCGACTTTGAAAATCCAATCTTTCAAGCTGAAAAAGAGGGTGATGAAGACTGTGAACTCCCTGAAGAACTTGCCAGGTTCTTAAAACAGGAAGAAAGGGTCATTCAACCGTATCAAGAGCCTACTGAAGTGATTAATCTCGGCACCGAGGACGCCAAGAGAGAAATCAAGATAGGGGCTGCTTTGGAAGACGATGTGAAGAAAGGGCTGATTGAATTGCTGCAAGAATACGTTGACATCTTCGCCTGGTCTTATCAGGACATGCCCGGGCTGGACACAGACATCGTGGTACACCGCTTTCCTCTCAAAGAAGGTTGTCCTCCGGTCAAGCAGAAGCTCAGAAGAACAAGACCAGAGATGGCTGTCAAGATAAAGGAAGAAGTGCAAAAGCAGTTGGATGCAGGGTTTCTAGCAGTCACCAATTTTCCGCCATGGGTTGCAAACATCGTCCCAGTACCTAAGAAGGATGGAAAGGTACGGATGTGTGTCGACTACCGGGATCTGAACAGAGCTAGCCCTAAAGATGATTTCCCATTACCTCACATCGACGTTTTGGTGGATAATACAACTCAGTTCTCAGTATTCTCCTTCATGGATGGCTTTTCTGGCTATAACCAAATCAATATGGCACCAGAGGACATGGAAAAGACAACTTTCATAACCCCATGGGGCACCTTCTGCTACAAGGTGATGCCGTTTGGTCTGAAAAATGCCGGAGCAACATATCAATGAGCTATGGTGACTCTGTTCCATGATATGATTCATCATGAAATCGAGGTTTATGTGGACGATATGATTGCCAAATCTCAGACAGAAGAAGAACATTTGGTGAATCTGCAGAAATTGTTTGAACGGTTAAGGAAATTCAAACTGAGACTTAATCCGAACAAGTGCACTTTCGGGGTGAGATCGGGAAAATTGCTGGGTTTTATTGTTAGCGGAAAAGGGATTGAGGTGGATCCTGACAAAGTGAAAGCAATACAGGAAATGCCTGAGCCAAGAACAGAGAAGCAAGTCCGTAGTTTCTTAGGGAGGTTGAACTACATTGCAAGGTTCATCTCTCACCTAACAACCACGTGTGATCCAATTTTCAAATTGCTGAGGAAAGATCAGGCTATCAGGTGGAATGAAGATTGTCAAAGGGCTTTCGAGAAGATAAAATAGTATTTGCAGAATCCTCCTATCCTTATGCCTCCAGTCCCAGGGAGACCGCTGATTATGTACTTGACAGTACTTGACAATTCTATGGGTTGTGTTCTCGGTCAACACGACGAGACAGTTAGGAAAGAACATGCCATCTACTACTTGAGTAAGAAGTTCACAGATTGCGAGTCGAGATACTCAATGCTTGAGAAGACATGTTGTGCACTTGCATGGGCTGCTAAGCGATTGAGACAATACATGCTGTCTCACACAACCCTACTGATCTCCAAGATAGATCCAGTCAAATACATATTCGAGAAGCCAACTCTCACCGGAAGGGTGGCTCGTTGGTAAATGGTACTGACAAAGTACGATATCCAGTATACATCCCAGAAAGCCATCAAAGGGAGTATTCTGTCAGACTATCTTGCTCAGCAGCCGATTGATGATTATGAGCCGATGAAGTTTGATTTTCCAGATGAAGACATCATGTTCCTCAAGATGAAAGACTGTGAAGAGCCAGTTGTTGAGGAGGGACCTGATCCAAACGAAAAGTGGACTTTGTTGTTTGATGGGGCTGTCAATGCTAGAGGAAGTGGAATTGGCGCTGTCATTACTACTCCGAAAGGTGCCCACATGCCTTTCACCGCTCGTTTGACTTTTGAGTGCACAAATAATGAAGCTGAGTACGAGGCCTGTATCCTGGGTATTGAGCAAGCCATTGATCTGAGAATCAAGACTCTGGACATCTTCCGAGATTCAACTCTGGTGATCAATAAAGTAAATGGTGATTGGAATACTCTCCAACCCACTCTGGTCCCCTACAGAGATTACACGAGAAAACTGTTGACTTTCTTCACAACAGTAAAATTGTATCATATACCTCGTGATGAGAACCAGATGGCAGACGCACTTGCTACTCTATCCTCCATGATCAAGGTAATTCGTTGGAACCATGCTCCTAGGATCGATGTGATGCGCCTTGACAGGGTCGCGTACGTGTTTGCTGCTGAACTGGTAGTCGATGACAAGCCCTGGTATCACGATATCAAGTGCTTTCTGAAGAATCAAGAGTACCCTGCAGGGGAATCCAACAATGACAGAAAGACTTTGAGAAGATTGGCAGGCAGTTTCTTCTTGAACAAAGACGATGTGCTGTATAAGAGGAACTTCGACATGGTTTTGCTCAGATGCGTGGACAGACACGAGGCAGACATGTTAATGCAGGAAGTTTATGAAGGTTCCTTCGGTACTCATGCCGGCGGACATGCAATGGCTAAGAAATTGTTGAGAGCGGGTTATTATTGGATGACCATGGAATCAAATTGCTTTAAATATGCTCGGAAGTGTCATAAATGCCAGATTTATGCTGATAAGGTGCATGTGCCGCCAAATCCTCTAAATATGATGACTTCGCCGTGGCCATTTGCTATGTGGGGCATTGACATGATTCGAAAGATTGAGCCGACTGCTTCCAATGGGCATCGCTTCATCCTTGTTGCCATCGACTATTTCACCAAGTGGGTCGAAGCAGCGTCGTTTGCGAATGTCACCAGACATGTGGTTGCCCGTTTCATCAAGAAAGAAATCATTTGTCGCTATGGGATTCCCGAAAGAATCATTACTGATAATGGTTCTAATCTCAACAACAAAATGATGAAGGAGTTGTGTCAGAACTTCAACATTCAGCATCACAATTCTTCCCCTTACCGCCCTAAGATGAACGACGCAGTTGAGGCGGCAAATAAGAACATAAAGAAGATTGTACAGAAGATGGTCGTCACGTACAGAGATTGGCATGAGATTCTACCCTTCGCCTTGCATGGGTACCGTACTTCAGTACGTACGTCGATTGGGGCAACCCCTTACTCCCTGGTGTATGGTATGGAAGCAGTCCTACCTGTTGAAGTGGAGATTCCTTCTCTAAGAGTCCTGTTGGATGTCAAGTTAGACGAAGCCGAATGGATTCAGACAAGGTTCAATGAGTTGAGTCTTATCGAAGAGAAGCGAATGGCAGCCATTTGTCATGGGCAGTTGTATCAGAGTCGAATGAAGAGAGCCTTTGATTAGAAAGTGCGTCCTCGTTGTTTCCAAGTCGGAGATTTAGTGTTGAAAAGGATCCTTCCTCCTCAGACAGATCACAGGGGCAAGTGGACTCCTAACTATGATGGACCGTATATTGTCACCAAGGTTTTTGATGGTGGGGCCTTAATGCTTGCAACTATGGATGGTGAAAACTTCACTTCCCCTGTGAACTCAGATGCAGTTAAAAAATACTTCGCATAAAATAGACCCGCTGGACAGTAAAAAGAATAGTCCAGGCAAAAATGGGCATCCCGACGAACCAAGAAAATGAAAAGGTTCGGGCAAAAATTAGGGATTAAAACTGAAAAGATCGTACACCCGGTAAGTTGAAAACCTGAAAAGGAAACTTAGGAAAAAATGGGTATCCCGGTGGATTGAAAACCCGAAAAGGGCGATCCAGGCAAAAGTTAGGGATTAAGCGAATGACTGCGTTCTGAGTTAGTTCTGAATCTCATCTCATGTCGATGACGGGAAATTTTCGAAAGGTAGGAAACAGTCCAATCACCTTTTCAGAAGGCTGATCATCTGGAGGATCTTGAAGACGGGCAAGTCATAGCAGAATTGGAACCCAATAGAAATCCATTTCACATTGCCATTAGATTAATTTCTGTTTTATCTTTTGTGCGATTACCTCTTTCCAGGGATTGCTTCCTGATGTAAGTGCCTATTCAGAGGTCATTCAATCAATAAAATCATGTTATTCAGTATATCTCTGTTTTCATTTTCATTTTACTGTTTTGTTTGCAAAAATGACGTCCGAATTTTTGATAAACATTGCATCATGACACATAAGGGCTTTACAGGTACATGCTTAATAAACATTTAAAATTGCTGTAAATTTTAAGTGCTTTGGATCGTCTATTCAGAACAGATACCCTCAGGGCATTTCCTTAAAATCCCCTGCAGATGACCGTGAATATCTTCCCCAGTGAAGTCGCCAACAGACGAATCCGGTGTCTTATCCCTGCAGAGCTGATCAGAGTGTTGGATTCTTCAATCCCCAACAGGTTCTCACCACTATACATCCCCAAGCGTTTGTTTCAGGACATACACTCCCCAGTAGAGTTGACAGTGCCAGACTATATATCCCCAGCGGAGTTGACAGTGTCAGACTGTATCTTCCCAGCAGAAGTGGCTGCTCCTTAGAGTTCGAGGCCAGATCGATAATCCCAATGCCAGATCCATGGTTTCTTTCCTTGAAGCAGAACCTCAGTACCGTATCAGTGTTTGCCTCCCCTGCTGAGTCATCTCTCGCAGATCGTGGTTGCCAGAACCACTATCGCTTTCCCCAACAGCAGGTTTTCAGTGTCGTTCTCTCCTCAGTCTGAATCTCGGCATTTCGTCATTGCTAGAACACCGTGTGGCGGGTCATTTCCCCACATAATTCTTTGCGCTGTGCATCTCCAGCAGCCTTGCCAGGGTCCAGAAGATGGTGATCATTTCCCCAGAAGATCCCCTTGCCTCAGCTTGGCATTCTACCCAGCATTTCGCATCCCTGCATGTAGAATCATATTGCATTGCATCCTTCCAAATCGCGTAGCATTTCTATTTTCATGGAGCATTACGCCATTGAAAAATTCAAACATACGCATGTAAGCATAAAACATTCTCGGTATCCCAAGTGATAAGCTAGAAGTTGTTTCCAGTACTCAGACTGAAGATTGTTCATGACTTACCTTTGTTATCCCCAGCAAGTGTCATTGGCCCATGCGCCGCCTCTATTATCTTTCCCTATTTCTGCCGATGCTGACAGGCATGAAGTTTTTCCGGTATTCAGACCGAAGTGGCAATCAGGCCAATTTTCCGGTATTCAGACCGAAGTGGCATTCAGGCCAATTTCCGGTATTCAGACCGAAGTGGCATTCAGGCCAATTTCCGATATTCAGATCGAAGTGGCGTTCAGGCCAGTTTCCGGTATTCAGACCGAAGTGGCGTTCAGGCCAGTTTTCCGATGTTCAGATCGAAGAAGTTTCCGACATTCAGGTCGATGCGACTTGTGGCATTCAGGCCAGTTTTCCGATGTTCAGATCGAAGAAGTTTCCGACGTTCAGGTCGATGCGACTTGTGGCATTCAGGTTAATTTTCCGATATTCAGATCGAAGAAGTTTCCGACGTTCAGGTCAATGCAACTTGTGGCATTCAGGACAATTTTCCGATGTTCAGATCGAAGAAGTTTCCGACGTTCAGGTCGACGCAACTTGTGGCATTCAGGCCAGCCTCTCGGTGTTCAGACCGATATTAATAATCTCATATCTCCCGATGTTCAGATCGAAGTCGTTTCCAGTATTCAGACTGATGAGCGGCATTCAGGCCATGGTTATTTCTGTGTTACCATTTATTTTGGTATCCAAGTTGACATTCTTTTTCGGTATTCAGACTGACTCTCACCGTACCAGACATATTCTTCTTTCAAGACCACCTCTTTGCCGACTCTGACAGGCATTGTTACTTCACTTCACTTCAGTGCGAATTTTTGGGCTTTTATTGTATTCAATCCCTTGATACCTCGAAAGCACAAAAGCCACTGCTATCTTCTTTCCAGGTCTCCAGTTGATTGAATAGGGGCAGCTGTAATACCCCAAAATTTACCCTTCATTTTTCCTGGAAGCATACGCTTTACACCTCATGCATGCATTCATTTTTAGGTCATTTAACATTAGATACATTGCATTTCATCATGTCAATCAGAATTAGATCCAAGAAGCTTTATTTATAAAATAAAAAATAAAAAATTAATAAATAAATAAATAAATAAAAATAATAAAAAATAAATAAATAAAATATAACAAAAATTTTTGGACTTGGGGTCTCTCTCATTTGAGCCCACAAAGCCATGAAATTCAGTCTATAAATACCAAGGCTTCACTTGAGAAAAAGGAAGAGAAGCAAAATACTCTGGGGTTTCCTTGAAACAAAACCCTGGACAAAACCTGGAGAGAAACCTGACAGAGAACTCAGAGCAGCCTCCAAACCCTGAAGGGAACTCAACTGCACAGAATCACCTCTGCCTCACATAAACCCTAAAGATTGTTTTGTAAACCTCACGGGTGCCACTCAATTTCAATCAAGCTCTCCAATCAGGTTTGCCCTTATTCCAATTACCTTTATGCTCTTAATTTGGATCATCTGAATGTTCGAGGTATGATGGATGAATTTCATTAGGTTTTTGCCCACGGGTCATAATTATGTATGAATGTATAAATAATGCCTTGAATGCTTAATCGTTTAATTTCTGAAGTGTATGCCACAGGGTTTGAGGTTTCTGAAACCATATTGTTATCCATGAAAAAAATGCTTATCGTGTTTCACTAACCCTTTTGTTGAGTTTTTGTGAGGGCTCACATGACTTTTGCAGGGATAACTTGTGTGGTTTTCCACTTTATTTGTGGGATACCCCCTGGAGGTTTCATTCTGATTACCTGTACTGACTCACTTTCTTTGATGGTGTTAACTTGGGAGGATCCCTGGGTTTCCCATTCCTCTAACTGCTGTTACTTCAGATCTTTATCCGCGTGGTGCTTTTACATTTTTCCCGCATTTTACTGCTTTCCTAACAGGAAGACCTCGATAGGAGGCAATGTTTTTGTGTTTTTTTTTTACAGGTTCCTTCGTCAAGGACTGCCTTTTTGCATGAGTTCACCAAACCCTAACCCTTCATTGATTTTTCTTCTCCTAAACACACGTTTACTCCTTCTACTACAGGTGAGTAAGTCTCCAAAGGTCGAGCATCCGGTAGATTGCGTAGTAACGTCGTTCGTCCAAAACCCACTCCATAACCCCGTAGTTAGCCGAACTACGACTTGCTCTTATTCTCATTCCAGATGAGATACGTAGGCATAAGACGCGGTGTCTTAGCGAGCACACATCCCCCCAACCCATAGGTCAGCCGAGCTACGAAGACTCTGATTCTCATATTCAGATGAGATACGTATGCAGTGGATGCGACATCCGCGCGAGTCATTTGCATTTAACCCTTTTTTTTTGTAAACAGCACAAGATAAGCTCACACCCTTTAGACAAGAACTACAAAAGTGGATCCCGTAGAGTACTACGGATGCGTAGGGGTGCTAATACCTTCCTTTCGCATAACCAACTCCCGAACCCAAGATTTGGTTGCGAGACCCCGTCTTGTCCTTTCCTTTTTCAGGTTTACTTCGAGCGTTTCCTTTCCCTCCTTTGGGACGAATAACGCACGGTGGCGACTCTTCTGTCATTTTCTTTCGCCGGTTATTTTTTCGCGCACTGTATTTTTCAGGTTGCGACAATCCCCAACATTTGAAGCAGAATATTGTGCATGCTTGGCATAATGTGCATAGGAAGGGAAGATTCGAGCTTGGTCTGTGCAATTGTGTAGCTTTGGAAGCTTACACTCTTTGGGTGAAGAAGAGAGCTTTGGAGTTGAAGATGCCTTATCCTTGTGAAAGACCTATGTTTATGGTTGTGGTTGAGCCATCCTAACCAAGATGTAGAGAAGTTGGAATACGCGCTCGCCAAGATGAAGAAAGAGAAGGATATGTGGGAAGAGCATTTCCGCGCTTTGAGCAAGAAGCATGAAGAGTTGCAGTTGGAGTCTAAGGACAAGGACGCACTTATTGAGCTACTTGAAGACCGAGTAACAAAGACACAGAGAGAGCCAGAGGTTTCATCTTCTAGCATGCCTCAGCCTTCCGTTGCTTGGAAGAAAATTGTTGATCAGCTTGTCCTCGAGAAGACTCAGATGAAGGCTTCTTTTGAGACCGAGATCCGTCGCATTCGAAGGAAGTACGCGCCTTCAGCTAGGGCTTCTAACATTGTTGTTAGGAATCCTTAGGATGACTAGCCTCCTTTTCTCTTGTACTTTTTATTTGGTTTCTGAAATTATACTCAATGTAATCCTTCCAATTATATAAATGAAAAGAGATTTTTGGTCATATAAAAATTATTGCAATTGTTGTTAAATATATATTTGAAAATGGTATAGTAAGTTCCTTGGAAAACAAAAATAAATAATCAAGCATTGCATTTCATGCATCATTTGCATAAGCAGGTTTCTCTTTCGCCAGATGTGCCATTGGTGTTTCTTCTGTGCTTTAGCCAAGCTGACTCATCGGTACAACACCCGCGCCAATCATCTCAGAATTATGGAGCATCTAGAGCAAGAAAACAAAGAGCTGAAGGACGAGATCGCCCGCCTGACTGCCATGATGGAGTTAGTTCTTGCTGCTCATAGTCAATTTCAGAGGTGGCTACCTCTACCATGCCTGTTGTTGCCGCCCATTTCACGCCTACTATGCCTGCCGGATTCCCGTGGGGAATGCAGTCCAATTTCATGCCTGAAGGCTTTGCACCTACTTTTTCTTCCATGCCGGCATCTTGCCCGGTCATGTCTGTGCCACCTCCCGTTGTGCACACCTTACCTCGTGTAGAGGACACCATTTATCACTGCGAGCCATCTGAGGGTCCGAATGTTTATGAGAAAATGGATGAAATGAAGGATCAATTTCTTGAGCTGCGCAAGGAATTGAAGACGCTAAGGGGTAAGGACTTGTTTTGAAAGAGTGTTGCTGAGTTGTGTTTAGTGCCCAACGTCAAGATCCCGGTGAAGTTCAAAGTGCCTGACTTTGAAAAGTATAAAGGGAACACTTGTCCACTCAGTCATCTAGTTATGTATGCTTTCAAGATGTCAACTCATACTGACAATGATCAACTATTGATCCATTACTTCCAAGACAGTCTGACCGGTGTTGCGCTCAAATGGTATATGGGATTGGATAGTGCAAGCATTCATACTTTCAATGACCTGGGAGAGGCTTTTGTCAAGCAATATAATTAGAATATGGATATGGCGCCTGATAGAGACCATCCGAGGTCTATGCCTCAGAGAGATAAGGAGACGTTTAAAGAGTATGCGCAAAGATGGAGGGAATTGGCTGCCCAGATCACTCCTCCCTTGGAGGAAAAAGAGATGACAAAGATCTTTCTGAAAACTCTGAGTTCATTTTATTATGAACAAATGATTGCTAGTGCCCCCAGTGACTTTACCGAAATGGTAAATATGGGGATGAGGCTTGAGGAACGAGTCCGAGATGGACGTTTGTCGAAAGATGAGGCATCGTTGAGCAAGAGGTATGGCAGCAGTTTCAGCAAGAAAAATGACAGTCAAGCAAATGCAATTTCCAGTGGGAGGCAGAGGAGGCCTCAGATCATAAAGAATCAACCATCCCGTCAACATCATCATCAAGTATCTTCAGTTATCCCTGTATTTTCTAATCAACAATCAACACCAGTTCAACAACAACCATAATGTCAACAACAACAACCGCAACAATGAACAAACACCTACAACAACAATAATACCAACAACAATCATCATCAACAAAACTTTGAGAGGAAGAAGGTCTCTTTCGACCCGATTCTTATATCTTATGTAGAATTATACCCGTCTTTGGTTCTCAAGAACCTAATCCAACCGAGGAACCTGCTGCAAATTCTAGAACCACTTCCATGGTGGTACAAGCCTGAGCTCCGTTGTGCTTTTAATCAAGGAGCACCTGGACATGATATAGAGAATTGCTATCCACTCAAGTATGAGGTTCAAAACCTGATGAACACTAGAATGGTGCCCTTCGAGGACTGTGTGCAAAATGTGAATGCAAATCCTTTGCCCGCTCATGGGAACTCTTCTGTGAATATGGTGGATGGTTTGTCCTGGCGAGTTTAATGTTTTTGATGTGCTTTTTATCCAGAGATCCTTGGCGCAGATGCATAAGGATATTTGTTTGGTGAGTGATTGTGAACATGACCATGACGGTTGTGTTATCTGTAGCGTTAACCCGAGGGGTTGTGAAGTTGGGAAAAGGGACATCTAGCGACTGATGGATGAAGGCATGATTCAAATTTTTCAATCCCGTCATGTAGATGACGATGTAAATGTCATAGTGCCCATTTTCAAGCAGCCAGAGAGATTGGTAATCCAGTATGACAGCAACAACAGTAACAATGTCAGCAATAGATCAGTATCGTCGTTGGTTATACGGTTAGTAGGCCCAGTCACGTATTCATCTGATAAAGCTGTGCCATATCAATATAATGCTACAATGATAGAAGGTGGTCAAGAGGTCCCGTTGCCTACGACTAGCTCTGTGGTGAGCATTGCTAATGTTACCAAGGTGACCCGCAGAGGTCGAGTGTTTGGGCCGGTTTTCCCAAAGTATAAGAAAGAATCAGTTGTTGGAAATAAGGTGGAAGTGCCTGTTGTAGATCCAGTTGGTGCTTCAAAGGATAAGTCTAGCGAATCCAACAATTTGAAGGCTAACGATGATGATGAGGTACTTCGTTTGATTAAAAGCAGTGAGTTTAATGTGGTGGAGCAGCTGCTCCAAACCCCCTCAAAAATCTCAGTGGTGTCTCTGCTAATGAATTCTGAAGTGCACAGAGAAGCACTACAAAGAGTTCTTGAACAAGATTTTGTAGAACATGATGTTACAATGGATCAATTTGATCATATCGAGGCTAACATTACTTCTTTCAATAATCTTAGCTCTGTGATGAAGAACTCCCTAAGGAGGGAAGAAATCATAATTTGGCTTTGCACATTTCTATGAATTGCAAAGAGGATGCTTTGTCAAATGTGCTTGTTGACACCGGGTCGTCACTGAATGTGTTGCCGAAGTTAACTTTGTCAAAGTTATCATACCAAGGAGCGCCTATGAGGTATAGCGGTGTAATCGTCAAAGCTTTTAACGGTTCGCGCAAAACAGTTATTGGTGAAGTGGACCTTCCGGTTAAGATAGGTCCGAGTGATTTTCAGATTACTTTTCAAGTAATGGATATCCACCTGGCCTACAGTTGCTTGTTGGGGAGGCCATGGATCCACGAGGTAGGAGCTGTTACTTCCACATTGCACCAGAAGCTCAAATTTATGAAGAATGGCAAGCTTGTGATTGTTGGTGGGGAGAAAGCGATGTTGGTTAGCCACTTGTCATCTTTCTCTTATGTTGAAGTTGAGGATGAGGTTGGAACTTCGTTCCAAGCCTTATCTATTACTATTGAAAAGAGAGTTGGGGCACCTATGACCTCATTGAAAGATGTTAAGAAGATTGTTGAAGAAGGCAATGTTGATCAGTGGGGGCGCATGGTAGAGGTCTCCGACAACAAAGGCAGAACCGGTTTGGGGTTCCAGAAGGGTTCATCAACTGCAAGGTCTGAAGATATGCAACTTAGCTTCCATAGCGGAGGGTTCATTCATGGCAATGAACAACAATTAGTTGTTGTGCTAGAGGATGACAAAGAGGAAGACTGCACCAATTTTGTGACGCATGGAAAGGCTTGCAACAATTGGACTGCTGTTGATATTCTTGTTATTTTGCATCGATCTAAGTAATTGCTTTTATATGTTTTTTAAAAAAAATCCTTCTCCTATGCCTAAGGGAGAAGTGAACATTGTTGGGCATTTTCAAATTGATCATTAATAAAATTAATTCTATTCATCCACATCTATGATGTCTTGTTTTTACTTTTTGCTTTATTCTGAAAATGGTAATCACAAAAAAACATAAATAAACAATATAATTGTCCATCTGCATAATATTTGGTCACAAATTCACTTCTCTAAAATCAAAATATCAAATCATTATGCAGGTTGGTTCCTAACTCCATGGAATACAATGATCCTTCTCCTTCTCCAAAATTTGAATTCCCCGTGTTTAAGGCCGAGGAGGAAAATGATGAGGAAATGAGTGATGAATTGTCTCGTCTTCTTGAGCAAGATGAAAAAACCATTCAACCGTTAGAAGAGCAGATTGAGCTAGTCATTTTGGGTTCCGAGGATGATGTGAACGAAGTCAAGATTGGGTCTCGATTGTGTCCAGATGTCAAGAAGGGGTTGATTGATCTTCTTCGAGAGTATTCAGATGTGTTTGCTTGGTCCTATCAAGACATGGTTGGTTTGGATTATGAGATTGTGGAGCATAGATTGTTGTTGAAGCCAGAATACCCGCCAGTCAAGTAGAAGTTGAGGAGAACGCATCCTGAAATGGCTGTGAAGATCAAAGAAGAAGTGCAAAAGCAGATCGATGCCGGTTTCCTTGTGATCGCTTAGTATCTGCAAAGGGTGGCCAATATTGTGCATGTGCCGAAGAAAGATGGAAAAGTACGCATGTGTGTTGATTATCGAGATTTAAATAAAGTCAGTCCGAAAGATGATTTCCCTCTGCCATACATTGATATGTTGGTAGCCAATATTGTTAAATTCAAAGTCTTTTCGTTTATGGATGGATTTTCCGAATATAATCAGATCAAGATGGCACCCGAATATATGGAGAAGACCACATTCGTTACACCTTGGGGAACATTCTGTTATAGAGTGATGCCTTTCCGTATAAAGAATGATGGTGCAACTTACCAAAGAGCAATGACTACTCTTTTTCATGATATGATGCATAAAGAGATTGAAGTTTATGTCGATGACATGATTGCTAAATCAATCGATGAAGAGGAACATGTTGAGCATTTATGGAAGCTATTCTAGCATTTGAGGAAATATAAGCTCCGCTTGAATCCCAATAAGTGTACTTTTGGTGTTCGTTCTGGTAAGTTGTTGGGCTTTATTGTTAGTGAGAATGGTATTGAAGTTGATCCTGCCAAGGTCAAAGCAATACAAGAGATGCCCGCGCCCAAAACTGAGAAGCAAGTCAGAGGTTTTCTCGGCCGCTTGAATTATATCTCCAGATTCATTTGCCACATGACTGCCACATGTGTGCCTATATTCAAGCTTCTTCAGAAAGATCAGTCTTGTGATTGGACCAAAGACTACCAGAAGGCTTTTGATAGTATCAAAGAATATTTGCTTGAACCTTCGATTTTGTCTCGACCTGTCAAAGGAAGACCGTTGATCATGTATTTGACTGTGCTTGAAGATAGTATGGGTTGTGTTCTTGGTCAACAAGATGAGACTAGAAAGAAAGAATTTTCAATTTACTACCTCAGTAAGAAGTTCACCGGTTGTGAGACTCGGTATTCTATGCTTGAGAAAACTTGTTACGCATTAGCTTGGGCTGCTAAGCGTCTGCGCCAGTATATGTTGAATCATACTTCTTGGTTGATATCCAAAATGGATCCAATCAAGTATATATTTGAGAAACCTTCTCTAACTGGGAGGATTTCCCGTTTGCAGGTGTTGTTATCAGAGTATGATATCGAATATCGATCTTAGAAAGCAATCAAAGGTAGTATCTTGGCTGACCATTTGGCTCACCAACCGATTGAAGATTATCAGTAAGTGCAATATGATTTTCCTGATCAAGAGATTTTGTACTTGAGAATGAAAGATTGTGATGAACCATTACTTGAAGAAGGGCCAAAACCTGGTTCCCGTTGGGGCATGGTATTTAATAGAGCTGTTAATCAATATGGAAATGGTATTGGGGCAGTGATCATTACTCCTCAAGGCATGCATCTACCTTTACAACTAGATTGACTTTCAAGTGTACGAACAACATGGCAGAATATGAAGCTTGCATTATGGGGCTTGAGGAGGCCATGAATCTTAGAATCAAGTATTTGGATGTCTTTGGAGATTCAACTTTGGTTATGAATCAGATCAAAGGTGAATGGGAGATAAGTCAACCCGGTTTAATACCATATAGAGATTATGCGAGGAGGATTTCAACTTTATTTACAAAGGTTGAGTTTCATCATATCCCTCGAGATGAAAATCGGATGGCAGATGCTCTTGCAACATTGGCGTCAATGATTGTAGTGAAATATTGGAATGAGGTTCCCAATTTTTCTGTGATGCGTCTTGATAGGCCATCTCATGTATTTGTTGTTGAAGAAGTCAAAGACGAGAAGCCGTGGTATTACGACATCAAGTGTTTCCTCCAAGGTTAAGTTTACCCGCCTGGGGCATCTTTGAAAGATAAGAAGACTCTGAGAAGATTAGTTGGTAATTTCTACTTGAATGGTGATATACTATACAAGAGAAACTTCAACATGGTTTTGCTCAGATGCGTGGATAGACATGAAGCTGTCTTGTTAATGACTGAAGTGCATGAAGGTTGGTACTCATTCCAATGGACATGCGATGGCGAAGAAGATGTTGTGAGCAGGTTACTATTGGCTGAACATGGAATCTGACTGTTGCAAATTTGTGAAGAAGTGCCACAAGTGTCAAATCTATGCTGATAAGATTCATGTTCCTTCGACGCTGTTGAATGTTATTTCTTCCCCATGGCCCTTTTCCATGCGGGGAATTGATATGATTGGGATGATTGAGCCCAGAGCTTCGAATGGACATCATTTCATTTTAGTGGCAATTGACTACTTCACAAAATGGGTTGAAGCGATATCATATGCAAATGTAACCAAGCAAGTTGTTGTGAGGTTTATCAAGAATCAGATGATATGCCGTTATGGTGTGCCAAGCAAGATCATTACTGACAATGGATCGAACTTGAATAACAATATGGTGGAAGCTCTTTGCAAGGACTTAAATATTGCACACCATAATTCTTCTCCCTACAGACCCAAGATGAATGGGGTTGTTGAAGTTGCGAATAAGAACATTAAGAAGATTATTTAGAAGATGGTTGTCACGTATAAGGATTGGCATGAGATACTCCCATTTTCTTTACATGGGTATCGTCCATTCGTTCGCACTTCCACAGGGGCAACCCTTTTTTCTCTTGTATTTGGTATGGAAGCAGTACTCCCCATAGAGGTTGAGATTCCTTCATTACGAGTGCTCATGGAAGCCAAGTTGACTGAGGCTGAATGGTGTCAGACTAGGTTTAATCAGTTGAATTTAATAGAAGAGAAGAGATTGAATGCCATGTGTCATGGTCAGTTATATCAGCAGAGGATGAAGAAAGCTTTTGATAAGAAGGTCAGACCTCGGGTATTCAGAGAAGGTGACCTTGTTCTCAAGAAGATCTTATCGTTTAAACCAAATTCTAGAGGAAAATGGACTCCTAAGTATGAAGGCCCATATGTTGTTAAGAGAGCCTTTTCAGGCGGAGCCTTGATTCTTACAACTATGGATGGTGAAGAGTTCACTCGTCCTGTGAACGCATATGCAGATCCACCTCAAAATTATCCATGTTCCAAGCTCCAAATGAAAAAGTGTTGAACATCAAACTTGTTCCCCTTGATCCAAGCTTTCTAAATAACCCAAGTTCATGCATTTTGGATGAGGTTTGCTAGGTCTGTGCATGACTCTAATAAGGATGCATAATTGGAAAGAATCAAACTTCAAAACTTCAGTTCACTTTGCTTTGCCAATCAAGCTTCCATTCAAACTTCAATTGGAATCATTTTTGACCTTTTTGCATTGCATCATGGGCTTGTACATGCCCATGAACTCATGCCATCAACATTGCTAATTTTGGACAGTTTTTTAAAGTGTGCAAATATCATTCATCCATGCTATAAATACATGATCTCTATGCTCATTTGAAACACTCTTTGCGCGCCAGCTTTGCCCCCCATTGAAACCCTCTCACTCCAAAGGAAAACCTGATCAATTTCAATTTGAAATTTGAGTTTGAATCTCAACTGTTGGAGATTCAAGAACTCCAGGATCCAAAGCCTTGTAACCTCATCAATCACTTCCTGCTAGCTTCTCAAGTGTGATCAGATCGTGGTTGGAGCAAGCAACATCAAGAACTGCATAGCATTGAAGGTAATTTTCAGAAAACTTCATCTCTTTGATTCTCACTTTGTAGCGGGGTATTCGTTACCTTTAGATTTATTGACTAGATCAAAAGTAAATCATACAATTTAAGTCGCCATCGCACTTCTATTTATCCAAAGGAAAGGTTAGAAAGCGAACAAAAACCAAGTAAGAAGTTTTATCAAATCAAAAAATAATAAAAATGTCAGAGATCTGGGTAAGGGGGTTGGTTATGCGATGGGAAGGTTTTAAGCACCCAAAACATCCTTAGTACTCTAAGGGAGCCCTTTTTGCAAGTGCGTGTTGTAGGTTGGTATTTGTGAAAAGATTTGTGCAAACATGATTGAGGAGATGAGAAAAGAATATACATATTATTTACAATTTTGTTGTTTGAATGGATAAACCCATTGCCTACGTACCATCACAAAGGTAGGATCAAAACCTCGTAGTTTGGGGTAAAAATCTCAAAAGAATTGGTGAATTGATTTGATCAAAATCCTTAAGGTCTTTTGTTATCAAAGGGAGAAAACTCAACCTAAACCAACAATCCACCATGTGAGGAGAGCTTCAACATACTAGTGAGGGATCCACCCTATAATAAGTATGGAAGACTTATAGTCCAATCACTAAGGATAAGGTGAGGTTTACATCAACCACTATGATAACTCAAACCTACGGCTAATGTTTATGAAAAAGGTTTTAAAAAAGGTGGCCATTGGAACCACAAAAATCACTTGAAATGAGTCGTATTTACAAGTTAGGAGTATTTACAAAATGAGGTCAAGGTTGAATTAATGTTTATTCATAATGAGTATTACTGAAAATAGTTTGAATAAATCAAAGGCATATGGCCTAGGTTTCTAGTTTTGAAAAACAATGTCATGTTTGCACAAAATGAGTTTGGCTTTGGTTAGAGTGGAGAGAAGAAGAGAAGGGCTAGTCCTAAACATGCAAAGATGAGAGAAGAGATAAAACCCTTGGAGTTCCCTTGATGCTCCTTTCCTTTGGACTTAGCAATTAACTCAAGCAATCAAACAAAAATTATATTCAAGCTCCTAGAATCTCCATTTGACTTGGCTCTTAACTTGGCTACTCATGACAATGGTCCTTCTTACTATCTCAAGTTTGGAATCCTTATCACACAATAACAAACAATCAAAAGGTTCACAACGCAATAAGAGAAATGGACAAAGAATGAGTTTAGATTAGGAAGTCCTTTGGAGTCAAGTTTAAGATTAAGCATTCTAAAGGCATGAGGCCTAGTTGCTCTTCAACAAGTTTAGCATTCTAAAGGCATGAGGCCTAGCTGCTCTTGAACTCCTTTAAGCATAGGTAAAGTCCTAATTCTAAGTCCTTTCTCCTTTTTGCATTGGGTTCACACAAATAAAGACAAGACAAGCACAAAGCCACAATATATTTATATACAATAATGAGCTCAAATGAGAAAAAGGAAAATGACATAAACATAAAATATGAGCTCAAGTGAGCAAAGGGAAAAGGCAATATGAGTAAATGAGCAAGAAATTAAATTGCATTAAAGTAAATTGCAAGAATTAAATGCTTGAATTAAAGTTAGTAATTAGTAGTTAATGTTAGTGTGTCATAAGACAATTTAGCGCTATGTTAAGCAAGCGTAAGTGGATTAATGTAGTAGTCACACCTATCTGAGGCCGGTCAATAAAACTATAGGAAAATAAACACAAGTTAGAGATCATGACTAGTAAGCCAAGCTCCTACAACTTGCCATGCCAAAAGAAAAGAAGAAAGGCCTTGTATGGATTTTAGGTTTTTTGCTTGACCAAGAAGCAACCTATCTTGGACACAAAGCAACTCACTTGATCTTTGATCAAGTTGAGTTTGATTTGGATCAAAGAAGGTTAAGCCTCTCATATGTCTAGACTAACCACAAATCATTAACTCATTGGCCAAAAGAAAAAGAAGAAGAAAAGAGATGAAGATGAAATGGGCAAAATGAGAATTCAAATGACATAATCAAAACACAATGATCAAATGTGAATGAAACCAACATCAACCAATGGTAAACAGAAGAGAAATGAATATTAGAAGTCAATAAAGGTCAAACATATTTTTGGTATTTTTTGGAATTAAAATAAAACATTAAATAAAATGAACAAAATATGGTTAAACTTCAAATTCAATTCAAATCAACTTGAATAAGTCCAATTGAATCATCATAAGTCTAACATGGTCAAACAAAGTTTGACAAATTTTCTCAACATTTTTTTCAAACAGAAACTATTTTAAAACAATTAAAAAAACAATAAAATATAACAAAAATGAATTTAAATCTCAAATCAATTAAGAAATTCATGAGAATATTTTTCATAGACTTATCGTGATCCATATGTGTTAAGAAAATATTTTTGGAATTTTTGGATTTTAAAAAGTATTTAAAATGAATTAAAAACTATTAAAAACAAAATGATTCACAAAAAATACTAAATGGAATCACAAAAATAATTAAAAATCAGATTATGAAACTAGATTTTTCAAGAAAATTTTTAGTGTTGGTCTCATATTTTGTGATTCCAAATAAAATAGTTATGAATTTTTGAAAATAAATGGAATAAAAGAAAATAAAACAGAAATTAGAAAAAGAGAAAAATCCAGGAGCGCTGGATCCACTTCATTAATTGACGTGGCAACATCCAATGGATCAGAAGCGCGCGCGTACCATGGACATGAGTCAAGCGCGAAATAAAACGAATTAAAAAAAGTCAATAGAAACAAAGGCCAGGATTAGATCATATGAGTGAGATCCAAGGGGCCAGGTGATTCCACGTGGGGACGGTGGTGGAAACCACCGTCTTCTCCGGTGGACTAACTGATTCCGGCCACCAGTTGCAGGTTTTTAAACCTTAACCAAAATGCACAAGCCTTATACCAAAATGAAGCTGGGGTGATGTACATCACCCCTGTAACCTTGGATTTCTCTCAAGATCTTTATTGAATGAGAAATCTGAGCTTGAATTTCCAGGTGTGCAAACTGAAACTTCTCAAAACATGAAATCAAAGCCACCACTGGCTTGCCTCTTGCACGAGGACTTCAGAAAACCATTTGAACACAAGAAATTCACATTATATGATGTGATATGGATCAAAACAGTTGGATCATATACCTTTGAAGAGCAGTTTAATCAGCACGATTCCTTCCAACTTTTGCTTCCAATTTGATCTTGAGATGTGATATGAGTGTAAGGTTAAGGAATAAGTCTTAAAGATCAACTGATTTTGTTGAAATTCAAGCTTGAATTGAGAAAAAAAACTCAGAATTCCTTTAGTATGGTTCAGTTTGGATTTCAGCAGAGCTTCAGGTAGCCTTAAGGTTGAATTTAGAATGAGCATGGTATGGTATTTATAGCTGAGCTGCAAGGCAAGTGAGGTAAAACTCGTGTGCATGGTCATTGGGTCCTCCATGCATGGTCCTGTACAGGCGCATGTGAGGCCCAAAATCAATTGGAAATACAAGTTGATATCATACCAAATGGAAATGGGCGTGCAGTTTGCCTTGTGTTTGCTTGTGCATGAAGATTCCGAGTGAATTGCATATTTAGTCACAAATGTTCCCCTCTTTGAAAGTCACACATAGAAAACCCAAACATAGGCATGTGAGTAATGGTTGGAAAGGTCTTGAAATAAGGAAAAAAAGATAGGTTGGGAAAAAATCCATTTGGAGTTTGGAAATTTGTGAAAACTGGCCATGAAGTTTGATGTACAAAACATGTCTTTGAAATGTTTGCCAAAAGTGACCAACTTCAAGCCCTTCTGTTTCAATGATTCAAGGCTCAAATTTGGAATCATTTGGATTTTTGATGAGAAGTATATGGGCACTTGAAGTTGGACTTAAATTTGGAATCATTTGGATTTTTGATGAGAAATATATGGGCACTTGAAGTTGGACTTTTTCAAGATTCAATGGTTTTGGTCCAAAGTGACCTATAATGTTTTGTATTATCACATGTGTTTATTTTAGGATTATAAAATTTTGTCCAACATAAAAGTTGATGTAGACATCTTAAGTTTTCCAATTCAATTGGTCTCACCTCAGAATCATAAAAAATAAGGAAGTTAGGTCCTTGGGAAGTTGACCAAAAATTAGGGTTTCAGTCAAAATGACCTATAATGTTTTGAAATGAATGATGACCTTCCATGTTTCAAATGAATTTTTGATGAACATGAAAGTTGTTCATATGGTTCTTAAGAACATGTTTTCTCTTGGGGTCATCTTCATTTGACAAACACATCAAACGTTATGTCTCAGTGGATCTCAATTTAGTTAAATGATTTAACTGGTCAACTTCTCAAGGCCAAACCTCAAATATTGATGAATAAATGATTGAGGTTACTCACATAGGCTCATATATTCATAAAATAATGATTTAAAGAACTTACCTTTATTGGATTTGATCATGGGTTGAGGTTGCTTCATGAGCAAGGCATAGTCAATGCATAGTTGAATTAGGGTTTCCTTGGGAAACAATCCTCAAGCCCTCTGGTTTATCTTGATCAAATTGGCAAATTAAGATACTTGGGAGACATATATGATGATTGAGAGCTTTGGGAACCATTGTCATGCTTGCTTTCATCTTCATCTAGCCACTTCATTGGGCATAGGAGCCTCCTAGGAGCAAGGGCACATGTGATCACTTGAGCTACAAAACAAAAGAAGTTAGTGACATATTTTTGTGCTTATGGTTAGTAAACAAAATAAGAAAAGCAATAATATACAATTCAAGCATGCTTGGTGGTCTCAGCCAACTCACACAAGTCCCAACCCTAGGGTTAAGGAGCCACACATGCTATGATCCTTGAGGCAATGCAATGAGCAATGATATGATGCCATGAGGGATCTTAGGGTCAAAATTAGGGTCTTACAGATGCTCCTATTTAAGGTCATTCTAGCCGGAGATATGAAGGTTAAAATCTTCGTCTCGACGAGGTAGAATGGGCTTAAATAATAACAAAGAGATGAATTTTGGTCCCTATGAGACCTCATGATGCAAATGTATATATGCAAAAGTTAATACTCTGTGGGGGATATATGGCCACAAAGGAAAAAGAAATCAAGGGAAACTGAAAATCCATAGGAGTAATACACTCACTAGGGAGACAAAGACTCTGGGGAAAAATAAGGTAAAATGCGTGAGCAGGTCACGACTTGAATATTGTAGCGGTGTATTCGTTACCATTGGAGATATTGACTAAATCCAAGGTAAATCATACAAAGTCGAGTCCCCACCGCACTTCTATTTATCCAAAGGAAAGGTTAGAAAGCGAACAAAAACCTAAAAAGTTTTACAAACAAAACTAGTAAAAGAAACAGAGATCTGGGTAAGGGGGTTGGTTATGCAATGGGAAGGTGTTAGGCACCCAAAACATCCTAGGTACTCCTAGGGAGCCCTTTTCACGCTTGTTGCAAAGGTTATTGTTTATGAACATTTATTTGTGCAAACATGATTGAAGATATGAGAAAAGAATATACAAGTTTATTTACATTTTGTGTTTGGATGGATGAACCCATTGCCTACGTACCCTCTTATGAAAAGATTAGGATCAAAACCTCGTAGTTCGGGTAAAAAATTTCAAAACAAATGAGTGGATTGATTGATCCAAAATCCTTAAGGTCTTTTGTTATCAAAGGGAGAAAACTCAACCTGAAAAACCACAAGTCCACCATGTGAGGATAGCTTCAACATGCTAGTGAGGGGTTAACCCTATAATAAGCATGGAAGGCTCATTGTCCATCACTAAGGACAAAGGTGAGTATTACATCTACCACAAAGATAACTCAAACCTAATAGCTAAAGGTTATGAAAAATTTGATTAATAAGTGATCATTGAAACCACAAAAGAAACGATTGAATGGGTTATATTTACCAATTAGAAGTATGTACAAAATTGGTCAAAGTTGACTTAAAGATTCAATTCATAATGAGTGTTATGAAAAGAAAGTTTGAAAATCAAAAGCATAAGGCTTAGGTTTCCAATGTTGAAAACAAAGTCAAATGTTTGCACAAATAGTTTTTGGTTTGGGTTAGGATGGAGAAATAAAGAAAACAGAAGGGTGATGGTAAGAAATGAAACCATAATAGGAGTTCCTCTCTTGAGATCATAGAGATGATCCAAGTAAGTTCCTTTGGAATAAGCAAGTACAAAGCAAAAGCAATCAACCAAGTCTCATAAGAGATCCTCAAATGAAAGGAAACAAGATGCCAATATATGGACTTACACCCGACTCCTATCAACAAAACGGAAACAGAATGCTAATATATGGACTTAGATCCGACTCCTAACAATAAAAAGGAAACAGAATGCCAACATATGGACTTAGATCCGACTCCTAACAGCAAAACGGAAACAGAATGCCAATATATGGACTTATATCCGACTCCAAACCACAAAACAGAAACATAATGCAAATACATGGACTTATATCCGACTCCCAACCATAACAAACAAACATCAAAAGCAAACACATCAAAGGTTCACAATCTAACAATCATCACACACTATATACATACAAGAGGCTTCAAACCAAGGGTGGGTTTTAGTCAAGAGGGGTCATATCAACCTCTACAAACAAGCCAAACTGTACAAGGGTAGTTTGTAGCTCTTAACCACTAACATTGAGAGTTAGGGTGAAGCTGATCAAAATGGTAATGAGGATGAGACCTCATGCTCTTAACCTTGGTCTGGGTGAGTTCATGATAAAGAAAGCATGGGGATCCAGAAAGTGGGATCCTATTCCACTTGACAGACACTGGACAAAGATCTTAGGTACATGTTCAAAAGCATCAACACGTAGTGCGAGCATAATGAACGACTCACTGAATAACGGGGGATTGTCTACTAATCCCTTCTATTCGTCAATTGCCTCTTCACTTAGGAGGACTTATCAAGTAACACATGCCTCAACTTGGAGGTCTTTGGCACAAATGTAAACAAACACAAACAGAGCCTCTTAAGGAGGACTTGCCAGCAAAATGCCTGCCAAAAAGGTGACAGGACTTCCAGACTACATGGAGTAAGAGGATAACTACCTAAGTGGTGTATCAACCACAATCCAAAGCTCAAGCAACAGCTAAAAGCAAGCAACTAATGTACCTGTACAAAAGCTAAACAGTTAATATCTCAGTCAGAAAATCAACAAACAAACAGTGAAACCATTCAACTGTTACACAATTCAATGAGCAATGGTCAAGCAATCAAATGAAGCAATGAGCTCAACACATCAACTTATATCCCCACGAAACATAAAGAAGTTTGAACACAATCCAATTTGCATCTCAAAAGGTGAGCAACTTAACCCTTAATGCTAAGTGTCCAAACCTGAAACACAAGTCAAGGTTAGTTCATGTACAAAACACTAGTACAAAGACCCAATTCAAAACCAAACCAAATGATCAAAACAGAACTCAATCTTCCACACAATGCAAGTTTAAACAATCAACAAAATGTCCTCAAAAGGACCAACATCAATTCACAAGACAAGTAGCTCAAATGATCAATGTAAAGCAAAGGCAAGCAAATGTGCACAAAATGGACATCCAAATTAGAAAATCCAAATCAAAACAGAAATTCATCTAATGGCCTTGAGATTTTTCATGCATGTTACTCATTCAATGAACAATCATCATACAAAAAATCAGATCCAGAAGAGTTAAAATGATAGGTGAACAAAAATGCACAAATGCAAGATCAAAAATGTGATACAAATTGTCACATACATCTTCATGTGTCAAAAACAATGATAGCATATGAGAAAAAATTCAAACCAGTGCTCAAAAATTCATATCACATGTGATTATCAAGCATACAAAAATCCAGATCAATTGGATCAACACATAGCATTTCACAAAGCATTTATCATAACATGTCAAATTAGCACAAGGTTCAATAAAAAATTCACAAATAAAAAACCAGCAAACAACAAATCATGAAAATAATACGATATAAAACTAGACATTAAAACAAGACTATGAAAAAAAATGGAGTTAATTTGGAGCATTTTTCAATTTTTTATGATTTTTCAAAATGAGCAAATGAAATGAGATAAACAAAACAAATGGAGGGAAAACAAATATTTGAAATTAAATCAGAATATTCACAGCCATTGGATGAAGCGCGAAAAAGCAATACACGGTCCAGGTTTAAACCACCAAAACGCACAGTTTCATTAAAATACATCAGCATCCACATCAGCGGTCAACACACACATGGCAAGGTCAAAGCAACAAGCACCAATCAAAAGCACACGCAATCAGCATACATGGCAGACACGCAAGCTAAATGAAACGCATCCTTTCAATAATGTAATCATCAGCACACATCATCAGTCTTCGCTCGCGTGGATCCAGTCAAACGAATCATGGCCAATGGATTCTACACGCAAGGCAAACGTGGCGTACACATAGGACAAAACCCTAAGCTGAACCAGACGCCGGAGTTGTAGCTCCGATCGTCTTCTCCGACCAACTCCACAGCGGAGCTCCAACAAAATTTTCCAGAATTTCATGAATCATACATCAATCGAACCGGATTTCAACAAGGATCTCAAATATCATAATCATTTCATCTAATTCCACATGTATTTTCCAGATCGAGCAAAAACATTTTTGACATCAAAACTTTAAGTTCATCATACATGCTCGATATTCATCCATTTTCTATTCTAATCATACCTACATGCTTAACTAAGTGAGATCTACACAATTATAACAAGAAAATAGCAAAAGGAGAGGATCGATTTTCAACTTACTTGAAATGAAGTTCTCTGAAATCGAGCTCTCAAGTGTCCAAAAGCTCCAGATCCACTCCAATATCCTTGACTTGAAGCTTTATGCACAAAGAATCACTTGAAACCAACTGGATCTAGCTTAATTTCCAAAATCCATTTCCATGAAGATGCACTTGAACAGCTCGAATATGGACTGAATTGCTTCAATTGGATGATGAATCTTGCTTAGAATTGCACCAGGATCAACAATATGCAAAGAGATTTGGTGTTTGTATGAAGAAAATTGAATTTCGAAGAGAGAGAAAAATGGAGGGAAATTGAAATTTTGAGATCTGAATTGTCTGTTCTCCTGAATTATGGTTAGGGTTTGGCTTTTATATGGTGTGCTAATCTCACTGAAATCCAAATTAGCTTTGTACTAATCATGATTAAGGAAATGTGAGGTGAATTGCAAAAATTGCAAAATGAACTAACATGTCCATGCAACACGCGAGAATCCCATGCAATGACTTGAAAATCACTCAAAATCAACCAATAATCAACATGGAAATGGTATCTTGCTTTTATCATAAGCCAATTTTGAATTATAGAAATTCCCTCCAAAATGATCATGTGGAAAATAATGAGCATACAAGCTTCTCTCATGCATGGCAAGGCTTGTTTTGAGAAGTATTGGTCATGAGGAGTATTTTGCAAAAAGAATGGACCAAATTGGAGCTTTGTATCAAAAGTTATGTCACTTTGAACTTCCATGCACACCTTGTGATCATTTGGCCATAACTTCTCAACCAATCATCATATGGACATGAAATAGGACTTTTTGGAAGTGGGAGACAAAGATCTACAACTTTCATGTTCACCAAAAATCCATTTTAAGCTTCTTTAATGTTGATAAGTCAAGTTGAATGTGGACCAGAAACTTGCCATTTTTGGAAACTTGAAATTACAGGTCACTTTCCATTTTTGGAAACTTTTGCCATGACCTCAAAACCTTCAAGATAGATGTTTTAAATGACAAATAGACTTCATTTGAACATGAATGAGGTGTTTAAATCATCTCCCCACCTCAAGGCCCTCAGTTGACTGCATAGTTAACTTTTTGGTCCTCAGATGACCATGAAATGCTTTGATGAATTTGGGCCTTTACCACTTGATGAAATGGCTTCAAAATGAAACTTTAGATCATGTAAGCTCTTTGTAATGATCATGTGGTCTTTATACCAAGGAAAATATCTCAGCTCTTGCACAAAGGATGCTCTTGAAGTGCTTGACCTGTGATTGCTTAATGCTACAAAAAAAATGTTAATGACATATTTTTGTGCTTTTGGTTAGTAAATAAAATGATAAAAGCAATGATATACAATGCAAGCATGCCTGGTGATCTCAAACCACTCACAAGGAGGTCCCACCCAAAAGGAATGGAAGCCAAAATGCTCAATGATCCTTGAGGCTATGCCATGCAATGCTATGATGCCAATGAGGGATCTTAGGGACAAAATTGGGGTCTTACAAATATTTGTTAGGAGACACAAAGGGATTCCATAAAAATAAATCAATGGAAAGACTCGAGCTGACGCAAAGATGCATGTATTAGGGAATATGCCAACACAGTGAAACTATCCATAAAGGATACTCGGATAAAAAATCCGGACTCAGACGGGGAAAATCCATAAAGGACTCAGCTGAGGGAGAAACAACGAGATATTATCGGTTACTGGGTAATAAACTCAAAAAGAGACATGTTATCGAAACACCGGTATAAGGGTGAGAGAACAACACGCTCAGGGAGAAAGAATATCTAAGACCGGTATAAGGGTGAGAGATATTAGTCATCCAAAACATCCGAGGAAGACCTAAAAAGGCATATCTCAACTCAGGAAAATCTGACTCCACAGGGGACAAAAAGTCATTATAGGGAGCAAAAGGAAGGAACACCAGGGATACCGGTTACTGGGCATATAATAGGTGACCAACAAGACGTGAATTGGGAACATATCCAAGACACTCATCATCCGAAAGGGAGGGCTGAAAAAGAAAACTCGACTTACAGGACGGACATTCGATTCCATAAGGAAATACGAATCTTACTCAGCTGGGGAAGAAAAAGACTTCGACTGAAGAGCGCATGAGATATATTATCTATTACCGTCAGAACATACATAACATACTCGCATGGAAGATTATCCATAACCGGTTATTGGGTTAATAAAGGATAAGTCGACCGAAAAAAAAGGACATCGGGATACCGGTTACTGGGGATAAAATGATGACCGATCCAAAGGAGAAACAATCATTACCGAACAAAAGGGCAAATGAAAGATGACTCGCGGGGAATAAATTTCTAAGCAAAAGCAATTATCCGAGAGATATATCACCGGTTACTGGGTGGTATACTCAAAAATGAAGGAATATCAATACCGAATATTGGATAAAGATAACCATCAAAGAGGGGATTACATCTACCGGTTACTAGGTAGAAAACCACATAAATAGGACTTACAACTACCGGTTACTGGGTAGAAGGCCACAAAATCCACTAGGAAAAAGATGAACAATGACTGGTTACTGAGTGTAAGACCCTAATTTTGACCCTAAGATCCCTCATGGCGTCATATCATTTGCTCATGGCATTGCCTCAAGGGTCATAGCATCTTGGCTCCTTAACCCTAGGGTTGGGACTTGTGTGAGTTGGTTTGAGACCACCAAGCATGCTTGAATTGTATATTATTGCTTTTCTTATTTTGTTTACTAACCAAAATAACAAAAATATGTCACTAACTTGTTTTGTTTTGAAGCTCAAGCAATCATAAGATCCAAGGCTCCTAGGAGGCCCCTATGCTTAATGAAATGGCTAGATGAAGATGAAAGCAAGCATGACAATGGTTCCCAAAGCTCTCAATCATCATATATGCCTCCTAAGTATCTCAATTTGCCAATTTGATCAAGATAAACCAAAGGGCTTGAGGATTTTTTCCCAAGGGAAGTTCTTTAATTCATTATTTTATGCATATATGAGCCTATGTGAGTGTTCTCAACCATTCATTCATCAAGATTTGAAGTTTGGACTTGAGAAGTTGACCAGTCAAGTCATCTGACTATTTTGAAATCCACGGATACCTAACTTTTAATGTGTTTATCAAATGAAGATGACCCCATGATAACAAATGTTCTTAAGAACCATATTAGAAACTATCATGTTCATCAAAAATTCATTTGAAACTTGGAAGGTCCTCATTCATTTAAAAACATTATAGGTCATTTTGACTAAAACCCTAATTTTGGGTCAACTTCCCAAGGACCTAACTCCTTCATTTTTTATGATTTTGAGGTGAGACCAAGTGAATTGGAATTTTTGAGATGTCTACTTCAAATGTTATGTTGGACAAAATTTCATAATCCTAAAATAAACACATGTTATAATACAAAACATTATAGGTCACTTTGGACCAAAGCCATTGAATCTTGAAAAAGTCCAACTTCAAGTGCCCATAACTTTTTCATAAAAAATCAAAATGATGCAAAATTTAAGTCCAAATTGATTTTCTTGAAACTATCTATAACTTTTATGTTGGAGGTTTTTCCATTTGAGGCTTGCATCAGTGAAACAGAAGGGCTTGAAGTTGGTCACTTTTGGCAAAATTTTCAAATACATGTTTTGTACATCAAACTTCATGGCCAGTTTTCACAATTTTCCAAACTCCAAATGGATTTTTTTTCAACAAAGATTTTGTTCCTTATGTCAATACCTTTCCAACCATTACTCACATGCCTATGTTTGGATTTTCTAAACGGGACTTTCGAAAAGGGGAACTTTTGTGACCATTTATGCATTTCATGATGAAACTTCATACACAAGCAAATGCCATGCAAACCACACGTCCAAACTGTTTCATTATGCAATCAGCTTGCAAAACCAATAGCTTTTGGGCCTCACATGCGCCTGTACAGGCTCATGCATGGAGGACCCAAAGCTTCATGCACACGGTTTCCATCCACCTTGCCTTGAATCTCAGCTATAAATAAACACATTGCTTCATTCAATTCTCAACCTGAAGGCGCCTGAAACCCTGCTGGAATTGAATCCTAACCTCTCACCAAAGGAATTTGAATTTTCATTTCTCTTTTTCAAGTTTGATTTTCAACAACATCAGTTGATTTTCAACACTAATTCCTAAGCCTTGCACTCATACCATACATCAAGATCAAGCTGCAAGCAAGCATTTGGTTGGATCGTGTTCATCAAAGCTGCACTACAAAGGTTTACCTCTCAACTGTTTTGCTTCGAATCTCACTATATATTGTGCATTGCTTGTGTTGGTTTGTTTTTCTGAAGTCCTCGTGTGAGAGGCAAGCCAATGGTGGCTTTAATTTTGTGAATTGATGAACTTCAGATCAAGTACCTGGATTTTCCATCTCTGATTTCTCCTTCCATAGAGATCTAGAGAACAATCCAAGGTTACAGGGATGATGTACATCATCCTATCTTTAATTTGGTTTAAGGATGATGTGATTTGGTTAAGGTTGCAAAACCTGCAACTGGTGGCCGGATTAAGCTTGCTCGCCGGAGAAGATGGTGGTTTCCACCACCGTCCACACGTGGAACATCCATAGCCTTCAGATCAGACTCACAGGATCTAATCATGGCCTTGCATTATGTTTACTTTTTTAAATACAACATGTGATGTTGTTGACTAGTGAACATAATGCGCGCGCGCCTCATGGCCTTAGGATCATCCACGTCAATTAATGAAAGTGGATCTGAGCGCTGTGGTTTTTTCATATTTTTTATTTCTGTTTTATTCTTTTTTATTCTTTTTATTTTCAAAAATTCATAACTTCTTTATTTGGAATGACAAAAATATGGCACAAATTGCAAAAAAAATCTCTTAAATTCTAGTTTCATAATATGATTTTTAATCATTTTTGTGATTCCATTTAATATTTTTTGTGAATTATTTTGGTTTTAGTTGTTTTTAATTCATTTTAAATACTTTTAGATATTCAAAAATGTCAAAAATATTTTCTTAATACATGTGGATGATGATAAGTCTATGAAAAATATTCTCATCAATTTCTTAATTGATTTGAGATTTATTTGAGATTTTAGTCCATTTGTATTATTCTTCTTCATTTTTAATTGTTAAAAAATAGTTTCTGTTTTCAAAAAATGTTGAGAAATTTTGTCAAACCTAGTTTGACCATGTTAGACTTATGATGATCCAATTGAACTTATCCAAGTTGATTTGAATTGGATTTGAAGTTTGACCTTACTTTGTTCATTTTATTTTATGTATTATTTTAATTCCAAAAAATACCAAAAATATGTTTGACCTTTCTTGACTTCTAATCTTCATTTCACTTATGTTTACCATTGGTTGATGATGATTCCATTCACATTTGACCATTATGTTTTGATTATGTCATTTGAATTTCCATTTTGTACATTTCATATTCATCTCTCATCTTCTTCTTTTTCTTTTGACCAATGAGTTAATGATTTGTGGTTAGCCTTGACATATGAAGGGCTTAACCTTCTTTGATACAAATCAAAGTCAACTTGATCAAAGATCAAGTGAATTGCTTTGTGTCCAAGATAGGTTGCTTGTTGGTCAAGCAAAGAACCTGAAATCCATACAAGGTCATCCTTCTTTTCTTTTGGCATGGCAAGTTGTAGGAGCTTGACTTATTAGTCATGATCTCTAACTTGTGTTTACTTGCCTATAGTTTTATTGACCGGCCTCAGATAGGTGTGACTACTATATTAGTCCATTTACGATTACTTAACATAGCGCTAAATTGCCTTATGGCACACTAACACTAACTACTAATTACTAACTTTTAATTCAAGCATTTAATTCTTGCAATTTAATTTAATGCAATTTAATTTAATGCAATTTAATTTCTTGCTCATTTATTCATATTGTCTTTTCCCTTTGCTCATTTGAGCTCATGTTTATGTTTATGTCATTTGCCTTTTGCTCAGTTGAGCACATTATTGTGTAAATATACTATTGCCATGTGCTTGTTTTGTCTTTGTTTTGTGTGAACCCAATGCAAAAAGGACTTAGAATTAGGACCTTACCTATGCTTAATGGAGTTCAAGAGCAACTAGGCCTCATGCTTTTAGAATGCTAAAATTGTTGAAGAGCAACTAGGCCTCATGCCTTTAGAATGCCTAATCTTGAAGATGATTTGAAAGGACCCCTAATCTAAAATCTCTTTGTCCATTTCTTTTATTGCATTGTGAACCTTTTGATTGTTTGTTCTTGTGTGATAGGGATCCCAAACTTGAGCTAGTTAGAAGGACCATTGTCATGAGCATCCAAGCTAAGAGAGACAAGCCAAATGGAGATCCTAGGAGCTTGATTAAATATTTGTTTGATTGATTTGAGTTAATTGCTAAGTCCAAAGGAAATGAGCATCTTGGATCATCTTTATGATCTCAAGAAAGGAACTCCATGGGTTCTCTTCTCTCATCTTTGCATGTTTAGGAATAACCCTTCTCTTCTTCTCCCCACTCTAACCCAAGCCAAACTCATTTTGTGCAAACATTGACATTGTTTTCAAAACTAGAAACCTAGGCCATATGCCTTTGATTTTTCAAACTCTTTTCATTAATACTTATTTTGAATTGAATCTTAAGTCAACTTTGACTTCATTTTGTGAATACTTCTAACTTGTAAATACAACTCACTTCAAGTTGTTTTTGTTGTTCCAATGACCACCTTTGATCAAAACTTTTCACAAACATTAGCCATAGGTTTGAGTTATCATAGTGGTTGATGTAAACCTCACCTTATCCTTAGTGATTGGACTATAAGTCTTTCATACTTATTATAGGGTGGATCCCTCACTAGTATGTTGAAGCTCTCCTCACATGGTGGATTGTTAGTTTAGGTTGAGTTTTCTCCCTTTGATAACAAAAGACCTTAAGGCTTTTGATCAAATCAATTCACCAATCTTTTTGAGATTTTTACCCCGAACTACGAGGTTTTGATCCTACCTTTGTGATGGTACGTATGCAATGGGTTTATCCATTCAAACAACAAAATTGTAAATAATTTATATATTCTTTTCTCATCTCCCCAATCATGTTTGCACAAATATTTTCACAAATATCAACCTACCATACAACATTTGCAAAAAGGGCTCCCTTAGAGTACTAAGGATGTTGTGGGTGCTTAAAACCTTCCCATTGCATAACCAACCCCCATACCCAGATCTCTGACATTTTTATTAGTTTTTGATTTTATAAAACTTCTTATTTGGTTTTTGTTCGCTTTCTAACCTTTCCTTTGGATAAATAGAAGTGCGGTGGCGACTCGAATTGTATGATTTACTTTTGATTTAGTCAATAAATCTAAAGGTAACGAATACCCCGCTACAGAAAAGTGGCGACTCTGCTGGGGATACAAGCTCCCTAGTGGGTTTAGCCTACTTTTTGGTTTGTTGTATTATATGTTTATATTTATTTGTGACATATTTTTGGTGCAAATTTGGGATCATTATATTGTTTGTAATGTATGAATTGCTTGATATATTCAATTGCTTGTATGCTTGGTGGTCTCTTATGAGATGAGTTCTATACCCGAACTCGAGTGCACTTATGATAGGAGAATGGCATAGTCTTGTTGACTTGTGTGGAGTTATTCCTTAGCAATTTGACTTGCAAGCCCATTCACTTGGTGGAGGTTTTATTGGGATCAATAATGTCACACGAGTAGTCGTGCTTAGGCATTACTCTTTCCAATATAAACCTTAGAAGCCAAGGACCTTAGATTACCTAGCCCATCTTGGCCTATTTTAGGACGTAGTGCAAAGATCGTTCAAGTGTAAGATTTGATACGATTGTTACGCGATACTACACTCATAAGAGTCTCTCTTGAGAATATTTTTGGAATACAAGTAGTCGTTTATCCAATAATATCCGAAAGATAAAATGATGACTATGGGAACCTCTTTTAGAACATGATTGTCAGGTTTAACCATAGTACACTCCCTTTGGGTGGTTCTTAACCGAGACTCCATGCTCGTGACTTGCAACAAACCCTTGATTCACGGTTGATCCATTCTCATATATCCTTAATATCAATGGAACTTGGGTGTTGATAAGGTGTAAACCATAATCCACCAAAATGGATGATTGATATTAAGGATGACTTGATCCATCCCGTGACCTTTGTGTGGCTTGACTTGCTTGATCCTTGAGTGTGATTGATGCATCCATGCATTCATGCATTCATTTGCATCCATATCATCAACAATGAGAAAACTTTCAAGGAACTTAAGAGGTCTATTTGCGAATTTTCAGACATGGATAAGCAAAGAAGAAATACGAAGAAGTACAGTTTCAAACAACCCAACTTGAAAGAGTTAAGGAGTTTGACATCCTATGTATTAGATCCCTTAGAGTTCAAAGCTCGCCATGGGAAGCTTCTGTCTATTCTTGCTACTCAGGTGGATGAAGGTCTGATGAGTGTGTTGGTTCAGTTCTATGATCCCCTGTACCATTGCTTCACTTTTCCGGATTTCCAGTTTTTGCCTACACTTGAGGAGTATGCATATCTTGTAGGTATACCTATCTTAGATCAGTTGCCGTTCAGTGGCTTGGAGAGAGTTCCTTCTTCCCAAGAGATTGTTGATATGTTGCTCATAGATGTATCTGATATTGGTGCTCATATGACTACCAAAGGTGGAATTCAAGGTCTCCCATCTGATTTTCTCATCGCCCAAGCTACTCTGTTTGGGAAGGCCATGAGTGAGGACGCCTTTGAGGCCATATTTGTACTTCTCATCTATGGGCTAGTGTTATTCCCCAACATCGACAATTTTGTGGATGTGAATGCCATTAGGATTTTCTCTACTCTTAATCCCGTTCCTACTCTGTTGGGTGACACTTATTTCTCTTTGCATATGAGGAATGCAAAGGGTGGTGACACCATTGTGTGTTGTTTGCTTCTGTTGTACAAGTGGTTTATTTCGCACTTGCCTCAGACGCTTGCCTTCAAGGAGAACAAAGGATGTCTACCGTGGTCTATGAGACTTATGTCTCTCACTAATGATGATATCTTTTGGTATAACCGTGTATATGATGGTGTGCAGATTATTGACTCTCGTGGTGAATTCTCCAATGTGCCTCTTCTTGGTACATGTGGTGGAATTAGCTACAACCCTATTTTGGCTCGCCGTCAGCTTGGGTTCCCCTTAAAGGATAAACCTAATATCATTTTGTTAGAAGGTGTGTTCTTTCAAGAGGGTAAAGATCCCCAAAACTTGAAGAGAAGAATGGTTCGCGCTTGGCGCAAGATTCATAGGAAGGGAAGGAAAGAGCTTGGTCCGAAGAATTGTATTGCTTTGGAACCCTACACCTCGTGGATGAGAAAGAGAGCTTCTGAGTACCGCATGCCTTATGATTACCCCATACATACACCTACGGTTATGGTTGGGCCTTCAACCCTCCCTAACCAAGGAGTAGAGGAGTTGAGAGATGAAGACCGTTCACGTGCTTGGGTCCGTGAGCGAGAGGAGCTACTTCAGCAACTTAGAGATAAAGATGTTGTGATAGAGTTTCTGGAGCATCAGATTATTGACGAGCCTGATGATGTGGTTACTTCACTTCTTCCTCAGTTATCCAGGTTTTGGAAGAGGAAGTATGATCGACTTGCCAGGGAGAAGGCAGATATGGAGGCAGCCTATGAGAGAGAGGTGAAGAGGCTTCATGCAACTTATCTTCCGGTCTCGAGAGCTTTGGACGATTGTTTCTAGGGTTCCATAGGATGTTCATTTTCCTTCTCTCTTGTATTATATTTGGTTACCAAGACTGTACTTCTTTGGTGTAAACTTTTTTTCCAAATATTATTGATATGAGCATTTCCATATATGTCTAAAAGATTAATATTTTCAAATATTTGCAAATAGATCTCTAAAAGTTCCCCTGATTAGAAATAAAATCATATGCACAAGCATTGCATGAATCATATGCATAAGCAGGTTTTGTTCAGGGCTTCTTGATCAGTGGTCTAACTCTGTTGTTCTTCATTTATTTCGAAGACAAACTGACGCACTGGTACAACACCAGGGCCAATTCTTCAAAGCTGATGGATCATCTTGAACAAGAGAACAAAGAACTTAAGGAAGAAGTAGCTAGGCTGACTGCCATGATGGAGTCAGTGCTGGCTACTCAAAGTCAGTCTTCTCCGACGCCTGTAACTCCTCCCTAGAGGACGGTCATCTCAGAGGTAGCTTCCTCTACTGTGCCTGCCGCCACTGCTCATTTCGCTCCGTCTGCTATGCCAGTCGGGATTCCCTGGGGGATGCCCACAAATTTTGTGCCAGAGGGTCTTGCTCCAACCTTTGCTTCTATGCCAGCATCTAGCCCGGTCCTTGCTGTGCCACCTCCCATTGTGCACACGTTACCGAGAGTCGACGACCCCATTTATCATTCTGAGCCATCTAAGGGCCCAGATGTTTATGAGAAAATGGATGCTATGAATGACTAATTCCTTGAGCTTCGCAAGGAACTGAAGACTCTAAGAGGGAAAGACCTCTTCGGTAAATCTGATGTTGAGTTGTGCCTTGTGCCCAACGTCAAGATCCATATCAAGTTCAAAGTGCCTGACTTTGAAAAGTACAAGGGAACCACTTGCCCTCTCAGCCATCTTGTGATGTACGCACGCAAGATATCAACACAGACTGACAACGATCAACTCCTCATCCATTATTTCCAGGACAGCCTGTCTGGTGCCGCACTCAGATGGTATATGGGTCTGGATAGTGCGAACGTCCACTGCTTCAACGACCTTGGAGAAGCCTTTGTAAAGCAGTACAAGTACAATGTTAATATGGCTCCCGATAGGGACCAGTTAAGGGTTATGTCCTAGAAGGAGAAGGAAACGTTCAAGGAGTACGCCCAAAGGTGGCATCAATTGTCCGCACAGATTATGCCCCCACTTGAAGAGAAGGAAATGACCAAGATCTTTTTGAATATCTTGAGTTCATTTTATTACGAGAGGATGATCGCTATTGCTCCCTCGGACTTCACCGAAATGGTGAACATGGGGATGACGCTAGAGGAAGGAGTCCGGGAAGGACGTCTGACTCGGGATGAAGGCTCTTCTGCAAAGTGTTATGGGGATTTTGCAAAGAAGAAAGAGGGAGAGGCACATTCCGTGTCTTCCCATATCAAAAGAAAACCCTCTATGAAGAGGAAGACTGTTCTCCCTTCCGGCAACCAGCACCAGGTGGCTCATATAGCACCTGCCTTCAGGGAAGCTCAACATTATCAACAACAACAGCATCGTCCGCAACAACAGGCCTACCTGCCTCGAAACAACAATAATACCAACACTAGCTATGATAGGAAGAGGGTCACTTTTGATCCAATTCCAATGACCTATGCTGAGCTCTATCCGTCGCTGATAGATAGAAAGCTGATCACTCCACGTGACCCACCTGCTGTACCGGCCAACCCTCAGTGATGGTACAAGCCCGAGCTTCACTGTGTTTATCATTCTGGTGCTCCCGGACATGATGTGGAGAACTGTTATCCCCTGAAGACCAAGGTTCAAGACCTTGTTAGAAGTGGGATTTTGTTTTTCGAGGACGTAGATCCAAATGTGAAGAAGAACCCATTGCCCGAGCATGGGAAATCTATTGTTAATATGGTTCAAGGTTGCCCTGGCAAGTATAAAGTCATGTATGTCAATCATATCAGGCAATCTGGGAATAGACTATTAATATGGGAAATCAGTCATGTTTAGGAATACACTATTATGTGGATACAGTCACTACGAGTATGACCATGACAGATGCCGAGTGTGCACTGTCAATGAGAGAGGATGTCGACAAGTCAGGAAGGACATCCAAGAGATGCTGGATCAGGGTGTGATCGAGATACTTCAGAATCATGATGAGGATGAAGTGAATGTTATATCCCTTGTTTTCAGAATACCAGAACCTGTTGTTGTTAGATATGATGGCAGCAAGAAGAAGGTTTCCCCATCTCTTATTATCAAGCCAGTGGGCCTTGTCCCGTACTCCTCAGATAGAGTTGTTCCCTACAGATATAACACAGTCGCGTTGGAAGATGGGAAGGAGGTGCCATTGCCCTCCACTTCTGTTGTGAGTATATCTTATGTCAGTGGTGTGACCCACAGTGGTCGTGTTTTTTCGGCACTTGATCGCGACTTTATGAGTCGAATTTGGGGTACAAACTGCAAGTGCACAGTTCTATCGCGTAGTTTTAAAAGATATCGATCCCATAGGGACTTATGAATCGATATACCGTTATCTAAGGTTACTTCGTAAAGCTAAGGCGGATGATACTTTGATTGTTCGGGGGAAAAGTTAAAACTAAAATAAGATCTAGATTAAATATCAATAAAGCGGATATTGGTATGTAGTTCGTCGTAATTAGGGAATCAAATCTTCGTTGGTTTCTTGGTTTAAAATAAATCTTTTCAGTAAATACTATTGATTAAAAATCTTTCCTCAAACTCTCGCTCTGTTGAATAGACTATGACTTTATATTAACTCAGCTGTCACTTATTGGTTAAGTCCAAAATCACTTTTTGAAAACAACAGAATCTATAGAAACTCTTTTTAAGAAAACACTAATCTTTTAAACACCCTCGTCTCAAACTCTCGCTCTGTTGACTTAGATTATATAATTAAATTCAAATGCTTAACTCTCGTCCTCACATTTAACTTTTAAAAAATACTTTTTGAAAAAGATTAGAATTTAATTAACTCTAAAAATTGCTTTCGCCCTGATTTAGAATTAATGCTCAATTTACTATGTCCAGTTAAAAACTCAAACTCTCGTTCTATTGAATTTAACTTCTTTATGTCTTTTACTCTCGTACAAAAACTTTGTTATTAAACCTGTAAATTGGGACCATAAAAAGAGTGATTTATTTTTAAATGAAATTAAACCAACTTAGTTTCGATTCCTTTATTCCGCTTACTTTACATACCGATACCTAAGTAAATTAGCCAGACATGCTAAATAAATCTAAACAATCATTATTCTTAAATAATTTCATCTCAGGCAAATAATATAAATAAACAATATTGCAGGGCATATATAAATTCAAACAATAATTAAAGAACCTGAATAATTTATAGCAATCTTCGAACACTCCACCACAGACCGGTTGGATTTGTTCTTGAATTCTTCAATCGGACAGGAAAATAAAAAGCGAAGGAATAAAAATCTAGGATCTAACGTAAGGTTAGATCTAGTAAAAGGTACACAATAGTTTCCGGTGTAGAAACTATTGTGTAAAAAATTAATTAAGTGCTTAAAGGAATTGCTGGAAAAGAAAATAAAAAAAAATTGCAAATAAAGCAAAAACTGTAAAAAGGTAATGGTATGTTTGCACGGCTGGAAGAGCAAAAAATTGAACGAAGCAGAGAGACGGCGGAGAGAGCTGCAGGGTTTTGCCAAAGCCACTATTTATATTGCTCCCTTTTTGTAACGGTTTCCAAAGGCTTTCCGTGTAAAAATCCTCACGTTCCACTAGTCAAGCGTAACAATAGGCTTCAACGTGCTTCTGTTGCGCTTCTGAAGCCAAAAATATAGGAGAATGGTGTGACGTCCGTCACACCATGTGTTACGCTCGTAACACAAGTAGGCAGGGCATGACGCTCGTCACACCTTGTGTGGCGCTCGTCACAGGTGCAGCGCCTGTGCTTTTGGGCTGGGCCTTGGCTTGGTGGAATTTTCTTCTTTTCATTTCTTTTTGCACCTCCTTTTCTTCCTTTTTCACTTGTGCTTCAAATAAACTACCTGAGATAAATAGAAAGCAAAATACCAAGTAGTATCGAATAAAATGAAATAAATTGAAGTGAATAATAATATAATTTAATTAAATCGAGTCCTAGAATGTGATATTATTTCATGTTATCAAACTCCCCCATACTTAGACCTTTGCTTGTCCTCAAGCAAAATACAGTATAGAAATCGTTTAAAAAATTAGCCAGATGAAATTTCAAAACATACATCAATTCGTACTAGGTTGCAAGTAGATTTTGTTTAGGAGTAACTTGAGTTTAGTCTTGACATCAACAACTACCGTTACAACCTCAGGTAACCTCACCTTATGCAAACCAGTTCGAGTCATGCCATTATATCTAGCCTAGTTCTTTTACTCTTATTTCACCCGTTTTCATTCTAGCGAAATCACATTAAGCCCTTTATCGTTTCGCGCACATAGTGGAGTGACCGGTTAGTGATTCTGATCCCCTTTTTAGCTTGAAGCTCTAGTACATTAGTCGGATAACTTCGTTATTTGGTCCATTGCAAATTGCGGGGGATCGGACCGTAGTCCGCCCTACCAAGTTCAGCACCAGATACCTGCTGAACCAACTCATCATGGATCTTTCGTATTATGTTTTTGTATGATCTGCAACCTTTAGATTAAATGATCTGGTAAGGATCACCTAACTTAGTTAGTGCATTTCCTGATATATATTTTTTTTTATTTTGGGAATCATTCACTTATATTCATCGGCCCTCCACGTAGTTTGCTATTAAGATGGTGTTGACTTCTTGTATAAACTACTCGGGGTTACTATAAAGTTAAAAGTCCAGGGATTTGTATAACAGGTACCTTTCTGATCTAACATGTTGAGGTTTGTTTAGAGTGTTGGGGAGGTAATAATTTTTTTTTTGTCTTAATTTTTCTCAAGTTTGATGAAATAGGCAACCTTTATACTTACTGAGTGTGTTGAATTTTTGTTATGGCTCATGAAAATTTGAGGGAATAGATAATAGAAATTTCTCACACTAGGGACTTAATTTAGAATAATTATATTAAGTATTTTTTTTTTAAATTCATAAACAATAGAAAGGGAAATAACATTGAAAGGAAAGATGACGTACTTGAAAAGGGAAAGTTTAAAGAACAAGGTTTTTCCCCCCCACACTTAAATGAAACATTGTCCCCAATGTTTCGGAGAAAACAAAAGAAATATAAAAAAAGAAGAAGAGAAAAGGAAACTAAAGTCATTGCTGCTTTCTGCCTCTTGTTCTTGGACCTGGTGATCTTTGACGTACTTCCAAATCATCAAACCTGCTGAGCAACTGAGCGAACCGCTGATCAGTGATTGCATTCCGCGCTTCCTGTTGTTGTTGCATCTGGCGCATCATCTGCATCACTTCGAGATTCTGCGCTTGCATACCATCGATAACATCCATGATGTCGTCGTTGGTTGCTGGCCTTCTTCGTCGATGACGTCGTGAGGATGGACCAGCTGCATTATCGGAAGGGTTTAGCGGGACTGATTGTTGTGTAGGAACTTGATCACCTTGCTCCATTTCGGTGAACTCGTCTGAAGGCGGGTTTGCTTGTGTAGGCTCGGTGGCTTCGGGAGCATTCAGATCATAGATGTGGCGGTTGGGATTGGTGACATCTGTTAGGGCAATGTTGGGTAAAACAACACTTGGGACTTCCTGGTTGTTTACCATAAGGTAATACCCTCCGCCTACTATGTTTTTGATTAGACGGCTGGACCGACAGTAACTTATATCCATAGATAGGGGAGGTAAAGATTCTAAATTTTGGAGTCGGTCCCCTAGGTTTAAGCCAAGTGCTATTGTGGTTATTAATCCGCCTATTACAAAAGGTTGACGGCCTCTAGCACATAGGGTGCGGATGTGATGAAATAGGAAGGAGGCAGCGTTTACCTGAGTATCGCTTTCAAAGACGCATTGGAGGAAGAATAATTCCTTGGCGTTTACTTTGCTGTTGTTCGGTCTTCCAAAAACTGTGTTTTGCAGGATGCGGATAAAGTACCAGATGGTTGGGTTATGTATATGGGAAGCAAGGAGCACATCCCAGTTGTTGGTGTCTACACCGGATATTTTCCTAAAGAGGTCGAAGGCGTGTATGTGCCACGGGGAGTTCGGAGGTATCCTAGGGTGGACTTGACCTTCTACAGGGAACTGTAGCATGGTACTCAATTGGCTTTGGGAGAGGGAGTACTCGGTGTTGAACCAACGGAAGGTTGCGGTACCGGTTAAGTACTCGTCTTCACCGGTGGGAGTGTTGTACGAATAGGAACTTAAAAATTCTAAGGTTAGGGATGGATAGGTAGGTTGATTGTGAGTGCACAGAAAGGTTAAACCAGCAAGGCGGAGCATCCATTCTATTCCTTGAAGAAATCCTAATTGTTGTAAACAAGTTAAATCAGGATACCTGGTGGATTGGACGCCTCGCTGTTGGAAACGCTCGAATTGCTCCCTTTGATAATTATCATCTTCGGATCAGAAGATGATATTTCCGAAAGCTTGGTTACCCGCCATATCGATAAGTGGTTTGAAAGAAGTAGAAGGTAAGAAGATGAAATGTAATTTATAGAATGGTTTGTGGTGTATTAAGAAAGGTATGGTGGGTATTTATAGGAAAGGATTTGGAAGTTGGAAAGGGAGTGGTTGAAACGTAAATAAATGTGGGTAAATATGAATAAATAGGGAAGGTAAAAAGGTGGGATGGTGTAACGGTCGTGTCCCAACGGTTAGTAACGTTCACATAGCCAGACGATGTCACGCTCGTGACAGGGGCGTTACGGGCGTCACAAGCACTTGGTGTGACGTCCGTCATGGATTGTGTGACGCTCGTCACACAGTCATTCTGGCAACGTACTTTTGTTTTTACCATTATATTTTATTGTTGTTATTTTGTTATGCATATGTTTTATTTTATTTTGCTATTGTGATAATTTTAAATTGCCTTGCATGCTATTCTACTACCATAATATTGCATAAATATATTTTTAATAAGTCATGTATGTAGCAACAGTAGAGAGCATTATTGATAGATATTGCATAAGTCATAATAAAGTAAAATAGATCAATAGCTTCATAAAATAATCATAATGTAACATTGGAAAACAAAAACAAAAATGCGAAAGATAAACAAATACTAATATTAAAAATAATGTAAAAAAAAACTAATGAATAGCCTAAACTAAAACTAAGTAACTAAGAAAAACAACTTCTAGCCACTTGTGGGATCTCTGGCCGGAGGAGCAAAGGAGTTAACACGGTTTAGCAACTCGTGGAATTGATTTGTCATAGTGCTGATGTATCCCAGAAATTCTTGTCCCATGTTAGCTAACTCTTCTCTGAGGGCGTCCTGTTCTGACATCAAGGCTTGAATGATGGTGTTATAATTATCTCCGGGGATATGATGCCTAGGATCAGGTATTGCCGACTCTTCGGTCGGGACAGGTTGAGGAGGAGGGTCAATATCATAATAACCAGATGGTTTCTGAGGGTCAGATTCAGCATAAGGAATCTGGTCGTCACAAATCTTGTAGTCCTGGATGGATTCAGTAGATCTAGCAGGAGAAGGTGTTCCGTTCAGGTTGTAGAGCCAGTTACTGCGGTTATGACCACTAGTCCTCGGACTAGGCAAGGTGAATAGGCACAGAACTTGGTTGTTAATTATAAGCTCAAACTCTTCAGACCCTAGGTTTGCTATAAACATAGTGTTGAAGAGAAAGGGTATACTCATAGTCGCAATGCCACAGAAAGGGCTTAAGTCAAGCATAGGCTGACGTAGTCCGATAGCATTACCGATCATGGTTATTAAACCGCCTATTTGAATTGGTGCTCATTCATCTTGAATAAGGTGGTCAAAATTTGCCAACATAAAAGTGGCACCGTTTACTGGACGGTTCTGGGAAGCACAAAATATGATGAAGAGTTCATCACGTGAAACTGAGGTACTATTTGACTTCTTCCCGAAAAGGGTGTGGGCCAGGATCTTATGGAAATAACGAAAGGCCGGGTTATGTATGTTTCCAGAAAGAAACTCATGTTCCTCGGGATCGTCATTTTCGGTCAAGCTTCCCCAAAAATGTTCAAGTTCTCTATATTCAAAAAGGTCTTCTTGGCTCACTGTGAATGTATCAAGGGAGGTAGGGAAACCTAAAAGGTTGGTAAAGTCTCGAATGTTAAATTGATACTCCATGTTGAACATTCTGAACTGGATGAAACCTCTGCTTATTCCTTTTCCATGGCTGGGTAGATAGATCAGGGAACTAAGGAATTCTAGTGTCAGTCTCCGGTAGGTGACGAATTGTCTACGGATAGGAGAGGTTTCCCACCCTATCTGACTCAGCAAATACAGGACACTCTCTCTTAGTCCAAGGGTAGTCATTGCCCAGTCATCAGCATACAAACTAGGTAGCATCTCTCTTTCTGCTAGTTCCTCAAACTTTTGTTTCTGAGCTTTCCCTCTGAATTTGATACCCATATGATCAATTTGTTCCATCAGGTTAGTGTTAGCTAGAGAAAGGAAAAACAAGAGTTTTAGTCAGGATTTGGCCAAATGCCAAAAGAATAGAAGAAGAAAAATTAAAATAGATTAAGAATGAATACTAAATAAAATTTTAAAAGAATAATTAAGTAATAAATGAAAATATAAATATTTGTGGATTGTCTCCCACTAAGCGCTTTGTTTAATGTCGCAAGCTCGACATAAAAACTATCAAATATAATCTATAAAGTCTGGATGCATTACGTCCAAGTGCAAGACTTGTGAATCTTCATTGTTTTCTGCATAGTGATAATGTTTTAGACGTTGCCCGTTTACGATAAATGGTTCCATAGATTTGCCTTTAATTTCTACCGCTCCACTGGGAAGAACATTGGTGATTTGGAAAGGACCTGACCATCTAGAACGTAGTTTTCCCGGGAATAACTTTAGCCTAGAGTTAAATAACAGGACTGTATCGCCTTGTTTGAAGATTTTCCTTGATATGTGTAACACCCTTCTAAAATACCCCAATAATTAATTAAAACAACAAAATATAAATCAGAGTAGATATGCAATTTCAGGGTGTCACACTTGACACTTCACACCATTCATCAAAATAACTGGTCATGCTCATTTATTAATCAAAACAAGGCATTGCACAATCCGCAGCGGATAGAAATCTAACAACATGCAAACCATGTAATCACATTACATGTAAAACTGTTCAACAACCACAAATGAAAACAAAGTAAACATCCCGTCCCGATGTTACATATACCAGAGCATGACCCACTAAGGAACTACACTAGACTCCAAGCACTAGCTTCTACTCAATCACTGCTCGTTACCTGAAACATAGTTGTAAGGGTGAGTTCCTCAATCGATATAATAAGCATTATAAAATATCATGTAATGCTAAGTAAATTAACACATTCATCACCCTAATCAGATCACACATTTAGCAACGGCAACATCAACTCAAAATCATACTCAACACAAACACAAAACACACGTATAATATTGGAATACATCCATTCATATTATACGCCATACATACATTATGCAATGAGACTCCATGCATGCGGTACCGACTATTCGTGAACACATAGTTCAACCTCACCGATCAAACCCAGATACGGCTACCAAGCTCACTAGTCCCACTCATTTGAGACCTAGTGACTCACTCACTAATTCCTCACCATGGGAATTAGCTACCACCATAAAGGCTATGCTATGCACGCTAAATCACCTAGCATGCAAACATCAACAACAATCCACAATAACTCACTCACTAATTCCTCACCATGGGAATTAGCTACCACCATAAAGGCTATGCTATGCACGCTAAATCACCTAGCATGCAAACATCAACAACAATCCACAATGGACATATGCTCACACTCTAAGCCATAAACAGTCCATCATACATCATACATACATCACACTCCAATCCACAATAGATATATTCACAGCATTATGCATACCATCATACATCATCAGCATATTTATCACAGAATCATATCATGTCATGTCAAATAATAAATCACCGTATTAGCACACTCTACTAATACCTATACTGTTCAAAACAACGGGAAAAGGTCCCTACTATATCATACACCAATATAGGCCAATCATCAATTTTTTCACTTTTCAAACAGTGTTAACCGGTTAACGCCCTGGGTTAACCGGTTAACGCAAAACAGAACGCGCTTCCTGGCAAATTTTAACAGTGTTAACCGGTTAACACCCTGGGTTAACCGGTTAACGCAAGACAAACATCAATTCTTTTAATTATCATAACAGTGTTAACCGGTTAACGCCCTGGGTTAACCGGTTAACGCAAGACAGAAAGCTGTTCCTGCGCTAACACGAACAGAATGCAGAATTACCCGCATTTTTCGCCGTTGGAGGACTTCCGGACCTCCGATTTCGATTCCGTAAAAAGCTACGCGTCCAGAAATTTACAACTCACCCAAATATAGATTCAAGTACAGTTTTAACATAATTTTTTCATCACAATTTGCAGCATTCATCATCCCAATTAGGGTCAATTCAATGGCTTATTACTACCCATTACATGTTAATCCATAATACCCATTAAACGACGATAAACCCCCCTTACCTGAGTTAATCCGGCAAATCCTTTAGCTTCAAGCTTTTCCCTTCTTCAACCCTTGTTCTCTTGCTCTTCCTCTTTGCCCTTTTTCCACTTTTGAGTCGCTTCCCTGCTTTCACGTGAAAAACCTTTTTACCAAATGGGACTCTTTACTGATTCCAAAAATTGTTCCAATTCCAACTTTATTATTCCAATAATAATAATCCAATAATATTCCAATTATTTAATTAAATTAATAAATATACTACTAATAATATATATGAATGGTTTATCTTTTATTTTGAAAAATAATACCCTCTCATTCATATTATCATCATAATATACTATTAAACTTAAATTACATAATTATCATATTTTATCGGGGTGTTACAACTCTCCCCCACTAAAAGAGTTTTCGTCCTCGAAAACATATCTCAAGCGAATAACTCTGGATAAGACTCCTTCATCTGACTCTCAAGTTCCCAAGTCACATTGCCACCTGCTGGTCCTCCCCAAGCTACCTTTACCAAAGCAATCTCTTTACCCCGCAACTGCTTCAACTCTCGATCCTCGATCCTCATAGGTGATGTTTCAACAGTCAGGTTACCTCTCACCTGTACATCATCTACTTGGACCACATGCGACGGATCAGGAATGTACCTCCTCAACTGAGACACATGAAAAACCTCATGCAAATTCGCAAGTGATGGCGGTAAAGCGATACGATAGGCTACCTCCCCTATCCTCTCCAAAATCTGATAAGGACCAATAAATCGAGGTGTCAACTTCTTCGACTTCAAAGCTCGACCAACCCCAGTTGTCGTGATAACTCTTCTGACGACTCTGAGCAATCCTCATCTTCTCCTGAATAATCTTAATATTTTCCATAGTTTGTTGAACAATCTCCGGTCCAACCACAGCACTCTCACCGGACTCATACCAACATAAAGGTGTCCGACATCTCCTACCATACAAAGCTTCAAATGGTGCCATACCAATGCTCGAATGAAAACTATTGTTGTAGGTAAACTCAATCAAAGGTAAATAACAATCCCAAGCACCTCCCTTTTCCAAAACACAAGCCCTCAAAAGATCCTCCAGTGACTGAATCGTCCTCTCAGTCTGACCATCAGTCTGCGGATGATATGCAGAACTCAATCTCAGCTTAGTTCCCAAAGCCCTCTGCAAACCTTCCCAGAACATCGATGTAAATCTAGGATCTCTGTCCGAAACAATACTCGACGGAATACCATGCAAACTTACAACTTTCTCAATATACAACTCAGTTAATCTCTCTAACGGATAATCCATTCTGATCGGAATGAAATGAGCCGATTTTGTCAATCTGTCAACAATCACCCAAATAGCTTCAAAATTCTTAATTGTCCTCGGTAAACCAGAAACAAAATCCATACTGATACTATCCCACTTCCACTCTGGAATAGCCAACGGTTGCATTAGCCCAGACGGCTTCTGATGCTCAATCTTTGACTTCTGACAAGTCAAACAAGAATAAACAAAACTCGTAATTTCTCTTTTCATTCCCGGCCACCAAAATAACTTTTTCAAATCATGATACATCTTCGTAGCCCCAGGATGAATACTCAGGCCACTACGATGTCCTTCCTCAAGAATACTCTTCTTAAGTTCGGTAACATCCGGAATACACGCCCGATTACCAAATTTCAAAACACCGTTCTCATCAACTCTGAATTCACCACCTTGACCTTGATTCACTAGAGTTAACTTATCAACCAAAAGCACATCGGATTTCTGACCCTCTCTAATCTCATCCAGAATACCACTCGTTAACTTCAACATTCCCAATTTAACACTATTGTAAGTACTCTCACACACCAAACTCAAGTCTCTAAACTGCTCAATTAAATCCAATTCCTTAACCATTAACATAGACATATGCAATGATTTCCGACTCAATGCATCAGCCACTACGTTTGCTTTACCCGGATGGTAATTCAAACCAAAGTCATAATCCTTCAGAAACTCTAACCATCTCCTCTGTCTCATATTCAGCTCTTTCTGATCAAACAAATACTTTAAACTTTTATGGTCACTGAAAACCTCAAATCTTGACCCGTACAAGTAATGCCTCCATAACTTCAGAACAAATACCACAGCTGCCAACTCTAAATCGTGTGTCGGATAGTTCCTCTCATGAACCTTCAGTTGTCTCGAAGCATAAGCTACAACCTGCTTATTCTGCATCAAAACACCACCCAAACCCAACAATGAAACATCACATTAAACCTCAAATGGTTCCGACGGACTTGGTAATATCAGAATAGGAGCAGTAGTTAACCTTCTCTTTAACTCTTGGAAACCTTCTTCACATTTTGAGTCCCAAACAAACGCTTGCCCCTTTCTAGTCAACATCGTCAACGGTAACGCCAACTTAGAAAATCCCTCAATGAATTTCCTATAATAACCTGCAAGTCCAAGAAAACTCCTTATCTCAGAAACTGACTTCGGAGCTTCCCACTTAGATACCGCTTCTATCTTAGAAGGATCAACATCAACACCACCTCTTGAAACCACATGACCAAGAAAACTAACCTCTTCTAACCAAAATTCACACTTGGACAGTTTAGCAAATAACTTCTTTTCTCGTAGAACTCCTAAAACCACTCTCAAATGTTCAGCATGCTCTTCTTCAGATTTCGAATACACCAAAATATCGTCAATAAACACCACAACAAACTTGTCTAGGTACGGATGGAAAATCCTATTCATATACTCCATAAATACCCCAGGCGCATTAGTCACACCAAAAGGCATTACAGAATACTCAAAATGTCCATACCTTGTTCTGAAAGCAGTCTTCTGAATATCCTCAGTTTTCACACGTATCTGATGATACCCCGATCTCAAATCTATTTTGCTGAACACACTCGCACCAACCAACTGATCCATCAAATCATCAATCCTCGGCAAAGGATACCGATTCTTGATCGTCACTTTATTCAGTTGCCTGTAGTCCACACACAACCTCATAGTACCTTCTTTCTTCTTAACCAATAACACTGGTGCGCCCCACGATGACACACTCGGACGAATAAATTTCTTATCCAACAGATCTTCCAGCTGACTCTTCAATTCAGTTAACTCAACAGCAGACATACGGTACGGAGCCATCGATATCGGCCTAGTACCAGGTACCAAATCAATCGAGAACTCAACTTCACGCTCTGGCGGTAATTCATTCACTTCTTCAGGAAACACATCAGGAAACTCACACACCACGGCTAGATCGCAAATCACCAGTTTATCTTTAGCCTCCAAAGTCGCTAACAGCATAAACAACTCTGCCCCATCTGCTACTGCCTCATCATAGGGAGTGTAATACTTCGACAGCTCTGTGAACTTAGCAGCATACTCAGTAACAGACTGATTGCCCTGCTTCAATTCTAAGAACTCTATCTCTTTCTTTCCTCTGACATCCTCTGGAAAGTACTTCCTCAGGAATCTCTCTCTGAACACCGCCCAAGTGATCTCAGCACTCCCAGCAGCTTCCAACTCAGTGCGGGCAGCAACCCACCAATCATCTGCTTCCTCTGACAGCATATGCGTACCGAACCTGACCTTCTGGTTATCGGCACACTCAGTCACTCGGAAGATCCTCTCGATCTCCTTCAACCACTTCTGAGCACCATCTGGATCGTATGCTCCCTTGAACATTGGAGGATTGTTCTTCTGGAACTCACTCAGTTGACGAGCAGCTCCCAATCCCACAATATTCGGATTCCCTCCAAGTACTCCAGCTAGCATACCCAGAGCCTCAGCAATCGCAGCATCGTCTCTACCTCTTCCAGCCATCTCTATTCTGAGTTAATCCAACAAGCTAAAACAATAAGTACTGATAGGGTTACACAACACCTATCACATACAGGGAAACAGAATAATTACGACTCGACTCGACCGACTATGCTCTGATACCACTAATGTAACACCCTTCTAAAATACCCCAATAATTAATTAAAACAACAAAATATAAATCAGAGTAGATATGCAATTTCAGGGTGTCACACTTGACACTTCACACCATTCATCAAAATAACTGGTCATGCTCATTTATTAATCAAAACAAGGCATTGTACAATCCGCAGCGGATAGAAATCTAACAACATGCAAACCATGTAATCACATTACATGTAAAACTGTTCAACAACCACAAATGAAAACAAAGTAAACATCCCGTCCCGATGTTACATATACCAGAGCATGACCCACTAAGGAACTACACTAGACTCCAAGCACTAGCTTCTACTCAATCACTGCTCGTTACCTGAAACATAGTTGTAAGGGTGAGTTCCTCAATCGATATAATAAGCATTATAAAATATCATGTAATGCTAAGTAAATTAACACATTCATCACCCTAATCAGATCACACATTCAGCAACGGCAACATCAACATCAACATCAACCTCACCGATCAAACCCAGATACGGCTACCAAGCTCACTAGTCCCACTCATTTGAGACCTAGTGACTCACTCACTAATTCCTCACCATGGGAATTAGCTACCACCATAAAGGCTATGCTATGCACGCTAAATCACCTAGCATGCAAACATCAACAACAATCCACAATAACTCACTCACTAATTCCTCACCATGGGAATTAGCTACCACCATAAAGGCTATGCTATGCACGCTAAATCACCTAGCATGCAAACATCAACAACAATCCACAATGGACATATGCTCACACTCTAAGCCATAAACAGTCCATCATACATCATACATACATCACACTCCAATCCACAATAGATATATTCACAGCATTATGCATACCATCATACATCATCAGCATATTTATCACAGAATCATATCATGTCATGTCAAATAATAAATCACCGTATTAGCACACTCTACTAATACCTATACTGTTCAAAACAACGGGAAAAGGTCCCTACTATATCATACACCAATATAGGCCAATCATCAATTTTTTCACTTTTCAAACAGTGTTAACCGGTTAACGCCCTGGGTTAACCGGTTAACGCAAAACAGAACGCGCTTCCTGGCAAATTTTAACAGTGTTAACCGGTTAACACCCTGGGTTAACCGGTTAACGCAAGACAAACATCAATTCTTTTAATTATCATAACAGTGTTAACCGGTTAACGCCCTGGGTTAACCGGTTAACGCAAGACAGAAAGTTGTTCCTGCGCTAACACGAACAGAATGCAGAATTACCCGCATTTTTCGCCGTTGGAGGACTTCCGGACCTCCGATTTCGATTCCGTAAAAAGCTACGCGTCCAGAAATTTACAACTCACCCAAATATAGATTCAATTACAGTTTTAACATAATTTTTTCATCACAATTTGCAGCATTCATCATCCCAATTAGGGTCAATTCAATGGCTTATTACTACCCATTACATGTTAATCCATAATACCCATTAAACGACGATAAACCCCCCTTACCTGAGTTAATCCGGCAAATCCTTTAGCTTCAAGCTTTTCCCTTCTTCAACCCTTGTTCTCTTGCTCTTCCTCTTTGCCCTTTTTCCACTTTTGAGTCGCTTCCCTGCTTTCACGTGAAAAACCTTTTTACCAAATGGGACTCTTTACTGATTCCAAAAATCGTTCCAATTCCAACTTTATTATTCCAATAATAATAATCCAATAATATTCCAATTATTTAATTAAATTAATAAATATACTACTAATAATATATATGAATGGTTTATCTTTTATTTTGAAAAATAATACCCTCTCATTCATATTATCATCATAATATACTATTAAACTTAAATTAAATAATTATCATATTTTATCGGGGTGTTACAATATGCGCTTGTCATGCCATTGTTTTGTTCTTTCTTTGTAGATTCTGGCATTTTCGTAAGCGTCTTGTCGAAGTTCCTCTAGTTCGTTTATATCAAGGATTCGCTTTTCACCAGCGGCCTTATAGTTTAAATTTAGATTTTTAATAGCCCAGTAGGCTTTATGTTCTAATTCTACCGGGAGGTGGCAAGATTTTCCATAAATAAGCTTAAATGGGGTTGCCCCTATGGGAGTTTTGTAAGCGGTTCAATATGCCCATAAAGCTTCTGGTAATTTCAATGACCAGTCTTTCCTTGAGGTGGCGATTGTTTTTTCCAATATTTGTTTGATTTCTCTGTTAGACACTTCCACTTTCCCACTGGTTTGAGGGTGGTAAGGTGTCGCTACTCTATGTCTCACACCATACTTAAACAGTAGCTTTTCGAGTATCTTAGATATGAAATGCGATCCACCATCACTGACTACTATTCTCGGGATCCCAAATCTTGGAAATATTATATTCTTAAAGAGTCTAGTTACTACTCGCGTGTCGTTTGTTGGAGAGGCTATAGCTTCAATCCATTTTGATACGTAGTCAACCGCTACGAGTATGTACTTGTTACCGAAAGAAGGTGGGAAAGGTCCCATGAAGTCTCTTCCCCACACGTCGAAAATCTCTACTTCCAAAATGCCTTTTTGTGGCATCTCGTCACGTCTAGATATGTTTCCTGTGCATTGACATCTATCACATTTCTTAATAGCCGCATGCACATCCTTCCATATGTTTGACCAATAAAGACCGACTTGTAGGATTTTGGAGCAGGTCTTGGATGTACTAGCATGTCCACCATAAGGAGCGGAGGGACAGTGTTGGATTATATTTTCTACCTCTTCTTCAGGTATACACCGACGGAAAATACCATCGGGGCCTCTTTTGAAAAGTAAAGGGTCATCCCAGTAATAGTGTTTTATGTCATAGAAGAATCGTTTCTTTTGCTGGTAGGATAAAGTAGGTGGAACTATTCCGGCAGCTAAATAATTAACGAGATCAGCGTACCATGGTGTGACAGATATAGCTAAGGTGGTTTCTACCTGTTTATCAGCTTTATTTTCCTCCAGAGTAGCTATAAGTTTATCGTACGAGAAATCATCGTTGATCGATGTTCTTTCCGGTTCCAGGTTTTCGAGTCTAGAGAGGTGATCTACTACTACATTTTCAGTTCCTTTCTTGTCTTTGATTTCCAAATCGAACTCTTGTAGCAACAAGATCCACCTTAGGAGTCTAGGTTTAGCATCCTTTTTTGTTAAGAGGTACTTGATAGCAGTGTGGTCAGTGTAAATGATTATTTTGGCTCCGACCAAGTAAGAACGAAATTTATCTAGTGCAAATACTACTGCTAAAAGTTCTTTCTCGGTTGTGGCGTAATTCATTTGTGCTTCATCTAGAGTTCTACTTGCGTAGTATATGACGTGAAGCTTTTTATCCTTCTGTTGTCCTAAAACAGCACCCACAGCGTAATCACTGGCATCACACATTATTTAGAATGGTTCATTCCAATCTGGTGTCTGCATTATGGGCGCGGAGATCAATGCTTGTTTAAGCGTTTGAAATGCTTCTAAACATTTATTGTCGAATATGAATTCAGCATCTTTCATCAATAGTCCGGTTAAAGGTTTAGTTATTTTAGAGAAGTCTTTAATGAATCGTCGGTAAAAACCGGCGTGTCCTAAGAAGCTTCGTACTTCTCTCACAGTTTTCGGAGGTTGAAGGTTTTCGATTACCTCTATTTTGGCTTTGTCTACTTCAATTCCTCTATTTGAGATGATGTGTCCTAAAACAATTCCTTCTTGTACCATGAAGTGACATTTTTCCCAATTAAGTACTAGGTTTACTTTTACACATCGTTCCAGAACTCTTTCTAGGTTTTCAAGACATTCTTCAAAGCTTTGTCCGCATACGGAGAAATCGTCCATAAATACCTCCATGATGTTTTCGAGAAAATCGGCGAATATCGCTATCATGCACCTTTGGAAGGTTGCAGGAGCATTGCACAAGCCAAACGGCATTCGTCGATAAGCGAAGGTACCAAAAGGACACGTGAATGTCGTCTTTTCTTGGTCATCAGGATGAATTGGTATTTGAAAGAAGCCTGAATAACCGTTTAGATAGCAGAAATGAGAATGTTTTGCTAATCGTTCTAACATCTGATCAATGAATGGTAAAGGGAAATGATCTTTTCGGGTTGCTTTGTTTAGTTTCCTATAGTCAATGCACATTCTCCATCCCGATTCGATTCGTTTAGTTATAGTTTCTCCTTTTTCATTTTCAATAACTGTTATACCTCCTTTCTTTGGTACTACGTGTACAGGACTAACCCATTTGCTATCAGATATAGGATATATGATACTTGCCTCTAATAACTTGGTTATTTCCTTCTTCACTACCTCACTCAGGATCGGGTTTAGTCTCCTCTGGTGTTCCCTAGAAGTTTTACAGTCTTCTTCTAGCATGATGCGGTGCATACAAATAGAAGGACTTATTCCTTTAAGGTCGATGATGTTGTATTCTAGTGCGGTTGGATATTTTCTTAAGATATGCAGGAGTTTTTCTGTTTCGAGTTTTCCTAGGTATGCATTAACTATCACTGGTCGTTCAAGTTCTAAGTCTAGGAATTCATATCTCAGATTTTTGGGAAGTATTTTCAGGTCTAGGGTTGGTTTCTTAAGGCATTGCGTAGGATCCGGTGTTATTGCTAAACATTGGTTAAGTTTGTCTTCTACAAGATAGTCAGATGATTTGTGCTTTTCTAACTCTATTTATTTTATGCATTCATCAATGATATCCATGAAGTAACATGTGTCTTCTATTGCAGGTGCTTTCAAAAATTGGGAAAGAATGAACTCAATTTTCTCTTCTCCCACATCGAAAGTGAGTCGTCCTCGTTTTACGTCTATGATTGCACCGGCAGTTGCTAAGAACGGTCTTCCCAGTATAATGGGTGTAACTTCATCTTCTCTAATGTCCATAATTATAAAATCGGTTGGAATGTAGAATTGACCTATGCGCACGGGAACGTTTTCAAGAATTCCTACAGGATATTTAACAGAACGATCCGCTAGTTGCACAGACATTTTAGTTGGTCTTAATTCTCCCATTTCAAGTTTCTTGCATATGGATAAAGGCATAACACTAATACCGGCTCCTAAATCGCATAAGGCTTTATCTATGACAAATTTTCCTATGTGATAGGGTATAGAGAAACTACCTGGATCTTTAAGTTTAGGAGGCATATTCTAGATTATAGCGCTACATTCAGCAGTGAGTGTAACAGTTTCGCTATCTTCAAGTTTCCTTTTATTAGAAAGAATTTCTTTTAAGAACTTAGCATATGAGGGCATCTGCGTAATAGCTTCTGTAAAAGGAATTGTGACGTTTAATTGTTTCAGTAGGTCAACAAATTTTTTAAATTGGCCCGCGTCTTTGGTTTTAATAAGCCTTTGAGGGTAAGGGATAGGTGGTTTATAAGGTGGTGGAGGTACATAAGGTTCTTTCTTTTCTACGGTTTCCTTATTACTCTCTTCCTTTTCCTTAGGTTTATTTTCTTCCTCAGTTGACTTTTTAGAGTTTTGGTTCTCAGTTCTTGGATCAGACGGTCCTTCCACTTCTGTTCCACTTCTTAGTATGATTGCATGAGCGTGGCTTCTCGGGTTAGGTTGGGGTTGTCCAGGAAATGTACCAGTTGGGGCAGCAGTAGGCGCTTGTTGTTGAGCTACTTGTGATATTTGTGTTTCCAGCATTTTGTTATGGGTAGCCAGGGCATCTACTTTACTTGCTAGTTGTTTAATTTGTTCGCCAGTGTGTACATTCTGGTTTAAGAAATCTTTATTGGTTTGCTGTTGAGAAGCTATGAAGTTCTCCATCATTATTTCCAAGTTGGATTTCCTAGGAACATTATTGTTAGGTGTAGATGGGATCGGCTTTTGGTATCCAGGAGGTATAGCTGGGGCTTGATTTGGAGCTTGTCCTGGTGCGTATAAAGCATTATTACTCTTATATGAAAAATTAGGATGATTCTTCCAGTTGGAGTTATATGTGTGCGAGTAGGGATTTCCTTGAGCATAGTTTACTTGCTCTGCTTGGATTCCTGTTAGGAGCTGACAATCTGCAGGAGTGTGACCTTGGATTCCACAGACTTCGCAATTCTGAGTTATGGCAACCACGGTTGCTGGAGGTGATACATTTAAACTTTCAATTTTCTGGACCAGAGCATCCACTTTTGCATTAACATGATCAAGGTTACTTATCTCGTACATGCCACTTTTCGTTTGAGGTTTTTCTACCATTGTTCTTTCGCTTCCCCACTGGTAGTGGTTTTGGGCCATGCTCTCGATAAGTTGATAAGCATCAGCGTAAGGTTTGTTCATAAGTGCACCACCTGCGGCGGCGTCTATTGTTAACCTCGTGTTGTACAAGAGACCATTATAGAAGGTATGAATCACTAACCAGTCCTCTAAACCATGGTGTGGACAAAGTCTCATCATGTCTTTGTATCTTTCCCATGCTTCGAAAAGAGACTCGTTATCTTTCTGTTTAAATCCATTTATCTGGGCTCTCAACATAGCTGTTTTGCTCGGCAGAAAATATCGGGCAAGGAAGACTTTCTTCAACTCGTTCCATGTGGTGACTGAGTTGGAAGGAAGAGACTGAAGCCATCTTCTAGCGCTATCTCTTAACGAGAAAGGAAAGAGACGAAGTCGAATTTCCTCTAAAGTGACACCATTAGCTTTAACAGTATCAGCGTATTGGACAAATACGGATAAATGAAGGTTTGGATCCTCGGTAGGATTTCCAGAGAATTGGTTCTGTTGCACCGCCTGCAACAGTGAAGGTTTAAGTTCGAAGTTGTTTGCTTCGATGGCGGGCGGAGCAATACTCGAATGCGGCTCATCTTGCGATGGAGTGGCGTAATCTCGAAGAGCACGAGCTGGTTCTGCCATCTCGGGTATCGGTGAAGGAAGAAGATTTTTGAGATCAGGAATTTCAATAGGAGGGAGATTGTTTGCAGCACGATATTCCCGAATTCGTCGTAAGACTCGGAGATATAGTTCGATGTCGTTGATTCGTAAGTAAAACGGCTCGCCTTGTGACCGAGTGTGTGGCATACAAATCAATGGAAGAAAAAGAAGAAATAAAAATTGCCTTAGTCTCTACAGCGTAACAGAAGAGTTACGATATCGACTAAATAAAAGTTCCCCGGCAACGGCGCTAAAAACATAATCGCGACTTTATGAGTCGAATTTGGGGTACAAACTGCAAGTGCACAGTTCTATCGCGTAGTTTTAAAATATATCGATCCCACAGGGACTTATGAATCGATATACCGTTATCTAAGGTTACTTCGTAAAGCTAAGGCGGATGATACTTTGATTATTCAGGGGAAAAGTTAAAACTAAAATAAGATCTAGATTAAATATCAATAAAGCGGATATCGGTATGTAGTTCGTCGTAATTAGGGAATCAAATCTTTGTTGGTTTCTTGGTTTAAAATAAATCTTTTCAGTAAATACTATTGATTAAAAATCTTTCCTCAAACTCTCGCTCTGTTGAATAGACTATGACTTTATATTAACGCAGCTGTCACTTATTGGTTAAGTCCAAAATCACTTTTTGAAAACAACAGAATCTATAGAAACTCTTTTTAAGAAAACACTAATCGTTTAAACACCCTCGTCTCAAACTCTCGCTCTGTTGACTTAGATTATATAATTAAATTCAAATGCTTAACTCTCGTCCTCACATTTAACTTTTTAAAAATACTTTTTGAAAAAGATTAGAATTTAATTAACTCTAAAAATTGCTTTCGCCCTGATTTAGAATTAATGCTCAATTTACTATGTCCAGTTAAAAACTCAAACTCTCGTTCTATTGAATTTAACATCTTTATGTCTTTTACTCTCGTACAAAAACTTTGTTATTAAACCTGTAAATTGGGACCATAAAAAGAGTGATTTATTTTTAAATGAAATTAAACCAACTTAGTTTCGATTCCTTTATTCCGCTTACTTTACATACCGATACCTAAGTAAATTAGCCAGACATGCTAAATAGATCTAAACAATCATTATTCTTAAATAATTTCATCTCAGGCAAATAATATAAATAAACAATATTGCAGGGCATATATAAATTCAAACAATAATTAAAGAACCTGAATAATTTATAGCAATCTTCGAACACTCCACCACAGACCGGTTGGATTTGTTCTTGAATTCTTCAATCGGACAGGAAAATAAAAAGCGAAGGAATAAAAATCTAGGATCTAACGTAAGGTTAGATCTAGTAAAAGGTACACAATAGTTTCCGGTGTAGAAACTATTGTGTGAAAAATTAATTAAGTGCTTAAAGGAATTGCTGGAAAAGAAAATAAAAAAAAATTGAAAATAAAGCAAAAACTGTAAAAAGGTAATGGTATGTTTGCACGGCTGGAAGAGAAAAAAAATTGAACGAAGCAGAGAGACGGCGGAGAGAGCTGCAGGGTCTTGCCAAAGCCACTATTTATATTGCTCCCTTTTTGTAACGGTTTCCAAAGGCTTTCCGTGTAAAAATCCTCACGTTCCACTAGTCAAGCGTAACAATAGGCTTCAACGTGCCTCTGTTGCGCTTCTGAAGCCAAAAATATAGGAGAATGGTGTGACGTCCGTCACACCATGTGTTACGCTCGTAACACCAGTAGGCAGGGCGTGACGCTCGTCACACCTTGTGTGGCGCTCGTCACAGGTGCAGCGCCTGTGCTTTTGGGCTGGGCCTTGGCTTGGTGGAATTTGCTTCTTTTCATTTCTTTTTGCACCTCCTTTTCTTCCTTTTTCACTTGTGCTTCAAATAAACTACCTGAGATAAATAGAAAGCAAAATACCAAGTAGTATCGAATAAAATGAAATAAAATGAAGTGAATAATAATATAATTTAATTAAATCGAGTCCTAGAATGTGATATTATTTCATGTTATCAGCACTGCCGAAACCCCAAGATGACATGAGGAGAGCTGATGCTGTTAATAATTCTGCCAGTCCGGTGGGGATTTCTTCTCCTTCTCTGAATCCAGTACTTGTTATTGATAAATCTCCTAAAGCTCCCGTCCTTGTTGGCCAGCATGGCATTCTAAAAGAGGACTGTGATGAGATGTTAAGGCTCATCAAAAGGAGGGAGTATAATGTTGTTGATCAGCTGCTTCAAACTCCATCAAAGATATTTGTCCTATCTTTACTGATGAATTTTCTGAGCCACACTGCGAAGCTTTGCAGAGGGTGTTGGACGTGGCATACGTAGATCATGATGTCACTATTGAACAATTTGATAGCATTGTTCCAAACATTACTGCTTGTAACAATTTGAGCTTTTGCGATGCTGATCTTCCCGAGGAGGGAAAAGACCACAATTTAGCTATACACATTTCCATGAATTGAAAGGATGATGCCTTGTCTAATGTGCTGGTAGACACAGGATCATCGCTAAATGTGTTGCCAAAATCCACTCTGGTGAAACTTTCATACCAGGGGCCTCCCATGAGGCAGAGTGGAGTTGTAGTCAAGGCTTTTGATGGATCGAGGAAAACTGTGATTGGCGAGGTTGAGCTCCCAATCAAGATCGGACCTAGTGATTTCCAGATCACTTTTCAGGTCATGGATATTCACCCATCATATAGCTGCTTGCTTGGCAGACCATGGATTCACGAGGCAGGCGTCGTGACATCCACCCTACGCCAAAAGTTAAAGTTCCTCAAGAATAAGAAGTTGGTGGTGATAGGGGGAGAGAAGGATCTCTTGGTAAGCCATTTGTCTTCCTTTTCCTATATAGACGCTGAGGATGAGGTTGGGACTTGAAATTCTAGTTATCAGACTTTCGATGTCACATGGGATGTTATGACATCCAATTCTACGCAGACAAGAATTATGCAGAACTTAAAAGTAAGTGCAGTAAATAACACAAGTAATTGTTTACTCAGTTTGGTCCAACATGACCTACGTCTGGGGGCTACCAAGCCAGGGAGGAAAGCCACTATTAGTAGTATTAATTCAGACCTTAAACCAACTGTTTAACCCTATCACTTAATACCTACCCAATGCAATTTCAATCTTACACTAAGATCAGAGTTCCTACTCACTCCCCCTCAATCACCTAAGTGATTACAACCTTTAATTAAGATTAAAGACACTTGTGAAGTCACACTTCAAACAACTCTTGATTGTGCTTAACAACTTTAATCAAGATACACCGCACTCACGCTTAAAAGCTTAGAGTGACACAACACTTACAACTCAATGAACACCCTATACCAATGCAATCATCTCAGTGATAATAGCTTGGCTTATAAGATACGTCTAATACAAGACACACAACAATACAGCAGTGAAGTATAATGGACAAATAAAATCTTCACGCCTAAAAACCCCTAGTTCTGAATGAAGGATTGCCATCCTTTTATATTGCAGCACTTGGGCCTTGTACTTGTATTTTCCTGAAATTAAGGTCACGCGAGTTCCCCTAAATTCCACATCTAGGTTACTAACAAATAGGCTATTTGTTAGGTTCATTAATTGTAGCTTAGTTGTTGGTTTCCTGGATTTTAGCTCAGCTGTTGACTTCCTGAAGAATAGCCTGAGAAAAATGCTGAAACAGAAAAACTAAACAACCTACAATTTAGCATATGTTGTCTGGAGTGAATGTCACAACATTTAGTTTGACATCCACAACATAGACCATATGCTAAGTATGTTATCTTCCTGAAAACAGACTGTACAAAATTTGTTGTACTGTACAGGACCAATCTGTCCATACTTCGATAACAACGTACATTCATAAATGTCAAAGCATCCAATTTGACATTTACACAATGAGCCTTACGTCAAGCCTGTTATCCTCTTGATAAGCAGACTGAGAAATATACTGAACTGTAGCAGACAACCAACCTGCCTATTATTCAGTATATGCTATCAATGATGAATGTCATAACATCCAGTTTGACATTCAGACAGTAGGCTTTGTGTCAGGTCTGTTATCCCCTTGATAAACAGACTGGAAATAAATACTGAGTTATTAGAGAACACCAACTGTTCTATTCCTCGGTAACTACTGACAGGTATGAATGTCATAACATCTAGTTTGACATTCAGTAGATCCTGTATTAGCTAAACCTGCAGCATACAACTCAAGTATGTCATGACATCAGTCAAGACATCAGAGTACAATTAGATATTCTAACATACAATGCAGTCAAACAGTCATCTCCACAGCATGTCATGACATCAGTCAAGACATTAGAATCCAGCTAGTGTTTTACCATACAATGCAGCCAATCAAACATCTACAAACTCCCCCTTTAGCAAATTTTTGGCTAAAACACTTTGGCCTCACAACAGAGTCCACAGCAGCGGAAAACACACATCTAGCAGGAAATTAACCTAGCTAATACACTCAGAGTAGCAACACACTCACACAGATGGAAGTTAAATAAAACTTCACATAGCAGCACACATACAGAAGTTAAATAAAAACTTCTAATTGTAGAACACATAAACACACTCACACTCATAGAAGTGGAACATCAGCTGCAGCAAAACCTCTGGATTAGAGGATCTTGAATATCTGTCTTGAATATCTGTTTAAGAAAACAATCTGTTGTCCTGGGGCATCACATGTGTTACTCCCCCTTTTTGTAAAAAATGTTGCCAAAGCAACACTTTAAATTACAGACCAACAGAATTACACACACAAATGACAGAATTACAGACTTGATTTTACTTCATAGTTTCAACCAAGACAACACCCACTTGATCTTGCTTCACAACTTTGATCAAGTAGTCACACACTCTTGCTTTACAGCAAGTACACCCATATCAGATGCCATGACTTTGAGTCTGACATCTTGAACCACTCCTGCATGAACACTTTCTTGAAGTCTAGCAGACACCTAGGCCGACCTATGTTAAGATATCCCCTTAACATCCTGTTACTATACTTACAGTAAGTAACATAGCGGTGAACTGTTGTCCAATCATAGCCCACTTTCAATTGTTTAATATGTTGAGATATTAAACTATACATCCCAAACATCATTGGTTGTTATAAGTCCTCAAAGAGGCATATTCCCAGTTTGCCTCTTAAATTTTCAAACTGAGTAGCATCCAGAGCCTTTGTAAATATGTCAGCCAGTTGTAGTTCAGTGGCTACATGTTCCAAGGTAATCACTTTGTCTTCCACCAGATCTCTGATGAAGTGATGTCTAATGTCAATATGGTTGGTCCTGCTGTGTTGGATGGGATTCTTGGAGATATTGATGGCACTGAGATTATCACAGAACAATGTCATGACATTTTAAGAGACATTGTACTCAGTAAGCATCTGTTTCATCCACACCAGTTGGGAACAACTGCTTCCAGCCGCTATGTATTCAGCCTCTGCAGTGGACAGAGATACACAGTTCTGCTTCTTGCTGAACCATGATATGAGATTGTTTCCCAAGAAGAAACATCCTCCTGATGTGCTTTTTCTATCATCAGCACTCCCAGCCCAATCAGCATCACAATACCCAGACAAAACAGGCTTAGAGCCATGAGTGTATAACATACCATAGTCACAAGTCCCATTGACATACTTGAGAATCCTCTTGACTTGATTCAAGTGGCTCACTTTGGGCTCTGCTTAGTATCTAGCACACACTCCAACTGCATAGGAAATATCAGGTCTACTTGCAGTTAGATATAGTATACTACCTATCATGCTTCTATACAAGCATTGATCAATACTGGGACCTCCATCATCTTTCGTTAACTTTAAATGCGTAGGTGCAGGAGTTCTTTTGTGCCTAGCATTATCCATACCAAACTTCTTAACTATGTTTTTGGCATATTTGCTTTGGGAGAGAAACATAGAATCTTCCATTTGGTTAACTTGCATTCCAAGAAAATAAGTCAGTTCCCCAACCAAACTCATTTCAAACTCAGATTGCATCTGGTGAACAAAATGTTTCACCATTTGCTCTGACATTCCACCAAAAACAATATCATCCACATAGATTTGGGCAATCATGATTTTGCCATCTTCATCTTTCACAAACAAGGTCTTATCTATCCCACCTTTTCTGTATCCATGAGAGGTCAGAAATTCAGTCAACCTTTCATACCAAGCTCTAGGTGCTTGCTTCAACCCATACAAGGCTTTCCTCAACTTGTACACGTGTTTAGGTTGGTTAGGATCACAGAACCCTTTAGGTTGTTCCACATAGACTTCTTCATTTAAGAAGCCATTTAAAAATGCACTCTTCACATCCATTTGGAACAATTTGAATTTCAGAATGCAGGCTACACCTAACAACAATCTGATAGACTCAAGTCTAGCAACGGGTGCAAACGTCTCATCAAAATCAACCCCTTCAACTTGAGTATATCCTTGAGCCACTAGTCTTGCTTTATTCCTAGTGATTACTCCTTTCTCATCAGACTTGTTCTTGTAGATCCACTTGGTACCAATGATGTTAGTCCCTTCAGGTCGTGGAACTAGCTCCCATACTTCATTCCTTTTAAACTGCTCCAGTTCATCTTGCATGGCATTGACCCAATATTCATCAGTCAGGGCTTCTTTCACATTTTTTGGTTCAACCTTGGATACAAAACAGGAATTTGAGCTAATTTTCCGTGATCTGGTAGTCACACCACTATTGGGATCCCCTATGATAAGATCCTTAGGGTGGTCTTTCTGAATTCTGATAGATGGCATTTTGGTGGGTGCATCTACCTCACATTCAGTAGGAGTCTCCTGTACTTCTTTAGACTTGACTGGTATGTCTGTTGAAGTATCAAGGAATGTTCCAACATCCTCTATGACATCGATTCCTTCCTCTTTATCATCCACAATAACATTTATGGATTCCATCAGGACATTGGTCCTGTAGTTGAACACTCTGTAAGCTCTGCTGTTAGTTGAGTATCCTAGGAATATACCCTCATCACTTTTGGGATCCATTTTCCTTCTCTATTCACGATCTGTGAGAATGTAACATTTACTTCCAAAGATGTGAAAGTACTTCACAGTGGGCTTTCTGCCTTTCCATATTTCATACAGAGTGGAGGAGGTTCCTTTTCTCAAGGTAACTCTATTGTGAACATAGCAAGCTGTATTCATAGCTTCAGCCCAAAAGTGCATAGGGAGTTTCTTTGCATGAATCATAGCTCTGGCAGATTCTTGAATAGTTCTGTTTTTCCTTTCAACTATCCCATTCTGCTGAGGAGTTATAGGAGAGGAGAACTCATGACTTATTCCTTCAGACGAGCAAAACTCATCAAACTTGGAATTTTTGAACTGCGTACCATGATCACTCCTAATTCGGATAACACAACTGTCATTTTCCCTTTGAAGTCTGATGCACAGTTCTTTGAAGACATCAAATGCATCTGACTTTTCTCTGATGAAGCTTATCCAAGTGTATCTGGAATGGTCATCAACCACCACATATGCATACCTCTTTCCACCCAGACTTTCAACCTGCATAGGTCCCATTAAGTCCATGTGCAACAGTTCCAGAATTCTGGAAGTTGTAGGATGTCCCAGCTTAGGGTGTGACATCTTGGTTTTCTTGCCAACCTGGCATTCTCCACAGACTCTTCCTTCATCAATAAGCAACTTTGGGATTCCTCTAACTGCTTCCTTGGATATGATCTTTTTCATTCCCCTTAAGTGGAGATGACCAAGGCGTCTATGCCACAGCTTCACCTCCTGTTCTTCCTTGGCTGAGGAGCACATTGTGGAAAAGTTTGAGAGCTTAGGTTCCCATAGATAACAATTATCTTTGGATCTGGATCCTCTCATAACTTCTTGATTATCTCCATTTGTCACAACACAAAGCTCCTTAGTAAACTGAACATAGAACCCTTGATCACACAGCTGGCTTATGCTGATGAGGTTAGCAGTTAGTCCTTTTACTAATAGCACATTATTCAGTTCTGGAACTCCAGAGCAGTCCAACTTACCCACACCTTTTATTTTTCCTTTAGCACCGTCACCAAAGGTCACATAACTGGTAGTGTGAGGTTGTATATCCACCAATATATTCTTCATACCAGTCATATGTCTTAAGCAGCCAATGTCAAAGTACCAGTCTTCTCTGGTGGATGCCCTTAGAGTTGTGTGAGCTAACCAAGCATGCCCTTGTCGTTTCTTGATGGGGGCATTATGCCTATATGCCTTATGCTTAGGTCTGACATGGGGGGCTTGGTTAGGATAACCATGCAGCCTGTAGCAGAAGACTTTTATATGGCCAAACCTACCACAATGATGACATCTCCATCGCTGAAATTTCTTCTTCTGATGATTACTCATCCTGGTTCCCTGATGTTGAGACATCGGGTGTGACCTCCGCTTGAATTTCTGAACTTTAGCCTTTGAGCGTTTGAGTTTAGCTGAGGATTTTTTCACAAAGCCTAAACCGGACCTGGTTCCAGGCTTTAGGATCTCTTCCAAGGAATCTGTTCCTTTATTTAGCATTCTGATGGATTTCGTCATTTGATCCAGCTTGGAGGTCAGCAAGATTATCTCACCATTTAGACCATCTATGACTGTCAGATGCTTCTGTTTCTCATCCTCCAGCTCCTTGATGAGCTTCTTCTGCTTTTCTCCTTGTACATGCACTTCTACACTGGTGACACATAGCTCCTTATATGATGCAGCAAGTTCATCAAAGGTCAGTTCATCTGCACTTGAGTTATCATCAGTGGCACAAACACTAGTTAGTGCAGTGACATGTTTAGCAGATTCTCCTTCAGATTCACTCTCAGAATCTCCCTCAGACCATGTGACAGATAGCCCCTTCTTTTGCATCTTGAGGTAAGTAGGACATTCGGCTCTAATGTGTCCATAACCTTCACATCCATGACACTGGATTCCCTTGCCTTGGTTGAACTTTTCTTCAGAAGTTGATCTTTTCCTGATGTCAGACGAGATGTTCTTGACATTTGGTCTACCTTTTTGATCAATCTTCTTCACGAACTTGTTGAACTGTCTCCCAAGCATGGCTATGGCTTCTGTTATGCTTTCATCACCTCCAGTATATCCTGCTTCTGACTCCTCTTCAGTATTTGATACAAAAGCTACGCTTTTGTTCTTCTTTTCAACATTCTCACACAAGCCCATTTCAAAGGTTTGGAGAGAACCAATGAGCTCATCCACCTTCATATTGCAGATCTCCTGGGCCTCTTCTATTGTAGTGACCTTCATGGCAAATCTCTTAGGCAAAGACCTGAGAATATTTCTTACAAGTTTCTCTTCAGCCATTTTCTCACCTAAGCCACCAGAGGTGTTGGCAATTTCAAGAATATTCATGTGAAAGTCATGAATAGTCTCATCCTCTTTCATCCTCAGATTTTCAAACTTGGTGGTCAGCATCTGAAGTTTAGACATCTTCACCTTGGAGGTACCTTCATGAGTTATCTTGAGGGTATCCCAAACTTCCTTAGCCAGCTCACAGTGGTGCACCAGTCTAAAGATGTTCTTACTTATTCCATTGAACAATGCATTCAAGGCCTTAGAATTTCCAAGGGCTAATGCCTCCTGCTCCTTGTCCCACTCTTCTTCAGGAATTTGCATACTGACTCCATCTTCACCTGTCTTCGTTGGATGTTCCCATCCTTGGTTGACAGCTCTCCAGACTTTTCTATCTAGAAACCTTAAGAAGGCTATCATACGAGGCTTCCAGTCATCATAGTTAGAACCATCCAGCATGGGTGGTCTATTTGAGTGTCCTACATCCTTGTCCATGGTACTAGAAAGTAACTTCCCTAGATCTCACCTAGAAATTAACAGGCAAGGTGCCTGCTCTGATAACAATTGAAATTCTAGTTATCATACTTTCAATGTCACACGGGTTGTTATGACATCCAATTCTACGCAGACAAGAATTATGCCGAACTTAAAAGTAAGTGCAGTAAATAACACAAGTAATTGTTTACCCAGTTCGGTCCAACATGACCTACGTCTGGGGGTTACCAAGCCAGGGAGGAAATCCACTATTAGTAGTATTAATTCAGACCTTAAACCAACTGTTTAACCCTATCACTTAATACCTACCCAATGCAATTTCAATCTTACACTAAGATCAAAGTTCCTACTCATTCCCCCTCAATCACCTCAGTGATTACAAACTTTAATTAAGATTAAAGACACTTGTGAAGTCACACTTCAAACAACTCTTAATTGTGCTTAACAACTTTAATCAAGATACACAGCACTCACGCTTAAAAGCTTAGAGTGACACAACACTTACAACTCAATGAGCACCCTATACCAATGCAATCATCTCAGTGATAATAGCTTGTCTTACAAGATACGTCTAATACAAGACACACAACAATACAACAGTGAAGTATAATGGACAAATAAAATCTTCACGCCTAAAAACCCCTAGTTCTGAATGAAGGATTGCAATCCTTTTATATTGCAGCACTTGGGCCTTATACTTGTATTTTCCTGAAATTAAGGTCACGCGAGTTCCCCTAAATTCCACATCTAGGTTACTAACAAATAGGCTATTTGTTAGGTTCATTAATTGTAGCTTAGTTGTTGGTTTCCTGGATTTTAGCTCAGCTGTTGACTTCCTGAAGAATAGCCTGAGAAAAATGCTGAAACAGAAAAACTAAACAACCTACAATTTAGCATATGTTGTCTGGAGTGAATGTTACAACATTTAGTTTGACATCCACACCATAGATCATATGCTAAGTCTGTTATCTTCCTGAAAACAGACTGTACAATATTTGTTGTACTGTACAAGACCAATTTGTCCATACTTCAGTAACAGCGTACATTCATAAATGTCAAAGCATCCAATTTGACATTTACACAATGAGCCTTACGTCAGGTCTGTTATCCTCTTGATAAGCAGACTGAGAAATATACTGAACTGTAGCAGACAACCAACCTACCTATTATTCAGTATATGCTGTCAATGATGAATGTCATAACATCCAGTTTGACATTCAGACAGTAGGCTTTGTGTCAGGTCTGTTATCCCCTTGATAAACAGACTGGAAATAAATACTGAGTTATTAAAGAACACCAATTGTTCTATTCCTCAGTAACTGTTGACAGGTATGAATGTCATAACATCTAGTTTGACATTCAGTAGATCCTGTATTAGCTAAACATACAGCATACAACTCAAGTATGTCATGACCTCAGTCAAGACATCAGAGTACAGTTAGATATTCTAACATACAATGCAGTCAAACAGTCATCTCCACAGCATGTCATGACATCAGTCAAGACATTAAAATCCAGCTAGTGTTTTACCATACAATGCAGCCAATCAAACATCTACAGGACTCCGTTCCAAGCCTTATCTATTGCTGAGCCTTTAAGGAAAGGACCTTCTTCATTTGCGTCTTACAATGATGTGAAGTTGGCCATTGAGCATGGCGCAACTACTGGTTTAGGACAAATGATTAAGCTGGAAGACAATAAATGTCGGGCTGGCATAGGGTACTCTTCAGGCACTTTCAATGAGCACGGTTTGTTCCAGAGTGAAGGTTTCATCCACACGGTCGAAGACCAAAAGGCGGCTGCTATAGTAGAAGATGATGCAGAGGAAGATTCTGGCAACTTTGTCATCCCTGGAGGAATCTACAATAATTGGGTCATTGTTGATGTTCCAACAGTTATCCACAAGTCCACGTAATGTGTTCACTTTTGTTTAAAAACCCTTCTCCCATGCCAAAAGGAGAAGTGATGACATTGTTTGCGCATTAATACAATGATATTCATTCAATAATTACATGTCAAATGTTTGTTTTTCCAAATTGTTTTCCCTTTTTGCTTTTTTGCATGAAATTGGTGATCAGTAAAAAACCCTAAAAAAGAGAATAAAATCAATCTTTTTATCTGCATAATGATTTGCTTTGCTTGAATTCTAAAATCTCTTTTATATCCAAAATCATTATGCAGGTTGATCAAACCCATTGAACATAATGATCCAACACCATCTCCCAACTTTGAGTTCCCTGTATTTGAGGCCGAAGAAGAAGATGTTGAAGAGATTCCTGATGAGATTACCCGTCTACTTGAGCACGAAAAGAAGATCATTAAGCCACATCTTGAGAATCTAGAAACATTCAACTTGGGGTCTGATGACTGCATTTGTGAGGTGAAGATTGGGGCACTCCTGGAAGAGTCTGTGAAGAAGGGGTTGATTGAGTTGCTACGAGAATACGTCGACGTCTTTTCCTGGTTGTATGAAGACATGCCTGGTCTGGATACCGATATCGTGCAACATTTCCTGCCTTTGAAGCCTGAGTGTGTGTCTGTGAAGCAGAAGCTCAGAAGAACTCATCCCGATATGGCAGTGAAGATTAAAGAAGAAGTTCAGAATCAAATTGATGTGGGGTTTCTGGTGACTTCTACATATCTTCAATGGGTGGCCAATATTGTGCCTGTGCCTAAGAAAGTTAGTCCGAAAGATGATTTTCCTCTACCACATATTGATATGTTGGTAGACAATACAGCTAAATTCAATGTCTTCTCATTTATGGACGGATTTTCCGGTTATAATCAGATTAAAATGGCACCCGAGGATATGGAGAAGACAACATTCATCACACCTTAGGGAACATTTTGTTATCGAGTGATGCCCTTCGGTTTGAAAAACGTCGGAGCCACGTATCAACGTGCTATGACTACCTTGTTTCATGATATGATGCACAAGGAGATCGAGGTATATGTTGATGATATGATTGCAAAGTCGAAAACGAAAGTTGAACATGTAGAGCACTTGTGGAAGCTTTTTCAGCGTTTGAGGAAGTACAAACTTTGCCTGAATCCGAACAAGTGTACATTTGGAGTCCGTTCCAGCAAGTTATTGGGTTTCATTGTCAGTGAAAGAGGTATTGAAGTTGATCTTGTAAAGGTCAAAGCAATACAAGAGATGCCTGCGCCCAAAACTGAGAAGCAAGTCCGAGGTTTTCTTGGCCGCTTGAATTATATTTCTAGATTAATATCCCACATGACTGCCACGTGTGCGCCTATATTCAAGCTCCTCTGGAAAGATCAGCGTCATGATTGGACCGAGGATTGCCAAAAAGCCTTCGACAATATCAAAGAGTATCTGTCCGAGCCTCCGATTCTGTCTCCGCCTGTTGAAGGGAGACCATTCATTATGTACTTGACCATTCTTGAAGACTCTATGGGTTGTGTATTGGGTCAGCAAGATGAATCAGGGAAGAAAGAGTATGCTATATACTATATGAGTAAGAAGTTCACTGATTGTGAGTCTCGATACTCGATGCTTGAGAAGACATGTTGTACTTGGCTTGGGCTGCTAAGCGCTTACGCCAGTATATGTTGAATCATACCACTTGGTTGATATCCAAAATGGATCCAATCAAGTATATCTTTGAGAAGCCTGCTTTAATTGGGAGGATTGCCCATTGGCAGATGCTGTTGTCTGAGTACGACATTGAGTATCGAGCTCAGAAAGCTATTAAAGGTAGTATCTTGGCTGACCACTTGGCATATCAACCAATTGAGGATTATCAGTCTATTCAGTACGACTTCCTAGATGAGGAGATTTTGTATTTGAAGATGAAAGATTGCGATGAGCCTACGCTCGATGAAGGGCCAGAGCCTGGTTCCCGATGGGGTATGGTGTTCGATGGCGCTGTAAATCAATATGGAAATGGTATTGGGGCAGTGATTATTACTCCTCAAGGCACACATTTTCCTTTTATAGCAAGGCTAACTTTCAAACACACAAATAATATGGCGGAGTATGAGGCCTGTATTATGGGTTTCGAAGAATATATTGATCTCAGGATCAAACATCTTGATGTATATGGTGATTCGACCCTTGTTGTTAATCAGATTAAGGGTGAATGGGAGATGAATCATCCGGGTCTCATCCCATATAGAGATTATGCGAGGAGGATTTCAACTTTCTTTACTGAGGTTTACTTCTATCATATTCCTCGAGATGAGAATCGGATGGAAGATGCTCTTGCTATGCTTGCTTCGATGATTGTGGTAAAATATTGGAATGAAGTTCCCAATATTACTGTGATGCGCTTGGATAGACCAACTCATGTATTTGCAGTTGAAGAAGTGAAAGATGATAAGCCATGGTATTATGATATCAAATGTTTTCTTCAGAGTCAGATTTACCTGCCTGGGGCATCTGTTAAAGATAAGAAGACTTTGAGGAGATTATCTGGCAGTTTCTACCTCAATGGCGATGTGCTTTATAACAGAAATTTTGACATGGTTTTTCTCAGATGCGTGGATAGACACGAAGCAGACCTGTTAATGAATGAGGTCCATGAGGGTTCATTTGGTACTCATTCCAATGGACATGCCATGGCAAAGAAGATGTTAAGAGCAGGCTACTATTGGCTGACAATGGAGTATGACTGCTGCAAGTATGTGAAGAAATACCATAAGTGTCAGATCTATGCGGATAACATTCATATTCCTCCGACACTTCTGAATGTCATCTCATCACCATGTCCTTTCTCTATGCGGGGAATTGACATGATTGGCATGATAGAGCCAAAGGCGTCGAACGGTCACCATTTTATTCTCGTAGCAATTGATTACTTCACCAAGTGGGTAGAAGCAGCGCCGTATGCGAACGTGACCAGGCAGGTGGTTGTGAAGTTTATCAAGAACCAACTTATATGCCGTTATGGTGTTCCAGATAAGATCATTACTGATAAGGGATCTAACTTGAACAACAAGATGATGAAAGAGGTGTGTAGTGAGTTCAAGATTACACATCATAATTCTTCTCCTTATAGATCCAAGATGAATGGGGCTGTTGAAGCTGCTAACAAAAACATCAAGAAGATTATCCAGAAGATGGTTGTTACGTACAAAGATTGGCATGAGATGTTGCCATTTGCTTTACATGGCTATCGTACATCTGTCCGCACTTCAACAGGGGAAACCCCTTTCTCTCTTGTTTATGGCATGGAGGTTGTGCTCTCCGTGGAGGTTGAGATCCCATCAATGAGAGTCTTGATGGAAGCCAAGTTGACTGAGGCTGAATGGGTTCAGAGTCGTTATGACCAGCTGAATTTGATTGAAGAGAAGAGATTAACTGCCATGTGCCATGGTCAGTTGTATCAACAAAGGATGAAGAAAGCCTTTGATAAGAAGGTCAAGCCTCGTCTGTTCCGAGAAGGTGACCTCGTGCTCAAGAAAGTCTTGTCTTTCACGCCCGATTCCAGGGGCAAGTGGACCCCAACTATGACGGTCCATATGTTGTTAAGAGAGCCTTTTTAGGTGGGGCTTTGATACTTACAACTATGGATGGGGAGGATTTCACTCGTCCTGTGAATTCAGATGCAGTCAAGAAATACTTCGCCTAAAATAAAAACAGGATAGCTCGCTAAGTTGAAAATCCGAAAGGGCGGCTTAGGCAAAAATGAGTGTCTCGGTGGATTGAAAACCCGAAAGGGCGATCCAGGCAAAAGTTACAGACATAAAAAAATGAATATAATATATATATATATATATATATATATATATATATATATATATATATATATATATATATATATATATATATATATATAATATATATATATATATATATATATATATATATATATATAATATATATATATATATATATATATATATATATATATATATATATATATATATATATATATCCCGCTAGATTAAGTACCTCACCCTGGGACAATCTAGGCAAAAATTAGGGATTTTGGCAAGTAACTGCATCCTGACAAGACTTTGTTCTGTAAGACTGTCATCTGTCAAAGATTCTCGCTCAGTCGTCGTCAACTGAAGCTTCAAATACATTGGATTCAGAGTTGGTGGAGAAATGGTCATTATGTTCAATGTAGCCCTTTTCCAATATATATAACCAATTTCAAATTTGTAAAGATCCATGGAGTCTCGCCATTTGCGGACTACAATTCTATCAAATAAATTTGAGCCTTGTCCAATTCTTTGCACTCTTATTTGTTTCTGTTCAACAAATGTTTGCATGTTTTAGTTGATAAATATCATTGTTTTAAACAAATAAAGTTTTTATAAACTATTTTTTTTTAAACAAAGTGAACATTCACGGTGATCGAAAAGATATGTGAAACGTCTTCAGTGCTCTCCCAATGATAATATGATCTCCAAAAGGGTAAGACATTTGTTCACATTCCTAGCATATTTGTATCCTCTTCATCATCTTTCAGGTTGTCTCCTCAGTGAGCCCAGAGAAGAGTGATACATCATCAAGTCCCCAGGAAGTCCGGAGTTTTGGCCTTGATCTTTTGTAGATGTGTATACCTCCATCCTCAGATCCCCAAAGAGTCTGAGTCTAGCATTTTCATTTTATCAATTATATGGTTGTCATCCCTTGTGTGGACTGACCTAAAATCCCTTATACATTGATAAAAGTTTGATATGCTATATATTTTCGAGGAAGTTGGTCTTCCCTCATTGTAAATGGAAATCCCCCGCAGAGTGAGCAGAGATTCCCAGCATGAGTGGAAATCCTCAAGCAGTTTAGCTTATTAGTTTCTCCCCAGCGGGCTTGCCTATAACTCATCCTGGTAGGGTTGCTCACAGTAGACTGTCTCGAGTTGGATCGCCTTTAGCCTTCCCTAGTGGAGTTTCCTGATCAGAGCATGATAATTTGTTCTCCTCTCCTTATTGGAAGGCTTCCTCTAAGTAGAGTTGGTGTTGAAGATGTTTATTTCCTTCCCCAACGGAACGTTAATTCTCCCATTTGGCAGAGATGCCCCTCCAGCAGATAAAAAGAGGTGTGTTGATCATTGGAACTTCTGTTTGGTGGTTGTTCCCCACAGAGTTTCATATCATCCCCTGATAAGTTCCCCAATAGAGTTTCTTCTACGATGAAATCTTATCCGTTTTGAGCTTCCCAGTAATGTTTTTTCTACGATGGATCTTTTGTCTAGTCAGTAGCAAGTCCCTAGCGGTGACTCTATGGCTTCTCCAGGTGAGACATTTTCTGATCCCGGTCTGATGTTGGAAGAGGTGTTGTTGCTCTCCCCAGCGGATTGATTTATTCCTTCTCCCGGTGGCAGAGGTGTTTCTTCAGCCGTTAGAAGATAATGTTTGGTTGATATGTTTCTATTTGGTGGTTGTTCCCCACAGAATTTCACGTCATCTCCTGATGAGATCCCTAGTAGAGTTCTCCTACGACTGATCTTATCCACATCTCCGCGTGATCCCGAGAATTGTTGGAAGATCCCCAACATTTGGTAGTGGTGACCTTTGCTTATCCCCAACAGCAGTCTCTGATCCCCAGCGACTCTACTTGTTCCCCTAGCAACAGTCTATGTTTCCTGGTATTTGATGCTCCCCACCGTGTTGGATTTTTCTTGTGGGCCTGGCCTTCTCTTTTGATATGTTATACCGGATGTCTGTCCATTGATTCTTGGACCTGTTTGTGTTAGATATGTCTGTTTGTCAGCATTAATCATACATAAACCACGCATATACATGCATAATCATAGCATTCAGATATTCATGTTGCATCTTTTTCCATATATCTTTGCTTGTTATTTCCTGCTATTGGTGAAATATTCTTCCCCGAGCAGATGTTTATGTCTGATCTCTCCATTTAGAGGCAACCCCATAGGCAGAAAGTGTCTATCTTTCCCTCTATATTCCCCACTGAGTTATGTCCTCGTGGATGATTATTGTTTTAGTTTCCTCCCTGAATATGTATTAGGATGGAATTACTCCCCTGAGTTATATCCTCATTGGGTTGAGTCGTGTTTCATTGTGTCTCTCTAGTTTGTTCCTAGATTGACTCCTTTCTTGTTATTCCCCTGCAGTTCCCTGTGGTTTTCTTTTCAATTACTTAGTAAACAGTAATTGGTCATTCACTCCCCGGCGGAGTTCCTGGCCTTCTACCCAGTAACCGGTAGTTGTAAGTCCTATTTCTGTGGTTTTCTACCTAGTAACCGGTAGATGTAATCCCCTCTTTGTTGGTTATCTTTATCCAATGTTCAGTATTTATATTCCTTCATTTTCGAGTATACCACCCAGTACTGGTGATATATCTCTTGGATAATTGCTGTTATCAAGCAATTTATCCCCAGCGAGTCATCTTTCATTTACCCTTGTTTGGTAATGATTGTTTCACCCCTGGATTGGTCATCATTTTATGCCCAGTAACCGGTATCCCGATGTCCTTTCTTTTCGGTCGATTTATCCTTTATGAACCCAGTAACCGGTTGTGGATAATCTTTCATGCGAGTATGTTATCTACGTTCTGATTGTAATAGATAATATATCTCATGCGCTCTTCAGTCGAAGTCTTTTTCTTCCCCAGTTGAGTAAGATTCGTATTTCCTTATGGAATCGAATGTCCATCCTGTAATCGAGTTTGCTTTTCAGCCCTCCTATCGGATGATGAGTGTCTTGGAAATATTCCCCAATTCACGCCTGGTTGGTCACCTATTATATACCCAGTAACCGGTATCCCTGGTGTTCCTTCCTTCTGCTCCCTGTAGTGGGGTATTCGTTACCATTAGAGATATATACTAAATCTAAGGTAAACCATACAAGTCGAGTCGCCAACGCACTTCTATTTATCCAAAGGAATGGTTAGAAAGCGAACAAAAACCTAAAAGTTTTATCGAATCAAAAACTAGTAAAAATGTCAGAGATCAGGGTAAGGGGGTTGGTTATGCAATGGTAAGGTTTTAAGCACCCAAAACATCCTAGGTACTCCTAGGGAGCCCTTTTCATACTTGTTGTAAGGTTGGTGTTTTTGTGAAAATTTATTTGTGCAAACATGATTGAAGAGATGAGAAAAAAATATACAAGTTTATTTACATTTTTGTGTTTGGATGGATAAACCCATTGCCTACGTACCATCTTTAAAAGATTAGGATCAAAACCTCATAGTTCGGGGTAAAAATCTCAAAATGATTTGGTGAATTGATTGGTCCAAAAGCCTTAAGGTCTTTTGTTATCCAAGGGAGAAAACTCAACCTAAAACCACAAATCCACCATGTGAGGATAGCTTCAACATGCTAGTGAGGGGTTAACCCTATAATAAGCATGGAAGACTCATTGTCCATCACTAAGGATATAGGTGAGTATTACATCTACCTCAAGGATAACTCAAACCTAATAGCTAAAGGTTATGGAAAATTTGATTAAGAAAGTGGCCATTGAAACCACAAAAAGACATTTGAATGGGTTGTATTTACGAATGAAAAGTATGTACAAAACATGGTCAAAGTTGACTTAGAAGTTTAATTCAGAATAAGTGTTATGAAAAGAAAGTTTGAAAATCAAAAGCGTAGGGCTTAGGTTTCTAATGTTGAAAACAAGTGTTAAATGTTTGCACAAAAGTTTTGGCTTTGGCTAGAGTGGAGAGAAGAAGAAGAATGGCTAAGGTCCTAGGCATACAAGAGATAAGGGACAAGAAGCAAAACCACAAATGGAGTTCCCCTCTTGAGATTATATTGATGATCCAAGTAGCTCCCATCCTTTGGAATAAGCAAACACATAAGCATAAACTCAAGCAATCAACAATCAAACGAACTCTTGGAAGATCCCTCTCTCTTAGGAGCTCAAGGCAATGGTTCCTCAATTTGGCTCAATGTTGGAATCCCTAACACAAAACACATACATCAAAAGGTTCTATTAACAAATCAAAGAATGGACAAGAGGGAGTTTAGAATATAGTCCTTTCAATGTTCATCTTCAAACTTTAAGCATTCTAAAGGCATGAGGCCTAGTTGCTCTTTGACATTTAAGCACTCTAAAGGCATGAGGCCTAGTTGCTCTTCAAACTCCACTAGCTTGGGTAGAATCCTAAAGTCTAAGTCCATTTTGTCCAATTCTTTGCATTTGGTTCACAACAATCAGACAAACACAAACACAAAAGATATATACACAATTATGTGCTCAAGTGAGCAAAAGGCAGATGGCAATAACATAAACATGTGCTCCAATGAGCAAAAGGAAAAGCAAATGGATAATATGTACAAAAATGATAAATTGCATAAAGTAAAGAGCAAAAAGTAAATGTTAATGGTTAATAGTTAATGTTAGTAGTTAGTGTGCCATAAGGCAAATTTAGCGATATGTTAAGCAATCGTAATTGGACTTATGTAGAAGTCACAACTATCTGAGGCCGGTTAATAATAATGTAGGCAACAACACAAGTTAGAAGTCTTGATTAGTGAACCAAGTTCCAACAACTTGCCATGCCAAAAGAAAAAAAGAATTGATCTTGTATTAGTTTAAGCCTTTTGCATGATTTAGGAAACAACCTATCCTTAATGCAAAGCCATTCACTTGATCAATTGATCAAGATGAATTAGATTTGAATCAAGGAAGATTAAGTCTCCCCAATCAATGCTAACTTATCAACCTTCAACTCATTGATCAAAAAGAAAAGAAGAAGAAGAAGAAGAAGAAGAAGAAGAAGATGGATAATGAAAAGAAATAAATGCATTAAATGAAATAGCATGTACCAATCAACAAGTGTTGACCAATGATATTGAGGATCATGGCCAAACAATCAAAAATAGAAGTAAGATGAAGATTGGAAGTCAAGAAATGAACAAAATATTTTTGGCATTTTTAATATTTGAAAATAAACTTGAATTAAAATATTAAAGAAAGGTCAAACTTTAAAATCACCTCAAATCAACCTTAAAAGGTCCAAGTGATTTATCCTAAGTTCAACAAGGTCAAACAAAGTTTGACAAAAAAATTCAGCATTTTTAAAAGTCAGAAACTATTTTTAATCAATTAAAAATGAATAAAAATAACCTAATTGAAGTAAAATCTCAAATAAATCTCAAATCAATTAATAAATTGATGAGAATATTTTTCATAGATCCATCATCATTCAAATAGATTAGGAAAATATTTTTGTATTTTTTGAATATCAAAAACTATTTAAAATGAATTAAAAATAACCAGAAAAGAGAAAATTCACAAAAAAATATCAAATGACAAGATAAAAAATATTAAAATGCAATTGGTCCCATATTTTTTGGAATTAAAACGAAGAAGTTATGAATTTTTGAAATTAAAGGAAATAAAAGAAATAAAATCAGAAATTAGAAAAAAGAGAAAAAACCAGGAGCGTCTGATCAAGCCTCATTAATTGACGTGGCTGATCAAACGCTCCACATGTGCGCACTCATGGTGGTCTCCAGTCAAACGCGTCACACAAGGCATTATTAAAAGTCATAAGATCCAAAGGCTGGGATACAAACTGGAGATCAGATCCAAGGGCTCACAATTGATCTGGCAAAGAGACGGTGGTGTACACCACCGTTTTCTCCGGCGAGCTCCGGTGAGACTCAAAAATTGTAGAGATGCAAATGTCCACCAAAATGGGCGATCTAGGTACCGTTTGAAAGAGGAAGTGATGTACATCACTCCTGTACCACTCACTTCCACTCTAGATTCCTATAAATGGAGAAATCAGAGATGGAAGCATGATGGTGTTCATCATGAACTTGCTTGATTTCAAAAATTAAACACACAACAATGATGCCTCTACAAAGAGGACTTCAGATAACACAATATCCAGTTCAATAGGTCAAGGAATAAGAAGTTTCGAAGAAAAAACCAGTTGAAGTAAACCTTTGAATTGTGAAGATCTAAGCTCCTTTTCTTGGTTCTTTTGGCAAAACAGAAAATCAATGGATCATATGATGAAGGTCTAGGAACTTTAGATCTAAAGATTCAACCAGATTCAGTTGAATTTTAGATCTGAAAAATTGAAGAAAATGTGAACTAGTTCCTTTAGGTGTGGCTGGGTTTTGATTTCTACAGCATTTCAGATTGATTCAGGGTCCTCTTGGAAGTGAGCAATGCCTTCTATTTATAGATGGAGCTGATGTAAAGCAAGGTGAATTTCGTGTGCATGAAAATTAAAGGCCTTCATGCATGGGCCTGTACAGGCGCATGGAGGGCCCAAAAGCCAATGCAAATGGATGCTAAAATGATTTGGAGAAGGTTTGGACGTGTGGTTTGCACTCCAATTGCTTGCATATGAAGTTTCACCATAAAATGCATAATTGGTCATAAAACTTCATCTCTTCGAAAATGCCACTTGGAAAATTGAAACATAGGCATGTGGATAATGGTTGGAAAAGTCTTGACATAAGAAACAAATGTTATGTTGGACCAAAACTCATTTGAAGTGTGGAAATTTATGAAAAACAGGCCATGAAGTTCATAGTGCAAAACATGCCTTTGAGAATTTTATCAAAATGAACCAACTTCAAGCCCTTCTGTTTTGATGATGCAAGCCCCAAATGAAAAAACCTCCAACGTAAAAGTTGTAGATCATCTCAAGACAATCAAAATGGACTTACACTTTGCATCATTTGGATTTTTTATGAAGGAGTTATGGGCACTTGAAGTTGGACTTTTTTGCCTTTCAATGCATTTGGTCCAAAGTGACCTATAATGTTTTGCATTATCACATGTATTTCCTTTGAGATTTTGAAAATTTTTTCAACATAACATTTGAAGTAGACATCTTAAAATTTCCAATTAATTTGATCCCACATAAAAAGCATAAAAAATGAATGAGTTATGTCCTTAGGAAGTTGACCCAAAATTAGGGTTTCAGTCAAAATGACCTATAATGTCTTGGAATGGGAGATGACCTTAAAAGCTTCAAATCAATTTTGATGAACATTAAAGTTGTTCATATTGTCCTTAAGAACATTTTTGCTTTTGGGATCATCTCCATTTGACCAACACATAAAAATTTAGGTCTCAGTGCACTTCAAAATAGTCAGATGAATTGACTGATCAACTTCTCAAGTCCACAACTCATATCTTGATGAATTGATGATTGAGGACACTCAAATAAGTTCAAATATGCATGAAATGATGACTTAGATGACTTCCTTTGATTTTATTTGACCATGGGCTGAGGATGCTTCACTAGCAAGGCATTGTAGGTGATTAGATGAATTAGGGTTTCCTTGAGGAACAAACCTCAAACCCTTTGATTTGCTTTGATCAAAATGATGAGTTGAGATACTAGGGAGGCATATTTGATGGATGAGAGCTTTGGTAACCATTACCATGTTTGCTTTCATCTTCTCTTGACCATATCTTTGCACAAAGGATCTCCTAGAAGCTTTTGACCTTGTGATTGCTCAAGCTACAAACAAAAGATGTTAGTGACATATTTTTGTGCTTTTGGTTAGTAAATAAAATGAGAAAAGCAATAATATACAATTCAAGCATACTTGGTGATCTCAAACCACTCACAAGAGGTCCCACCCAAAGGCAAAGGGAACCAAGATGCTCATGATCCTTGAGGCTTTGCAAATGCAATGTTATGATGCCATGAGGGATCTTAGGGCCAAAATTGGGGTCTTACACTACCTATTATGACTTTTTGTCCCCTGTGGAGTTAGATTTTCCTGAGTTGAGATATACCTTTTAGGTCTTCCTCAGATGTTTTAGGATGATTGACATCTCTGACCCTTATACCGGTCTTAGATATTTTGTCTCCCTGAGCGTGTTGTTCTCTCACCCTTATACAGGTATTTGGATCACATGTCTCCTTTTGAGTTTTATTACCCAGTAACCGGTAATACCTCATTTGTTGTTTCCTCAGCTGAGTCCTTCGTGGACATCCCCACCTGAGTCTGGATTTTTATCCGAAGTATCCTCCATGGATAGTTTTGTTGTATCGGCATATTCCCCAATACATGCATCTTCGCATCAGCTCGAGTCTCTCCATTGATTTATTTTCGTGGAGTCCCCTCGTGTCTCCCAGCGAGTCTTCATGTTGTGACCTGCTCACGCATTTTTAATTCCCTTTATCCCCTCGGAGTCTCTGTCTCCCAGTGAGTTTTCCTTGTGGAATGTATTATACTCCCGCAGACTTTCAGTTTTCGCCTGATCTCTTTTCTTCTTTGTGGCCATACATCTCCATAGAGTATTAACTTTTGCATACATACATTTTCATCATGAGGTCTCTTAGGGACCAAAATTCGTCTCTTTGTTATTATTTAAGCCCATTCTACCTCGTCGAGACGAAGATTTTAACCTTCATATCTCCGGCTAGAATGACCTTTAATAGGGGCATCTATAAGACCCTAATTTTGATCCTAAGATCCATCATGGCATCATATCATTTGCTCATGGCATTGCCTCAAGGATCATAGCATCTTGGCTCCTTAACCCTAGGGTTGGGACTTATGTGAGTTGGTTTGAGACCACCAAGCATGCTTGAATTGTATATTATTTCTTTTCATATTTTGTTTACTAACCAAAAGCACAAAAATATGTCACTAACTTGTTTTGTTTTGAAGCTCAAGCAATCATGAGATCCAAGGCTCCTAGGAGGCCCCTATGCTCAATGAAATGGCCAGATGAAGATGAAAGTAAGCATGACAATGGTTCCCAAAGCTCTCAATCATCATATATGCCTCCCAAGTATCTCAATTTGCCAATTTGATCAAGATAAACCAAAGGGCTTGAGGATTTTTTCCCAAGGAAACCCCAATTCATCTATGCATTGACTGTGCCTTGCTCATGAAGCAACCTCAACCTATGATCAAAATTAATCAAGGGAAGTTCTTTAATTCATTATTTTATGCATATATGAGCCTATCTGAGTGTCCTCAACCATTCATTCATCAAGATTTGAAGTTTGGACTTGAGAAGTTGACCAGTCAAGTCATCTGACTATTTTGAAATCCACTGATACCTAACCTTTGATGTGTTTATCAAATGACCCTAAGAGGAAACATGTTCTTAAGAACCATATGAACAACTTTAATGTTCATCAAAAATTAATTTGAAACTTGGAAGGTCATCATTCATTTCAAAACATTATAGGTCATTTTGACTAAAACCCTAATTTTGGGTCAACTTCCCAAGGACCTAACTCCTTCATTTTTTACTATTTTGAGGTGAGACCAAGTGCATTGAAAAGTTTGATATGTCTAATTCAACTGTTATGTAGGACAAAATTTCATAATCCTAAAATAAACACATGTGATAATACAAAACATTATAGGTCACTTTGGACCAAAGCCATTGAATCTTGAAAAAGTCCAACTTCAAGTGCCCATAACTTTCTCATAAAAATCCAAATGATGCAAAGTGTAAGTCCATTTTGATTGTCTTGAGAAGATCTACAACGTTGATGTTGGAGGTTTTTCCATTTGAGGCTTGAATCATAGAAATATAAGGGCTTGAAGTTGGTCACTTTTGGCAAAATTTTCAAATACATGTTTTGTACATCAAACTTCATGGCCAGTTTTCACAATTTTCCAAACTCCAAATGGATTTTTGTTCAACATAGGTTTTGTTACTTATGTCAAGACCTTTCCAACCATTACTCACATGCCTATGTTTGGATTTTCTAAGTGGGACTTTCAAAGAGGGGAACTTTTGTGACCATTTATGCATTTCATGATGAAACTTCATACACAAGCAAATGCCATGCAAACCATACGTCCAAACCTTTTCACTATGCTATCAGCTTGCAAAACCAATAGCTTTTGGGCCTCACATGCGCTTGTACAGGCCCATGCATGGAGGACCCAAAGCTTCATGCACACGGTTTCCATCCACCTTGCCTTGGATCTAAGCTATAAATAAACACATTGCTTCATTCAATTCTCAACCTAAAGGCGCCTGAAACCCTGCTGGAATTGAATCCTAACCTCTCACCAAAGGAATTTGAATTTTCATTTCTCTTTTTCAAGTTTGATTTTCAACAACATCAGTTGATTTTCAACACTAATTCCTAAGCCTTGCACTCATACCATACATCAAGATCAAGCTGCAAGCAAGCATTTGGCTGGATCGTGTTCATCAAAGCTGCACTACAAAGGTTTACCTCTCAACTGTTTTGCTTTGAATCTCACTATATATTGTACATTGCTTGTGTTGGTTTGGTTTTCTGAAGTCCTCGTGTGAGAGGCAAGTCAATGCTGGCTTTAATTTTGTGAATTGATGAACTTCAGATCCAGTACCTGGATTTTCCATCTCTGATTTCTCCTTCCATAGAGATCTAGAGAACAATCCAAGGTTACAGGTGTGATGTACATCACCCCATCTTTAATTTGGTGTAAGGATCGTGTGATTTTGTTGAGGTTGCAAAACCTGCAACTGGTGGCCAGATTAAGCTTGCTCGCCGGAGAAGACGGTGGTTTCCACCACCGTCCACACGTGGAACAACCATAGCCTTCAGATCTGGCTCACAGAATCTAATCATGGCCTTGCATTATGTTTACTTTTTTAAATACAACATGTGATGTTGTTGACTAGTGAACACCATACGCGTGCGCCTCATGGCCTTAGGATCATCCACGTCAATTAATGAAAGTGGATCTGAGCGCTGTGGGTTTTTCATATATTTTATTTCTGTTTTATTTTTCTTTTATTCTTTTTATTTTCAAAAATTCATAACTTCTTTATTTGGAATCACAAAAATATGGGACTAATTGCAAAAATTTTGTCTTAAATTCTAGTTTCATAATATGATTTTTAATCATTTTTGTGATTCCATTTAATATTTTTTGTGAATTATTTTGTTTTTAATTCATTTTAAATACTTTTAGATATTCAAAAATGCCAAAAATATTTTCTTAATACATGTGGATGATGATAAGTCTATGAAAAATATTCTTATCAATTTCTTAATTGATTTGAGATTTATTTGAGATTTTAGTCTATTTGTATTAATTTTCTTCATTTTTAATTGTTAAAAAATAGTTTCTGTTTTCAAAAAATGTTGAGAAATTTTGTCAAACCTAGTTTGACCATGTTAGACTTATGATAATCCAATTGGACTTATCCAAGTTGATTTGAATTGGATTTGAAGTTTGACCTTACTTTGTTCATTTTATTTTATGTATTATTTTAATTCCAAAAAATACCAAAAATATGTTTGACCTTTCTTGACTTCTAACCTTCATTTCACTTCTGTTTACCATTGGTTGATGATGATTCCATTCACATTTGACCATTATGTTTTCATTATGTCATTTGAATTTCCATTTTGTACATTTCATCTTCATCTCTCATCTTCTTCTTTTTCTTTTGACCAATGAGTTAATGATTTATGGTTAACCTTGACATATGATGGGCTTAACCTTCTTTGATACAAATCAAATTCAACATGATCAAAGATCAAGTGAATTGCTTTGTGTCCAAGATAGGTGGCTTCTTGGTCAAGCAAAGAACCTGAAATCCATACAAGGTCATCCTTCTTTTCTTTTAGAATGGCAAGTTGTATGAGCTTGGCTTACTAGTCATGATCTCTAACTTGTGTTTACTTGCCTATAGTTTTATTGACCGACCTCAGATAGGTGTGACTACTACATTAGTCCATTCACGATTACTTAACATAACGCTAAATTGCCTTATGGCTCACTAACACTAACTACTAATTACTATCTTTTAATTCAAGCATTTAATTCTTACAATTTAATTTAATGCAATTTAATTTCTTGCTCATTTATTCATATTGTCTTTTCCCTTTGCTCATTTGAGCTCATGTTTATGTTTATGCCATTTGCCTTTTGCTCACTTGAGCACATTATTGTGTAAATATACTATTGCCTTGTGCTTGTTTTGTCTTTGTTTTGTGTGAACTTAGAATTTAGAATTAGGACCTTACTTATGCTTAATGGAATTCAAGAGCAACTAGGCCTCATGCCTTTAGAATGCTAAAATTGTTGAAGAGCAACTAGGCCTCATGCCTTTAGAATGCCTAATCTTGAAGATGATTTGAAAGGACCCCTAATCTAAACTCTCTTTGTCCATTTCTTTTATTGCATTGTGAACCTTTTGATTGTTTGTTCTTGTGTGATAGGGATCCCAAACATGAGCTAGTTAGAAGGACCATTGTCATGAGCATCCAAGCTAAGAGAGACAAGCCAAATGGAGATCCTAGGAGCTTGATTGAATATTTGTTTGATTGCTTTGAGTTAATTGCTAAGTCCAAAGGAAAGGAGCATCTTGGATTATCTTTATGATCTCAAGAATGGAACTCTAAGGGTTTTATTCTCTTCTCTCATCTTTGCATGTTTAGGACTAGCCCTTCTCTTCTTCTCCCCACTCTAACCCAAGCCAAACTCATTTTGTGCAAACATTGACATTGTTTTCAAAACTAGAAACCTAGGCCATATGCCTTTGATTTTTCAAACTCTTTTAATTAATACTTATTTTGAATTGAATCTTAAGTCAACTTTGATTTCATTTTGTGAATACTTCTAACTTGTAAATACAACTCACTTCAAGTTGTTTTTGTGGTTCCAATGACCACCCTTGATTAAAACTTTTCACAAACATTAGCCATAGGTTTGAGTTATCATAGTGGTTGATGTAAACCTCACCTTATCCTTAGTGATTGGACTATAAGTCTTCCATACTTATTATAGGGTGGATCCCTCACTAGTATGTTGAAGCTCTCCTCACATGGTGGTTTGTTGGTTTAGGTTGAGTTTTCTCCCTTTGAGAACAAAATACCTTAAGGCTTTTGATCAAATCAATTCACCAATCTTTTTGAGATTTTTACCCCGAACTACGAGGTTTTGATCCTACCTTTGTGATGGTACGTAGGCAATGGGTTTATCCATTCAAACAACAAAATTGTAAATAATTTGTATATTCTTTTCTCATCTCCCCAATCATGTTTGCACAAATATTTTCACAAATACCAACCTACCACACAACATTTGCAAAAAGGGCTCCCTTAGAGTACTAAGGATGTTTTGGGTGCTTAAAACCTTCCCATTGCATAACCAACCCCCTTACCCAGATCTCTGACATTTTTATTAGTTTTTGATTTAATAAAACTTCTCGGTTTTTATTCGCTTTCTAACCTTTACTTTGGATAAATAGAATTGCGGTGGCGACTCGAATTGTATGATTTACTTTTGATTTAGTCAATAAATCTAAAGGTAACGAATACCCCGCTACACTGAGCAACTGAACAACTAAACCACAGGGAATTGCAGGGGAATAACAAAAAGGAGTCAATCTAGGAACAAACCAGAAAGACACAATGAAACAAGACTCAACCCAACGAGGATATAACTCAGGGGAGTAATTCCATCCAGTACATAATTAGGGAGGAAACTGAAACAAAAATCATCCACGAGGACATAACTCAGTGGGGATATAGAGGGAAAGATAAACACTTTCTACTTATGGGGTTGACTCTATATGGAGAGATCAGACACAAACATTTGCTTGAGGAAGAACATTTCACCAATAGCAGGAGATAACAAGCAAAGATATATGGCAAAAATGCAACATGAATATCTGAATGCTATAATTATGCATGTATATGTGTGGTTTATGTACGATAATGCTGAAAAACAGACATATCTAACACAAACAGGTCAAATAATCAATGGACAAACATCCGGTATAACATCTCAAAAGAGAAAGGCTATGCCCACAAGAGAAATCAAATATGGTGGGGATCATTAAATACCAGGAGACACAGACTGCCGTTGGGGATCAAGTAGAGTCGCTGCCGGGGACAAAGACCACTGCTGAGGATTGGCAAAGTCACAGCTATCAACTGTCGGGAATCTTCCAACAATTATCGGGAGAATGCAGAGATACTAATAAGATTGGTCATAGAAGAACTCTACTAGGAATCTTATCAGGGGATAATGAGAAATTCTATGGGGAACAACCACCAAACAGACTCATCTATCAAGCATTCTCTTCTAACCGCTGAAGAAACATCTATGCTACCAGGAGAAAGAACAAACTGCTCCGCTGGGGAAGGAAACAACACAACTTCCTCAAAGTTCCTCAATACTGGAAAATGTCTTCCACTTGGAGGGGACACCAATGTCAAACTAGGATAAGGCAAAGTCAACTGAGGAACAAACAGAGTCACTGCCAGGGATTTGCTGTTGAACAGACGAAAAATCCACCGTAGAAAAAAAAACTCTATTGGGGAGCTCAATACGAATAAGATTCGTTGTAGAAGAAACTCTACTGGGGAAGTTATCAAGGAATGATATGAAACTTTGTGGGGAACAATCACCAAACAGGAGTTCTAACAATCAAAACAACCCTTCCCACCTGCTGGAGAGACATCTCTGCTTAGGGGGAGAGAGAACCAATTGCTCCGCTGGGGAAGGAAATAAACATCTTCACCACCAGTGCATTTTAGAGGAGACTTTCCAATAAGGAGGGGAAAACAAAATATCAGGCTCTGATCAGGCAACTCCATTGTGGAAAAGGCTGTAGGCGATCCAACTAGGGATAGTCTGCTATGAGCAACCCTACTGGGAATGAGTTGTGAGCCAACCTGTTGGGGATAACTACAAGTATCTCCGGAGGAACTGTCCTGGCTAAGGGAATCGGAAATGAATCCTTCGCCAACACGTGCCATGCTAGGGATGAAAAGGGGAATAAACCCTTCACCAACTGCTCTGAGCGACTTCAACTGAGGAGATATCTGAAAGATAGTTTTGCAAGAAACACACGCTCACTCCTGCTGAGGATTTCCACTCATGCTGGGAATTTCTGCTCACCGGGGAAAGACAAGCTTCCTCATGAATAGATAGCATATCAACTTTTATCAATCTATAAGGGATTTTAGGTCAGTCCACACATGGGATGACAACCATATAATTGATAAAATACACATGCTAGGGAGAGCACTGAAGATATTCCAACTATCCTTTCAGTCATTGTCAATGTTCACTTTGTTTAAAAACCGTTCATAAAAACTTTATTTGTTTAAAACAATGATATTTATCAATTAAAACATGCAAACATTTGTTAAGCAAAAACAAATAAGAGTGCAAAGAATTGGGTAAAGGCTCAAATTTATTTGATAGAATGGTAGTCCGCAAATGGCGACACTCCATGGATCTTTACAAATTTGAAATTGGTGATATATATTGGAAAAAGGGCTACATTGAACATAATGACCATTTCCCCACTAACTCTGAATCCGATGTATTTGAAGCTTTAGTTGACGATGACTGAGCGAGAATCTTTGACAGACAACAGCTTGTAGAACAAAGTCTTGTCAGGATGCAGTTACTTGCTAAATCCCTAATTTTTTCCTAGATTGCCCCAGGGTGAGGTACTCAATCTAGCGGGATTCATATTATTCATTTTTTATGTCTCTAACTTTTTCCTGGACCGCCCTTTCGGGTTTTCAATCCACCGAGACGCTCATTTTTGCCTAAGCCGCCCTTTCGGGTTTTCAACTTAGCGAGCTATTCTGTTTTATTTTTATTTTTTAGGCGAAGTATTTCTTGACTGCATCTGAATTCACAGGACGAGTCAAATCCTCCCCATCAATAGTTGTAAGCATCAAAGCACCGCCTGAAAAGGCTCTCTTGACAACATATGGACCTTCATAGTTTGTAGTCCACTTGCCCCTGGAATCGGGCGCGAAAGACAAAACTTTCTTGAGCACGAGGTCACCTTCTCGGAACACACGAGGCTTGACCTTCTTATCAAAGGCTTTCTTCATCCTTTGTTGATACAATTGTCCATGGCACATGGCATTCAATCTCTCCTCTTCAATCAAATTCAGTTGCTCATAGCGACTCTGAACCCATTCAACTTCAGTCAACTTAGCTTCCATCAAGACTCTCATTGATGGGATCTCAACCTCCACGGGGAGCACAACCTCCATGCCATATACAAAAGAGAAAGAGGTTGCCCCTGTTGAAGTGTAGACAAATGTACGATAGCCATGCAAAGCAAATGGCAGCATCTCATGCCAATCTTTGTACGTAACAACCATCTTCTGGATAATCTTCTTGATGTTCTTGTTAGCAGCTTCTGTAAAAGGAAAATATGTGCCCTGAGGAGTAATAATCACTGCCCCAATACCATTTCCATACTGATTAACAGCGCCATCGAACACCATACCACATCGGGAACCAAGCTCTGGCCCTTCATCGAGCGTAGGCTCATTGCAATCTTTCATCTTCAAATATAGAATCTCCTCATCTGGGAAGTCGTACTGAACAGAATTATAATCCTCAATTGGTTGGTGTGTCAAGTGGTCAGCCAAGATACTACCTTTAATAGCTTTCTGAGCTCGATACTCAATGTCATACTTAGATAACAACATCTGCGAACGGGAAATCCTCCCAGTTAAAGCAGGCTTCTCAAAGATATACTTGATTGGATCCATTTTGGATATCAACCAAGTTGTATGATTCAACATATACTGGCGTAAGCGCTTAGGAGCCCAAGCCAAAGCACAACATGTCTTCTCAAGCGTTGAGTATCGAGACTCACAATCAATGAACTTCTTACTCAATTAATATATAGCATACTCTTTCTTCCCTGATTCATCTTGCTGACCAAGGACACAACCCATGGAGTCATCAAGAACGGTCAAGTACATAATCAATGGTCTCCCTTCAACAGGCGGAGATAGAATCGGAGGCTCAGACAGATACTCTTTGATACTGTCAAAGGCCTTCTGGCAATCCTCGGTCCAATCATGACGCTGATCTTTCCGAAGGAGCTTGAATATAGGTGCACATGTGGCAGTCAGGTGGGATATAAATCTGGAAATGTAATTCAAGCGGCCAAGAAAACCTCGGACTTGCTTCTCAGTTTTGGGCGCAGGCATCTCTTGTATTGCTTTGACCTTGGCAAGACCAACTTCAATACCTCTTTCACTAACAATAAAGCCCAATAACTTGCCGGAACGGACTCCAAATGTACACTTGTTCAGATTCAGGCGGAGTTTGTACTTCCTCAAACGCTGAAAAAGCTTCAACAAGTGCTCTACATGTTCAAATTCCATTTTCGACTTTGCAATCATATCATCAACATATACCTCGATCTCCTTGTGCATCATATCATGAAACAAGGTAGTCATAGCTCGTTGATACGTGGCTCCGACGTTCTTCAAACTGAAGGGCATCACTCGATAACAGAATGTTGCCCAAGGTGTGATGAATGTTGTCTTCTCCATATCCTTGGGTGCCATTTTAATCTGGTTATAACCGGAAAATCCGTCCATAAATGAGAAGACATTGAATTTAGTTGTATTATCTACCAACATATCAATGTATGGTAGAGGAAAATCATCTTTCGGATTAGCTTTATTCAAGTCTCGATAGTCCACACACATTTGGACTTTTCCATCTTTCTTAGGCACAGGTACAATATTGGCCACCGATTGAGGATATGTAGAAGTCACCAGAAACCCCGCATCAATTTGCTTATGAACTTCTTCTTTAATCTTCACTGCCATATCAGGATGAGTTCTTCTGAGCTTCTGCTTCACGGGCACACACTCAGGCTTCAAAGGCAGGAAGTGTTGCACGGTATCAGTATCCAGACCAGGCATGTCTTCATACGACCAGGCAAAGACGTCAACATATTCTCGTAGAAACTCAATCAACCCCTTCTTTATAGACTCTTCAAGGAGTGCCCCAATATTTACTTCACGAACACAGTCTTCAGACCTCAAGTTGACTGTTTCCAGATTCTCAAGATGCGGCTGAATGATCTTCTCTTCATGCTCAAGCATACGGGTAATCTCATCAGGAATCTCTTCCACATCATCTTCTTCAGCCTCAAATACAAGGAACTCAAAGTTAGGAGATGGTGTTGGATCATTATGTTTAATGGGTTTGATTAACTTGTATAATGATTTTGAGTATAAAAGAGATTTTAGAATTCAAACAAGGCAAATCATTATGCAAATGAAAAGATTGATTTTATTCTCTTTTTTAGGGTTTTATGGTGATCACCAATTTCATGCAAAAAGCGAAAAGGGAAAATAATTTGGAAAAACAAATATTTATCATGTAATTTTTGAATGAATATCATTGTATTAATATGTGCCAACAATGTCATCACTTCTCCTTTTGGCATGGGAGAAGGGTTTTAAAACAAAATAGACATATTACGTGGACTTGTGGATAACTGTTGGAACATCAACAGCGACCCAATTATTGCAGATTCCTCCAGGGATGACAAAGTTGCCAGAATCTTCCTCTTCATCATCTTCCACTATGGTTGCAGCCTCTTGATCTTCAACCGTGTGGATGAAACCACCACTCTGGAACAGCCCACGCTCATTGGAGATGCCTGAAGAATACCCTATGCCAGACCGGGATTTATTATCTTCCAGCTTGATCATTTGTCCTAAACCAGTAGTTGCACCATGCTCAATGGCCAACTTAGCATCATTGTAGGAAGCAAATGAAGAATGTCCTTTCGTTGAAGGCTCAGCAATAGATAAGGCTTGGAACGGAGTCCCAACCTCATCCTCAGTGTCTATGTAGGAAAAGGAAGATGAATGGCTAACCAAGAGAGCCTTCTCTCCCCCTATCACCACTAATTCTTGTTTTTGACAAACTTCAATTTCTGGTGTAAGGTGGATGTCACGGCGCCTGCCTCGTGAATCCATGGTCTGCCAACGAAACAGCTATATGATGGGTGAATGTCCATGACCTGGAAAGTGATCTGGTAATCACTAGGTCCAATCTTGATCGGGAGTTCAACTTCGTCGATCACAGTTTTCCTCGATCCATCGAAAGCTTTAACAACCACTCCACTCAGCCTCATGGGAGACCCCTGATATGAAATTTTAGCAAAAGTGGATTTTGGCAACACATTAAATGATGATCCTGTGTCTACCAAAACATTGGACAAGGCATCATCCTTGCAGTTATTAGAAATGTGTAGAGCCAAATTATGGTCTTTTCCCTCCTCGGGAAGATCAGCATCACAGAAACTCAAATTGTTGCAAGCGGTTATGTTTGCAACAATGCTATCAAACGATTCAATGGGGACATCGTGGTCCACGTATGCCACGTCCAACACCCTCTGCAAAGCTTCGTGGTGTGGCTCATAATTCATCAGCAAAGATAACAATGATATCTTTGATGGAGTTTGAAGCAGCTGATCAATAACATTGTATTTGCTCCTTTTGATGAGCCTCAGCATCTCATCACAGTCCTCTTTCAAAATGCCATACTGGCCAACCAGGACAGGAGTTTTAACAGTTTTATCAAAATGCCATGCATCTCAGCATCTTGGGGTTTCGGCGGCGTCGAGAAAACACGACCACTGCGGGTCACTCCACTAACATCCGAGATACTCACAACAGAGGTGGAGGGCAACGGCACCTCCTTCCCATCTTCCAGCATAACTGCATTGTACTTGTAAGGAACAGCTTTATCTGAAGAATACGGGACAGGGCCCGCTGGCTTGATTATAAGAGATGGAGAAACCTTCTTCTTGTTGCCATCATATTTGATGACAACAGGCTCTGGTATTCTGAATATTGGAGAAATAACATCTACTTCATCCTCGTTGCGATTCTGAAGTATTTCGGTCATACCTTGATCCAGCATCTCTTGGATGTCCTTCCTTACTTGTTGGCATCCTCTTTCATTGACAGTGCACACCTGGCACCTGTCATGGTCATGCTCGTAATGACTGTATCCACACAACAGTCTGTGCATCTCGACCAAAGATTGCTTGATATCATTGACATATAGGACTTTATATTTTCCAGGGCAACCCTGGACCATGTTCACAACAACTTTCCCATGCTCGGGTAATGGGCTCTTCTTGACATTAGGACCTACTTTCTCGAAAAACAAAATCCCACTTCTAACAAGGTCTTGCACCTTGGTCTTCAGGGGAAAGCAATTTTCCACATCATGTCCGGTAGCACCGGAATGATATACACAGTGTAGCTCAGGCTTATACCACCACTGAGGGTTGGTCGGTACAGCGGGTGGGTCACGTGGAGTAATTAATTTTCTATCAATCACAGAAGGATAGAGTTCAGCATAAGTCATTGGAATTGGATCAAAAGTGACCCTCTTTCTATCGTAGCTGGTGCTGGTATTGTTGTTGTTTCGAGGCTGGTAGGCCTGCTGTTGTGGATGATGTTATTGTTGATATTGTTGATGTTGTTATTGTTGATGATGCTGAGCTTCCCTGAAGGCAGGTGATATATAAGCCACCTGGTGTTGGCTGACGGTAGGGCGAACAGTCTTCCTCTTCACAGAGGGTCTTCTCTTGACATGGGAAGACACAGCATGTGCCTCTCCCTCCTTCTTCTTTGCAAAGCCCCCATATCACTTTGCATAAGAGCCTTCATCTCTAGATAGACGTCCTTCACGGAATCCTTCCTCTAGCCTCATCCCCATATTCACCATTTCAGTGAAGTCCGAGGGAGCACTAGCAATTATCCTCTCATAATAGAAAGAACTCAAGGTCTTCAAAAAGATCTTGGTCATTTCTTTCTCCTCGAGGGGAGGCACAATCTGAGCGGCCAACTCACGCCATCTCTGGGCGTACTCCTTGAAAGTCTCCTTCTCTTTCTAAGACATCTCCCTCAGTTGGTCCCTATCGGGAGCCATGTCCACATTGTACTTATATTGCTTGACGAAAGCTTTGCCAAGGTCATTGAAGGAGCGGATGTTCGCACTATCCAAACCCATGTACCATCTGAGTGCAGCACCGGACAGGCTATCCTGGAAGTAGTGGATGAGAAGTTAATCATTCTCTGTCTGAGTTGACATCTTACGAGTGTACATCACAAGATGGCTGAGAGGGCAAGTGTTTCCCTTGTATTTTTCAAAGTCAGGTACTTTGAACTTTACAGGGATCTTGACATTGGGCACAACGCACAACTCAACAGCAGTCTTACCAAAGAGGTCTTTACCCCTTAGAGTCTTCAGTTCCTTGTGCAACTCAAGGAATTGGTCGTTCATTGTGTCTATTTTCTCATAAACATCTGGGCCCTCAGATGGCTCAGAATGATAGATGGTGTCTTCGACTCTTGGCAAGGTGTGCACAACGACAGGTGGCACAGAAAGGACCGAGCTAGATGCCGGCAGAGAAGCAAAGGTAGGAGCAAGACCCTATGGCACGAATTTGGCAGGCATTCCCCAGGAGAACCCGGCTGGCATAGTTGGCGCGAAGTGAGTTGTGGCGGCAGGCACAGTTGAGGAAGCTACCTCAGAAATCACCGTCCTTGTGGGAGGAGTTGCAGAAGTTGGAGATGATGGCTCTGAGCAGCCAAGACTGACTCCATCATGGCAGTCAGCCTAGCTACCTCCTCTTTCAGTTCACAGTTCTCTTGCTCTAGATGATCCATCAGCTTTGGAAGATTTTCTATGGTGTTATACCGGTGTGTCAGCTTGTCTTCAAAATAAATGAAGAGCAAAGAGTTAGACCACTGATCAGAGCTGAACAAAACCTGCTTATGCATATGATGCATGCAATGTTTGTTCATATGATTTATTTTTTATTAGAAGAACTTTATAGAGACCTATTCGCAAATATTTGAAAATATTAATCTTTTAAGACATATATGGAATATTCATAACAATAATATTTGGAAACAATTTTACACCAAAGAAGGAGTACAGTTTTGGTGACCAAATACAATACAAGAGAAAAGGAGGATAAACAACCTATGGAGCCCTAGAAACAATCGTCCAAAGCTCTCGAGACCGGAAGATAAGATGCACGAAGCCTCTTCACCTCTCTTTCATAGGCTGCCTCCATATTTGCCTTCTCCTTGGCGAGTCGATCATACTTCCTCTTCCAAAACCTGGATGATTGAGGAAGAAGAGAAGTAACCACATCATCAGGCTCATCAATGACCTGATGCTCTAGAAATTCTATCACAACATCTTTATCTCTAAGCTGCTGAAGTAGTTCCTCTCGCTCACGAACCCAAGCACGTGAACGGTCTTCATCTCTCAACTCCTCTACTCCTTGGTTAGGGAGGGTTGAAGGCCCAACCATAACCATAGGTGTAGGTCTCGGATAGTCGTAGGGCATGCGGTACTCATAAGTTGTCTTCCTCACCCAAGAGGTGTAGGGTTCCAAAGCAATACAATTCTTCGGACCAAGCTCTTTCCTTCCCTTCCTATAAATCTTACGCCAAGCGCGGACCATTCTGCCCTTCAAGTTCTGGGGATCTTTACCCTCTTGAAAGAACACACCTTCCAACAGAATTTTATTAGGTTTATCCTTTAAGGGGAACCCAAGCTGATGGCGAGCCAAAATAGGGTTGTAGTTAATCCCACCACATGTACCAAGAAGAGGCACATTGGAGAATTCACCACAAGAGTCAGTAATCTGGACACCATCATATACACGGTTATACCAGAAGATATCATCATTAGTGAGAGACATAAGTCTCGTAGACCACCGTAGACATCCTTTGTTCTCCTTGAAGGCGAGCGTTTGCGGCAAGTGCAAAATAAACCACTTGTACAACAGAGGCAAACAACACACAATGGTACCACCACCCTTTGCATTCCTCATATGCCAAGAGAAATAAGTGTCGCCCAACAGAGTAGGAACAAGATTAAGAGTAGAAAAAATCCTAATAGCGTTCACATCCACAAAATTTTCGATGTTGGGGAATAACATAAGCCCATAGATGAGAAGTACGAATATGGCTTCAAAGGCGTCCTCACTCATGGCCTTCCCAAACAAAGTAGCTTGGGCAATGAGAAAATTAGATGGGAGACCTCGAACTCCACCTTTGGTAGTCATATGAGCAACTATATCAGATACATCTATATGAAGCGGATCAGCAATCTCTTGGGAAGAAGGAACTCTCTCCAAGCCACTGAACAACAACTGATCCAGAATAGGTATACCCACAAGATAGGCATACTCCTCAAGTGTAGGCAAAAGCTGGAAGTCCGGAATAGTGAAGCAACGGTACAGAGGATCATAGAACTGCACAAACACACTCATCAGACCTTCATCCACCTGAGTAGAAAGAATAGACAGAAGCTTCCCATGGCGAGCTTTGAACTCCAAGGGATCTAATACATAGGATGTCAAACTCCTTAACTCTTTCAAGTCGGGTTGTCTGAAACTGTACTTCTTCGTATTCCTTCTTTGCTTATCCATGTCTGAAAATTTGCAGATAGACCTCTTAAGTTCCTTGAAAAATTTCTCATTGTTGATGATATGGATGGAAATGAATGCATGAATGCATGGATGCAACAATCACACTCAAGGATCAAGCAAGTCACGCGACACAAGGGTACGGGATAGATCAAGTCATCCTCAATATCAATCATCCATTTTGGTGGATTATGGTTTTCACCTTTATCAACACCCAAGTTCCATTGATATTGACGATATACGAGAACGGATCAACCGCGAATCAAGGGTTTGTTGCAAGTCACGAGCATGGAGTCTCAGTTAAGAACCACCCAATGGGAGTGTACTATGGTTAAACTTGACAATCATGTTCTAAAGAAAAGGTCCCCATAGTCATCATCTCATCTTTCGGATATTATCGGATAAACGACTACTCGTATTCCAAAAATATTCTCGAGAGAGACTCTTATGAGTTTAGTATCACGTAACAATCGTATCAAATCTTACACTTGAACGACCTTCGCACTACGTCCTAAAATAGGCCAAGATGGGCTAGGTAATCTAAGGTCTTTGGCTTCTAAGGTATATATTGGAAAGAGTAATGCCTAACCACGACTACTCGTGTGACATTATTGATCCCAACAAGACCTCCACCAAGTGAATGGGCTTGCAAGTCAACTTGCTAAGGAATAACTCCACATAAGTCACCAAGACTATGCCATTCTCCTATCATAAGTGCACTCGAGTTCGGGTGTAGAACTCATCTCGCAAGAGACCACCAAGCACACAAGCAATTGATATATCAAGCAATTCATACATTACAAACAATACAGTCATCCCAAATTTGCACAAAAATATGTCACAAATAATTATAAACATACAATACAACAAACAAAAAGTAGGCTAAACTCACTAGAGAGAATACAATTCCCCAGCAGAGTCGCCACTTTTCTGTAGCGGGGTATTCGTTACCTTTAGATTTATTGACTAAATCAAAAGTAAATCATACAATTCGAGTCGCCACCGCACTTCTATTTATCCAAAGGAAAGGTTAGAAAGCGAACAAAAACCAAGTAAGAAGTTTTATCAAATCAAAAACTAATAAAAATGTCAGAGATCTGGGTAAGGGGGTTGGTTATGCAATGGGAAGGTTTTAAGCACCCAAAACATCCTTAGTACTCTAAGGGAGCCCTTTTTGCAAGTGTGTATTGTAGGTTGGTATTTGTGAAAAGATTTGTGCAAACATGATTGAGGAGATGAGAAAAGAATATACATATTATTTACAATTTTGTTGTTTAAATGGATAAACCCATTGCCTACGTACCATCACAAAGGTAGGATCAAAACCTCATAGAATTGGTGAACTGATTTGATCAAAAGCCTTAAGGTCTTTTGTTATCAAAGGGAGAAAACTCAACCTAAACCAACAATCCACCATGTGAGGATAGCTTCAACATACTAGTGAGGGATCCATCCATTAATAAGTATGGAAGACTTATAGTCCAATCACTAAGGATAAGGTGAGGTTTACATCAACCACTATGATAACTCAAACCTACGGCTAATGTTTATGAAAAAGGTTTTAACAAAGGTGGCCATTGGAACCACAAAAATCACTTGAAATGAGTCGTATTTACAAGTTAGGAGTATTCACAAAATGAGGTCAAGGTTGAATTAATGTTTATTCACAATGAGTATTAATGAAAACAGTTTGAAAAAATCAAAGGCATATGGCCTAGGTTTCTAGTTTTGAAAAACAATGTCATGTTTGCACAAAATGAGTTTGGCTTGGGTTAGAGTGGAGAGAAGAAGAGAAGGACTAGTCCTAAACATGCAAAGATGAGAGAAGAGATAAAACCCTTGGAGTTCCCTTTCTTGAGATCATAAAGATGATTCAAGATGCTCCTTTCCTTTGGACTTAGCAATTAACTCAAGCAATCAAACAAATATTATATTCAAGCTCGTAGAATCTCCATTTGGCTTGGCTCTTAACTTGGCTACTCATGACAATGGTCCTTCTTACTATCTCAAGTTTGGAATCCCTATCACGCAAGAACAAACAATCAAAAGGTTCACAACACAATAAGAGAAATGGACAAAGAATGAGTTTAGATTAGGAAGTCCTTTGGAGTCAACTTTAAGATTAAGCATTCTAAAGGCACGAGGCCTAGTTGCTCTTCAACAAGTTTAGCATTCTAAAGGCATGAGGCCTAGTTTCTCTTGAACTCCTTTAAGCATAGGTAAAGTCCTAATTCTAAGTCCTTTCTCCTTTTTGCATTGGGTTCACACAAATAAAGACAAGACAAGCACAAAGCCACAATATATTTATATACAATAATGAGCTCAAATGAGCAAAAGGAAAATGACATAAACATAAAATATGAGCTCAATTGAGCAAAGGGAAAAGGCAATATGAATAAATGAGCAAGAAATTAAATTGCATGAAAGTAAATTGCATGAATTAAATGCTTGAATTAAAGTTAGTAATTAGTAGTTAATGTTAGTGTGTCATAAGACAATTTAGCGCTATGTTAAGCAATCGTAAGTGGACTAATGTAGTAGTCACACCTATCTGAGGTCGATCAATAAAATTATAGGCAAATAAACACAAGTTAGAGATCATGACTAGTAAGCCAAGCTCCTACAACTTGCCATGCCAAAAGAAAAGAAGAAAGGCCTTGTATGGATTTTAGGTTTTTTGCTTGATCAAGAAGCAACCTATCTTGAACACGAAGCAACTCATTTGATCTTTGATCAAGTTGAGTTTGATTTGTATCAAAGAAGGTTAAGCCTCTCATATGTCTAGACTAACCACAAATCATTAACTCATTGGCCAAAAGAAAAAGAAGAAGAAAAGATATGAAGATGAAATGGGCAAAATGAGAATTCAAATAACATAATCAAAACACAATGATCAAATGTGAATGAAACCAACATCAACCAATGGTAAACAGAAGGGAAATGAATATTAGAAGTCAATAAAGGTCAAACATATTTTTGGTATTTTTTGGAATTAAAATAAAACATAAAATAAAATGAACAAAATATGGTCAAACTTCAAATTCAATTCAAATCAACTTGAATAAGTCCAATTGAATCATCATAAGTCTAACATGGTCAAACAAAGTTTGACAAATTTTCTCAACATTTTTTGAAAACAGAAACTATTTTAAAACAATTAAAAAAACAATAAAATATAACACAAATGAATTAAAATCTCATATAAATCTCAAATCAATTAAGAAATTGATGAGAATATTTTTCATAGGCTTATCATGATTCATATGTGTTAAGAAAATATTTTTGGAATTTTTGGATAGCAAAAAGTATTTAAAATGAATTAAAAACTATTAAAAACAAAATAATTCACAAAAAATATTAAATATAATCACAAAAATAATTAAAAATCTGATTATGAAACTAGATTTTTCAAGAAAAATTTTAGTGTTGGTCTCATATTTTTGTGATTCCAAATAAAATAGTTATGAATTTTTGAAAATAAATGGAATAAAAGAAAATAAAACAGAAATTAGAAAAAGAGAAAAATTCAGGAGCGCTGGATCCACTTCATTAATTGACATGGCAACATTCAATGGCTCAGAAGCGCGCGCGTACCATGGACATGAGTCAAGCGCGAAATAAAACGAATTAAAAAAAGTCAATAGAAACAAATGCCATGATTAGATCATATGAGTGAGATCCAAGGGGCCAGGTGATTCCACGTGGGGACGGTGGTGGAAACCACCGTCTTCTCCGATGGACTAACTGATTCCGGCGACCAGTTGCAGGTGTTTAAACCTCAACCAAAATGCACAAGCCTTATACCAAAATGAAGCTGGGGTGATGTACATCACCACTGTAACCTTGGATTTCTCTCAAGATCTCTATTGAATGAGAAATTTGAGCTTGAATTTCCAGGTATGCAAACTGAAACTTCTCAAAACATGAAATCAAAGCCACCACTGGCTTGCCTCTTGCACGAGGACTTCAGAAAACCATTTGAACACAAGCAATTCACATTATATGATGAGATATGGATCAAAACAGTTGGATCATATACCTTTATAGAGGAGCTTTAATCAGCACGATTCCTTCCAACTTTTGCTTCCTATTTGATCTTGAGATGTGATATGAGTGCAAGGTTAAGGAATAAGTCTTGAAGATCAACTGATTTTGTTGAAATTCAAGCTTGAATTGAGAAAAGAAAACTCAGAATTCCTTTGGTATGGTTCAGTTTGGATTTCAGCAGAGCTTCAGGTAGCCTTAAGGTTGAATTTAGAATGAGCATGGTATGGTATTTATAGCTGAGCTGCAAGGCAAAAGACGTAAAACTCGTGTGCATGATCATTGGGTCCTCCATTCATGGGCCTGTACAAGCGCATGTGAGGCCCAAAATCAATTGGAAATGCAAGCTGATATCATACCAAATGGAAATGGACATGCAATTTGCCTTGTGTTTGCTTGTGCATGAAGATTCCAAGTGAATCAACTGGCCATGAAGTTTGATGTACAAAACATGTCTTTGAAAAGTTTGCCAAAAGTGACCAACTTCAAGCCCTTATGTTTCAATGATTCAAGACTCAAATGGAAACACCTCCAACATAAAAGTTGTAGGTCTTTTCAAGATGATTAATTTGGACTTAAATTTTGCATCATTTGGATTTTTGATGAGAACGTTATGGGCACTTGAAGTTGGACTTTTTCAAGATTCAATGGTTTTGGTCCAAAGTGACCTATAATGTTTTGTATTATCACATGTGTTTATTTTAGGATTATGAAACTTTTTACAACTTAACAATTGAAGTAGACATCTTAAGCTTTCCAATTCAATTGGTCTCACCTCAAAATCATAAAAAATAAGGAAGTTAGGTCCTTGGGAAGTTGACCCAAAATTAAGGTTTCAGTCAAAATGACCTATAATGTTTTGAAATGGATAATGACCTTCCAAGTTTCAAATGAATTTTTTATGAACATGAAAGTTGTTCATATGTTTCTTAATAACATTGTTTCTCTTGGGGTCATCTTCATTTGACAAACACATCAAAGGTTAGGTCTCAGTGGATCTCAATTTAGTTAGATGATTTAACTGGTTAACTTCTCAAGGCCAAACCTCAAATCTTGATGAATAAATGATTGAGGATACTCACATAGGCTCATATATGCATAAAATAATGAGTGAAAGAACTTCCCTTGATTGGATTTGATCATAGGTTGAGGTTGCTTTATGAGCAAGGCACAGTCAATGCACAGTTGAATTATGGTTTCCTTGGGAAACAATCCTCAAGCCCTCTGGTTTATCTTGATAAAATTGGAAAATTGAGATACTTGGGAGACATATATGATGATTTAGAGCTTTGGGAAACATTGTCATGCTTGATTTCATCTTCATCTAGCCACTTCATTGAGCATAGGAGCCTCATAGGAGCAAGGGCACATGTGATCACTTGAGCTTCAAAACAAAAGAAGTTAGTGACATATTTTTGTGCTTTTGGTTAGTAAATAAAATAAGAAAAGCAATAATATACAATTCAAGCATGTTTGGTGGTCTCAACCAACTCACACAAGTCCCAACCCTAGGGATAAGGAGCCACACATGATATGATCCTTGAGGCAATGCAATGAGCAATGATATGATGCCATGAGGGATCTTAGGGACAAAATTAGGGTCTTACACACTCAATTCTACTCAATTCTCTTGGATATTTGGTTTTCTGAAGTCCTACCAATGTAGGAAAGAAAATTGAGTTGCTTAGAGGTCAAATCGAAGCAACTCAGTTGACACACCTCAAAATTCAACTCCTCATATCTTCCTATATATGTGGAGTTAGTTAAAATTGAGGTCAGATTCGTGTTCTACGCCATTTTTTTCCAGATCATGTCCTCCTTTTTCATTTATGTGATGGTGATGACTGAACCAGTCCGGTGAGCCTCGCCTAAGAAGGTGACCGAAGGTCCAGCGCTGGTGGTATGTTGGACAGGTTCTGAGCCACATGATCATTTCAAAATGTTTTAATCTCACGCGTCCATTGTGATTACCAACCATGCAGTGTGCTGACTCGTGTTTTTGGTGGAATGCGTGTTTTAGGCCACTTGATCTGCCACCTCAATTAACGAGGGAGATCAAGTGGCTCATATTTTTTTCTATTTTCTTATTTTTAGATTAATCCTTTTATTTTCATTAATTCATGTTAATTTTAATATTGATCCAAAAAATATGAGAGTTTCACCAAAAAATCTCAAATAATTTCCTCTTTCATATTCTGAATTAAAATTATTTTTTGGATCATTATTAATATTTTTCATGATTTAATTGATTTTTTGATTATTTTTAATTGTTTAAAAATACTTTTAAGTCTTTAAAAATTCTGAAATTTTTTCTCCAAGGTCCTTTGAACTTGGTTGACCTATGATAAATCTCATGGTCATTTCTTTGGTGTTTTGATGATGTTTTAGGAATTTGACAAACCATATTGAATTTAAATGCATTATTTTAGTATTTTTTTTAATTTGAATAATTGTCAATTAATTGTGTTGACCTCTTGTGATGACTTGTTTGAGTTTGACTCTTGTTGTTGGACCTTGGTCAAGGTTGATTTGACTTTGTCAAGTTAATATCATTGGATTTAGGGGATTGATGGAATGTACACTCCATCTCCCAAAATGAATGGATGATATTAATTTGGTAAAAATCCTCCTTTGACCAATTTGAGTTTTGATATATTCCCCTCTCTCTCCATCTCATTCCCCTTCTGTATGTATTCATCTCATTTGGTCTATGATATCTCAAAGTCCTGAAGCTAGTTGATTGAAAAATCAACATGAGTATGGATGAGATTAGGCCACCTCTTTTGCATATTATTTTTATGTGTGGTATGTTTCCTGAGCATAGTCCATTATACTGTGTCTCAAACATGCATTAACACCAAAATTTTATTGTCCGGCCTCAAATAATTGTGACTTCTACATAATTCCAATTACGATTGCTTAACATAGCGCTAAATTTGTGACACAAAAGGCATAGCATTCTAGTTAGTGAGATTGTAAGTCTCCCCTCTTTCATGGTATTGTGTGGAAACTTGGCCTTTTTTCCTTCCTTTGGAAGATGTCTTGGCTCAAGGATCCATGCTTGTGATAAGTGGGTTGAGTGTTCTCCAAAGAATGTCTTAAAATGAAAAGCAAAAACAAAACAATACTAACTTCTAATTCATTAACAACTAACTTTTAATTCCAAGCCATTTACTCTAATGTCATTTAATTTTAACCTTTTATTCATTTTCCATTATTCATACCATTCTAATTGTTTATGTTAATGCAATTTTCCCTTTGTCCACTTCGACCATATTGTGCGATATATCTTTTTTGTGTATACTTTGCTTGTTTGTGTGGTCTTTGACCATTAATGTACATGATAACAACAAAAACTCTAAAAAACTTGTGTGTGGACTGTTGCCTTGATCTTGGACAAATGGACTTAGAACTTAGGCAACATTCCTATGCTAAAGGACTTGGCTAATGCCAACTTATTGAGAAACCAAGTGCTTGCAATTTGAAACTTCATCTGACACATCATTCAAGATCCCTTTGAGTTCATCTACGACATGATCATTGTGAAGTTGTTGTTTCGAACCTGTGACTTGTGGAATCCACCTGTTACATGGGCTAATATGAAGAAGATCATGTAATGGCTAAATCTTAGATGTGGCTATCTTTATTTGATGCCTTTTCTCTTAAGGATAATATAATTGTGCATTTGTGTGTTGCTTGATTCTAAATGTCCAAGGGAATTCTGGGTTTCTATTGACATTCTTGTCTATTGGATTGCTACCCATTTGGCCAGATCTTTTCAACTCTTAACTTTTAATTTTGTGCATAGGATTAGTCCCTTCATCTTCTCCCCATTTCTTTAATTTAAAAATCTCTCCCTCCTTTTTCAAAATCTTCTTTGATTGAACTTATTTTTGTTCCAAACTTTGACCATTTTGCAAAGAAAACTAGAAACTTTGGTCTTATGTCATTGCATTTTCAAACTTCTTTTCTTAATCAAACTTGTAAATGAACTTAATTATACTTGACTTAAACTTTCAAAAGCCAAAAAGAATTAACTCATTCAAAACATTTTTAGGCCCTTGTGCCTTTCAAACTTAAATTTTGTTAAAAGCAATGCATCCATTTTGAAATTTGTATCACAAACTACGAGGTTTTGATCCCTCATTTTTATGTTGATACGTAGGCACGAGTCCGAAGGTCTTGTCAAACACAAAAATATAATTAATGAATTCTTTTTTCATCCCCTCATTCTATTTGTTTGAAAACATCATTTTTGTACTAAATACATATGCACACAAAAAGGGCTCGCTAGGAGTACCTATGATACTTTGGGTGCTAACACCTTCCCTCTGGGTAACCAACCCCCTTACCTGAAATCTCTGACATTTTATTATTTTTGATTTGAAAACTTCTTACTTTTGGGTTTTGTTCGTACTTTTTCCCTTTTCCCTTGGAAACAATAAAAGCGCGATGGCGACTCTTGTTATTTGATGTCTAGCTTATCCATAGCTTGATGATCATGAATTTACCGCTACACGAAGCATCAGAGGTTCCCCAAGCAGTTAACCTTCGGGTATCCCCATTTATTTGTGTTGATCTGGTTCCCCTACGGAGTGTTTGTTCCCTAGCAGAGTTCCGATTCTTTTCCCCAACTAAGTTGGTTGATTCAATACCTTGCGTCGTGCTATTTCCTGGCAGTATTTATGTATTCCCCAACGGTGTTCACATTTATCTAGCAGGGTTGATCTTCAGTTGAGTAAGATGTTTTCCCCAGTAGATCACGTTGGTTCCCCACCATTCACCACCCAACTCGCTCCCAGTCAGAGTTTCCTCCATGTTTTTAAGAGGCTGCTTTGTGTTTATCTTCTGTATGGTTGTCTCCCATTTGATATGGTGTTGACCTAAAATTCCCTGCAGACTCGATAACTTCTCCTCTTCTCAGCATATCTCCTCTTCCCTCGGCTAGATTTGAGCCTTTGGGTTGTTGATCTCTCTATTCACCAGCAGTTTTCGCTCTCTTTTGTGGATTGACCGAGGATTGTACCGATGATTCAAACTCTTTACGACACCTTTGTATCCTTTGTAATCGTTTTGTCAACATAATCATCATATATATACATATACATTTATATAATTTCATAATTGCATATTGGTACCATAATATTTAATTAATTTGTCGATTTGAGATTCTCATTCTCTGTATGGCGGTACTTTATCCCCATACGAGTTCGATGTCTGTCCTCCCTCAATTGTAGAGTGTCAGTCCCTTAGGCAGAAAGACTTTAACCTTTCTCCTCTTCCCCACTGAGTTATTTCCTCGTGGATGATTATTACTTCAGTTTCCTTCCTAGTTGATTATTTGGATGGAATCACTCCCCTTGAGTTATATCCTCATTGGGTTGAGTCTTGATTGACTGTTTCTTTCTAGATCATGCCTAGATAGATGCTTTGAGTCTCCTAAGAGCTTATTACCCAATAACTGGCAATATTCTTCTTAGTTTGCAATTTGTTATTTCTTGCCCAATACCCGGCAAAAGAACTCCTGTTTTCTTAGTAGTCGAGTTCCCAGTGGATTCATTTGTTTCTGATTCCCCAGAAAGTATATCCTTGATATGTTCACCCTAACCGGTGACAAATATCTTTCTTTCCCCTACCTGAGTCTATCCTTGATATGTTCATCCTAACCGATGACGGATATTCTCATCTTTGGTATTCTACCCAGTAAAAAGGTAGATGTAATCCCTATTGTGTTCCCTAGAGAGTTAATCCTTGATATGTTCATCTTAACCGATGACGGATTTCCTTCTCCTTATGGTATTATACCCAGTAACTGGTAGTTGTAAACCCTACTTTTTCCCGCAGAGTTTATCCTTGATATGTTCATCCTAACCAGTGACGGATTTTCTCTCCGATGGTATTCTATCCAGTAACTAATAGGTGTAATTCCTATTTTCTCCTCTCTCAGAGTCTATACTTGATATGTTCATCTAAACCGGTGATGGATTCTCTCTTTGACGGTATTCTATCCAGCATTCGATAGATGTGATTCCTGATTTTGGTTTAGTAGGTTTATCCTTGATATGTTCATCTTAACCGATGACGGATATCCTCCTTAACATCCCCAAGAAAGTTAATCCTTGATATCTTCATCTTAACCGGTGATGGATTCTCTTTCCTTTTGAGTCTATCCTTGATATGTTCATCTTAACCAATGATGGGTATTCTCACCTTTGGTCTTCTACCCAGTAACTGGTAGTTGTAAATCCTATTTTTCTGCGGTTTTCCCCAGTAAGGTTATTCTTATCCAGTAACCGGTAATTAATACTCCCTCCTGGAATTCCCCAGTGAGTCATCCTTGATATGTTCATCCTAACCGATGACGGATGTTCTCCCTGTCAGATATTTATTATCTCCTCACCCATTAACAGGTAGTAGATAATAGATTTTTGCTCCGCCTGTGTTGAATTTTATTTCTTCCCTAGTTGAGTTGAGTGCGTTTTTCATTAGTGAAATCGCTTTCCCTGCATGATTCAAGTATTTCAGTTTTATCCTGACTTACTCGTGTCCCCTGCAGATGTTGTTGTTCCCCGACTGAGTCTTTTCCATATTTGTACGGAATTCCTCGAGCCCCTAGTAGTTTTAAATCGTAGCCTGGCCTACGCATAACTTCTTTATCCCCTGGAGTCTCTGCCTCCCCAGTGAGTGTTCCTTATGGAATGTATTATACTCCTGCGGACTTTTGGTCTCTGATTTCTTTTCCTTTGTGGCAATATTTCCCCACAAAGACTTTTACATTCATATCATATGCATCATGAGGTCTCTTAGGGACCAAAATTTGTTTCTATATGTCGTTATTTAAGCCCATTCTACTGAGTCGACATGAAGATTTTAACCTTCGCCTCCTCAGTTAGAGTGTCCTTAAATAGGGGCAGCTGTAAGACCCCAATTTTGACCCTAAGATCCCTCATGCAATTTCATCATAAGCATTAGCATTGGAATCATACATTGGCATCCTCCTTACCCCTCTTTCATTAGGTTTGTTTTGGGAGAGATCACCAAGCACTGTGTGATTGTATCATACTTGTATTCTATCATTTTACTAACCAAAATACCAAAAATATGTCTTTGCATTTTCCTAACCCCTTTATAGGAAGGGCATGATCTCCATTGATCTATCAAGTTCATATATAGGGTTTGAGACCCTCATGACAAAGAGGATAACCATGAATTGATCCAAGAATAGTTATGAGCATCATATATGAGTTCCATTGATTATTATAAGTTATATTGATCAAGTTTTCTTCAAGAATTTGAGGGTGATTTGCCTTGGAAACCCTAGTTTGACTAGGTATCTTGAGTAACTTCTCCAACAAGCTATCTTACCAATTGATCAAATTTCTCAAGGGACACTTTAAAATTCATCATCTTATGCATATATGATCTACCATGATCCAAGAAAGTCCAAATAATTGAAGGTTAGCAAGTTGGTTGATGGTGGTTGGCCAAATGAATTCATCTGATTAAAACTGGATCTCCCTATACCCTATCTCCTACACTTTTCACCATATGAAAATGATTCCAAGAGAAACGTTACGCTAAGTGACATTCCAAACAACTTTCATGTTGAGACCTAGAGCTAGTTTTGCTTGGAAAATCATTTTCTATGTTGAAAAATTATAGGTCATTTTGTCTAAACCCTAATTTGAAAGTCAACTCCCCAAGGCCATAACTTGCTCATTTTTTATGATATGAAATATTTCCAAGTTGCACAATCAAATTCAAGATTTCTACTTCAACGTTTATGTTTGGAGTGAGAGCTAATTCAACTTTTATGAGCATGTGATATGAGGTTACGTTATAGGTCATCTTTGACCTATACCATTGAACAAGTGATTTTTCCAAACTTCAAAAATGCATAACTCTATCATTACAAATCCAAATGACATGAAATTGGTCACCATTTTTAAGGTATTTGAAAGAGCTACAAATTTGATGAATACACTTTTCTCATTTGAAGCTCACATAAAAGGTTAAGCAAGGTGGAATATTGAGATATATGGCTTGACACTTAGAAAAAATTTCAACATGTTGAAATGTCCAAACTTCCACCTCAAAATTATCCATGTTCCAAACTCCAAATGAAAAAGTGTTGAACATCAAACTTGTTCCCCTTGATCCAAGCTTTCCAAAGAACCCAAGTTCATGCATTTTGGATGAGGTTTGCTAGGCATGTGCATGGCTTTAACAGGGATGCATAATTGGAAAGAATCAAACTTCAAAACTTCAGTTCACTTTGCCTTGCCAATCAAGCTTCCATTCAGACTTCAATTGGAATCATTTTGGACCTTTTTACATTGCATCATGGGCCTGTACATGCCCATGCACTCGTGCCATCAACATATCTAATTTTGGACAGTTTTTTAAAGTGTGCAAATATCATTCATTCATGCTATAAATACATGACCTCTATGCTCATTTGAAACACTCTTTGCGCGCCAGCTTTGCCCCCAATTGAAACCCTCTCACTCCAAAGAAAAACCTGATAAATTTCAATTTGAAATTTGAGTTTTAATCTCAACTGTTGGAGATTCAAGAACTCCAGGATCCAAAGCCTTGCAACCTCATCAATCACTTCCTGCTAGCTTCTCAAGTGTGATCAGATTGTGGTTGGAGCAAGCAACATCAAGAACTGAACAGAATTGAAGGCAATTTTCAGAAAACTTCATCTCTTCGATTCTCACTCAATTCTCTTGGATCTTTGGTTGTCGGAAGTCCTACCAATGTAGGCAAGAAGATTGAGTTGCTTATAGTTCAAATCGAAGCAACTCAGTTGACATACCTCAAAATTCAATTCCTCATATCTTTCTATATATGCGGAGTTAGTTAAAATTGAGGTCAGATTCGTGTTCTACGCCATTTTTTCTTTCAGATCATGTCCTCCTTTTTCACTTATGTGATGGTGATGACTGAACCAATCCGGTGACTCTCGTCTGAGAAGGTGACCGGAGGTCCAACGCCGGTGGTGTGCTGGACAAGTTCTGAGCCACATTATCATTTCAAAATGTTTTAATCCCACACGTCCATTGTGATTACCATCCCTGCAGCATGCTGACTCGTGTGTTTGGTGGAACACGCGTTTTAGGCCACTTGATCTACCACCTAAATAAATGAGGGAGATCAAGTGGCTCATGTTTTTTGCTATTATTTGATTTTTTGATTAATCCTTTTATTTTCATTAATTCATATTAATTTTAATATTGATCCTAAAAATATGAGAGTTTCACCAAAAAAATTCAAATAATTTCCTCTTTCATATTCTGAATTAAAATAATTTTTTGGATCATTATTAATATTTTTCATGAATTAATTGATTTTGTGATTATTTTTAATTGTTTAAAAATACTTTTAAGTCTTTAAAAATTCTGAAATTTTTTCTCCAAGGTCCTTTGACCTTGTTTGACCTATGATAAATCTCATGGCCATTTCTTTCGTGTTTTGATGAGGTCTTAGGAATTTGACAAACCATATTTAATTTAAATGCATTATTTTAGTATTTTTTTTATTTGAATAATTGCCAATTAATTGTGTTGACCTCTTGTGATGACTTGTTTGTGTTTGACTCTTGTTGTTGGGCCTTGGTCAAGGTTGATTTGACTTTGTCAAGTTAATATCATTGGATTTAGGGGATTGATGGAATGTACATTCCATCTCCCAAAATGAATGGATGATATTAATTTCGTAAAAGTCCTCCTTTGACCAATTTGAGTTTTGATCTATTCCCCTCCCTCTCCATCTCATTCCCCTTCTCTATGCATTCATCTCATTTGGTCTATGATATCTCAAAATCCTAAAGCTAGTTGATTGAAAAATCAACATGAGTATGGATGAGATTAGGCCACCTCTTTTGCATATTCTTTTTGTGTGTGGTATGTTTCATGAGCATAGTCCATTATACTATGTCTCAAACATGCATTAACACCAAAATTCTATTGCCCGACCTCAAATAGTTGTGACTTCTATGTAAGTCCAATTACAATTGCTTAACATAGCGCTAAATTTGTGACACAAAAGGCATAACATTCTAGTTAATGAGATTGTAAGTCTCCCCTCTTTCATGGTATTGTGTGGAAACTTGCCCTTTTTTCCTTCCTTTGGAAGATGTCTTGGCTCAAGGATTCATGCTTGTGATAAGTGGGTTGAGTGTTCTCCAAAGAATGACTTAAAAAATAATACTAACTTCTAACTCATTAACAACTAACTTTTAATTTCAATTCATTTACTTTAATGTCATTTAATTTTAGCCTTTATTCATTATCATTATTCATATCATTCTAATTGTTTATGTTAATGCAATTTTCACTTTGTCCATTTGGACCATATTGTGTGATATATCTTATTTGTGTATACTTTGCTTGTTTGTATGGTCTTTGACCATTAATGTACATAATAACAACAAAAACCCTAAAAAACTTTTGTACGGACTGTTGGCTTGATCTTGGATAAATGGACTTAGAACTTAGGCAAAATTCCTATTCTTAAGGACTTGGCCAATGCCAATTTTTGTGAAACCAAGTGCTAGCAATTTGAAACTTCATCTGATACATCATTCAAGATCCCTTTGAGTTCATCTGCAACATGATCATTGTTTAGCTGTTATTTTGAACCTGTGACTTGTGGAATTCATCTGTTATATGGACTATTTTGAAGAAGATCATGGAAGGGCTAAATCTTGGATGTGGCTATATTTATTTGATGCATTTGCTCTATAAGATTTCTATATGGCATTCTTGCCTATTGGATTGCTACCCATCGGTCAGATCTTTTCAACTCTTAACTTTTAATTTTGTACATAGGAATAGTCTCTTCATCTTCTCCCCATTTCTTTAATTTCAAAATCTCTCCCTCCTTTTAAAATTTTCTTTGTTTGAACTTATTTTTTTGGTTCTAAACTTTGACCACTTTGCAAAAAGATAAAAACTTTGGCCTTATGTCGTTGCATTTTCAAACTTCTTTTCTTAAATCAAACTGGTAAATAAACTTAACTATACTTGACTTAGACTTTCAAAAAGCCAAAAAGAACTAACTCATTCAAACTATTTTTTGGCCTTTGTGCCTTTTAAATTTAATTTTGTTAAAAGCAATGCATCCACTTTGAAATTTGTATCACAAACTACGAGGTTTTGATCCCTCATTTTTATGTTGGTACCTAGGGACAAGTCCGAAGGTCTTGTCAAACACAAAAATATAACTAATTGAATTCTTTTCCCATCCCCTCATTCTATTTGTTCGTAAACATCATTTTGTACAAAATACATATGCACACAAAAAGGGATCCCTAGGTGTACCTAGGACACTTTGGGTCCTAACACCTTCCCTTTGTGTAACCAACCCCCTTACCTGTAATCTCTGACATTTTATTAGTTTTGATTTGAAAACTTCTTACTTTTGGGTTTTGTTCGTACTTTTTCCCTTTTCCCTTGGAAACAATAAAAGCGCGGTGGCGACTCTTGTTATTTGATGTCTAGTTTATCCATAGCTTGATGATCATGAATTTACTGCTACATCCAGCATACACATCATTTGTTTCGCCCTCCTTTTTTTTTTTGCAAACCTCCTGGAAATTTCTCCTCATTGTTATTGGAGGTTTTGGCAGCAGATAATATCTTCTCGTTCTTCATGCCATGACCAATTTGAGAGCCCACAACAACGAGTTCATAAAAGTCTACAGATGTGCTTCATACCATCTTCTCATAGAAGGTAGGTCTCACCGTGTCCATGTATAGTTTAGCAAGCTCCTTCTCGAAAAGAGGAGGTTCAACCTGATAGGCCAATTCCCTTCATCTGTGTGTACTCCTTAAGACTCCTTGTCTTTTTGGGACATGCTCTGCAATTTCCTCCTATCTGGAACCATATCCATATTATACTTGTGATGTTTGATAAATGTGTCAGATACGTATTGAAATCACCGAATTCTACTCTGGTCAAGACTCAAGTACCGTTTGGAAGATGCGCCGCTCAAAATGTCCTAGAAACAGTATATCTTCAATTGTTCATTTTCAAAATGTGAGGCCATCTTATGGTAATACATTATGAGATGGATCTTGGGCAAGAGTGTCCTCTATATTTGTCAAAATCTGGTGTTTTGAACTTTGTAGGAATCACCAATCCAGTCACCAAACACATTTCTTTGGCAGCAGCACCAAAGACCTGGTCTCCTTCCATGGCTCTTAATCTCCTCTCGAGCAATTGGAAGCTCTCTTTCATGCTCTTTATTTCGTAATCCCTCTCATCTTCTTTGTCTGAATTTCATCAGTGTGTATATGTGATGAGGATTCTCAAAATGTGGTTGTACCATTGGGTGGACAACAAGCTAAGTGGATGTATGGATGATGTGCTTATATGAATAGTGGTAAATGTACCACATGCTAAGTTAACTGCACAACACCTGGGGTTTCCTCGAATGGTGGTGAGTATTTGGGAGGTAACCTATATGGTGGCCATGTGGAAGGTATAGTTTCTGTAGGTTAGGGCTCGAAGGTAGGACCAGGTATTTTTCAAATGATTGTAACTTGAGAAGGGTCCATCTTGGCCTTCATGACTTAAAGCATCTCGATTACTTGACACATATTTCCTCTTAGGTCATCAAGCTCTGAAACTACCCTTGCTAAATTCTTGTTCTTGATTCTCCATTCTTTGGCAAGCGCTGGATCGAGTATTGTATCGGTGTTGAGGATTTAGTGGGGAATTAGAGGAAGAAGAAAGATGGAATGAGACCTTATTCAAGACAGGTATGTAATGCATGTATGAATGTCAATGCATGCTTTATGCACAACTTTTGTTTTCGAAAGGATCCAGAGAGTTCACTCATTTTCAAACATTTCAAAATTATGAGAACAGAAAAGAAAAAAATACACATTGTGACATCAACTTCTCATTTCATTCATAATTTTTCAATTAAGTACAAGATTCTGAAAAAGAAAGTACAACAAATCAAACTGTATTTTCTTCTCGGACCCTCTCCAATAGCTCTAATTCAGCCTTGAGATCTTTCATCATATCGTAATAGAAGGTGTTGAAATCAAAGACCGCTGGAGGGAAATTCTCGTATATCATGTCCTCAAAGGCATCCCTTAACCTTAGTGGAAAAATGCGTAGAATATCATTGGCAAGTCTGACTACTTCGACACACTTGTCATACCACTTTCCAACTTCTAGACGTGCATTGAAGGTACATCTTTTTTTCTGTTGTAGCTTTCCCTCCAAGACTAAGATTCTTTCTCCACGCTACTCGTAGGTTGCCTTAAGGTCTTGCATGTGAACTCCAAGGGTCGCCCCAGGCTTTCCTCAACTAACCATGGGTGTCTCTGATATGTTTGAGCTCTTCTCGATGCTGAGTTTCTTGAGTTGTGTGTTCCTGGGATTATCGTAGTAATTCAAAGAGTTCTCATATTCGAGCCTCAAATCCTATCCTCATATCTTTACGGCTTTTTAAGGTTTGATTCCACAGAACTTTCCACTTAGCATTGCTTCACCTTAAATATTTGGCCTGTTGGTTTTTATTGCCAATATGGAGTTTTACTCCCGATATGCACTCTTTGACTTTTTGTCGCTTGTTCTTCCCTTTGTCAAGCTCGACATCTTTTTCAATGAGCAGTTTCTCCTTTTCGTCGAGGTCAATACTTAGTTCACTCTTCTCAGAGGTAGCTTTGTAGAACCTAGCTTATAGCTCTTCTTTTTCACGCTTGATCCTAAAGACAGTTTCCCTTAACTCATCAACCTCTTCGAGAGAAAGTTGGATTGGTTCAGGTGACGGTGGCCTAGTCGGAGGACTAAGGATGAAAGGGAGTTTGACATCCAAACTTCTATATCTGAGCCAACGGAAATAAATCTCTCTAAGGCACTGAATTCTCTTTCCCAAGTCTTTTCCCTTCTTGCAGACATCACCTCATGCCCAAATGATCCTCTCGAACATGGTTTGGTCTCCCTTATTATGCCATACAAAACCCTCCAGTAGTTTGTCATGAGGTTTGTACAACATGGGGTAGCCAAGCTGCCTCATAGCCAGGGATGGGTTGTAATTTATGCAACCCTTAGAGCCGATAAGTGGGATGTTTGGGAAATCCCCACATTTTTATGTCACACTTTCTCTATTGAGCCCCAAAGGATACCAAAGGATGGACTATTCCATGAGCGCAACCAGACGGTGAGACCAACCCAACCCATCCATTGTCTCTACCATGAACATATCCTTAAATGGATGAGAGACGAGCCACTGATATAACAAAGGAATGTGACACAACAATAGGCCTTTCTTATTCTCATGACACATATGGATAATATGATGTACACCTGCCAAGAGTGCGGGAACCAGATCTTCCTCTTTAACTTTAACTGCCAAAAACATGCAGATAGCTGCCATATATACCAAGTCTTCTACATTAGGTAAGAACACCAATCCAAAGATGAGTAAATCCATGATAGTCTTATAAGGTTCCCACTTCCAGGATTTAGCAAACTCTTGGGCTTTCTTCTCTAAAAACTCCTTAGGAATTCCTTGAACATCTCCCCATGTCTTAATATTATGCTTTAGATCAGAGAACGAAATACCCAAAACTTCGGCAAGATCCTCAATCTCTAGGAATTTCCCTAATCTTTTATAAGTCCCTTCTTCACTTTATGGGAATTCAAAATTCTTCCTAATTCTTCTAAAGTTGGTGCTAGTTGAAAATCCCAAAAAAGGATACTCCTCAATGGCAGGTCTTAGAATTGAGCTAAGGTAGTAATAGCTTTCTTCTACATAGGGACAATCAAAAGATTAAGGATGTACCCATACTTGAGGTCAAAGGCTTCTCTTGTGATGTTTGTTAAACCCTCCTTGAAAGGGATCAAGCTCTGCACAACGAGCACTTTAACTTTGATCTAAATTTACTTCCTTGTTTCTGAACTCATCATTTTTGTAATGCCCAACAACAATTTTAACTTCTCTGGATTCCCTGAAAATAAATGAAGTATGAATGATTTGATTGCATGTGAAATGTAATGTTTGTGCAAATGCAAAGGGTTAAGGGATTCAAACATCTTAAAGGTAGGCTCCCTAGGACAGGTTCTACGTACTTTTATCGAACCTTGACAATGATAGCTCTAGGGTTAAGTTTTTCAAAGTAATCAACCTAGAGTCATGGACTTGTTAGAAATTTCCATGCAATTGTGGGCTAGCCACATTAAGAGGAAGTATCCCACATGTCTATTCTTGATAGGTTATTCGTATTATTCTAATCATATGTAAACCTCTCGGTTCAATACGATTCCATTTCCTTCTTAAAACGGTTCTTGGCTCTAAACATGGTTCCTAGAGTCATAGACCCTATTGGAACTTCAACGTAATGGTGGGCTAGCCATATCATGATAAATATTCGAAACAAATCTACTATGGGTGGAGTCTTCGTATCATTCCAACGAGGTGTAAACCCCTTCGTCCGATACTACATGACTTCTAACCCTAATAACATGTTTTTGGATAGGTAAGATTCCGAGAATCATGGACCATATCCGAATTTTCAACGCAATGATGGGCTAGACACATCATGATGAAAATCCAAAATTGTTCTACTATAGGTGGGGTGTTCATATTGTTCTAACGAGATGTAAACCCCTCGGTTCAATATGACACCACCAATTCTAAGGTTCTTCTTGAAGCTTAGGTGAAGCTTCTTCTCAACAAATCACAACCCCATAGGTCATGTATAAAAAATGAGTACAGTAGCAAGGCAATATAATAGGAAAGTGAGAAAAACATAAAAGGAAAAGAAGACAAAGCCAACAAACATAAACACACAACAACCTAACTATGCTTGACTCTCTTTAGGGAACCAACATCCCTAGCAGATTCGCAATTTGTCGCACCTTGAAAAAAGAATACAATGCACGCGAAGTGCATCACACACTCGCATGATGGACTATCATATTCGCCACCAAACTTTCTTTATTCCCAAAGAAGGAAATGGAAAATATCGATAAAACCCCTAAAAGAACGATAATGACTATGGTTGTCGCAACCAAATCAGGGTTCGGGAGTCGATTATGCAAGGGGAAGGTATTAACACCTCTCATGTTCGTTGTACTCAATGGGAACCGTTTGGTAAGTTATGCGCGTTAGTTAGCTCAGAAAATGTTAGGATTTTTGAGTTATTGAAAGGAAAAAAGAATAGGATAAAAAGTTTTTATTTTTTATGAGGGTGTCTGACGAGACTTTGAATCTCGCTCCTACTTATCTCCGGGTGCGATGGAGAGCTCAAGGCTACGTAGTTCTGGGTAATAAATGTTTCTTGGTTGGTTGATTTTAGAAAAATCTTTTTTTTCTCAATCGACAAAAAAATATTGCTTGCTTACCCAAAACAAATGGAGAAGGGAACGTTTGCATCAAGGCATAATGGATTTACAAATCAATATTCGCGGGAAACATCGCTAGCTTACTCACACATGTAAGTGAATGAAGCATTGTCTCGCATCGTATCGAGACAAAATATATTTCTTTTGTGAAAAGGGATTTTAAAATAATTGCACGACAGCGGGAAAAGAGTTTGATGCGTTGGATTATTTTTAGGCGGACGACGAATAATTGAGCAATGAAACGTATGCCCACCAACCGATTATTTGAGGATCAAGAAAGTGTAAACCACTTATTCCTTTTCATCCAATTTATTTTAGGAAACATTATTATTTAAACTTAGGTATTTTACTCGGATGACGAAAGATTGAGCAATATGCCGTAAGCCACTCGTTCAATCATTCAAGGAACATGAAATTGTAAACCTCTCATCCCTTCTTTCTCTAGTTTTTATTCAGAAAAAGGATTTAAATGCTTCGGACAAGCGAGACAAAAAAGCTTGATGTTGATTGAGGGTTCATCGTATTAGTGAAAAATGGTTTTATAAAATGGTTTAAGGGTTTGAAAATGAATTTGAAACTAGCTTAACATTGGATCAAACATTGGACTTGTATTGCAAAATAGTTTGAAAATGGTTTTGAAAAGGTGGAAATGATGGTTTGAAATGATGGATACAAATAGTAATACAAAGGATGTGAATTGGATCGCAAGGGGTGCGAGTTCAAGTGTAGTTACGTGAACTCAAGCACAAGGCGTAATCAAATGTCACAAGTATCGAATGAATATACTTACAAGCATTCAACATGATAAAAGGATAGAAGAACATTCACAATATTTACATCACTTATCCACAACAAATGAATCGAAAAAGTAAAGTGAAAAGAAAAGTGCATGGATTAAAATCCTGACGCAAAGACGCGACTCAAAATCGTGTATGTGAAGAAGTGCAAAAGCTACCACAAGAAATTAAATTAGATTTAAACATAACAACGTTAGATCGTTGTTCTTAACGCTAATCAAAATGACAAATTGCTAATGGGTAAACGGTCATCGTAAGTCGAGTAAAGAAACAGTAATATAATAAAATCAAATGAAAGCACAAAGTTGCAAATTGAAACGCGAATTGGTAAGCGAACAAAAAGAGGATTGTTGTTATGCTAAACCATCATACGCGTGTACAAAATCTAAATGTAGCGATAATCAATTAAAAATATCGCACGTAAACTAATAAAGTCAACCAATAGCTTGCTACACTTAACGTGATCATCGTAATATGGATCAAAATCGTGCATATCTAAATTTATCAAAGTAAAATGCAAAGCAAAAGTGAATTTAAACGTGCTAAGCAAACAATACAACAATGTTACGACCGCAAGAATGCGACCATCACAACCAGATCGAACTAACACATATGTCACGCATCATATACACATATATGCAAATAGACTAACGACATGATTTGAGCCGAACAATATAACCAAAGCATAAAAAAAAAAGCAACCCACGCATAACATATTTTTTTATTATTCAGCAGTGTTACAAATTTTTTACATCAGATCAACGTGATCGAAATAGAAAACAGCATAACACGCACACACACACGTGCATAATCCAACAATATTCCACATCGTTACTAAATCGAAACAGGCCTAGAAAAAATAACATTAACAATATATATATATTATATATATATATATATATATATATAATATATATATATATAATCTATATATATATATATATAATATATATATAATATATATATATATATTATATATATATATATATATATATATATATATATATATATGCTATTAGCTTTTCTATTTTTTTTAAATTAAAAAATTCCCTTAATTATATAGACAAAATTAGATAATGTTAGTTAAACCTAAAATAAAAGCAAACACTTAAAATAATTAAAATAATATTAAAATAAAAACTTCAATAATTATATTTAATTATTCTAAACGCTTTGACAAAAATGCAAAAATAAAAGGACTCAAAATCAATAAAAGTCGGGTGTAAAAGTGTTCAAAAAATTAAACTGAATGCACCAAAATGATCAACGCAAAACAAACTTCTCGGAAACATATTGGTTTTGATCAAATTTTGAAGTAAAAAATTGTCGGTTAAAAAGGCTTAAGCTGATCAAAATGCGGCCGAAAAGTGATTCAAAAAAATAAAATGAGCATACCATGTTAAACTACGCAAATCATAGATTAATAAAATTGATGCCTGCAATCTCGATTTTAAAATTTTCCGCCCGCTAATTTTCACGTACATTTGAAAATTAACTCAATCGATGTATCTGTAGATCCAAAAATTTATTATTGTCGACATTTTAGGCATTATGCGAGATGAGATGCATGTTATGTTATACAGGTGATGCGAATACCATGATGAATGTATCAATTCGATGATTCAGGTTCAAAATTGGGGTGTGAATTCGGGCCCTTAAGAGAAAGAAAACATATGTTGGGAAAGTAGCCCCAATTGTTTTGGAGCTCCATACCGCCTCTGTTCCCCCTCCCGGGGGATCAAAATCGAATTCTCCAAAGAGTATGAAAACTATGATGAGTGACTATATCAGTCATACCGACTTGGCAATCACTTCCTTGATGCAGGATTCCAGCGGCAACCATCAATCTAATTCATCAACCGAAATTCAATTTTTGGTCCAACAACTTTGATGGTTTGAAGTTTCTTTATGATCATCTGAATACGAAAGAGGATGTTGAGAAGGTGAAAACTATAGGAGCTCAACAGCTAACCCAAAACATTGGGGCCTACCTGATGAGGTGTGTTGTTATGACCCGGGGACTGTTTGAAGTCGGTGCTGCTTATGAGCAAAATGGAATTCTTCTTACTAAGAACCTAACCCAATTGAAGGACAGTCTTAAGGTTTAGACCAACAAGGTGGAAGATCTGAACAAATAATTGTTGGAGGCGAAGAAGCAGAAGGAAACCGCGAAATTTAAATGCTTTGAACTTGAAACAACCACAACCGGCTTGATCCGAGATGTTGAAAATGCTCGGATTTTAATGAGGCATTGAAGAAAGTCTTGCAAGAGGCCCAGGTAGACTTGTTTTTTGCTGGAGATAAAGCTTTTGAGAGGGCTAAAGCTCAAGTGTAATGCCTCAATCCTGACCTCAATGTGTCTGAGATGGACTTCTTCAAGACCGTGATGGATGGTCGGCTTGTAGATATGGAGGAAGCTTCCCCTGAAGCTTAGGTTTCTAAGGATGTGAGGACTAGTGATTTGACCCCTATCGCTCAAGAGGATCAACAACATGATGTTTAAGTTTAACTTGTTTTTATTGTTCGCCATCTGTTATGATGCCTTTTTTCTAATATCTGAATAATGTCCCTTTGTTTTAAGTAGAATTCTTAAGCCATTGTGAGACCTTTTTTGGGTTTATTGTTATTATTATCTTATATGTTTGTTTCTCCCTGATTGGGCGTATAGCCCCGAGCGTATCTTTAAATTGTCCATGTTTATGTTTTAGTGGTATGGATAAGAACTCGCCTTGATGCATATCAACTCGCTCTTTTTTAATTAAGTCATAGATCTTAAATGAACTAATTAATGTGTTGGTGACTTAGATCTTTTGATTAGGTTAGCAGCAAATTTAGTCAGTTTGCTAGAAGCTCTTTAGACCTTTGATTAGGTAAATGGTTTGATTAACATAACCCGGCCAGAGGTTCTTATTTACATGGATGATTTCTTTAGGTCTGAGGTTTAACTAACATAACCCGGCCAAAGGTTCTTATTTACATGGCCGATTTCATTAGGTCGGAGGTTTGATTAGCATAACTCGGCCAGAGGTTCTTATTTACATGGCCGATTTCATTAGGGAAGAGGTTTGTTTAACATAACCCGGCCAAAGGTTCTTATTTCCACGGCTGATTTCATTAGATCACCGGAGATGTCTAGCAAACTTATCATTTCTGGGACGAGTTCACTGTAAAAAAAATGGAAAGAATGTTAGGGTGCCTCATTAAAAACCATTGCCCTTGCAAGGGAAAAGAGTGTTACCCCCAATTTTTATTTAATTATAGCATTACATAATGATAACTATAATAAAATATTAGGTAGGAAATATTTCAAGCCCTTGGTACTTATATTCCTTCCAAACTCTCATGTTTATAAGCTCCATTATTCAGCTTCTATTGGATCAGGTAAGGTCCTTCCCAGTTTGGGGAGATTTTTCCCTTTTTTTTAATTTGTAACCTTCTTCAAAACCAAGTCGCCCTCTTGAAAAATTCCCAGACGAACTCTAGTGTTGAACCTCCTGGCCATTATTTGCTTCATTACACATTCTCTAACATGATCCATTCTCTTGATTTCTTCTATGAGGTCGACTGAATTATCTAGTCCATCCTCATTAAGACTGTTGTCAAAATTTATACGATGCTAGGTCTGAGAGTTCACTTCTACTTATATCATTACATCGGCCTCATACACCATTCGAAAGGGGGTCTCCTTAGTGGTTGAATGGGAAGTAGTGTGATAGGACCATAAGATCTCGTGCAAATACTCGGCCCAAATCCCCTTCGCTTCATCCAGCTTTTTCTTCATTCCTGATAGGATAATCCTATTTGCTGCCTCTACTTGACCACTAGCCTGGGGGTGCTCAACCAAAATAAATTAGTTCTATATGCCGAGGTGCCTGCAAAATTCTACAACCGACGAGCTTGTGAATTATGTGCCATTATCAGATACAATGATCCCTGGTAGGTCGAAATGGCATATGATATTTCTCCAATAAAAACGTCTTACCATCTCCACTGTGATTCTGGGTACTGCCCCGGCTTTCACCCAAGGGTAAAGGAAATGGGCTGAGAATATCCGATCCCCACTGGTAAAAAGGCCAAGGGAAAATAATTGAATGTAATAACTTGGCAAGAGAATGTATGAAGGGAGCATAGATCTAACATTTATTACAATAATTTACAAATCATGCACAACCTTATAACATACTTGGCCAATAGTACCCGACCCTATGTATTTTTTCAGATAAAGGTTTTCCCTTAATATGACTTCCACACACTCCTTCAAGCACATATTTCATTATAAGTTCTATTTCTTCTTCAACGAAACATATCAACATTAGAGAAGATTTTCCCATCTTGTATAGTTGGACGACTACCATAAGGTATCAAGAAGATATCCTTTTGATGTGTCGGGCTTCAATCTCCTTACTTGGCAACTTTACTTGAGTCAGATATTGAATGATGGATGTCATTTAGCCTCGTGCATTTTCTAATACCATGAATTCTTCCATTTTCGTGTTTGGTGCTTCCAAAGTTTCTTGGATTACCATCATGTTTAACCTAGAGCCTTTGGTGCGGGCTAGACAGGCTAGCAGATCGACTTTAACATTTCCTTCCCGGGGAATATGTGATACTTCAAATTCCTGAACCCATTGGCTAATTGCAGAGCTCTTTGTAAATACTTGAGTAATAATGTATCATTTATCTGATAATCTCCTTTGATTTGACTAGCGATTAATAGCGAGTCAGTACGAACTAGCAAATGAGAAACTCCAACTTCTTTAGATAACTTCAAACTGGAAATCAATGCTTCATATTCTTCTTGATTATTGATGGCTTGGAAATTGAAGCAGAGAGACTGTTCTAGTACTGATTCCCCCGATCCCTCTAATATTATCCTTGATCTATTACCTTTGAGATTGGATGAGCCATCCACTGATAGGATCCACCACTTGGGTACTTCCTCCGGGGTGGGTGAACTCAAATCTATTAGGAAATCTGCCAGTACTTGTGATTTGATGTTGTTCCTGGGTGTCTATGTGATATCATACTTGGATTGTTCTGCAGCCTCGACCACCATCCTGCCTGCCAAATCTGACTTTTTCAGGATTCGTTTTATGGGATAGTTAGTCTTCACTATGATAGGGTGCCCCTGGAATTATTGTTTGAGTTTCATGGCCGTAATTGTTACGACCAAAGTTAATCGTTCGATCTTATGATAATAGAGTTCAGCACGATCTTATGATAAACGCCTTATCACATTCTTTTGTCCATCAGAACTCTACTGATTTCTTTATAGTTGCGAAGAAATGTATGGACTTATCACCCGCACTAGACAAAAATTTGGATAAGGCGGATAATCTCCCCATTAGCTGTTGGACTTCTTTCACTGATGTCGGGCTTCTCATATTAATTATTTCCTGGAACTTGTCTGGATTCGTCTCTATTCCCCGGTGTGTCAGGATGAAGCCCAAATTTTTTCTAACTTGTACCCCGAAGGTGCACTTGTCGAGGTTAAGCCTCATGTTGAACTTCCTTATTAATTCAAATGTTTATTCCAAGTCTTTTACATAATTTTCCTCCTTCGGGATCTTGATTAACATTTCCTCAACATATACTTCCAAGTTTCTCCCTATCTGTGATGAGAATACCATATCCATCAACCTTTGATATGAGGCCCCAGTGTTTTTAAGACTAAATGGTATTACCTCATAGTAATAGTTTTTTCTATTGATCATAAATGTTGTTTTGGGAGCATCTATTGGGTTCATCCATATTTGTTCTGAATAGACGTCCATGAAGCTGAGCAGACGAAACCCGGATGCGACATCAATCAGTATATCAATGTATGGTAATGGGTAAGGCTCTTAGCAAAATCCTTGTTAAAATCGGTGAAGTCTACCTACATGCGCCACTTTTTTGATTTCTTCTTTACCATGAAGACATTGGACAACCAGGTCGGATATTTTATTTCCCAGATGAACTTGGCCTTCAAGAGCTTATCGACTTCTTCTGTGATAACCTTTCTTTTTTCTTTTTTTTTTTGTTTCCTATGCATTACCGCCTTCGATGATGGATCAAGTGAAAGATGATGGCACACGACATTTGGGTCAACCCCGGGCATGTATGACGGCTTCCATGTAAAGAGGTCGGAGTTATCTCTCAATACCTCGATGATATTTGCTTCCTCTTCCTGAGATAACCTTAAACCTATATGTGTGACCTGAAAATCTTCAGTACCAATTTGCACCTTTTCTAATTTTCCAATATGGGTCAAGCTATCCTTGTTGTAAAACAATCATGTTAGGTCTTCATTTTTAATTTCAGGCTTGTTGGTTCTAAGTGTTGGCAACAATTTTGGTAAAACCAAGAGTGTTCACAAGGTGTCACATGTGATGTCTTAACATAAGATATCTTGTACCTACTGGATGTTGAAAATATAATTATGCAGGATTGTTTCAAGATGTCATACCCGATGTCATGACATCTGATATAATGTACCTGCTGGATATTTAAAATGGAATTATGCAGGATTGTTGCAGGATGTCAGACCCGATGTCATGACATTTGTACACAGAACATTTAGTCTGAATGTTATGTGTTATGTGATTGCGCTTTTAATGGCAATCTATGTTTGATTGATGAGTTAATTGCAAACGCAATCAATCAATGATTACAACGTGATTTAACTTATTTTCCAAAGTGATTTAACCAATTGTCATGAGAAGATTTAAAAGGAAAATAGTTTTAGGGTTTTATGATGTCCAAGCCCAGCCAAATGCTTCTATAAAAAAGGACATGGAAAACCTGATTTGATACACAAGAAATACAGAACGAAATATTGAGAGAGAATAAGGGTTTAAGTCTTGTGTGGTCGTGTGACTTGTAAGCCATTCAATTCATCCATATATGATTGAATTGGTCTGATTTTTGAGTTGTAATTTGTCACTCTAAGCTTTTAAGCATGAGTGTGTGTCTACTTGATTGAAGCTGCTAAGTAAGATCAAGTGTGTGTCTTTGAAGAGTGTCTTCTTTTCATTGTAATTCTTGTTTTATATCACTGGTGTGATTGAAGGGGAGTGAGATGGGATCTCATATCTAAGAGTTCTTAGGTAGAAGTCACACAGGTAGAGATTAGGTGAAAAAGACTGTAACTTGTGTTATTTACTGAGAGTCTTTGAATTGATTCTATTTTAGTGGATTTCCTTCCTAGATTGGTAGCCCCTAGATATAGGTGAGTTTCACCGAACTGGGTTAACAATTGCTTGTGTCTCTTGTATTACTGTTCTTTATCTTTTATCCTGTTTTGTATTGTTCAGATATTAGTGTCGTGACATTACCTTCGACGTCTCATATCGGATACCAGAATTTCAATTGGTATCAAAGCAGGCATCCTGCTCTGATTCTGGGTGAGATCTAGGGATGATACTTTCTAGTACTATGGAGAGAGATGGAGGATCTGTTCACAGGCCACCTATTTTGGATGGATCCAATTATGACTACTGGAAACCTCGAATGGTAGCCTTCCTAACATCTTTGGATAATAAGGCTTGGAAGGCTGTGTTAACAGGCTGGGAACATCCAATAGTTACTAAGGAAGGAGAAGCTACAACTGATAAAAAACCTGAAGAACAATGGACCAAGGAGGAGGATGATCTAGCCCTTGGAAATTCTAAAGCATTGAATGCTATATTCAATGGAATAGACAAGAATATCTTCAGATTGGTAAACAACTGTGTGGTGGCTAAAGATGCTTGGGACATTCTCAAAACCACTCATGAAGGCACCTCTAGAGTGAAGATGTCTAGACTGCAGCTGCTCACCACCAAGTTTGAAAATTTAAGGATGAAAGAAGATAAAAATATTCATGAATTTCATATGAGTATCCTTGAAATGGCTAATGCCTCAGGAGCCCTGGGAGAGAAGATTTCAAATGAAAAATTAGTAAGGAAAATACTCAGGTCACTCCCTAAGAGATTTGCTATGAAGGTGACAGCCATAGAAGAGTCTCAAGACATCTCCAATATGAGAGTTGATGAGCTAATTGGTTCCCTCCAAACATTTGAGATGGGAATGTGTGATGGATCTGAAAAGAAAGCCAAAAGCATAGCCTTCATGTCAAACACTGAGGAGGAAGAGGAGGAAAGTGGTCAGGATGTTGATGAAGATCTGGAAAATGATGTAGCAATGCTAGGAAGACAGTTCAACAGAATTCTGAAAAAGATGGATATAAGATCTAAGGCAAATGTCAAGAACATCTCATCTGACACCAGTGAATCCAACAATGTTGGAAGAAGAACAAGGTCATATGAGAAGCCCAAAGAAGGAAAAGGAGTTCAGTGCCATGAATGTGATGAGTATGGACACATTAGAACTAAATGTGGAACCTACCTCAAGAAACAGAAGAGGAGTCTTGTTGCCACGTGGTCTGATGAAAGTGAAACAGAAGAGTTTGCAATTCTGGTGACTGCCTTGACTGGAAGATGGGGTTCTGATGAAGACTCAAGTGATGATGAAGTAACCTTTGAAGAGTTGGCGACTACCTACAGAAAGTTGTGTCACATAAGTGTAGAAGTGTGTCAACAGGTTGAAAGCCAGAAGAAGGTGATAACTCAACTGGATAATGAAAAGGTAGAACAATTGGAAACCATCTCTAAATTAAAAACAGAAGCAGTGGTTCTGAATGCCAAACTAGATGAGAGTCAACAAGTTGAAAGCCTGAAGAAAGTGATAGCACAGCTGGAGAATGAGAAGGCAGAACATGTGGAAACCATCTCCAAATTAAAGACTGAAGTTGTATTCTTGAATTCTAAACTGGATGAGATGACCAAGTATGTAAGAATGCTAAACAATGGATCTGACACCTTAGACAAGATTCTCCAGACTTGACAAATAACAGGAGACAAATCTGGCATTGGGTTCAATGAATCTAAGCCTGAGTGCAGTTACACTAGTGGCAAACCTAAATCCAAACCTAAGTGCATCCATATTAAAAGCAAACCTGAGATGTCACATCATATGTCACAACATCGTAAGGGAAGACAGCAGAAAGGGAAACACCAAAGATGGAGATGTCATTACTGTGGAAAATTTGGCCACATAAAGCCCTTTTGCTATAAGCTGCATGGTTATCCTAGTCTTGCTCACCATCAACCTAGACCCAAACATCACAGGGCAGTCAACAAAAAGCAATGGGTTCCTAAGACTAATGTTACAAGTCTAATAGCTCACACTTCCTTCAGAGTTTCAACCAAAGAAGATTGGTATTTTGACAATGGGTGCTCTAGACACATGACTGGAAACAAAAACATGATAACTGGCCTTCATCTTATGCCACAAGCTATGTAACCTTTGGTGATGGAGCAAAGGGTGAAATCAAGGGGATTGGTAAGCTTGATTGCCCTGGAGTTCCTGACCTTGACAATGTCCTACTTGTTAAGGAATTGACTGCAAATTTAATAAGCATCAGTCAACTGTGTGACCAAGGTCTAAATGTAAACTTCACTAAAACTGAATATCTGATTACTAACAAAGAAAATGAAGTGATCATGAAAGGAGTTAGGTCTAAAGACAACTGCTACATGTGGAGTTCTCAAGAAACTGGTTATTCTTCAATGTGTACTTTAGCCAAAGAAGAAGAAGTGAAGATATGGCATCAAAGATTGGGCCATCTGCATCTTAAGGGTATGAAGAGGATTATATATGTTGAAGCTGTTAGAGGAATTCCCAACTTGAAGATTGATGAAGGAAAAGTCTGTGGAGAATGTCAGATTGGAAAATAGACAAGGATGTCACACCAAAAGCTCAGATATGATACCACTACAAAAGTTTTGGAACTCCTACATATGGATTTGATGGGACCCATACAGGTGGAAAGCCTTGGTGGGAAGAAGTATGCATATGTAGTGGTGGATGACTTCTCCAGATACACCTGGATCAATTTTATAAGAGAAAAATCTGATGGTTTTGAAGTCTTCAAAGATCTTTGTCTGAAACTTCTAAGAGAAAAGGAAAGTCAAGCTGTCAAAATTAGAGGTGATCATGGGAAGGAATTTGAGAACAGCAAATTTGCTGAATCTTGCTCTTCAGAAGGAGCTCATCATGAGTTCTCATCTCCCATCACTCCCCAGCAAAATGGTGTGGTGGATAAGAAAAATATAACCCTTCAAGAATCAGCCAGAGCTATCATTCATGCTAAGAAATTGCCCTACCACTTTTGGACTGAAGCTATGAACACAGCCTGTTATGTTCACAACAGAGTGATCTTGAAGAAAGGCACTCCTACAACCCTATATGAAGTCTGGAAAGGGAGAAGACCTACATTCAAATACTTCCATGTGTTTGGTAGTAAATGCTATATCTTGACTGATAGTGAACAAAGAAGGAAGATGGATCCCAAAAGTGATGAAGGAATTTTTCTGGGCTACTCAACAAACAGCAGAGCTTACAGAGTCTTTAATTCCAGATCAAAAGTAATGATGGAATCTATCAATGTTGTGGTTGATGACCAACAGACTGATGTCACAGACGATGTTGAGGCATCTCCAAATCATCCCCCAGCTGATTTCTCAGACAGAAAGAATGAGAGACTCACCGTGTTCCTCACTAACAATGGCTACAGGAGGGGAGGTATTGATAAGACCCTCTTTGTGAAAAATGAAGGAGGAAAGCTCATGGTGACTCAAATAGATGTGGATGATATTATGTTTGATGGGATGTCAGATCAGATGATAGAACATGTTATTATACAAATGCAGTCTGAGTTTGAGATGAGCCTTGTTGGAGAACTGACCTCTTTCCTTGGGCTACAAGTCAAGCAGATAGAAGATTCTATCTTTCTATCTCAAAGCAAATATGCCAAGAACATTGTTAAGAAGGTTGGCATGGAGAGTGCAAGTCATAAAAGGACATATGCTCCTACACATTCGAAAGTCTCCAAAGATGAAAATGGTGTTAGTGCAGACCAAAGTTTGTGCAGAAGCATGAGAGGAAGTTTGTTATACCTCACATCAAGTAGACCTGACATTGCCTTTGCTGTAGGTGTTTGTGATGAATACATAGCAGCTGGAAATAGTTGTTCTCAACTGGTTTGGATGAAACAAATGTTGACTGAATATAATGTCACACAAGATGTCATGACAGTGTACTGTGACAACCTGAGTGCTATAAATATTTCTAAAAATCCTATTCAGCACAGCAGGACAAAGCACGTTGATATTCGTCATCACTTTATTAGAGAACTTGTGGAAGAGAAAATCATAGCACTGGAGCATGTTACTACTAAAATGCAATTAGCTGACATATTTACAAAGGCTTTGGATGCTAATCAATTTGAATGTTTAAGAGGGAAATTGGGGATTTGTATCCATGAGAATTTATAGCAATTAATATGGAGTGGAAAAGGTAATAAAAATATTTTCTGCCCACTTAAAAGAAAGTGCCCCATTTATGGAAAATCATTACCAAATATTGGAACTACCAACTCAGATAGTGAAGATGACACCTTGTTTCATCACTTGGAGCCAAGTGTTGTAAAGAAAATGAAGATCAGGAAAGGGAGGTCTGTGGCTGAGATGATGACAGCCAGAACTGGTAAGAAGGCTGCTGCTTTAGGTCCTTCAAAATCATGGAGTAAAGTGGAAGTCAAGAAGAGAAAGGTCAGAGAAAGTTCTGATTCTGAAGATGATGTTGAAGACGATGTCCCAGACATCTCTCCTACTAAAAAGCGAAATGAAAATCTCCTGCCAAGGTTGCTGTTGTGCATTTGGATAACATTTCTTTTCATTTGGAAGATGGTGCAGCCAAGTGGAAATTTGTGATACAAAGGAGAGTTGTTGTGAAAAGGGAGCTAGGGAAGGAGGTTGTGGAAGTGAAAGAGGTTATGGAATTGATCAAGTTTGTTGGTTTGATGAAAACAGTTAGTGCACTGCCCCAATGTTTTGAAGGTCTGGTGAAGGAGTTTGTTGTGAACATCCCGGAGGATATTGCTGACAAGAACAACAAAGAGTTTTGCAAAGTGTTTGTCAGAGGAAGGTATGTAAGGTTCTCCCCAACTGTAATCAATAAGTTCCTAAGGAGAGGAACAGAAGGAGTTGTTGAATTAGAGGCCACAAACAATGAAGTCTGTAGGAAAATCACTGCTGGTCAAGTCAAGGAATGGCCAAGCAAAAAGCATCTATCAATTGGAAAATTAACTGTAAAATATGCTATCTTGCATAAGATAGGTTCAACCAACTGGGTACCAACAAACCACATCTCAACAATCTCTAATGTTCTTGGAAGGATAATATATGTTATTGGAACCAAGCTCAACTTTGATTATGGAAGGTTCATGTTTGAACAAATTGTTAGACATGATATCACTAATGCAGTGAAGCTGCCAATTACCTTTCCCTCAATCATTTGTGGAATAATTTTTAGCCAGCAACCTGGTATTCTAAACACAAGTGATATCCCTAGTAGAAGGAAGCCTCCATTGTCAATTCACTACAATTTATTTGAGGCAGTCATGTCAATGACATTGTCATGACATCTGCAAGGAATAAGCCAGCCTCTCAAGGTAGCCTAATTGCTGAATTGAAAGAAACATGTAAGGAATTGGAATCTGGGATTAGGGTGGCCAAGGCTAGGAAATGTCCAAACTTCCACCTCAAAATTATCCATGTTCCAAACTCCAAATGAAAAAGTGTTGAACATCAAACTTGTTCCCCTTGATCCAAGCTTTCCAAAGAACCCAAGTTCATGCATTTTGGATGAGGTTTGCTAGGCATGTGCATGGCTTTAACAGGGATGCATAATTGGAAAGAATCAAACTTCAAAACTTCAGTTCACTTTGCCTTGCCAATCAAGCTTCCATTCAGACTTCAATTGGAATCATTTTGGACCTTTTTACATTGCATCATGGGCCTGTACATGCCCATGCACTCGTGCCATCAACATATCTAATTTTGGACAGTTTTTTAAAGTGTGCAAATATCATTCATTCATGCTATAAATACATGACCTCTATGCTCATTTGAAACACTCTTTGCGCGCCAGCTTTGCCCCCAATTGAAACCCTCTCACTCCAAAGAAAAACCTGATAAATTTCAATTTGAAATTTGAGTTTTAATCTCAACTGTTGGAGATTCAAGAACTCCAGGATCCAAAGCCTTGCAACCTCACCAATCACTTCCTGCTAGCTTCTCAAGTGTGATCAGATCGTGGTTGGAGCAAGCAACATCAAGAACTGAACAGAATTGAAGGCAATTTTCAGAAAACTTCATCTCTTCGATTCTCACTCAATTCTCTTGGATCTTTGGTTGTCGGAAGTCCTACCAATGTAGGCAAGAAGATTGAGTTGCTTATAGTTCAAATTGAAGCAACTCAGTTAACATACCTCAAAATTCAATTCCTCATATCTTTCTATATATGCGGAGTTAGTTAAAATTGAGGTCAGATTCGTGTTCTACGCTATTTTTTCTTTCAGATCATGTCCTCCTTTTTCACTTATGTGATGGTGATGACTGAACCAATCCGGTGACTCTCGTCTGAGAAGGTGACCGGAGGTCCAACGCCGGTGGTGTGCTGGACAAGTTCTGAGCCACATTATCATTTCAAAATGTTTTAATCCCACGCGTCCATTGTGATTACCATCCCTGCAGCATGCTGCCTCGTGTGTTTGGCGGAACACGCGTTTTAGGCCACTTGATCTACCACCTAAATAAATGAGGGAGATCAAGTGGCTCATGTTTTTTGCTATTATTTGATTTTTTGATTAATCCTTTTATTTTCATTAATTCATATTAATTTTAATATTGATCCTAAAAATATGAGAGTTTCACCAAAAAATTTCAAATAATTGCCTCTTTCATATTCTGAATTAAAATTATTTTTTGGATCATTATTAATATTTTTCATGAATTAATTGATTTTGTGATTATTTTTAATTGTTTAAAAATACTTTTAAGTCTTTAAAAATTCTGAAATTTTTTCTCCAAGGTCCTTTGACCTTGTTTGACCTATGATAAATCTCATGGCCATTTCTTTCGTGTTTTGATGAGGTCTTAGGAATTTGACAAACCATATTTAATTTAAATGCATTATTTTAGTATTTTTTTGATTTGAATAATTGCCAATTAATTGTGTTGACCTCTTGTGATGACTTGTTTATGTTTGACTCTTGTTGTTGGGCCTTGGTCAAGGTTGATTTGACTTTGTCAAGTTAATATCATTGGATTTAGGGGATTGATGGAATGTACATTCCATCTCCCAAAATGAATGGATGATATTAATTTCGTAAAAGTCCTCCTTTGACCAATTTGAGTTTTGATCTATTCCCCTCCCTCTCCATCTCATTCCCCTTCTCTATGCATTCATCTCATTTGGTCTATGATATCTCAAAATCCTAAAGCTAGTTGATTGAAAAATCAACATGAGTATGGATGAGATTAGGCCACCTCTTTTGCATATTCTTTTTGTGTGTGGTATGTTTCATGAGCATAGTCCATTATACTATGTCTCAAACATGCATTAACACCAAAATTCTATTGCCCGACCTCAAATAGTTGTGACTTCTATGTAAGTCCAATTACAATTGCTTAACATAGCGCTAAATTTGTGACACAAAAGGCATAACATTCTAGTTAATGAGATTGTAAGTCTCCCCTCTTTCATGGTATTGTGTGGAAACTTGCCCTTTTTTCCTTCCTTTGGAAGATGTCTTGGCTCAAGGATTCATGCTTGTGATAAGTGGGTTGAGTGTTCTCCAAAGAATGACTTAAAAAATAATACTAACTTCTAACTCATTAACAACTAACTTTTAATTTCAATTCATTTACTTTAATGTCATTTAATTTTAGCCTTTATTCATTATCATTATTCATATCATTCTAATTGTTTATGTTAATGCAATTTTCACTTTGTCCATTTGGACCATATTGTGTGATATATCTTATTTGTGTATACTTTGCTTGTTTGTATGGTCTTTGACCATTAATGTACATAATAACAACAAAAACCCTAAAAAACTTTTGTACGGACTGTTGGCTTGATCTTGGATAAATGGACTTAGAACTTAGGCAAAATTCCTATTCTTAAGGACTTGGCCAATGCCAATTTTTGTGAAACCAAGTGCTAGCAATTTGAAACTTCATCTGATACATCATTCAAGATCCCTTTGAGTTCATCTGCAACATGATCATTGTTTAGCTGTTATTTTGAACCTGTGACTTGTGGAATTCATCTGTTATATGGACTATTTTGAAGAAGATCATGGAAGGGCTAAATCTTGGATGTGGCTATATTTATTTGATGCATTTGCTCTTCAAGATTTCTATATGGCATTCTTGCCTATTGGATTGCTACCCATCGGTCAGATCTTTTCAACTCTTAACTTTTAATTTTGTACATAGGAATAGTCTCTTCATCTTCTCCCCATTTCTTTAATTTCAAAATCTCTCCCTCCTTTTAAAATTTTCTTTGTTTGAACTTATTTTTTTGGTTCTAAACTTTGACCACTTTGCAAAAAGATAAAAACTTTGGCCTTATGTGGTTGCATTTTCAAGCTTCTTTTCTTAAATCAAACTGGTAAATAAACTTAACTATACTTGACTTAGACTTTCAAAAAGCCAAAAAGAACTAACTCATTCAAACTATTTTTTGGCCTTTGTGCCTTTTAAATTTAATTTTGTTAAAAGCAATGCATCCACTTTGAAATTTGTATCACAAACTACGAGGTTTTGATCCCTCATTTTTATGTTGGTACCTAGGGACAAGTCCGAAGGTCTTGTCAAACACAAAAATATAACTAATTGAATTCTTTTCCCATCCCCTCATTCTATTTGTTCGTAAACATCATTTTGTACAAAATACATATGCACACAAAAAGGGATCCCTAGGTGTACCTAGGACACTTTGGGTCCTAACACCTTCCCTTTGTGTAACCAACCCCCTTACCTGTAATCTCTGACATTTTATTAGTTTTGATTTGAAAACTTCTTACTTTTGGGTTTTGTTCGTACTTTTTCCCTTTTCCCTTGGAAACAATAAAAGCGCGGTGGCGACTCTTGTTATTTGATGTCTAGTTTATCCATAGCTTGATGATCATGAATTTACTGCTACATCCAGCATACACATCATTTGTTTCACCCTCCTTTTTTTTTTGCAAACCTCCTGGAAATTTCTCCTCATTGTTATTGGAGGTTTTGGCAGCAGATAATATCTTCTCGTTCTTCATGCCATGACCAATTTGAGAGCCCACAACAACGAATTCATAAAAGTCTACAGATGTGCTTCATACCATCTTCTCATAGAAGGTAGGTCTCACCGTGTCCATGTATAGTTTAGCAAGCTCCTTCTCGAAAAGAGGAGGTTCAACCTGATAGGCCAATTCCCTTCATCTGTGTGTACTCCTTAAGACTCCTTGTCTTTTTGGGACATGCTCTGCAATTTCCTCCTATCTGGAACCATATCCATATTATACTTGTGATGTTTGATAAATGTGTCAGATACGTATTGAAATCACTGAATTCTACTCTGGTCAAGACTCAAGTACCGTTTGGAAGATGCGCCGCTCAAAATGTCCTAGAAACAGTATATCTTCAATTGTTCATTTTCAAAATGTGAGGCCATCTTATGGTAATACATTATGAGATGGATCTTGGGCAAGAGTGTCCTCTATATTTGTCAAAATCTGGTGTTTTGAACTTTGTAGGAATCACCAATCCAGTCACCAAACACATTTCTTTGGCAGCAGCACCAAAGACCTGGTCTCCTTCCATGGCTCTTAATCTCCTCTCGAGCAATTGGAAGCTCTCTTTCATGCTCTTTATTTCGTAATCCCTCTCATCTTCTTTGTATGAATTTCATCAGTGCGTATATGTGATGAGGATTCTCAAAATGTGGTTGTACCATTGGGTGGACAACAAGCTAAGTGGATGTATGGATGATGTGCTTATATGAATAGTGGTAAATGTACCACATGCTAAGTTAACTGCACAACACCTGGGGTTTCCTCGAATGGTGGTGAGTATTTGGGAGGTAACCTATATGGTGGCCATGTGGAAGGTATAGTTTCTGTAGGTTAGGGCTCGAAGGTAGGACCAGGTATTTTTCAAATGATTGTAACTTGAGAAGGGTCCATCTTGGCCTTCATGACTTGAAGCATCTCGATTACTTGACACATATTTCCTCTTAGGTCATCAAGCTCTGAAACTACCCTTGCTAAATTCTTATTCTTGATTCTCCATTCTTTGGCAAGCGCTGGATCGAGTATTGTATCGGTGTTGAGGATTTAGTGGGGAATTAGAGGAAGAAGAAAGATGGAATGAGACCTTATTCAAGACAGGTATGTAATGCATGTATGAATGTCAATGCATGCTTTATGCACAACTTTTGTTTTCGAAAGGATCCAGAGAGTTCACTCATTTTCAAACATTTCAAAATTATGAGAACAGAAAAGAAAAAAATACACATTGTGACATCAACTTCTCATTTCATTCATAATTTTTCAATTAAGTACAAGATTCTGAAAAAGAAAGTACAACAAATCAAACTGTATTTTCTTCTCGGACCCTCTCCAATAGCTCTAATTCAGCCTTGAGATCTTTCATCATATCGTAATAGAAGGTGTTGAAATCAAAGACCGCTGGAGGGAAATTCTCGTATATCATGTCCTCAAAGGCATCCCTTAACCTTAGTGGAAAAATGCGTAGAATATCATTGGCAAGTCTGACTACTTCGACACACTTGTCATACCACTTTCCAACTTCTAGACGTGCATTGAAGGTACATCTTTTTTTCTGTTGTAGCTTTCCCTCCAAGACTAAGATTCTTTCTCCACGCTACTCGTAGGTTGCCTTAAGGTCTTGCATGTGAACTCCAAGGGTCGCCCCAGGCTTTCCTCAACTAACCATGGGTGTCTCTGATATGTTTGAGCTCTTCTCGATGCTGAGTTTCTTGAGTTGTGTGTTCCTGGGATTATCGTAGTAATTCAAAGAGTTCTCATATTCGAGCCTCAAATCCTATCCTCATATCTTTACGGCTTTTTAAGGTTTGATTCCACAGAACTTTCCACTTAGCATTGCTTCACCTCAAATATTTGGCCTGTTGGTTTTTATTGCCAATATGGAGTTTTACTCCCGATATGCACTCTTTGACTTTTTGTCGCTTGTTCTTCCCTTTGTCAAGCTCGACATCTTTTTCAATGAGCAGTTTCTCCTTTTCGTCGAGGTCAATACTTAGTTCACTCTTCTCAGAGGTAGCTTTGTAGAACCTAGCTTATAGCTCTTCTTTTTCACGCTCGATCCTAAAGACAGTTTCCCTTAACTCATCAACCTCTTCGAGAGAAAGTTGGATTGGTTCAGGTGACGGTGGCCTAGTCGGAGGACTAAGGATGAAAGGGAGTTTGACATCCAAACTTCTATATCTGAGCCAACGGAAATAAATCTCTCTAAGGCACTGAATTCTCTTTCCCAAGTCTTTTCCCTTCTTGCAGACATCACCTCGTGCCCAAATGATCCTCTCGAACATGGTTTGGTCTCCCTTATTATGCCATACAAAACCCTCCAGTAGTTTGTCATGAGGTTTGTACAACATGGGGTAGCCAAGCTGCCTCATAGCCAGGGATGGGTTGTAATTTATGCAACCCTTAGAGCCGATAAGTGGGATGTTTGGGAAATCCCCACATTTTTATGTCACACTTTCTCTATTGATCCCTAAAGGATACCAAAGGATGGACTATTCCATGAGCGCAACCAGACGGTGAGACCAACCCAACCCATCCATTGTCTCTACCATGAACATATCCTTAAATGGATGAGAGACGAGCCACTGATATAACAAAGGAATGTGACACAACAATAGGCCTTTCTTATTCTCATGACACATATGGATAATATGATGTACACCTGCCAAGAGTGCGGGAACCAGATCTTCCTCTTTAACTTTAACTGCCAAAAACATGCAGATAGCTGCCATATATACCAAGTCTTCTACATTAGGTAAGAACACCAATCCAAAGATGAGTAAAGCCATGATAGTCTTATAAGGTTCCCACTTCCAGGATTTAGCAAACTCTTGGGCTTTCTTCTCTAAAAACTCCTTAGGAATTCCTTGAACATCTCCCCATGTCTTAATATTATGCTTTAGATCAGAGAACGAAATACCCAAAACTTCGGCAAGATCCTCAATCTCTAGGAATTTCCCTAATCTTTTATAAGGTCCCTTCTTCACTTTATGGGAATTCAAAATTCTTCCAAATTCTTCTAAAGTTGGTGCTAGTTGAAAATCCCAAAAAAGGATACTCCTCAATGGCAGGTCTTAGAATTGAGCTAAGGTAGTAATAGCTTCCTTCTACATAGGGACAATCAAAAGATTAAGGATGTACCCATACTTGAGGTCAAAGGCTTCTCTTGTGATGTTTGTTAAACCCTCCTTGAAAGGGATCAAGCTCTGCACAACGAGCACTTTAACTTTGATCTAAATTTACTTCCTTGTTTCTGAACTCATCATTTTTGTAATGCCCAGCAACAATTTTAACTTCTCTGGATTCCCTGAAAATAAATGAAGTATGAATGATTTGATTGCATGTGAAATGTAATGTTTGTGCAAATGCAAAGGGTTAAGGGATTCAAACATCTTAAAGGTAGGCTCCCTAGGACAGGGTCTACGTACTTTTATCGAACCTTGACAATGATAGCTCTAGGGTTAAGTTTTTCAAAGTAATCAACCTAGAGTCATGGACTTGTTAGAAATTTCCATGCAATTGTGGGCTAGCCACATTAACAGGAAGTGTCCCACATGTCTATTCTTGATAGGTTATTCGTATTATTCTAATTATATGTAAACCTCTCGGTTCAATAAGATTCCATTTCCTTCTTAAAACGGTTCTTGGCTCTAAACATGGTTCCTAGAGTCATAGACCCTATTGGAACTTCAAGGTAATGGTGGGCTAGCCATATCATGATAAATATTCGAAACAAATCTACTATGGGTGGAGTCTTCGTATCATTCCAACGAGGTGTAAACCCCTTCGTCCGATACTACATGACTTCTAACCCTAATAACATGTTTTTGGATAGGTAAGATTCCGAGAATCATGGACCATATCCGAATTTTCAACGCAATGATGGGCTAGACACATCATGATGAAAATCCAAAATTGTTCTACTATAGGTGGGGTGTTCATATTGTTCTAACGAGATGTAAACCCCTCGGTTCAATATGACACCACCAATTCTAAGGTTCTTCTTGAAGCTTAGGTGAAGCTTCTTCTCAACAAATCACAACCCCATAGGTCATGTATAAAAAATGAGTACAGTAGCAAGGCAATATAATAGGAAAGTGAGAAAACATAAAAGGAAAAGAAGACAAAGCCAACAAACATAAACACACAACAACCTAACTATGCTTGACTCTCTTTAGGGAACCAACATCCCTAGCAGATTCGCAATTTGTCGCACCTTGAAAAAAGAATACAATGCACGCGAAGTGCATCACACACTCGCATGATGGACTATCATATTCGCCACCAAACTTTCTTTATTCCCAAAGAAGGAAATGGAAAATATCGATAAAACCCCTAAAAGAACGATAATGACTATGGTTGTCGCAACCAAATCAGGGTTCGGGAGTCGATTATGCAAGGGGAAGGTATTAACACCTCTCATGTTCGTTGTACTCAATGGGAACCGTTTGGTAAGTTATGCGCGCTAGTTAGCTCAGAAAATGTTAGGATTTTTGAGTTATTGAAAGGAAAAAAGAATAGGATAAAAAGTTTTTATTTTTTATGAGGGTGTCTGACGAGACTTTGAATCTCGCTCCTACTTATCTCCGGGTGCGATGGAGAGCTCAAGGCTACGTAGTTCTGGGTAATAAATGTTTCTTGGTTGGTTGATTTTAGAAAAATCTATTTTTTCTCAATCGACAAAAAAATATTGCTTGCTTACCCAAAACAAATGGAGAAGGGAACGTTTGCATCAAGGCATAATGGATTTACAAATCAATATTCGCGGGAAACATCGCTAGCTTACTCACACATGTAAGTGAATGAAGCATTGTCTCGCATCGTATCGAGACAAAATATATTTCTTTTGTGAAAAGGGATTTTAAAATAATTGCACGACAGCGGGAAAAGAGTTTGATGCGTTGGATTATTTTTAGGCGGACGACGAATAATTGAGCAATGAAACGTATGCCCACCAACCGATTATTTGAGGATCAAGAAAGTGTAAACCACTTATTCCTTTTCATCCAATTTATTTTAGGAAACATTATTATTTCAACTTAGGTATTTTACTCGGATGACGAAAGATTGAGCAATATGCCATAAGCCACTCGTTCAATCATTCGAGGAACATGAAATTGTAAACCTCTCATCCCTTCTTTCTCTAGTTTTTATTCAGAAAAAGGATTTAAACGCTTCGGACAAGCGAGACAAAAAAGCTTGATGTTGATTGAGGGTTCATCGTATTAGTGAAAAATGGTTTTATAAAATGGTTTAAGGGTTTGAAAATGAATTTGAAACTAGCTTAACATTGGATCAAACATTGGACTTGTATTGTAAAATAGTTTGAAAATGGTTTTGAAAAGGTGGAAATGATGGTTTGAAATGATGGATACAAATAGTAATACAAAGGATGCGAATTGGATCGCAAGGGGTGCGAGTTCAAGTGTAGTTACGTGAACTCAAGCACAAGGCGTAATCAAATGTCACAAGTATCGAATGAATATACTTACAAGCATTCAACATGATAAAAGGATAGAAGAACATTCACAATATTTACATCACTCATCCACAACAAATGAATCGAAAAAGTAAAGTGAAAAGAAAAGTGCATGGATTAAAATCCTGACGCAAAGACGCGACTCAAAATCGTGTATGTGAAGAAGTGCAAAAGCTACCACAAGAAATTAAATTAGATTTAAACATAACAACGTTAGATCGTTGTTCTTAACGCTAATCAAAATGACAAATTGCTAATGGGTAAACGGTCATCGTAAGTCGAGTAAAGAAACAGTAATATAATAAAATCAAATGAAAGCACAAAGTTGCAAATTGAAACGCGAATTGGTAAGCGAACAAAAAGAGGATTGTTGTTATGCTAAACCATCATACGCGTGTACAAAATCTAAATGTAGCGATAATCATTAAAAATATCGCACGTAAACTAATAAAGTCAACCAATAGCTTGCTACACTTAACGTGATCATCGTAATATGGATCAAAATCGTGCATATCTAAATTTATCAAAGTAAAATGCAAAGCAAAAGTGAATTTAAACGTGCTAAGCAAACAATACAACAATGTTACGACCGCAAGAATGCGACCATCACAACCAGATCGAACTAACACATATGTCACGCATCATATACACATATATGCAAATAGACTAACGACATGATTTGAGCCGAACAATATAACCAAAGCATAAAAAAAAAGCAACCCACGCATAACATATTTTTTTATTATTCAGCAGTGTTACAAATTTTTTACATCAGATCAACGTGATCGAAATAGAAAACAGCATAACACGCACACACACACACGTGCATAATCCAACAATATTCCACATCGTTACTAAATCGAAACAGGCCTAGAAAAAAATAACATTAACATATAATATTATATATATATATATATAATATATATATATATATAATATATATATATATATATAATATATATATATATATATATAATATATATATTTATTAGCTTTTCTATTTTTTTTAAATTAAAAAATTCCCTTAATTATATAGACAAAATTAGATAATGTTAGTTAAAATAAAAACTTCAATAATTATATTTAATTATTCTAAACGCTTTGACAAAAATGCAAAAATAAAAGGACTCAAAATCAATAAAAGTCGGGTGTAAAAGTGTTCAAAAAATTAAATTGAATGCACCAAAATGATCAACGCAAAACAAACTTCTCGGAAACATATTTGTTTTGATCAAATTTTGAAGTAAAAAATTGTCGGTTAAAAAGGCTTAAGCTGATCAAAATGCGGCCGAAAAGTGATTCAAAAAAATAAAATGAGCATACCATGTTAAACTACGCAAATCGTAGATTAATAAAATTGATGCCTGCAATCTCGATTTTAAAATTTTCCGCCCGCTAATTTTCACGTACATTTGAAAATTAACTCAATCGATGTATCTGTAGATCCAAAAATTTATTATTGTCGACATTTTAGGCATTATGCGAGATGAGATGCATGTTATGTTATACAGGTGATGCGAATACCATGATGAATGTATCAATTCGATGATTCAGGTTCAAAATTGGGGTGTGAATTCGGGCCTTTAAGAGAAAGAAAACATATGTTGGGAAAGTAGCCCCAATTGTTTTGGAGCTCCATACCGCCTCTGTTCCCCCTCCCGGGGGATCAAAATCGAATTCTCCAAAGAGTATGAAAACTATGATGAGTGACTATATCAGTCATACCGACTTGGCAATCACTTCCTTGATGCAGGATTCCAGCGGCAACCATCAATCTAATTCATCAACCGAAATTCAATTTTTGGTCCAACAACTTTGATGGTTTGAAGTTTCTTTATGATCATCTGAATACGAAAGAGGATGTTGAGAAGGTGAAAACTATAGGAGCTCAACAGCTAACCCAAAACATTGGGGCCTACCTGATGAGGTGTGTTGTTATGACCCAGGGACTGTTTGAAGTCGGTACTGCTTATGAGCAAAATGGAATTCTTCTTACTAAGAACCTAACCCAATTGAAGGACAGTCTTAAGGTTTAGACCAACAAGGTGGAAGATCTGAACAAATAATTGTTGGAGGCGAAGAAGCAGAAGGAAACCGCGAAATCTAAATGCTTGGAACTTGAAACAACCACAACCGGCTTGATCCGAGATGTTGAAAATGCTCGGATTTTAATGAGGCATTGAAGAAAGTCTTGCAAGAGGCCCAGGTAGACTTGTTTTTTGCTGGAGATAAAGCTTTTGAGAGGGCTAAAGCTCAAGTGTAATGCCTCAATCCTGACCTCAATGTGTCTGAGATGGACTTCTTCAAGACCGTGATGGATGGTCGGCTTGTAGATATGGAGGAAGCTTCCCCTGAAGCTTAGGTTTCTAAGGATGTGAGGACTAGTGATCTGACCCCTATCGCTCAAGAGGATAACCAACATGATATTTAAGTTTAACTTGTTTTTATTGTTCGCCATCTGTTATGATGCCTTTTTTCTAATATCTGAGTAATGTCCCTTTGTTTTAAGTAGAATTCTTAAGCCATTGTGAGACCTTTTTTGGGTTTATTGTTATTATTATCTTATATGTTTGTTTCTCCCTGATTGGGCGTATAGCCCCGAGCGTATCTTTAAATTGTCCATGTTTATGTTTTAGTGGTATGGATAAGAACTCGCCTTGATGCATATCAACTCGCTCTTTTTTAATTAAGTCATAGATCTTAAATGAACTAATTAATGTGTTGGTGACTTAGATCTTTTGATTAGGTTAGCAGCAAATTTAGTCAGTTTGCTAGAAGCTCTTTAGACCTTTGATTAGGTAAATGGTTTGATTAACATAACCCGGCCAGAGGTTCTTATTTACATTGATGATTTCTTTAGGTCTGAGGTTTAACTAACATAACCCGGCCAAAGGTTCTTATTTACATGGCCGATTTCATTAGGTCGGAGGTTTGATTAGCATAACTCGGCCAGAGGTTCTTATTTACATGGCCGATTTCATTAGGGAAGAGGTTTGTTTAACATAACCCGGCCAAAGGTTCTTATTTACACGGCTGATTTCATTAGATCACCGGAGATGTCTAGCACACTTATCATTTCTGGGACGAGTTCACTGTAAAAAAAATGGAAAGAATGTTAGGGTGCCTCATTAAAAACCATTTCCCTTGCAAGGGAAAAGAGTGTTACCCCCAATTTTTATTTAATTATAGCATTACATAATGATAACTATAATAAAATCTTAGGTAGGAAATATTTCAAGCCCTTGGTACTTATATTCCTTCCAAACTCTCATGTTTATAAGCTCCATTATTCAGCTTCTATTGGATCAGGTAAGGTCCTTCCCAGTTTGGGGAGATTTTTCCCTTTTTTTTAATTTGTAACCTTCTTCAAAACCAAGTCGCCCTCTTGAAAAATTCCCAGACGAACTCTAGTGTTGAACCTCCTGGCCATTATTTGCTTCATTACACATTCTCTAACATGATCCATTCTCTTGATTTCTTCTATGAGGTCGACTGAATTATCTAGTCCATCCTCATTAAGACTGTTGTCAAAATTTATACGATGCTAGGTCTGAGAGTTCACTTCTACTTATATCATTACATCGGCCTCATACACCATTCGAAAGGGGGTCTCCTTAGTGGTTGAATGGGAAGTAGTGTGATAGGACCATAAGATCTCGTGCAAATACTCAGCCCAAATCCCCTTCGCTTCATCCAGCTTTTTCTTCATTCCTGATAGGATAATCCTATTTGCTGCCTCTACTTGACCACTAGCCTGGGGGTGCTCAACCAAAATAAATTAGTTCTATATGCCGAGGTGCCTGCAAAATTCTACAACCGACGAGCTTGTGAATTATGTGCCATTATCAGATACAATGATCCCTGGTAGGTCGAAATGGCATATGATATTTCTCCAATAAAAACGTCTTACCATCTCCACTGTGATTCTGGGTACTGCCCCGGCTTTCACCCAAGGGTAAAGGAAATGGGCTGAGAATATCCGATCCCCACTGGTAAAAAGGCCAAGGGAAAATAATTGAATGTAATAACTTGGCAAGAGAATGTATGAAGGGAGCATAGATCTAACATTTATTACAATAATTTACAAATCATGCACAACCTTATAACATACTTGGCCAATAGTACCCGACCCTATGTATTTTTTCAGATAAAGGTTTTCCCTTAATATGACTTCCACACACTCCTTCAAGCACATATTTCATTATAAGTTCTATTTCTTCTTCAACGAAACATATCAACATTAGAGAAGAGTTTCCCATCTTGTATAGTTGGACGACTACCATAAGGTATCAAGAAGATATCCTTTTGATGTGTCGGGCTTCAATCTCCTTACTTGGCAACTTTACTTGAGTCAGATATTGAATGATGGATGTCATTTAGCCCCGTGCATTTTCTAATACCATGAATTCTTCCATTTTCGTGTTTGGTGCTTCCAAAGTTTCTTGGATTACCATCATGTTTAACCTAGAGCCTTTGGTGCGGGCTAGACAGGCTAGCAGATCGACTTTAACATTTCCTTCCCGGGGAATATGTGATACATCAAATTCCTGAACCCATTGGCTAATTGCAGAGCTCTTTGTAAATACTTGAGTAATAATGTATCATTTATCTGATAATCTCCTTTGATTTGACTAGCGATTAATAGCGAGTCAGTACGAACTAGCAAATGAGAAACTCCAACTTCTTTAGATAACTTCAAACTGGAAATCAATGCTTCATATTCTTCTTGATTATTGATGGCTTGGAAATTGAAGCAGAGAGACTGTTCTAGTACTGATTCCCCCGATCCCTCTAATATTATCCTTGATCTATTACCTTTGAGATTGGATGAGCCATCCACTGATAGGATCCACCACTTGGGTACTTCCTCCGGGGTGGGTGAACTCAAATCTATTAGGAAATCTGCCAGTACTTGTGATTTGATGTTGTTCCTGGGTGTCTATGTGATATCATACTTGGACTGTTCTGCAGCCTCGACCACCATCCTGCCTGCCAAATCTGACTTTTTCAGGATTCGTTTTATGGGATAGTTAGTCTTCACTATGATAGGGTGCCCCTGGAATTATTGTTTGAGTTTCATGGCCGTAATTGTTACGACCAAAGTTAATCGTTCGATCTTATGATAATAGAGTTCAGCACGATCTTATGATAAACGCCTTATCACATTCTTTTGTCCATCAGAACTCTACTGATTTCTTTATAGTTGCGAAGAAATGTATGGACTTATCACCCGCACTAGACAAAAATTTGGATAAGGCGGATAATCTCCCCATTAGCTGTTGGACTTCTTTCACTGATGTCGGGCTTCTCATATTAATTATTTCCTGGAACTTGTCTGGATTCGTCTCTATTCCCCGTGTGTCAGGATGAAGCCCAAATTTTTTCTAACTTGTACCCCGAAGGTGCACTTGTCGAGGTTAAGCCTCATGTTGAACTTCCTTATTAATTCAAATGTTTATTCCAAGTCTTTTACATAATTTTCCTCCTTCGGGATCTTGATTAACATTTCCTCAACATATACTTCCAAGTTTCTCCCTATCTGTGATGAGAATACCATATCCATCAACCTTTGATATGAGGCCCCAGTGTTTTTAAGACTAAATGGTATTACCTCATAGTAATAGTTTTTTCTATTGATCATAAATGTTGTTTTGGGAGCATCTATTGGGTTCATCCATATTTGTTCTGAATAGACGTCCATGAAGCTGAGCAGACGAAACCCGGATGCGACATCAATCAGTATATCAATGTATGGTAATGGGTAAGGCTCTTAGCAAAATCCTTGTTAAAATCGGTGAAGTCTACCTACATGCGCCACTTTTTTGATTTCTTCTTTACCATGAAGACATTGGACAACCAGGTGGGATATTTTATTTCCCAGATGAACTTGGCCTTCAAGAGCTTATCGACTTCTTCTGTGATAACCTTTCTTTTTTCTTCTCTATTTTTTTGTTTCCTATGCATTACCGCCTTCGATGATGGATCAAGTGAAAGATGATGGCACACGACATTTGGGTCAACCCCGGGCATGTATGACGGCTTCCATGTAAAGAGGTCGGAGTTATCTCTCAATACCTCGATGATATTTGCTTCCTCTTCCTGAGATAACCTTAAACCTATATGTGTGACCTGAAAATCTTCAGTACCAATTTGCACCTTTTCTAATTTTCCAATATGGGTCAAGCTATCCTTGTTGTAAAACAATCATGTTAGGTCTTCATTTTTAATTTCAGGCTTGTTGGTTCTAAGTGTTGGCAACAATTTTCGTAAAACCAAGAGTGTTCACAAGGTGTCACATGTGATGTCTTAACATAAGATATCTTGTACCTACTGGATGTTGAAAATATAATTATGCAGGATTGTTTCAAGATGTCATACCCGATGTCATGACATCTGATATAATGTACCTGCTGGATATTTAAAATGGAATTATGCAGGATTGTTGCAGGATGTCAGACCCGATGTCATGACATTTGTACACAGAACATTTAGTATGAATGTTATGTGTTATGTGATTGCGCTTTTAATGGCAATCTATGTTTGATTGATGAGTTAATTGCAAACGCAATCAATCAATGATTACAACGTGATTTAACTTATTTTCCAAAGTGATTTAACCAATTGTCATGAGAAGATTTAAAAGGAAAATAGTTTTAGGGTTTTATGATGTCCAAGCCCAGCCAAATGCTTCTATAAAAAAGGACATGGAAAACCTGATTTGATACACAAGAAATACAGAATGAAATATTGAGAGAGAATAAGGGTTTAAGTCTTGTGTGGTCGTGTGACTTGTAAGCCAATCAATTCATCCATATATGATTGAATTGGTCTGATTTTTGAGTTGTAATTTGTCACTCTAAGCTTTTAAGCATGAGTGTGTGTCTACTTGATTGAAGCTGCTAAGTAAGATCAAGTGTGTGTCTTTGAAGAGTGTCTTCTTTTCATTGTAATTCTTGTTTTATATCACTGGTGTGATTGAAGGGGAGTGAGATGGGATCTCATATCTAAGAGTTCTTAGGTAGAAGTCACACAGGTAGAGATTAGGTGAAAAAGACTGTAACTTGTGTTATTTACTGAGAGTCTTTGAATTGATTCTATTTTAGTGGATTTCCTTCCTAGATTGGTAGCCCCTAGATATAGGTGAGTTTCACCGAACTGGGTTAACAATTGCTTGTGTCTCTTGTATTACTGTTCTTTATCTTTTATCCCGTTTTGTATTGTTCAGATATTAGTGTCGTGACATTACCTTCGACGTCTCATATCGGATACCAGAATTTCAATTGGTATCAAAGCAGGCATCCTGCTCTGATTCTGGGTGAGATCTAGGGATGATACTTTCTAGTACTATGGAGAGAGATGGAGGATCTGTTCACAGGCCACCTATTTTGGATGGATCCAATTATGACTATTGGAAACGTCGAATGGTAGCCTTCCTAACATCTTTGGATAATAAGGCTTGGAAGGCTGTGTTAACAGGCTGGGAACATCCAATAGTTACTAAGGAAGGAGAAGCTACAACTGATAAAAAACCTGAAGAACAATGGACCAAGGAGGAGGATGATCTAGCCCTTGGAAATTCTAAAGCATTGAATGCTATATTCAATGGAATAGACAAGAATATCTTCAGATTGGTAAACAACTGTGTGGTGGCTAAAGATGCTTGGGACATTCTCAAAACCACTCATGAAGGCACCTCTAGAGTGAAGATGTCTAGACTACAGCTGCTCACCACCAAGTTTGAAAATTTAAGGATGAAAGAAGATAAAAATATTCATGAATTTCATATGAGTATCCTTGAAATTGCTAATGCCTCAGGAGCCCTGGGAGAGAAGATTTCAAATGAAAAATTAGTAAGGAAAATACTCAGGTCACTCCCTAAGAGATTTGCTATGAAGGTGACAGCCATAGAAGAGTCTCAAGACATCTCCAATATGAGAGTTGATGAGCTAATTGGTTCCCTCCAAACATTTGAGATGGGAATGTGTGATGGATCTGAAAAGAAAGCCAAAAGCATAGCCTTCATGTCAAACACTGAGGAGGAAGAGGAGGAAAGTGGTCAGGATGTTGATGAAGATCTGGAAAATGATGTAGCAATGCTAGGAAGACAGTTCAACAGAATTCTGAAAAAGATGGATATAAGATCTAAGGCAAATGTCAAGAACATCTCATCTGACATCAGTGAATCCAACAATGTTGGAAGAAGAACAAGGTCATATGAGAAGCCCAAAGAAGGAAAAGGAGTTCAGTGCCATGAATGTGATGAGTATGGACACATTAGAACTAAATGTGGAACCTACCTCAAGAAACAGAAGAGGAGTCTTGTTGCCACGTGGTCTGATGAAAGTGAAATAGAAGAGTTTGCAATTCTGGTGACTGCCTTGACTGGAAGATGGGGTTCTGATGAAGACTCAAGTGATGATGAAGTAACCTTTGAAGAGTTGGCGACTACCTACAGAAAGTTGTGTCACATAAGTGTAGAAGTGTGTCAACAGGTTGAAAGCCAGAAGAAGGTGATAACTCAACTGGATAATGAAAAGGTAGAACAATTGGAAACCATCTCTAAATTAAAAACAGAAGCAGTGGTTCTGAATGCCAAACTAGATGAGAGTCAACAAGTTGAAAGCCTGAAGAAAGTGATAGCACAGCTGGAGAATGAGAAGGCAGAACATGTGGAAACCATCTCCAAATTAAAGACTGAAGTTGTATTCTTGAATTCTAAACTGGATGAGATGACCAAGTATGTAAGAATGCTAAACAATGGATCTGACACCTTAGACAAGATTCTCCAGACTTGACAAATAACAGGAGACAAATCTGGCATTGGGTTCAATGAATCTAAGCCTGAGTGCAGTTACACTAGTGGCAAACCTAAATCCAAACCTAAGTGCATCCATATTAAAAGCAAACCTGAGATGTCACATCATATGTGACAACATCGTAAGGGAAGACAGCAGAAAGGGAAACACCAAAGATGGAGATGTCATTACTGTGGAAAATTTGGCCACATAAAGCCCTTTTGCTATAAGCTGCATGGTTATCCTAGTCTTGCTCACCATCAACCTAGACCCAAACATCACAGGGCAGTCAACAAAAAGCAATGGGTTCCTAATACTAATGTTACAAGTCTAATAGCTCACACTTCCTTCAGAGTTTCAACCAAAGAAGATTGGTATTTTGACAATGGGTGCTCTAGACACATGACTGGAAACAAAAACATGCTAACTGGCCTTCATCCTTATGCCACATGCTATGTAACCTTTGGTGATGGAGCAAAGGGTGAAATCAAGGGGATTGGTAAGCTTGATTGCCCTGGAGTTCCTGACCTTGACAATGTCCTACTTGTTAAGGAATTGACTGCAAATTTAATAAGCATCAGTCAACTGTGTGACCAAGGTCTAAATGTAAACTTCACTAAAACTGAATATCTGATTACTAACAAAGAAAATGAAGTGATCATGAAAGGAGTTAGGTCTAAAGACAACTGCTACATGTGGAGTTCTCAAGAAACTGGTTATTCTTCAATGTGTACTTTAGCCAAAGAAGAAGAAGTGAAGATATGGCATCAAAGATTGGGCCATCTGCATCTTAAGGGTATGAAGAGGATTATATATGTTGAAGCTGTTAGAGGAATTCCCAACTTGAAGATTGATGAAGGAAAAGTCTGTGGAGAATGTCAGATTGGAAAATAGACAAGGATGTCACACCAAAAGCTCAGATATGATACCACTACAAAAGTTTTGGAACTCCTACATATGGATTTGATGGGACCCATACAGGTGGAAAGCCTTGGTGGGAAGAAGTATGCATATGTAGTGGTGGATGACTTCTCCAGATACACCTGGATCAATTTTATAAGAGAAAAATCTGATGGTTTTGAAGTCTTCAAAGATCTTTGTCTGAAACTTCTAAGAGAAAAGGAAAGTCAAGCTGTCAAAATTAGAGGTGATCATGGGAAGGAATTTGAGAACAGCAAATTTGCTTAATCTTGCTCTTCAGAAGGAGCTCATCATGAGTTCTCATCTCCCATCACTCCCCAGCAAAATGGTGTGGTGGATAAGAAAAATATAACCCTTCAAGAATCAGCCAGAGCTATCATTCATGCTAAGAAATTGCCCTACCACTTTTGGACTGAAGCTATGAACACAGCCTGTTATGTTCACAACAGAGTGATCTTGAAGAAAGGCACTCCTACAACCCTATATGAAGTCTGGAAAGGGAGAAGACCTACATTCAAATACTTCCATGTGTTTGGTAGTAAATGCTATATCTTGACTGATAGTGAACAAAGAAGGAAGATGGATCCCAAAAGTGATGAAGGAATTTTTCTGGGCTACTCAACAAACAGCAGAGCTTACAGAGTCTTTAATTCCAGATCAAAAGTAATGATGGAATCTATCAATGTTGTGGTTGATGACCAACAGACTGATGTCACAGACGATGTTGAGGCATCATCAAATCATCCCCCAGCTGATTTCTCAGACAGAAAGAATGAGAGACTCACCGTGTTCCTCACTAACAATGGCTACAGGAGGGGAGGTATTGATAAGACCCTCTTTGTGAAAAATGAAGGAGGAAAGCTCATGGTGACTCAAATAGATATGGATGATATTATGTTTGATGGGATGTCAGATCAGATGATAGAACATGTTGTTATACAAATGCAGTCTGAGTTTGAGATGAGCCTTGTTGGAGAACTGACCTCTTTCCTTGGGCTACAAGTCAAGCAGATAGAAGATTCTATCTTTCTATCTCAAAGCAAATATGCCAAGAACATTGTTAAGAAGGTTGGCATGGAGAGTGCAAGTCATAAAAGGACATATGCTCCTACACATTCGAAAGTCTCCAAAGATGAAAATGGTGTTAGTGCAGATCAAAGTTTGTGCAGAAGCATGAGAGGAAGTTTGTTATACCTCACATCAAGTAGACCTGACATTGCCTATGCTGTAGGTGTTTGTGATGAATACATAGCAGCTGGAAATAGTTGTTCTCAACTGGTTTGGATGAAACAAATGTTGACTGAATATAATGTCACACAAGATGTCATGACAGTGTACTGTGACAACCTGAGTGCTATAAATATTTCTAAAAATCCTATTCAGCACAGCAGGACAAAGCACGTTGATATTCGTCATCACTTTATTAGAGAACTTGTGGAAGAGAAAATCATAGCACTGGAGCATGTTACTACTAAAATGCAATTAGCTGACATATTTACAAAGGCTTTGGATGCTAATCAATTTGAATGTTTAAGAGGGAAATTGGGGATTTGTATCCATGAGAATTTATAGCAATTAATATGGAGTGGAAAAGGTAATAAAAATATTTTCTGCCCACTTAAAAGAAAGTGCCCCATTTATGGAAAATCATTACCAAATATTGGAACTACCAACTCAGATAGTGAAGATGACACCTTGTTTCATCACTTGGAGCCAAGTGTTGTAAAGAAAATGAAGACCAGGAAAGGGAGGTCTGTGGCTGAGATGATGACAGCCAGAACTGGTAAGAAGGCTGCTGCTTTAGGTCCTTCAAAATCATGGAGTAAAGTGGAAGTCAAGAAGAGAAAGGTCAGAGAAAGTTCTGATTCTGAAGATGATGTTGAAGACGATGTCCCAGACATCTCTCCTGCTAAAAAGCAAAATGAAAATCTCCTGCCAAGGTTGCTGTTGTGCATTTGGATAACATTTCTTTTCATTTGGAAGATGGTGCAGCCAAGTGGAAATTTGTGATACAGAGGAGAGTTGTTGTGGAAAGGGAGCTAGGGAAGGAGGTTGTGGAAGTGAAAGAGGTTATGGAATTGATCAAGTTTGTTGGTTTGATGAAAACAGTTAGTGCACTGCCCCAATGTTTTGAAGGTCTGGTGAAGGAGTTTGTTGTGAACATCCCGGAGGATATTGCTGACAAGAACAACAAAGAGTTTTGCAAAGTGTTTGTCAGAGGAAGGTATGTAAGGTTCTCCCCAACTGTAATCAATAAGTTCCTAAGGAGAGGAACAGAAGGAGTTGTTGAATTAGAGGCCACAAACAATGAAGTCTATAGGAAAATCACTGTTGGTCAAGTCAAGGAATGGCCAAGCAAAAAGCATCTATCAATTGGAAAATTAACTGTAAAATATGCTATCTTGCATAAGATAGGTTCAACCAACTGGGTACCAACAAACCACATCTCAACAATCTCTAATGTTCTTGGAAGGATAATATATGTTATTGGAACCAAGCTCAACTTTGATTATGGAAGGTTCATGTTTGAACAAATTGTTAGACATGATATCACTAATGCAGTGAAGCTGCCAATTGCCTTTCCCTCAATCATTTGTGGAATAATTTTTAGCCAGCAACCTGGTATTCTAAACACAAGTGATATCCCTAGTAGAAGGAAGCCTCCATTGTCAATTCACTACAATTTATTTGAGGCAGTCATGTCAATGACATTGTCATGACATCTGCAAGGAATAAGCCAGCCTCTCAAGGTAGCCTAATTGCTGAATTGAAAGAAACATGTAAGGAATTGGAATCTGGGATTAGGGTGGCCAAGGCTAGGAAAGAGGCTTTAGAGGTTCTCATTAGTAGCTTGGAGCAAGAAGAGATGGATAAGGTTGGTAAAGCCAAGGAAACAGATGCCCATACCTCAAGTGAGAGGTCTGATTCTCAAGACAATTCTAGTGGCAGTTCTGGATCTGAAAGTGTTGATGGTCCCCCTGTGTTAATGATGTGTGTTCTGGATGCTTGGATGCTTGGATGATTTAATGTTTTCTGTTTCACAGTCTTTTCTGATGCCATTATGTAATTTTTGTGCTCTTTATGAGTTCCCTGGATTTCTGATTATCTCAGCTATTGCAGCTGTGTATAATTTGGTTATGTACCACCTGACATTTATGTTTAACATTTTATATGTTCTAACATCCTTTGTGACATTCTCTGCTGGACTAATTGACATTTATTTTGTCTAATTGGTCACTTTGGTCTATTTTGACTAAAAAGGGGGAGAAGTTAATATGTGGAAAGTTGCAGTTAATGTGTGGAGATGTGGAGATCTGCAATTAGTATGTGATGTTGTAGCTAGCTAGGCTAAACAGGTAACAGCTGATGTGGAACAGAATGATGTTCTATGATGTTTTGTTCTGTGATGTTGAAGGAGATGTCAGAAGGAGGTTCTGGATGTTAACATGTTGAAGGAGATGTCAGAAGGAAATTCTGAATGTTAACATGTTGAAGGAGATGTCAGAAGGAAATTTTGAATGTTACAGGTGTTGTTGTTACAGGTGTTGTTGTTGTTGAAGGAGATGTCTGTGTTGAATAGACTTAGGGGGAGAAGAAGTACCCATGTGCATGTGTGTATTACTAGTTGATATTATAGCTAGTAATTGTGTTTTCTTCTACTGCTGCTTAAACTGTTGTTATGCTATTTATCTGCTGATGTTTTTTTTTCTTGTGAACAAATGGACTGATATATGTTTTAGCCAAAATTTGCCAAAGGGGGAGTTTGTTGGTTCTAAGCGTTGGCAGAAATTTTGGAAAAACCAAGAGTGTTCACAAGGTGTCACATGTGATGTCTTAACATGAGATATCTTGTACCTGCTGGATGTTGAAAATATAATTATACAGGATTATTTCAGGATGTCATACCCGATGGCATGACATCTGATATAATGTACCTGCTGGATATTTAAAATGGAATTATGCAGGATTGTTCCAGGATGTCAGACCCGATGTCATGACATATGTACACAGAACATTCAGTCTGAATGTTATGTGTTATGTGATTGCGCTTTTAATGGCAATTTATGTTTGATTGATGAGTTAATTGCAAACGCAATCAATCAATAATTACAACGTGATTTAACTTATTTTCCAAAGAGATCTAACCAATTGTCATGAGAAGATTTAAAAGGAAAATAGTTTTATGGTTTTATGATGTCCAAGCCCAGCCAAATGCTTCTATAAAAAAGGACATGGAAAACCTGATTTGATACACAAGAAATACAAAACGAAATATTGAGAGAGAATAAGGGTTTAAGTCTTGTGTGGTTGTGTGACTTGTAAGCCATTCAATTCATCCATAGATGATTGAATTGGTCTGATTTTTGAGTTTTAATTTGACACTCTAAGCTTTTAAGCATGAGTGTGTGTCTACTTGATTCAGCTGCTAAGTAAGATCAAGTGTGTGTCTTTGAAGAGTGTCTTCTTTTCATTGTAATTCTTGTTTTATATCACTGGTGTGATTGAGGGGGAGTGAGATGGGGTCTCATATCTAAGAGTTCTTAAGTAGAAGTCACACGGGTAGAGATTAGGTGAAAAAGACTGTAACTTGTGTTGTTTACTGAGAGTCTTTGAACTGATTCTATTTTAGTGGATTTCCTTCCTGGCTTGGTAGCCCTCAGATGTAGGTGAGTTGCACCGAACTGGGTTAATAATTGCTTGTGTCTCTTGCATTACTGTTCTTTATCTTTTATCCTGTTTTGTATTGTTCAGATATTAGTGTCGTGACATTACCTTCGACATCTCATATCTGATACCAGAATTTCAAGGCTATCCTTGTAGAATTTATTATCCAGTCCCTAATCACCTTTAATTACTACGACTTGTCGACCCTCTAAGGGATACTTCATGGTTAGATAAAGAATGGACAAAGCAACCTATAGAGTGTTGAATGTCGGTCTTCCAATGATGATGTTGTATGGTGAAGACACATTAACTATCAGGTATCTCACTTGGATGCCTTTGGCGTTGCCTCCACTTCCAAAGACGGTCATGATAGGTAGATTCCATAGTACCTAGACGTGTTGCCCAGAGAAACCGACTAGGGTACCTTTGAAAGGTAGCAGCTCAGATGTATCCATCTTCATGCCTTTGAAAGCATCCCAACAAAATATGTCATCTAAGCTTCCTGGGTCGATTAACACCTGTTTGACACTTTAATCATTAATATGTACTTTTATGGCCATTGGGCCATTCTCATGTGCCAGCACGCCTTCTAAATCCTGTCTTGAAAAACCAATAACGACATGTCTTTCCTCTTTTTCTGAAAACAGATTATGTGACATGCATTATTGATTGGGCATATCTCTTTCTGGTCGAGTTTGTTTCTCTTCCACCAGCGAAACCTTCTGAGATGGTGTTAAGTATGTGGCAGGCTATCCGAGGCTCACGCATTTCCTCGGTGTTTTTTCCTTTCTTGCCAGAGAGGATCTCTGAGCTTGGTTCTCTCCTAGAAGGACTTCTCTTTCCTGCTGACCCTTCTACTTCTTTTAAGTACGATAACAAACGACCTCTTTGGATCAGGATCTCGATTTCCCTTTTTAACTGATGACAATCTTCAGTATGGTGGCCTCTCAGACGATGATAGCCACACCATGCATCCCCGTCTTTTCCTAGAACAACGTTGACTCTCTTGAGATGAGTAACTTTTGGTATTAGCTTGAGATGATATACTTCTCGCAAAATATCAAGACACTTTACTTTAGCATCTCAGGATCTTTTCTCCATATTGCTTTCTTCCGCCTTTATATAACATTCTACTTTATTCATTACTTCCTCCATGCTAGTGGCCGACTTTTGTGCCAATGATTCATTGAAATGGTCAGCCTTTAGACTGTTTGGGAAGGCTCCCACAAACATTTCTTGATTTGGATGAGAGGCTTTTATAGTTTCTTCAATAAATCGTGCCATATATTCTTAGAAGGATTCAGAGAGCCCCTGGCAGATGTTGAACAAGCTGATAATGGTCACCTTCCTATGTTTGCTGGCGGAGAAATGTAGCACCATCTTCCTGGTTTGATCCTGGTAACCGACGATTGATAATCTGGGTAGACTCATGAACTAGTGTAATGATACGTCTTTGAACGTTCCCGTAATAAGCTTGCATTTCAAGGAGTCGAAAGCCCCCATTATTTCCATTTGATTGTTAATTTAGATTATATGCTCCTACATATCACTTTTGTCATCGAATGATGGCAAAGATGGTGGTTTGAAATTTTATGGGACTTGATCGCCCCAGATTACCTCTAAAAGAGGTTAAGGATCAAAAATCTCTTCCTCTTCTTCATCTTCCTTAGTGTTTTGCGTCTGCTAAAGTGTGTGGATACTTTCTTGCAAAGATTCGTTTTACTGACACATATTCTCCACAATTATAAGAAGTTGTGTCATTTCTGGTGGAGTGAGAGGTTTACTCTTACTACGAGATGATCAAGACATCATGTTACTATGATGTAATATATTATTTTGTGAGGCATGGGATAATTTTACCAAGGCCTCACGGTGGACGCCAAATGTTCCTGATAAACACTATTTGGTTAATCTCCCTGAGGCGAGTCAGGTGAGATCACAATCGTTTGTATGTAGGTGGTATTTGTTGTTCCCCCTTTCTTCCTTGATGGGAAGCCTTTTATACCTATCATACCTTCAAGGGTTATTTAAGAAGTGTCCCTTTGATTCCCATGTTTAAATGGTGTTGATAACGTTTGTTGTCCTCTTTTACTATTATGTAATGTCTCCTTCATCCTTTTATGTAACTCCCGTGCAACCATGGAACTACCATGTAGCCGTTACACGTGACTCCTCATGTCGTCTACCAACACTCTCATGATCAGGATCTGACTTTTTTATTTTATGCAGCTCAACACTTGTCATACTTTGTGTGCTATCTCTTCGTAGGAATTCCGAGATGTACAACTTATATTTTAAAAGAGTAAACTATATTTTCTTAACATGTATTACTTTTTAACTCAGCTCGTATTTTAAATAAGAAAAAAAATTAAGAATTAACTTATTATATATATATAATGTTTTCTCATTAAACATAGAATTGATCTATATGATATAGTTGTCTTATGATATCTCTTATCCTGATCATAAGATATCCTAAAAATTGAGACGTAGGTCTCTCTTTTAGCATAAGGATCATCTAATACAAATAGTTTTATTGTAAATATGCATAATTTGGGTTTCTAAACCAAATTTATTAAATAATATTTCCTCCATTTCAAAAAACAATACATTTATTGTTCTTTCCATTAGTATACATTAATATATTTATTTTACTTTTTATTCACTAATTATAGTTAATAAAAATTAATTCAATAAATAATATATTTTTACCTTTAAATTAACAGAATTAATTGCTTTAAGAATCACATGCAATATTATTGAAACAGATCTAGTAGCTACATAAATCTGAACTGAACAATACTACTCTAATTGAGTAGGAAAAAAAACACATTAATTTGTGACAAGACTTTGTGACTTATGAGAAACATTACTAGACATTATTACTGTAGAATTAAAGTGGCTGTTTTTATAATGCCGTGGAAGTGAAATACAGGAGGTGACAAGTTGCAGAGGAACAGAGGAAGAAGACGAATAGGAAAAGCAACGAAAAATGAGAAACCGACCACAGTGACCCACGACTTTTTATTTATTTATTTTGGGTTGTATCCATATTAACCTGGTTCTATTTAGAAAATTTTATCATATATCTAAAAATTATTCATTCACCCCTACATTTTACATAAATTCACTATTATATCATTGTAAAAATAGTATTCCATATGATTTTATTTATAATATTTTTTTTTAGATATTTTTTTTTAGATATACTGAATATCATGTATTTGGATAATATCTAAGTCAGATATATTATTTATTCAATGAATTTATCAAAAAAAATTTATATAAATAGAAGTCGAAATAGTATAAATTTAAAAAATTTCATATTTTTTCTCACTTTATTTTGACGT